>NC_045642.1:28747273-29976960 GCF_009829145.1 Chiroxiphia lanceolata
AGCATGAGTTGAACTACAGAGTAAAGATACAACAGAGTCAACTAGGGATTACTATAAATGAGGAAATCAAATTCAGTCTGCTGTAAATATCACCCTTATAATCACGCTGAAGTGACAGTAATTTTTTACTCAGAAATACTCTGCAAGCATAGAGTAACACAGACAGATGACAAAATTCTGTTCTTTCCATTTATACAAAACGAAAATACTACACAAATGTAGAAGCAGAATGGGCACGTGAATAGCCCAAGTTCCCATGATGAATCCAGGCTCTGGAGCTCCTGACCAAAATTTCCATGTACAGATAATTAAACCACATTTCAGATTCTGGCACAGACCTTCAGAATTGGCTCTCTACTCTTTCTAGTCTGCCAGTGATTAAAATTCACCAACTTCTGAGCTTAGTCACAGTAAAGATTTTGACAAAGAAGTTTTATTTGTACAGAATCCCCTTCCCTTCACAGCTCTAAATACTGGTGCAGTTCAGTGCTCTGGGATTACTCACTTCACTTGGGCCTCTGCTTGCATGAAGATGAATTCCCACTTTCTTGCAAATGCTCTCTGAAGTCTTGCTAAGTTTTCCTGACAAAAGATGAAAATAGTAAGAACAACAAATCTCTGTAATTACAACAATTACTTGAGAGCACAGTTAGCATGCTGGGTATTTATTTTTTTTTTTTTTTTTTTTTAAGCTGTAGCACTCAAGACATGGAAGCCAGCGTTGGTTTCAGGTCAGCTATCTTGCAGGCAAAGCAAGGTTGTAACACATCTTTTCAGGCTGCAGCCCAAAGGACCCTGTCAGGGATAAGTAATGGAGTGTGATGAAGACAGTTTGAGCTCTACTATGAAAAAAATGGACTTGTTCCCAAAAGATAACACTGAACAGCTTTGTGAAGCTGACAACTTTTCATTTCTAACACCAGATGGCTGCCACCTGCACATTTCCCTCTCATCCTCACTTTCCCTTCCTCACCCCACTGCTCTCTTCTCTTCAGGCTTTTGCTAAGGTGCAAGGCCAGAGCATCCCTTGCTTTGCTCAGTCCTGGTCACCACTGAGAGCATTACATAGCTGCACAGCACTGAAGGCTGGAGACTGCCAGCATGATTCACAAAAGGAAACAGCCTATTTGTCCAGTTACTGCAAAAACTGGATCCACATGCAGCCTTGCTTTACATCTGAGGTAAGAGCTCTCGTCCAGACCCATTACAGAAAGTGTAGTGATCTGAACATTTGGATGTGGATGTGACTTCATCACAGTTCAAGGTTAAACTCAGGGCATGGCCAGAATTTCAGGCTTAAATGGCACCCCAAGTTCACATATCCACACCCACCCCAACAAGGAGGCCCGTGAAACCATTAACTTGACACTCTTCTCCATTACAGCTGGGTTAACTATTGCAAGTTTACACTGAAATTGAACACTTGTAGTTCTACTGCTGTTCTTTTTATACTTATCACCTTTATTTCAAGGAACTGCTTAGGCATATGCATTTCAATATGAAAAGAATTCTTCCTATTATTTAAACTCTTGTATAACACAAGGCATAAAGCTTGGCCCTGTTACCTCAAAGGGCATGTAACAGTTCCAGTCTGTACACATGGAGGAAAACAGTTAAGTAAATGATTTAGAGTTTGCTGAACTATGATTTCCTTAACTGTGGCTACAAGGAAGAACTACTTGTAATTATCTGTAACATCAATTTTTGTGGGTGTTTTTTTTAATTTTGTTTTAATTTTTTTTCACATGAGCTCCCTGGGTAAATATGCTGAAGCCAATGAAAGATCACCAATTGAAGCAATATTTGAATCATGCTTATGTTTGACCAATTATAAACAAAACTGAATGCAATTATACAAGCTTAATCGTATCATCGAGACCCTTGTTCTACCTAGTATAAATAGGGGTTGGGTGTTGTCTGTAAATGCTGCAAACAGAACCTAAAAATGAGATGTCCTCTGAGATGCTTTGTAGAGATTCTCTTTCAAAGCTCCAGGTCATTGCTGATACCTATGGAGATGCATCTTCATGCTGCATCTCCAAAAATGTGTACTAAATGTACAGGGCTCCTTCTCACTCCTGCAAGCTTGTTTCTCTCACTTGTGCTTAGTTTACATCTCCATTGCTGGATGTGCTTCAGCTCCCATAATGAATAGGAAGAGTCGGTGCCATTCTTATCTGAATGTCTCTAATTAAGAGAACAAAGTTTGAATGCAGAAGTAATCTCTAATTGTGCAATGCAATATTCACAAGAAAAATGAGAGACTGCCAAGATCTAATTATTTACCATCACTGGAGCACTGCTACTCTCAGTAGGCAACAATGTGCAAAAGTACTTAGCCGTAGCCTCGCTGCATGTGTGTGGGAGTATGTGCGCTGCTGAACAGCCTTTTGTTGCCTTTTGATAGATCTTTAGAGCTCTTACAGTTAATTGGTTGGATGTGAGCAATTTTAATGATTTTAATAATGAAATCAGTAATATGCAGAAGAGAAAACTCAGCAAAAGGACATGTAAGTGCATGCAGATTATTATATTCCTTCCTTTATGCCTGTTCAAGATTAGAACTCTTGGGAACTCTGGACGCACTTCCACGGTGGACTAGATAAGTGGCAATTTTTGCATGCTCTGCACTGAAAGAACCAAGTGGCATGTGTATATCTCTCCACATCCACAAAAGTCCCAAAATGTAGAAGGCAAGGCATAAGGAAAAACTCCATTCTTCGGAAAAAGTCCACCCTTAAAATATATGGTATATGTTTTCACTGTAAGAAATATGACCATAGAAATCCACTAGAACCAACTTTGTAAACAAACCTTCCAATGAAAAACTCCAAATATGAATTTCAGCTGTTACGTTGTTGAGCTAGTAAACACAAAAAAGTCAATATGGTAGAAATAAAAGTTCAGCTGCTCAGAGTGTTACACTGCTGGTATTCAAAGAAATACACAGCCCTGTCCCTCCTGTCTCCATCTTCCCACTCCTCTCCGCCCAACCCCTGGACAGTCTGACACCTAGGTTTGGGATATTTTTATCGATAATAATTTCATATCAGAGAACATGTTCTGAATAAGCTTGAGTAATACTTTTTACGTGGCATATTGAAAACATTCTGAGTCTAATATCTGAAAACTTTTGTAACTAGATGGATCATGAACAATTTAACTGGCCAATGGTGCAACTGAAAATCCACCATTTCCATGTGTTAAAATCTGCTATATAAATATAAACCATGATTTCTTAACCAGAAACAGGACACCAAGCTGAACTTCTGTGTAATTTGCCCCAATCCTGGAGAGCTGGCTATACAGCAGATGCTTTAATTTGATACACCACAAAGCCAGGGACGTACATCAATCATATTCCTGATGTTGTCTCCATATCAACCTTCACACAATTCTGTCAATTAAGAAAAAGACACAGTAAAGGCTGACCCCAAGGCACAAAATGGCAGCATTCAATTGGCAAGCAAAGCCATCCCTGCAACTCCCAGCTGTAAACTCTAGCAGCAGTGTACCTACGGCTTCATAATCCGCCAGCTCCAGCCTAGCTTTGTTCTGCATGGTCCGTTTGCAAAGATAGATGGCTAAAGGGAGAAACAGAATGGAAAACAATTACAGACAGATTATTAGTACTAGATATAAAAAAAAAAGAAGAAAAAAACGGTCCATAGATTTTTCATTTTCATCAGAAAGCAACATGAGTCAAGGAATGAGAGGGTTGAACATTCAGCTGACATCACCCACAAGTAATCTCAGAGGCCCTAAACATCTTGGACATCTCATTTAAAACTGCTAAGAGCAGATGCCAGGACCTAACAAGATGTCCAAAAGAGGCACAGTTGCTTCTGGAGCTGGTAAAAGATACAGAATTAGCAACCTGTTCCTCTCAGGACTTTGGGAATATGCCTGCACTTCTTTTCCGCTTTTGTAAGAAAAAATAAAAATAAGAATAAAGGACATTGAAATGAAAACAGAAATATGGGCCAGACCCTAAAGGTATATCCTGGCATTTTTTAATATGCTCCATCCACTTATTCTATACATTTCAAACAGTTAAGAGAAGCCTTGTCACATTTCACCATAGGCAGATGAGACGCTGCTGAAACTCATGTGGTTTGGGATTTTGAGGGTCAAGATGAGCCCAGTGCACAAGACAAAACCAGTCCCAGGTTGCCTTCTGGGAAAACCTTGCCTGGATCTGCTAAACTCACTCCATTTCCATCACAGGCTCAAACACAAGGTCCACAGCACATCCTGGGTATATAATTAGGTCTGAACTATACAACAGAGGCCTAGTGCTACTCATGTAGTTCTATTCTATACTATTTCTATAATTTTAACATTCATACAACGAGCCAATATCATGCATGGTAACCAGAGCCAACCAGTTCATTTATATTTATACATCTCAAGGGCAGTTTTCGCTGTAATCCCTTTATGACACCAAATAAAGTGAGAGTCAGTTGTCTCACAGTATTGTTTCATGCGAGGCAGTGACCTGCCATTAGCAGGCTAGTTCCTGTTCTGTAAGTGGACATATGCAAATACAAAAAAAGTATGAAGTGCTGCTGGGATTTCAGTTTTATTTGGGTCCACTGCTAGTTTGGGATTAATTCCTGTGAAGACTCCATCTGTACAGACCTCTGATATGCAAAGTCTGATTATAAACATATGTTAGAGGTTTCTGGGACAGATGCAAATCTGTTACTACTGGGCTCAGAGCTAATGCAGTTGAAGCTTGTCCGGCTGTGGGTCAGCTCATATAGGGCTTTATTCTGGGGTGTACTGCTCCAGTCAATACCACTGCAGCACAATAATCTGACTGCAAAACCAATTATTTATCTGATATTGCAGGCAAAAAAAAGAAACTTCCCTTTTCACATTGTTATTCTGGTATTTACAGAATACGTATTTGGCACAGTTCACACAGCAATATATGTGTGATGACTGTAAAATCTGGAAATGACTTTGCATATACTGAACAGCATCATGTTTTCTCCAAAGCAGTTCCCTCACTGGGATAAACACGTAAGTCTCTGCTAGCTTCCCTGCAGATGAGGACTGCAAATGAACTATCCTATGACACACACCATAGCAGACTACTTCTTCACCCTAGCAAACGATTTCCAGAATCCATAATGATGATTAATTATAACCCAGGAAAGAAAAAAACCAAACTGATTATTCAGGGAGGCGTTCTAAACCAATCTTAGGTAATGAGATAAAAGAAGGACTTCCAGAAGCTTCTGTTTTATGAGTGCACACATGGATACACTTCCTCTTCCAAAGCCACGCCAGGATACAATAATTAATTTTATCATTTAACTGTGAAAGAAGTGCAATTCTGGAAGAGACAGCAATATTGCATACAGACAGCTAAAGATAACAACACTGACATATTTTCTTTATGTATTATCACTGTCTGTAGGCACTCACATGCTTAACACACCATGCTGCAGTTTATTAGCTCATAAACCGTGCTCAGTCTTCTCTTTTACCCTATCATCTGCTAATCTTAAAAAATTTGGAAAAATAAGTCTAATGTCATATATCAGAGAACTTTTAACTATTTTAACTATAGGTTGCCAATAATTATATACTGGTTTATTGAGCAGTGAGACAAATGCCCAGATGAAATAAATTTGATTGATCAACACATCAGATTCAGCTACAGTATGTTCTCCCACAAAAGCAGTATTGGTATTATTTAAGATTCCCAAGAACCAGTATTCTGCTTGTCAAAAATCCTGCTGAAATGAACAGAGCTATGGGAGAATGAAGGTAGGTAACGACAGGTAAAATTCTGGCCCCACTGAGTTCAACGGCTACAGCTCCATGGGCTTGAGACACTCCAGGATTTCAATTCGTGTATTTGAGATGGGCACATATCTGCCTCTAATGCTGCCATCTGACAACTATGTGGATGAAGGGTTTAGATGGCAAGCAGTAATTATTTTAAGGACACTTTTTCCCATCACAGACTTTCTGTACTAACTTTCTACAATGAAATAATTATACTCACCATAATCTGTGTTTTCTGGTTCCCAGCAATTTGAGGGCCAAAAGTATGGTGCCTAAGAAAAAGCATAGACATTTTTGCAATTTAAGAGATGAAAAGCAATTCAAATGCAGAAAAACAAGTACAAAAAGAAGAATCACAAAGTCAACCACCCAGTCTCTGCCCTCAGGGGAAAACACTGCTACAGATCTCCATATTAGTGAGAATGCTTTTCCAGAAAGGTATGACTTTTAACATTCCTCAGTGCAGGTAAATAGAGATGCTGTAATACAAGCATCTCTTGAGGAGAATGTCCAGTGTCCTGACAAAATTTTAGACCTTGTTGCCAGCTCATTTGAATGTGGACCTCTTATCCTTTATTCTTAAGAACCTTCTCTTTCCCCAGAAATTCACAACCTGAATTTTTATATTTTTTTAAAGCATGACAAACCTCATGGCCTTATCTATATGCTATATAGCACTTGCTTTTTTGGAGCAGTTACCAGTGTGGTTGGCAGACTACAAAACAATTTACTTTTTAATTATAGCAGATGGCAGAGGTCAAAACTTAGCTGTTTAGAGTCATTCCAAAAGCAGAAGTCCCGCTAAGCTTACTGCTTTTGTTTTCTATCCAGGTCTGCATATTGCCGTTGCTACAATTAATTACAAGACATTACTGTATGTGGCTGTATTTCAGATTTAACATAAATGAAAAATAATGTCCCAGTGATCACACAAATTACAGAACACTGCTTTGCACTACTGATGTAAGGCCACAGATGGGCATAGGACATTAACACATAGACTATTCCTTGCACCAAAGTACAGTGAGAAAACATGGAGTATTCAAATAATACAGGGTTTAATACTCAATTATATATATCTTAAGAACTTCAGAATATGAAGAGCTACTGTTAAAGGAGGGACTGATGTTGAGGTAAAAAGTAGCAAGATGAGAGTAGTGGAAAGGAAATGTGATTCTATCAGGTTATTTTTGCAGAGAACATCTGAGGAGGTCTGTTGCAAGAAATGACAACAAGGAAGGAATATGCAAAAGTTGTAAGAAAAGATAAGGAAAAAAGTCAACAAGCAGTCAGTTTGATGATGTGGTTTACACAGACTTAAAACAAGAAAAGGAAATTATATTATACTGAAATGTAGCTCCTCAGAGCTGCACAGGACAACTTCTTACAGTCTCATCCTTTTAAAAAAGAGAAAAATACAGCTAAATGGGCAATCAGTATTGCTCCTGCTTCTGTCACATCTTACATGACAGGAAAGCAGAACTTTCAGAAAAGAAAAGGAATTGTAATGAAAAATTTGTGTCTGAATGATGTGTGATAACCAGAAGGTGGGGTGAGATAAGAGGAGGTCTGTGATCTCCTGGGCTTCTTTGTTCACCATGATATTGGTCACACATGATAATAAAATACCACATTAGCAGGACAGTGAGCAGCAGCAACATCAGATGCAAAGTGCAGAACCACCTTTTCAAATAAAAGCTAAAAAAGAGGAAGAAAATGTAAAGGAGGAACAGCAGGGTGAACAGAAAAGAGGTCACAGGAAAGAGAAGGGATCTGACTGAGATCATGTAACAGAAAAACACAAATTCAGACAGCAGGATTAGGCAGTAGGACTCCAGGTTTGGACTTACCACTTCTTCTAAAGTTATACAATCTGTCCAAAAGGAGTTGTTGCAGCACAAGCACTCAGTTATCTAAGAAGCTGACAGTGGCAGACTTTGGACAGGGCATAGAACTCAAGCACAGGATGCTTTAAAAATTCAGCACATCTGGAGGCACAGGGACACTGAGGGATATAGATGTCCCAGTTTAGGTGACTGCCAAGGTTACACATCCTTTGTAAAGAGCCAAAGTCTGAAGCTTGCCCCCTCCCATACCAATCTGCAAGCAAGAGAGGGTAAAACTTGGAATTTTCTGCTGTGCCAAAGCTTAAATGTCCAACTCCTAAGTTTGCCCTCCATTTTGCACAGAAGAATGGCTACTCAATTCTGTGCCAGAGTTAGAGCCAGAGTTAGAGCCTGAAAGCCATTTTCTTTCTCATGGCTTAGCTCAAATCTGAGTACAACAGCCTTGAAATAACATATCAAAAATAATCACAGGACGTACCCATTAATTTATGTAAAAACTGTAGGTAAGAAAGTAGTAGAGTGTAATTTGCGATTTTAAAGCAGATCTTTTTGAAAAGACTTCATAACTTCCTTAGGCCTCTACCAAGATAGCCTCAATCCCTGGCTTCATAGACCTAGTGGTTGCTCAGGAATAAAGGGTGGGCAGTGTCAGCTGTATTACCGCCGGGACAGTGGAAGGGGCCACAAGGGAGTCAGAGGGCTCACCAACCTGAAAACGATAGAACGTCCCATCATCTTTCAGGGTAAGGACATGGTCTGAGATCGGAAAGACATAACCTTGTGCAGCAATGAGACTTCCCAAGTGTATTGCTTCCCCTGTGAAAGAGAAAAAAAACACAGGGAGACGTGCACTGCACATTTCTCTGCTTTCAACAGCAGCTCTGGTGATGACTTGTGAAGTCTGGTGTCCACATGCCTCTCTGCACCCACACCCCATCGTTACTACTTCCAACCAAACCATGCAAAGCAGGAGTGCAGAATTCAGCTTTACAACACAGATGAAACACCACTCAAAAGTTTAACCTGCTAGTTTTGTGTTCACAAAATGTCACACACTAGTTCAGCTCTAGAACATGAAATTAATTTCAAAGCACATTATCCACCACAGGTGACAGCTGACAAGAAGCCTGTTCCATCAGTGAACCTCACTTGCCTCTAACAAATCCAACAAACACCTGCAACATCAGGTCATTAGCAGGATATTTATTCATAACGACACATCCTGACACTGTAGCATTGCCACTTGTTAGAGAAAAACTGGTGCAGAGGCAAAGAAGAATACATTTCCTAGTGCTGCCAGGGCAACCTTCACCAGCACACAGGCACAGCTGCACAGATTTTCAACCAATGCCAGCTGTCAAAAGCTGCATCAACTTTCTCAGGACTGAAAAATACACATCAGCTGCTCATGCACCCCCAGGTAGATAATAAAGCTATTGTTTGCAGCTGAAATTCATATTTGGGACCTGACAGGACTCATGAGAAGGGATGTGTTTATAGGGATGTCCTGCTGGAGGATACAACACTCTCTCTGCTTTCACATGGTGACAGTAAGGCAGCAAAAGAACTGGTAGCTGACATTCTGGATTTTTTCCCTTTCCTGAAAAGAAAAAGAAACTTCTGGATCTGCAGATCTTTTTTTCCTCTTTTCTCAATAGATCATAACTGTGTCAAAATTATTTTGTTTTCTCTGAAGAGTGAACTATTTGGACTGTGCCCATGCACCGATCACTCTTTACGGCTGATTATCCATTTATCTATCTGTTGATTTAGCTATCTGCTGTGATAAATTGGAGGCTGTCACCTGATCCCATGACGGTGTCTGTGTCATCCTTGGCCAGCATGTCCCACCAGTCATGGCTCCCCTTTCTTCTCACCATGAAAACCTGCTACTGCATTTGCCTGCTTAACCACACACATACACCAACTTCCTTTCTAAGTCTGCGAACAAATTTAAAATCAGTCAGTCTTCCCTAGGTAGCAACAGTTTCACAGACAAGCTAAAACTCCTACAATGATATTTCTCTGTGCTGCAATGTAGACTTCATTAAGATACTGAGTCCTAACTCTTTCCCTCTTCCTTCCCTCCAATGCTTAAATCAATTGTGTTGTTTTACTGGTATTGTATACTGCAACAAAATAGTAATTATTGTCTAATAGCACACACAATATAGATGGAGTACCTGCTCCTCCTCAACTGTGGTCACCTTACCTGTATCCTCAATGCTGAGGTTCCTCATAAGCCACTGCACAATATCAGAACCTTAACAAACAAAGAAGAAAGTATTAAACACGTAGACCACAGGGTTTGAGAGGCCTAGAGAAAGATAACACTGAGATAGATGCAATAGAACTGACATGAACTTTACTCCGTTTTCTTTTTTATCTCCACTGAGGCTGCAGAATGTTTTTCCTTCTTGTGCTACACTGCAATTACATGGTTATGTAATAAGTCCCAAGAAGTTTTCTGTGTGATAGAAAACAACATACTTTAAGTCAGATATTACTCTAGTGGTTCCATGTAACTTGTCTCCCATTTGCTTCTCTCTCACCTCAGCATACAGTTACATTTATGCAAGCACTAGTTGAAAGGAGATGAAGGAGCTTTTACTGGTACCTCACGCATTTAATATACAAAACTGAAACATCACTCAAAAAAAGACAGAGGAGGGTCTTGCTCATGCCAGAGACAAGCAATGTCTTGGAGAAGGAAGTGGTATTCAGAGTGCCTGTAACCAAGGGACTGTCACCTGCTAGTGATCACACAAGCTGATTGGTGGCCAGGAGCAGAGAAGTGAGTCTTTAAGGTCCATCAGGCAATTCATTAGGTTTTCAGGGCCCACCAAGTATTATGAAACTTGTTGCTACCTTATAAAGAGCATCAAGTTCTCTAGGATTAATCCTCTACATGTATGCAGCCTCTCTGTTGCTTGCATGAAAATGATACAAGTGGAAAACTTATCACTGTTCAGTAGAAGCTAAGGCCTGTTATCAAAATACAATGTGACAGGGCAGCAAAATTTAGTTAAATCACACACTCAGAAAGTTAAGCTTAAAATGAAACATAATGGTCTGTACAAGCCAGCTGACTTGAGTTGTCCAAAATCAAAGGCAATCAGCAAAGACACTTGGAGGCAATTTAGCAAGTCCATACCAAGTTACAACAGTGTGCAGCACAACCTAATGACACCATGTCTGGGTGCAGACATAACACCAAGCCCTTCTCAGCATACAGTCAATTTACTGAGAAATATTTGCATTTGCATACAGTGGACTAATAGCTTCAGTAATATTCTATAGAATCATAGACTTGCCTGGGCTGGAAGCACTCTAAAAATAACCAGTTCACATTCCCCTGTCATGGACAGGGATACCACCCACTAGACCAGGTTGCTCAAAGCCCTGTCTAACCTGGCCTGAACACTTCCATAGATGGGGAGCCCACAACTTCTCTGGGCAACCTGTTCCACTGCCTCATCACCTTCATTGTAAAAAAATTCTTTACACCTAGTCCTAATTACCTAATTACCATTACCCCTTGTCCTATCCCTATCTGCCCATGTAAAAAGTTGCATTCCCTCTCTTTTATAAGCCCCACCTTAAGTACTGGAACGCTACAATACGGTCTCCTTGGAACCTTCTCTTCTCCAGGCTGAACAGTTCCACCTCTCTCAGCCTGTTGTCACAGAAGAAGTGCTCCAACCCTCTGATCATCTTTGTGTCCCTCCTCTGGACTCACTCCAGCAGGTCCAAATCCTTCTTGTGCTGATGCTCTGTTTCAAGTGGGGTCTCCCAAGAATAAAGTAGCGGGGCAGAATCCTGTCCCTCAACCTGCTGGCCATGCTGCTTTTGATGCAGCCCAGGATGTGGTTGGTTTTCTGGGCTGCAAGCGCATGTTGCTGGATCCTGTCCAGCTTTTCATCCACAAGAACCCTGCAGTCCTTTTCTGCATGGCTGCTCATGATGAACTCATCTCCCAGTCTGTACTCAGGTCTGGGATTGCCTCAAACCAAGTGCAGGACCTGATGACCGGAAGGGTCCACTTCTCAAGCTTATCCAGGCCCCTCTGGATGGCATCCCATCTTTCTGTTGTGTCACCTGCAAACTTGCTGAAGGTGCACTTAATCTCGCTGTCTGTGCCATTGATGAAGATATTAAAGAGCACCAGTCCCAAGACAGAGCCGTGAGGGACACCACTTGTCTCCAGCCTCCACCTGGATGTAGAGCCATTGACCACAACCCTATGGCTGCATCCATCCAGCTAATACATCCCAATCCACTGAATAGTCCACTGTTTAAATCCATCTCTCTTCAATTTAGAGGTTAGGATGTCATATGGGACCATGTCAAAGGTCTTAAAGAAGTCTAGGTAGATGACATCAGTTGGTCTTCCATGTCAACTGCTGCAGTCACTCCATCGTAGAAGGGCACCAGACTGGGCACGATTTGTCCTTAGTGAAGTCATGCTGGCCTGTCTTGGATCACCTCCTTGTCTTGTATGCATCTTAACATTGCTTCCATGAGGATCTGCTCCATGATCTTCCCAGGCACAGAAGGGAGGCTCACTGGTGTGTACTTCCCTGGGTCTTCCCTTCTCCCCTTCTTAAAAATGGGAGTGATGTTTCCCTTTTTCCAGGTACCAGGGACTTGTCCTGACCATCATGAATTTTCAAATGTGATGGAGTGACTTGGCAACCACATCAGCCAGTTCCCTCAGGACCCTGGATGCATCTCATCAGGCCCTATAGTCTTGTGCCTATTCAGTTTCACCAGGTGGCCTTGAACCTGCTCTTCATGTACAGTAGAAAGGACTCACTGAGTACCTTGGCCTTCTCCACATCTATTGTTACCAGTTCTCCTTTCTCTTTTATCAGGCGGGGAAGACTGTCCTTGGCCTTTCTTTTTTGACCTATGTACTTGTAGAATCCCTTTTCGTTATTTTTCACATCTCTTGCCAAATCCCATTCCATCTGTGCCTTAGCTTTCCTGATCCCATGTGCAGGGACACATCTGAACTGTATCCCTGTACTCTTTTCCAGGCTACATGTCCCTGCCTTCCACAGACTGAATTTCTTTCTTGCTCCTCAGTTTGAGAGGCAGATCTGTGCTCAGCCATGCCTGCCTGGCTTGATTTCCTATACACTGAAATGGAAAACTCTTGTACTCTAAGTAAAGTGTCTGTAAAGAGCTGCCAGCTCTGGTCAGCTCCTCTGTCCCTAAGGACAGCTTCCCACAGGATCTCATCCACTAATATTTTAAACAGCTGGAATTTTGTTCTTCTGAAGTTTAAGGTCCTGATGTTGCTCTTTGCCATTGTTGCTTGAGATCACAAACTAAACCAGGGTATGGACAGTACAGCCCAAGCAGCCTCCAGTCTTACCCTCCTTAATGAGCTGTGCTATGTTTTGTGATGTATCAGTTGAAGATAGCATACAAAAAGGAACTGACCAACCACATGAATCACAGAATCACAGAATATGCTGAGCTGGAAGGGACCCACAAGGATCTTCAGGTCCAATCCTTAGTCCTGCACAGGATCATCCCCAAGAGTCACACCATGTGCCTGAGAGCATTGTCCAAACAGTTCTTGAACTGTGGCAGGCTTGGCACCATGACACTTCCCTGGGGAACCTGTTCCAGTGCCCAAACACCCTCTGGGTGAAGAACCTTTTTCTAATATCCAACCTAAACTTTCCCTGACACAACTTCAGGCCCTTCCCTCGGGTCCTGTCACTGGTCACCACAGAGAAGAGATCACTGCCTGCCCCTCTGATTCTCCTCAGTTGTAACTGCAATGAGGTCTCCCCTCAGTCTCCTCTTCTCTAGGATGAACACACCAAGTGACCTCAGCTGCTCCTCATATGGCTTCCCCTTAAAGCCCTTCACCATCTTTGCTGCCCTCCTGTGGACACTCTCTAAGAGCTTTGTATCCTTCTTACATTGTAGTGCCCAAAACTGCACATGATATTCAAGGTGAGGCTGCACCAGTGCAGAGTAAAGCGGGACAATCCCCTCCCTCGACCGGCTGGCGATGCTTTGCCTGAGGCCCCCCCAGACACAGTTGGCCCTCCTGGATGCCAGGGCCATCGACCATCGACCTCATTCCCCCCTCTGTATGTACATCCAGGGTTGCCTCATCCCAGATGCAGAATCTGGCACTTTCCCTTGCTGAACTTCACATGGTTGGTATTTGCCCAGTCCTCTAATTTGTCGAGGTCTCTCTGCAGAGCCTCCCTGCCTTTGAGGGAGTCAACAGCTCCTCACAGTTTTGTGTTGCCTGCAAACTTGCTATAGTTCAGGCTTACTAAAATCCCAGAGGAACTTATTTGCATGGAGCACTTCTGAGCTCAGATGTGGACAAGACTATCCTATGCCCTCAGCAAACCTTAAATACAATAAAGGAGTCACAATTACAATGTGCCACGAGAGAGACAACAGGCACTGCTAGTGCCCCAAGTCCCTGCAATTATATGCAGGTCTGACTAACTCTCCTTTACAGGTGAAATTCCCAAAAAAAAGTATAGGCTCTACCACAAACAGAAGGGGATAGCAGCTCCCACTCTCCTGACAATATAAGTAGACCGACAACACTACAAGGAGCACCAGTAAACCCTCTTCAGTCAGGCTTCAGCAGCAAGCAGGATATGGATCTGACCTCTACCAATCCCCACACAAGGCAGTGAAATAACCTATCTGTTCCCTGCAGACAACCAGCAGAGCTCCTGATGATAAGGGAAGCATCTGATTTCATTTAAGTAGTGGGTAAAGAGATGTGAGCAAGAAGCAGCAGCTGGGCATTGTCTCAATTTGTCTTTAAGGTATCAATGCACCTGACACTAAAGGACCAACCTCACAAGCTTGTATTCTCAGCAATGTGGTCATTCTCCACACCTGCTAACTCCACCTAGGAGCAATTTCAGTTGCCCCTATACAATCTGGAAAGTTATTCCAGAAGACTTTTTTTTTTTAATTTTTTTTTTATAGATTGAACTGTTCTTGTAACTTCAGAGCCTAAGTTTGTTAATGTGCAATTTATATGCATTTTATATCATACCTGCATTATCATTGAAGGAAAAGAATTATTCTTCTTCCTTGACAGTTTCTCCTGAATGTTTCTACAGTGGGCTAACACTTTTGTCTCCCTATCTCCATTTCACTAAACCAACCGAACTCTTGTAATGTCTCTCAAGATGGTCTCCCCCTCTACTTTACTATTCATCAACTTTTCAAATTTAAATCCGTTTCTTCACACTGGGGTTACCAGAACTGCAGAACATCCAACCAATGACTCTGGCAATGGTGCCAGCACTTCCTTGTCTCTACTGAAACCACCTTGCCAGATGCATCCTGAGGTCACGTCATTTTTTTGTGAACAACAAATTTATTCAGAAAAATACGTATGAGGGGTCCAAAATTATCTGCTAACTGAGAACATATCTAGTGAACACTGGTAGCTGAATAACATATGGGGAATATGTTTAGAGCCAGCAAATGCTGTTTTGACAAGTTTGTTAATAAAGTATTCTATTTAATAAACATGAATGTTCCCTTTCACCTTTTATAAAACAAAACTATTTTAAAGACAGAACACAGCAGTTCTGGTTAGAAAACTAATTCAAGAAGACTCAAACTGAAGTGCTTCTCTATTGTTAGAAACAAAACAAAACCTCACAAAATATTGTCTTGATTCAAGTGAAATCGGAATCTTTCCTGGATTTTCATTTCATCCCCCAAAATAAAAAGGCCACTGTTTCTCCTGATTTTGGTCTCAGGTTACAGGTTTGTAGTGATCTCTTAGGCATTGCATTGCCAAGTGATGTGACAGCCGGTACCTGAAAAACATTTGGAATGTTACACTGATTTGCTCAAGGGAGGTGAAGTACATTTTCCATGATCCCTTTCCAGATGTATAGGAATACTTAATGCAGGATTAAGTCCCACCATTTTTACAGAGAATGATCATGTCCCCAGCTCTAGGCCGCTTTTCAGGAACCTATTCAATTTCCATCAAACTACAATATAAAATTCAAGTAACACTGAAAGCTGGTTCCCCAGTCTTTCTTGCCCATTAAGAAGGGTTTAAAAGGGGCAAGTAAGCTGAAGGTATGATTCAAACACAACTCCTGTGATCAGCCACTCCAGAATATAAGCAGCACTTAAGATCAGGAATTTTAATTTGTCTCTGTTAAAAACATGAAGTCATTCCTGAATATTGCCAAGAGCCTGAAAGATGTTATAGCTGTTCTCCAGTTGTCCTGAGGCAGACAGATTATCTTTCTGCTGAGTTTGCTGAACCATTATTTATCACCTGCCAAGACTCATTACTCACCCTTGGGACAATGACAAGTCTTTCCTTCCTCTGTTAATTACTGTCATCATTAATAGCCATGTCACTAATTAATATTCAATCATAATGAAAACTCTTTACTGTCATCTCCCATAACACCTCCAATTTTTAGGGTTACCCTTACACATTGGCTCTGCCTCTGCTTGTGGAAGTTTCTACCACTGAAACCTACTTTTGCCAACTTAGAAATACTACTTATGCTCTTCAACAAAGGAGAAAATTCAGATTTATCCTTATAAGACATGGTGAAGACTTGAGTGATTCCTTTACAAGACTCCTCTGTCAGACCAAGATACAAATACCTTGATATGCAAGTTTTTCAGAAAACATAATTTTAACCTCTCCTGTAGATTAAAAGCCCAGTGGACAGTCCTCACATTACTCACCTTCCCCCTCCCCAAAAATGTTCTGTTTCTCAGATTTCACACTTCTCAAACTCTTTCAGAGGACATCCAAGGGAAACCCTGACTCTGACATGTTTCCGTTATACAGTAACAGGGCATTTGAAATATTTTGATAACAAATAGTTGAGTGTGTTTTCATAATAGGAAGTATTGCTGGATCCAGTTAGAGGAATGGCTTCCATCTTCTCTGTGCTCCTCTCTATACATCTACATTTCCTCTGAGTCAGAATGCTCAGTTCAAGGATAGTCAATAGCCTATGAATATCTATTTCCTTCTCACATATAATGAAACATATCTTTTTGCCTTAGGCTCTTCTTTGAAGCTGAAGTAGATCAAGTTGCTTCATACTAACAGAATAGCTGTATTTTCATGCACAAACAGATTCACAATGACCATTTATCCAGCTGTGTGTTTAGAGACAGACTAGCAGTTTTATATTTCTTGCTGTTTTCTCCATTTTATCTTCAGTCTCAGTGACTCCATAACAGTAGCTAGCGTTCTAAGGTGGCCATTGCCTGTCGACATGGTGGTCAGCCACTGAAAGATAAATTAAATAAAGTTCACAAGGTGTGAGGCCATTGGCAAGATGCAGCTGATGAGGTGAGTCACCACCACTGTATTTAGTATCTTGTCTATTCAACCCATGCTGTTCTACCTCTTCCAGAAGATGCATCTTCCACATGCTGTGTGAAACGGCAAAGGCAGACAGAACAACATACCCTCCTCCAGCAATTTCTAAAGATATGCTGCCCGGAGTGGAGACTGTACCTCTGTATCTGAGCAAAGGAGCCAGAAACATTGGATCTGCTTGTCATCCAATGGACTAAGCATGTCCCTGACAAGGCTTAGTACACACGCATATGTATACAAACAAAAAATAGAAGAATATTTCTGAAACTTCAGCAAATGTGTGCATTTTTACATTTCTTTTTAGGCCTGATAAGACAACCGCCTTTTTTTTTTTTCTGTGTCCTGACAGAGCTGACAAGTACTGACATGTGGAGCTCCACAGGGATTTGACATGGGACATCTTGTGTGGCCAGCTGTGGCATTGGAGACCAAGGACTAAAGTTTGTCCTTTCTGACAGTATTGGGTAAGCTAAGGCCTGATCGCTGGATGCCATCCAGTAACTACAGCTGATGAGGTGGAATACTTTGGATCTCAGATTGCTCACAGCCTTACACTGCAGGGACAAATACTAACACAGAAGAAAGCAAGGTCTTAAAAAATTTAAAAATATCATCCAATCATAACATAAAAGAATTTGTCATATATACATGTCTACAGAAGGAGACATAAGATTGCTTGATTATTTCCTGTCTTTTTCCAGTGTTACTGTAACTCTAATATTTTCTGAACATATTTTAATGATTTTAAAGAAAGTAGTAAATACTTTTTCATGGCAGGTGAGGGGTTTTTTGTGGTCTGACTGGGGTCAGGGTTTTTTTGTTTTCTTGTTTGTTTTTTTTCCCAAAACAAAACCTGAAAATTTGAACTGTTCAGCTCCCTTTTAGACCTTTACTATACGTGCCATGACACATTCCATGGGCAAACAAACTACGTGCCTGGTCTCTGTTGTCAATCATCTCCAAACTCAGGGTCCAGACAGTCTTTTGATGAAGGGGTGAAAATATGTCCTGTCACTTCATTCTTGAAAATAGATGAACTCATTTTAGCACCAAATTTTCCAAACAATTTGCTCCCGAACTCAGAGCAATCTTTAAATATTTCTATCAGAAAAGCAAGACAGGAGAAAAAAAATCACAAGCAGCTGAAATGTCATAAGAATACATTCATAGGTGTATGAGCAGACACTTAAGCTGCTTTTTGTGCTGCCAATCACAGCAATCACACTATTTAATGAAAATAATACATTTGAGTCCTTCCCCAAACAGCTCTGAGTCCTTGGTAAATCCACAGCAAAAAGGTTAATTATCCCCACTTTTACCACTGTGCTTGCGAAAATAAACAATGAACACCACCCATGATAAAGGGCAAAACAATTTCATACAAAATTTCTCAAGGCCCCCAGCACTCCATGCTACAATTTTTCTTACACAGAGCTCCCCACTGACTCCCACAGTGATTTCAGCTAGGTTGGAAGTACAGACTACTGCTCACAGTAGGGATTATTTTTATGGTAGGGAAAAAAAAAGAAAGAAATATCTATGTCTCTCTCTGGTATTCTGTTACAAGTATTGGGGAAGCACTTTTTAAAATTTACGTACAATGAGTACATAAATAAATACGAATGCCAACTAAAAAAATATCTCAGCAGTTGATTCAGAAAATGTGGTAATTGCAGCTCTCCTCCAGCATGTGGTAATTGCACC
Organism: Chiroxiphia lanceolata; assembly: GCF_009829145.1. Classification (NCBI taxonomy): domain Eukaryota; kingdom Metazoa; phylum Chordata; class Aves; order Passeriformes; family Pipridae; genus Chiroxiphia; species Chiroxiphia lanceolata. The sequence continues at coordinate 28,766,009 of NC_045642.1, forward strand.
ACTCAGTGTCAGCAAGGAGCATCATCAAAGCTACAACAGCTTAAGGAGCATCATCAAAGCTACAACAGCTCAGAGCTTCTAGCAATAGCAGTTTTCCTTTATGTTATTCTCACTTTAAATCTTGTTTGTGAATTATTAACAACCATTAGCAGCAGGAGTGTTACCCCTTTTTGATCAAAGAAGCCAAACTTTCTGAAGAGTCTTTTGTTCATTGTAACTTTTGAGAGCTTGAATTTACAATTTATTTTTCTTTAAAAAAAAATAAATTGAAAACTTATTACTTCGTGTGAAGTAAGAATGGTGCTTGGTGGGAATGTGGAAAAGAGCATATGGAGCTAAGTTGCCTGTGGACATTCCAGGATGATAAAACAACAACATGGATGGAATATATGTAAATTTAATAGTTTCAAAATCTCTGATCCTCTGCCTTTTCCAGACAACAATGTGAGGTATTTATAAATATGAGTGCCCGCATCCGTGTAAACAAACCCATATGATAATTTGATCACAGATTTATCCGAAGTCTATTAAAATTAACAACTCCGATGTTTGGCTTGTGCACGTTCTAGTTCCTGAAGCAAAATTAACACCAAGTCTACTAATAAATTCTCTCACAACAGGAAGTCATGACCCAGACTCGTGGCTGCCCTGCAAGGTGTTGATAGACATTTGAGCTGTTGGGAGACTGACAGAAGACAATCTTCCAAGGAGACAGAAAACGCCAAAGGCCTCTGTAGTCACGGTGGGGAGAGAAGATGAGCAGCTGAGGGAGTCAGCTCAGGGAACGGGACCAGGCAAAGGGCAACAAAGCACAGTCACAGAGCTGCTTGTGTGCTTTAAGAACTGAATCAGAATTTTTAGCAACAAAGTGCTAATACACTTTGAAATCACCTACAAAGTAATGGCCTGCAAATTTGTAATTTAACCACCAGCACTGCAGTGTAAATTTGATCTTTGTCTCCAATATGCATTTTACATGTAACACACACACATACAATCTCTCCTGTCTGTATTTTAAATATAAACAGATAAGAAATTTGAAAGATGGAGATTTAGAATTGCAAAATCCAAATTCCTGTGTACTTTCACCCTATTAATACCTCCTTCTTCTGAACTGCAATTTGGAGGGACTTTTGCCTTTTCATCATATTGGCCAGGCTACCAAAGCTCATGTACCCTCTACAATGCAGACCTGTAGAAGGAGATTTTCACTAGGCAGGAATCAATGAATGACATGAGAGTGCAGAGTTCTGCGTGGGCTAATTCACCCAGGTAACAAAGATAAATTGGATCTTAAGATCTCAGAGATACCCCAGCCAGATTAATTTCCTTACAATGCTGCCCATCTGAAAATAGTTCAGGTAGCTTTACAAGGCAAGAAAGAAAGTAACAGCAGACATGCCCAAAGACAGGTTTCTGGCTTGCAATACCCTCCCATCACCAACACCTAAAAGCAGGTAGCCAGTGCGGAGGACCAGAAGGATGACACTATCTGAAAGCCCTGGATCTAAACTGATTGCTCTACACAGTGGTATTAGTGAGGCTGAGTTAGCAAACCTCTTAATGGATGCACAGTTAATCCCAGTAAAAGAGGTCTGCCAGGACAGCTTAAACCAGGTCCTCAACTGGAAAAAAAGCGATACCAGCAAAAGGTCTTTTTCCAGTTGACCTGCACTGCTATAAAGCATTTGGTGCTACGCCAGCCTCAGCGTTGTTCTCACTACACTTCAACAGGGCTGTGTCACATCGTTCCAGCCCTCACACCCGACACTTAGTGCCTTTGACTGCTTACACACTGGCCTTTGCTCACACCGAGAGATACCAAGCAGCAGCTTGGTCATGGGGCAGCCACACTGATTCACTTGTGCTAAATATTTCTAACCTGCCTTGGAAAACCATGAGCTGCCATCATGTCTGTGCTATCTAGAGACAGACCTGACATCAAAAAACGTGCTGATAAACCCAAATGCACATGCCCTCCAGAACCCAGAATATACTATAACACCTAGTGCAATCCCCCCTGCTGGTGCTTTGCTTGGCTAGAATTTGGCATGCTCTAAATTAGACATACTGTGTGACCTGTGCCCAAATCTTATTCTCTCCTCAAATACAACTCAGATCAAACTGCTGTTACTATAAGTATGGGAGGAAACCGAAAAAAAAAAACCCAAAAATTGGCAGTTTCACACTTTGTGTCATTCAAACCCATACCTTTCCCTCCTATAACACCCACAGAAGATAAGCATGTTGCCTTGCAAGATGTTATAGAGGTATACAAGAGGCAGGAAAATGGTACCTTGCAGTACCCAGCAGCAGTAGTAACAGCATTTTGTAATAGCATCACAAATTACCACCTTTTACAAATCACTAAGAACTCAGGATGTCTTGAGATGCACCTTTACACCAACTATTGATCATAAATTTACAGTTGCTTTTCAGGGTGCTCTGCCTTTGCATTACTCAGACTACTGAAGTGGCTGACACAGCTCAGCAGTTTGGCTCCCTGCCATATAGTAGTGTTTAGGCGCTGTTCCTCACATTGTCAAAATGATTTGGCAACAAAACAGCAAAGGAAGCAACTCTGAGCACTGCTGGAATTGGGGCTTTTGAAGATTCCTGTGTCAGATCTTGTTAGTGCTGAAACATTTTTACTGCTATTCAATTCATGTGCACAGCCTTTAAATCAAAGGCAGTATTTCTGTAATTTTAATCACATATTAATACTTTTAATAGCAAATTTTCTTCTCCAGGAAACAAGAAAATTGATAAAATATAGAAGGTGACTGGTGTACTTCAGCATGCGACTATCAGGTCACTTCGCACCACGTCCTCATTCACAAACTGAGCTTCAAAGGCTGTCACATCAAGATCCTCCTTTTCCTCATCAGTGTTACAACAGTTTCCCTGTAAAGGTGTAAATGTCACTGAGTTGTGCAAGACAGCAAAGTGATCTGAAAGCTGCAGCATTTTAATGATTTTGGCACAATATTTACTTACTAGGAGATCTGGCATTGTAGTCCTTACCTACACTGGATTCCTACCATTTTCCACAGTAATTCTGTTAGCAGAAGTCAATTTTTAAACCTCCTAAAGAGCTCTGGCCATAACAGATCTCTCTTTCCCAAGATCACACACTTCCATGTTAATTGCAGCAACATCTGTGATCTCTAATACAGACAAGAATAGTTAGCATTACCAAATTCTCTAAGAAACCAACTTCACTCTGACATACCCTGACACTTTTTTTCCCTTATTCTTCAGGAAAGGTTGAGAACCACACACAGTGTTTGCAGTGATTCAGTAATAGTCACATTACCTGGAAAATTAAATGACCCAACATCTGTAGCTTTTTTCCCTCCAGGAGTTCATTGTCCTTAAAATGAAATACTCAATATTGTACAGCTTTCACACCCCTTCCCCTGCTAGGTCTTTCAATCATTTATAATGCTGGCTTGCCCTGGAGTGCAGTTGGCTTCGCTAGAGCTCTATACTGGTGCAGCAGTCAATCAGGGACAATTCTCCAGCAGGATTAAGGTTGCACATATAATTTCTTTTAGTGAAGGGTAATGCCAGATGAATTTCAACTGTATAGCAATTGTTGACAATTTACTTAGTGCCATGCAAAACATAGTGCCATATTGGCACTAACACTAGAGGCCATGTTTTAAACAAGGCTCCTTAAGCCATATGTTAAAGGTACTTATACTGGCAAGGAGCAACTGATTTTGCTGGCAACAGCTTGTTCCTGCATTTCAAATTTGGGCAGAGATATGTAACAGTGGGAATTTTAAATGTGTAGAAGAATTTAATGACAACATTGAAACAATCAACAAGCAAAAATCTGTTAGTCATAATTAACAAGTTCAAAATAGGTAAATTATTTGTTCTTCCTTACATTTGATTGGTTTCACAGAGATGCACACTATAATAGAAGTTGTAAAAATAACAATCATCATCTCCTAAATACCTATATTTTAAAATTGCAATTCCTATCTGGTAAATCCTTCAAGTTTATTTTACCAAATAACCTATGAAAGCAAGAAGCATTTTGCAAAGCTGAAAGCTGCACTGTAGTACAATTCAGTTTAAATAATTGAATCTAATGTCAAAACACCAAGTAGCTTAGAACTGCAAAATATCTGTCTATGAATTTTATAAAGGATTTTTGTTTTCAAAATAAGATAGAGGGAATGTAATAAAATATTTTCCTTCCTTTCTTTCTGTTTTTTTTTTCCTCCAAGAATTAGAAAAGCAACATTTTATTTAACTTCCTTCAATATAAGTATAGGTTTGGACTTGGAAAAGTTGATGGGTTGCTCCAAAGCAGCTCTTGTGTTTCAGAGAGCTTCGTGGTGCAACACCTGACAGCAATGAGAGAAAGCAAACAGTGCTGCTGCTTGCCTAGTTCCATCCAACAACCTCGGTCTGAGACTCAGCAGTTTCACTCACTTCTTTCTGGAAATCTCACAAGTCACAAGAGTAAGCTGTTGACTGTCTCTGCTGACTCTTGATAAACCCAGTCTGGTTTTGCTCTCTAGAAATATACCACTGGGCACATCAGTTATACACATCAGATATTTTGTGCGCTCTGAATTCAGCCATGTCCTAGTGAGTGTCCTGGGAGGAACAACCTCGAACCTTATAGCATTTCTCAGCAGAAACAGTTTGCCTGAGCAGATTTGCAAAAAACAACCTTGTAATGCATTAAAACACATTCTGCTGCCTTTAGTTTCCAAATAGGTAAATTTCAAAATCTTCTCTATGTAAAGCAAAAAGTTTTTTTCAAGTCAGCAATACTGTGTACAGTACGGTCTTGGTAAGCATTTTAATTCATCAGAAGTTCTGGGAGAGGGGTCTTAAAATATCTTCAGAGAATAGTTTCACAAGTGACTGTAGAAACTAGAACAATGTAAATACTCTAAAAAAACCCCTTCCCGTAAATATTAAAATGAAAAATAAAATAAAAGTAAATACATGTCACTAGTGCTCACAAGAGTCGTGTGTTTGCCTTGAACAGCCGTTCAGGTTTATGTTGCAATGTTCTGGGGGCCCCACCAGCAGGCGCTGGGCGAGCACAGATGGCACCGGTGGTGCAGTGAGCTGGCTGACACGGGTGACACAGCGACAGCTCCGCCTCAAGGAACAGCGACGGAAAGCAAAGGCTGGTGTACAGGGGTGAGCACATCTGCTAGAAACCTAATTTAGAAAGTTCCCGGCACCGACTGCAGAACCCGGAGCACACCACCTGGATTTTATGGCAAAATCAACGCTTATTACAATGAAAGATTTGAAAACAAATCTTTCCTGGTATTACAAACATTCTTCCAATACTTTCAGATCACATTCTCATTTAAAATGCATATCGCTCCTTCCCTCGTTTCACCTTTTGTCCATCCTTCCTCCTCCTTGCCCCAAGCTTCCGGGAGGCAGCCGGGAGGCCGAGCTCTCCCCGCATCGCTCTCTGATGCAGCCCGCGGGGCCGGGCAGCGGCAGGGGAGGGCGGGCAGGCGGCCGGGAGGTGGTAGTGTTGCCCACGGAATGGGAGGCAGCGCCAGGGTCGGGGCCCCGGACGGGCGAGTGCCCCGCGCTCAAGTACCTGCTCCGAAACCCGCCCGCCGCCGGCGCACCGGGGACTGCAGTGGGAGGTGAGGCCCCTGGAAAACCAGATGGGGCGCGCAACTCTTGTTTAGGTGCCGCTCATCTTCTTAAGATGTAACTGATTTTGCAGGTAAGAGCAGCGAGCACAGACCCCAGGCGGAAAGGAGCAGTGTCCTCTCCGCGGCCCCGGAGACAGAGGGATGCCGTCTCCACTGAAGTCACTCACAGGTTACCAAAAGAAGCAAGAAGAAAAGGCACCAGGCAGGGAAATGCCTTATTTATCTTCTGCTTATTTTGCACTTTCACCCCAGGACCCTGCATTTATGAGAAACACACTCAGATCTTTTTTTTTTTTCCCATTAAGATCTCTGCAATTTTATCATCTGGTTATTACATATGCATTTTTGTCTTAAATCTATTTTGAAGTAATTATATGTTTATGCTGGTTTAGAACACTCCCTTTTATGAAACTAAATTATTGGGTATTTGTATGTTGTCTGTAATTTCGTATTCTAACATAGTAATTTTGAGAGCAAGACAAATACACCTCGTTGCCTGCTTCTCCATTTCCTCTCTCTAGTTGTTTGCAACCCTTTGCCTCCTCGAATACACAAAGACATGGACATTTCCCTCTGATTGTAACTTGGCCATGGCAGGCTAATAACCATGTATGCTTTTGAGAATTACCCCTAGACAGATTTGTTACATCTTTTGACTGCAAAGGATGTCAACCCCAGACAAAATACCAACACGACAAAAAGCTGTCCTACAGACAACCTTTCTGTATTAAAAAAAAAAAAGCTGGCCACAAGTTTCAAAACTTACTTAAGAGTCCTTTGTTCTGTTTTCAAAACTGAAAGGCCCTCAGGAGCCTACATTCCAGCCTGCTTTCAACAAGATGTATGGACATGATAGTTTGAGCCATTTTTTAATGCCAGGCTTACTTTTTCAAAGGTGCTTCAAGTGTTTCACCTAGCCACACAGATATTGGAGGACCCTGCACTTGGTTTCAAACATTCATCTCTTTCTTGAGCTGGCATACAGGCCTCGAATAAATTCTATAACTCATCAGGTTATTTCCTTTTGCTTTACAATTCAGCAGTCAGAATTTTATAAATCAGATTAAGATTTCTGGGAAAATCTGGACATATGTTTTTCTTTATGGTTTCGTATGTACAATTATGTATTTAAAAAAACCACATCTACAACGTGCAAACATTTTAATTCATACACAGTAAAATAAAGAGCTATGTAATTCAGATCAGTTAATTCCAGTACTGCAAAGATTTCTTCTAAAATGACCGATGACATATATTAAAACTCTCCTTTAAGGGTAACTGGATCATTTCTTTCATGAAAGTACTAAATAATGCAACATTAAACGGACAAATTGCTCTGTAGGATTTGATTAACTGTAAACCACACACTTGGTGGATTTTTGATTTTTTTTTTTTACATTCCAGCTATATCTATAAATCCAAAATCTAAAAACCAAACACACAAGTTTTGCATCAAAATGCCACCATTCAGCATGATCCTAAACACGCATAACAGGCTAAAGCCGTTTGCATGATTTAAGCACAGCCCAGAGAAAATAAGAGAAAACAGGAGTGATGTCAAAGGCAAACAAGGATAGTAATAAGCTGAGCATGTTCAGGTGGGATGTGATGGGATAAGGAAGGGTGAATCACTTCCTTGAACTGCAGAGAAAGATGAAAACCAAGCATGCCTCGACAGTAAGGGTGAGATGTCCCAGGTGCTAAAGGTAAACAGTGCAGGATCTTCCTGGACAAAGCAGTTGGTTCTCCCTGGCACTAGAAGTACAAAAGCATGTTTTTAGCCAGCCTTTTCAACTAACTAGCTGGGATGGTTACTTGACTAGAATACAACGGAATATTTCATTTGAAAGTGACCTACACTGTTCATCTAGTCCCACTGTCACTTGCTGCATCAGTCAGGAGCAAAGGACTGCTTGAAACATCTACATGTTAACCTGAATGTTCCGCCACTCAAACACCAAAGTCCATGTCTATGACAGTACACCTTTGTGTCTGTCACCCACAACCTAAAAAGTACATTATGTGCACATTTGCAGGATTTTATGTATGTCAGTGTAAAATGATGGAAATATTATAACCATATTCCAAACTATTTCCTAGAAGGCTTTTTTATCTTTACTGTGAGGTAAAAACATTTGTTCCACATTTCTGAAGAATGCAAATACAAATCAAATCAAAATGGAATAGCAAAACATCTGACTGTGTCCCCCACCCTGTCTGTCTTGGCAGACAGCTGGAGACTGAGGAATATACCTCCGCAGTATTGCTAAACATTGGTTTAGTTCTTATATACTATCCTCAGTATCCGCTACAGGGCTGCTGGTGGCCATTGGTTTGACACAAAGTGGGCATTCTCACTACACCCCTTAGAGCCTGCCTTTTGCAGTTCACACCTATAACTTGCTCCATGTTAGCTAAGTGTTACTTCAGAGAAATCTTCTGTATACTCATGTCTCAGTAGGTGAGACCAGTGCCTTCAGCAGCTGCAGGTTATGAGGAAAAAGGCAGAAGAAGGAGGGAAAGAACACACCTGAAAAGCACATGCCCTATCTTCTGTCCCTCCCAGCACCAAAAGGGAGCTTGCAAAGGTATCATCTGCACCACAGGGTGATCCAAGGGCAGCTGCATGCATGGATACCCACAGCAGCCTGGCTTCATGGGAAATTACTCTTTCAGGAAACTTGTATCCCAACACCAGCAGAGATCCTGCAGTCTCTCTCACAACTGTTCTGTAGAAACCCACCTCAGAATAGAGCACCTGCAGCAAGTTCCCTTAACACATACAGCACAGCCGCTCTAGACTCCAGAGGCCCTTCAGCAAGTTCTCACTCAAAATAATGGTATTGCAAATTATCATCACTTCTACAGCCCTCTCTGGTACCTCTGATTATTTATAGAGAATAGGTTGCATAGTATCCCATGCCATCAAAACATACCATGAAATTACAATTTTTAGCACCAGAAGCTTGACCTAAAAAGACCAAGAAGAAACAAACAAACAAAAAAAGATAAGCTTATGTAACAAAACAAAAGGAAGCTTCCATTCATGTTAATGTGTGATTCTATGTAGGTTTTCATTAGAAGTGGAATTCCGCAATGCCTCTCCAGAAATCAAGTTTGCTATGCAATAGGACAAGACAGGATGAACTGTGACTGCCTCCTTCCCTCAGCAAAGAGAGGCAGAAACAAGTTCAGAGACCCAGTCAAGCTGATCAGGTACTGCCAAGTGACACAGCTGAAGAGCAGATGCTACTTTAATTTAGCAAAGCCAGGAAGGTGGCTCAACGGACCTATGCAGACATGACGCAAAGCATCTGCAGGTTTTACCTCTTGCTGTGGCAGCATATTAATCAACCTCTCTAGGTATCATCTGCAAAGGATACCCCTCCTGTTTTTCAGGGCAAACCTCCAGGTCCATATTAACAATCACTGTTAGCCAAAGGTGAAAATATGCACTTGTAGATGACCATCACAATCATGACAGCTTTTCAGCCTCTCCTCACATACCTTCAAGCCCCCATTCCTATGTGCTGTCTTGCCATGCATTAGAGCACATCTGCTATAATCCCTGAGAAATGTGGACTATTTTCATTGAATCATAGAATGGCTTGGGTTGGAAGGGACCTTGAAGATCATCTAGTTCTAGTGTCCCTACCACAGGCAGGGACACCCTTCACTGCACCAGGTTGCTCAGAGCTCCATCCAGCCTGGCCTTAAACACCTCCAGGGACTGGGCATCCACAGCTTCTCTGGGCAACCTGTTCCAGTGCCTCACCATGCTCACAGTAAAGAATTTTTCCCTAATATCTAATCTAAACCTACTGTCAGTTTGAAGCCATTCCCTCTTGTCCTGTTACCCCATGCTCTTGTAAATAGTCTATCTCCATCTTTGTTATAGGCTCTCTTCAGGTTCTGAAAGGCCACAATCAGATTACCTCAAAGCTTTCTCTTTTCCAGGCTGAACAATCCCAATTCTCTCAGCCTTTCCTCATAGGAGAGGTGCTCCATCCCTCTAATCAACTCTGTGGCCCTTCTCTGGACTCAATCCAACAGGTTGATGTCCTTCCTCTGCTGGGGAGCCCAGAGCTGGTAGCAGAACTCCAGGTGGGGTCTCACCAGAGTGGAGTAAAGGGGCCCTCAACTCTTGCCATGCTGCTTTTGATGCAGCCCAAGACATGTCTGGCCTTCTGGGCTGCCAGTGCACATTGACAGCTCATGTCCAGCCTCTCATCCACCAGCATCCCCACATCCTTCTCAGCAGGATTGCTCTTGATCTGTTCATCATCTGGGCTGTATTGGTACTGTGGCTTCTGTCAGCATCCTGCTTGCTGTGACTCCACTCATGATAGCTAGGAAAGGGATGGTCTTGTATCTAGGTCTCCATGGTCACCTAAGCTACCTCCTTCATGTCTAACATCAGTTGTGGGAACGGTTATATTAAAATCTCAGAAGGGTGCTGTCAGACTGCACAGTTTAGCAATGGAAGACACAAAGCCCACGGGAAACCACAGGCAAAGAGCTCAGCTGCTTGTGTTTAACCTGTCTTCTTCATTGCTGTGTAAGGGTGGTTAATATGGGCTTTCATTCTGGAAAAATGAAAGGCACTTGAAATATGCAAAAGCTTTCTGAAAGCACCCCTTTAATAATCATCAATGTACCTGGTATGCAGGCTGTGAGAGGCTGCTCCAAGCATAAGTGGAGAGAGGAAAGTGTGAAGCTGGGAGGAAAAGGAGAACATCAGAAGGTGCTGATGGTTACTGGTACTAAGTGAGGAATGAAATGATTGTGGGCTTGAAGCAAACCACAGTGGGTGAGGCTGTGTAGAATCTGCCAACAGTGAGAGGGACTAAAGGGGGAGCTAGGAGGAGGAGCATCAGGATTTTTTCATTTTAAAATATAAGCATTTTAAAAAATGTACTAGTAAAAATGTAAAAATGTACTGCAATATACAGATGCAAATCTCAAATAAACTGTCCCTAAAATGGGCATTGCCTTTTCTATGAACAGACTAGCCCAGGAATCCCAGGAAAGAGGAGTGGGTGGTGACAAAATAAGACATCTTTTTTTGAGATCTCTATTTCAACAGCATGGACCCTAATGGAATGAACCCTACTTTAACAACAGTAGTCTCAGACTGACAAACCTCCAGCATGATACTGCACATGCAAAGTTTTTTTCCTACACCCCAGAGAGACCTTTCCAGTGCTCTCACAATCTGCTCCTATAGTGCTGCTACTATTTCAGCTCGCATAATGTGATCCCTGGTTTCAGAAAATGCTACATAGCCTGAGACTATTTTGAAGAAAACTCATGCAGCTCATTCCTGAATCTATCCAAACTGGTAAGAAATCCTTTGACTACTGAAGAGAAGTAATGAAAGCGAATTTAATCTTGACATTTCTGGATTAAACAGTTGACAGACAAGGACTAGAGGACTCAGTGGCACAGAGGACAGCTGTTTCCAGAGCTGTACCTAAATTGACACAGTCTAGATGTTATGAATGAGAGCTCAGCAGAGCTAAAGCAGCTTGTCAGAGCAGAGGTGGGAATCCAAATTTTAATGATTCAATTAAGGAATGCCAAGGCTGGTGTAAAAAAACGAGCTATTTCTACCTCTGTGTCCCTATGACTGCCCTCACTCTACTGTGGGTGTAATTACATAAGATGCACAATCCTTTAGTGGAAAGTGGAATTATTTAAGGAAAACAGCTGGCAAATTTAGAGCTAAGTAGGAGCACAGAAACGTCAATGCTGAACCAAGAGCGTGTCAAACATGACCCAGATACCTAATTAGAAGTTATGCTCAAATCTAACTTGCACAGGGCTCCAGAAACACACTGACTGAATACAGTAGAGAGGCTGCAAGAGGTACGCTCTTGAGCTTTATTCCTCTCATTGCATTAGATACTGTTCTGATTTCCCCATTATTCCCCAGCTTTATTGTCACAACCCTGACAAATTTGCCAGGAATGGGGAGGGGAGAGCAGCATTATAGAATGATGAAGCAGAGTCTCATCTGTGAGCTTTGAGGAGGTTGTCAAGGCTACCAGAGGGCTTCCCCCTGTGCAGAGAGGTGTGAGCTCAAGGCTTCATATCTGATCCCAGCTGACCTGCTCTAAACCAGCACCCAGCCATGGGGATTGAGGAGCTGTGAGGGGAATGCTCTCCCTCTACAATGCTGGCTACAGTAACCCTTCTGCCTCAAGCACCTCAGCTTAATTGGCTGAACAGGGAACAAATGAGCAGTAAGTCATTGACAGAGATAGTGCTCAGATATGCTAATATACTATAGGAATACCCCACAGCTGGTACAAGCAGGTCCAGAAGACTCCTGAAACACCTGGATGATAACTTCATGGTACTAAGGGAGCTGACTAGGAAAGATGCACTCCTTGATCTTTGCTTGTGAACAGCAATGATTCACTTTTATAACAAGGTAACCCACCTAGTTGATCAATGGCAGCCAGTTGATTTCAGTAAAGCTTTTGACACCATATTCTATGATTCTATGATACTACTTAAAAAGCAGAAACTCATTAATTTGCTTATGTATCATGGATAAGAACAAAAGTAACAGAGTGCTTACCATACCCTTTCCTGATAGGCATCTTCATGTTAGAAATTTACCCCCATTAGGCAAATGGGTACCATGAGTAGTCAGTGTGGTGCTCCACCTCAGAGGCGTAAGGTGGTTGTGGAGCAGGATCAGAGAGGTTACATTACCCTTGGACTTGGCACTAGTGCAGCAGTTAATGACAACTCACTGTTCAAAAAGGTTGTTAAAAACTTGGGTAAGGGTCAAGGGGAGAAGCACAAGAGGAATTAAAGGCCTGGGAAAACCGCTTTAAAGTCAGACATGCTTTCAGGGGCACAATTTATTAAAAACATAAACAGAAAGTGGCTATTTCACTGCAGTAACTAAGTATCTTTTTGGGGAGAAAAAAAATATCTTCATTGTCAACCATAATACCAGAATGTTCTCCGGACAAAGTCAGACCAGAAAGAAAACCCAACTTTTGAGCATATTACTACTTTTTGAAGGGTGACAGTAACTTTTTTAAGGTAACAGCTGACTTTTTTTATGCCAGGAATTTTTAAAGATTGATACTTTCCTATAAGATCTACAGTTGTAAAGAGGATTTGAGACAGGAAAGATGTATGTATGCAGATCTAATGAAAAGACCACTGCAACCTCTTGCTGCACATGTCAGCACAATGAGCAAGGGTCTCCATCCCTCCTCTGCCTACCCACAGTCAGCCCTCTCCTCCCAGAACACGCACTGCACTTGCAACAGTTCAAGGACACAAATTAAGACTTGTAAGCCTTTACATCCATGTTATTTATTGCTGGGCACATGGCTGCAGTGCCTGAGCTAATTCCTGTCAGCTCCTGCTGGGCACAACATGGTGCCCAGACACACCAAACTTGGGGCAAAGCAAAATTCTGAAAGCACATGCATACCAACAAGCTCATTTTGAGAGGGTTTTTTTGTCGAGTTTGGGGGTTTTTTTAAATTGATTGTGGGGGTTTTCCTCCCCTCTCCTGTTTTTAAGTTGTGTGTTTTCAACTTGGCACATGTCACCTCCAAGTACCCTTATACCTCTCCACAAAAGCAAGCCACTGTGTCAAGGATCCAACATTCTTACGGACTCTAACATCAACTCTTCCTACTTAAAAACCCCAAAGAAAACAAACTATAATGAACTACCCATGTAGCAATGACATAAATTATGAACATGAGATACTACAGTGCAGAACTATAAATCATATTTCAAAAGATTTAGTCTTCAGATTCTGGTTTTTTGCTTGACAAAAGAAATAAGCTTTGATGAATATGGCACTGTCCAAATCAGTGGCTTCAGCAATGACAGCCTTGAATATTCTTGTGATCAAAATTTTATCAGATAGTAACTTTTATTTCTTTTCTATGGCTACTACGGTTTCCTTAGAAAGCTCACCTGTCACTGTCTCTCTGGTAGGAAAAAAACACAGCATTCAACAAAATAACACTGGCAGTCTAACCTATTCAGAAAATAAGAAAGAAAATTAGTGAATACCTAGCTCAAAAGTAAAATACCACAAAAGAAAAACCTATTAGAAATTATTCACTCAGATTTATTTGACAATCATTTCAGCATCAATCAGCAAACAATCGTGTTTCCAAAAAACAAAAATCTGAGGGGAAAAAAAACAAGAGAGAGAATCCTACCCACAATAAAATAGGTACAAAAATAACAGATTTCCTATCCAATACAACACAAAACCATAATAATTGGATGTAAACCCTTCCATTGCTAGAGACACACTTTTCTTATCAGTCTATGTTATTTTTTTGCCCATGAGTATAATTAGCATTTTACATTAACCAACTTCTCAAAGTTTCCTGCAAGTTTTATTACTCATTTCTAGGTAAGAGTTAATCTGGCCATAGTGAGGAGGTATCTGCATGGAGAAAATTGTTATAGTGCAAGTGACCTTGTAATGGAACAGAATCCTGAGACTCTCTTCTAGCAAAGCATGCGGCCATCAAATAGGAATTAACTGAACGAAGACCTAATTGCTTAGTTTTATTTCTCTGCAGGACCAAAATATAATTTTCTTCTCTGCATGTGGTAGTGAATCATACATCAAAATATCCAAGCTCATCAATCCACACCACACTCAAAACAAATCCATGGGAAACCAGCATGCAATTTTGAGAGATTTATCCATGCAGGAAAAAAAAAAGTTAAAGAAAACATGCAAATGGATATTATTTATAAAAATGGATATGCATGGAAAGCCTGAAAGCTTTTTTGTTTTCCTGTTTGTCTTTTCTTATAGAAGGTTCTAAAGCCAAATCTATGGCACTTTCAGGCACTATGCAGAGCAAATACGTAACACACCACAGAGCTGCGGATTTCTACTGGAACAGGGAGAATAAAACAAGTTATTCATCAACCATTCAGGGTATCCACACAAACCAGGCCATACAGTTTGCCTATTCTAGCACTATACCAATCCTCTTCAGCTACAGCATCTTCTGGAGATATATTCTCACTGCTCAACTCAGCTTTCAGCAACAGTGATTTCTAGGTGGTGTACTATTTATGGCTAGTAAAAATAAGCTGGTGCTCTGTGTAATTCTTTGTACTATTTAAAGCAGAAAACCAAACTGAACCCTTCCTTTGCACCAACAGTTGTATTACTGGTAACTTCAATGTTGTAACTGAAATATATAAAAAATACAAGACTCATTCACCTATCAAACCTTATCTGTAAAAATTATTTATGAGACTGCATTTACAGTTATTGAAGTTAACTTCTGCATTTCTTTACAATAACACACTGATTAAAGTCATGAAAATTGAACCCCAGAACAAACTCTTGGGTTTTTTGCAATATAAACTCGTTAATTAAAATGCAAGTAAGAAT
Organism: Chiroxiphia lanceolata; assembly: GCF_009829145.1. Classification (NCBI taxonomy): domain Eukaryota; kingdom Metazoa; phylum Chordata; class Aves; order Passeriformes; family Pipridae; genus Chiroxiphia; species Chiroxiphia lanceolata. Next base: position 28,781,081 of record NC_045642.1, read on the forward strand.
CTGCTCAATAAATAATACCCTGAAAGTTACTTTCACTAAAAAAAGCCAAAGAATGCTAGATAACGATGAACAGAATATACGTACAGAATGAGACAGACATATTCACCCAATAATGAATGTAAGGGGTTTATTTTTCTAATGGTTGGAATGGCATTGAATTAAAGCAATAGATTCAAAGTAATAGTTGTTAAACCACACTCAGAGATTTGTGCCTTCACATTGCTGTTGATTACCATTGGGCACTTTGCAGTACCTCAAAGTAAAACTGGTTTGTCTAAGGGTCAATTTTCCACATACTCCTTGGTGGGTATGTGGCTTCTTGGGCACAGCAGGAGCAAAGCTGCTCTGCTGAGAATCTGATGCTTAGCAGCCCACAGGAATGCTGGAGGCAGGGCAGAAACAAAGCAAGAGGTGTGAAAAAACAAAACTGTTGGTAGATCCTTCACCACACAACTCCCAGGTTGCTATGAAGTGAAGACAGAAGAGATGACGTATTGCAGCTTGAGTGCAGTCTGCTCAACACTCACATCCAAAAAACAAAACCACACAGTTCTTTTAATTAATCTCTGCTCTTTTGCTGTGTCATTCAGATCTGGAAAGAACTTTCTGTAATAATGCTGCGCTTTTGAAGATTGCAAGATGAATGCAGAAAAGCATTTATCATTCACCCCTATGTACTTCTACAGGCATTGAAATTTGTTGACTTTTCCTTTTAATGCTTTATTCATTAGCCACAATATTCCATCAGCTAAATGCTGTTTCAGAATAAAACTGCAGTCAGCAATAAAATGTTCTTAATATGTAATATTTTTTGTTATTGTGGTGGAATTACCAATTCATCTAAACACTGGAGCTCAGCAGGCAATTTATCACAAATCTGTCTCTCTTCCAGCTTTTAGTCTCAACTGAAAGCCTGAAAAGACCTAAAAGCAAATCTTGGGGGGCAAAAAAAATTAAACCATTTTTAATAGATCTGCTTTGTTCCAGGCTCATAGCTTTCATTTGATGCTTTCCAGCCCAGCAATTTTTATGATCATGTTCACCAATAAGAAAAATTATAATTTTGTGTTCTAATTTCTGCTCACGTGGTTGGAAGGTCTTCTTGGTTTTACTTTGCCTTTTGCCAGTATCCCTGGTGTTTAGAAAAAACAGACAAGTCAATGCAGAAAGATAAAGCTGGACCATTTGGTGATTTTGGTGATTTTTCACCGTAGTTTCACTGGCCACAGGAATATCCATGCAGCATAATTATTTATGTTTCTGATTTGTCATAGCTTCACTTGGCAGATGCAGAGGTTGAAATACAGCAAGGACAAGTAGGACCAGGAAGGAGCTTCACAATTGTAACATAAGGAAGTTAAACTTCTCATAATATTCAGGGCTTTAGGCACTTGAGAGACCATTTTACTGACTGAATACTAAAGCCTCAGGATGTGCTTCCTAAGTGTTTCAGTGGCCTAAGCCAGATTTTAATACACCCACTGTGTGATGCACATTTCCTCCAGTGTTTTCCACCTCAGGTATGACTACTTTCAAGTGCTGTCATATGAAAGAACATGGGTATGTAAAATGCCCAATTTTGGTAATTTTAAGTGATGGTTGATTTCATTTAATCATTTAGGATTTATCTCATAATGCATGCACACATTTTTAAGGGATGTGTAAGCTTCATATGATGTACAAGCATGCTTTTGGAGATGAACAATCCTGAAGAGGATGAAGAACTATGAAGCAGACACACAGAAGTGGCATCAACGGCCAGCTATGAAAGCCATCCTTCCTCTCAAAGCGCAGAGTAGCTGTCAAGTCACACACACCCCAGTATTTGGGCTGGGTTTATGCCACACAGCTCGGGAGGACCACTACTGTGGCATACAAAACGCACCACACAAACTACACCTGAGCTTGGAACGCACAATACAGACACAGCACAGCTTGGGAAAAGCTGTACAAAGTGAACTTGGCTGCAGCAGAGGGCAGTGATACACCAACGCTAGCAGTCCTCACTCTGCATAGCACCTACAAATGCAGAAACCTGTCTTTGGTTATTTCTTGAGTGCAACAGTTACCACTCTTAGGCTTGTTCTTAAGAAAAATTGCGCGCTATTTACATGTATTTAGGTGTACACATGTGCAGATATATTGAATATTCACTGTTTAAAATGTTAATTTTGGTTGCTTTCTCTTCTCTGAAAACCATATCCTATTCGATTAATCTACTATTCCCCTTGTCCTCTGAAAATCAAATCCTTTAAACTTTTGCTTTACGAGGTGCTGATTTGCATACTAAAAACAGGCAAAGAATTGCTATACTTCAGGGAGCTGATTTTCATCTTTTCCTCTGTCATCTCTTTCACACTTTGAAAGGTAAGAAACTGGATGCAGTTAAGGAGAAAAAGGGATGGAGGAGGGTGCTGTGGATGAAGACAGCATAAGTCTTTGGCTCCTTAACTGGGTTAATTTGTCTCCTGGCATGCGAATAGAGAGCTTAAGAGAAAGCTACAGGATAAAAGATAATTGCAAGGCATGCGCTACTCATGTAATTGCTGACACGTCTAATGCTGTGTGATTCACAGCAGCTTTGAAATACTAGACTTCTTATTGAGGGATGGATGGATTACATTTCCACTGGGTGCAATTTGAAGAAGAGATGCATAAAAGAAGGAAATATAAGTTGTTATACGAAACCCAGTCTTGACTTGAATTAGTTTAAATGCAACTTGCTCAGAACAATTGATTTTTTATGAGAAATAAATGGATTTGTATGCTTGACCAGTATTTGGCAAGCCAGTTTCCACCAAACAACTGCTAAACTATTGAATTTACTGTGCAGCATCTACTGTATATCAACGTGAAAAACTATCAAAAATTATACATTACTATACATGCATGTATAAACATATGTCAATTTTAACCCATGAACATGTTCTTTATACTATTTACAAATCAATAAACACCTCAAAATTAGTTTGGATATTCATTTAAATTTTGGCAATTTTTTTTGGTGGTTTTTTTTTTGTTTGTCTGTAGGTTTTGTTTGCTTGTTTTAACTAAATAGGCTCATTCATGTTTAGTAACAAATCGAACTTGGTTTAGATTTGGGACTATCTACATCTTCTAACTTTGCCTGAAAAAGAGACAGTACCACATTTCAAGTGTCCCATTTTTTCAAAGTAAAATTACAGAGGAAAGACAAAATAAGATCCAGAACAAAACTACCCAGATGTTGAGGGAAATCTTTACCAGACTCAGTCCTGCAGTTAAAGCCCTGTAGGTAGGCGATGCAAGCAGCTGGACAGACAGCCTGGGGAAGGCAAATACATTTGTAGTCAGCTCATGGAGGTTTTGGTCCCAACGAAAGTAGTTTCCGAAAGGCACCAAGGCAAGTTCTACCCCTGAAAAAACGGCATTAAGAAAGCAAACATTCTGACCAAGCAGTCAGCCTTGCAGCCTGCTCTCCAGGACCTACTAGGTGATGGGTACTGGCTCTGGCCAGCATTGCCAGTCCTGGTCCTGCTCCCCACACCACAACATCTTTTTTTTGTACAGTTCATCTGAACAGGGGCCTTTCAAACCCTGGACACAAGGAACTCATTTCTCTCTTGTGCCTCTGGCTGCCATATCTGGATAAGAGCTGTGTTTGAGCTCCTCTGAAGGGAAAAGGCAACACCCTCAAGATTGGCTCCAAGGGATCTCATTTCGCAATGGGTGTATGAAATCCTCCAGCAGAACTTGTCTGTCCTGAACTACATCACCAGGGAACACTATCAATAATAAAGTCTCTCTTTCACAACACTGTGGGATTTCTGTACTCCAGCCAAATGCATTTGCTTTGAGTGAGTGACATTCTGATGTGTTCTGGGACAACTCCACAGGCATTTGCCAAGACACATGCTGGCTTCTTCAGACAAGAGACACACGGCAGTTTAAATTTGGTTTAGCTCTTGAGTCTCGAGTAGCGACAGGCCATCTGGCACATTTCAGGAATACTGGCACTTTCTGCTCAGAGAGGTCCAGGACTTACATAAGACAGACATGACAGGGCAGGAGTGAAATGTACTGGCAGGGCTGTGTGCATGAAGCTTGCATGGCAGCAATTAATCCAAGACAGTGCAGCCAGGACATAACCCATCAGTCCACTCACAGCCACTCGGGCAGCTCTGGGAGCAGTGCAAGAAGAGAACTGAGTGTTGGTGTAAGGGTGAGGAGCAGTGAGCGAGCAAGGGACCAGCCAGGGGACTGTTGCTGGGAGGAGGAGGCATCACTCAAAATGGAGCTATGAGGACAGGCCCACTTGAACTCGGGGGTATGGGTCAGAATGCAGCTGTTTCAAAATCTCTTGAGAGGAGGGCAGAATAGTGCAAGGATTTTAGGCTGCATGTCTCCCTTGGGTTATGGTAGCAAAGGTGCTGGTACACAGAATCAGTACAAAAAAACCCCAGGAGAATCTGGAATGAGTTTGGGAATGTGGGGCAGACTGGGAAGCATGAAGGCGGCTTTTTGCACTGGAAAGCTTAGCTGTTGCAGCACTGACTTCTCTTTGACTTGTTCTGGCAACGTTGTATAGGACCAAGTTTGAATCACTGAGAGAAGAAAGTGTGGGTTTGGTACTCCTAATAAAAAGGAGGTTAGTTTTAAGATGCAATTACAAGAAAATTGAAAAAAAAATGAGAAAACCAGTTTTGTTGCTAGTTAGTATAATGAGATGTTCTTACAAGAGTCTGATGACTGGGAAAATAGAGAATTGCCAATTCATTTACAGAAACAAAATCATTACCGAGGAAATTTTTTCTCACTAAAAGACAAATGTACAACTCCATTTATTGCAGCAACTGCCATCATGTGCATTGGCTCACAATCCATTCTGGGCATGGATTACAACACTACTCAATACCTGCCCTCAGGCATTTTTTCACTCCATACTCAAAACTTAACGTTGGACAATGTCTGACACATGCACACAGATGCCACACAAACCGGTTCCATCTTACTTTCATTCTATATGGCTTGCATGTGAAAGTGAAGATTTAACCAAGAAGATAATGCTGTGATATGTCCTCCTTTGACTGACCTACTTTGAGCCAAAAGCTGGAGAAGTGGGTACGCAAAGCTACTTCTAATGCAGATTAAAATGTGTCTTTGGCACAGTATCCCCACACAGACTAATCATACATTCAAAAAAGTTTTTCCCATCATTTTTCCCAGATTCCTGTTGTCAAGAGAGAACCATTAATGATAACTCCCTGAGGCTCCTTCTCGTCATATTACCCAATGCCTCATTCACACCTAAGGCATCAGGACAGATGAAAGCAACACACAGATGAGCAGTTCTTTCCCTGGTATTCAAACTTTAAATCAAACACCCACTTTGCTGTACTATAAACAGAGCTGCCTGTTTAGAGCACCAAAGCACTCCTGTAATATTTCTTTTTCTCTAAGATTTGACATTTCTCCTGTGAGAAGCAATTACAATACAAGTGTCAAGCAAAAATAAATCCTTGTTAATCACAGGCACTGTGAGCCTGCCAAGTAAATCACATCTCAGCATTGCTGTTTTATTTTTCAGGTAGAAATAAAAAGTGTGTGAGAATGCCAGGTTCTAGAATTAAGCTTTTCCCAAGAGGGGGTACCACGTTTTTGGAAATACAAGCTCTTCCTCTTGTGTTCATGACCTTGTGCAGAATTAGACAAGCACTAAAACTGAGTATCCAATGATCATAAGAATAGTTCAGGTTGGAAAGATTCTCTGGAGGTTGTCTAGTGCAAACTTCATCCAAAGCAAGGCCAAGTGCACATTTGGGTCAGACTGCTCAGTTCAGCTGGGCTCAGGGGTCCCTGAACAGCTGCAAACCACTGGTTCCACAGCTTCTCCAGGCCACTGGGCCCAGCTCAGTTGCTCTGACCATAAATAACTTTTTCCCTAAATCTAAATCTAGTTGGGATTTCTTACCCTGCAACGTGTGTACATTGTCTTTGGTGCTTTCACCATGCACTCCAGAGAAAGGATCTGATCCTGTCTTCTTTATAGCCTCTCTTTCCCTTCAGTTTTTCCTTCCCCAGACTGAACAAATGCAGTGTCCTCAGCTTCCATTCAAATGTAGATGCTGTTGCCTCTTCACCCATCACAAGTACTGATATTATAGATACATTTATTTTGGTTTTGGTCTACAAATAGGCAGGTCTATGCATCTGAAAGGAGAAATGAGAAATGGAGAACACTTTGGGCTTTCAGCTGGGCTATTATTTTCCCATACTTTTCAAACTCAGAAGCTTCATGCACTGTCCATGCATCAAAAGGGAGGTGTCTTCAAATCACCTGAAGGGAACGGTACTGAGCTTGTTCCCCTCCAAATCTGAGAATTTTTTGTGAGCTTTGGAGAGAGGTTTTGTTCTTATTTTATCTTCACCCTCTCACTAATCCCTGTGTTGTGAAAACCAACCATTTCAAGACAATGCAATTGCAGCTCCTGTTCCAGAACCGAGTGCAAAGGAGCAGTTTCAATCATGCCAGGGAGCTCCTAACCATGGTTTAAAGATGCTGTAAGGTCTCCTGTTTCCTTTTTCTTTTGAGTAACATGAGGTACCTTGATGATTAGATCAATTACTTTTTTAATGCTATGAATATGAACAGGAATATCAGAAACCTGTTTTAGCTGAGTCAATCCTAAGACATCCAGTCTGTGTATTGCAGACTTGAGCTTATGCAATAAGTTTTCCAATCAGAAAACCAGTTGTTTTCCCCAGGATTCTTCATGAATAGTTAGCTCATACCTGATCCAGCCATAACCTGCAATTTAGTAACATAATTTTCACATCTCATTCTGGATTCATGTTTCTTTTCCCCTGTAAAACCCTAACCCTGAAACTGCCAGTTACACTGAGTCACCACTCTGAAATCAATTTCAAACAGAAGCGCCTGTTGCTCAGTAAAAAGAAAATAACTGGACTGAGATGCCTTTAAGTAAAAACATCATTCCAATTTTTATATTACCTGACTTACCCCCAGGAACCCTCTAGATTTGTATTCCACTCCTGTAGCTTAAGTTGGACATTTTTTCTGATGCAAGGAAATCAAATCACTCTCCTGAATCAATCAAAACAACTTCAAACTCTGCTCAGTCCAACAATTTTTACTGTAAAAACATTTTTTAAGTGCTTTAAGTATCACATATGTTCCTCTGCAGGGAACCCTCTTTGCAATGCCTTGACACCAGCTGCACTGCCAGCATCCCTGTTGACAAGAGGAATTTTTCCATCACTTTACAATAGGATAAAAATCCCAAGAGCGAGAAAGGTCCCTTTGAAGTGCCAGTCTTCTCTCAGTTATTGGTGGTGTCTAAATGCAATAATGCAACTTTTACATTTTTAATGACCATTTGAATTTTACTGCAGTGAAATCACAGTCACAGAGAATGATGCCCCTCACTTCTCAGAACGGGGGGGGGAAACTTCCCTAAACAGACTCATCAGTGTGAGTATCTGGTCTGATTTGGAAAGAGTCTCAGCAAGATAGAGAAAACTGTATTTGCTTTACAAAGATACACAACATTATAAATTCAAAGTGTCAGGAGTAGTTGGGTATCTCACACTGGACAATGGTCTATTGGTGGAGAGGGGGAAAATAGTAGTTTTTTGCCACTGTAGTCAATATTACTTTTGAAAACGGGTACCAGAAACCCAAATGCAAATCCTCCATACAATTCACATCACCCTGAATTACTCATCACCTATCAATGGCAAAGGTCTCCATTGCACTGGAAGATACTCTGTCTGGAAATACACGGAAGAACGGTTTTGTACTCTCACTCCCAGTTTCTGCACCACCCACGCTTTTGTACATAGAGCTTTAATAAAGCAGCACACATGCATGAAAGGTATTTCACATTACTTTACCTGTAATTCAAGTCCAGTAGGAGTATCTGCATAGGAGTGAGAAAATACATTCAACTCTCTTTCCTGACCTCTTCCCTAAGATTGCCCTACCCTTGTCATAGGAAATGACTCTGACTGGTGATACTCTGATAGCCACAAAAGCTATATAACATTTTTTAATACCTCATCCCAAAGAAATATAAATGCTTGCTTATTAAAATGTAATTAAGAAATATTTGTTCAATGCTTCAGCCTATAACAGAACAACGTGCAGAAAAATTAAGCAGACGGAGGCATTTTTTCCTTATGTTCCTTCTTTTTTGTGGCTTTAGCGTGTTTGCTTATAGTCAGCAAGTACCAGCTTATGTTCTCTTCTCTTTTAACCAGGGTTCTTACCAGTGACGACACTGGGGATTTTGGACAGAAAGCTCTTGACAGTGCGGATGGGAACTCCACCTGTTTTGTCATCCTGCATTCTTGTAATGATGTCTTCAATCTGTCAAAAGAAAGGAAAGGCTTTGTGGTTTATGCAAAACAGTGATTGTAACATTTACATATCACGAGTGCTTTGGAGGCCTGCTGGTAGGATGGTCTTCAAATATAGCATGTGCATTACTGCACAAACACAGACCCAGAGACACAGCTATCATCCAAATTTAAACCCTGAGATTAGAAATCTTGAGACAACAGACAAACTTTGAAGACAGTGGTTGGATACTGACAAGCCAACTGCAACTGTGCTTTTTTTTTGCTGACCAGGGGTGACAGAAAGCTGCTGTTTACTCCACAGATGGACTGGTTTACACTTCAACCAGCTTAAGGAGCTTTCCATCCATTCCACTTTCGCCTCTGTTCCCACATTCATTTGAATCCTCAATACTGTAACCTTGCAAGGGCTTTCATTTTCCAAAGGGTCTCAGACAGTCACCAACTGCCTATGGCTTGAGAAGAATGCAAGACACAGCAACTGGACTTCCCCTGCCTCATGCTGTAGGCTAGGATGGTATACGTCCGTGGTCAGCCTACAAGGTAAATAACCAGAGTAAAATGATTGTAGAGAAAAACTCGTTGGAATTTCACAGCCAGGCTACCTTTTAGTTCACAGGCACACGCATAATCCATTACATACAGGAAAATACACAATCATCTTCAAAAGCCATGGCAATCAGAAGATCCAATTACTGCAGGAAGGAGCTTAATTCTCCTCCTGTTTACTCTAAAACGGGAAGGAATTTTTGCTCCTTTTAAGGCTACTCCCCATACATTTACTTGAAAGCAACATCAGGGAGAACAAAAAGCTAAATAGAAGCACAGTGCAGAAATTCAGTATCTCCAAAAACTCTCTTCAAGTTAATAAGGTCTCAGAAGCCCAACAAAAATAAACCCAAAGCTGTTGCTGTTGCCTTTGTTAGCTCAAGCAGCTGACAGAACAGCCCTACCTGCTGTTGGTGACAGGGGCCAAGGGCAGCCAGACAGGGAGTACGGCTCTGATTTTACCTAAAGATTTTCTCCTCACAGATGTTACAAAATGCAACCCCAGCAGAAAGGTTACATGGTGGGAGCACAGGCCCTCTCTCTCCTAAGGCAGCCTAAGAGCTCAATGTACTCTCTTCAACTCAGAAAGCCGCTTCATTTAGATGCACAAGTGATTTTTTTTCACAGACTTAACACCTACATTTCAAAACAAGTTTAATTTCAAGTCTTCCCAAGGTGGTAAAACAATCTCCCTGCCAACTTCAGACACTGAATTTGATCACTGTGTTTTTAACCTCAGGTTACCACTTAACTGAACTGTTCACACCTTGTTTATATATTACTTGTAAGTTAACACATGCCCTGAACAAATTCTCAGTGGGAATGAAGTCACAAAGATGAAAATATCCTGAGATACTTAATAGGTTACATGACAGTTGGGTACCTACAATTAATTTCTGATAGAATAATGCTACTTTTTCCACAACCCAATCTCTATGAAAATTAATACCACCTTTTTCCCTTTAGCTGAGCTTTATCCAAAGTTATTTGCTGATTAAAAACGTAGGGTTTTTTTCCAATCTGAGGATGTCTGGAGAAGGAACTGCTCATCTCTGATACCTGGAGGGGTAACTGCTCTTCTTCAGAGTGGACAAGAAGCATTTCACTGTGTTGAGGGGAGCCTGACAGCATCACTTGTCATCAACTCAGACCTACCTAAGGCTATGGTGCTCCAATGCCAGACCTACCAGAGGGACATGGCATCTCAGTTCACCCTGCGAAGGGTGAACACAAAATCACAGAATGGACCAGGTTGGAAGGGACCACAGTGGGTCATCTGGTTGAACCTCCCTGCTCAAGCAGGGTCATCCTAGAGCACACTGCATCCAGACAGTTCTTGAATATCTCCAGTGAGGGACACTCCACAACCTCTCTGGGCAACAGTCACCTACACAGTAAAGAAGTTCTTCCTCATACGCAGGTGGAACTTTCTGTGCATATTTCTGCTTGTTGCCTCTTGTCCTATTGCTTGGCACCACAGAGAAGAGCCTGACTCCATTCTGAGTTTTAAACTTCATCCAAGAAGGTCAGTCAGACTAAGAACCACTTCTGCAAGGCAATGAAAAAGCCTCTCTGTTATGTACCTTCATTTCTATGCACTTGTAGCTGACATCAGAGGAAGATTTTCTCCATGCATATTAGGAGGAAACTACTCTAGAATGTGTTATGAGTCCTCCATGTCTCCAGGAACACTTAAGAGCTTCAAAAGTCAGAAGCATAATTTTTGGTTAAACTGTTATTTTCTCTGTTTTCACTTCAGTGAAAAATTCAGAATGAAAAATAAGCTAAAAGAATTATTTCAATGCAGGAAAATAAACTTTTTATTCTTTTGCTCACTGTAAGCTAAAGAAACATCAGCATGATTTATGCCGTTAACACCCTCTGAAAAGTTCCATTTCAAGCAAAATAAAACTCAATTATCTTAAAAGAAAGATACATTGTTTTTACCTAAACTATTCCGTGTTTCAAGCAATCAGGTAGGCACTGGTATCTCAAATGGGGCCATTAATTTCAGTTTCAGTCACAATTACAAAAGCCTGCTGCAATTTTAAATCAAAAATAAATAAAACTACTCCAGGGAACTCCTTCCCAAATGGCTTCTTCTTACTCTTGTCTTCCAGTCTGACTACTGGCACTTAATGCTCTTCTTATTTCTAATTGTTGGATATTATTTCTTCTTTCCTTTCCTTTCTACTCAAATGCCATATCTCCTTTCTTCCCTGTCCTCTCATTTGGTCTAGACATGACTACATATGTCATTCTCCTTCAGCACGCCCTGCATTTTCAGTCTGCTGCCCAAGAGTCCTCAGGGTTACAAGGCCCTCGTTGTACATACTCTTTCCATTTCCAACATGCTTTCCTTGTGCTCTCCAGCAAATTTTTGCACTGCTCAGAGGGGACAGCATGGCATACTCAAAGAAACATTTGATGATAATTTTATCCTTTCTTAAACCTATAATCAAGTATTAATTAAAATATTAAAAACCTGTATCTAGCAACCTATGTCCAGTTTTTGTTCAGTTCACTACAAAGAGAAGATCTGACCCTTTGTATAAGCCTTTGTTTTGCGTGCATCCAGTGCTTGCAGATATTACTAGCCTGGATCCAAATTCCTGCTGAGCTATGGAAATGTTTAATGAATTAAGTGATACAGTGACAAAGCAGAAAAAAAGTGATTATTAGAGCTTCAAGTGTGGAGAAAAGCCAAGAGGGAACATCAAGCATGAAGGTCACTTTCATCAAAGCTTTTCATCTTAGCTTTTAAGAGAGTTACTTAGACACTTGAGCACTAATGAGTCTCCCTTTAGCTTCTGCACATCGTTAAATATCCTTTAGGTTTCCCTGTTTGCCAGAGCCCCTGGACAGTTCATTTCATCAGGGTAGGAGGCAAGAACCAGCACAACAAAGCATTCTCATACTTATCACTCCTAAATGAGCAAGCTTCAGTGAACTAACTTCTGCCCAACAAAAGTCATAGTAAGAACAGGCAATAGTTGTTTTTTTGTTTTAATATGACAGGGGTCACTGCTCTTTCAACCTAGTCTGATTTTGCATCATTAAAGGGAATGGTTATTCTTCCCTCCAAGTGGATTCTGGGTCAGTATCTCCCCAAGAAAGCCAGAGCAATTCATGTATCTGCTGTCACTGTTAGCTACACACTGTAATGTATGCCTAACAAACCAGATCTGCCTTTCCTCCTAACTGGTTGCTGACAACTCTGCTCCCTACATTTATCCAGAATGTTTTTATTTCACATTATTCCATTTGCATTGCATTGAAAAGGGCTTCTGGCTTCAGGAACACATTAGCAGAGACATAAACTACTGCAAGAAGTTTATGAGAGGCTACCAACATATTCTGTGACACAGAATGTGTTGGGGATTTAATGTATATGTAGGATTTGCTAGTACTCATAAGAACTTCTTTTCCACTATCAGCACTTTTGCTGGCCTAAGGAGGCTGAAGGTACAAAGTAGAAGACCTTGAATTTCTGTCAGAGCCAAGATGTCTATCACTGGAAGATGAGAAGTCCTTTTTCTGAGGAAGGGGTAAACAAAAGATTACATTTGTTGATGTGTTAGAATAACTAAGTCATAATACAACAACAAATGTAACAACCATAGCCTGGGAACTTTGGGTCAGCGTCACACAACATTCCTGCTGCTACCATTATAAGAGGGAAAACGACTCTCAGCTTTGCAGTAGCTTTTCTTTCTTCCAGCACCAAAGTAAAGCAGACACCCCTTCTGCTGCACATTAGCATGCACAGCCTTGCTGAGCCCTGGTCAAGGTCAACCTTGAAGGTGACAAGCTGAGGGGAAGGGCAAGTAACACATGAAAAAGAAAAGCTAACAGTTCCCACCTCCGACAACCCCATGCCTGGACACCAACAGCAGCTACTGGAGTTACCTGGCTGCACATGTTCAATTGCGACTGAGTGACGACCACATAATGATGTCAGAGGCCACCACAGTCCCATTTTATTTTTGTGAGCTAGTGAGGAAAACAATGCACTTTTCATATTCTAGCCTCTGAATTAGCTGCACAAACTCCCTTGGACCCTGCAGGAAAGCTCCTGCTGCTTATTTCTGAATATTTTGGTATGCAGCAGATTCCTGACCAATTAATTCATAGCAGCTACCCTACTCTTGGGGGGATTCCTGTCACCAGCTAACCCGTGGCTGGAGAGTCTCCAGGCATCACTCATCAGTGCTAATATTAAATGTATAGGGTTAGACAGACAGCTCTGTGCAATTGCAAATATCCTTTTTGACCTGGCTGACGGCAGCTCTCATGCATACTGGTGGAGCTGGATGGTGCATGGAGGAAAAGGTCAATCTATTGTCAGCTAGCATGATGGCAATAATTATAAACACATTTGATTTTTTACTCTTGACTGAAATGTAAGTTTAAAATAGACTGTTTCTCACAGTGCCAACTCTTATGGGTCCTGTAAGTGCCTCTGACTAGCCCTCTGACACTGCCAGTATGTCTGTACCTTTTGCACCTGCTGACTCCTGCCACACAGCCCCCACATACACAGACAAGGAAAGTTAATTTGACAAGATGCCTGAAGCCAACTTGCTTCACTGGTCCAGACAATTTCACTCTGCTCAAAAACAGGACGAGGAGGCAAAAAATAAAGGGCTATACCCTTCAGCACCCTTGAGGGAAAAAGGACAACCTTGCCTCCGAGACAATGCTGGAAAGCAGCAAGGCAGCACTACCAGAGAATTGTGGTGTGACCTTCAGCAATCAGCTTCATCTGCATCTGTCCAAGTCTCCGCTCTTGTATAACAGAGACAATACCGAAATACACAGTGGTGGTGAAACTTAATTCAAAGATGTCCAAGAAGGACTTGGAGTGCCTTGCACAGCAGACACCACATGACTAGGAAAGATATGCTCTCCATCTCTGACAACCTTTCACAATTCCAACAAAATCAAATGGCAGCAGAGCACCAACGTGCCAGCCAGCAGGGCCATTTGTCTGCTTTCCACATGGCCATCTTCCAATGACAGCTGAGGGCAGGGGTGCTGATGCAACTTGTGCTCTTCCTGATGGAGTTCTCTCTGCTTATTTTAAATTTCAGAGCTTATTTCAGATAAAGGCAGAGTATACTACATATCTCCCTCAAATCTGAACGTGTGTCAGGGAACAAAGAAAATAACAACTGTGATCTTCAGATGTTTATTGGGATGGGGAAACAGCTAAAAATGTCACCTTGAAACTGGTAACATGCTTTAGCATTCATATATCTCTACCGTGAACAAGAGGGTATCAGTGAAGGAACAACCACCAAGGCATTTGTCATGATTAATTGTATACTGTTGCTAATTTAGCTAGAGCTTCACAAAAGTGAGCATCTACTCACAAGTCATTACATGGAGGGACAGGTTTCACCACACCAATTGAATTAACCAAAACAATTCTTAGGTAAAAACTGTGACTTATTTAACTGCTGAGGTGCAACACCAGAGGCTGGGAAGCATCATTTTGACTGGACCATGTCTCCCCTAACACAGCCTACAGTGGCAGCTCTGCATGGCATCCCTAGTTCAGGCCTGGGCTGCATCAAAAGAACATGTAGCTGTGGAAAACGAGAGCTAGAGCTGTTTCCCTCAGGCAGTATATGCACAGTTCAAAACCAGAGTTTAATATTCAGCAGAAAAACAAAGCTTAGCAAATTAATTCAGCAAAGAGAGAGAAATTCTCTAAATGAGCTGAACTAATGCAATTTTCTCCCTCCCCAAAAAAATCAAGCATTTTAGCCCATCAGTGTCAACAGTTAGAAGCAAAAGACATCAATGTGTCAGTGTTATGCAAACTCAATTTTTCATTAAAAATATTTTGACAGACAACTCCCAATGAGCTCAAATTCTACATGAGCTATAATTGCTTAAAAGAGGAAGCCATTTTGGCATATTAGAAAGCTGAGTAAAATAGGAAAAGTAAAGTCTTGCTTATGGATTGTGCCATGAAATTACAATAGCAAATGCTTGAGACTGTTGCATTATACAGCACAACAGGAGCTTCTTGTAAACAGCGGTGCATTTTTTTCCCCATGCTTTCTACAGTTATGGTAAAGATGTCACATATATGCACATAATCAGCTTGAGAGATCTTACACCATCTAAAGTACAACTGCTCTAATTAAAAACCTTCTCAGGCTAGCTACAAATTAGACTAAATATTTACTTTGTTCTATAAGCAGAAGTGTTAAGCTTCTTATGACTGTATGAAGGTATCATAAATATCCAGTGAAGACAATATGAATTTTAAATAAAACACTCCAATGGAAACCAAGTAGTCATAGAATTATGACTGAGATATGATAAGTCACATTTTGGTAAAAAAAGATATACCATCTCTGCCATCCAGTATTTATTGAATAGGAGTGGCTTTTGTGTGACTTATGAACTATGCAAATACATATGCAAACCTATGCAGAGATAAATGCATAAATTCAAAGATTATTCCAGCCAGGAAACTTGTAGGATGGAATAATCTATAAAGTGTTTCTCAGCATGTGATCTGAATTGAAGGAACCGCCACTCTGGGGAAAAGAAGGAAGAAGGATCCATCCCCCTGTCCCCTTAACAGTCCTGCTAAAGGAGGCATGGGTGCTGACAGCATCCAGGCTGTTGGTGTGTGCCAGCTAGTGACAGAATTGAGCTTTCCAGACCATTTTACATAGTTCAGCAGTCACCTAGTACTAACTTGCATCTGACCATGCCATCCTCAGCAAGATTTGCGTGGATAATTCTGAAGTGTTCTGCAACGACTATCAGCACATAGAAGGCCAAATCAAAACAAAGCAGCAGCATGAGTTGAAATATGATGGAATAAGGTTATAACAGGAAATCTAGATCTGCACTTATGGTAATGTATTCACCACGGTCCCCATATGCTAATAACAAGAGGGGCTTGGGGGAGCACAGGAGTAGGTGCTTTCCTTTGATGAGGTTCTACTGAAGTCCCCGACTGCAGGGACTGACAGCATCCTGCTGCCTAGCTCCAGCCAGGGTCCGACGCACAAGTTGCCATGGAAACGGTAGAGATTTTCTCTTCTGTTGCATCACTGCACCGAATGTAAAACTACGCAGGTCTCCAGACTGCTCATATGGTGATGAATGAGCAGAAGAGCAGACATGCCTCCCACAGCCCGCATGGGGACTGTTGCGGAAGGACTAAACGCCGTACGTGACATGGCAGAGCTCCTTTGCGTGCCTGCTCCCATGCAGGCAGACACACTTGGGCCCTTTGTCGATCCCACCACAGGCAGGGCACAAAGGTGAAGCCCATTAACCCAGCCTCAGGAATGCCCAGAAGCAAATCTGTGATCCAGCTGCCATCTAAAATAACACTGCACAAAACACTTGAATTGGCCAGTGCCAGAAGTGAGTTTAGTTGAATAGCTTTGATTTTGCTACTGCTTCTTTTGGGGGTTAGCTTCCACACCCAGAATTTTGCTGAGTCCTGGCCATCAACTAATCATTCTCATGCAAGACAAAACTATCCTGAAACCAGGTTTTTTTTATATTGGAACTGAGAAAGCTCCAGAAATTTTGAATCTTCCAGCAACATTGGGCTGAGTCTCCAATGTGCAACATTATTCAAGGACAATTTTTCAAGCCCATTTAGAAGTACCATATAAGAATTTTAGTATTATATGTGGTCTGTGCGTGACATGGCATGAGAAAGCAGCACCTCTCTCCCCCATGATGCTGAACTGAAGTTTGACAAACATAGTACTTGAAGAGGAAGTTCACTTTCCTCTGGAGCATCAAATATAAGGCACTTCCAAACAGAAAAATGCCAGACATCGGTGGGTCACCAATCTGTTCCCCAAGTCTTGATAAAAGTGCAGAGCTGGTTAGAACTGCACCCAAATCACTTCAAACCAAATCCACAACCCCAGGTGGACTCACATTTGCACCTTCCCAAAGCTGGGAATTGGACAATGTTCTCAAGGCCCATCATCATTCTCCAGAGCTGGAATCACAGAGTTGCCACCTCCCACCCTGCCTGCCTTCAATGCAAGGCTGTGGAGGACACAACTATTCAGCCACCTTCTTCCCAGCATCATAGGCATGTAACGGTGAGTCTTTCAATGCAACAGGGTGGAAAAGGCCATTCCTGGGTCTGACAAAAAATAAACTACTTTAAACAATGCTGAGCAGATGTAGAAAGACAAGTTGTTCCTCCTGAGTGTTTTCCCCCTTTGCTACAAAATGTAGCAACTACTGTCTAACTGATCTGAAGTATTTAATTAAATATATTATTTATTGAAATGAACTATAGAGACATAAATATTAAGCAGGTAAGAAGTTGGGATGCAGTAGGTGGATGCTCAATCAGGGTTCTGGCAGTGGTACTGCCGTCTTTATAAATCTGAATAATGATAAGCAGGGAATGTAATTTTATCACCTCAAACACTCAGGGAGGACTGTGTTGTTCTCTGGTTCTCACTTTTTTAAAGCAAAATAGGTTTTCTGCCCCACTAACAAATCTTTAACAAGGAGCAAACTCTCCAGTTGAGGGGGGGAAATAATTATCTGCTGCATTCCTGGCCCTATTCTGCATACAGGGGAAGAAAACAAAGAAACTCAGTCCAATTTAAAGTGACTATTTTCTGTTTAAAATGGTAAGGCCTAACTTTGCACTTGGAATTAGGCTCCACACCTGAGGGAAGATTTGTGTCCATACCCTTGTGAAAGGGCAGAAGGGTATCTGTAGTGAAAAGGAGGACATATGAATCCTAAGACAAGGCTTCTACACTGTGGGCTTCTTGATTCAATCTGAGCTTCATTAAAGCAATTTCAATTGCAGGCAAAATCAGATGAAACTATGCAGCACAACCTTAAAAATATTATGATTTAAAAAGTGTACAATCATTTATATTAATTTTGCAAAGCTTCATAAGGATGTTCCTAACTTCTCCACAGTGATGAAGATAACTTGGAGCCATTCAGAAGGTAATTCATAAGCTATTTCCAGCATAAGAGACAAAAGCTGGGTTTTGTTGTTCCCTGCAGGAAAGTTCTAGCCCTGGCACCAAATTTCCACCATTACCTTTCCTAATGAATTGATGAGGGAAACTATCCAGCATATCTCTTCTTCCTGTTTTGGTAGTTGATGGACTTCTGTGGCTCAGCTAAAATAAATTACGCAGAAATATGTCTACATACTCAGAAACCAAATGTTTTGGTTAAAAACAGCAACAAAGCAGGGCTTCAAAAATTTTTTTTCTGCCTTTTTTTTTTTTTTTTAAGCATTCCTCTGTGTATATAATACTGTGACACATAATAGAGTGTGACAGGTCATTTCGTGCATCATTTAATTCTTTGCACTGCAAAGTGCCCTACCACAATAAAGATTAGATACATGTCCCCCACCCCCAAATGCTGCTGAAGATGCAAAGCATAGAAGTCTATAAATTAAAGGAAAAAGAGGAAACCCTATTCACCACTACCGAAAGGTTGTATTTTGTTTCTCTCCCTCTCACCTTGCAATTTTTAAAATTTTATTTTTTTTAACGTATAAAACTAAAAAATTACTTAAAAAAAGGGGGGAGTGGACAAAGACAGAAAAAACACCAAATTTCCCACTCAGGATGAAAAGGTAACACTACAAAAGGAAATGTTATTTCCTTTCGAATTTCAGAACAGAGGAAAAATAGAGGCTTTGTGAAGATTTGTTTGCTGGAGACTGAAGGAATGCAGATTTAATTTTTTTTCATACCTCTAAACCCATGCTTTTTCTTCATATTGCTTTTTAATGCCTTTTAAATACATTTATGAAAAAAGGATCATTTTATGACCACTAATATGTAGAAGAGTCAATGTTTTTCAATTGCTGAATGTCAGCTGAGAGACAGATGGGGAATATGGTTGTAGTTCATATGGATTTAATGTATTGAAACAGAGTAACATACTAAGCAGCACAAATAATTACAATTATTTGCCTTCCTCATTCCCTCATACACTGCAAGTAACTCTACACACAGATGGGAAATACATTTTATGGTTTTCTAACTACACTGAGATCACTAGTTTATGATTATTTTTAGTTGTTTTTCCATCAAGTTTCTATAAACACACGATCCTCAAAAATATGACTTTGACTTTTAGATACAAAGAGTTACATGTTAGCATGCCTGACTTGTACCCCTATGCTATTAAATCTCATTAGTGATAAGTCTGACACTAGTATTTTATGCTAAATTATTAACAGAAGAGTGTACAGGGTTTTCACTTTGATATCTAATCATCATCTTACCAGCTAAGGTAATTACTAAGGTCACCAAAGTATTGAAAGATTCACTACTGAGGCAGACTCAAAGTCTCCCTATTCCAAAATTTTCTTTTTCTAAGAAATTATCTCCCAAGTTTTTTCTCTGTCCAACTAGAAAGCAACAAAACTAGCTCTAAAACAGAATTAAAAGGTATCTAACACACTTACCAGCAATTCATGTTTCAGTGGGCTAACTTTTTGTAGCAATATAGCTATAGGTCTGTCTAAGAAAAGATATAAGCAAAAGTACAATAATGATTCTTGTGGATAAGAACAAAACTTGCACAAAGAAATTTCTTTAGTGCTTCCTTATCTTACAAAGAATAATACATTTTTAACCATAAATTCTACCCTAAAATAAAACTATGCAGTCTTGCAGCAGTGGATTGGGTTTCTTTAACTTTTTTTTTTTAAACTCACGTTTTTCATTGTGACCAGCTCCTGAACCTAAAAACTTATTACATTTTTCAGGTAGTTTGAATAAAAAGTTTTTGAGTAAGCTTCAGTAATTCTTCAGAGCAATTCAGTAACTCTCCTCTCTTGCCACTTGCTTTCTACAAACTGAGCAGTTTCTTGCTCTGACACAAACAATGTCACTTTTTTGTTAAGATGGAGAGACCAAATGTGGATCCTTCTATTAATATATGACCACTGCAATTTGCATAGAGCTAAGAATACTTATTTGAAGTAAAACACTTCTCTAAGGACAGACTCACAAAATTCTCACCAGTATGAGCACGCTTGGCTAATGAAAAATATATACATGTATGCACACATACAATGTAAAAATATGAATGAACATGAGTGAACTGAAATTTCTTTTAAATCAACCATATTTGAATGCTGTGTCTATTCACATTTTTACAACCATGATTAAATGCAAAGGGCAAACAGTACACTACTGCTCTTTACAATTTTAAATACAGAGCATTCCTTTAAAAGTGATGGTTTATGTTCTACGTAAATGTGACTAAATAAGAAAGTAAAGAAATCCTCTGAAATAAGTAGCGCTGACAGATTTTTTTGGTACTTATTTTACTGTAGGTCAAACAAGTGAGTGAACAGGATTTGGCACTTAATGCTGACAACTTTAAAAAAAAAAAAAAGAGAAACCCCCCAACACTAGTGAAAAATCAACATGAATCAGACACTTTACATCCATCTAACATGTCTTACAACACTAGCTGTTTGAAGCGCAAAGGCAGGAAACATAAGACTGCATAAATCTGTTACTTAAACAGGGTGGTGGGGGGACAGTACCCTTATACCTGCAGTCAACTCAGCAAGACATGGCTCTGCATTTCTTACTGACCAGTAAGACATTAAAAAGAAAGTCAGTAATCACTGAATAACTGGATAAAGAAGGAAAAAAATAAAAAAGATTCTCTACAAGCCCACTTCAGTTTTGTACCAGTATCAAGTGGTCCCTACTACTGTTAGGAAGTATTCATGAAAAGAAACAAGACCTGACAGTCTGGAGATCAGCAGCTCAGGCTCCATGCCGGCCTCTGCATCTGCTCCAGCTCAGCGGTGCACAAGAGCTCTGCAGGAGCAGGGCGGGAGAGGATGGGGGAAGGCCATCAATAATACATGTCTGAACAGCCAGAGGGAAGCAGAAGGGATTGCACACTGCATGGTGATTTCAAAGCTGGCATTCTTGAGAGCATTCTAGGCCATTAAGAGAGCATGACCACCAGATATTTTCTGGTGTTTTCCAGCACAAAAAAGAGATGCTGGAAGGGACTCACGCTAGACTGCATCCCAGACCCAAGCAGCTCCAACATGCTTCCAGAGACGGGACAGTCTCCACCAGAAATTCAACACCAGTTCTTCTCCTTTCACATTCAGGAGTCAAGTTCATATGCAGAGAGGTCTGACTGCTTTCTCACATTTGACACTGTTATCAGAATTAGGTTCCAGATATATAGGCTACTGACAAGTTTTCAGATCAGGCAGATAATGCTGCAAAAGCTTCCAAAAGCAATAGGTGTCTATTCTCTGCTGCTTGTAGTCCTTATTCATACAAAAGATTTGCCACCAACTTCCATATACCATTTGTCTAGTCCCTTCTCTTGCTATCCTGAATCCACAGAGTCAGCAACAGCCTTTTCAATTTAATATCAACTTTAATACACCTGAGAAAGTTCTGTGGCACGCCATCACTGTCACTGTATTGTCAGCCTCTGAATTCCTGGTCACCCTGAGGGTTTAATGCTTGTTTTCCTGGTATTTGCTGTTTCCTCTCTTGCCTAGATTTCTGTCCTTCCCACTACTCTGTTGTTAGCAACAACTGACTGCCACAAGCATTTTGCCTTTGCTTTCCAGATGCAATAAGAGAGTAATTTGGATCCTCCTACTTCACAACATGCAGCTCCTCCTTATTGGTTCCTTAGACTTCAGGGAAGGTTACTTCCCACCTTTCTGCATCTTTATCTCCAAGTGCCTCACTCTCCTCATCTCCTTTGTCATCCTGCTCCCCACAACACATCTGTTCCTCTGAAAGTACAAGTACAAGTACAGGAACAGGGGTTTGCTGATGTATAGGTGTGTTCTAAGTGGAAATACCAAAAAGGCCTATCTTTTTAGATTGAGTGCCCTAGGAACCTAAAACTAAACTAGCATAAAATATCCTTCTCTCCCCTTCTTTAAGGTCCCAGTAAGACACCTGGGTAGCAGCTACAGATGTAGGCAGAGATGGGACACTAGAAGAGACCTTGCTTCACGGAAATCTGGGCAAATATATTTTAAAGCTTGCATTTAGTCTCCTATATCTGTATTTCTAGCCTTGTTGCTGTTCTTTATCCACTGATTCTTTATCAGCATTTCCTCCTGCGGAGAAATCCCTCCCTCTCCCGCAGTTTATTCAGCCAACCAGCCTCAGTGTCTGAGGTCAAGCGGGGATAGAGCCACAGCTCCTCTAACAGAACTCTCCCATGGCCTGCTTTGCCCTCCAAAGCAGGTCAAATGGGGCTGTGCAAGCAGCAGCTGGACTTGAGATGCTGTCTCTTAAAGTACGCTGTTGAGGGATCAATCTTATGCTCCATTTTCATGCACTGTCTCAGATCACAATCTGGCATCTTAAACCAGTAGCAGCCCTTCTACAAGTAATTGTAAAAACATGTGCCTTGGATGTTCTTCTCTTTTAAAGCATAGAAATTTAGGAAGAGTCTATGTTCTGTCTTTTCAGCTTTATCTGTCTGCACAATTTTTAAAATAACTTATGACTATGCAAGTTAGAGGATGCTGTTTCTTACAAATTTCTACTGCTTATATTACACTAAATCACATTCATGAATTGGGTCTGTTATCACTAAAGCATAAGCAAGCTATAAAAACAAAACCAACTGATATTACTATTAGCCTTGGGAGTCCAAAACTTAGTCCAGGGACATTTTTAATTGTAAGTGATGTGAACCTTTGATTTTTGCTCTAATTAACTGAGTGCGAAATGAGCATAAAACTGTATTTTGGGAGAGGAGAGTTACCTCACAAATCTATTGCCAGCCAGGTAAGGAATACTCAGTGACCTTTGCAGATGGGTGAGGAGTTAGAGAAAAGCAAACCCCAAGAAGATAGAGAATCCTCCTGACTCAGGTCAGGGAATTTAATCTGGTGTTTGCTCCAAGTCACAGACAGCAATCAAAGATGAAGAGGAGCATTACTTGCTCATCCTCTCTTGGATTTTAAAGGTGCTTCCCTAACACAAAATTGAATGTCCAAATATCACTCAAGCAAGTGAAAGCTGGAGCAAGCCCTGGTCTGTCACCATCCCTGCTCTTTCCTCACCCCAGCCAGCCTTAGGGGGGCCACCACAACCCCAGAAGCTCCCCAAGACTGGTGGCTTTTTACCAGTGAGCATTTCCAGCCTCTTAACAAAAAGAAAAGCACTTGTTTCTGGATAAGGACAAGGTGGACACCAATTCCTGCCACAGGCATACTGGGTACCTGGGGACAGACTGCCTCCTCAGTGCTGTCCAAACCTGCTGCATGTATTAATGTGAATGAATCGAGTTTGACTCACCCATCCATGCCTGTGGGACAGCTAGTAGAAATGGAGGCAGCTTCCTGCACAGGCAGAGCAAAAAAATGACTCTTACATAGCCAAGCCAAGTATCTTTAATTAGAAACACACCTTCATTAGAGTCTTTAAAAGGAAAATTCAATTTGCACCTAACTTGAAGGCTTTATACAATTTTTAATTAGTTGCAACTATCTTAGCTAATAAAACCAAATACCTTCTGCACATGCTGTTACTTAAGAGAGCATGAGGTGCAGCTGCACACACAATCAACCTTTCACAAGAGCAATCTGGAGACAGAAACAGTGAGGAAACCTGGAGCTCTCCAAAGGCCAATACTACCACTGCAGCAGCTTCTTGCAGGGTGCTTGGCCAAGCCCCTGTTCAGCTCTGCTCTCTGGAGGACTTTGCTCTCCACAGCTTTGACAGGCTCTTCCAAGAAACGAAGAAATGGCATTTCTCTTGTAAGTAATGTCTCAGCTGAAAGAGGCAGGTTGCCCTAAATATAACACTGTGTGTCAAAGAAAAGCTCTTGTACTGCCTTGCCCTGTCTCCATCCCACCATGCTGAGCAGTTGCTCAGTATTTCCAAGCTCATGATCGTCCCTGAGCAGAGAGGAATACTCAAAGATAGTGTGGGATTCCTGCAGCCATTTAAGATATTAGCGCCCGCAGCTGTCTGTGTGACAGGATTTGCAAATGCCCCCCCCCAAAAAAAAAAGTCTGCAGAAGCAAATTAGACTGCAGTTCATACTCTGATATCTTAGTGAAAACACCATTTCAGAATAGCTTTAATATATTACACTGGGCTGTGAAGGGGAGCAGCTAAGGTTTAGACCCCACACTCTTTTCAGTCTCTTGTACAGAGGGTAATACACAGAATAATAATACCTGAAGCTACTCTATCAAGGTTCCCTTCAAGTTCACCTCTTGCACCCTCCCCTCGCCATAGTCTGCAGTGGACACTTGCAGACACAACATTTTTTTTTTGTTTATCTTCTACTCCTCTATATCCGACCTCTAGCAATGTACTGATAAGTGTTTTAGAGCAGGATAACAGTTTACCAGCTAAACCCTTAGCTCTCCTCTTTCCCAGCTGTTAACTGCTTACAATCAGCCTGTGGCACGTATGGCTGTTGGTATGTCCCCTACTGTGCAGGTGACTTTGGAAACACCAGCCTTTAAGAAGTGAGTCACAGTAGTCAGTTAACTTTTGTTCCCAAGCGGCATAACCCCCAAATTTAGTAACCTTAAAGCCCAGAAGGCTGGCTAGATCAAAGTAATGCAAATGTGACTGCACTGTGGGACTCTTTACCTCTCTTCTCCCTCGGGAGAAAGCCCACCAGGTGAAAGCAGACTCACAAAAAACCCAAACCATGGCATAGGTCTAGAATCTTCTTGTCTCGCACAGGGCACATCTCTTCTGCATAGTGATTGGAAAAAACAAATGCCTCTCTGCTCTTAGTGTCTCAGCCTCCTTTAGAGCTCCAGCCACCTGAACTCCCTTTGAGCTACTCAACCACAGCAATTTTCTTTTGAGTACAAGTCTTAAATTGAGCAGTATGTCCAGTTTATCAAAAAAAAGCCTGCATTAGCAAAAATCAAGTGTTTGAGCCCCCATTTCAGAGGCTTTGCTCATTTTCTTTAGCTGTGTATTTTGTGGTACATGTATGTTCCACCTTTGCCAAAGATCTGGCAGCATTGCAGAGTCTATGACAGCATTCTGAGAAGTGACTTATCTGATTACAGCAAGACTACTGGTCACATCTCTTCCCTGACAGCCCAGATGATGAAACAAGTGGTGTATTTTGTTTGTTACACTTTATTTATTTGTTACACTTGTATTTATTTTCATTGTCACTACTCCATACCTGTCAGCTTCTTCCCACTCAAACCATTTTTTTCTTTTGGTTTGCTTTTTTCACTTTAAGTGTTTGTTCTAACTGTGAGAGCAAAGGAAGTAGTTATATATGCATTACATTACCCTGAACACTCTTGTTTTATGCAACACCTCAATAACAGGCATTTCCTCATTCAAAGCGGCATCTGAAAATTGCGCACTTATTTTAAAAGAGACCTCAAACTATTGAAAAGTACATTAAAACAAAGGTTACTATCAAACTCTGGTCCATTTGACAGTAGCATATATTTTAACTTTCTGCTGTGCCTTTTGCAGCCAGACGTGCCTGTCTCGTATTGGCCTTTTTAGCCACCAGTGCACTTGTAACAAATGTGGGTAAAGCCCTTCCCAAATCTTCATTCGCGAAGCCTACCCATGATGATACTTTAACTACTTAAAAACTTAGCAGAAAATTGTAGAGTTAAAGAAGTACCTTTTAAGTGCAATACACATTCCCATGAAAGTACTGACAATTTAAAAAACACTCAACCTTCTGTGGCATCAGTGACCTGAGAAAGCATATTTGCTGGACCTATTACTGCTGGCAATATTCAGCACACCAGAGAAAAGCAAACCAAAATCAAGGTCTTGTTCTCTGCTGGAATTTCACTCACTATTTCTCAGTGAGACTTAGAAAGCCTAAAGCCACCCCATGCTTCTTTTCACCATGCAGGTGAAAGCCAGCTGCATCTCCAGTACTTTGATTACAGCAACTGAACAATGAGTAAATAACAGTGATTTCTCAAAGTTTCAGAGCACAAGACAGAAATCACACCAAATTTACTCTGGACTTTTTAACAGCACCTTCTCTTTCCTTGACACTGTTTTCCCTGTAAATGATCAATATATTACCCTTCTCTATTTTCAGTGCTACAGTCACTGATCATAAATAACACAACAAACATTTGAGTACACGGTTTAAGGAAGACTATGTTTCTTCATTTTGTTATCAACATAAATTTCAGCATTGCATTTTTCCTGGGCACCTCGTACCACAGATACAGTGCCCTGTCATTCCTGATTAAAATCTGTAACAACTTTCAGAGATGTGTGTACATTTAAGCTAATTTGGACTAATAAAATCAAGTTATATCCCCTTTTCCTCTCCATGTTAATCAACGTTGTGTCCTCTGCTACAGTATCGTGGACCTGAACACTACCAGAGTGATTTATGACCAGTGATAAACTGTGCTGCAGATCAGATCCAAGTTCGGTTGAGAGATCAGTTTGGAAGCCTGGGCTGGAATAAAAATGTGTCACAAGGGAGGCACACTGTCAGAGCCATGTACATGTATGCATCTGTTTATGTGCCTGGTAATGACCATGAAGGCAAGCAGGTCCAAGGCTGAAATGGCATGAGAAATTGCTAAAAACCAGGATTAAGATGCATTACCAGGGCTGTGAAGCAAACTTTGCATATAAACTGCCTACACTGTGTCTGACTTGGAGTTCTTAATTACATTTGTATGCATAACATTCATCAAACATTCAAATGCAACTGTACGTGGAACAGTACCTGTGTGACTGGGCTTATTCAAAGAGTGTAAGCAACTCTCCCCTCTCCAAGAGACTTAGGATGAATGTAGCATTTGCAAAATCTGCAGTTTCAGATACTGCAATATTATGCATTACTATGGTCCTTTAACTGTTGCACCTAAATAAAAATAAACCATAGGGGGAAGTGCAGGGAACAGGGCACCAGAGGCCCAAGCTGTTCTTCACAGCACACTCCCCCTCTCCAAGATCACTAACAGCACCTTTTCTACTGATCTGGAAAATTCACATTTATGAATGAGTCCCAAACACATATTAGCAGCAAACAGAAGAAAAGACCTCACTGGGAAGTAACCAAACGAAAGGGGTATGGTGAGGGTGAGGCAGGCACTGGCAATGGCAAAGAAGGAAAGGGTCGCCCTGGGAGCCTGCCATCAGGGCTTCAGGCAAGGTTGCAGACAGCCAGGGAGCTGGGAGGCTAGGCTCTCAATAGGATAAAGGTCAGTAGGTGCTAGAGGTATGTCGTGGGCATAGATACAGAACCATCAGTCCAGATAATCACTCAAACTCATTAACAGAGCCCCTGAGACATCCTTTGTTCCCACATGTCACTTTGGAGGCAAGCTGCCTGTAAGCGTATAGCACTTAAATTTTTTGACTGGAGATAAGACTCTTCAGGCAAACAGTACTCAGTCCCAGTGACTTATCAGATCCAACTCTATCTGCCTTGGCTCCTCCAAACTTTTACCTCTGACAAAAATCTTATCTTCTTTCTCTGAAAGGTAGCCCCAAGGCAGGTGACTCTTACTCACCTTTAAAATAGATTAGTTGTCAATTTATTTTAACTCCAATCAAAAAACTCAATCTATTTTAGTAACTCCAGTCCCGCAGTTACTGTGCACTATGAATTTGAAATGACAGCCTTGATCTGCCCCACACATGAATGTGAATGCCTGACACAGGATTTTTGTTTAATTTTTAACCACAGAGCAAGATTCAGCCTGGCTCTGCAAGACCTTAGCAGGGGGTGATGGGAGGACAAGCAAGTGTCTGAAAAGCTTATACCAGCAGTCTTTTAACGATGACAACACTCATCTCAAAGCTTCTTTAAGTAAGAATAACTAAGATATTTTATAACAGCTACTATACAAGATGATTCCAGGGGATAGAGCTACTACAGAGTAATAAATTCCATAGGATTAGAAGCAGTCTGCTTAGCCTAATGCCTGCTAAGGCATCTGAGAATTATTCATCGTCTCATGATGTATTTTCTCTAATGTATTATTACTTACATGTTAATGGCACTCTTACAACATTTAAAAGCCTGTCACACCCAGCACCACACTGCTGTTCATTTCCTGTATATATACCGCTTGCTGTCATCAGTGTCTCTTCTCCAGCCTTTTTAGCTGTTGACCCAATTTAATGCCTTGCTGGAGATTGCCTTCCTAGCTGTAATTACAGTAAAGAAGGACTTCACAATAAATGTATTTCTCCAGCACCCACAGCATCTGTTAACTCTTCTCTCATGTCCCTGCCTGCTAGGCACATTCCAGTAAGATACACATTCGGAAGCATGAATTCCGTGTCTTCCCAGTACAATTCACCTAAGAATAAATATTTAGATACTAGTAATGAAATCTGAGCTAATGCTTTAGCTAGCATTTTGCAGTGCTATACAGGCTTAGAAAAGAACTTGGGCATTATAGCAATTTGTGGTGTGTTACTCCTGACACTGCAACCCAGCTTTACTTCAGTGGTGATTACAGCATAGCCATTAGTCAGTTTGACCTAATTTGGTTGCTCTTTCTCTGACAGCTTTACACTAAGATTGTAACAAGCCTTATCTACAACATGACAATTGTAACACACATTAGAATAAGACAGATCACACACTACACTCCCTAGGAACCTCTAAGATTAGTTGCAACCTTCAGGTATAGCCTAATTCTATAAAGTAATATAAGTTTGGTGTTTGTTTGAATTTTCTTGTAATTTCCCAGTATTCTTCCCTTTTTTTCAACTCGGATCTGCACTGGAAATAGTTAATACACTGACAACTTGCTGGATGATCCTGATAATTTATCATTCATAGTATCAGACCAGGAAACTACTATTTCTTTATTGCCCACCATTCCCTACAGAAAAAACAGGTTTTGAGTGGAAAAAGAAACTGCACTAAAGTTGCACTTGGGGATCTTCTCTTCTTATCGTCTGTTTACATGTAGGAAGGACATCATCTACTCTTTGTCTCTCTTCAAGGAAAAGTATTTCCATGCCCATATGAACCTACTGGAGCTTAGAAAACAATTTGCCATCACATTCAGCAGTAGGATTTCCAAAGCTGGGGCACAGCTGAGAAAGCTGTGCTGTCCTGTGCACATAAGACACCTGCTTTAAACACAGAGGGAGCATGTCCAACCAGGCTGACACATCTCATGTATGTTACAGACTCAGTTCAGCAGAGGTGTCAATCCCAACACCAGAGGAAGGTATTCTTTGAAATCAGGACATGCAGAACAGAAGGTGGTAGAGCCTCCCAGAAATCCACATTTGTTCATCAGATCTGGACATGTAACACTTCCACAAAGTTTGCTCTTCCTAACTTGAGAGAGATGGAGGAAAGGGAACAGGGCTAAACACCAGCAGGGGGTGAAAAGAACAAATCAGCAATGTCAATCCCCACAGCATTTGTGACACTAGAAAGCAAAGCTTAGACTGAAGCGTTATTCTCTGCCATTTATTAACCAATGCTTTTTTTTGGATATGGATGCGCAGCGATGAAGCACTGTCAAGTAAGGAACAAATACTGCAAATGAAAACTCACCAAAAGACAGAAAGCTTGTGCCAGTCTTGCACTAGCTTTTACATTCACCCCAAACTCCAATAGAAAAGTCTTCTCTACCGAGTAACTA
The DNA here is from genome assembly GCF_009829145.1 of Chiroxiphia lanceolata. Taxonomy (NCBI): domain Eukaryota; kingdom Metazoa; phylum Chordata; class Aves; order Passeriformes; family Pipridae; genus Chiroxiphia; species Chiroxiphia lanceolata. Next base: position 28,810,611 of record NC_045642.1, read on the forward strand.
ATAAGAGGAGGAAAGTGCTAACTATACAGTCCCATTAGAATCAGTTAAAAAAACCCTAAAAGACCTACCAGTCACAAGTAGGCAAACGCTTGATTCTGACACAACATTTTGTTAACAGCTATTAACTCTGAAGCAAGAAGCATTCACTCACTTTCTAGGCAGCAGACAGAGCCTCCAACCAAGCTTGTCATAGACATGAGGAGGTACAAATGCCACCCTAGGACAACTGAGAGTGTGTAGCTCATGGAGTGTATTTTGATCTCCCATCTGGGTACAGATTTGTGATGTACCACTAGTTATATAGTGGTACATCACAATATATAGTTTATATAGTTATATAGCATCAGAACAACAAGACAGATTATTTGACCTGAAAAGGAGTACTGTTAGGATGAACTTAATTTTTTCAAACTTGACAGAGGGTAAAAAAGACTCATCACATCCTTCTTCCTCTTCCACTTCAGAAAAAGGGACTGCTTGGGGAAATGAATGTTCAAAACTTAGAATCAAGAGATAAAGTTCTTAAAGTAAATTATCACTGTGCTTCTCCACAACTTCCTTTCATTCTTCTGTCTTATTTTCCTTTTAAATACATGCAGTGTTACAGCTCAATTTAAAAGAAAAAGCTTTTGGGGTCAAGTACATTTTATTTGCATATAACTTGCATATTCTACAAAACAATCAGTTTCTTGAAGCTTGTGAATTCACTGTAGTAGGTTGCTACATCTGGAGATATAGTAATTCCATGTAACAGTGTTGCTTAACAATAGCCTCTTGCACTTAGTAGATGATCCTGTTTAAACTGTAGACAATACACAAAGGATCGATTCAAAGAGCACTCAATGGTAAAACTAAAGACTATGCAGGAAACACCTTTGTAGATGAGAGCTACAAAAATGCTTCTTATTCCTCTTTCTGGAGGAAAAAAGAAATCCTACAAGAAATAAGAGGGAAGAGGGAAAGGGAAAAGACTCTTCAGTCTTTAATGGAAGTGCAGACACCAGATACGATCTGCACTCAGTAGCCTGTTGAGAGAGCAGTGGTTGTCATACAGCCAAAGTGTTGTAGTGTTGTCCTTTGTGATGACCCAAGAGCTGCTATACATTTTCAAAACATAATGGTTGTGTCTCTCCAGGGTCACAACACCAGGACTTAGAAGTTCTCCAAGTCAGCAGCAGGAGATATTAAGCTGCATTCAGAGAATACAGAAAGCAACTACCACTACTCAATAAAATTTGCAGCTATGCAATCTTACACAATGGGACAGGATAATCAAATCTCATGCTTCAAGGTATAATATGACTGCCTAGAGGATGAGGAAAGCATGTCCTGCTCATTGTATTTTACAAATAGTTGTTCTTATATTTCTCCAAAGCAGGAAGATAAACAGATGTTACAAATATGGCCAAATCAAATTATAGCAAATTATACGTAGGGCACTAATTTGCACAAAAGAACTATCGGAACCTTTTTATCACTTCTACTTCCTTCTTTCTTAATAAAAAGCAATAGCTGGAAAAGGCTGAAGTTCTGTGAAATATTAACAGAGACTTGGTAAGAAATGTTCTAGTCTGCACCTTCTCTATTTTTAACATAAACTTAACCTGAGTTCATTCACAGTCTATTGATTAAGACTATTTACATGCAGGTTTTGTCTCACCTCCCATTAAAAGACTGTTTGTCTATGGCACAACTAAAAATATCCTCCTCTGGTAAATTAACAAGCATAAAATGAATGCCATTAAAATCAAGCTATTTTAAGGAGATGTTTTCTCGAACCAAGGCAGTATTGGCTAACTTTCATTCATGATGCCCACCTGCCCTCAACACCTTCCCCTCCTCCATCCCCCACTGGCTAGGCTGGATCTTTTTCTTTTTGATTTAAATTTTTGTGTGTGTGTGATAGGCCTGAGTGCCTTGCTTTGTAAGCACGCCCAGTACAGGGGGTGGAAGAAAATGTTAAAGTTCCATTTTGGCTTTGAGGCTGTAAAGTTAACCTCTCAGAAATTAAGAGATTCCTGAAAACAAGGAGAACGCACTAATTACTATGTTTCAAGTAACTTGCTCACTCTCACGTGGGAACTTTGTGGCAGAAAGCAGCTCCACGGGCCACCATTGCCTTGCCTTCTCCTTCTGCCTGGTAACTTCACCCTTTACGCATGTGCTGCCTTCTCAAATGGATCAGGTGATCTTATGGGTGAACTTTCAGGTTGTGAGAGAAACTCTACAGGACAGGAACATATGCAGTAAAAATGGTGCAACTGCAGACAGAGGCAATGTTGTGGAGATGGAGACATGCAACATCCAAGCCCCGAAGGAGGAAAAGTATCAAGATGAAAAGACATTAGGCTTGTCAGGAAAACCAGGAAGCTAAAAGACCAGAACTGAGAAACACAGAGGACAAGCCCTTCCCAGGGGCTACAAAGCCCATCCTGTCCTCACCTGCTGATGACTGCCCAGCTCACTGTGTGCCTTACTAGGATTGTTTCGCTCAATAGGTGCCAAGTTCTACCCATCTACCTTTCGTATTGCCCAATACATAACAGCTTCATGCTTTAACATTGTGAATATCCTCTTGCAGTCTTTATGCATGGCAAAACATAACTCAACAAGCTGACTCAGCTGAATGATTTCAGGGTTGCTGTAGAAAATTTAAGATTGGAAACGGCTCCCACAATAATATCCCCGGGTACAAATTCTGAATATCTATTTTCTGCAAATATTTCTGCAGAGGAAAGAGTGGAAGAATCTAAGTTTACAAGAACCCTAAAGATTTAACAGATTTCCACAACTGTTAACAGATAAATTCCATATGGGAAACATCCCCTGAAGAATGAGTTTTACTTTTCAAACATAATGAATAATGTATGACATGGAAGTGGGGCAGAAAAATATACCTGTTTTTTCTTTATGGCAATATTGCTACAAAGATGACAAGGAGCTCTTATTAACCACAGTAACAATATTCCATCATTTGCACAGTAATATAAAGCTTTAAGAGAAAGACTTTAATGCTAATATTGTTTAACTATCCAGTTATTGCCTAATTTTCCAGACAACCTGTAACGTGATAATTTTAGTTTTGCAGAAAAAAAACCCACCAGTAACACACAGTGGAAAATACACACTGGATAAACTTGTTCCAGACTGTTTATTAGCACCATATCATACAAACTGTCATAAGGTTTGCACGGATAAATCGACGTTATGACCAGTGACAAAATTCCTAGAAAAAACAGGATTAACTTGTCAAATTAGCTTAGAGGATTTTCATGGTGAATGGTAAGGTTCTCCAGTCCCTTTCCACTCACTAATGTGAGTGACTGAAATGAGAGGGTATAGGAAAAATAGTTCTTATGAATACCTGACTTTTGCTTGTATCCTGACTAAAACTGAAAAAAAATTCCTGTGCTGGGTAAAAAGTGTTAATACAACAACATTAGCATAAGATTTTTTTTTCCTGTCTAATTTGGGACCAAATTCTGCAAGGTTCTTATGTAGTGAACGATAAATTGCAGAGTAACATCACAATTACAAAGAGGATGGGAGAACACGTAAAAAAGCAATTCCCAGCCACTTCAAAGCCTCACCCTGGAACAAAAGGTATATGGGACCTTTGTAGATAATGGAACCCTGTCCAATGGCTGCAGAAGAAAGTACACAGTTACAGTTGGTACATGCTCAGGAATCATGATTAAACTCCAAAGGCTCAATTCTGGGAACTACCATGGCTTGCTTGGAAAAAAATCAAAGAAAAAACCAAATCAAACAAACCCAAACATAACTTCAAGAATTATCATAAACTGAGCTGATCCCAAGCTTACATCTTGTTTCAAACACTCGTTTGACCATTTTAGCTTCTACCTATTTTTGGCAGAACAGCTAAAAATGGGAGTTTTTAACTGTTTAGATGAATCAAAAGACAATAATTAAGTTGCTTTATGGTTCCTTCCATAAACAGAAGGAAATCTTGGAAAAATTTTTATTCTCAACATATTATTTCTTGCTTAGAAGGAAGAGACTATGCCTTTTCCAATACATCGATCTTTTTCCTACCCCCTTAGAAATGCATTTAAAGTAGATTTTAATTTGAAACTCTGAGGTAAAATCCCTGATGGCCTTTCAAATTCAGGAAAAGTAAGTGAAATGATCAATGCAAGTCACTTCCATCATCCTCCTCATTTTTCTAAACATAGCATAAAATGCCACTGAATTTTTTTCAATTGCAACTCTAGTACATATTTCTGGAAAGCTAAAGTTCAGAGTTCCTTCCTCTGCAGTTATGTAGGAAACTTTTCCATTTAAAGCCAGGCACTTGTTCTGAAAACAAAAGTGCAGAACTGTCAGCTAAGCAGAGTCCAAGACATTAGAGAACATTTTTTGAAGTCTGCCAACACTAAAACCTGTAAGAGAGATGTTCAGGTTTTTTACTTTCTGGAGAGAGTGCACTTCTGAGAATTCCTTCGTTACCTGTCAGAGCTCCCAGATCACATCTCTTGGGGACAGCTGACATTAAGGCTCTTTCTTCTGAGTTTCTGAAATTAGGTCATTCTTTTTACTATTGTCACCCCTTAACAGAAGGAAGTTTCTTTTATCAAAGCATTATCCTCTCACAAATGCAATTCAGAGGAAACTTTCCATCAGTGTTTTGCCAGTTTGGATTTTGAAGTGAAACTTGCACAACTACTGAAAACTTTTCCAAACATAACTTCTATATTAAAAAAAAAATAATCCACAACAATTTTTATCTCAGTTACTGTGCTTTGAATCAATGTGTTTCCCCCCTGGAGCTCTAAAAGTAACTGGCAGAGTAGGCTTCTCACACTATCTGCACCATTTTCATTAGATGTAGCTAGGACCACATTTTAGAAAGCTGCTGAAACAGTAGGAATTATTCTGACCATACTCATGTCACATCATTAGTATTTTACCAACTTCACCAAAGTCCTTCAAACTTGCACCAGCACAGGTTAGCTAAAACTCAGGGAACATGCACCAAATGGATACAGGGACACCTGGGCTTATGATGCACTGAGATTTCTAGGATTTTTATCTGAAGTCAGCTGTGCATGAACCTGTGTCACTGTGTCCTGTTGAACAGGTACTGGGTCGTGCAGCACTGCACCATTTCCTGCTGCCTCAGCTTCCTGCTTCTGGGTGGATACCTGACTCTTGCTCCATTACGTACTGTAGACATTCCCCCATGTCCACTGTCCCTGTGCTGATTAAATATCACAGGATCTGATTCAGCAGCATATGATTCTTATTTCTTGTTGATCAAATCCTTTTGGTTTTACTAGAATTAGTTCAGATTTGGACAAGCCTGAAGCAGCAATGAATCAAAGCACTTCCAAACTCTAGTTCTCCAAAAAGCCAAGCTCTAGCATCCCCTGTTTTCCAAAGACAGGTGAGGGGCAGGGTTTAGAAGATTTTAAATTCTTTACAGCTAAAAGACTTAATTTTTTTGCTGGGTAGATTAGGAACACATACTGGTTTGTCTCCTGCATAATTCCCTCAAAGAATTCTAAAACATTTTCTAGCCCTTCAAAACAAGTGAGCAATTTCAAAATGTCAAGTAGAGTTTGGCATAAGAATAGAGTTCAGGAATTGCTTTTTATTCTCATCACATCAGTGTATTGAGGAGGCACAATACAAATATGTTTCTCATATCAAGAAACAGGCAATCTAAAAGTAACTGGCCATTTCTTCCTTCTGTGAAACCGCAGCATCACAGCAAGTAATTTTCCATCTGGCACCTGGTCGACTTGCACCATTTTCTTCCCATTAGTCCTGCTTTAGGTTTAGGGGTATCAGGACCAAGTGGAATGTGGCTGTTACACGAGTGTGATCTTCCAGTTCCCAGCTGATGGATAACCCTCTCAGGGCACTGTTGCAGCCCACACACACTGCTCCACTACCACCAAGGTGAGGCCCAGGCATCACCACAGCAGAGCCTGAGGGAGAAACACTCAACTGCACTGTGCAGTTCTCCAGGGAGAATGGACTCTGCTCTACGTAAGAAGCAACAGAAAGAGAAGTTTCTCCATCTCCAAACTGTATGCTGTTCATATTTCACAGTTCTTGACAGTCTTCACAAAATCCTGCTCTGACTTTGTGGGGATGTGAAGAGGAGTTAGACTGCGAGGAGTTAAGACTGTCTGGTAAGAGTCTATGTGTGGACTATAGGATTTCAGAGACTTTCCAATGGAATTATGCACTGTATCTTGTAGGCTGAACTTTGGAAAAATGTTTACAGCTATACCAGGACCCATGAGAAATTGCAATTATTTTTGAGTTGCCAACACCTGCCAAAATTTAACTGCAGAGTAGGAACCTTTTGACAGAAATGGTGCCTGTTTCAGGTGAGCACAGCAAAGTATGGCTTAGGAGCAATGTCACTCTGCTCCAGATCAGCTTTAAAAGGGAGCTGGGAGCTTTCAAAACTGGAGAACAGACCATAAATATGCCCATATGTTATTCAATCTAATTTTTCTAGAATAAGAGTAACCATATAAGCAATGTAGGGACCAGATTACCTTTTCCACCTAACCATTTCCTGCAGAGCAGAGAAAGAGACAAGCAGAGACCAGATTAAATGCTGCTGTGCTCCTGTACCCAAGGGTTACCGGAGACTGCCACACTGCCATAGCCCACACGGTCTTCTCCACTTCCGACCTAGATGAAGAAGGGAAACTCATGGATGACTTCTCCTCCCTTTTAGGCAGTGCAACACAAAATGCAAGAACTCAAAAGCAGTGGTGCAGGGTCAGACCAGATATCTACCAACTCCTGCACCCTAAAACACTGATCGATACACGTCTAGACAAAAGTGCAAGGACTAGGTGGTTGTGAAGATACTAATTCTAAATCTATTCCTGTGCACTAATTATGGCTGCTGAATGTTTTATTTGGTACTCAGACTTAAGGGATTTTAATTAGTGTATTTTAAAGGACCCCTTTCACTGGCTGCACAACATGTTTACAGGTATGGACATGACAGAGCAAATATTATCCTTGCTCCAACTGCCACTTGTAACACAATAATGTTACAGCTGATAATTTCATGCCACTTCATATTTAAACTATGCCTTCCAGCATTCAAATCAGTTCATAAAGCTCAAGGGAGAGAGAATCACCTGCCCACAGCTATGAGAAAATCTAGCAAGAAAGTTAAAAGCAAGTCCATAGCTTCAAAGTTTTGATTCTTGCTTTTAAAATCAGTGTCTTTCCTTACTTTTAAAGTTCATGAAGCCTTCAAAAAAAGCTAAAGTAACTAAAGATGTTATTGTCTTCACATTATGTCGGACTATGCCACTTTCATGACTACATAGACAATGACATTACAGATGGTGACAAAAATCAAGGTAATGGTTTGGAATATGTTGAGTACTGCCTGTTTAACTCTGCCCAGTGACAGAGTCATCATTAAGATCTTCACTCAGAAAAGCATGGAAGCATATACCTCCACCATTCATATTAGGCAGAGCATTTAAGTACACATTAAACTTCAACCACCTGCTTAAGTTCTGAATCACTTACTTGGGGAGTTAGGCGTACCCTTTCAAAGCAGAGTGGTTTGCAAATGTGATAACTACATACGATCATAAAATGTAACCACAGAGAAAATTAATTAAGAGTCTTTCATGAACACTATCTCACCATACAAGCTAATGGACAGGGCCTTAAGTTGAACCAGTAGAGGGAACCCAAATGCAGCACACTCCGGCTGCCACCCAGCAGAAGCAGTATTACTCATAGGAACACACAGGGTTGAGAGTTCCCAGCTTTTAAGCCGCAGCATCGTCGGTGAGGCTGCAGCACACCTCCTGCTAGAACAAACTAGACAGATACACTGCTCTTCACTGCCTTATGGTCTATCATGGATATATGGACATTTCAGACTACATACATTGAGTTTCTTAAAATAATTTTTAAAGGACAAATATATTAAATGTATTGTGTTTGTACAGCCTATGCTGGCCAATTTGTATTTTTCAACTTTACTACTTCATTAACATTATGCCTGTCTTCTATTATATCACATAATCTAATGTTCACAGTATGCACAATAACGAAGAACACCTGAAAGGAACAAAGACATGTAAGGACTCAATCCACAACTTTGCCATCTTATATATATATATATATGTATATATCTGTTTGTTAGCATATTTGTACCATTTTCTCACTGTATGAGAGTGTATCAGAGTATGCCTAATTAAAGGGAAGGAGCAGAGAAGAGTAACTACCCAGTCTTAACCATACCCAGAAACAGGGCAGCAGCCCTTACCTGCATTGGCTTCAACTGAGCAGCGAACTTTCTAGGAACTTTCCTAGAGATTATGTTTTTAAGTAGGCGACCAGGAAGTATGAAGTACAGATAATTTTAAACTGTGCAGACAGCCACATCTACCTCTAAAATGTCTAAAGTGCAATCCTGAAAGGTACAATACAATTTTACATTACCAGAGGACAGCTTTTGTTATCACCTCTTGAAATACAAAGCACTAATTAACAACGTTTTGGTTTTCTGGACTTGAAGGCAGGTTAAATTTAACCTAATTCCTCTGCCACAGAAGGTGACAGCATTTACAGGCACCAACACTAGCACTTTCCTGCTCTCAATTACTTATGCTCCCGGACTTACTGGTAGTATAAGGAAGCACATATCCCTGACTACTAATTTGTTCCAAATTTAAACTCAGTTAAATCCCCCATGGTAGCCTCAAACATCATGCAGCACTCGGGAACTTGTGTATCTTTCCAACCAGGAGACAGTACTTGATCTACTATTCACTTTTCAAGTGGTTACAAATTTAATTACCCTTCCAGGACAAGATGGGAACTGCTAAGTTAATAACCTGTAACGGCTCTTGGTATAGTGTCTTCACGACCACAGTTCTAATCAGTTACTGTGTTTTTCCACCCTGGGGTGGTTGAGCATTGGAGGAGGACGTTCCCACAAAGATGAGAATTACTGAACCAAAGAGTGTCTTGAAGTGGCAAGTTCCCAGGCTAAGGCCAGGTCAGGCCCCAAATAAAGAGGCTTTTTGGACAACAGCCTTATTAGAATCCTGTGCAGACGCTGGCAGATACCCTCACAAAAAAAGGTGCAGCCCGTTTTGTAGTTGTAAAAATATTTTTCAAGAGTGCTACTGTTCACAGAACACTTTAACAAGGCTGCTGAACCACTGCTTATTATTTTCACTCAACAAATAACAAATAATATCTACCATGATGTGACCTGGATTTATAGGCTCATCAGCTATGCCGGTAATCTGTCTCCTAAAGTAGCTGTGAAGTGAAAAAAGGTAACTTCAGGCCAGTACAACATTTCTGCATAATACTGCTAATTTTGTGATTGCTGTGCTAGAAGAGAGAGGAAAATGGAGTTCTCCCATACTTTTTAAAGTTTGGAACCCACTTTGAAGTTGTGCTAAGCCATGAAAAAATAGGGACTTAAAGGACCTGAAGGAATTGGTTCTACTTGCAGGGGATCCCCTGAAACTTCCTAGCTGAGCACAGGTGACAAGCGAGCATACAGACAGACGTGTAAACATCTACACACATGCAACCCTCCCATGAAGGGATATTTTCATTCATGGCTGGGCTTTGCGAACGAAGATTTGGGGAGGGCTCTATCCACATTTGTTACAAGCACGCTGGTGGCTAATAAGGCCAATATGAGATAGACATGTCTTATTGCAAAAGGCACAGCAGAAAGACTCCTTAGGTGGTATATTCTGCAAGGCACGATTCTTTCTGCGTTGTCTTTTCTCCTCGAGAGTGATCCTGCGTGCGTTCTCAAAGGAAGCAGCAGCGTTATAGATGGTGTGTCTCCAGACCTCCCGATTGGAGGCCAGAGTAGACCAGTTATGTTGATCAATATGGCCAAGGCTGAGATGCTGTTTCAGGGAGTCCTTGTATCTTTTCTTCGGGGCTCCTCTCTTGCGGCAGCCGGTGGCAAGTTCATCATAAAGCAGGATCTACACACATGCAACCCTCCCATGAAGGGATATATATGCCTCTTATAAGGATGAAAGCATGCTCCTTAAAGATATCTTTGCAAGGAGAGTGGGAAGCACAGGATTTGCCATTCTATCTTAAAGCATCTGCCTAAATGCTTACCAGCTACAAAAAGATGTATTGCAAATGGACATAAATATAAATTCATTTTGAGGCATTTGGCATGATTACTTTCCTTAAGTGATGAAAATTACTGTGTAAACCAAACTCATAAACTGAGTGAAATGACTGACTCCCAAACCCCCACCCAAGCATTAAAATCTGCAAATCGGTAGTGAAACACTTTTATGTTAAGTATTTTTTTCCTCTACTGAGGCTTAAACCTAGTAATTCTTGGTGGAAATTGTTACCACTGAAACTTTTTATCAACAGAATTAATAATGAAAAAAACAGTAGAAACAACTGCTAATGATTATGCTATAAATTTAATTACCAGCAATAAAAATGTGTCATTTTAATTGACTCAAGTGTCATAAACAAGTGGAATACAAGACAGTCAGGCAACCACAGGACTACCATAATAAAATATCCCTGTAATAATCCCTGTGATAATGCTAAGTGACAGGGTAATGGACCACATTGGCTTTTTTTGCAAATCATATAAATACCAAGAATGTAATCTATATTATTACTAATTTTTATGTGGTTACCATAAAAAAGATGAAGTCAAGCTGAAGTTTGATTAGGTGCTGGGAAGACATACAGAAAACACTTCATAAAAGTATAGAAAGTATAGCAGTAAACTGAAAGATGCTTTAACCCCCCCAAACAAACTGATCCTAAAAGAGAAGCAATGGGAACTGTAAGAGCAAAGGTACCACACATGGTAGAAATTGTTAAGGCTACTAAAACTGCCTTTATGTCATTTAAAATACCCAGAAAATTAGTGCAGAAGAAGTACAAGTGAGAGTGATGAAAGGACTTCTCTCTTTAATAAATGTAGTGAGGATGCATTTTCCCAGAGAGAGGTCAGGAGTACAAAGGATCCCTTAAGTAGAGAATGGGAGCTTCCAAATCCACAACCAGTATAGCTACTGGAGCAGTTAGGGGGGCCATCTTTCAGCACTAGCTAGAACTTCCACTTAATGTTTTAGATTTCCCTTTTTTAATACTGCCTGAAGCTTTGCATGCAATAATAGCAACGACTTGTCTAGATTATATCTCTTTTTTTTAATCTTTTTTGATGATATTATTGCTCCCAGGCAACTTGCAATACTCTGGGAGTAATGTATCGCTGCAGCCACGAACTAAGAATTCAGCAGTGTGTTTTCTGCTGCAGTCTAATTTTACATAGTGCTTGCCATGGCACAGAATTGCCAATGTCATTATTTTTTAAATGTAGGGGTTCTGGATAAATTAGACTTTAAAACAGTGTAGTTAATTGCCATGCTCCATGGATGGCATGGTTTGAGGAGCAGCCTTGGCTTCGACACCACAAATTGGAATGGGAAGCTCAGCTCTAACTGCAGAGAACCTCTCCAAAGGCAGTGCAGAGTGGCAGGAACCCCCAGGTTCCTTGGGGTCCCTGTGATGCCTGCAGCACACGGGCCACCACGCTCCATTGTCTGGGCAGTGGCTCTGCAGATGTGGAAATGTACATGTCCTTCTCTGCTTTCTCCTGCCCCCACCGGCCCCTCCAGGACCCAATGGGCTTCACAGCAGAAAACTGAAGAGACTAATTCAGGTCGGATTTCTAGGTGTGAGTCTGGAAAGACAAGACTGAGGGAAATGAACACAAAACACAACCCAGGCATCCACTGAGGAAGAAGCCACCCCCTAGCTGGATCCACAACCCATCACCAGGAGCTCCTCCACAACCTCAGTCTCACTTCCCCACATCATGGAGAGCGGCTGCACCTTTCCTGAGTTCTGCCTCTGCCTCTCCCTCCTTACAGACCTCCAGAAGTAAAACTTGGATATACAAGCACAAATTTCCATGGCTGCACTGCCTGGGGCTTGGCAGCTGGGGTTTGAGCTGTGATGTCCCCTGCCCAGCACTCCACTGGCCAGGGACATGTGCTGCACAAATGCCGGGGACAGCCTTTATCCCAGGTCCTTGCTCAGGCTGCTGCTCCTCCCCACCACCAGTGTTCCTTCTATTAAGGACTATCAATACATTTATAGTATTTGGATTTTATACCATATTCATGGTGTGATCCTGCAGACCAAGGCCTGGGTACCAGGTTACTCCCAGTGTCTCCCCTGGAGACCTCTCTTCTGGAAACAAAAGCCCTGTTGCCTTCTGTCTTGTGAGGCAGGAAATTTTTGCTCAGGTTCCTCTGTCATACTTATCATCTGGATTTCTAATTTGTGAATCCTCAACTGTTTAATTAAAAGGAAGCTGGTAATTATAAAATTGAAGTTTAAACCTTGGAATTATTTCTTTGCAGTGGTTTATTTATTTGCTTATTTAAATCAGGTGCCTGGTATGTGCCTTCCAGCTACTTAGCAATCCAGAGGTTTGTAGTAACAATGTTGTCTTGCCACGCTGAAGAAAGCAATCCATTTTGAGGGGTTTGTTTCCCTGTGATATTTCAAATTGTCATGTCACCAATTCCTGACAAAAAGATAGCTGTTTACCTCCTTCACACAGAGGTGGTTACTCTATGTCTGTAAGAAACAGGCTCAGATAGGAGGTTTCTTTTCCAGATTCCCTTTCTGAGGATTGGGTATGTTGCTAATCCTTATAAAACTCTCAGTTACTCCAGTGACTGACATGTTACAAAAAACACCATAATACAAAAACCCATAATCACCTATGAGACAGAGCTAAGTGAGACGCTATCAATACTGAGCAAGGATTTGTCAATTTTACTTGCAGAATTAGAAAAATTCTGATGTTTTGATACCAAGAAGGGATGTCTGCCTGAAGAATAACAGTTTAATTTCTTACACTGCTCAATTGCGAAAACATTATTATACTTTCTGACACAATAATATTTTTTAGTGCATTTGGTTCACCAAACATAAGCACTTCATCGAAGGGAAATGTAAGTTATTAGACTTATGTTTATATCTCTTTTTAACTATGTACACTGAGGCACTTCAGGCAAAAATCCTACAAGGGCAAAAAAACCTCAAAACCAAAAATGACTAAAGCAAAACTAGTACATACATATATATTAGTTTGTTAAAGCAACATTTTAAACTTTTTCTCATTTCTAGCATAGAATTTCTCAGAGTTAGAATGAAAGAAAAAAAAATTCACAGTTAAATTCAAAAACCAGAAAATGTTAGACTGTTAAATAATTCTTTCTTTTGACACCAAACATAAGTAAAAACCATACTTTGAATCTAGCAAGTTAATATTCAGATCAAAATTGCAAAAAACTGTTCTAGTGTGAAGCCATAAAGAAATAAAAAAAAAGAAAAAAAAAAGAATTCTTGTTCCTAGCCATTTGTTAAGGTAGTGTTTCCCAAACAGAAGATAAAGTTAGTTGGAGAACAACTTAATTGTCCTCTTATGCAGAATTCTACCATACTCAGTGAGTCTGCCTTGACAGAATCCATGGAAACATCTCCTAACACTCTCCTCAGCTTTGCTTTGTGATTCCCTATCTCCTTTTATCTGCATTTTCTTTGAATTCTGGGATTAAAGAAATTCAAAATCGGATGCAACAGCATGACAGACTTAGTCGTGTCAGCTTTTTCAAGGTGCCATCATCTGTTTGGACTGATGCTCTGAGTTTGATGGAAAACACAAGCCTTGATACTTTTAAAGATGCTCCCTCTACAAATGACCACTTTGGGTAGAAAAGGTGTGAGTTAAGAAGACCATGACATCCACAGCTTGATAACTTGTTAATGAGTGGTCATGAAGACAATTTTCCAATCCACAACTCTCTGTATAATATTCAGTTGCTTTCAGGTTTCAGTTCAAATGCCTAACTCTATACACCCCACTCAACTGTTTCTCAGCTTCCTTCCATATATACGAACCAGGATTCAGTATGTCAAAATTCAGACCTCAGCACCTGGAAGTTTTAGAGGAGCAATACGAATGAATTTACCTTCTTTCAGCAAGCAGAAAATCTGTTTCATGCTGAATAAGCTTGCCTTTCAAACCACCTGATTTAGCTGAACCCCCTTCCTGACCCACTCTGCATAAAATAAGTGGCACCTGCACAATAGCAGCCCTGCACATTATGCTTGCAGGTGGTCAGTAAACGGCCCACCAGGCACAGCAGCTATTTGCACCTAGCCAGCATGTTTGTATATAATTTATCCACATGTATATGTAAGTAGATAAAAACCTGACTGTGCACAGGCAGAAATACTGGGAATAGTTCAAATGTCTTGTGGGAGCACTGATGTTAACACTGTCAACTGCCTGTGACAGGGTCCTGACAGAAGTCAGCACCCCTTCTCTCACTCCCCCAGCCATGGGGACATGAATCACAGTTGTGCTCAGCACTCATCACAAGAGCAGATTGTATGCAGGTGGCATAGCCTGCTACAAGAGCTGTATTTTTTGTCAGCCTACCCCTGCAATTCTTAGACTCTGTATTTCATAGGATTCTTCTGAGCAAGAAGAAACAGCATAAAAGGACAGTGTTTGAGATCTGAAATGTTTAGTCACTACTGTCCTCAGAAAATTATTGTGAACGTGACAAGCTGCTGAACACAAGCTGGCCACTGCAGGCTTCAAGCTTGTTATTTCTGTTATGGCAACCCCTCAAGAGAAGGCAAGGAGAAAGACTCTCAAATAAAGTACTTCCTCCCATGACACCGGTTGCTTAGATGGTAAGAAATGGGGAAGGAGCTGTGAGTCAGGCACTAGCCAGCTACCACTGAAAGCCTAAGCAGTGTGCATCCGGCACAGCCACCTTTGTCTTTCTGTAGTACCAGTGCTACCAGGTACTGCTGGTGATCAGCTGCAGTTCACAGACTAGAGGAGTCCTGGAGACAGCAGCCTACAGTGCCTGAGGCACTTGCAAGCAGCTGGGAAGAGCCATGAGGCTGCAGTACCCTCCAGCAGCCCCCAAGCCTGAGCTGCTCTGGCATTAGCCAGACTCTAGTGGGGCAGAGACTGATAAACAGAATTCAGGTTAAAGAGCCCTGCCCCAGCTTACAAAGTCAGCAATGTCTCCAGAGGAAAAAAAGGTGACTTGCAGTAACTTGGATTATCTTCTTTCCCAAACTGAGGTCTGACATCACCAAAACAGTCAGTCAGATCCCAGTTCCAAAGTGCACACACTGGGTGAGTATTCACAAGTGATTTAACCCAGGCAAATTTACTCTACAAATTTGTTAATAAAAAAAAGAAGGAATGCCACCACTCTGGTGGCAGCTGGCAAAATTATGCAGCTGGCATAATTTGATTTCAGGAAACTAATCTTAGTTTTAAATGAAACCAAGTTTTGCAAATATTTCTTGTTTTAAGTATTTGCTGCCCTCACTGTACCTTCCCTTCATTTCCCTCAGCAAGCTGGGTATCCTGTTCAAGTAGGAGCCTCTTCAAGTAAGTAAGAGCATTATGGATTACTGCACAATGTGAGGACATCTAAACAGAATTTCTCAAAAATCTTCAGTGTCCAAGCCTCTTGCTGTCACAGGTCTGTACCCCAACTGTACCCATCCCCCATATCCAGTCTATCCACCACAGACAATAGAAAAAGCAATGAACACTGCTGTGCCATCCTGAAAAAATTAAGCTCTGTCTACACTGATTGCACAGGCCCAACACAGTAATTAACAGAACATTTTCTAGAAAAAAGCAAATCTTCTGAGTCATACCTCAATAATTTCTGGGGCTGGCACCTCACAAAAAACATACCTTACTATACCCATTTCCCCTTCAAAGCTGGGGAAAAATACACATTAATTAAAAAATGTACAAGGAAACGCTCAGAAAATAACTTACTAAACTGCTGTCATCCTCTTGTGTTACACCTGTTTAGTGGTCAGGTGTGGCTTCTGGGTTTGGAAGACTCAAAGAGGAAGGAAAATTTATGTTACACAGTATCCATGGACATGAGCCTAAATCACAGAACATGCTCAGTGGAATTTCCCTTTCATACATATTACCTGCTACTTATAGCTATAATTCTAACTATAAACCAAAATAATAGTCTCTAAAGGTTATTTTTTTGCTTGTAGTTACAATATCAAACAAAAGCCCAGAACTCTTCCTGGAAGATAACTAGAGCTGAGGGGACCAATGAAGACACATTACTTCTGTGAACTTGTCAAAATGGGAGGCACAGGAGATTTTGCTTCTGTTCATGCTTCTTATTTAGGACTCTTGCACTTCTCTGAGCTAATCCTTATAACACAAGTTTATCAAAACTGCATTATTTAAAACATTCTTCTTTATATGTGGCATCTGCTCTCCAAAAAGCTTCGCAGATAACAAGCTAGATGAATTATTTTCTCCCATTCACTTTCTCACTTGATATATTAAATTATAAAGCCCGAATTACAGTGTAAAGATAAAGAAGCAACTTGATAAAACATGGGAGGAATTTAAACAAACACATTACACAAATTATTGTATTAGGCTTACAGAGGCCAATCTTTTGTTTAAAGGAAAAGAGATTTATATTTAGTGAATGGCAAGGGCATGGAAGCAGAAAAGATTTGTTGTTACAGACAACATACACAGTTATGAGACAAACTGTAATTGTGCAAAAAGCTGCAATGAGAGCCTCAGTCTTCACCACCAGAGGTAGAGCAATCCCACACTGAAGCTAAAAGCTTCTGAAGCCCAAAGCAGCATATATGTCCTCATCCTCCCTGCTGCCTCTCTGTATGGGAGGCACCTGATCCCTGCTGTGTTTTTCCAGGGAAGCCAGTAGATCTTGCCATCACCTGAAAAGACTCCAAGACCACTGCTAGAACCATTTCTTTCGTTTATGCCCTCTAATTTATTTACATGCATACATACTCCTGTCGCCACGCAGCCAGCCATACACATGTGCACACTGTGGCAATTCCTGCTTTGACTGCAGGAGCCAGCTTCATGCTCCTGGCATAAACAGGCTGAATTTATGAGCTAACTGGGAAAACAGGGACAGAAGACATCTGTGAACTGGGGGTATATGACAATGGTATTTATATTCATGTCCATCTAAAAGCCATCATTAATGTGTGACTCTGAGCATTGCTAGGTGTCAGACTTTCCCTTCCCCAGTGAACCTTCCGTTCATTCTTTCTCATGTCATAAGAAGGGACAGAAATCACTCACCCACCAAGCCCACCAAATTTTACACTCAGAGCTGTCTTCAAACTTGTAATTTCTTGCAATTTCCTGCAATCAAACCATTCTTATTTATAACAGATGTTAATTATTGTTTCCTTATCATCAGGGTTACATGCAATCTGATTTGTGCATCTGTAAGCCTCATGGTGGTATCTGTTTCTTTGTTTTTTAGTGACTCATTTAAAGTGTTTCATTAAGCCTGAAACAAAAGAACTGAGGCAGGAGGTTTAAAGCATCACTGCAGGATTCCTTTGCTCCCGGACTACTGTTGGTACTTGAAGGGGACAGAAAATCTTTTGGACGCTGCTTGTAAGTAGTATCAATAGATATGCTGTTGATTTCTACTGGTAGGACAATGGAATGAGTCCTTCTGAGAACCTAGCCTCGGTATCACCAACCTTGAGTCCTGAGCCAGGAGAGGGAGAAAAGAATGCTGAAGCCAGCAATGGGTAATACAGCTGAAGAAATCAAAATGCTTTATTAGTTTCCTGCCACTATTAATTTTAAGTGAATAGAGGAATTTATGTTCCCACTATAGGCCAAGAGATGCAGTTCTGACAATATCAAGTGTTTTTTTTAATTAACATGATTAAAATGCATTTTCTATGTAAAAAGAAATTGAATATTCAGAGTTTAATAACTGGAGGGAGAATGAATTTTCTGTCTAAAAAGAAACTGAATATTCAGAGTTTAATAACTAAAAGAAGAATGCATGCTCTAAAAGCCTTCCAGGAAAACCTTGATGGCTTACTGAACCTATTTTCCTTAAAAAATACTTCCTTGCTCTTACTAGATTTGCTATACCATGATACAGAATCCATGCAGGTGGACTTCTCCCTCCCCCACCTCTATCC
This sequence comes from Chiroxiphia lanceolata, assembly GCF_009829145.1. NCBI lineage: Eukaryota > Metazoa > Chordata > Aves > Passeriformes > Pipridae > Chiroxiphia > Chiroxiphia lanceolata. Next base: position 28,828,692 of record NC_045642.1, read on the forward strand.
CATGCCTCTTTCTCAGACAGATGTCAGATTTCTGTGGAGCCATGAATTCCTGTACAATGTTGCTTACAAGTGATGAAAAATCACTCTGGTGACCCTTATAAGGTATAAAATGTATTTAAATATTAAGCATTGGCAAGGCTTTCCCATTTTCAGGACAACATATAAAAATACCTTTACTGTGAATTACCTGTATCCGAGATCACTGTGAATTACCTGTATCCGAGATCACTGTGAATTACCTGTATATGAGATCACAGTTTAACGCACACCCACCCACATCCCCCCCCCCACATTCATGCACACGCCACTGATGATTACTTTTTTCTCGAACACAGAAAAAAGCAAGGAGGGAAGCCGGGAGGTAATGTTACAACTGGCAGTAGCAATGCTGCAGCCCTCAAGTAGGTAGTCACTGCTCAACCCTTTTCTTGGTCTTTAGAAAAAGGAACATAATGACTAATAGCTGCTTTTTAAACACTTGTGAAGCAATTCAGCCACAACAATGGCAAATGCTGTACTTAGCTATGCAGCTCTTAGCATCCTTGCCATGGTAGTACCTGCCTTTTAATACTGTAGTGTGGCACAGAGGAGTTAAGTGCTTTACCAGTCTTCACAGAGGGGTTCAGTGTCACAGGTAAGAGTAAATAACCAGGAACACTGGCTATACATGTAATCACTGAGAATTTCGTTTTTCCTTGCATCTCCACTGTGCTTTCATATTCAAAAGTCCTTTTATTTCACCACTATCAGCTACCCCAATAACAGTGATACCACTTAAATAACAAACGGTTAAAAAATATTCTCGTTGTCTCATTTCCCTTAATGAGACAATCAGTCTTACTCAAAGCAGTACACCCAAGCTAAGTAAACACACACTTACTGACTGCAACCAAATGATAGCAAACATCATGAACAGATACATTTTCTTCCAGATTCTTCTTATAAATACAAAAGCAGTTGTCACTTTTCTTGATCAGGTATGACTGCCTCCACCACTGTGTGGTGCTGCATGGTGCACATGGAGATCTTGTTTTCATTGCCAGCACAGGTGAGGAGCTAGAGCAGGGCAGAAGGAACAACTGCCATGTTTCCAGAGCATGTAGTGGGAGGTATGCTGAGGAATGGGTGTTGTGCCACACCATTCTGGAGCCAGTGTCTGTTTTAGAGAATTCTTTATCTTTTAAAAAGAGCAGAGTTTTCACACTGCTCAAGCCTCTAAGCACAACTAATATGAAAGAGAGTGACAACAACTACAGTGAACACTGTGGAAACAACAAAAAAAAGCCTTTCCTCGAAGCCCAGCTTATGTGCTTAGCCAAACCTCAGCAGCAGGGATGTAGTTCTCTCCCCTGGGGAGTCTCGGCACATGGGTAAAGAGCTTCCCACCAAAGTACTTCAGTGGCTGGAGAAATGAGAAATAGGAAGTTAATCTTGACTGGCAAATTGTAAGACTTTGTCTAGCTGAAGTCTGGCAAAGCCTAAGCTCTCCTTACACTTTCCCCACTGTAATAGGACCATATGAACAGAAGCGTTCCCCTTAATTTCATCTCAGCACATCTTTCCTTAACAAGCATTTTTTCGCTTTTGATCCCACTATGCCTCCATACTTGCAGAATCATTCTGTCTCCTGTATCCTTACCTAAATGTAAGTTAAGCCTAAATGATACTCTGTGCTGTACATCAGATACCCTGCAAGAGCAGTAGCTGGAAATTAAATAGAGTCATCATCCTCCAAGAAGTATATTCCTATGGGTCAATTTGGTTAAGTTTATGAAGGGCTTCATAAAAGACACAGACATGGGTTAAAAGGCATCGTAGTAGTGGTACATCACAACCTGCTCAGAGCAAGCAAGCCAGGTAAGGATCAGGAACTGACAATTTATCTTCCCTTTTTTTTTTTTTTTAAAGGGAAGTGTGTGAGGAAAATGTAGGATCTACCTCCCCAATTAATCAACTAACTCCTCTGCCAACAGAATGCCATGCCCCACCTTCTCAGCCTGGATTGTGCTCTTCATTGTCAAGATGAAGACCACATATTCCAAAAATTTCAACTGTAAACCAGCCAATTTTCACATGCCAATAAAAATATATAGTAATAATAACAAGAGACAGATTGGCAGCTCCTGAAACCCTTTATCTGTTCACAAAAAGGCAAAACATTATTATAGACTTTTCTTGTTAAACACAGTCCCACTGCTAAATGTCTCAAAAAATAATGTACCAATGATGTCCACTGATGAGCAGATAAAATCCTCATCATTGACTAGGCAAGACTTATAGGCACTCAGCACCCCATGCTTTAAGATAATTCAAATATTTCTTATCCTGTGGATTGTGCAAGCTGGTTGTACTTCAGACAGCAGAGTATGTACAGTTTATAACATGGTAATTCTATAAACAAATCAGTCTGCTGTAGAATAAATATTTGCAGAAGGTGGTGGAGAGTAGTTTATTTTGTATGTTGCAGAAGACTGATTTAATAATGGTTTAAAACCTTCTGCTTTTTATGGGATTACTTTAAAAAAAATGCTAATACTTACAAATAGCATCATTTTAGTTACCAAAAAAAATGAAACCAGGGAAAATAAGGGGGTGATTGGTGACAGACAACAACACTTAACTAAGGGCAAACCATACCTGACAAATTTGATGACCTATGGGTCACAAGGGTTACAGCATTGGTGGATGAGGGAAGAGGGATTGACATCATCTACCTGGATCTGGGCAAAGCATTTGACATGCTTGTCTCTAAACATGGATTCAACAGATGGACCACTCGGTGGATAAAGAATTGGCTGGCTGGTCACACTCAAAGAGCTGTGGTCAATGATCCAACGCCCAGGTGGAGACCAGTGATGAGTGGTATTCCTCAGGGATTGGTACTGGGACTGGCACTAACATCTTTGTCAGCGACACTGACAGTGGGATTGAGTGCACCCTCAGCAAGTTGTCAGGATGATGACACCAAACTGTGTGGTGCAGTCAACATGCTGGAGGGAAGGGATGCCATGCAGATGGACTTTGACAGGCTTGAAAGGTATGTCTGTGAGAACTTCGTGAGTTCAACAAGGCCAAGATCAAGGTCCTGTAGCTGGGTCAGGGCAATCCCAAGCACTAATACAGATTGTTTGGAGAACGGATTGAGAGCAGCACTGAGGAGAAAGACTTGGGGATACTGTTTGATACAAAGCTGGACATGACCCAGCAATGTGTGCTTTCGGCCCAGAAAGCCAGCTGTATCCTGCACGAGAAGCAGCGTGGCCAGCAGGTTGAGGAAGGGGAGACACCACCTGCAGTACTGTGTTCAGCTCTGGGGCCCCAACATAAGGACACAGACCTGCTGGAGTGAGTCCAAAGGAGGGCCATGAAGATGATGAGGGGACTGGAGCACCTCTCCTATGAAGACAGGCTGAGAGAGCTGGACAAGAGAAGGCTCTGGGAGACCTTATAAGAGCCTTTCAGCACCTAAAGGGGACCTATAGGAAAGATAAGGAAGGACTCTTTGTCAGGGAGTATAGCAAGAGGATGACAGGTAACATTTTTAAACTGCAATAGTGTAGGCTTAGATTATATATTGGGGAGAAACTCTTTACTGTGAGGGCGGTGAGACACTGAAACAGGTTGCCAGAGAAGCTGTGGATGCCCCATTCCTGGAAGTGTTCAAGGCTAGGTTGCATGGTGTAACACCTCAAGATCTTCTCACAAGGTCATTGAAAGGGTTTTACGTGAAAAATATACCAGGGTCCAAAAATCTGCATAATGGACTTATTAAAATGGCCTTCAGTTCTTTTATACCTTGAGGCCACACACAGGAGAAATGCCACAACACTTCTCAGGGGGTCAAAATTACACACTTTTACTGGCAAGCTTTGGAAAATAAGGGAACTTGGCAAAAGTTTAAAACAAGCATTCAATCAACATAAAGCATTTCACAAAACATTGACTCAGCAAATTCCAATCCATCCAGGTTCAAGTTACCCAAATATCAAGAAAAGGAAATGAGGAGAAGAGGAAGAAGTAAAGAGAGAGAGAAAGAGAGAATTATAGCTACTGCCTTAAATCCAGCATAGATCTAGTTAGTAGAGATCCAAGAAATGGCAGGGCCATGAATCACATGGTGGCTGCCTGCTGTTGGTTTTATTTGCTCTGGACTCCTGTGGCCACACTCCCTCAGGTGGGGCTTCTGGTGTGCCAGCCATATGGGGCTGGGTAGGGGCTCCAGGACTTGTGGAGTGGGGCAGTGTTCCTGGTGTGCCAGCAACTATTAGCTGCACCAGTGGCTCTCAAGGAGGCGGGGTATGGGAGCAGAGCACCATTCCACCTTTGCAGAACCTGATCTGTCCTCTTCTGCCATACACAGAGTTGCTTCAAGCCCATAATGACTTTTTTCAGTTCTTTACAGATGGCCTTTGAGCAACCTGGTCTAGTGGAAGGTGTTCCTGCCCACAGCAGGAGAGTTGGAACTAGATGATCTTTAAGGTCCCCAAACCATACTACGATTCTATGGATTCTGTGATTCTCATCAATCAGACTTTTGGAATTGTTTTCTTTTTACCAGCCTTTTAAACAAATTTAAATATCAGTATAGTTGTTAGATAATAATGAGAACATATTTACCTTTCTACGGCATTTGAAATCCACAAGACTGTGTGCTGCAGCTGCAAACTGCATCCTAAACTCCTGAGGGAAAACATGCAGTGAAATGAAGCCCTGTCACCAGTTCATCTGGGTTCAATGGACTGAATTCAAACCATGAGCTATTTTGAGCAGGACTCTTTTATAACCCTTAATAATCATAGTTTGTCCACCAAAGTAGACTAGCTATATGAGACACAGACATTTAGGTTTCATCTTGATAGTAATTCTGAAAGCCAGGAGAGATGATATAATAAATACTTGTGTAGTTGCAGATCATATGTCCTCAGGGCCTCGTGCTGGCAGAGGACGTCAGGGAATGGGTATCACTGTACTTGGACCTCTGGTGGCATGAGCAGTTGGACTGAAATAGTTCACAGGATTACAGATCATTCATGTCTACATTATTTCTTTGAGTAGGAAGCATTTGTTTTAGTAAGGCAGATGAGCTTGTTCTGTAATTTGCCACACAGAAGAGGAAATCCCTAATTCATCAATTTCCAGTTTTTCACTTCACTCATACCACAGGCTTCCTCATTAAAATGAAGGTGCAGAATCTCTGCTACAGGTGGGGAAGTTGCATGAGCTATTCTGCTTTTCAGTAAATCAAGGATATTGAATTGCCTAATTGTAGTGGTATTAACAATACAGTAGCAATTTCCACTTCCAGAGTACTTTACTGCTGCAGAAATCAAATCACTTCACAGAGATGTAGGTTACAAAATTCCTGCCTCTGTATGAGCTTGAGGAAAAAGTAGCATATTTCTAATCAAATGCTCTTGTGGTTTTTGGCTCACTTCCAGTCTAAAATTCAAAAAACTGTAGCTCTCAGTTACAACTTCTGTGAGGATACCTTAATTTTGCTTTTCTGAGCAAAATTAAGTAAAAGGGGTCTGAGCAAAAGGGGTGTTTGTTTCTTCATTTTATGCAAGGGAATACAGTGTATTAGTGAAATAAGAATTATCTAGTAATCCCCTGGTCAAGTGTGGTAATGAGCTCAGGCATCTCCGATACCCCACCTATATTGCATATGAGCGACATTTAGAGTAAGTCACAAACTGGCATAATAAAGATGACCTATTGGCTCATGAGAAGGAGGACACGAGTGGCAAGAACAACACTCATACCAGTTCCTTGCTTAAGGCAAACAACATAGTGAAACAATAAGATAGAAAGAGAATTTGTGGGCCTGTTTTAATGATTGTGTTCAAAAGATGGGATATCTGTTCAAAGTCAGTGCAATTACAGTGCTGAAAACTGATGCAGGGGAAACACGCATTAGGCTCTATACCTTTATTTTTCATTCTTTTGTCAAAACATTTCCTTGGTCGGTAGCAGCAACAACAATAAAAAGGAATAGGAGTTTTCTTATTTGGGAGGAAAATTTGGGAGTCAGAGAAGGAAAGTGAATGAGTTTGAAGAACTCTTTCACATCAGCTCTTGGCGATAATCTGTGCATTTTGATTGACAAGTATGCAGCAGGCAGAAGGAATCAGTCCACTGGAAGATGTGCTACCACTTTTTGTACTGCTTGGGGTTTCTGTTTTGGGGTTTTTTAAAGTGTGAATGTCAAAAACAGAGTGAAATGAGTATGAAATGAATAGAGGAACTTTCTTATTTAGTTAACTTTTTGGTTTTGTTCTTAGATTAGCCCACCTCTAGTTTTATCCAGATGTGATTTGAAAACATCTTAGCCCCATTAATATTTTTGAATCTTTTTCCGTTTCTTTTCTATACAGTGAAGAGATGGAAATGTCAAAGATAACCAACAGGCGTGAGTTCCGTCAGTGGAGAGGACACTGTGATCACCACTGGTGTATAAGCTCTTGGGCTTCAGAACCAACTGTAATGAGGAAGGTAGACTTTTGCTTTGAACACTGTGAAGCCATCCTCTGACTAAACATTTGTATAAGACTGTTGGGTTCTTCAGTGAAACAGTTTATAGCTGAGGCCACTGGAAATGGGGCTGAGAGTAGAGAGCCACTTGGATGGCATTCCCTTTGCTAATTGAAATTACAAACTCTAGTGCTTCACTGTTCATTACTATCATCTGCCAAGAGTGTGGCTGTTTATTGGTGTATTCTGGGCTCTTTTTCATTCTCTTTTAAAAAAATTATATTGCTTTTGTTCTCACATCCTCCACTTGGCTAGAATAAAAACTACTCAGCAGTACGTCAGACCATCCCAGGTCTTTCCCAGACCACTTCTATGGTGATAGGTTGATGTGAAAAGAAGTACTTGGTCTGCTGTGGAAGCCTTTTTTAATGTATGCCCTAAGCCACTCTAATCAGATACGCTGTGACTTTTTGTACTGTACACAGTGCTGCAGGACATGAAAAGCAAAGCTTATGTATACAGTCACGCAATAGTTCAGAATTGTAGAGGCTAAAAATTAGACAAATCCACTAACCCATCTTACTAAGTCCCCTCAAGCCCATCTATTTGTTCCCTGCAGTCTTGTTTGCCTCTGCTTTCTGTCTCATCCTGAAAGAATCACATGATGGACTTCTGCTGCTCCCCTTGGGAGGCAGCAGCAGAGCCCAGGGCATCTTGCCATTAGAGCACTTTGGATGATACCTTTGGAGAACTGTGCAGTCTTCTTAGCTACTGGGCTGCTCCTTCGAGGTGAGCACTGCCTGCTGATTTCCAGGTGCTGGAACGTGCTGATCCACCAGATTAGACTTCCTTGTTTAAAAGATACTAGGGAGGAATTGGCTCAAAATAGAGGTATTATATATTCAGTGTGCTTTATATGTTTCAGAATACTGTAACTGGCATCTTTAAATTTTCTTTATACAATTAGTATTCTGTTGCACTTGCCATTATCACTCAAATGAATCAGAATCTTAATTTCATCCTTTCCATCAATATGTGTAAAGAACAGGGGATTCTGAAGAACCTCTGCCAAAGTAGCTCTTTGAACAGGTATGACTGCGGTGTTCAAACATGCACATTTTCTGCAGGCACATGCTTAAAACCAGACACTGGAAAGCTTATTGTAATGTCAAAGGAGTTGAAACCAAGGGAGAACAGTTTTCTTCTGTCTTCATGTTCCTTTATTCTTTCATGGAAGTAATTACCACTGAGTTGTAAAACAGCTGTTTTCCCCTTCTGAGGATTTGTTGGAAGAGAAGTGTTTTATAATGATAAGGCAGAATTATTTTCCTTATTTTGTAATTGGCAGAAGTAGTGTGCATGTAAGTGACTTGTCAGTGGGACAAGTAAGAAAAGAATCCAGTACATTTAATTATTATTAGTAATAACTGGAATAAAAATTATGAGAGCCTTTAAATATCCTAATTAACAATGTGGCTTGACTTTACTGAGAACTTTGCACAAAACCCTGAGTTAGAGACTTGGTTGATTCAAAAGGGAAAGCATCTGAAAGTTAGGGAGATGTGTGTAAAACGCCCAAGCAAAGAAATATGGTAAGGAAGCAGTATAACTCTGTTGTGGGGTAGGTGACAGGAGTGAGGACTGTAGGAGTAGAAAAAAAAAAAAAAGGGAAAATCAGAATAGTGTGGCATCTGCTTGAAATTTGAGCTTGAGTACTGCTGAGGAGAGCAGCAGTGGATGAGGAGCCTGTTGTGCTAAGCACATCATAAACAGAGCAAAAGCTAGTCCTCAACCCAAGTGGCAGTGCAGGGAAATGTGGCCATTGATGCTGTTCTCCTCCATTTAGTCTCTGCAGGAGCATCTCCCTGTTACTACTCCACAGAAGAGAAGGTAGCAGAGTCCAGTGACAGTAATCACAGAATCACAGAATGGCTGGGATTGCAAGAGACCTCTAGAGATCATCTAGTCCAATCTCCCCACAGCTTCTTCACCTACAGCAGGTCACACAGGATCATGTCCAAGGTGGGTTTTGAGTACCTCCAGAGAGGAAGACTCCACAGTCTCTCTGGGCAGTATGTTCAAGTCCAATGTCAGCTTCAAAGAAGAGAAGTTTTTTCCCATGTTCAGATGGAACGTTCCTGTGTTTCAGTTTGTGCCCATTGCCCCCCTTGCTGGACATCACTCAAAAGAGCCTGGCCCCATGCGCTTGACACCTGCCCAAAAGATATTTGTATGTATTGGTAAGATCCCCTCTCAGTCTTCTCAAGGCTGAATAGGCCCAGCTCCCTCAGCCTTTCCTTGTAAGAGAGATGCTCCAGTCCCCTAACCATCTTCATAGCCCTCCAATGGATCCTCTCCAGTCCTTCCTTTTCTCTGTTGTACTGGGGAGTCCAGAACTGGACACAGCACTAAGGTGAGGCCTCATTAGAGCTGAGTAAGAGGGGCAGGATCACATTCACTGATCTTATGGCCAATAGCTTAGGCATTTCTAACATGAACAGCACTCGCTAGAAAATGGCAAGTAAATGCATATAAATATACCCAATTATACAGATAAGTATTTAATGAAATGAGGAGGAATCCATGATCTTACTTTTGAAGTCCCACCTTGTTTAATCCCCATCATTTAACTGATGTTTTGTCTAAACATTGAAATAAGCATGGGATTTACCTGTTATAAACAGAACTTTAATCTGAGCCATGCCATCTTCCAACTGCTTGTAAAACAACTATATGCATGGATCAGCAACAACTGCTCACCTTGAGCCCCACATTGCTGGAAGGCAGTTCATTCTTTCTGCCTTCATGCAGGAGAAGGACTACCCAGATAAACGTAAAAATGCATCACCTCCACTTTTATTTACATCTCAGAATTAAGAACTAGTAAATGGAGCAACACATGTCCCATTGCTAATGGTTCAGACCAGTGAGCATCAGATATAAGTTGAAATACAGCCATTTGATTCTTCATAAACAGGTGATCAGCTCTTCCAGCAACTGTTGGTATCATTAAGAAGAGAACTTTTTCTGCTTGCTAACTACTAGGTAGCTGGATATGCTAAATAAATACTGACACTACAACAGACTTCACTGTGTAACACTAGTAAATGCATGAATTTACATCTGTATTTAAACTTGAATGCAAACTGAAACATTGCTATTTACCAGGAAAATAAAAAGCCCAAATGCAATGATAATTCCCTAGACTCAGCAAAAGCAAACAGGGGCAAATGGAGGAAAGGGGACATTTTGACACTGGCTCTAAACCATGTGAAAAAAAAAAAAAATTGGATAAGTAGCGATTTTAAGCAAGACCACTGCATTAAAGGACACGTGCTGAGCAAGTGATGGATTTTACTGCTAAAAGGATTGGAGGCTCTTAATGGATTGCTAAAATGCTATTACAAAAATGGTTTAAAGGTCCACACCGTAGAAATGTATGGGGGGCATTACTTCCTACATGCCAATGTATCTCAAGGGTGTGCATATATGTGCATAAGTACTTTATTATGGTGGTGGTTTGCTGTGATGGACATAGAATGTATGTCCACTACAAAGCAGCAAAAGCTGATTCAGTACCTTGCGTAAAATAAGCTGGTGCTCTCGGATATCTTTACCTACATGGTAGTCATACCTACATGGATGTGACTTTAAATAAACAAGTTTGATTTCAGAATGGGATCGCACACTACAAAACTGCCCAAATCTAATATCCTGCCTTGCGTGGCGCAATGAAGCTTTCCAATGTTAACAGTCCACTTTCTTTTCCATCTTCAGTCTCTACAGTAAAATGCTGACAGGCCTTGCTGGTGGGCCTTCCTGATAATCTTTTAGAACAGAAAAGAATAGATAGATGTATAAAATTCAAAGATAAGAAACCTCTAGGGGGAAAAAAAAGGTGCATTTACTACCTGTGTGATTGAGAGAAGCTCAATCAAACTCAGTGCTAGGCATCTGGTTTCAGCTGCCAGCCTGTTTTCTCAGAGGGGCTGGTCACAAATGCCAGATGCAAGACATCAGACTTCTTTTGTGGATACAAACTATTTTTAGTAGCACTTTAAAGTTCATGAACAGTGATATGATTCTGAATCTATCTCCATGTTTGGTACACTGACTGCCAGCCTCTGCAGAGTGGTGAAATATGGAGTGGTCTAAACATGCTGACATCTCCTCTGCCACCTCTTGAAGTGATTCACAGTCAAGTAATAAAGGACTTGGAGAAAGCTGGTATCAGTCTGGTGGTACTGTCAGCAAAACTGTGAATTAATTCCCCATGAAACTCCTCAGATCTCGCACAACTCAAAACTGATTTTTTTCTCCTAACACCAAGTTTTATTCCAGTTTCAGTCTTTTTCTCAGTCTCATCATTAGAAGTCTTCAGTTCCAAAAGGAGATTCCCCCACTGGCTGTGCTACTAGTGAGTCAGGACAGGATACTGGCTTTTTTCAGATCTTATCAAATGTGTTACAATTATCATGGAGGTATGCAATCTACATAGTTATGCAAATGACTCTGTCCCTGAGAGGGTTATTTTCAGAGTTAATTGTTCCTGAAGAAGCAATGTTCATGTGGTAGTACGGCCTATGCATCACCCTATATCTGCCTGTCTGTCTATCTATGTCCCAGACCTCTTACTCTTCAATCAGTTGGCCAGTTTCAATCCAGTTAAGCAGATTGGTAAGAGTCCAAAAATTACAGATGTGTTTGGAAAATACAAGTGGCCAGGTGCAAGAGTTTGGAAACCACAGTAGTGACACCCTGAGGGAAAGGCAAGGAAGAGAATGCAAAACTTAGCATCACTGGGCAATTACCATTTTGTGGGGTTTGCCTCACATAACTATTTCTTAGTCATCCTCTTTAAGAAGGATCAACATTTCAAATACAACAGCAAAATCAAACCACAACCATATATTGCAGATATTCAACCCAAGTAATGATAACTGATGCTCCTTTTCCTTTTTCTCTACCACAGTAAGGTGGTGATTTTCTACTACTCACATAGTATTCACCTTTTTCTGAGCCTTGACAGCTCCATCTCATCAAAGACACAGTAATTATATAAATCTACTCAATAATAAAATTAGATCACACCTGTGCAAAGGAAGACCTCTCAAAGCCAACACCTTGAAAAAAATCAGGAAAATATTCTAGCAACAGAAACCTGTAATGTCAATTACAATACAAGTAAACTTTGCTGCTTCTTTTCCTTCTGTCCTAAATGTCTCTCCCATTCCCGTCTTTTGTTAACCTTCATTCTCCTAGAGCTAGAAACACCCATGTTCCCAGTGAAGCTCCTCAAATTATCAGTGCTCCTCAAGTGGCATAAACAACTTGGTGCACTGCCTATGGGTCAGGAAGGTCCCTATGGGTTGCACAAGGAACCCTGGATATCTTCCCAAATGGTGGGGAGAAGTGTGAAATGTGTTTCCATCTTATGTCCAACACCGAGCAAGGCGCAAAAACATCCTATGCACCAGAATTCCTGCCAGCCACCATCTGCTGCACAACAATATCCCAAGGCTAGGCATATAACAATCATCTATTGAGTCACAGTGGCACTCTGTGGTCCACAGAAGTTTTCTGACTTGGTTCATCACCACAGTCTTTGAAGGAAGGAGCTGAAATGCCCCAAAATGGAGTTCTACACAGAAGCAGCTCAAAACAAAGAGGGATGGAGAGTTCACTGTATGCTTAGTTAATAGCCTGCTGTAGGAAATGAAAAGGAGACCTGCTTCTCCTACTGTACAGCCTAACTATGAGACTACCATAAAAAAAATTCTGGCAGCGTAAACTTCCTCTCTTACTTTATGAATCTTTAAATGAGCATATATATGTATGCATTTTTTGTATGCACTTACATGTGTATTCATATATGGGTATAAATATACAAATACAGACACACAAATATTTTTATCTCAATGAGGTTGGAATATTGTTCTAAAATATTTATGATAGAAAGATCTCTAGTTGTTAATCATCCAATTCTGTTGAGAGGCAAGTGTGTTTTTTCAGTTATTTGTGCAATTTCACTTATGTCATGTCCTGTACCTTATCCTGTTAGAAGAGAGAGCTGAAAGCAGAGACCTGCAATGGTCCCAGGACTCTCTTCCTCAGACTGCAAACTTTTTAGCACGTCTGAGAAACATTTTGCTGATACAAGCTTAAATGAAATGTGTCTGAAATGAGAGTCCCTTAAGGATTCATATGGCTTCTCAAAAGGAGCCTTACTGGGAAACAGAAATATGTGCTGATCTGCCTGCAGTAAGGAAGATAAATACTTTGTGAGACACTACAGAAAGTAGTAAGGCTTCACTTCACTGTCAGGGCAAAATGGATGGCAACAACTTCATTAACATCTTATTCATGCAAAGCATCCAGCAGCATGTGCAGGACACGGTATATAATGCTGACCTCATTTTCAGATCTGTGTTATGAAAAAATATCTTCTTATGATATCTTCACTATGATACAAACTGTTAGCAGACTTGCAGTGAAATTTTGCTGCTATCTCAAAGCATGCCACGGTGGCTCTTCTCCTATCTGTCAAAGGACATTTAGGTTTACTAATTGTTTTTCAAAAGGCCAGTTTGCTCCCGAACAAAACTGCTAATGATAAAGAACACAATCATGCACTACTTTCATCACGATCATCTCACTGAAGTTACCATTTCACTAATTTTATTCACCAAATGTGAAACACAAGCAGTTTACACAACTACGTAACTTCAATTTTGTGTAAGGAGAAGTGTCCACCTGTTTCAAACAGCAACAACCTGTAGATGTTTTGGATTTCTAAGCTGCCATGTTTGCATCTATCATTTGCTTATATTAAGGGAACTGCTTTGAGTACAAGCTTTCAGCTTTGAGGTGATTTCTGGAGGAAGACAAATGATTTAAAGGTATGAGAGGGACCACCTGGCAAGGACAGATTAAAAATCAACATGAGGAGTTTGACCTAACATGTCCCCAGTAATAAGGGTCACATAATGGACCAACTCTTAGGATGAAAATGGTTCATAAATGTGGAATTGAAAATACCAAAATAGAATTGAAGCAAGGGAATTATCAGAAAAATTTAGGAAATATTTCTAATAGCAGAGTCTGTTAGCTCCAAAATACGTTCCAACCAGCTGCTTGATAAATGGGGTTTTCAGGTGACAGGGACATGGCTCATGGGCCAGGCACAAAGAGTTATAGTAAATGGAGTTACATCAAGCTGACTCCCTCAAAGGCAGAGAAACCCTGCAGAGAGATCTCGACAAATTGGAGGGCTGGGAAATCACCAAGCTTTGTCAGGGGAAGTTTATGCTGTGTATTAGGAAAAGGTCCTTCACCCACAGGGTGGTTGAGCAGTGGAACAGGCTCCCCAGGGAAGTGGTCACAGCACCAGCCTGCCAGAGTTCAAGAAACATTTGGACAATGCTCTCAGGTACATGGTGTGATTCTTGAGGTTGTCACGTGCAGAACCAGGACTGAGATTCGATGCTCCTTCCAACTCAGGATATTTTATAATTCTATGGGTTTTTTCCCCTTTCTCTGCTTTAAACAGAAAGGTCAGAAGCCCACCTCCACTCCAAATGCTCTCCTAAAAATTCTTACTAAAAGGTTAACTCCAGCTACTGTTAAAATCCATTTCATAGCAACTTCCCTTACCTGACTTTTTGAAGTCATTACAGCCCAAATCACCATGACCTGCCAACCAAACAGTACAAATCAGAGAAGTTGTGATGTGTCAACTACTGCCAGTGTTAAAAGCCAGTCCTCAGGTCCTGCTTTACAAAGCTGATGTAGAATGCAACTGATACACAGTTTTACTGAAATTGAAGTTTTGAGCTGTAATATCAGTTATAAAGAAATTTTTCAGTTCATGAACATTACCCACGTCTTTACCTAAGCAGATAATCTTTCAATTTACTTTGAAGAACTTTGTAGGATTACAGGAAAGTTCCGTTTGGAAGGGACCTTAGGAAGTCTCGAGCATGATCTTCTCCTCAAGCCAGACTTGGCTGTGAGGTGAGATCAGGTTACTTAGAGATGGTGGATCAGGAGTTACCTGTATGTTCAGTCACCAAACACATGCTTAACTCTACATGGTAGTTTTAAATTGCCATGTTTTAATGACTGTAGTTCCTTGATGAGGGTTTTTTTCCTCCACCAAATACTAGACCACAGATGCTGTGCCAAGATGAGTGAGCCCATCATGCAACAGGAATTAACACTTGGGCTGGGGACAAGGACTTCAACCATTTCCCATTACAGTAGGTTAACATTCCCATCTTGTTCCACATTTCAGACAGCCCATAAAGTAAAACTTTACCCCAAACACTTGATCAGTTACAGTTGCTGATTTCATACTCCACAGTTCAGGCAAAAGTAATCCAGAACGACTTTACCAGGTATTGCTCTTTTCATAGAAAGATGTCTAGAACCCACTTGGAACTTAACACCCAACCAAGCTTGGGTGTATTACTGAATATATCAGCATTTAAATGATCCAACAGTTCAGAGAAAGGCCTTTTACAGCAGTGAATATTATCATTGCCCAAAACTGAGCACCAGCATATGCTCTCAAACATCAGACTGGCACCAGTTGTGGTCTGCTGAAATAGTATCTCCATGTTAGGCATCACTATCACTCAAAGACAAGACACAGGGCATTAGTTAATCTGGTTTCTGGTCTTCCTGCACATATTGTTCAGGAGTAAAATGTGTCCTGACTGGCATCTGTTTCCTCTCTTTCTGGGTAACATCAGGAACAAGGGTTTATTTCAATGGATGGACACACGGAAACAAATGAGCCCACAGATTATTCCCTCTGACAGCACTTCTAAAGTTCTAGTTCAAGCCAACAACATTTTCTTCCCCCAAGAGAGCACGTGTTGGCATCTGCTGCATTTATGACTTCAGCAGGTCATGGTGGGTTAACACCAGGCCTTTCCATTAGAAAACAGAAGGCATAAATGTGGCGTTGGAGTTGCTTGCTACACCAGTAGCACCAGGTATTTGTCCCAGTAATAGCTAAAGAAGGGGCTGGGAGGGCAAGAACTGACTTCTTACAGCACAGCTAAAAAAAAAAAAACCAAACAAGGCACATTATTAACCTCTTAGGTAAAATGCACTCGTTATCTTGTTTGTCACTATTGACACTGCAGTTACGCATTTAGCAAACTCATAATAAAGCCTACAGTTTCAGAGGTACAAAAGGTGGCCACAAACAACAGCTTCCCAGCCCAATTTTTGTAGACAGGTCATTAACTTGGTAACAAGTTAAAATATTTTCTTTTTAGATTTGACCATATTTTTGCAAAATGCATGAATATCATGAGTTCTTTTGTTCTGCATATCATAAAAGCATGTATAAAAGCCTTTGTTTAACGCTTATAATTGGTTCTTGTCAGCCATTACTCTGTAACATCGAGGAGGACAGGGGGTGTGAAATCAATCAGGATTCTTCATAGTGCCGGCAGTGAAAATTCTGCCATCTCTATGAAATCCTCAGGCTTTTCGTTTTCTTTGTTGTGTCTTCTAGAAATCATTACAAACTTTGCAAAGGCAAAGAACTGAAACACATAGAGCTTACATCTAGCAGAGTGGGGCTGAAGAAGGAAGAAGCGTGCTCTCTACATCAATGCAAAGGCCATACACTTCAGACTGTTTATTGTTGTAATTATCTGGTTTTATTTTTAAAATCTTTCATTAGATTATTCATATCCTTTAAGCCACCTTTTTCCCTACAGTATTATAAACTGATGTACTGCTTACATGTCAATGGTGAACTGCATATTGTGCCTTCGGCAGGAACTGTGCTTCATAATTTTTCTTCAAGAAATGAGTGATAAAACACTGCTTTATTGAATAACATAAAAATGCAGTTTATTACCAGTCTTGTTGCCTGCAATTATTCCTGTTGGTAGTGTAACGGTAATTTACAGACTAGCGCTGCCAGTTATAGGCCAGATCACTGGCCCACTAATAAGCCAAATATCAGAAAGTTCACAGATAATAATGACTCCATGCTTTGATCTAGGCTAGACATGAATGCACAGTTTAAACATATGAGAGAGTTCTGAGGGCAGAAGCAATTCAGATGGATCCAGACACCAAAATAAATGAACAGAAAGAAGAATCGGACATAGTGCAAATACTGCCATGTCACAACATTTTTGTCTGCACATTTTATATATGATGGTATTAACATGGTAACTTTCCCTTTCAGCCCTTTCTCATATATAACTTTGTTTCCATGCTTCTGCTGAAGTGCATACACAAACACAGGAGGATGAACGGAGGGAATTCACTCATCTTCATTTCCCTGATCCAGCCTGAGACAACTGCAGGAAATGCAGGCTTTGCCTTGGCCCTTACACTGCTACGCAAATATTTTGATGTTAGATGACAACTTCCATTACATTGGTATGGCATTTGGTTACGTCACACATACCTGTTTCTTTCAAAGCCCAGATCTTCCAACTAAGATGAGCAAACAGCCATGTCAACAAGGAGGGAAAGGGCTGGGACTACTGCTCCATTCAGTGGCCTCACTGGTTAGTAGGGCAGCTCCACCGGAAGATATCATAAGCTTTCAAATTATGTGTGTGATCACTTTTAGCCTCTCTTATGACTTTTGAAGACAAAGAGATATAGATTAATTGAAAGGTAAACTGAAAAACTCCTAGAGGTCTTGACAACACAACAGGCCACTATTTTTTCCTTCACTTTTATATTTTAACTCTATATGTACCAGCACCCCCTAATGTCTTGGACTTCACCTTTACCATCACCCTCCTTTTCTCTCTTGATTACATCTCCCTTTCAGATTTCAGCTTGTTGCATGCATAAACAGCCATTTCTTTCATTCTTCCTTTTGCACAAAAGCATGACCATGTTGTACAACTCTCAAAAAACTACCAAGTCACACAGTGATTTCAAGCTGTAGCTCATGGCCGTTTGTATGTTTGGCATCTCTAGACTCTCTGCTCTCCATTTTGATTTAACATTTGGTTCTTGTTGGCCCATACAGTTAATCTTGTTGTTGTTAAATACAGTAGCATTTCTCTCTGCAAATCCTGCCATCTGGAACAGTTCTCTACTTATGTTTCAGCAAATCACTCGCTTTTAAAAATCTGGAAGCATATCATCTCCCCTTGCTTGAAACTAAATTCCTTTCTTTATCACTGAGAAAGTGATGCCACTGCATGTAGTTCTGGTTTGTCCCTCCCAACCAAATGTACTCCTAAACTGATGTCATGAACCACCCTCTTGAAAATTATAGACACATAAAGCAAAACCCAGGTCTTTCGGATTGGATTCACCTCTTTTTGTTGATTTTGGGGTTTTTTTTAAACAGACCATATGACAAAACCACGAGGCATCTGGGGATACAGTCTGCATGAAAGCTTTCACATAAAATAAAGCTGTCTTACTCTCTTAATCATTCAATATTGGGTGTTCTTGGAATTACTTAAGATGAAAGAAATAGCCTCCAAATAAACAGTGAAAGTCAGCTATTTGTGTCATCTACTTCGAAAAAATTTGCTTGAAATAGAGCAATTAGTAATTTTTCAAATGGCGACAGCTGATAACTGCTGCTGATATATTGCCTGCTGCTGATATATTACTCTCATGTTTTAGAATAAAAACCAGACACCAGTGTACATATATTTTTATTCTCTGTGCATTACTAGCTATATCTTTGAAGATTCAATATGCTATCAGATAGAATTTTAACTGAATTTTAACTGAACAGCTCTCACTTTAATATCATTATTCTGTAAACATGACATTATAATAATCCAGTGCTTCAGTGAGGCAAAAAGAAATAAACATACTAAGAGAAAAGAGATCTTTTTCTCTTAGGCAGCAATCCTGCCCCAGGTGCTAAAGTGCACATCACGGTCAGCAGTTGGATCTTTTCTAGACAGCTGCTCCATCGTGGCTGGCCCTGCTCAGTGACCTCATCAAGGGTGAGCACCTTGTGCCTGTGTGTGAGGCCCTGGCTGAGATCTGATGTAGGACTGCAGAAGCCTTCCAGCTCCTTTTAGGAGTCTTCAGAGTAGGCTAAACTTGTTTTTCTTTTCTGTGCTTTTAAAAGATGCATTCATTTTAAGAAGTTAAAATGTTAATTTGATTTCCCTTGCAAATATGGTACCACAACAATGGCTAAGACAATATATTAAGAGATGTATTTTCTAATTTAGTCTTTCTTATTTTCTTACATTTCATCTTATCTGTAAATCATGGAATGTATCAATTGCTTAGTAGAATACAACTATCCCCAATCTCAAGTGCAAGAACTAGATGTAGGAAAATAAAACTCAAGAGTGTCTTTTCTGCTATAGATGCAAGACTTTAGAAGAATGCCAGCCAAAGTTATAAAGTTGCTACTTTTACCATTTGGGCACACAAAATTCATAATTAAAACTTACAATTAGATAAAGGATCTGAAAGCAATATAGGTTTTAAGATGGAAAAATCTTCATCAGGGAAAAAACCACAGCATCAATTTAAAGCTAATCACAGCCCGAGATCTGAGAGAAAGAGAACAGTACATAGAAGGGCAGCAAAATAATTGAAGAGTCCCCGTCCAGGATTCTTGTACGCGTATGGGACAGTACACTAAGTTTTATTATCACCTGACCTAGACCACTGCTTACAGGATATGTGAACATCTATACTGCAGTGGATACTTTTTGTGTAGGCACATAAGTTAGCACAGTTGCTTCAGAAATCTCAGCCTCGAATAAGCCACAAAATGCAAATATTAAGCCTTCTCTAGAAATCCTCACAGAAGGTATGTGCAAACAGTATTACGTGTATTTTGCTTTGATTCTAGGTTTCTCTGACATCACAAGAAGATCTCTTCCCCTAAGGATTTGGCAATTACAGCTCTATGTTTGGCACGCTTGTATTTGCTTTAGAAATTAACTTGAAAAATACATTCCAGGTCCTTTTCACAAATAAAGCAACTTTAACATTGCTGTTTACAGAAAAAATATTGTCACTATCTGAGACTCAGAAACTATGCTTTCCCTTGTTTAAGTACTATCCTGACCCATTATACAGTTGTTCTTCAAAAGGAAGGAAATCCTAGCTGCTCAACTCCATGTCTACGTTGGAAGTAGTCCTTAATCAGATGTGAAACAGCAAAAGGAATGAATTGATGTCACTCGAGCTGCACAGACAAGAGAAATGAATTAACATGATAAGTATTTGCTGCTCTCAAGGCAGCAAATTGCAGGCTGGCTGAACACAAATAAAGAGACAACGCATTACGAAAAATGGCTGACTGGGTATTCTCGACTGCCAAAAAGCTGCTCAGGATGCACTGAGAGAGAATTTCTGCAGCCAGAAAAATGATTTCTGATGATGATAAGAAGAAAATAAAGGAATCTCTACTCCCACAAGCTTAAAATTACCTAAGCATCTAAGAAGAAATCACACTGAAATCCACTAAAGACAGATTAAATTAGTCAATTTCATATATGTATTGATGAAAAAGATCCTATTTGGCTACCCAGAAATTCCTTTAAAATGCATATTTTAAAATATTTTGGCTGGTCTTTCTGATATCTTGCTTATGCTTCTTCCCAGATATCAGAACAATACAGTTTAAGTTGGGGTTCTGTTCATGTGCTGTTTGTGAAAGTTTATTTCAATAATTTCACAGAAAAAACACTGCAGCCTGTTTGTTAGGAAGACATCTGAGGAGTGCAATTTCTTTTACTGCAGCCAAAGATAGTGTTTTAAGTAATTCTTTTTTTTAAAAATATATTTAGAAGAAACACCACAATTTTTGCCAGTCTTCTACCTGCAGTGCAGTATTAGAAGCTGCCTGACAATGGCTCCACGTTCAATTTTGAAAACCTTGTATGAAGGAAAGGAGACAAGAAAAAAAAGGGAAGAATACTGCATTCCCTAGAAATTGTGGATCTAAAGCTTGCACCCACTCCTACCAGAGCCTGAAAAAACCCACAGATTTCTCCTTTAAGCTTTGTTATTCTAGGCTTCTCTATACAAAGAGGTGGAAATACTGAGGCACTCAACTTTGGGAAACCAACACACCTTATGCAGGGCACTTCCACTGCACAAGCATGCTCTTGGCAAGTTCAGCAGTGATTGCACACTTGGTGATTAAATGGAGTTGGCTAGCAGGACCCCAAGCAGCACCAATTCACCTGGGCTAAGCGCAACATGATAGTGCCTAGACTCATGGTGACTCTGGGCAGAACAGTGAACTGAGCCTTGCAGCAATCCAGTTCTGACAAACAAACTTTGCTAGTAATTATACATGTATTTATAATGCATCCTTCCTCCAGGAATCACAAAGCACTTTATGAATATCTACACGTTCTCTGCAATAGACTTCCTGTTTAGAAATCCCAGGACTGCCAGTATAATTGGCAAATGACATTTCACTTGGATGTGAGGTACTTCAGTGGCATCATCACTTGATGGTTTAACAGACCTACTTTATCTTTCTTCAAACTAGCAGTTAGACACAATCCCTGTGCTTTATGAATTAATAAAACAGCTGAAATCTTATCTGTGGCTTAAAGGCTGTTGGCTAGGTTGAATGAAAAGGCCATTTCACTAGAATTGATAACAGCTGGGAATAAGAGTTATCTCACAGTAACATCTGTGAACAAATGAATACTCCGGATTTCATCCTGTCTTTCAGTGGTAAAATTCAACTGAAGCTGTATGGCTATAAATCTGAGTAGGATAGTTGGACTGTGTTGCCAAACATGTTTATTCTGTTAAGGCCCCCTAAGCTTTAAAGCTGAAGGGGCATTTGCATCATGATTTAGTGAAATCAGTTCATTTCAGCAAAGTGATTAAGACTCCAGAACTATTTGGACAGCAGGTTGGTTGCTACTGCTGATTCTAATACCCAGAAGATACAATTTGTCCTCAAACTTTTCCACATGCTTAAAGGGTGTCTGATCTAAACAAAGCGATTTTTTTCCATTATCTCAATGACTGGTACGTTTTCTAGCCAGACAACTACAGGCACAAAAGCCAGCATTTTTTTTATGACCAACACTTGATGACCTTGAAAAAACCTGCAACAGCAGCCTGTGAGATGTCTATGGAGATCAAAGAAACAATTCAAGTTTGTATTCATTTGAGTGCCATTCTATGTCTAGCACTGCCTGGAGTGATGCTACAAGAACTGCACATTACCAGTATGCCCTGCAAGCACAGTGACAGAGCTGCAGAGGCCAGTAAACAAAAAGCACTGTACTGCACCGAGCACTCCATCTCTATGAGCAAATCACCAGAAATCCCCAAAGAAAAACTATATTTTTTACATCTAGGTAAGTTATATCCACAAACTCAGATGTTCTAAAAACATTATACCAATGCATATTTGAGAAAGATTGAGGAGGTGGGGGGACTGTGTAGGTACCACATAACTTATCAATGAAAATAAATTATTTCCAGGGCAGTACTACATTGAGGGCTGTTATGCAGCTGCTTAACATCAGATTTACAGAACATCCTAACTCACTTAAGAATGCCACAAAATGTTATGAAATTAATATGCAACTGAAGTCTGTCCCACCTGTAGATTTAAAACTTCCTTACTTGTAAAGCTTCTTTAATGGTATCCAAGAGAGCTGGTATCCAAGACCTCAGCTTCATTTTTCAGGCAGGAGATTCTGCCTTTTGCAATAAAAGGTCTTTGGCCTAGGCAGCCTGCCCTATTTTGAGAGATGAGGAAAGAGAAGGCAGGCATGTTGATACATCTCAATACTGGCTGCTTTGGAAAGTCAGCAAAAATGAGTAACAAACTGTCTAGCATTTATATTGCTCAGGAGATTTTTAAGTATTTATCTACTCCCAGCTCCCCACACAGGACAGCACACAAGCACCAAGGTGAACAGCAGAAAGCTGGGGAGGACACTTCGGATGCAATTCAGAATCACATGGGTCCTCCAGTGGAAAACAGCTAAAATCCATGACTGGGGATAAGGAAGTGCAGCTGGAAGTGTCAATTCTCTAGTGCAAGCATAAAGAGTTTGCACTTTGCTTAGCGCAACCAGTTTTGTAACAGTCAAACAGTGCTTCAAAAGTGTATCTGGAAAAATTGCCAGATTGCACATATGATCCTTTAATTTAAACCTCTGAGAACGAGGGCGGCCACAGAAGCAATGAGAAGAATTAAAGGGCTGGCTTCCTTCTGCCTCTCCAGCTCTGTTAGAAGAAGGTTGAGTCACGTACATCTTTTCTTAATTACTGAGCTATAACCCATCTCCCCCCTTTTTCTTCTCCCACTTCTCCAAGCCTCCTCTCCAAAATATGTCTGCTATTACCAGGCAAATACAAGACCAGCCCTTCCCCAATAGATGTGTATAGCTGTCAGTACACAGCAGTAAAATAAGATGCAGTTCCCATTTATCATGACAGATCCTGTAAATCTTTCTGTGCTAGGCAGTTACTCAGTTCAGTACCCCTCCTGGAAAAGAAGTTAATTCACCTAATTAAAACAGGAGGTGAATCAATGATACTATTATCACAAGTGAAACATGGTCAAGATACCAAAATGAGCATCCTTACTGTCGTGCTGAAGGAATACCTGTGCCATTTCTCATGCTCAAAAGACAGAGGGATGAATTTGCAACGACTTCAGTTGATTTGCCAGCTCCTTCTCCTGACACTAGAGAGAGAAAGGCTGCTCCAAGGAGAAATTCAGAACAAAAGTTAATCTCTTTCTCTGAATTGCCCTTTCTAGGAATCCTATGCATCCTTGTTGACAGGCAAAGTCAGACCTGTCACTCAAACCTCAAGGTACATATTCTTTGCAGAAAGACTACAGCATTTGTTGTTTTTTTATGTAAAACCTAGAAGTGCTTATCACCAGAGCTAAGCAATATGGTGTGCCACATCCAGCAGACGGTAGCTTGTATGCTTTGTAATAGCTTAGGAAAGTACCTGTAGATGTTCTGATGTCTCTAGAAACAACTGTTCCAATAGAAGTATCCCATTTTCTAATGCACTAAACATGCATCACTAATGTACAGAACCTCCAAGCAAGATTATCCTGATGCATTTAAAACATGCCCACATACAGATATGTCATCAAATCCAGACTCCTTAGCCTCCTCATTTTTAGCACCATGTCAATTTTAAATGATTCTGGCTAAGCGAGATGGCAGGATGCTGAAAACACTGTCAGCAACTGGCAGGCTGACTCCATTAAAGTACTCAATATTGCTAACATTGGTTAAACAGGACTTAAAAATTACTCTCCTGCAAAATCAAGTTCAAAAGGTTCTCTCTCACACTGCCCACAGCATGAATAGCTCACAGATTCCAATCCACACAAGCACAGGACTTATATGGTCCATGGGTCATTTTGCATTCAGGTTCAAACAAAAATAAAATTACAAATGGAAAAAATTACTGGAACCACAGAGCATATAATTTTGGCCATTAGTCAAAAATCTGCAGAAGCTCATACAGAACAGAAGGTGATTCAGATACCAGCTTTGTAATGATATCAACAGCGAAGCCAAGGGTGGGGAGTGTGGGAAGGGGATACCAAGTTTTAATGAAAGATCTTTGTTGAGCTATAGCAATGTCAGCCTTCCTTACATAAAAAGCAGTTTTAAGGATCAGAATTACATTCTCAACTCCACAGAGGGTTGCAGGAGATTATACCACCCAGAGACTGGGATCTGTGTTTGAATGTATTTAATCACTGAATTTCATTTGGCTCCAAAGTACAAAAAATGTTTTCCTGGTAAAAACCCACCAAAACCCCCATGTATTCTCTAAAAACAGCAACTCTGAAATTACCAGTTCTGAGTATTTAAGAACATCTTATTCTATCTCTAAAACCAGAAAAACTTGACTGTGGGTGGCCTTGAAAGAGTTTACAAATGTGCAGAGGTGGACCAACTAATCAATCTGAAATCAAATGAAACCTCAAACCCTCTACTTGGTCCCTCTACAGGAAGCTTTATGGCCTGTGACATGTACAAGCTGTAACAGACAACATTAATGGCCCAGCTTTTAAATCTACTTATTTGAGCTTGAAAATGGCACAAGGCAAATATTTCCATCATCTCACAGAGTATGTGACTCTAGGCTCCCTAAATCCCTCAGAGGTGCTGTCCTCGCTGCTCATGTCAGCTGCAGGAATATTATGCCTAATTTATCTCTGTGTCGTTAGATCAACAACATCAGCAATCTACTTCACCAAGCAAGCCTGTCTGTAGCCTGGTAAGAGTTCAAGCTTACAGTTATCTTTCTTAATCCAAAATATTTTTGCATTCTGCTTGTGTTTAGACTAGACTCAAATATTTAGGTGTTCAGTAGGATTGCTCTGTATGATAAGAGCTCCTTGAAGAAGGAAAACAATTAACCTCTGTGGAATCAGGGGAATGTACAAATCTTCCACACCTTCCTTTTGAATTTATATACAGGTTGTAAATGTCCAGGTCACAACAAGAACCTTATGAGAAAGAAGACAACTTTTTTTCAGAATTATTCTGTTCAATATGTGTCTGAACGTCTGAATAGGGTCTTATTAGTCAGAAGAGAGAACAAGCACAGTATGCATCTTTTAGTATCAATATATTCTACAGATAAAGAATATAATTAGCCTGCAAAATGCAGATCATCCACATAGTGCCTTGCCTGAAAATTCCCAGCTTTGAAAGCCTGGAGCTTTTTCTCCCCTCTACTTTTTTTAGATTTTGATAGCATGATCACTTTCACAATGAATTAATTGTTCTGTACACATTCCATCTTAATTTACTTGCTGAAGTGTGGAGCCTAGTGTGCAAGAATTAATTCTGTCTTCTTGGAAATCTGTTTTTCTGAGCAAATATCCAAGGAAGGTTAGCAAATACTTCAGAAAAGTTTGGCTTGTAATTTTAGGGGGAAACCTGTAAATGCCCTTCTAGGTTCTAGATAGATTCACATGGACATTACGAGGTATACAGATTTACTGAATTAAGTCATACTTATCTGACATACTGATAAAAGCAGCTGTACAGCAGCACAACATCAATACACAGGAGAACTGAAATGATAATGGCTCAGCTATCAACGCCATCATCTGTGAGAACATACCACTGAATTTGGTTACTCTGTGATGAGTAAGCAAGTTCAATCCATCTCACACTCAAGCATGACTAATTTTCCAAGTAATGGTGAGATGTTAAGTCATTGCTGCTGAAAACTCCATCACACCTACCATCACTTCCCAGAAGGGAAAATAGGCCCTGCAGTTAGGATCCCAGTTTATTCTTCATCGGTAACATCTTCTTGGTCTGCCATTTTGCTCAGAAACAATAAAATTCTTACTAGCACTGTATAAAGAAAGACATTTCATTCTGGAATGGATGAAGAAGTCTCATTACCCATTTCTGAAGCAGAGCCAGAGCAAGTAGTTTACTAGTTGATAGCAAGAAGTTAGCGACTCCCCACCTGGCAGCAGCTTTGTGCACGTGACCCTGCCCCAAAACAGCATCCTACCTAACAGTGCTCACTTAGGAACCAGTAACTCCTCCCCAAAGTCTCATCATCTCACCTCTGTGGCCCTCAAAATTTTCATCACATGCTGCAAATCCCCCTGGGAATACCTGGGCTTCTCAACCCCACACCACCACCACTTAAAGTCCTTTCACCCCCAAAATACTTCCTAATACAGATAGCTGAGCTTTTGCCCCAGACAACCTCATGCCTCCAGCCCTCTCTCAGCTTTCTCTATCCCTGGCCTCCCCCAGCTGTGTCCCATCTTGACTTTCTCTGTTTGTTTTTTTTTAGGGGTGGTCCAAATAGACAGAGCCAGGCTGCTGCTATGAAAAACCCACCATGGTACAACTTAGAGAGCAGAAAAACAGAACAGGTAGCCCCATCTGGGAAGACGTCTCCATTGACTGATGCCACTGCAGCCTGGAGAGCCTGGCCAGGAATGAAGAAGGTGCACAGCTGCAGATATAATTGGAGGAAATACACTTGCAAGACCAGAAGCTGGAATATGACTAATGCATCTAAGATAGTTGATGTACGTCCTAGAGGCAGCTTATATTTTATTCTACCCCTAAGCAAAAAAGTAGATGGCACAGGGAAGGAATGATCACAGCCACCCGCTCTCCTTTATCATGACAGACCCTTTTATTTCTGTAGGGCACTTTTGCCAGTGTAAGAGTCTCCCCCTGTTCTATAGCCTGAGGATTAGAGAGCAGCCAGGCAGCTTACACAAATGCCTTATTTTGACAGAAAGTCTCCTTAGTTTCAGCATCTTTTATAATATTTGTCTTTTTTCTTTCTTTCTCTTCAGTTCTGCTGAATTCTTTTCTTAATGGCAATCAGCAAAGAATTAAGTCATTATTAGAAGAGAGAGATAGCATCTAGAAAGTGGCATACATCATACTAAACAAGCTTCAAAACAGATTCCTGCACTACACATCTTGATTTATTTGACTATAGTTGATCAGACAGGTATATTTCATTCTGTATCTAGGCCAAGGTTTTAACATGATGTATGGAGATAGGTAGCTACCTAGGTGCTCATCAAACCTAAAAAGTAAAATTGGTGAAATCATGCCAAATGCAATTGAGTCAGATGAAGCTGAAACAGAAAACTGCACAGTGGCAGAGTACTGTTCATGTTCTTCTGAGTCACACAACACAAAAGGTATTTAAAATATAATACAACTTCATCATTTGCAAGATGGAAGGCAGTTAGGTTTTTTTTTTTTTAATTATGCAAGCTTTGTAATAGATATGCAATGAAAACTGACAGTTTCCTGACCAGCAAACTTTCTGTCTCAGTAATTAAAGCCTCTTGTATTACTGTAAAGTAGGTGTGATGTAGTTTCAAGAGCTCTAAAAAGCAGCTGGTTGAGTTTACAGGACAAAGTATGTAGTAGTTATACAGAAACCCTCTTCCATGAGCTATACTCTCAGAAACCTGGAGCCTCTATAGAGACTTCAGTGGCAAGAGTATCTGGAGGTAAATAGCTGGATCTACTGAAGGCAAGGCAATAAATGCAAACATACTTCCCTTTCTCTATGAGAGTGGAGGAAGACTGAGAATTTCACAGAGGCAGTTTCTTCCTTTCTGTTGCTGAAGCTCTGTCAGTGGACACTTTAGAAGGTATGTGCCAAACAGGGATGTCCAAGTGCACTTCACTTCCAAAGCTTGTCGCCTCTTGCAGTCCCTGCAAACCTGTGATTGCCTCTTTTCCAAAGGACCTTCTTCTTCTGAGCACTTCCACTCAAGGAAGTGCTTATGGACACCAGTGTCCATATCACCTTGTACTCAACAGCCAGTCTGTACACACAAACCAATACTCCAGGAAACTCATCTGAAGGTAGTGTCAGAAACAGAAACAGATTTTTAACCAGAATCATAGTCTATCCAGTCGCCAGATCTTGCAGTGTGAAGTAACACATTATAATAGGGGTAATAAAACAGTAGAGTTATCTCTTCAACAGCTGAAAACTTTGATGAGAGAAGCACTACAGTGCCCAACCATTTTGGTCCTTTTGGATAAATAAATCTGTACTCTTGTTTGGACTAAAATGTCCAAATGAGTTACTCTCTCATGGGGAAAATGGAAAATACCCTGTACATGACAGGCACTGTTCGGGAGTCATGCCAGCTGAGAATTAAAAAAACCAGCATCACCAAGTATTTCTCATCCTTCATTCTGTGAAAAACTGCCACAATTAAAACAGCTTGAAATAAAACTCTTGAAGAGCTGCAGCGTTTTAACCATCTAGTGCCCCACACTTCTCCATCTTGTGAGATGTGACTTCCATACCTCTGCATTTGGACAGTGAAATGCTACTTCATTCCTTATGTATGCATAATTTTTCTTGGGTAAAACAGCACTAGAGGTTTGGATGTAGAACGGTTATAAAGTAAGGAAATGTAATTCTATCAAATTTCTCCTGCTGCTCTTGGCAGGACTCTTTATTAGCTGCAACCAGCTCCGCTAGCTGTTAGGCAAACACTTTGGATTGAGACTGACTGTAAAAGAAAAGTTTCAGATCAGCTTCCTTTTTGCTGTTGATTGTGATTGTCTTCCCAGAGTAATCCAGCACTTGCAGCCCAGCAGTGTTCTCCTCCAGAGAAGTGGGTTTGACAACAACTTGAAGTCTCAGGGAAAAGAAATCTTCCTAACAGTGAATGAGTGTCTCTTTTGCAGGAGACCTGGGTGAATTCTCAGGAACAGACCAAAAAAAAACCCCAAGCACTGCTTACTAATAGTAATTCTTTTAGTCCAATTCACTTCCCAGTGTCATGTGTTGCATAAATGAAATCTCAGAACCAAACCTGCAGAAACATGCTTCCAAGTGCAGGTAGACCAGGCAGATGAGGATCCAACTGCACAGTACAGTCAGATCTCCACAGGCTTCTTCTGCATCAGTGGTGATGCTACAGTCAGAAGTGCCCTGAAGAAACTATGTCCATCTCATTCAGCAAAGCACTTCTTATCCCATCTGGGTGAGAACAGAAGAAACACACCCTAAATTCCCCTTGCTTTCACCAGTGCCATCACACTGAGTCTGCTCCACAAGCCAGCCATGGGCCAGTCGCACAGCTTTCATGTGTATTTCTACAGGAAAAAAAAGAGACCTTACACTGCAAGTGGCACATTTTCAGTTAGCATGTTCTTATTTTCTGATTATATTTTAAGATACAGATTCATGCTAATGTTGTAAGAGAGATTTTTCAGTCATGGATCTGGTTAGGTCAGTAGACTGGCCCTAATTTTAAGCCAAGCACAGTTTTTTCTCCTCTGCAGAAACTTCAGAAAGTTTCCCTGCTAGTACATCAGTACTTACTTTGTACTTCCTTTGACCCAACAGCTTTACTACTCACCTGAACAATTACTGAGTATCAGTGAACTTTTCTATTTCAGATTCCAACACAACTTCACCAGGAAGTAACCTGTAACTTTTACAGGAATTAATTATCTAAGTTATATATTGGGTTTTGTACTCCACTTTGTATCTTTACCTCACTCCTGCTCCACCTGATGCATATGTGTAAGAACAAAGGCTAGTGACTACTGGCATAGAGGTCATCTTTCTTGTGAAGAATAAAATGCCAGAAACTGAAATATTTTAAGTCTCTGCAAGCACAAATAATGAAATAATTAAACAGATACATTTTTCTTTCAGAAATTCCTACCTCATATCAGTCCTCAGTTCCCAGGGAGCAACTCTGCATTAACAATCAAGTCTGACTAGAGACTATGGCTGGCCCCAAGTCTTCCTCTAAACTCTTCCCTTCACAGCCCCCGTGCTGTAAGTAGCTACAGGCTGAGAATGCTCTCCCAAGACTGAAATTTCCTCCAGGAGAAGGAAAGGAACTTGGCACACCATACCAGCACAAGCTGGTGATTCTGGGTATGCCACACTGGTCAGGCCATACAGGCAACTGCCTGTGCTGAACGAGTTCCCACAAATGGTGAAAGAGGCCAGAGAACAGAAGAAAATGGATTAAGACATTTAAGTTAAGCTCCTTAATAATCTAAATGTCTTAAAAAAAAAAAAAAGAAAAGAAAAAAGAGTTAAAATAAGCAAAGAAAGAAAATAAAGAATTTGGGTGGACTCTGGTTAATTTTATACTCTCTTTTGACTGGTTTCTATTTTTCAAGCTTCTTTTAAGGCTGTATTTTTTTTAATGTTGCTAGTCTAACAGACTAAAGGAACTAAAAGTGATTAACAATATGAACTGCTTTCCATCACCAAATTTTATGCAAACAAAAACTTTTTTAATCAGAGTGAGCTAAGTAATATAACTCTAACTTTATAAGTGGCAAACAGAAACAGAGCAGTGATTTATTCAAAAAAGTTAGGGCATGGAGATAGTCCCATACTCTTCAAGCCTCTCCCCAGCACTAAGCAGAAGATAATCATGTATAATGATTATCAACAAGATTATCCTCTCTCTCTAGACAACAAACTTCTGAGGATATTCCATGTACAAACTCAAATTTGCCCCCCCCGCATCCCCAAAGTACTTAAACGAATTTATACAGACAGGCAGTGAAATGGATCTGTGAGAGAAGCTAGCTTGCTAACTGTTCTAAAATGAAAAAGGAAGGAGCCTGTTATAGCAAGCCCAATATTTTACAAACCTCCAAGACTGTTTGATGGAGCATCTAGAAGAGCACTCTTTATTTACTATGGCAGGGGAAGTATAAACAAACTCTGCCAGTAAATGACTTTCAACAAAATTACATGTTTTGTTCTAGAATATGGGACTTGATTCCCTGTGGCCTTGTATCTTCTGCAGTCATTTACATCAGCATGAAGCATATTGATGGCCTATGGAACCACTTCTTTGATGTAGCAGCATTTTACCTACACGACACAGTCAGCTGCACTGCTGTAAATAGTCTCAAATAGCACAAGGCTCTTGTGCTGTGGAAGAAATAGTACAGTCAATCTGTTGGACAATGCACAGGCATACATATATAAAAAAACCCAACAAACCAACCCAAACCAACTACTGACATTAAAAATCTGCATATATATTAAGTAGAAAGTTAGAATGGGAAGAAGACAGCTAGAGTGGACAGAGTCAGTCTTTATGAGGACTGCTTTATAAAGTTCACAAATATATCTTACACATGGAACCAGTATTAAAAGAATGACCATGCAAGTTAAAAGCTTGCACTTTAAAGTTTTAAATAGATGTCTGAATTACAGTTGCCTCAGCAGCCTTAATCCAGCTATCAAGCTTACTTTGGAATATAAACTTCAAATGCTCATTAAGGTTTTTTTCCACAGGGTCCTTCCCTCAATCAGTGCATAGAAGTTATACTTTCTATAGCTACTAGACAACTATTAAGCATGACTGCTTTCTCATCCTACTTCTACATTTAGCTGCAGGTCTTGCATACTGTGCACTATTCACATTCTGCTCAGAAGCCTGAAGAATTAATTTCCTGCTGAGCAAGTCTGTGTTATCATCACAACTGAATCCAACTGCTTCACAAATATCAGTTATTTTTTGCACTGTATCATCCATATTTGATATATTTGTAACTGATTTACAGAGAGATCAAGCTCAAAAATATTTCCACTGACTGTCAAGAACCCCAGCTGAAAAGCATAGGACATGATCTTGTCTAGGTATGACTTCATTTGTGGTTGTGGGGCTTGACCTTTCTGCAAACCAGGACCTAAGTCTCATTCAGTAAAAGAGGACCTTATAATTACAAATAAGAGAGAAGTTTGGTTTAAGCTACTTCAGGAAAATAATGTAACAGGCAGAAACAGGATGCATCTCTCCAGAGCACCTCAGCTGCCTCTAACCATACCAGTGATGATCAGTCTTGTGAAAACTTAGTTATTAAATTAAAAGAATTTAAAGCATAGTGTATGGATTTCCACCTAGGCGACAGAAAGACCAAAACCTTAGCTGAAAATCATATTCTCGCTCCAAAGCATAGGGTTGCTAGAGTTGTTAAAAGGAAAGTTCATGAAAATATTTAAATGAGGGAGAGAAGATATTCCTTAATTCTGTAAATTGTGACAAAAATTATTAGCACCTGAAAACAAGGTCTCAATAGTCAGGAAACACAGGTAGTATATCAAGGTTTTCCAGTCCTTAATGTGTTTATAGAATATCGTTTCTTGGTCTCTTCTAATAAATCTGATCTAAGACATCAGTTCTACTCCGAGCAAGAAGCTGGACTAGATAACTTCTGGAGGTCCCTTCCAACTTCACAAGGAGAGTTTTCAATACACAGCTCTTTTCAGACAGAGACGAATCCAGCTTTTTTCGTAAGATCAAGTGACATCAGCACAAACCCAGGTATTACAAGTAGTGACTCCAAAATCTGAGCATGGGAAGTCACCAAATAAAACATTGACATGCTTGAGCTCATTAATGGTATCAATTTTCAAAAACATGTCTTTTCACTATTGGCAGTTCTACACAGGAAACTTTGAGTTCTTAAGTACCACCCTGCTAGCCAGTAACTATAGGCCAAAGTAACTTATCAAGCTTTTATGATTAGTCTGTGCTCTGAATTACTGTTTGAGAAAAACAGAAATGTCTAGCATCTCAGTCAATTTATTCAAAAGAGAAAACAATCCAGGACAGACAACATTTACTATTTCAGTGCTGGTTCCCTAAATCCAGTGAATCTGCAATGAGGTTTGCCAATTTGTCATTTGATTCCCCATGTACTTGGAGGCAAAGTGCACTTATTTATATGTAATTGCATCCTTAAGCTTGACTGAAATGTGCTTTTCATCTGACATACCGAAGAGAATTTAAACTTAGCTGCTTTCATTAATATAAGCACCTATGCAGCTAGAATTTCAGATCAAGCCCCCGAAGCACTGGGAATAATTATTCTCTCCTTGGGCTTGCTATAAACAAGCAGATAATGAGGAAATGGATGGAAGGAAAAGGAATGAAAAAGAAGTGGAGGATAAGTTAACATACCTTCCTCATATAAAAAAGCCTTTCTGTACTCCACAGTGTATTTCCAGATCTAGAGTTTATCTGCAGTACAAGCTGGACTCTTAAATTTATTTGCAGAATATTAAAGTCTTCTGATTTTTAGCTTTAAGGATAAAACATATTTGCTGTAAATCAGTAAGATAACAGAACAAAGGAAGCAATGCTTTTCCAACCAACAGTAATGCTCATCATTTGTAAGAGATGTATTTCATTACATTATATGTATTGATGAGGGGAACTTAGGCACAGAGGAGGAGAACAGTGAGGGTGTACTCTGAAAGGATGCATTTTGCATCAGGACTCCTGCTTGCCTCACTCACTTTATTACCAGGATCTTAAATTATGCCCCTTTACTGCAATTCTCTCCTCCTAATGTTTCCACACACTGGCAAGAGTTAAGTGTTGGAATATAATAAACTCTAATATTCGAATACCATGGACCATATTCTTTTCCAGTGCTATTAACTCTTTCCAAACAGAAAAATATTTAATTACAGCAATGCAAGTGAGATAGTGAGAGAGAGAAGAGAATACCCCATCAGGAAAAATTTTGAGATGATTAATGAAAAGAGAAATGTCACAGTGAGGAAGTACATCTCAAAAGAAGGGCTGCACATGCCAAAGGCAGGATGCTTTTAGGAGGACAAGTTCAAATGAAGAAAGTAAATCTGAAATGAGTGACTGACAAGCATGATGAGTACCAGGACTTGGCACCATTAATGCAAAAATGCTGAGCTCTGACTGCTACTATGCATTAAATGTAACTCATGAAGAAGGAAAGAACAGTCACTGCTAGGTAAAGAAGAATATGCAAGAGAACGGTGAAGGATGCTTTGAAAAAAAGACGGAGAAATACAGTAAAAACAGTATAGGACAATGACATACTAAACAGCAGCTTTCAGAAGTCTGGCAAGGTTTTCCAGGGTATGAGGGGAAAAATGAAAATCTTAAAATCACCTGTATTTAAAAACTAAACAGCAGAGAAGCCACTCATGAACAAAATATGGAAAAATCCAGCTCTAATCTCTCCACTAGCAAGCAGAAAGATTCTTGCCCAAAGAATAGAGCTCTGGGCTTTATCAAAATGCATTTCTCTTTAGCATCAGAAGAAAAGATTCTTTACATGATTAATACTTTCAAGCACTGTTGAAACAAGCTATGGGACAGGAATCCTTTCTGATTCTTCTTCTTCTTCATAGTCATCATGTAATATGTACTGTTCTCATTATGAATTGGGGTTTGGAAGGTGTTTGACTTCCCCACAAGCATCCAGAGTGCAGTATGTGCAGCATGCAGGATTTACACAAAGCATTTGTACTCCAATGTTTCTCTGTTCACACAAGTGAAACACAAACTATTGTACTCCTCCATCGTTACTGATAAACTCCACATTTCTCAGCCTCATCCCAGTGGCACAGAAAGTACTACAGAAACAATAATCCCCAACTAAAAGTAATACCTTTCAGCATTACCCCATTACCTCTCCCTGAAAACTTCAAGGGCACCCAAAGTATGTGTAAGGGAGCAAAAGGCAAGTCTCTGATGTGTTAAAGGAGGGGTGACTGATAAATGCAATACAAAAAGCTATGAATTTGCATCACAGCCTCTCTGCTGGAAAAAGCAACCCAGCACACAGTCACAGCTTCTCCCTTCAGGCACTCCAAGCAACATGCATTTCAAGGTATCACTTATTATTGACATGAATGCACAAGCCTTCTATTTCTCTTCCTTGCCCTTCGTCCCCAGCTCTCACCCCTAGATATTGCTTCTCAGTAAAAATTTTGTTTCTTGAATTTCGTAGACTTACTCCCCTGCAAAAAACAGGGACCAGTGGTAGTGCCTTTGGTGATACTGCCAGATTAACCCAGCCAGCCACTGGCTACTTAGTGACATCTGAGTGTAGAAGGCCTTGGCCTGCAGGTTGAAGTTGCCCTGTCTTTGCTGTCACTCAGCAGAGAGGTTGCTTAGGAAGACTGATCGAAGGGGGTATTTAGTCAAGTGTCCCTTGCTCTGGAACAACAGCATTTCATCATAAATCTGCAACACAGATTAGTAAATCATCCAGAATTAAACAGTGTCAGATGGCAAACTTCAGAAATGCAGCTCTGGGAGAGAGGATAACATAGAATAAGGTCTTCCTATAGAGCTACTTGGAGCTCGTATGAGGCACCTATTAAGCATCCCAGCTAGCAAGAAGTGGCTGGGGCAAGGTGGATGGAAGGGATGGAGCTGTCAGGCAACGACATGTAGAAAGCAGAGCAGCATGCCAGCATACTGCACCAGTGGAAAGACAGACTTGCTGCCTCCTGCCTCATCCCAGTGCTCCAGGTTCTCTGACTTTATTGCTGTATGTTGAATGAGAAATGAAGAAACAAAACCGGAGAGGAAAAACCTGCAGAAGGCATTGGAGACAATTTACGTTCCCTCCCCTCTATGGGCAGCTGTCTTCCAGTTTGGAAAGCTGAAAGGCAGTGCAAGAGACCAGCATCAAAGAGGATCACAGCTCCCAATTTCTTTGTATGAAGTCTAGCAAATGTTTATGGTTCTCCCACTGCCTGTAAAAGCCTCTGTAATGCCGCATGGTCTTGAAGTGAGTATCTCTGCCTGGTATTTGCAGATCTGTCAAATCCCACACAGTTGACACATGACAGAGTTGGCACCCCTGACATCCATCTGCAGCACAGCCTGGACCTCATGCAATTAAAACCTGGCTGTGGGTCCAAGGCCCCATGCCACAGTCAATCACACAACCAGGCTCAGAGGGCAATGCATTACCATCCAAGAAAGATGCCTAGTCTGCATTTGCACAGCACCTTATACAGGAGTCATCACCAGGGAAGGCTCCTAAGGATAAAGAAATAATCAGGAAATGTAAGACTGTAATGGTGCAGTTGCTGCACACCAGAGTCCTCTCTGCCTCTTCTTCCAGAAACTGCCTACCTGAAACAGCAGTGATGGGAAGTCCTCAGAAAAGCCTTACTTTAGAAATGGTGCTCAAGTGTCTGTACCATTAGCTCAGCAGGCTGCCAACTTCTATTGTTTCTTGCATCTTAGCAGGATACACACAGCTGATCTCTTGAAAGCAATTAATCAGTGTCCTAAATTCCATCCACCAGTGTGCCCCTGTAAACAGTTTTCTTAAGAGGAAAAAAATTAAATTTTTTAATTAATTTTTCCATCAAAAATCCAGTCCTGCTGATAATGGTCAGGAAGGTATGCAAAAGTAATTACTCACACAATCTGTTTGTCACACACTTCTGGGCCATCACTCTCTTCTGAGGCATCTAGCTTTCATCTTCCACTTCATTAGCACCCCTGCCCTGCCCACAGTGGCTCAGGAACAGCATGCCCCTGTTTTCCTTCTCTCAGGTTAAACACTTCTGTACTTTCACAGGTCAAGAATTTAAACACCTTACCCCTCACCCCAACTGCATAAATACATCTACATTTGTTGCCGGTTTGCAGGAGCCTAAGAGTGAATAAGGAATCCATGCTGCTCACTTCCCTGGTGAGCTTAATTAGCACGTCAGACAAAAAAACAGGGAGAAGAAAATATTATTAAGAAGCTATTTTCAAAATTGCAGCCACCTGCTAGACAGTGAAACTCTTTAGCCTTTCCTCAAACAAGGAGGGACTGCTGGGCTTGGAGCAACCTTCACTTGTCTGCCAAAAGTACAGTACCAGTCAGTTAGTGCCAACTCAAATGTGGAATTTTGTGACTTAGGGGAAAAAACCCAAAGGCAACATGATTACCTACACTACAGTTACATGCCTCCTTGAATCTTCAAGTGAGACAGAAACGATCAATAACAACTCTCCCATTTTATGATGGCCATTTAACTTTCAATATTTGCTACAGTAGATGTCAGGTATCTTGGTTTATTATTTTTGTCAGAAAACACTATATTGTATGGTTATTGTATGTATATCCTGTGCTGTTCACTGCTGTCAAAACAAAAACGAGTTAAATCAGCAGGGCAATCTATTTGCACCTCAGCTGGTTTGATTTCACTTCTTGCAATGAAACCACTTTCACATCAGCAAAATGGTAAGCAGTGAGCTCAGGCAACCCCCACTGCTCAGCATGTAGATTTTGCAGATTTTTACAGTAAGAAGTGACATCACTTCAGATCATTTCTGAAATAAAACCCATGTCCTCCTCTCTGGGGAGGAAGTGCTGCCATAGGAAATCTCCTGTAGGAAATCTATAGCCCTTTGACCATCTCTGACCCCCTTTATATGGAAAAGACTGTATCAAATACCACTAAGTTAAGCAGCAAGGTATGAGCTCTCGCAAATAAATCCAGGGCATACTATCACTCTGGTTATCAATACCTGCACTGAAACAATCCTTTGCTAACTGAAAGTGCCCACCTGTCAGTCTGATTCTGCTTATCTTTCTTAATCCACAAGCATCCCAGAGGATCAGACTGCTGGCACTGTACAGTTGCTTGAGCATGTATTCATCATGCAACGTAACTCACAGAAGAGCAGTAGATCCTGCTTATGGAATCATGGCTGTAAGATCCCCAGCAATGTCCCTATCCAGTTTCTCAAGCCAAGAAGCCAGGTAGCCAGAGCAATGCTCTCACATAGAGCAAAATTTCCTAGCTGTTGAATATTTCAAAAGAGAGACTTTAAAGTAGTTTTGGACAAAAAACATGAGAGGAAATTTGCAAGTTATAAGAAGGATGGAAGTAAACTGTTTTTCCCTCAAACCCTTTCTGCCCCTTTCTGAAGAATCCCTACACCCTTTTTTGCTAGACCTACACAAAACACCTGAGAGAAGACCAGAAATCCTACCACTGTATTTTTAGTTCTGAACTTGGAATAAAGCTTCTGGACAGAAAATACCAAAACTCTTGATTTCCCTAGTTGCTTCCCTGCTTCCTAGTAGTTTCCCTGTTGCTTCTCCTCTAAATTGCTCAGTGGATACTGCTTCTGCTGACAAATCTGGACACTGCCTCCACAAACACACCTTAACACCCTGCATACTGGCCACCATCATGACACTTGGTGCTGTGTTACACCTCAGCAGTGTAAAAGGAGGAAACATGAGGCAACATAACCTACTGCCACCCAGAGAAGACTCCATGTGCCCTCCCATTTCAGAGTCTGGAGTCTGGAGCTTCCTGCAATTAAACCTACTTCTGGAAACATATGCAAGTAGTCCTGTTCTAGGGGAAAAACAAGAGGCACCTGACTGTCCACAGTTCAAAGGCAATTCAAGCAGAAAGCTTCCAACCAACACCTCTAAGGAAGCCAGGCTATTCATTCAATTGCCTGACTTTAGGCACTGGCATTTGAAAATCTGGTCTTAGCTTTTATGAAATATGATCTTTATGACCAACATCATAAAAACATGATGGAGTAGCAAGAGTTAGGGTTGTCACACCAAAGCTTCATCCTGTTTATGTTTTATGTACTGAAAAAACACTCAGTTTTTTACTCAAATCTCATTTTCACAATTTCTGTTTAAGGCAGTTTGGGGGTACAGTATTCCTTGTCTGTTTTGTTTGAACTTTCAGACTTTCTGGCATTGGAGAAGAATCTGCAAATTTAAGATCCATAAGGTGACTATTAATACATTATTAACTCTGAGTTAATGACTAAGCACTCATCTGCTGCATATATTTCTCTAACCATAGAGACTAAGATTAAATGCTGCTGGTACAAATGCCACAGTTTCCTACATAAAATATTCTGTAGATTATGGGTCTGTATGCATTGCTAGATCTGAGATTAATCACTCTAGGGTAAAAGTAAAGAAAGGTGAAAATCTCCTGACCTATATTTTTCTTCTAAACTTGAAAGCAATATTTTTACAGTACCCTTATTTTCCTCTTCCTAAAATATACAGCAAATACTATAACCTTGAGTGTGTACTTGAATTTTAAAAATACTGCTGACTTTGCATCTTTGACTAGAGTTACTTTCAGGAAAGTCTGGTTCACTGATTATGATTTTTACTTTCTGGACTTCAAATATGTTCACATCCCACTGCACCTTTGACTCTCCAAAGAGGTTTATTTCACAAACTCATAAATCCATCCATAGACAGACAGCATCAGGGCCATCTTTTGTTTGGTTTCTGCTATGTGATTTTTGCCCTTTCTGTCTATATTTAAACAATTGCCTAAATATTTATGTTTCTCTTTGACATGGATTCATCTCGTTTACTACATGTCACTTCTTTATAAACTGATAAGGTTTTTCACCTTGCCTTTCTTGGATAACTCAGCAGTAGTTATCCAAGATCCTAATAAGTTTTCAAATTCCCACTCTAAACAATGAAAGATGCCTAAGTGCTCAGCAGTCTCATAAGCAAAATCCTGCCACAAGTTGTTGCTATTTAATGAACTGCTGATTAGAGAGTACTCTTCTTCTGCCTCTCTTTAATGGTCCCTGGATGGCCTTTACATAAAAATTCCTTTCCAGTAATTCAAAGCAGATGGTCAGGCACCACTACATTGTGAGCGTGCATGTGAGCACACATATACACTTGTATTTGTGTGGAGAGAGATCAAAGATACATTAAAAGAAAAATTAATGTAAATCAAAGACAGGAATGCCTTCTGTGCAGGCCTCTGACAAGACAACAGTGCAAGAAGAAACAAGATGATTGTTTATAGCAACACATGGATCCAAACAGCAAAAACCAAACAAAAGCGCTGATGGACATAAGAGAGCATTTTGGGGTTGCATCATCTGTATCTAGTAAAAGATCCTCTATTCTGATCCCCATAAAAATTCCCCAGATGTATCCTCCATCTACAAAACTAAGTGAATAAACATAATAGCACCACATGGAAGAGAGGAAGAGAAGGAGGAAGGGAGCACTACCACGAAGCCACCGGTCCATGTCAGGATCACTACCATTGCTCCATTTCTTGTAACATCTTTAGATGTTTCTTGCTGCCCAAAACAGCCCTCTGGCAGGCACAGCTGTGAGGGGGTTGTTCCTGCAAGCATGGACAAGGCTCACACCTCAGATGCTCATCTCTGCTTCTCTTGCAGGAATCAAAACAAGGTCAGATGGAGAAGACCTCTCTCCATGAAGTATACAGGAATGCAAGAGAAACACAATAAAATTATATTAAATAAAAGTGGGACTACTCAAACACCTGTCACATAGATGCCTAAAGTCAGACAAAACTAATTATCTTCTGTGTCAGGGATCCTTCCTGCTCTAACAGAGCACTTTTATGTTTATTGGGAAAATCTGACAAGTCTTTTGAAGCCCTCGGACAAGCTGTTGCACCATAGAACAGCTTGTTCAGGGTATGAACTTTTTCTGCCACACGCTGCATAGTGGGTGCTACGTTAAAGCCAACGGAAAAACATGAGGCATCTCAACTAACACTGGTGCAGTTCTGGACAGGCTTCTGCACCACTTCCAACGAGCAGTTCTCCAGACAACCAACCGTTCCCTAGCTGCCTGAATAATTTTAGGACCAGGTCAGATGCATGCATTTTGCTTTATTTTATGGATATGTGAAAAACTGTTGTACTTTCATTCAAGACCTTTCATTTGCCAAGCTCAAAAATACTTAATTAGTGTCTTCAGTGGATGAGGTGAACAGGAATAGAAAATTCAAAACATTAAATGTAAATACAGACTTTTATCACTGCTGTTCAGCAGGAAAACAAAATGTTCCTGTTGTCACCTGAGCCAAGGGATTTAATTCATTAGGAAAGTATTCTGCCTATCGCACACAGTAGCAGAAGCCCAAGGGACAGCCCTGTGTAGCTGTGCAGACTTTATACTCATCCACTCCACTTGCTACCAAATTCAAGTCTGTTTCCTTAGGTAAGGATATTTCTCATCAAGGGGTAAATCAAACACCAACTTCACAGAGAAATCTGAAAGGGGGGGCACTGACACAACTGAAAGGCAGCAACTTTGAACACAGATAAAACATCAATAATCAAGGGCAGAGGGTAATTTGCTGCCAGAGGAAATCATTCAGGCAAAAAATTATAAGGATATAAGTGGTTTGAATCTTCACAAGAATGCAACTAATATTTGCATTCACACTGTAGTAGATCCCATTTAAAAAAAAAAAAAATCTACTTTTAAATCAATGAAACTTTAAACTGTACCCACAGTGAATTTACTGAAAACAGGGCATGCAGCCATGGGGAAAGGACCCACTTCACAAAACACGGGATGCAGCCTGGCACCATCACCTGGCTTTACCATCCTGCATTACTGTGCTCCAGTACTGCAGTAATGCAGAGCAGTCAATCCACATCAACAGTTTAACTGCTTCTTAAGATTCTGGTCAGTTATTCGGCTGCCCCACTGTCAGAAACACCTGCTCACATGAGATCTTGTGCAGACAGACAGTGACCTTCTGAATTCTTCACAGTGCTGAGTGCTGTGAAACTGCTGAGTTTATTATGAAAGTGAGGGAACTAGCACCACATCCACACAACTACATTTCGCAACTCAGTTTATGCTGTAGCTTAGCAATCTACTCCTGGCAACTTTGACCAATGAAAAGTCTCTTGTACCCATGTATGGAGGAAGACTGGGGAGGGAGGCCATTTCTGGATGGTTCACCTCCCATTTTGATTTGCAGCCTTGTGTGTATTTTCAAGTATACAGAAAAAGCAAGGAACAAATACTATAACAAAACAAAAATCCAAACACATACACATACACAAATCTCTAACAACAAAAAAAAAAGTCTGGACTGTTACCTTTTCTAGCCTTGAATGACTGAGGAATTCACACAGAGAAAGCAGCAGGGAAGGACAAACTGGCACAGTGAACTGGAAAGTGAATTTTGGCACAGTAGCTCTCCTCCTGAATGCAGAAGTTCTGCATGTCCAGGAGTGCCTTCCAGACCTGTTTTCCTTCTGAGCTCATATCCTTCAGTGCCAAACCTTGCCACTTTCAACACTTTTAGGCAGGTACAGAATGAAATCAAAACACACCTCTCTTGTTTCTTTATGGAAGCCTGATACAAGCATTAGAAGAAACAAACCTGAACTGAGATACTGATGAACCACTGATGTAAGCAAATTAGAAATAATATAAGTATTCTTTCTTTAATCCTTATCACTTAGAGTTGTCCTGGTTAGCTTTAGTAATTAGAGAAAAAAAAGGTTAAATTTAAAAATGGAAAAGACATTTCATTATAACTGCTCCCCTCCTCTTTTTTTTTTTCTGTCCCCACTCCCTCTTCCACTTGCAAAACAAGGCTCAGGAGTTCCTCAGGTACTGGTCAAATCTGATTTTTAATATTTTGCAATTCAGTTATTAATCAAAATCAATGAGATTTGTACTTTTTTTTTATGAAAGAAAACCACACCCTTTCTTGCTAGTTAGTTGGAATTCCTTCCTTTCTTAAAAGCTTGAAGTGAAAAAAATCAGTTGTCAATTTAACACACTAAATGTTTGATTACAGTTTAGAGCAGCTTTACAGTAAGAAAAACTTCAAAGGCTCATCAGGAAAGGAAACATTCATTAATATATCTGAAATCTGCTCAACACAATGACATCTCTGTCATTTGAAGAGTTAAATGCCATTCTCCTCCCTTATCCATTTTCAAGTCAGTCATAGCAATTTGTGTAAAATTCAGAAACGTCAAATATAAAGAACCAAAATTACATCTCAGGCAACCTCTCACAGAGTCAGCATCTTTCCAGAAGGTGAGAGGAAAAGTTGCATCAAAACACTGAAACACAGGAGTGGTCACTGATGTTGAAAGCAGAAATCTGTCCAGCCCAATACCCGTCCCTCTGACAGTAGATAGGAACAAACATCTGAGGAAGAGTGAAAAAGCCTGGAATAGCATACCATGATACTTTGCCAGTAGTATCCCTGTCTCAAACAGTTCACAAAATACCTAGTGTAAAGCCCTCAAATGAGAGAAAAGCACATGTGCTTCTTGGTTTAATGCAGTATCTATATACAGAAGAGAGTGGGAGTATTAAGACGTAGTAACACTAAGAGATACTACATGCAAAGAATATCCCTCTTACACCCCAAATAACACAGCTGACTCAGTGTCAGTTAAAGTTGTGTCTGAACATTAACTGAATTTTCACTAATGTAATGTTATTATAACATATTGCTAGGTGGTAGAAAGAGGAGAGGGAACAAAAATTTCCACCTACTTGGATTAAAGAGCCCGCA
The DNA here is from genome assembly GCF_009829145.1 of Chiroxiphia lanceolata. Taxonomy (NCBI): domain Eukaryota; kingdom Metazoa; phylum Chordata; class Aves; order Passeriformes; family Pipridae; genus Chiroxiphia; species Chiroxiphia lanceolata. The sequence goes on from NC_045642.1 coordinate 28,871,766, forward strand.
TTGAGTAATAAAAACTATGCAGCTGATACTGGATTGTTGAGGAAAGACTCAGTAGCATTTCCTTACACAATATACAACATGAAAATCTACTTGGTGAGGAGAATTTCCTTACCTTCCCCCTATCAAAAATAAGCAAGCGCCTGCAAATGCTGTCAGGTGTTATGATGAGAGTAATTCACTGAAAGCACTGCCCTGGGACAGCGTATAAAGCATTCGTGAAACAATGTGATTCATATCAAGTACCTCAAAGGGACCATGCTTTAGTCTACAGCTAAAACCTTTATCTACTATAGATAAAAACAAAGCATTGCACAGTGCCATGTCTTCTACAGCTGAGCAGGGAAAGCAAGGAAACCACTGGGAGAGAGAAAAAGAGAAAACAAAATAGGGGTTGGACTACATGACCTTAAAGGTTCCCTTTCACGTCAAACTATTTTTGGACTCATTGCACAGACCTAGAACTGCATCTCTGCACATTATTATGTCATATTATGTCATATTATGTCAGATTATTATGTCATGTTTACCTGCTAAACCACAGCACACTCTGCCTAGGAAGAAAAGAAGCTACCTTAGATTTCCTAATAGAGATTTTTTAGAGCTGGAGGTGAAATATTTTATCTATGCATGAAAATAGTACTGCTCAATTTTAATTGCTTAAATATTTTCATTTGTAACACTCTTTTTCAACCAAACAGGAGATACAAGAATAGTTACCAGAACAGATACTAAACATTATGCTTTGAAAATATGTATTTTAAAAAATCAAAAAAAAAGGAACTAGCACTCTAACTAGAGAGCTTACTCCTGTGTTGTAGTAATATCAACTGCACCAATACTTTAGAGAGGTGCAAGATGCATCCTACTAGCCAGGCTGCTAGTGATGCAGCATGTGCAGCAGAACCACCCCCCCAGGTGTCCCAGAGCTGCTCAGCCTCAGAGAGTTCCCATGCTGATGGATGCTGCAGAGGCCTGCGAGGGCGAAGGTGCTGTCTCCCATTCTCAGCTGTGAATTTGCCATCTCACTGGTGCAATCAGTGGACACCACTGCATCCACTAAAATGCATCTGTTTGCAGTATTTGCTTGGAGGCTCAAAAAAGAAGAAAACAAGGAGTGGGAAGACTAGACTAGTGGAACAAAATACCTCTATTAACATTCTTATACTGACCTTGATTCAATAATACTTTAGGATTATACACATTTTTCCTACCTGTTCCTAAACACTTAAACACCTTTCTAACAGAGACACAGATTTTCTATTTAAAATGTACTGCTAAGATTGCAGAATGAGCACAACCCACCTGCCAGCAAACTTCACCCTTTCACTTCCTTTATGTCTATCACAGCCTTCTGCAGCCACCCATTTAAAGACAGGAGAGTCAACTGGCTCAGAAACATGACGTTGTTTTCATAGACTCCAAAACTGATTATAAAAGGCATTTACTGCCATATACATTAAGACAGTGGATTGTTCTGGTCTGCTCAGGATAATTCTGAGAGCTCACTCACAGCAGACACAGTGACTTGAACTGGAACTAAACAGTCAGAGAGATGCTCACCTTTCAATACGAGCCACTCCCACGAGGTACGTGCTTAATAAAAGCTTTTATGTACCTCCATCTGGATCAAGGCAGAAACACTGAGGTGACTGATACATCTGGAATCAACATAAAATTACAAATGCCTGAGGAATATAATAAAGTAGATAGGAAAATAATGACAGAACTCATAGAGAATACAGTTCAGATGTAGAAACTGTTGCAAAAATATTACTTTCAAAACAGACAAAAAAAAGAAAAACAGCAAGGCTGAAGTGCTGGGAGAGGAATATTTGTAAACCATATAATACTAAGTATCCTTTGAGAATTACTCCTAAAAAAATACATACTTAGCAACAACATTGCTTTTAAGCTTGAAAATGTGATCAGTCATGTTACAGATTTTTTAATTTTTTTCCTGCAAACATTCTGTGAATTCCAAAATATAGATCAATTATGAAAAAAAAAAAACAAACCATAACCGAAAATCTACAAAAAGAAAGGAACAATAAAAGCTGTTACTCATTTCTCCGGCATTAGTATTCCTCTATAGAAACCTCTCAAAAGAGTAAAAATAATCCCCAGGATTATTTTTGATGAGACATAAACAGTGATCTTGTCTGCATTTCTTAACATTAGGAGACATGAAGTGACAAAAATATGCACAGTGAGACACCTCATCTCTAGGTGACAATCTTGCCAAATACCACTTCAGGTATTACTGAGATACTGTAATAAAAGACAATGCAAGAGAGGGAAAATGCAGTTTCTTTCATCACAGCCTTTTTTCTTACACTTGGTGGTTTTTATTAGTAGCTTGTATGTATGAAAAAGCATTTTTGATTGTAAACATCCTCTTGCATTTTTCACTTAATTCTCCTCTACAGCTATAGAGAATATTACTACACACATTTACTGGGGTGAAAACAATATTGAGATGACTCTGGATTTAAAAAAAAAAAAACAGCATGCTTTTTATGATTTTAAACATCATGATATCCTAACTTTTGTGCTTTTCTTGCCTCTCTGTTTGTACATGAAAAGTATTTTTCTTTTATATAAACTGTACCAGAGACAAAAGAAATCTGTTTTGTTATTTTATTTGATTTACCAAAAGTGAACTTTAATTATTCAGTCTGTATAATTAACTCCCAACACAAACAATATTCTACAAGCAGGAATATTCTCTTTGGGCAACCAGAGTTAAGCAGTTCCACTTGAGCAACTTACCAAATAATTAAAAAGAGTAATTCAAAATATTTCAGAAGTGGGTATGGGAAGCATGCAAAATGTCAAAGCCTTCATTCATTGCATTTATACTGTGCGTCACCGGGGATGCTCCATCACTGTATGCCCTTTCTTTCCATGTGCTCTTCTCTCATTCCTGCTCACTCCACATGCCATGGACACATTCTCCTTCACTCCTCCCCTCCCTTTAGATGTGCTCCCATACAGCCAACAGCACTTTGTCTCTTCTGTCATCCCCTTCCTCCACCCACCTTCAGACTGGGCAGAGTGAACAAGCTCTGAGCAGGTCACCAGACACAAAGGAGACATTAGAACACTCTTGCTAATATAAAACACATTACAAGAGTGGTATTTGTTATTCAGGGCATATGCGACTGTGAAGATAAGGAGGTTAAACAAAAGTGCATCAGGAATGATGGAGTTATAGTTGATACTAATGTAGGCAGGCAAATTCTATTAGAATAGTGTATATATAGTGTCTATGCATGTGTGGGCATGTGTACAGACAAACACAGAATAGCACCTTTGGGGATTTTTTCTTCTCTAAATTTTAAACAAAATATTAAAAAACACTATATACAGAAATGCAGTTAATAAAAAAAAAAAAAAGAGAAGGCATTATCTGCCCTTCAAACGTTTCCTGAGTTCAGTAAGCTCCAGAAAGCCATGACTGACACTTAAGACCTACTCAGAAAACATTCTGACTGAACATTTACATGCAAAGATGCATAAAAAAACCAAAACCAAATAGCAAGACTGGCTGGCTCTGCTCTTCCCTCCACCAATTTTATTCAGAACCTCTCCAATGAGGCATATCTATAAACGCCTTTGAGTCCACGTATACTCAATTCCTCCTGACTTTAGCAGGCAATCTTTCTTCCCATGCCCTGAATTTAGAAGCTCATTTTACAACAGTGAGAGGTGACACTGAATTTGAAGTTTTTCAGACCACCTCTGGCTGAGCTTCTTCAAAGATTCTCCAAAAAGCTGTTACTTTTCAGCAGGTATGTGAGAAATATTATCCCTTAATCTGAAGATAAGCAAGCTGAAGCACAGATCAGAAACATAACTTTTCCAAAGTTATTATGTGCGCTGGTAAGACCTCAGGTTTCCCCAGCTGCATTGCCAAAATCTAACCCACTTGCAGCATGTGTTATATTACTTTCAAGGATGAAGACAGCTTTGATTTTATTAATATTTTTCAGAACTCCCCCATACTTGATTTAAATCACTATCTGAAAATGCTTTTATCTAACATGACATTTACTTTTTTCATTCAGTCTGTGAACATATTTTACACCTCTATTGCTAATGACACAAAACACACACAGTAATTCTTGCAAAAAGCTGAAACAGTCTGAGGGATTTGGAATATGGATGGCTGAAGAGAAGGGAAAGCACAGAGGACTGATGCAATTCACAATGTGGATCAGATTAAAAATCAGCTCTAGGTCACAACTAAAGGGAAATGTGAACAATGGTATGGTAAGCTTGGTCTACATGTTAAGATTTAGATGAGATGATGAGGAAAATCAATTTGGCACTATGGGTCATCTCTTAGTGGACTAAAACAACAGCTTTTGTTACAGTTCATCAAGAAGATAATCTAGAGGATGAGAGCATAGATTGTGTTCACAGATAGCCTGCATGCACCAGGCAACAAATAAATTTCTCACTTCAAGATTTCTATGTTTACACACAAGTTCTCAAAACACAGAAGTCAGAAAAACTCAACAAATAAAGAAAACTCAACAATAAAATTTTTAAAATACATTTAAAAAGGCTAGGCAGCAAAAGTAAAATGTTTTTTCCCAACACCTCTCTAATCAAAGTGTTTATAAACTATGAAAGAAAACAATTTTTTTTTCTACTAATTTCTTTTCAGGTTTACTGAATAGTCACTATTTCATGTAATGCATTATTTTTACTAGGAGAGTGATGGAAAGGATTTTTTCCTATATCCTCATAATTTGCATCTCTTCCAGAAAACATATACATTACTAGCCCTAATGTTTGAGTGAAACCCTAGATGAAATCAGAAAAATGCTGTTTTCCTTTATTTATCTCTCATCATCATCATCTCCTTCTAATTGACATGGGCCTTTCAAGTATTACCTTTCAGGAAACTACCCAAGCCTATCTAGAACACTTGTATACCATATAGTTTTAACTTAAATAACCATAACACTGTTGCTAATTCAATTTTCACTAAACACATTTGCTGATTTTGTTCAAAGGCTATAAATGAAAATACTAACTACATTTGCTCTCAAAACTGGTTCTTGACAAGTTTTGTTAGAGACTTTCTCCTAGCAAGCACTTCCTTCAAATTTCTGACCCACCTGATTCTCATATTAATCTCCATCCTCTCCTATGAATCTCCATTTCAAATGCTTTAATGAAGTCAGCAAAGATAAGCACTGCTACACTTTTCTCCATAGAAAACTATTTATTCTCAAAGAAATCTATAAGTAGTTCGGAAGAATCTTCCAAATGCCACTTCTTACTTGGCTCTGTGTCCGTAATTAAACTTCCCTTCAAAAGTGAATCACGAGCCTCACGTTTGCTAAGGAACATGTGACCATGTGGTGCGGCCACAATGGGTCTGGAGAAACTATGCCAAGAGGGCTACTACTGTGCCTGATGGCCCCTGCCTCACACAGACAAGACAGTGTACGCATAAAGACCAAGTGATGCAGAAGGCCGTGAGGCTTTTGGGGTGTAAAGAAGGAGAAACATGCAATAACAGCAAGTTATGGAGCAGATCCATGCTCTTTAGTAGAATCAGGGGAAACCTAATTTCCTGCTGTCTTATCTAATTTCTCTTCTGTGGTTTTTCTTCTGTAAAAATTACAGAGCTGTTGTCAAACTACTGGTGTAGTTCCCTTGCTCATGTCAGCAATGCATTCAATAAGCTTCATTTGAATGGAACGATTTCAATATCAATAGAGAGCAAGCACACTACTACTCCATACTCTCAGCGTAGCAGCAGCATGGAAAAGCTCTCCCTTTAGCACCTGGATAAACAGCAAAACCATCTTTGATGTTTTCCTTTGAAGTCAAGGCAGAATGAGCTTTTTAGTATCATTTGGAGTGACTCATTCACTTTGGATGCCAACTAGGATATTCCGACATTTTCATTTTTTTAATCTTTGTGCAGTCAGGGAAGAGATAGCTCCTCTGCTAACTCCTCCAGCAGTAATGACTATTAACTTAAGGACTGTGCATCCATCTCTAACTTGCTGACCCTCGCTTAAAAGATTTAAAAGAATCCTCCCATATCCATGCATTAGAATTCAGTCTAAGCTAAGACCAAACAGACAGAGCAAAATCTTCCCAATCATGGCTGGGCTTTGCAAATGAAGATTTGAGGAGGGCTCTACCCACATTTGTTACAAGCATGCTGGTGGCTAAAAAGGCCAATACGAGACAGGCACGTCCGGTTGCAAAAGGCACAGCAGAAAGACTCCTTAGGTGGTATATTCTGCAAGGCACGATTCTAGTAAGACGTCAAAAGCATGAGATGAGGTCCCTGCACACAGTGCTGATGGCATATCCAAAAAGTCCATGCTGTGGCGCCCCACTTCTCAATCCAAACAATAAAAGCAGACCAATTCATCTACACTTGGTATTCTGATATGTTAAAGAGGGATTTAGGACCCTACAAATTGTATTTACATCTGTGACCCCTCCTGTTCCCCCAGTATGCAGAAAAATTAATCACTGGTGTGGGAGTTCAAAGATCTGCTGACATTTCTTCAGGGGTGACCACTCGTATGCCATGCACATGTCCAGTCAACATTTGCACATAACTAGTTAAAACACTAGCAGTCATAAAGATCAGCATTTCCACAAGACAATCAATCACTGCAAAGGTAAAGGAACAATTTCCTCTGATGCAAGCAGACACTCGCTCCCCACATGCCCACAAATACACTGTCCTGTACAAACAGGGCCAGTAGTGATGTTGGTGAAGGCTTAATTAGTGGGTCATGGGAAACAGCTGTTCTTTGCAGCAGATGACAAGGGCTCCCATCCATCCTCAAACCAGGACCAGATCATTACTGTAATTGCGTGTTCTACTTCGGCAGAAAGATTCCCTTAAAGACTGCATTTCTTCAGCTGCAGAAAGACCAAAAACTCCTGCTGCTCTTTTCTTCTCACAATAGTTGAAAACGAACTGGATTAGAGAAAGACAATAATCCCAGGAAACATAGGATTTCTCATCCATGATGGACAAGTATTGCGACTTCTTTCATAAAGCACTTATGAGCCACTGTAGTAAAGTCTTCTTAGAAAGTGAACAAAATCATTTTCTCTCTACAGTGAAGAAATACTATTACCCTTCATGCCTAAAATATTCCTCCTGCCCCATGGGATTAATTTCAGTGTATTTCAAATTAAAACTCCTGGCTTTAAAGACAGCTGTCACGTAGAAAAATATGAAATGTGGGGAGAAAAAATCTATGGATTTTACTAACTAAAAAAAAGGAAAATGTCTCAAACTACTGCTTTGCTCTTGATATTTTAACTTCTAACATTTAGGTTTGTTTGGGGCAGGAGGCATAAGTGCTAGTCACATTTGGTTTGGATTTTTTACTTCAAAAGAAAGATCCAACAATACGTCTTATTGAAATTAAGCAAGAACTTCTGTTAGAAGCACTCATGGAGCCACTTTTCATCATTTACCAGCAGTCCTGGCTATCTGGGGAAGTCCCAGTTGACTGGAAGTTAGCCAATTAAATGCCCATCTACATGAAGGGCCAGAAAGAGGATCTGGGAAACTACAGGCTTATCAGCTTGACTTCAGTGCCAGGGAAGGTCATGGAGCAGATCATTTTGCATGCCACCACACTGATCCTTGTGGGTCCCTTCCAACTCAGAATATTTTGTGATTCTGTGATTCAATGTGCAGGACAATGTACAGGGGCTCAGGCCCAGCAAGTACGAGTTTATGAAAGGCAGGTCCTCCTTAATAAAACCTGAGAGTGTCCCTAATTAGAAATGTCACTAAAACAAGAAACACAGCTTCAAGCAATACAGTATAACCAGAGCTTTAGAACATTTACATCTAAAATGAATGCAAAGAGTCATAGAGTTGCTAAGAATCCCCACCCGGTAGAAACATGAGAACACAAACCACATTGGGCAGACTCCTGCACAATGCCTAAAAATAACTCACAGAGAGAGAGAACACTGAAACCAGCATTCCTGCTTTGGGGAATGGTGATATTTAAGCCATGAAATATGAAAAATTATCATCTTTACAAAATGATCGCATTCAGTGAACATCAATTTATTCTTGGTAACTCCGAAAATCAAATTGCCCCTGGCATAGGACTAATTTCTGCAGTACCTCTAAGGATGACCCAGACTTTAGTGCCTCGTTGTCCACACATTACCCAGGAACTGCTGCTGTTGTTAAATCCCACAGACAGGGCTGTGAGAACAACTGATTCTGAAGTGAGAGGGGAGCCCAGTTTCAAGTCTCTTGAGCTATGCAAGTCAGAAGCAGGAGCTGAGTTACAAGTAACACTTCTAACACACTGCCAGGCTACTCTTTTTGGTGTGCCTAGGTAATGACTCTCACAGGTGGTACAAGAGCAGCAGTGGACAGAGCACCAACTACAGACATTTTTCAGGGGACACAAATATGTACTGCCATCTTCCATACAGCTCTGAGTCAGCTCCAAACCATACCTTTTAGTGTGCAAAACTTGAAAGGTTCCCAAATGTCAAGAAGAATTAGATACCTCGGGGCTAATATCTAGGCAGCTCTAGAGTTCTTCAGAATGAAGGCGCACACATCTCGTGAAAACTTGAACATGCCATAAACCAGAGGGCTACAGGGACTTTCAGAAGCAAGAGCCTCACATAATGATCTATGCTAATCCCAAAGTTCACTATGGTCCTACTTGCCCCTCTCACCCTAGTAGGAAATAGAGCTGCAAATCTGGTTCAGTACAAAATAGTGGAGAACTTGGTGTACAAAAGAGCAAGGCCAAGGGCTGTACACTTGCATCAGAAGAAAATGCTTTTGGACAGGAGTCTTCTACATCCTGCAGACTCCTAACTAGCAGTTAGAGTATTTTTACAAAAGGTCACAGGTTTGTCTCAATTCAGTGTCCAGGAAGATATTTCATTTCAGGCCTTAAAATTTTACGCAAAAACAGTCAAAAGCAACACATCCTCGTGAAAAGTCTCATTTTCACTGAACCAGCATTTTTAACAAAACTCTCTTCCCTATCTCTAAGATAAACCCTTGTAGAAACATGCAAGATTTCTCACATATCTTGGGCCCTTTACCATATAAGGCAGATTCAAAATTTGTCACCAAATCATCTTCTTAGTCTGGTCCAACATTTTCTGACTACACTGGAATAGGATCTTGGAAAACAATGAAAGTCACTATTACAGAGGGAGAAACAGCAATTTATTATATTAGCATTCCTTGTCAACACCAAATTATAAAATTAAACAAAGATTGCCCTTGGAAGTGAACCTTCAGAAGTTCAAGATTTTCCTCTCAATGATATGCTGTAGGGCTGGTCCACTTCTACATATTTTATGTACACGGTAGGAAAATGTGGGCATATACAAGCAGTTAAATGATCATTTGTACAATTAACTATAAGCTTGCAAACATGACAATGTTTTTCTTGTCTACTAATTGCTAAATGCAATTTGGTTTTAATTACTGATTGGACATTACATAGGAGTGTTGAAGTCAAGATTGGCTGTTCCCCTGATAATACACAGAAGCCTTCACGGCCAATTTCTCTTGTCTTGTTCAAGTGTATATAGGTGATTTCAGCTGATTTCTCTCTCTATTTCAGGTTCAAAAATTCTAAAATTATAAATACTCAGGCCAGAAGTTGTAGATTTATAGCCCTGGACTCCTTCATCTGGTTTTCACTGAGTTTCTCCACACAACAACAGGGCAGGAATTATATTACTTCAGCTTTTTCACTGAAGGATGCCAACCTTGTAAAACACAAACTGCTGTGGGAAAAGTGAAAAACAGAGAGGATGTAATTAACTGAATACAAAATGAGTTGCACACATTTTTCCAGCAGTTCTTAATTGAAACTAAACATGGGTTCTCAACCAAATACAATGATTGCTCAACAAGTGCTATGCATTTTTAAGGACAGAAAACCAGAAGAAACCTCATTATCTATTCATTCAGTTTTGTGCTTTTACAGACTATCTTTTTTAAGGGAAGTTACAAACTCCATGGTCCTCCTGCTTGAAAGCTCTTGAGGAGCAAAAGCCTAGCCCAAAGTTTCTTACAGATATCAATTTCCAGATAGCCACACTTCGTACAAAATTGGAAGATTCTTCTCTCTGTGCATTTACCAGCTCCCAGCATATGGACTTCCCAGTTTTCTGACCCTTGCCTTTCCTGCAAGGCCTCTGCTGCAACACTTCCAACTTTAATTACTTTTCTTGAAAATGTGAGCTTTTAAAGATGAGGCCTTGGGTATGGCAATCTTGTATTAATTTTCAGTCCTTAACTAGAATGTTCTGTGATCGCACTTTCATCTGGTTTGCTATGTCACATTGGTCCTTTATGACTCCTTTTATGATTACTACACTGTGATCCTCTTCAAGATATGTACTTACTACAGATGAAAGAAAAAGTAATGGTTTTGACTCAACATGCACCAGCTTGCACCTTAGACCAGTCAGTTCTATAGATTTATTGGGGCTTTTATACTGCTTTAATCCTCAAGGTCATCCAGTTCTTGTCAGAGCATCCTTCAGTGCCTTCCCATACTGACTACAGCTGTTAGAATTGCACCGTCTGAGTATATTGTAATCAAGGAAAACAAAAAAAAAAATTGTTCTTTAGAAACTATCTATAGTCTTTTAGTTAGTAATTTTTTCCGTGTTTATTTACTTGCAAATATTCTTGCGCTTGGGAAGTAGTATACCCAAAGGAAAAAGAGTGCAGTTCTGCAGCCACAGCAGAGCAGAGCAGAAACACTGGAACTGTAATGTCTGGGGATTTTTTTTCTGGAGTACACATGCAGAAAACCAGAACACTGGATAAGAAGGGCAGAAAGGCTCACTAGAACAAACAGATTTAATCTTTCCATTTAAAAAAAAAATTATCTGAAAGTGTAGATTAATTTCCACTGATCGATATTATTGCTGTATCTGCCTTCAAACAGGAACCGCAATGATTTAGGACCAATATCTAGTCAGGTCATCTAGTTTCTCTGCAATTTCTGGAAGTACACTTGGTACGGTCTTCTGGGAATTCTATTTTGAAACTTCCTATTGTAATCTCCACATCTCCCTCTGCAGCATGTATCAGAATTCAGTCTGCTCTGAGAGGTCATCCAATTAAATCCAAAAAGTGTGCAATTTATGTCAAAATGTATCTCTTCCTCTTTTACTTCCTTCAAATCTACGATGTTTACAACATGACAACCAAACTGAAGTAGCAAAACAGACCAAACTATTTACTGTTTAATATTGTTTTTAATAATTTTATTATTATTAATTATTATTAAATTAAGTTTTAAAAATTAATTTAAAGTCTTGTTTAATCAGGCAACAGAAGAAAACTGAAACCAGGAATGGAAATGAGGAGTTGTGAGTGTGCAATAATAACAGTTAATCTGTTGCAGACATCAAGAGAGCTTCTGCTAAAACAATGTAGTTTTGGCAAACAAATTTATTACAGATTTGTCAGACCTGGAATATACCTGTCTACAACAAAAGTTTCAAGTCAGAGACTGGTCAAGCTGTACATGCAATAAACTAACCAGTGTATTTGTACGGCTGGAAACATCCTTTTCTGCGTTATTTATTTTCATAAAGATGTTATAAGGGTTTGTTTGTTTGTTTGTTTGTTTGTTTGAGTGGGGGTTTTAATGTTTCTGCTGCAGCTGGGCAGTGATGCAGTTTGGCAAAAGGGGAAAAAGTTTATAGCTTTTAGAGGATGCCCTGGGTGTGCTGCTGGGGAACTGGTAACATTCAGTCTACTCTTACCCTACTAAAAATGCAAGACCCAAAGTGGAGTAAACTACCTACTGCTTACAACGTGATACGCACACACAAAGAGAGGCAGGAATTATGGTGTCATCCATGAACTGTGAATCCATGGCATAGCTTTATTACTTGCATGTAATACTACAGAAAATATCTCTTGCCTAAAATATTATTTTAAATAACTAGTACTATTTTAAACATACTGTTTGAGTGAGGCATATTCCATCTTATCAAGTCTAGCCCTGCACACAAATGGCACAATATGTTAATTAATACAGAGACAAAACTTCGTCAGAGGCCAAACCAGCACTAAAGAACTAGACATGACAAGCAGTTATTTGTTTCACTGTTTAAAAAGTAAGAAACAAAAAAACTGCAATAAAATGCATTGTCTCTCATTTTTTAAGTACCTTGTTTCTAGAGAATGATTACAAATAGAGCTAAATGAACTCTGTAGCAATCAAGTCATGAGATGCTTGCAATTGCACCCCAAGGATTCAGCCAGCGAAGCCTGTACATGAAAGCTTCCCTGGAAGCTCAATTTCCTTATCCTGTTGCCACATGAACTTATTGCCTCCCACAGCGGAACCCTGACTTGGACAGACGTTTAAGGTAGAAATGCTTAAGACTTCTATAGCAAACTTCACATGGCAGGGCAGAATTTAGAGCTTAAAATCAGAGAATCTTGTGGTTACAGTGACTAAAAAACTCAAAACATAATTTTTAAATCAACTCAAGACAACTAAGGAACATGGATAATAAATGAAATAAATGAAAAATTTGCCCAAAATGTTTCCCCAAACCTTGAAACCCTCAAAGGCAATTCCTTGCTTCTGTGCTCAGCTGCAATTAACTCAGCAACAGTTGACAAATTCTGTGTAGTCAAACAGTTTGTCTTTTCAAACCAAACAAAAAAATTGCCTTTTTCTTTATTCAGTCTTACTTATTCTTAGTCATTCTCCTCTTATACATCCTTCACACAGTACAAGCAGGACATGATTTGAATATACACTGGAGTACAGAAGGGGAGATGCAGGGCTTCTTTCTTTCCCAGTCTAGTTTCTCAATAGAACTCTACCACAGAAAGTGATGCTTTCCCCACACCTCTACCTTGTGGCCTTTTCATAAACACATGCACTGCTCTCACCTCTGTCAAAGTGCAAGGGAAACACAGCCTGTGACTGCAGTGTTTGTATATCTCTACAAACCGTTCCACAGCTTCAAAAAACAAGCACTGATTATAGCAGAAGAATAAAAAATAACTGTTACTAAACAATATAAGAATATATTTCTCCAACTTAGCAAAAAGGTTAGAATAAAAGTCACAACAAAATCCATGATTCACAGGACACAGTAGAGCTGGATCTGCCACCAAACCAGCCTAAAAATACAAAACCGCTTCAGAATTAGAAAGCAGTAAAAAAGGTCACCCCTAGAAAGCAATGCACCTCTTCAGGTCTCAGTAAAAGCAGAAAGGGAAAGTTAGGAACTAATGGACCTGCTGGTACCAGAGCTCACAGGGACCGATGTGATCATGATGAATAGTTGCACACAAGCTACTAACCCACGCCTGACATCCTCTGCTGCATGACAACAGCAGTAGCTGCCAGGAGCTCATTACCTTCCCATAACAGTTAGCTCATGCCCACAGTGGAAGGAAATTAATTCCGAACTGAAAAATGAAGTGCTCCCAAGCAGATGTGCCATTCCACAGCAGATGATTTCCTGCCCAAAAGGCACAAGCCCACATCAATTTCATGGTACAGCTATGAAAGTGTGCTCGGACTGACTGCAGGCACCAGGTAGGCAGGCAGGCAGAGACCTTCAGGAATCCACAGTACAGATCACATCGTCTTCATCACTGTGGCATAACCAATAGAGGATGTTTCTATCTACTCTATCTTACTCTTCTATCTACTCTTAACAACAAACTTGTTAAACTTGAATAGTCATATTTTTAAAAATATAGGGAGACATCTCACATGGAGTTTTTAAAATTGCTAGAGAAGACAAACACTAAAAAATAGATGTTCAACTGTCATATATGTTTTAGAAGTACGTCCCTTGAAGGTTCCTAAGTAATCCTAAAACTCAAACCCAATATACAGTCTTTCGTATATTTTAGGCACTGCTATATGCAAAGTCACAACTACTTAAGGTTTATCAATGCTCATACTGCCCTATGAAGCATCCACATAATATTGCACTGGTCTCAAATAAGCCTGCACCATTCCAGACTCAAAATTTGTACTCATATGTCTGCTATTGCCACTTCTATATCTGAGGATTTTTTTTTATTTTTTTTTTTGCTGAGCACTGAAGGTCCTGGACTGAAGGCACTGGTACTCCTCCATCTTACATTAGGAATGGTTCTTCCCTGTTATCTAGTCAGTCATGCAGGTATTGGAAAAAATACTGTCATTTCTAAGTAATCCCACAGACGATGGAGGTGATGCTGCTGATTGCTGTAACATGGATAGTCACTAATGGAAAAACGCTCCTGTTACTGGCAGTGGTTCAGCGATGACCAAGGTGAGGGAGAAGAACTCACCTGTGAGAACCTTCCCAGGAACTTTTCTTTGAACCCTGACAATGAGCTGTCATTTCCAGATTCAGCGAAATGGCATGGATACAAAGTGCAGCAGATCTGGTGGGTAAGCTAAATCCCTAGACACTTTTAGAGCACTCAGAAGGTGCTGCTGAGACCGCTCTGACTATATCCATCGATGGCAGCATCAGCATGCCAAACTCCTCCAAAACACCCCCTTTCAGGGTGGCTTTGCTGTTGTTCCATGAAAGGATTATATAATCAACAGAGAGATAATAAATTCACAGTGACAATTTTAACTTCATTAAAAACTCTTTCAAGATCTCATAAATAGCCTAATGAACCAGTGGGAAGAAATGATTACCTGAGAAATGTTATTCTCCAAAACAGCATTTGAAAAGGCCCATTTATTAACAAGCTTTATGCAGCCCCACTTCTCCTGTCCTCTTCCTGTGTTTAATCTCCTGAGGATGGAATGATTTAGTCTAATTTAGGGATTAATGTAAGAAATTAATTTTGTAAAATACACTTGCCTACCATACTTGGGTGGTCAAACCAGCTCATCTCACAGCCCTTTCTAGTTTTAAAGTGCAAGAAATTATCTATCTACTGAAATTACTACAAAAATATTCCAAACTTTTGAACAAGTCAGTAAATAACTTAGATTGCCACTGTATTTAAAATGACTGTAGGTGGTAAAAACACAGAAAGTATCAAGGCAAAGTTATCCTCTGCTTACTACAATTAATTCTTTCGAGGACTTCTTTGCTTGGCTTTGCAGTATCAGAAATAAAATGTGTAGTATGCTGTAGAATGTACTAGTTCAAATAACATCACTATAGTTTTAGGAATAAGCTTAATCTGAAAAAGGGCAGTCATTCTCAACTGGTTAGGGTCAGAAGGTAAGGATACACTCTTTTCCTGCACAGAAAAATATCTTCTCACTTTTCAGGCAGCTCTATTCTACAAATTACGTGCTTATGTCTGATACACTACATTCTAAATGGGTTGGTGGTGTAGAAAGGGATGATAAATTGTTACTCTAAGGAGACAAAAGCCTTCTACAAGATCTAGTTGAGTCTCATTTCAGTAAGTCACATTAAAAAAAAAGTAACTAAGAAACTGTGGAGTGCATAGGATTTGGGGAGGGATAAAATGCCAGAAGGGAAAGAAAACTCTGCAACTGACCAAATGTCTCCTCTCTGGCATTATGACTGAGTGCAAATGCAAAGAAGAAGTACTTGACATTACTTAACAAGAACTACAAGCTTCAGAGTGGCTGTGTGGTGCCCAAGGAGCTGGAAGTGTGTTCTACTAAAAGCTCCCAATGTAGGCACCAGTGCATGAAACCACTAACACTGGTAAAAGATCTAGAAAGGAGAATGAAATTCACAGGGAATGGAATGACTGAAAGCAATGTGCAAAAGTTCCCAGTAGATGAAACTCAGAATTTGAAATTTGAGAATTTGGTCAAAACAAAACAAACACCACCAACCTGACCCAGTTTTTCTCTGACATTTTCCCTTTCAGGATGGGAAAAAAACCTAAAAAGCTTTGATAACCAGTCCATTTTAGAGATACTCTCCACTTACTTTAACAATGAAAATAGTTTGCTTTCATACACCTGAGGCAAATTAGATTCAATTAGTGATCAGTTCTGTCCCTTAATGCTCCCTACTCTATGATGGATTTCTGCCTATAATAGAATACATTCCTACAGCAGAGCTTTGCACAGTATTTGAGGAAGTAAAAAATTATCAGTTCCTGAAGATCAAAGGCTCATTGTGCTACTGGCATTAATGCCCCTGTTAAAAATAATCTCCAAAATGAGGATTACTTTAACGTTCTGTGTCATCACTGTTGCTAAGGGAAAAAAAAGGAAACTCAAAACTAAAAAAAAAACAAAAACAAAAAGCCCAAACAAACAAAACTAAAACCAAAAAAAACCCCACGCCAAATTGGGTTAGCCAGACAGAGAGCATCACTGTGCAATTCCCACATTTTCTGTTTCACTTCAGCAAGCAAAGTACAAAGTATTAAGGACACTCTCCACTGATGTTAATGAATCACACCTGTAATTGCATCAGCTATGATAAACTGTTTATAAGTAGTTGATGCAGGATGAAAGCATTCCAAGGACATTCAAAATCAAAAATTATCTGTGGGAGATGCAAAAATAGGCTGATTATTCTTAAAAAGAGTAGCTCTCCTTCTCTCAATTTGTACTGGACTTTTGCACATTCATGAGACAAGTCCCATCAGGTACCCACAGGTACTTAGCTACCACCTAAGAGGAAGTTAAATGTCTTACTTCACTCCACAGAAAGAGGTGTTGCAGGATCATATTCTTAAACTGATATGGCTCTAGAGAGTGAGGAGTTCTCATCTGACCTCATGCACCAGTCCTCCTTGAATGATTCCCCTGTATTCCCAGTAGCTACTGGGTCATTTATCAAAACAGGAGGATGCTAAATGGGGATGTATATAACTGGATGGCAGAAAGGGATAGGTATCACCAAAAAAGGTCATCTCCCCCCACGTCTGTTGAAATGCAGCTTTAATTGTAAAAGCAGAGGGTGTAATTTCTAAGAGCATAATGTATTGCTGTTTCTCTAAGTGAAAAATCTTTGCTAACTCCACCAATCCCATTACCAAACGTCTTAAACTGAAGCTCTGCACCACTCATAAAGTTCCCTATCATCCTTTTGAGGATGATACTCTGCCTAACCATGTGGTCACATGCTGTATCTAAAATACCACCACACATCAGCTCCATTTTGCCAGCTATCCTTGACAAGCATTGCAGATTTTAGTATGGTGAATATGGAACTGTGTAAAAAGGATAGCAAATTTTTTAAAAATGAGAAATTGAGCATTTTCCCAGTAAAAGTGCAAATATAATTTTATGTACTATAACTTATTAAAAATTAATATTACACATTTTCCCCTAGGTTAGGAAGAATCAGTTTCATATTGAGGCAAGGAACAAACTTTAAAAAGTATAACCTGTAAGGAAAGTTCCTGAACTTTTAAAATGTGTATTTAATTAATGAATTCACCTGCCCTTACAGTGGTACCCAGGACAAATGCAAAGAAAAAGTGATATAAGTGCTCAAAAAAGGCATAAAAATCATTGTAGTTTACCTTCTTGGCCCTTTCCATATAAACTGAATAATCTTCACAGAGGTGGAATACAATTAGAAGCAACAGGTTTTGTAATTATCAAGTGTCTTAGCTTCACAGTACAATTAATCACCTGCAAACACGATTCACTTACACTGCCTTACATCTTCCTCCACTGTGAACATTATCCCATAATTAAGCAAGACGAAAGTAAACAATGTCATAAGAACATAAATATCATTTCATGCAGTGCAGTCTTAAAAAAACCAAAAATGGCTGAAAGAAAATCCAAAACATTTCATCCTACACATTCAAAGATGGCAGCACAATCAAGTGAGGTATCTAGAGAAAAAGTATTCAAAGTGTAAAATGCCAACTGGCAAACCTACAGTATTCATAGTGCAAGATGGATTACAGATTAAAACAAAAAAAAAGAAGAAAGAATTCATCTATAACGTGTCTGCTGTAGACACAGTTTTGGGCCTTTCCAAGCTTAACCACTGCAATATCTTCTCCTTGTAATTGCTTGGGTTAACAATACAGAAATGCAAGTGCTCAATC
The DNA here is from genome assembly GCF_009829145.1 of Chiroxiphia lanceolata. Taxonomy (NCBI): domain Eukaryota; kingdom Metazoa; phylum Chordata; class Aves; order Passeriformes; family Pipridae; genus Chiroxiphia; species Chiroxiphia lanceolata. The sequence continues at coordinate 28,889,788 of NC_045642.1, forward strand.
TTTGTTCATTTTGAATTCTGAGTATGCCATTACTTATTAATCCCTCTATCTTTCTTTTATGAAGTGCTTCTGTTAATGATCTTATGCTATATCAGGAATGATAGTGCATAAGGAAAATGAAGACATAAAAGTCCACTTACAAAAATAACTCAAAACTTTACAGGATTACATATCTAGGTATTTACTGAAATGAGTGACCTTCATAAAGGAAGGCAATTGTATAAAGATATCCAGCAGCTCTCAGCATTTAATATGAATGTACATTTTTGATCTGAGGTTTCATTAGCTGAAACAGCAGAGTGACTTAGAGTGCGTCAATCTAGAGCTCAGTGTACTTAATAACACCAATATTTGACTGGAACACCAAAATTACATAGGGAACCACCAGGCAACTGGCTGGTCATAAAGATGACCTACAGTTAAGCTCAGGATAGCCAGACACATTCATGCCTCCATATTTTTGGCATACATTTTTGGCACAGAGGAATTAACGGCCAGTGCCACAACTCCTGTTTTAAAGACTGAGCTGTCATTTCTGCATCTTTCATTCAAGCCGTCGTGCAGAGAGAATAACACACCTCAACATGAAAAAAGAACCCACGCTGTCTGCCAGCCTGACATGATCTTCTGGTACACCAAAGAGATGCTACCTTTGGTAGTAAAACTTTGGTGAGGCCCCACGTGAAACACTTTTTAGTCAGGTCACTCCTGTTTAAAAAAGAAGTATCTGAACTGAAAAAGATGCAGAGAAAGAATTTGAGAATAATCAGAAAAGCGAAGCCAATTTTTACCAGAGATTATAAGCTTGACTTCTTTAGTCCTGTGAACTGAAAGCCAGGAAAAGCCAGGATTGATCTTCCAGCATAACCACTGGGGAGGGAGGAAGCATGATTAAGTCAAAGGACAATAACAACAATGGAGTAAATGGGTGTAAACTTACCCATTAAGAAGCTCAGCCTGGAAATGTGAAGGGGATTTCTAAATAGGCCTAAACTTGAGACTGATTACTTTAAGAAAAGTGTTATATGAGATGCAAAAACTGAAGTCAAAAGCCCTTATAGTCTTACTTTGCTGACTTTAAGCAGTTCACATTCTCTCCTCACTGGGTCAAGAAAGAGGCAGATGGGCATCCTCAGGGCTCCTGCCTCCTCTAGGCACACTCAGCTCACCGCACAGTCCAGGCTGTTCAAGAACCCTGATCACCACCTGAAGCCCAGTTCCTGACTTGTACCTTCTGTCCAGCTCCTGAGGAACCAGGAGGGCAGCCTACACTGCCATCTAAACCACCCAAGGGTCTGTCCAGGCCCTGGCAAAAATCCATGAGTTCCTCAATAGCCGGAGAAATATTCAACATCAGTGCAGCACACTACTACACCACCAGGAAAACCTACACTTGCACACTTTGCTTCAGACTTCTTGCAGATTGGATGCTCCAAGGCAGTCTACAGACTGTACCATTTTCAAGTTTTGTGGGGAAGCATAAAGGAATAATAAAAAAAAAAAGAATCTGGAAATTCAGAGCACAATTCTGCAACACAGGATGAACTCTGTATCACAGTGTCAGCCCAAAACCATAGAATGACTTGCATTCTACTTTCTTTTTCATGTAAAATGGCATGGCTTGGATAATACAACTTCATTAACTGGATGGTTGTACGAAATTCAGCAATATTTGTCATCCCCCTGTATCCAAGACCAAGCATGTAGCAGTAGGTGCGGCAGTCAGAATGTTATTTCACTGCTATTATTACAAACAGGATTAGATGACTACTTGAGTTAAAGGAAGAAATAAAATAAAAGAAAACAGAGACCATGAATGTTTCTGGCAAAGTACCACCACTCTTCACAGTCAGTGCTTGTGCACTGAACACTGCTTAAACAATCTGGGGTTAATGTATACCACCCTTCACTGTTTTGCTCAGACCCAGGGGAGCTGAGATTGCCGTGTAACAGAACTAAATCAGTCCTGAGTCCTATTAGTAAGCAGCCTAACAAACCCCTAAAAGAGAAATAGTTTCCAGTTATGATAGGGATCTTCACAGGTGGTGTGCAATGCAAGAAAATTATGGGAAGAGCCTCCGTCTGAATTTAAAACTGCCCTAGCTAAAATATTAAACTTTGGATTACCACATCTAATAAAGGTGGCACGAAAAAGGTAGAGAGCAGCAAGAGTCTTGCCCGAGGCCTTCAGATATCATTCAGATATCATTCAGGCCACACAAGTCCTAGGATATAGTCAGTCCAGGAGCTGTAGTTTCCCCATCCAGCACACTGGAATGATACTTGGTTGTGAGATGCTACAGAAGCAAATGTTATCACTAAAAAAGCTCACTGGAGACCATTTGCACCTTACAGCTGTATTATTATACTCAAATTTCTGAACAGAAAAGCGTATCAATTACTTTCAATAAACAAAATTGTCCTCAGTCCTTTACCCAAGCCCCAAAACAAGGACCTCGCTGGTCCTTTCTGCAGGAGCTGACCCACTTCCTCTGACTTCCAGAGAGCTGTTCAGGAACGTGTCCAAGCAAGGGGTGCAAGTGGCTGAAGAGCCATACCATGGATGGTCTTCTAACAAGAGCAGTGTGTCACAGTGCAACACAGGGAGAAGAGCTGGGATTCATTTAATTGCCTACTGAACATGAAATAAGTTTGTTTCCACCTGTGATAAACTGTGCTACCACTTGTGATACATATAAGGCATTGCTGCTACCGTGTCTTCTAATACCATGGTAAAAACTAAAGGTTAAGCAGCAGTGAGTTCTCTAGTTTCTGCTGCATGAGACAGTGATAGTTTTGGCTGCCCTGGTCTCATTTCTAGACTCAATGATCAGACCTGCAAAAACAACAGAGGACCAAGTGTTGGTCCTTTATTTGTCAAAATGTCCACAGACATCGACACCAAAGGCTTGTTCACTCATCATCGTGAATTCCCAGCTAGGACACAGTGAAGAATGTGTGATTCCAATTATTAGGAAAACAAGTATTTTAGTAGCTACTCAGAACATGCATAATTTTTCTAGCACCAGGTCATGAGACCTAATAGCCTGGCATTATCCAATCATGCAGTCCCAGCAGCTGAAATACACGAATCCCAAGAGCTTTTCAGAGTCAAACGTGGTTCCCTCATTATGCTCCTTTACTCAATCCTGTGCAGGCTAAAAATGATACACCCTTACAAGTTCCCTTAGCCATATTTCCACCACACAGACCTCTAGGGCAGCACCAGGCCCCACAGCAGTGAACACTGCCCGAGTCAGTATTAGTGTCAAAGAAGTGGTGACCAAACAGACACCTTCATACAGTTGTTGTGTTAGAAGTCTCCATGTGATTGATCTGCCATATGAGTAAAAATGGAATGCCACGTAAAAGTTTAATGAATGCACACAGATTTCAGCAAATATTTAATGAAGTGGCATCAAAATTTATCATGAAATAATATCATGAAACTAAATATTTTGACAGTCAAACAGTTTCCACAGTGTCACCCTTCTTAGGCAATTATTATGTCATTTCATATCATGACAATCAAAACAAGTTTGTGCGTTAGCACATGAACAGGTAAGAGGCTGCTTTTCTTTCCAATTCTGAATGGAAAAGCATGAAATATTGTTATTTCCAGTACAGTGAAAATTTCAGTTTGTGGCTAACTCAAACTGTCAAATCTTGGAAAGTCATTATCTTCCTTCTCCTTGAGAAGCACTCTTAAGTTTAGGTGCTTTTAACAAAGAAATAAAGCTTCAACAGAAATTCTCAGCAAGGTTTCAGACTTGTGCGCATTTGCACTACCACTGTGCCAGTACTATACTTGTTTTATTTGCATTTCAACAGAAAGTCATCAAAATTAAAGAAAGAAAATAATTACTTTTTCTCCAGACTGGTACGTTTAATGGGTCTCAGAAACACAACCTTTCCCTCCCCTCTTTGATCAAATGCCAAAGGTGTGACAGATGCAGTATAGCTACAGGAGGTTCCGTAACTGTGATGCAGTTGTAGCACAATTTACCTCAAAGTGCTACCCGAACACTGCCCCAAGAGCCTAACATCTCTTCCTGAGTACAGGCACAGCTAAGACCAGAGCCAGGAGCCACTGCTGCTGACAACAGTAGCATCTTTGCAAATCTAACTCAGGAAAGCCAATTTTTTTAGTGTAGGACTGGAAGTCACAGGCTTCTGAAGTTTAATTGCAGTCTAAAAATGATTCCCCGAGCATCCTCAGGTACATTACTGTCTTTCATCTATCTTATACACACCTTTGCTTTTCCTCACAATTTCATCTTGGTGCCTTTCTCAGCAAGATTTCATATATTTCATATAACCAAATCCAAACACCTTGAAAATAACAAGCGTTGCACTTCACTAATTTTTATAAAAAGGTGAACAGACATTAGACCAAGCACTCATCCTGCTTTTGTATCACACTGCACTGGTTTTTTAGGAATCAGATCTGAATTTCATGGAGTGTTGCTGGAAGTAACTTTAAAAGGAAAAACAAACAACCAAAATGCAAGGGTCAAATATTGTGAAAGTATTTAGACATTTAAGAAAATATTTGCTCTTGGTGGCAGAAAAAAAAATGCAGCCCAAACAACAAAACAGGGCTCCCCAAGAACATTACACCCCAACCAAAATGTATTTTCCTGCCAGAGGACCAGGACATAACAGTGTTTGCAGAGGGGAAAAACTAAAGTCCAGGAAGCTCCCTTCTTTGTGGGTTAGGCTAGACCCTAACAGACAGTGACAGAGTGATGAAAAATACCTGTGATTTTTTGGCATTTTACTAGGAACATTTTAACTCTGAAACTTGTTAGATACACAGGCAAAGTCAAAGTATTCAAGCTTGGATAACTGGAAATAAGGTAAAGCCCTGTGCCTGGGAAGGACTGCCTTCCCTCAGGGAAATCCTGCCGCAGCTTGCCTATTCCAGAGGCAAAAAATTTTCTCTGGAGAAATTATTTTTATGAGCCACCAATGATTCATCCTTGGTAGAGTGATTTAACTTCAGTCAGCAAAGCTGAACTCCAGAAAGAAGAGGAAAATCACCCTGGTCTGTCATTTCAGTGGTAGAACTGAATACCTTCTTGTTACCAAGTCCCCTTCAGAGCATCGCTGGATGCAAGGAACACTACAAATACACTTTATCAAGGACACACCACCACTGGCAGTAAGCAGCTCATTAAGGGGAGTACTATCATCATCCAACAGGTAGTCCCCACCTCCAGCATTTTTCGCAGCACAAAGCTCCTACTACTCAGCTCGTCTCCAAGGGTTTAATTACCTTCTGGAAATGAAGTGTGGTTGTATAGGGGAAACTTCTGGGAAAGATTTAGTTTCGTACAAATCAGCTAAATCCCAGAGGCTTTACATGTGCTAAAAGGTTTTAAAAGACCATGTCATTTTGTCAGTGGGCTGTTTAGCAGCAGATGTTTGCTGTATAAAGATCATTATCTGATTTAGTCTTTTATTAGCTTTGTCACCACTCCAGAGAAATGAGATGAACTAATACCATCAGAGTTGCTGTTTTAGGAACAATATATGCTCAAAATTAGGAAATACCTCATTCATAAGACCAGGTCTATTCTGACTTTAGCAAAAATCATTAGAAGAGATCTGAGGGCATGGTAATCATCTCATTTTTCTTCAGCTAAAATTATTTAAATATAGAAAAGATCCTTTGCTGAGAAGGACTAACAGCGGTAAAGACAGCACGTCAAAGATGATGACTCGCGCAGCTAATCCCCCTATATCATACTGCATATTTACCCCTTGATATAACAACATCTGTGTTTCTCTAAATCAGAATTCATCAACACTTATATCGCTGGCAAAAAGAAGACAGAGAATTTAAATTTGTAAATAGGCTTTATAAATAATATCAGGGTTTTTTTCTTTCCATCTAGCTTCCATTCCAAAAGCCGTTCGTAACAATTCAATGACACAGTCATGCTGGCAATCTACAGTACAGTTGGTGTTAAAAATCCCACCACCTTCAACTAGAAGACACATGCCTGATGAAGCCCATTCATAACTGCAACCTCTTTCCTAATCTCAGATATCTTGAGGAACCTCATTTCCCTAGGTGAGGCATGGCCTTCACAAAGCCCAAACTGGATTTTCAAACATCTTCGGTGGGTGCCCAATTAGCATGTGCCTACAGAGATGCTGATCTACAGCTTCCTGACCCAAGTTGGCTCAGCAGTGGCTCACAAGCAGCATGCATTCAGGTCAGCACACACTAACACACAGTTCACTCTTGCTCTTCCCAAAACTTTATGCTTCCCAGCACATTCCCCTTCTATAATCCAGTTGCAGGGGACAAGTCAGAAGGCCTTGTATTTTCACTTCCAATTGGTGAATCAATCTCAAGTTTATGGCGGTGAAATCAAGACCTACACCTCCCTACCTCTTTCCCAGTCTTCTTTGGCTGGGCTTGCAAAACCCTCTCTTCTCCTGTGGGAAGAGGGACAACATCCCTCACCTGCTGTCCCCTGAGGGACAAGGACAGGACAGCATGGTTGTCTCAGTATCCCTTTTCAGAGAGAGTCTGGTGCAGCTCATAAATATTAGAGTACCCATGTGTCGAGTGGGCAACTGTGCAGTATCCAAGGTTAATACCATGCAGCAAACAGACAGTACTGAAAATGGAACACAGGTGTTCAGGTGGCCAGAGCAGACAGGTTTCTGTCACAGGTTTCCCATCCTTGCTCTAGAGCTTCTAATAACAGCACCGGACTTCCATGCACCACAAGAATTGCAATCCATTTATCCTTCTTCCTAATGGAAATCACAGGCTTGTTAGAATCGTACCAATAAAGGGAAAGATACTCTTTGCTCAAGTTAAAGAGATGAGCTGGAAGACAGCTGAGTTGAAAGGTTTGCTAACACTAACATTTCAGCAGGCTGCTACAGGAGTAGTACAGAGCTCTGCTGCTTTATTTGAAATAAGCTAGAAAAGTTTCAAATATAACATAAACATGAGACTATTACCAGACTAGCACAGATCTTGGAATTTGTGCCTCTCAGAAGACCTAACAGAGAATGGTCTAATTGTCTATGTATTATAAAAATCAGAAAGGGTAGGTTTTGAAACAGCAAGAGAATCTACACAGGGGTGATATGTTGATATATTTCACTGTGATTTGTTATGATTTTCTATAACTCTACTGTAATTTCATTGTTTAACTGCTTTAAGATAAGGACTGCCAATCTTCTGAAAATCCACTGAATGGGTCTTCTGTAAAATACTAACTTTTTAACTTCAGAGGAAAGGTGGGGGGTTTCAACCCACTCTATGTTCCACAGAAATTACATTACCAATTTACAGTCATCTACTCTTAGGATAAATGCCTACTCATCTCTTTGCCATACTATGAACCATCTGGAAATTAATCCAAATTATCTATGAACTCCTCAGTGCAACCACCGACCCACTCCAGAACTGCTCTGTCTACTCAAAGCACCAAAGAATTTGGCTCCAAATGCTTCACTGCATGATAAGGAGGGAAAACATACCAAAGCCACATTTTCCATTTCAGAATTTTAAAAAATTAACGGCTTATACTGCTTCATTTAGTCATACAAGGCCCCCATTCCCCAAAAAGCAGGGTAAGGGCGAGAATTATGTTTTTCTTGCTAAAAATCATCACAGAACTGATATATCCTGGCAAAACATCTTCCAGTATAAATTGATTTTAAATTGCACTACTTCCAGAAGTAGACTACCCTGTATCATGTCCAAAAGTAAGTATAAACATCTGGAAAAAAACTTACAAAACTGCTGAAGTATTTATTTTTTCTTTTTCCTTCAACTTTTACTTTTTCTTTTAACCATTTTATTTGTTTATTTGAGGGGATACAACAACAACAAAAAAAAGGCATTTAAATATGAGCTTGAAATTGCATTTCATTATGTTTTATGTTTTTCTGGGAATGGAATTACTTCTTTCCCTAACTCCACACCTGAGTTACTGACAGCCCATTCTCAGCATACTAATTTACAGCTATGGTGACACAGGAGATGGGACTGTTCTAGATACTAGCTAAATATTCAACAAAATGGCTTCATTCACAACATCAAGCTCTTGTCACTGTAAAATTTTTTCCACCTTGAAAAAAAAGGTAACACATGATTGGTTTACTGAAAAATAAAATTTAAAAAAAGGAACAAACTCAATACTACCTCATGTTTCCTCTCACCCTTGCTGCATTTAGCATAGCAACCTACAGTACACTGAAGCCTTCATCCAATTGTCCTTCAGGACAGCAACAGAAAAAACCATTACAAATTCTAAATATAGCATTATAGATATAAAAATTAAACAACAGTTACACAGAATTATTATTAGTATGCATATTCTTACAAATCAATACTTATTTTGTAGCAGAAAAATAGCCATAAAATTACATAGTTAACGAGTTTCTGGTAAGTAGGTATTTCAATCCACATCAGGAAAGCTGAAAAAAATACCTTCTGAAAGGTGAGAAAACTCAAGGTAATGAAACAGAGATGAGCTGTGTTGCACTTAGCAGACATTGTTGAGAAGAATAAACACCTACATTTATTAGCCCACACTTACCACACATCTCCTCTACTCTATGGCTAAACAGAAACCATGCAGTAGCTATTATTTAGCTTTTACATTTCAAATTAGTTTAAAATGAAGTCATAGAGGTTCAGGCTTGTACAAACATTGGAACCATTAGTTCCTGTGCATTCCTTCATCACTGTTTTCTACATTTAAGGGGAAATCCAATAAAGAAACAGCAAAGGACCCACAAGGGATGGGATTCAAGCTGAACAGCGAGGTCATTCATGATCTTTCCAGAGTAAAAGAATCATTTAAGAGCAGAACAGAAGGACTCCAATCAACTGACAAGGAATTTTCTCCTAGTAGTCTCACTGCTTGTATAGCTTTACATGTGCCTCAGTTTCACAGAATGAACAGTGAAGATGTGTACAGAAGAACTGACAACTTGACACTGACTGACAGAAGACACTCATAAACAAAGTTGTGGTTCAGTAGTAAAAACCTGCCTGTTGCATCTCAGGTGCAAGAACGCATTGCAAACAAAGACGGGGAGAGCATGTCCTTGCACCAGCTGAGCTTTACAATGGGTTACAGTGCAATGACTCTGTGAACCAGCAACACACGCATAGACTTGGCCTACGGCAGTCCCAATGGACATCAATCGTCTGTATCCAGAAAGGTTGCACAGCTGTTCCCCACTCTCTAAATGCTAAATGGTGACATCCATTCTTCTGTGTGAAGCATGGTGGAGAAGAGAAAACCAGAAATCCTGATCTACCTCCAGAAGAGCACCCATGGCAGTGTGACAGCAGCCATAAATACCTGTCAGAGACAGAGGCCACATCTAAAACTTTAGAGCTGGCCAAAGGCAAAGCCTGTGCCACAATGAGTTTGGCCCAGCACATACAAAACTGAGTTTTGGGATCTTTCTTACCCCTTGCCCTGTATTTGTCTTCTCAGTCTACTTGTGGCTTCATCAGGTGAGAGAAAGCTCTGAAGCCCCTGCTCTCAGTGCAGCTCAGCAGAGAGATTTGGCTGTCTGGGACCAGCAGTAACAGCAGGCTCAACACAAACAAAAAAATAACAACAAAAAAAGGCTTTTAAATGAGTCTTGCAACAAAACCTTTCAAAAAAGCTTCTTTCATGATGGATTTAAAATCAATAGAGCAGTGCTCTTGATGTAATTACTCACTGATAGTACAGGATAGAAGTACAGGCTGCAATGGGAAGAGAGGCAGAAGGCCAAATCCATTCCTGATGTAAGCAAAGAGGTTTTACAGAGGACAGCAAAACCCATAACCTCTACTTATGTGTCTGAATCTGACCCACAGTGCTCCAAAAATCACTGCTGCTGATCACTCAGATGAGACTACATTAACCAACAAAGACACAGAAAAACTGAAATATACCATTTATTCACTTTGTGATTTAATTATTATTTTAAAGAATAGTTGCAGCCTTAATAAGATATTTTCAATTCATTAAAATGGTTTCTGAAGTTCTTGCATATGTTCCATTTTTCTGATGTAACTTATTTACAGCTGAGGGAAACCTCCACTTACAAGGCTACAAGTCTCCTCTTTGTCAGTTAATAGCAATTCCTACCACCAACATTCAAGCTGTCAGTCAAACAGACATGTACTATAAACATCTTAATTTTTTTTCATTTCTACAGACACCTTTAAACAGCTCCACTTCTCAATTCATAAGCCATATTACTGCAGTACAACATCTCTCCAGACAGTCTCCCATAAAATTAAATGCCCATTTAGCAGCTTACAAACCTTACAGCAGGTTTATTTTCCCTCATTATTGTAACAGAGCAATCAAGAACAGCAGACTATTACAGCTTCATGTGACGTGGCTTCTCTATCAACCCAGTGGCATAAAATTAAATGGCTATCTGAAAGATAAAGTAAAACATTCATTTATATCTGACAGTTTTGTTACACTACTAAGCAAATAACCACTGCAGACAGATTTCTAAAATCAGGACAGCTCAACTTGCCAAGGGTTAACCTGTTCACGCACCAGGGCCTAAGCTTTTCTCTTGCTTAAAGACTGTTTAATTATGTATATCAAGTGCAGCAGCTCCAGCAGGAAAGATTAAAACCGACTCTCAGCCTTATGCAAGAACATTTAACCAGAACATTGCAAGGCTACAGACCAATGTCTCCCACATTCATGTGAATATCATAAGAATCAGGGTAAAAATTTTGTTCCCCAATAAAATAAATGAATAAATAAATAAACAAATAAATAAATCTGAAGGGTCTCAGTTATACATTGAAGTAAGGTTTGGAAAACAACTTTCATATGAAGCTTGATTTTCTAAGCCTGAACAGTGTCTTTGAAATACCAGAGTATGCAGCACGTCCATCAAGTGATCTTTTCCACCTGCACGGAAATAATAAGGTCCTTTAACTTAAAACTGATTTTCACAGGGAACAAAAGCTCTTAGAATCAAACATTTATGATGTTTCATGGCACCCTTCATCATTTATTTCATCAGCAGTTTGCCCACAACACACACAATTATTAAGAATACTTTTGAAACACTCTCAACATAACCTACAAGTGATAGAGGACATCTTTATGTTACCTGTTTTTAGTTCCGCAGTATAATCTGCATTTACCATATTCCTTTGACAAAACCACATGAATCCCGTCTACCCTGTCCAGCCTGATCAGGATTGTTTTAACATTAAAAGTTTCTGAGCAGTTTGATAGTTAATATTTATGGAAGTTGGGGAGAAAAACTTCCACACAGCCATAAACCCCAAACTCATCACCTTTAACTAAAAACAAAGTTAAAAATAAAAAGACAACACACAACCCCATCTCCCGAAGAATGCCCAAAGCAGCTCACTCCTCCTAACAAATACATAAATATGCCATGGCATGGGGATGCATGGCAGTAGCAGGTGCAGAGGCAGTCTTCAGAAGGAAACTGCTCCCTCACCTCATAGGGCCTCTAAAGAGCAGAAGAGAGTTACCCAAGACTCAAATGTATGCAGCCAACACGTTCTGGCTGATGCTGCAAGCCCTGGATGACACTTGGAAACCAGCAATAACATGGCATGGCTTTTCTCCCTTGTGCTGCTCTTTCTGTATCTGACTACTGTAGGATTTTCTTTTACAAGTACTGTAGCAACACATTTGCACCAATATGAAACAAACATGCATATGAATGTGCAGTTCTCTGCAGAAGATACTAAAATTATTTCTGGACTGCTTTCCTGTTCCAGAAAAAATGTGGTTAAAAACCCTGAAATTTTCTATAAATTAGTGGAAAGTAAAAATAATTTATATGGATGTGTAATTACATAACAGGGAATAAAGACAGTAACAAAAGCAAAATAGGTGCATAAAGGAAAGTCATCCTTCTCATGTCCCTTTTACCACCTCTCAGCAGAAAAACCAAGGAACTCTCGATAACAATCTCCTTTTTTTCCACCCTTTCTACCCATCGCATTAAATTTCAGAGAGAGAGGAAGCATCTACAATTTTATTTTACAAGCCCCTTGGAAAAGATATATTTCTCAAGCAACAGAACTCTTCAAGTCTCTTTCATATCTTTTTTTTCTCACAAACAGATGCCTCCAGGGAGCTCCTCCTGCCCCCCCTTGTTAAGCCCAAGCACCTACATAAAAAGCAGGAACTCTAGGGCTGACAAGCAGCAGATTCCCAGAAGCCCAGGGTATATTAATATGAAGCTCTCCAGCAAGGTCTCAGAACTTTCCAGCGCAGTTTTTTTTTATTTTCTGTAATTTAAGGTGAAACTCTTACAAGTAGAACACAAGCAGTAAGTGGAGGGTAACGTGTGCTGTGCACTTGGAGCAACCTTCCCTAGACTCCTTTAGCTCTGTACAAAGAGCTGCATTTTCCAAGCCCTGTTCTCTGTGGGGCTTGTATTAAAAATTAAAACAATAAAAATATAAAACACTGCACAGAGCCAGTGTAAAAGTTATGGTAATTGAGCATGTATGCTCATTTAGTGCAATTTTTTAATAGGCATTAAACAAATTCTAAAAAGCAAACTACTAGCAAAGCAGCAAAATTCTTCTCCATACCACACTGCAGTCTATGCATTCTGGTCTGTTCTTTTAGGAACCCCATTTGAAGCATTTAACAGTAACATGGAGCTGACCAAGCACCTCAGTTCCCTGAACAAATTAATTTCAACTTGAAATGCTGAAATGAGAACAAGGGAAGCCAGTGGATGTAATCTTTTGGGATTTCAGTAAAGCTTTTTTTTCATACGGTCTCTCACAGTGTCCTTCTGGACAAAATGTCCAGCACATAGCTCAGTAAAGATGTAATTTGATGAGTGAGCAACTGACTCATGGGTTGAGCACAAAGGCTTATGGGGTTACATCAGTCTGGTGACTAGTCATTAGTGGGGTCCCATAGGGCTCCTTTTTAGAGCCAATTCTTGTCAACATCTTCATAGACAACCTGGACGCAGGACTCAAAGGTATACTAAGCAAGTTTGCTGATGACACTAAACTGGGAGGATCTGTTGGGTCTCTCAAAGGCAAGGAGGCCCTGCAGAAAGACCTCAATAAATCAGAGGGCTGGACAATCACCAACTGTATGAAGTTTTAACAAAGACAAGTGCCAGATTCTGCAGCTGGGACGGGACAACCCCGGATGTACGTACAGACTGGGGAACAAAATGCTGGAGAGCAGTGCCATGGAAAGGGACCTGGGGGTCCTGGTCGATGGCAAGTTGAATATGAGTCAGCAGTGCCCTGGCAGCCAGGAGTGCCAACCCTGTCCTGAGGGGATCAGGCAAAGCATTGCCAGCCAGTCAAGGGAGGGGATTGTCCCGCTCTGCTCTGCACTAGGGCAGCCTCACCTCAAGTCCTGTGTGCAGTTTTGAGCATCACAATATAAGAAAGATATTAAGCTAATTTTAAAGCAGGGCTGCCAGGATAGTGAAGGGCCTTGAGGGGAAACCAGACAAGGAGTGGCTGAGGTCACTTGGCTTAGTCAGCCTGGAGGAGACTGAAGGGAGACCTCATTGCAGTCTACAAATTTCTTGTGAGGGAAAGTGGAGGGGCAGACACTGATCTGTACTCTCTGGTGATCTGTGACAAGACCTCTGAAGGAATGGTATGAAGCTGTGTCAAGAAAGGTTTAGACTGGATATGAGAAAATGTGTCTTTGTCCAGAGGATGGCTGGGTACTGGAACAGGCTCTTCAGAGAAGTGGTCATGGCACCAGCCTGTCTGAGTTCAAGAAGCGTTTGGACAGCACTCTCAGGCACATGGTATGTTTTTAGGAGTTGTGTTGTGCAAGACTAGGAGTTCAACTTTGATGATCTTTGTGGGTGCAGGATATTTTATGATTCTATGAACTGCAGTTTTCTTCTTTTGAACATCCCAGCAAATGTAGGTTGCTAGCATCTATATCCACAGGAAGCAAAAAATCAGAGTTATATGTTTCAAAAGTTATCAAAATTACAGCTGGGCTTCATCTGTGGCTCATGATTGACCGGAAACAATGTTACTGGACTGCACCAGCCCCTCATAGCTGAGTGCTCAGTGTCACATAGGCCTGCACAGGGTGAGCCAGTATGATAGAGTACATTCCCATCAGTGAACACATTATCACTGTGTGCTGCTTGCTGATACCTAGCTAGCAAATATTTAGTGAGCTCTGGGTAACCCAGTTTTCCATCAAGCAGAAAACCTGACAAGCTTAGCCAGCATTGCATGCTCTGTCATTAGGGGCATATCATACTTGAGATTTAGAAATGCTAACTGCTGCAAGTCCAAAGAATAACAGTGCCATTTATTCAGAGTACAGCACACTTCTGAGCATAGCATTAAGTGCCAGAAAGTTTAGTTTATATCTGATATAGAAGTATCTAGCTCAGCTGTCAAAAATGCAGGTTTGTATTGTTTCCTAAGAACATAGCTATGTTACTTCCAAAATAAATCCATTTCTATGCTTGCTTCATATTTTCGCGCTCAGATCTGTTTTTGAATTCAATAGGTCAGCTCTGTAAGGTAGCAATAAGTTGCTGTTCATGCTTATTCCTACTCAAACCACAGCATGCCTGAATATTCCCTTCTAAGGGCCTGATTCTCACAATGATGAATGCTGTGGTGATTCAGTAAAAGAGCAAATGGTACAATTAGTATTACATAAAACCAGTTCTCAAGAGTGGGTAACTCACAACAATTTACACTTACTCGGTGAGCTAAGGAAACATGAGTACTCCTAAGACATTAACATTTTGCAGTTTAGGGTAACGTGTTGCTGCCATTGCGAAAGCATTTCCTGAACAAGAACAAGAAAATCAGGAAATTTTATATAAAAGTTTGGAACTCAAATATTAACAATGGTTAATATGACAAAATGTTTGCGTGCATTTTTTTCAGTCAATTGTGGTATGCAAAAGCTGCTTTGTTCATTCAGTTATAATATATGGTAGGCAGGTAAATTGACAAAGTTCAGTCTTATGCCTATCCTTTCAATTCTTCCATCAGTATCAATAGGACTAAAACACATATTAGCTGTTCAGATCTTCATCAGGAACCACTCATCAGTCCTTTCAGCCTCTCTTATGCAGCAGCACAAATACAACCATCTTCATGTGGAATTTTCACCAGCATTGAGAGGAAGCACTTTGCCATTGGTACCATTCCATTTCCTTTAACATAGCTTTTGGTTATGCATCCAAGTTTGAAAAGTAATAACAACAGATTGAATTTGAACTTTATGTTGTGATAAAGTTCTAGCCCTCTGAACTGCCCATTCAACCCTGGTTTCTATTTCTCAGAGCCCTTCCATGTAGCTCTACCATGACTTGAATGAAGATCCTTTTATGCTTGGAGCTGCATTTATGAACCCTAGCACTGCCCCAGAAAAAGAGGAAAATGCATAGCCTTGTTATAACACTAAAATAACAATCTACTTTTATATACATATATGGTCAAATCCTAGGTAGACGTTGACAGGAAGGGACAAGGGTATATAATCAGCACTGCTCATACTGCTGCTTCTTTAACAAGATTTGGCTATCATATATAAAACTGAATTTTGAAACATTTTATTCTGCATTCATTGCTATGACTTAGAAAACACAAACTCTGCCTGAAATACTGTAGCAGTGTCTGGTTTAGCAGCAATCCCAAGCCAAGCCTGGGATAACTGTGAGTGATGCAATCCATGCTGACAAAGCACTGAAGCCTACAGCTCTTCACCACTGCAGCAAGGCACATTGGGCAGTACTGACACCTGGACATCCTCTCAGACCAAGTGCTTCCTAGATGTATTTCCCAGGACAGAAGCAACAGTCTCTTGACTGTTCCAGAACAGTCGTGACTGATCCTCCAGAAAAATCCGTTTTTCCTTTGAGGCAGACATAAATTGTAAATACAATAAATTACAGATGAGTAAGAAACATGAGCATGCAAAGAGTATATTTAAGAGAGTTTTGCACTTAGCAGCACAGGTGCATTTCTCCTGGCTAATCATTTTGTTACTCCTTTCATTTCAGATTTCCAATACGCTGATAACAGAATTTCTGATTTGCTGCACCTGAGCACTACTGCCTCCAGCTCCAATATGATACATAATAAAAAGGACTTTGTTTGCTGCAGAAAAAAATACAACCACTATTTTAGATAGCATAATCTTACAAATATCCATTTGAACCTTTCAGCATAGATCCATTACAAATTAAAATGTACCACAGCTCATTCTATTGTTCATTTCCAAACAAAACTTAATTTTATAAATTTATTTTTATTTATATTTTTCTACATTTCTGTTGTAACAACTATACCATCAATTGCCACTGCAGTTTAAAAAATAAAGTAAAATAACAATTCATGATCATAATACACAAAAATAGCAAGTAGTAAAATTTGAAATTAAGTATGCTAGTGTTGTTAAAAGCATATAATATGCCATGTTCAAACTAAATTTTCTGGGGAAACAATGTGAAAGGAGACAAATTTCCAAACCTCTCCTTTTTTTATGTGAAATAGAATTATCAGTTCTCCAGCCTTCATGGGAAGGCTTGGCCACCTTCAAGTCTCTCCACAGGGAAAAAGAGAGATACATGTACCATCCAGGAAAGCAGAAAACACAGCTGTCCTTCATCTTTTTAATACAATGTTCAGGAAATAAAGATAACCATAAATACCTGATTAAGTACTCCAAGCCTATAAGTTTTAAGATTTTTACCATTTAAAACAACTAATATTTTTGCAAGCCTCATGCAAGTAACTGGTAAGAGGAACGTTCAGTAACTGTTTCTGAAAAAGTATTCCTGGCTACCTGGAAGTCAGTGTGCATTTTTTAATCCAGAATCAGTTAAACATGGCATGAAGGCTAAGAACAAAGAGTGATCTTGGCCAAAAGGCTGGAAGATGATTGAGTCAATTTGCAGTCACTGAATTTTTTTTCAAAGAAAGACCCCAGGCTTAAGAAGCTGCTCTTGGTGGCAAATTGGATTGCTAAAATATTTGAGCACCTAGTGAACATCAACAATTTCATTAACAACATTTGAATAGTACAACTCATCCATTCTCAAAAAACATTGCACATTTTTGTAGACAATTCTGAAATGATATTTCTTGGCTTCAGTCTCATCCAAATAATGGGACAAAAATAAAATTAAAAAAAAAGCAAAACGAAACAAACAACAGCAAAAAACCCAAAACTACCAAAGCACACACCCTCCACACACCACCCCCCCCACCCCCTCCCGCAAAAAAACCCAAAGCCAAGCAAACAAAAAACAACAACAAGCACCAAAAAACCCAAACAAACAAAAAACAATCAACAAGCCAACTAATCCAAATAGTTCAGCAACTTAGGTAAACACTGGGCTAGTACCAGTGTGTCAGAAGGTCACTGTACATAACACTAGTCTGAGAGTTCTCAGATCTCCACACCTAGGAGAGTAGGAAGAACTACAGATAAGCTGGATGAAGCTGCTGGCTAACCTTTGTCCTGTGGGAGAGCACCGCACTCAATACTGCTTAACAGAGCTACACTCTGCTCAACAGACACAAAACATGTTTAAAAATTATTAAGCAGAAGAAAGAGGAGAGAGGGATGGAGTGGGGGAGAGGAAGGAGAGGGAGAGAAAGAGAAAAATAAAGATGTGCCTTTAAGCACCAAGCTGTCCTACATAATAAACCAATCAAGACATTCAATAAGGCCTGGTGGTTTGACTTGTAAGACATTCCAGGGCCTCAGATGCTGCACCCTTCCCAAACAGTCCATGCACATGTGGTGAGACCTGAAGACACAGTAAGGTAGTGAATGGCAAGCTGAGGAACAACTTTACAGTTCACTGGCTCTTCTTCCCCAATTCCCAAGGATATTCATAGATATTTTCAAAGTGAAGTAAATAAGCATGTTTGCAATGGCTCTTTCTCCACTGCCCCTGGAAACGCATCTGAGGCTCTGTAAGCTCAGAGCTCACTCCACCACACTGGGCATTACCTTACCAGGGCAGAAGAGCCCAAAGCACTAAGAACGAATAGCACCATAGCACACAGAAGACAAGCTCTTAAATTACAATGCAGTATCTTTTATTCTGGAAGATTATTGCATGGAAGAGTCATTCTTGTGAGAGCCATCATAAGAAGCTGTTTGTACTGATCACCTGTATACAATTGCTACAGCCCATCTCATCTAATTCAGCTCCAGGGTAAGAAGAGGTATGAAAAGGTATAAACATGATATTCCGCAGGTATTAAGTTTCAGATATTTTGGTGGTCTCCACTATAAGGGCAAAGAAGAAAAGTAGGAACAATATCTTCATACTTTTAAAGTAGAAAAAACCCTCCACAGTGATCATAGTGATCTTCAATACTAAGAGTAAGCAACAAGTAACCAACAGAAAGAAAAAGATATTATATTAAGTCTTGGTGACTAGTGTACTTCACTTGTGTATGAAGTAATGCCTCTCCTACCCTTTTTCTTGATAATCCAAAGAGTGAAAGCTTTATTATCTACTCAACCAACCCACAAATAAGGAAGTATCACCATGCCAAAGACCAACAATGGATAAAAAAGTCTGTTCAAAAAACCATGGATATCCCATATTGTAGTCAGTAAACACAAATAAGCATAGGAACATGTTATTTTGCATATCCATGCATAAGCCTGGTTGTACTTGGGGATATACATATGTCAGAGTACTTAACTAGATCAAGGAAAAAGGAAATATAAGATAGTCAGGTTTTACCACTGGCTAGATTGCATCTCTCTAAAAACACATTCTTGATAAATCCACTAACAACTTGAACACCAAAACATTTCTGAATAAACTTAGTGTTAACTTTGCAGTAGTCAAAAGCATCTAAACCTGAATCTTGCTTACACAGATTTCACAGGGAAATTAGCCTACATTTGAAGCATAAGTAATTAGTAAATCTTGTTACTTACTAAGCATGACTACCCCATCCTCAGCAGGTTATGCAAAGGTCAGCAGAAACCAACAGTGCATCTTCTACCTTACAAAAAAATCATCAGTTGTTTCTCTCAAGGCAGATGAAAGCTTCACAACAGACAGCCATCACCAAAGAAGTCACCCAGAAGGCTTGATCAGCAGTCAGTAGGCAGAGCCCAGCACTTGACAGTGCTAATGAAGCAAACTTGCTACATCTGATAAAGAGCACCAAATTTCTATGGTCATTCTACTCACTGCCTTTGGGGGAGCAACCCATCCCCACACTGTCCTCTTGAGCAATACATGCTTCTGGTAAACCTGTTATTACCCTCCAGTACTACAAACAATATCCATGGTTGTTAAGTCACAAGAAACCTAAACCACTAGTACACAACTGAGGAAGTAAAATCACATAGGAAAGTCATGTCTTGCACCACTACATAGTCTGTAATACATCACTTTTCTCTTGGTGAAAGTAACTAAGATGCCTCTTCAGAAGAGTTTCCTGACAACACCATATAAATAAAGCCCCTGCCAATGCACATCGCGCTTCCATTGTGCTGATGCTTGGGATTAGGTTCCATGATGCAATGCAAATGTAAAAAGAGGAAGAATGTTTCACAGAATTTAATGTATGGAAAATTCATACTTTGAGATGATTGCATTTCTCTTTTCATGTTTCAGACATATATTTTGTATAAAGTAGAAAGAAGCTTTCAAGAAGAGTCTAAGAATTACCTAGGGGAAAAAAATAGAGAAAACTGAATTTTAAATGCTGATCTTTTTCATATTGACACTCCTGTTCCATGCTAACTTCTTTTTCTAAGATGAGTTTATCCAATTTTCAAATAGATTATACAAAATTACAAGGGAGCACATCTAGGTTGGGACTATTCCTAAAATATTTCTTAATATCCGCATCTTTATTGTGAAGACAAGGTCCCCTGGCTTTAGCATTCTTAATACCGTGAGAAATTAAAATATTTTCTTTGGAATCATTTTCTCAGAGATGAGAGAAAACTGATGGGAGCACTTTTGGTTAAGAGAGTAGACTTCACAGGTCTACATATGGGGAGTGACAGACCTCCACTTATACATGCACCCACATCAGAAGAAAGTAAATGAAAATGACATTTCTGATTCAGTACCAACTAAATTTTACAAAAGGTAGAGCCATCCAGGAGTTGTCCTCCCTAAGCAGTGTACATACTTTACACAGCTTTACAGTCCTGAAAACCACAGTGAGTATGATCTGTGCCTCCATGCTGTTTAAAACTGGCAAGTAGGGAAGCTATTAGACTGCTCATTAAGGGTATCTGCATTTCAGATAATCACTCCAGCAGTAGCACTATGCTATTGCAGTCCAAGGCACTGAACAAATCATTCAGGTTCCAGGAAACATACTCATTTATGGTGCCATCACTAAGGGTCAAACAACAAGGAAACATGCTTAAAGAGGGAGGATGTTTACAGCATAGATTCACATGAACACCAGATGTTGTACCAAGCCACACCCTGAAACTTCTTCATACTTTCTGTGTTCATATCATATTTCCACTATAAGAGCTTTAATTATCATAAGTTAATCACATCCCTGAGGCATTATAAGGTAGCAGGCAATGGTGGATGCCTCTAATCCTTCTGGGGTGTAATTATTTCATAACCACTATGCTTCAGGGTTACCTGATTGCCATTACGGAAAATTTTATACTCTCTCTTTTCTCAACCCAAGCCTTTTAAAATGAAATACATCTCTGACCTATTTTACACAATCTCAATTCTTTCCCTTAACATGCAGTGTAGGACTTTGTTCTTTTCTAGCCAGTAAAGCTAATCTTCTCCCTCCACCCTCCGCTTTATGGCACATCTAGCACAGCGTAAACTACTTGGAGGCAGTATTTTCAAGGTGACAGACGGGATTTGAACAGAGATTTTTTTCACTGTTTGATGTAGGAAGGATTATGATGCTCAGCTCCACAATGAGAATTCTATAAAAGACTTGTTGTTGTAAGAAACCAGGGTCAAATACATGCAGATGTGTTTTCAGCTACAGCTTACTACCCTTCTAGTGGAAGGGATTTTTGATGTGATGATTCATTCCTCTCAAGTTGCTTCCATCTAAGATAAAACCAGATGTGGATCAACATGAACTTTTTTTTTTAATTATGAAGCCTTTTTTGCTTTGTCTATTTTCCATCTCAAAATTCTAAAAGGAGAGTCAACAAAAAAAACAAAATTTAAGAAATTTTGCTTACAGAATAGGCCTTTCTATTTTTAGAAACTGCCAAGGGCAGACAAAAAAACCATTTTACTAACCATGAAAGAAAGACTAGGTTGGGAGTATAAGGAACTTTAGAGAGTAAAAGATAAATGAATCCTCCTTTCCTCACCCAGACCCTGGCAAAGTACCCCAGCAACTTCCCAAATTACATGCAGGCCTCTGAATGGGAACAACTAGGCCAAAGTCAAGACTTTAAACTAGTGTAGTGCCATTTCTAGGTCTTTTCAATACCCATCTATGCAGCTCTGGTAAAAAACACAAACCAAAAAATTGCAATGACACAGTTCCCACACTGATGTGAGCAATAACTGACTATGGCAATAACTGGCAGTGCTCTCATGGCCTTGGTGGGTCTGACATTAGGCAGTGCTCAGACACAAGCAGAGGAAAATGAACTAGACTGCATTTGATCTGATGATGCAAATCTTGGAACATGCTAAAAATAAAATTCTTCCTCTTAAATTTTAAAGATCTCAAAACTTGGTAATATTTCAGGCTTTCCTCTCCCTGTTTAACAGGTTTGAGGTCCTTATGGCATTTATTTTGTGGAGTGCACACAGGAGATAAGGGTAAAGAATAAGTAACAAAAGCAAAGGGGTGAAATAAAAAGGGGGAAAGTACATTTCAGACTGAGACTGCTTGCTCAGCTAGAAACCAGGCAAGAATACTGCTGCTATAAGGTAGAAGCAATAAAATAATCAATATAACTGTAGATGTCATTAGATGTCACACACCTTAACCAAAGCCTACAGTACCTGCCACTTGATCTTGCACCTGGACATCTCTCTCTCTCTGACTCTAAACAAATGGATACATAAATAAAAACTTAGGGGCTGAGTTTGATTTCAGAGTGCTGTTTTAAAATTCTGGCTACAGGATAAACCTTCATCTCTTTTGCTCTACTGTTGGTTTAAGGTGACACTCAAAGTATTGAGAGTAAGCTCTGTAGTTAAGATGCCAAGCTGTCTCTTCTAAGGATTACTGAAGCAAGATGAGAGGGAAACTGTTGCTGGGAGGGTAAACTGCCTGCACCAATTCTTCTGAGGTAAATCGTGACTCATTAGATAGAAGCATTTCTAAAAAAATGTTGTCTGCAGTTCATTGTTTACTTCAAGATATTGTTAATAAATCTCCTACAGATATCCTATAATAAAATTTCAGATAAATTAGGGCAATAAAGGCAAAGACGTCATTATTTCAAAAATAATGATCTCATCTACATAATGTGGTCTATGAAGCAGGAATCTTTAGTAAACTTTGTTAAAGTTGGAAAAGGGATCTATAAATTACTTTTAAAAGTCCTTCCATTTTCTATTCTTCAGTGATTTCTTGGTGTGTTTCTATAAATATTAAAACCAAATACTGTTCTTGATAATGGAAACATTTTCTTAAAGATTAATGACCAAAACATGGGCAAGTGCTTGAGTTCACTGACTTGCAAGTCCATACCAAAGTAAGGTTAATGTCATTTCATTAATTGGATAAAACATTGTGGGAGGGGGCCAGTTTTAGCTACTTAAACACATATTAACTCTGTATTCCAAGAAAACAGAAGCATTGATAGTTATCTAAATCATGAAAACTGAAGGTCTTATCTTTCAAATGGCTCCACCTTACACAGAATTACAAACACCACTCCAGAAGCCTGAAAATAGCACTTTATCAGGTTGTGGGTTTCCTCCTCCGATTAGTTATTTGACACTGTTATTTTCTCCTCAACTGGAGCAGAAATGAAGACAGCTAGTCTGGACAGAAAGAGATCGACGTAATGGTAAACATAAACAATTTAACACATTTATATATACAGCATTCAAACTCCATACAGCTGCTTGGAGTCTAGCACTAAGAGGGTAAACAAGATAAAAAACGTAGTTTTTCATTAAGCAACAGCTAATCAGAATTGCCTGATTTGGTTGGATTGTCACTGTGTAACTGAGAGCCACTGTAACAGCAACAGCACAACACCTTAGTTACTGAGTGAATTGCTGTCTCTGGCAGTCTCAGAGGAGAGTGATGGACTGGGAAGAAATTGAAACTTCAACCATCTATCGTAAAGTACACACAAGCATGAAGGGAAACCTCAGCAGAAGGAGAACTCACAGATGTTTGATTAGAGGCCTTTGAACTCAAACACTGCCACATGAGAAACTTCCACCAATATTTTAATACTTTGAGGAGGAAAGAAAGATGAAAATCAGAAAACAGCTGTTGGAACTCAGCATTGTCTCTTCTTTCTCTTTGCACATCTTAAGACAGTTCAGGCCCAGTCCAAACTGCATGAGAAACCTTTATTAGTTTCTTCTAGAGCACGAGTTCTTATTTAGCATTATAAAATATATCGCCGCGGCCCGGGTTCGATTCCCGGTCAGAGAAGAAGTCCCCCGGGCAGATGGAGCTCGTTAGCCCTGTAAGGCCATCCATCTAAGAGAAGGTCACTCTAAACAAACCTACGTCCTGAGGACCTCACTGCCACCGTCCAAGCTTGCTCGGCCCCGGCAGATGAACCTCAGGATTAAAGGGTGGGCTCAGCTCAGCGCACACTGTGTCTCACCTAAAAAAAAAATCCACTGCGCAGGCTCGAAGGGTAAAGACCCTTCCCAAATCTTCGTTCGCGAAGACTGGCCATACATACAAAATATATCATTTTATATATATATATATATAAAGTATATAATTTCATACTATTTGCCACTGAAGATCAAGGACTCAGCAGAATATTTAAGAATATTTAAGACCTGGTGGACTACATATACCTGCTGGTTGCTAAGCACTAGAGAGTATGATGAACGGGAGATAGCTGGTAGAGGGCAGCTCCACAAGCCAAAAGGCTGGTTCAGAAATACAGTCATTTAATCTGCTCTACAAATTTAAAACATAAATAATTTGACTGTCTGTCTCCTGCCCAGTGGTAACAGAAATCTGAATATTTAATTATCTTTGTGTTTTGAATAACTACGGTTTGTGGAACTGCAGTTTAAAGCCAGTGGAGCAGAAAGAATATAAGCTGTTTTGTTAATCAGGACTTCAGTTACTCTTTCATTTGATTTCTAGTTCTAAAGGAATACAACAATGCTTTACTTTGCTTTAAAAATCATATCTACATCATAAACCATATGTGTATCTTAAGTAATAAAAACCATTACGATCCATCAGGAGGCAAATGCTGCTCTCGTTTTACAAGATAGCTTTAATTAAAGTATTATAAGCGTCTCCCCTTGGGATGGGGCTCCTTCTCCGTAACTCAGAACTAGGACTGAGTTCAACTCACGGGCCATTAGGCTAAGTGCTGCACAGGCACAGGCAGAAAGGATGTTCCTCTTTTAAAGAATAGGCTGAAAATATGCTAGAAGGGATGCAGTAATGCTAACAGACTTCTGCAGAGTTGTTTCTGTTTTGGTTTTTGTTTGTTTTGTGGGTTTTCTTAAAGCTTTAGAAGTTAAGGCTTTTAGCCTAAGTAACAGAGGGCAAAAGAAATATCAAATGAAAAGAATGATGGGAAGTAGATGAGAAGCTGTGGAAGCAGAAAAAATATGCACAGCAGGAAGTGACTAGTTTAGCTAATGACAGAGCAAACCAACAGGTTAAAGGCTAGACATAGTCTACTTAGATACAGGAAGATATAAATATAGTAAGCGATGTCTTCAACTTATTAATATAGATTTATACTGGTGATTAAAAACAATGAGGGGGCTGTGCTGAGGGACAGAGCTCCTCCAGCAGTGCTGACCCTGGGCTCCTCCTGAGGTGCCTGCTTGCAGGACCAGTGGAAACCAGGCCTGGCACTTAGGGCAAGCTTTAGTTAGGATGGGATATTCACCTAGTCAGTTATACAATTCTTCAAAACTTAACTTATTATTACCTTAAGTTTATAAGATACCATGTGCAGAAATGCTTCCATGCAATATGATTATGATTTCATTTTAATTCTGGGATAGTGACTCTAGAGGAGCATCTTCATTTCATTTTTGATATTTTTATGGTGTGTTGGTTTTCCTTGGCATCAGAACAGAAAGACATGCCAAAGCCTTCTCAAAAACAAAACATTAGTTATCTTCTGGCAAACTGTACTAGCAAGAAGTTGTCACTGATAGAGGAAGAAGTTGTCACTGATAGAGGAAGGGAACGATACAGGAAAAGCAGTGTTTTGAATAGTTTTCATTGAATGGACTGAGGCAGAGTGAAGTCAAGTGAATTGAAGTAAGAAAGAAAAATAGACTCAGTGAAATTTCTCTCTGCTACCTACATCACAGGATATTTCTCCCTCTCTTTTCAAATATGATAAATCTGACACAAATATTCATATACTGTACTTATGCAAAACCCTATGCATATACACATACATTATACACATATACATGCACACACCTTTATATTATAGATGCAAAATATGAATATTGCACATAGGTATGTTGCATTTACTAATAGAGGACGTTTTCTGTATGGCTTACATGTAACAGCCCAATGGTTACTATTCTTAAATTTCCTTTTCCTATTTAACTTCCTACCGTATTAATATTCAGAAATTGCATATAGAGGATTTAGACTTCTATCACTAAAAAAATTTAGCCCAGTCTTCTGCTGCAAAATTATAGAAAGAATTTATACTACTGTTGGACACATCTAGAAGGATTCAATAATCAAAGATAAAATAATTTTTATTGTATAAAGCAAATTAGAATGATCTGTGATACCAGTATTGAGTGATACCAGCAGCTGCCAGCCCCCTCCCACAAGCTGAGACAGAACAGGCAATAAGTAGTAGAAGGCGCTACAGCCTTTATTTTCACAGGTCAAATCTGCCCATTTTCAGAAGTGTACCTAGAGAACCAGGTTGGCCAGGAGGGAGCACAGGAGGGCCTTTCATCTGCAGTTCCCTCCAGATAGGCTGCCATGGTCAGAAAACCTCCTCAGACATCACAACAAGCCTCTTTGGTAACACAGTCAGTGAATCATTGCCCTTCTAGTGAAATTTCCTCTCCCTAGCATTCAATCTGAGCTTCCCAAGCTGTAATTCCCAGTCCATGCCTTTCGTTATATCATCTGGATTTACCAAGAAGTGCTTGTTTCCTTCAGCTTTGTGATTGCTCTTCAATTGTCTGCAGGCTTCTTATTGGATTTCCTCTTTGCCAGGCTCAAGAAGCCCAGCTGCCACAGCGTGCCTTCATGAGACACGTACTTCAGGCTCCTGATCATCTTGGTATCCTGTGCTTTTGGACATGAAGCTCTCCAGTGAACAAGCTTTACCCTCCTTGTGGTGGCAGATCTCAGGTTTTAAAAATCATATGCCCTAACTTTAAAAAACACCTAAGAATATCCCAATCTCTACCATAACAGAGTTGGCCTCTCAGTAAAAACAGACTTTGACTTTTTCACTTACTCTTTTAAATTACAGCTGACACTCAAGAATAAATATAGCTCAGCACACATCAAAACATACATGCACACATCAAAACATACATACACACACATACACTTTTCTACATTTAAAAAAAATTATTTCAGGCAAAATCCAGCAACCCTTTTCAGTTATAACTGCACAAGTCCTGATCAAAAGCTTGCTGAAGGCAAGGGGAGTATATTCAATGACTTTCATTGCTTTGGGGTTGAGCCATTAAGAATCCTAAAAACAGCTAAATCTGAATTAGCATTTTTGTAAGGACAAGTCCAATTAGTAAGTGGGAGAACTCCAAAGTAGATGTGGTGTGCCTCAGAAGCTGTGCTGGTAATTCACTGGGTAAGATCAAATCCCCTGCTCAGTACGGTTTTAAGGCAGCTCTCAGACTTTAATGTCAGCTACTGACTGAATACTTTTTTTTTAATGATAGTAAAGGTATCAATCCCAGCATCTGGGACAAATTACAATTTGAGTTATTACACTCTGATCAAGCCCCATCTTTCTACAGTATCTTCACATACAGAACACTGTTTCAGCTCAGTATTAAGCAGCTTCCAGCTCTGAAGTCCATACTTACTCAAAGAGTGGCTGCATTTCAGTAGTTTTATGAAATTATTATGTATAGCAAAATCTCTGGAAACACTATGGGTATTTATTTCATTTTAATTTGAACCCATAAGTTAGGAAGAAACTCCATTCTATAGAGGCACATCCAATACAGCAAATTTAGCTTTGATTTTTTTAACATTATTACCACTTAATTACTTTCCTGAAATAACAGTGGATGGAAGCAAGATATTAATTTTGTCTGAGACTAAACTACATACTGAAAGACTGGCCACTTTAATTAGTTCAGCACTCCCAAAATCATTAAAATAAAAAAAAAAAGGAGAGCAAACAAAGAATAAGCTGCATGCCACATGCTTAATTTCATCTGTAACTTCATATTGCATGTTTGATGTAAAAAATGTTAGTTCAATCAGCCACAACAAGGTACCCAAATGTGGCTTTTGCACAGACAACCCAAATCATAAATAAAACCACAGTAACTTAAAATGCAGGTGACAGAACAGAGACAGCAGTGTGACCTATAGGGAGAAAAAGTACAAGTGATATGGAAGGCAGAAGACAGTGTATTTACCCTGTACAGATCAAAATATCAAACCTCCCTCCCCATTCCCAGTATGAAAAAGCCACCCTTTGTCCCCAGCATCACCACGATGTCGAACACCTCAACTGATCTTCAGCTTGTTCACTACTCAGAGACTGTAACACAAGCTTTTTGCAGTTAGTTCTTTGAAGCTTTGCTCTCAAAGGTTCTGTTATAGAGTCAGACAAATTATCAGGACTACTGATGCTGTTAAGTATTACTGATGCTTCAGCTGCTTTGCATACAAATAAGTAGTATCAGCTTCTTCTTCCAGAGGACCTAAAACATTTTCACCGGGATACAGGCAAGAGACCTGCAAGCTCCCCATCTTCCCCAGGAACCAAGTCAGGCACAGATGAACACTGAGGTCAGCAACAAACATGTAGACTAAGTAGCCTCCTGGATCCTCCTGTTCTTATGACATATTACTTATAAAGATCCTCTTGAACAGATGAGCTGGATGAGGCAGAAACAAAATGTGCACGTCCTAAGGTGACATTCCCTGCACCATCTCAAAGTGAGTCAAGACACTGACCTCAGTTTCCCTCCACTCGTACATAAGGTTTCAAGACAGTAACTTTGAAGGTGCAGCTGGGAGCACCAGCACAGAGTCTAGCTGTAGTTCATACACATTTCCTCAGCTGCCTGCCCTGGGAGAGCACTTGCTGTAGCAATGGAGTAGCCATTATGTTTAAGTAACTGATTTGATGCTAGCAAGTATTTCCCTTTTAAGAACAAACAACTTCAGGATGCTATTTAATCAGGCCACCATCTATCGTGTGCATTCTCAAATGATACAAATCCAGCAAATCATTCTTTTCTCTCTGTTTCAAAGATAAGATGGGGGAGGGGGGAAGCCACAGTGAAAACATTACAAAAAGCCATTAAAGTAAGAGACAACTGATTTTGTAACCAAATTCTTTATACACTGGACACAAACTTGGACAACAGTACCACAAAAGCATTACCCATTAAGAACTCTTGATTTAACCATTTTGAGATGTATTTTAGAAACCACAACAAAACCTCCAAAATGTCAGATGCACAAATTGAGGCCACCATATCCCAAGTGATTAAACCAGAGTGATCTAATATTCATACTTTCCCTAGACTATGTCTCTTTGTTTTTGAGTGCTGTCTTGAGACTCCTTGGCAGAGAGGAAGACTATGAAGTGCAGCTGAGCAGCCCTCTCGCCTGAACAGCTCTCAAGACAGCACTTTGATACAGGAGGAGACAGGACTCAGGAGAACATATAAATATCTTATAAGGTGCTGGAACACTCAGTAATTAATTTTTCAGCAAGGAGAAGCTTTTATTTCAGCAATGTGTAAAAAATAAATTTCTAATTCCATTCCCTCTGCCTTGCTACTCATGCTCTGACCCAAAGTAATAGAAGAAACTGAAGAGTAACAATTAGAAACCTGCATAAAAGAGGCTAAGAGTTCCTGGTTTTACTTAACCTAATTTCCACAGCAGTATGTGAGAGCTGTATTTCCATTACAGAACTCTGTGGAAAATTTTGGGTTTTTTCTGTGTGAATCTAAGAGAAAAAGAACACTTTGGCTTTAATTAGGACAAGAAGGTTTAGGGGGGTGGGTGGAGATCCTGAAAGCTTTACCTGCTTCAGCACAGACATACTTTTGTCATTCTGAAGTCTAGGGTAGGTTAGACAAAGCATGAAAGCATTAGTCACAACAAATGGGAATGTCCAATTTTTATGGGAGCATTACATTAAAAGTTATGGTGAGCCAGATTCAACACATAATCTGATGGAAAAAAGAATGTTCCTCCATCCCTCCTCTACTTCCTCAGCGCTGATTTTGCCTGAGACTCTTCCTACACAATTTTAACCCATCTCTTTTGGATATATTGCTCTTCCAACATGAGGGAACACTTGCCCTGTTCCAAGCTCTTCCCTGCAGTCCTAAGTAAACAATTAGTGATACCCTCTATTAGCTCCCTGACTTGCTACATCTGGCAAGATCTGGAGGACAGCTTCAGATGTGCACCTAAATGGTTTGCTACACACTTCCACTTTCAGTCAGGAAGTAACAGAGAAGAAAATCTGTTTCTTGTGATGATTCTAGAAAACCTTTCAAGAGCTGTGCACCTCATGTCGCAGCACTGGTTTCAAATACCTGCCATCAGGTAAGGAGGCAAATGAATCTAAATCAAGGTAATGTGTAGGGGAGGTGCATTGCAATACCTAAGCTAGTCTCGGTCTCCATTTCTGCATTTGCTAAACACACCACCAGGAACCCAATAAAAATCCTTACTGATATCTTGTTCACAAGTTTTCATAAACAGCTTATTTACATAAAAAAATTCTCATCCTCATATCCCCAGACAAATGTACCTCAACAGCATTTAGTTCCTCTGTGAATTATAGAGCCATTTTATGATTCAACTGTGTTTCAGGTGCTTGCAAACTTACTGAGCTAACAATTCTTATTAAACATTTCAGATGTTTCCCTACAAAGGTCTCATCCTTAGGAATCCAGGAAGATAATACCGATTTCCATTAGGTAAACATTTTGTCAGCAGTAATTCAAGTTTTGTACACTAGGCATTCCAGAGAGGTAAAAAGACATTTCTTGGATCTGATTTCAGTACCAGCAATGAATGCTTACAATCTAAGGCAGCAATGTTTGAAGGAAAAAAAACCAAAGCAACAGAACTCAAACTTAGTAAATACATATGGACATGGACAGTGAGGTCACTGGATTACCAAAGACAGAATATCATAAAACACATGATACATTCAGTGCTCCAGGTAGAGGCAGCGGCAGCCACATTGCCTGTCACCTATTTGCTCTTAACAGTTACAAACTGGCAGAGGAAAAGTCCTTTTCCAGAAATCCCTAAATACTTCATTAGGCATTTACCACCATATTCACCGTACTCACGCATTCTATTCAGTTGATGGTGGTGTTTTTCTCTGGGTTTTGTTGTTTTGGTTTTTTGGTGTCTTTTGTTTTGGTTTGGTTCCATGTGCACCTCACAGGCACTCTCCTGCTTCAGTCTAGAGTTGGGTTTTGACCTCTCCAAGAGCTTTCCTTAAATTTTGCTGAAGTGAAATTGAAAGATAACTCAAGATATAGGTATGATTTTTATCCGAACTGCTGAGCACCAGGGGGATGACCAGAACATCTAAGAGGTCCCTTCAGAAGTCAACCCTTATGAGGTGACAGGGTGCCTGAAGAGCTGGAGGGATTCCTTTGTGCTGAAGCTGCTGCCTTTCCTTCTAAGCTGCTGATTTCCCATAGAATCAAATTTTCAGGTCCTGTGAATACAGAACCCAAAACTATCAGAGCCAAGATGGACAGACTGGTATTGTCTGGACATCTCAATTCATACTACCCAGTGTCTCCAGGGTAATTTTTTTTGCAAGTGGTGTCTGTCTGCTACAAAATCAACCAGAATGAAGTGATTTCCAATAGACCCAGCAAGAGATGGCAAAATGTCACTGTTTTCTTATTTTTTGAATCACATCTTGCTGTGAGGTGGAAGCCTAGAAGCTAAAACAGCCACCTTCTCTCTCATTACAATCTCCCTCCATGAACCAGTTTTCCATCCCAAGGGTTCTGTTTGCACTATTCAAAATACACGTGAAGTGGTCCAGCTGCCACAGAGAAAGCTGGTCAACTGCCATAATAAGTATGAAAAAAATTAAGACACTATGGAGAAAATAATTAAAGTAATAAAGTCAGTGTACTCATTCCTGCATGTTTTTGTAATTCATTCAGAAAGAAGCATCTGAGCTGCTTGTCCTTGAATGCCCCCGGAAGCTCTCTACAACTTGACATATTTCAACGGTTTCTCTGGTCATCGACTCTTTTTCTTTGCACTTCAACTGAATGCATCAAAATCAGGAGTGTAAAGCAGTGTCCACCACAGAGTATATGCCCCAGCACATGACCATGTCTCTCTTTCATTGCTCCCCCTCGGCCTGGTAGGTGAACTCAGTGCTACTGAACAACAGTGGCCTAAAGGGCACTCGGGCTTCAGTTGATTTTCACCAATTTAAAATAGCTACACTGTGAGAACGGCCAGATCATCAAATGAAACAATTAAGAGAGAAAAAAATAAGTGCAACAGTGCAAAATGGAGTAGGAGCATGTAGCTTCTGTAAGCCTTCACCCGCACCTCAGTGGTAACTCAGGGCCAAATGTTTCTCAAATAAATAAAATTTATGCAATTAAAGACAATTATGTCATCCACTGGCTACAGTTAGTGCTTGTGTGCAGCCCACAGTGAACTCAAATACTTTTAAGACTGCTGAAAAATTGCTTTAAGAACTGGGGTTGTTTAGTCTGGAGAAGAGGAGGTTGGCAGGGACCTCCAACAACTACCTGAAAGGTATTTGCTCCCTACAACTACCTGAAAGGAGGTGGCACTGAGGTAGCAGTCAGTCTCTTCTGCTACGCCTCAAGTGAAAGGATGAGAAGAAAGGATCTTAAGTTGCACCAGGGGAAGTTCAAATAGATATTAGGGGAAAAAAAATTCTCTGAAAGAGTGGTTAGGCATTGGAATAAGTTACCCAGGGTGGTGGTTGAGTCACTGTTTCTGAAAATGTTCAAGAGAGGTCTGGATGTGGCACTTGGGGATATGGTTTAGAGGTGATTGGGTGTTAGGCCGACAATTGGACACGGTATGTTGAAAATCTCTTCCAATTTCGATGATTCTGTAAATATCTCTTGCAATTCTAAGTCAGTAAATACTGCTTTTTAAAAAACAATATTAAGTCTTAACTCTCTCTCCAAAATGGATCACCCTTCCAGTTCACTTATCCTTTCTGCCTACTTTTGGTGCACCCTCCTTCAATCCCCTATTTTTCCTTCAAGTAGTATTACTCACTAATGTGAGTAACACAGAAAAACAACAGTTTAGCAAAGACAAAAACAGTGCATAGGCTGTCCCACAAAACTTCTAGTCTGTCACAATCTTATGCAAGTTTGGGTCAAGGTTATGCTTCCTGAAACCCTCAGACATCTGTTAAGTGGGAAAAGAGTACCATTGAGGCTAAATAGACTATGAATGACTTAAACGCCATCTTCATTGTTGAAAAAGAAAATATGTTTATTTCTCGCATGCAGAAAGAAAAAGTTGGTATAACTCAATATGTTTCAAGTGCTTTCCAGTCAAAAATACTTAAAAAAAATCAGTACCAAAGTAGGTCACCTCTCCTAGTAAGAGGACCAAGGGAGAAAGCACTTAGGCTCCCTTTTTTTTCAAACAGATGCTTTCCCATTATTAAAAAATGCGGTTTAATCACTGTTTCTCCACACAGAACTTTCCAGATACAAACCAATGGTTGGACTATCTTCAATACACAAATAGACAACAGTACTGCCATTATTGTAGCTCTGTTTTTCCACACATAGAAAAAATATAATTAACACAGCTCCTGCTAATTTTACTATTAAGAGCCTGGGAGTGACAGTGCAAGTGAAAAGAACCCAGTGCTGCCAATGTTTTGTGACATTTTGTGCAAGTCATTGAATGAGCTAATTCCTATGTAGCTACAGCAACATCTAAAAAAATTGTGTGGATTTACTGATGGGGAAAGGCATCTAATTACAGCATCAGTCAATGAAATATTCCCTTTATTTGAGGTATCACACCAAGCCAGCTCCTGCAGCCACAGTCATTCCAACAAGCAAAGGAGAATTATGCTCGCAAATAGAGGCTGTTAGATAGTTTCCACAGCCCTCCAGTTCCAGGTCTCCTTGCTAAAACCTTCAACAAATGCAAGACATAAGGAATAAACATGTGAAATGGTAAGAGAACCAACAAGGAAAATTCTTAACCAATTGCCACCAAAACTATTTTCATCAAATGAAGAAATGGTAGATGAGGAAAATAAAAGTGACACCTCTAGCCCTATACTCTGAGAAGACTCTAGTACACAAAACTATTTCCATCTAGAGCTTAAATATGTAACCACAAAACATTTGTTTGTCTTGTATCTCACAGAACCATGCTTTCACAAAACTAAAGTATGAATGAAATTGGCATTGACGCACTTTTGCTCTCAAACAAGAAATAGAACTGACTAGTTCACTAATGTGTTCCTTGGCTAAATTATCTTCTTATCTAGTCCACTTAGTCAACTCCCAATTAAACCCTTAAAAATACATATTTTGTAATTTCTTCTTGTGTATGCCACAAATATGTATAACTTTAGCTTTGGAGGCCCTTAATTATTGGTCCAAAATATAATTTCCGAACACTTTAATGGAAAGTAATAGTAACTAGCTCCATTAATATTTAAGGAAAACAAGGTATGGAGAGGAGACATCTAATTTAAATTAACACCTTTGTCTCCCACCCCAAAGAACAAGTAGCTTTTGAACTAAAATACTGAATATACTCGAGAATGAAAATACAACTTTTTGTTAAGCAGACCTATGCACTTCAGTGTCTGGTTAACTGGTTACTTTGCATTTTCTGCAGTTCAGTTAACTTTGA
This sequence comes from Chiroxiphia lanceolata, assembly GCF_009829145.1. Taxonomy (NCBI): domain Eukaryota; kingdom Metazoa; phylum Chordata; class Aves; order Passeriformes; family Pipridae; genus Chiroxiphia; species Chiroxiphia lanceolata. The sequence continues at coordinate 28,924,040 of NC_045642.1, forward strand.
AGAGACAAGGAAAAAGAAGATATAGGACAACAGCAGCACCGATAAAGCAAAAAGAATAAAAGTAATTGCTTCCCCTTGAACACGAACTGCTTCTCATGAAAAAGAGCAAGTATGCTTCAAAATGTCTTAGGATGCAAAGCATGAGTTTTTTAATGGAACTTTATTTGTATATTTTCATGGTCCCACACATGTAATGCTATTTATTGAACTGAATCCTCCAACTCAAATTTATTGCAGAGCCTTTCGAAAGAAGTTTGTAATCCTCTGAAGTGATATTTTATTAAAAAGGATGCAGTTGAAGTTCTATTACAAAACAAAAAGACAGGGTTTCGTGCACATTTCATCCAATTCCACACAAATTCTTTTCTCTTAATACTAGGGTTCAAGATTGCATCTGAAATAGCCAGAAACTGCCTCCTGGAATGATCAGGGTATCAGCTCTATACTGCTTCACTATTTCTTTTTGTTTGTTTGTTTTTTCTTTTTAATAAATGAAAGAAGCACGTGGCTAAAATAAAGTATTAGGCAGAAAGAAAACACTCATATTCAGCATCCTGCCCAAAACAACATGCAAGAGTAAACCACAGGTATAAGTAAAAAAGAAAGTAAAAGTAAAGTAAAGTAAGCAAAATTAAACACCATGAAAATACTTCAAGGCCATCACTTAAAATGGTGACAACAAATACACAGCAAATCATGTGAGAAAGATGCTAGGGGAATAAAAGAGAACTGTTTTCAAAAATGCAAGGCACTAAGTGCTACAGCTAGAATAGCATAATCTTACCCTCTAGCTGAACCTTCCCTCTTTATCTCTATGCTAAATTTGCACTAGTTGCTTTGCTAAAAATATACTTTGAAGTTGTCATAGCTATTGGTCCTGGTTCATCTTTTTTCTGCCTCTGAGAACAGTTAAAGTAATAGATCATTGTAATTAGACTTTTATGGGTGCAAGAGACAGTTTGTTTCAGTCACAAACAGGAACAGAGAAACGATGAGCCAGAGAGGAAAAAGAAAACTAAGTAAGTTTAAATAAGGCAACTGTTTCTGAATATGGAGAGATTGAAAACAACAACAACAACAACTACCAAAACCCAAACAAAAAGCTATAGGTTTATCACCAAAATCTCTAACTACAAAGAGGGATACAACAAGAACTAAGGACATTTTTACACTAGGGCTAAGGCCACCTTTTCCTAGCCAAGAAAGACAGATTCATATGTGTGAAATGCAAATGAATTAGTCTGTGCATGCATTATTTGAATAGAAAGATTTAAGGTATATAAGATATATAAGGAAATACATCATATATACATCTACATATAACATTTTAATATATCTTATATATGTTCTGAGAATGTATCTCATATTAGGCTATGCAATATAGCCAGGATAAAACATAAAGGTTATTTATTCTTCCTCATTACTTCAAAGGCATGTAAATACACGTGTGTGTATATATATATGCATGCATTTATATACCTAAAAAGACAAATAAGAAAATAGTTATTTGAGGGTCTTCCTACCTATCTACCACATTACAAGTATTTCCCAATTTGTAACTTTGCACACTGCCTATCAATCTGAGTTGAGTCTTCAACATCAACTAAGTCTTAACTATTATGGCAAGACAAATAATGGAAAAAATGAAAAACCCACAAAGTTTCCAAAAGCCCTTCCTCCAGGTGGATCACCTCCACCTGACTCTAAAAACATGTTTCTGCCACTCGTATGACAGCCTTATTTGCATCTAAACAATGATGCAAGTCAGCTTCTGAAGTCCTCCGGGCACAAACTTCCTGCAATTTTACACTAATGCCTTAAGTCATTAATAATTCATACTGTCTAACAGACGTGGAAATCAAACCCACAGCCCCCAGCTTTATCATAACCACATTTCCCTGACAGCTACAGTCAAGGTCAGTGGCATTAGTGTTGTTCAAGGACACTGACACGTGTCAAACTTCAGCAGTACAAACTGTTTGCTATTGCATGAATAAAGGGTGTTTGAAGGTATTTTAGTCAGTCCTTATTCAAGGTAATCTGAAGTAGGTACAGACATAAGGCTAGAGAGACTTCTTGGCTCACTGTTTCTACTTCTCTCCTTTTGCAAGACACCACGTCATACAGACCTCTTTAAAAACATGCCTACACGTATCTTAAAACCAGATGGCTTCCTGGGTCTCAATACTCCTTGCAGTGGCTGCTCCAGAACTCCACTTTTGTGAGAATTAGGAACCACCGCCTAATTCCAAAATCGCTTATATCCACCAGAAATTTATAAAAATTTATAAAATTTATAAAATTTGTCTACATGCAAGTACTAGCTTTTGCTCAGTAAAATAAGCCACTTGTTTCTAGTCCAGTCTGTGCAACCTTGAAGACAGGAGATGACAACAGAGAAGACTACACCATGACCAAGAAGAGGCCAAATCACTGGCCCTTTGCATAATACTATTGACACCTATCACTCCTCCGGAAATATTTCTTCAAGACACTCTGGGATTTTATTTCTGATTTTCATTGCAACTGCTCAATACTGGACCGTAACTTCCCTATGACTTACTAGCATACTCAGGTTTCTCTTGGTTGCTGCTCCTACCTGACAGACCTGTTGCACATGGCCATTCCCATTTTTGACCCTCACTGTACAGCCTCTCTCTCTCTCTGTAGAACTAAATTTAATGCCACTACTGTGATTACTATCCCCAGGATTTTACTATATGAGTAAGGAAAGGAGAATTATTGAATACTATTCTTGTAATTGAAGGAAATGCCAAGAGGGAATCTCCTCGATAAAAAGCAGCCAGCTCTGTCATTATTGCACCCACAATTTAATGAATAGCTCATCTTGCACACTGGTATTTTCCCCCTCTCTATGCAACACCCTATGCAGTCAAAGTTTTTGACAAGGTAATCAGCTGAATAAAGAAATTAGCAAGGTTTCAAGAAATGGCCAGCTTCTGTTTTCAGCCATGGTATGTGAGTATTTGTAGTGATAAATTAACTGAAACCTTCTTTTCAATGTGCAATACAGAAGCTCAGAGTTAAAGTTGCCCTGCTGCCTAACCTGTATGTCAACACATCTTGGTAACAAGACTGGGTTTAAATTTATTTTCCAACATTAACAATGCTAGTTTCGGGTCTACTTATCAAAAATTATGCATATTTCAATTCCCAAATACCGATAAGGGCTCTCAAATTCAGCCCTAGTTTAATCTTGGCTTACCACTTTCAGTCTGGAAACAGTAAAAAAAAAAATTAAATCAGGAAATGTCAAGAGTAAGACAGTTTAAAATACCATAAAGGGATCTCTAATAACAGTACAGAAAAATGCTTGGGTGAAATCTTAAGTCTATAGGTCTACAGTATTATCAACTCATGCATTATCATCATCAATTTCCAGTTTTACGTTAAAGAACCAGTTACAGAAGCAAGTGTGTAAAAACCTCAGATTTCATGTACAAAAATATGGTTCAAGGCCTTTGCATGCAGCAGAATCCTAAAATATAACTGAAGACACAAATAAAATAATGCCAAAAGTTTTCAACATTTTAAATACATTTTAGATTCTGCTGCCTTTCATCAAAGCAGCGTGAAACCCCAAAGGGTTTGGAAAACCTCAAAAAAGGTGTGGACTGTTTTCATTTAATAAAAAATAAAAGTTGTATTCATGAAATCCACCTTACTTGAAAACAGTGTAGGTTTTTCTTTCTTTACAAGTCATCATTTGGACCATACCCTTATGGGGTTTGTATGCTTTCGGTTGCTTGGAGAGTGTCCTATTGAGATGGTTTTTCATAGTATAACTTAGAAGCAATCAACTGGCAGTCTTGGTCTTCTGACTAGCTCAAAAGAACAGCATTTATTTTTTTTTATTAATGTGAACAGTTAATTTTAACAACAGTCTCTTCCCCCATCTTTCTGCCTCATGGTCCATACATTTTTTGCATGCATACACCTGTCTTCACAACCGCTTGTTCTCTCGTTTCCTGCCCTATCAGTACATTAGACCAGGTCTGACAGTAAGATTCCAGCCTCTTGTCACAACTGAAACCCTGAAATCTGCCTGGAGAAAACCTGCTAATGTAAGGCTGCTTCTTCTTCTTTTTTCTTTTTTTTTTTTTTAAATGATTTCAATTCAGATCTTAAATCAGCATTTTAAAAGATGGTAAGGCTGCCAAATACTGAAGGTAGCAAACAACTCAGATTTTTCTGAAAGCATCTTGTGGCAGCTGCAAGTTCGTGTTACATTTACTTAGAACAGCAATTGCCTTTGGAAATTAGATTTTCCTGCTTGTTCAAAAGATTCGTGATGAGTAACTATAAAGATTCAAAATTTAACTCGCTAAGTGCCAGTGTTAGCAAGCAGAGGTAGAAGATGTGTCTGGCAAAAATTAAGCAGAAATGGAAATCAACCATCAGATAATGCAGGTCATTTCTTTGATAGTACTCTCTGACACCCCTCAGAGTATGTATGCTCACAGTGGTTCTAAATATCTCTAAACAGTACAGTTTGCAAACTCTTCCCCATTACAAGAGATCTCTCTCAGGAACAAGTACATCTTGCTATCCAATCTAGATTTTAATTTCTGTCTTTTCATCCTTCTTGTTATATTCCCCAGATACTCCTCCTTATTGGTATTTTCAGCTAGTTTTTAGTCAAACCCTAAATATTTCAATTTTTCTTTCGGTGACATGACAATTTTCCAGCATCCTTTCTGTAAGCAGATTTGAGTTGCCAAATTATTTTGTTATTTTGGTAATAGGTCACCTAATAGATCTGGTGCCAGAAGGTGTCCATGAACCATTTGTCTTTCAGTATTGTCTGCAAAAGATGAATTTTCAGACGTGGATTATTGGAACAATGAGCCGAAGGGCCCCTGGGACACAGTACCCAGCACTTGGAAGACAGAAAGGCAATCAAGGGTAGCTGGATTTCAAGGGAATGTGACAGGCATTTAAAAATCAATTGATATTTCTGTTACTGTTTGCTAGGAGTGTTTTTTCTCCTCTCACTGGCTTTTTGTTGCATTTTTTTCCTTCCATGCTGCAGCACCCACACAACACTCAGAGACTTAAGTGAAGACTGGGATGTCACTCCCTGCTCCTGTGGAAAGGAGGGTAACGCATTGCAAACAGACTAAGCACTGTGCACCACTCTTCCAGGAGCAATTCCATCAAAAAAACGTATTAGCATCTTCTCCAGATGTGGCCAGACTGACTAAAGAAAACATGGTTCCTACATTTTACTCACAGAGCACTACTTAAATGGCAATGCAGTATCTGCAGCATCCTTACATTTTTCATTAGGTATCACTACGCCACACGAGATAAGTTACAGCACATCCTTACTGCAGCACTACTCATAGCTGTATAACCAGTTTAGGGCTCAGCACTGAGACATACAGACAGACGAGAGGAAGCACAAGTCCAAAGAGTGGAATGCAGCTTGCTTAATTATAGATGTCTATCATATGACATAAGTACCTGACAGCTAGGTACTAGGTTTGTCACCGGAGACCTAGTCAATACAGCTCGTGCAGTGTAGGGTAAAATTCATTTCAACAAGGGTAGGGTGAGGCAAATTATACCCGAAACACTACCAGCACTAACAAGTCCATCTACACTAATTCACACAGAGGTGTCTTCCAAAACAGTGAGACAACACTGAACACTTTGGATTAAAAAGTAACGTGCCTCACAAACGGATAAATATCAAACCTCAAAAGGTTAACACTGAAGGTAGAAGAAAATAAGACTTCTCTTATTGAGACCATCTGCTGTAGCAATCAAAGAAGTTAGAATCCATTTGCTTGTAGGAGTCCATAGAGAATATCATGAACCAATTTGAGTCAAAATAAATTAGTTTATTTTGTTCTGCATGGCCAAAACCCATCCCACTTAGTTTTACCTACCTAAATAAAGAGCACAGCCTGTTCTAGGCTTTTCTCCATAAACAAAACAAAGAGAGGTTGCTCCAAAGGGACACTCAGTACCACCTAAGGTCTTATTTGTCCTTTAAATGTGTTTATCTCTTGTTAGTGACTATAAAGAAAACCAGGCTACAACCACCCTCTTGGTATATCAGCTTCAAATAGACTCCAGTGACTCTCAGTAAAGAAAGTATGAACAATTTGGGGTTCTACTTGCAGGGCTTTCCTCCCTCAAAACCCACAAACGTGACAGTTATGATAAGCAACAAAATAGTTCACACTTACAGCGGGATTTACTGTGGTCCCATTATTGAAACCCACTCCTATTTATTCTTCCTAAGGGGTATCAACAATTGCATCTCAGGATCCCTGCTGTGAGAAGCAAATTTTTTCTTCTACTGTGACACAACACCAACTCTGAACTGTACAGTATTCCAGCAGATTGTGTTCAATATTTCAGGGAGTCCAGTGCAGTGCTTTTCTCATTCATTACTAGCAATCAAGTCATTTGAAAGGAAATGAGAGATGAAGAGCTAAACATTCATTTGGAGAGAGATAATCAAAAGAATAAAAGCCTTGTCTCAGATTTTGCATATGATTTTTCAGCGCTAGGGAACATATAATTGATGCATTATTTATACATCTAACTAATATCAAACTAATATCAAAAATAATATCAGAATAACAAATAATATCTAATACTAACACCAGAAATAACATGAATTTAGACATAAGTTTATCATAAAAATTATATTATAAAATAACATTAATTAACTTTAGAAAGTTAATTACCAATGGAATATTACTCTGAAGAATAGGTGATATTAACCCTTCTTATAAAGCAACAAAAACCTGACAGACATGTGTTAGCTTAACACTGACAATACAGAATACAGTATTACTGCACAATGCATGGGACATGCTATTCTAAAAGACAACTACGTATTTTGACAGATGACTGCATTATGAAAGGTTGATAATACTGACATCTGAGGAACACCAGTAAGGAGAGATGAATCAAATGGTATGAGTATGTTCCCTGTTGATAACTCTCAAGCCCTATCCTGCAGTGACAAAAATGAAACAGAAAAAGGCAAAGAAATTGAGAAATCCTTAAGTAGAAATGCCATAAGATTAACAGAAAGTGAGGCACACAAATAAAACCATGTTTTCAAGGACAAGTAAGTAGATACTCTGCAGAGTCACAGATTTAATGCCCTAATTCTAGATCACGCAACCAAATACTTCTTTCATACTCCATATCTACTTCAACCTGCTGGAGTGTTGGACCTCTGAGCAAACAGGTTTTAAAAAGATAATCTGACTAACCGACTACTGCTACTTCCAAATTAGCAGCCAAAGTGTGTTCATAACACATTCAAAACAAACAAGCCTACACATTACCCAGAAAATTTTCCCATGTTAACAATTCCAGATTCCAAACCAAATATGGAACACCTAAACCAAAACTATGGTTATCAAAAAGTAACACTTTAAACAACTTATGCTCTATAGGAAACCTAAAGTATTTTCTCAGCATATGAAAGTCATCAGGATTGCAGTCACGCAAGCAGAAAACAGAACCACACACCCCATTTCAGTAATTTTACCCAGGATCATTCTACAAAAGGAAATTTGATCTGAGCTACCATTGTAGCTCTTAAGTTAACAGAATGGTAGCTTACTTAAGCTCTATAAGAAATTTTCTTTTTGTCAGAACTATACAGCACTTTTCCATACTACATAAGAAATATTTTGCAGGCTAAATAAAAGATATTTACATTATTTCATTAAACTATAAAAAGACTGAATTTCAAAGCTAACAGATACACCGACCCCACAATAAAACAATGCCATAGCAAATGGCATTGCATAGATTGCTTTCCTTCATTTTGTATATTGCCTCCAACATACTTCAGAATAACATATTTTATCATGGTGAAAGAACGCTCTTTGATATTGCTTTTAGTGTACCTTTCTCTAATTCATTTTTCCCTAGCACTTGAGAAAATTCTCTTTTTTTTCATTTAAGCAAGGCAATAGGAAGTAAGAACAACCACCTGCAAAGAATCAAACTGTGAAAGAATCAAAACTGTGAAGAATCAAAATATGAAAATAGAAAAAAAATGTTACTAAAAGATTGTTGTACGGCAGCTGCTTTATCCTTAGTGTGATAAAACTTGAAAGGTATGTACAATTATTTTAGCTAGCTTTGGTAATCTTGAACGACTAGCTAAAGCCATATCACAGCTATTCACAAAAAGTTACAAAATTTAAGTTATTAGTTTTTTGTCAAATATTTTATACTAACAAGCTTAAATGCTTTCACCGAGCAGAATACAACTTTCAAGCTTTCAAATGCTGTAGTTTTAAATACCTCCTTTTCTGAAAACTCCAAGCCTTCTGAAACATACCTCTGACTTCAAAAGAGGCATGGGATCCTTTTACACATAGAGAAGGGATTTTTGCAAACAGTTCCAAATCCTTACCTTTCTGTAGACTATCATATTTGGAGAACTCTCCTCTGGGTCAGCAGTTTCCGCACTACTCGTATCAGCGGGCACTTGGGCCATGTTTGCCTCCTGTCGCTCAAACTGCAAGGACAGGAGCAAAAGTCAGCATCGCTTCAGGCTGCGCTGGAGCATGGCAAGGACACCTCCAAGGCAGGCAGACAGAGGTAATCACACTCCAGACTTCAACCCATGCAGGAATTTATCACACTGTGTCAGAACTCTCTTGTCTACAGGATAATGCCCCAAGAATAAGGATCGCCAAGCACATACAGCTGTGGTTTGGGTCATCACACACACATTTCTTCCCCCATTTTGATTTTTTATCATTCAGTGAAAGTCCAATTAATACTTCACACACTTCCTTTCCTTGCTATATAGCACAAGCAGCTTTGACTTCTCTAGAATCTTTGAGGTACCTGCAGACAAAAAGCCAAGAAGGATAAAGAGCTTGCTGTGATGCAGAGTAAACCCCACTGCAGCTGGGGGGTGCAGCAGACTGTCAGTCACACTGCCGACTGTCGCCTGCAGATACTTCAAGTCATTTACGGCTCTCTACAACCCCAGAGCAGCAGCCAGGAACCAGGGAGGCACAGCTGCTTGCTCAGAGTAAGCAGTGTCCCTCACCTCTTCTCATGACACAGCTGGGAACAGGCAGCAGGACAGGCAGACAACCGCACGCACGTAATACTCCTTATCTTCTAGAAGCACAGAACTGCTGCCTCATCTCCTCCAGGTCAGGCCAGGCTTGAGGCAACAGCATCAGTTTGAATAAAGGAAAAAAGGGGCCTGGTGCAGGGAAGGCACTTCAAATTCTAAGTCAAATGTTATATTTTAAATTTTATTTCCACCAGAATATTTGACAAGTTCCATCTCAAATTAAAGGCTGCTGTGGAGCTGTTTGGTGACCTCTCCTAACCTCAGAAGTAACATTGCCTCGTACAGACACTGGCACTAAAACTGCCTGACAAGTTCAATTTCTTTAACATTGAAAGTACTGAAACGTCCCATCTCAACATATTTTATTAAAAACTAAGACAAAAAAAAGCACCTATGTTCACACAAGCATAATCTACACATTCATTTCTAAAACACAGTTCACCACTAAACTGTCTCTCTTACTTATGGAAGATACTTTTCTATTCCTTCCTCTACCCACTTTCACATTGCCACAGGCGACAAAGTGCCCCAGTATATAATATACATACATAGCATACAATTATATGTATAGTACAGCCCTGAGCCATTCTAGCTGTCAGTTATCAGCTCCCAAGGACAAGTCAAGAGCCAGAATCAGAAAAGCTCAGACTGCATCCCAGCTCTGTCCTATCTCCGCAGTGAAAAGGCTACAGTTGTAATGTGGCATCCTTCACTGAAGCCAGAGCAGCTGAGATACCCCTTTAAGCAGACATAAAAGACACCAAAGTTTAATAATCTACATCAATCCAGATTCCTTCATTTCCTATATAAAGTATGAGTACACACACACACACACACACACACACGAGTGGGCACAAATGCATTTGTACATGCACATACCAATTTTGAAATTCAGTAATACAGTTCAAGCTCAAATTAAATAATATATATACAAATCACCTTTTCAAGGAATATTCAGACCAATTTAGATGCTGTTTTATATTTAAAGGAAATAAATTTATTTTTACCCCTATTAAACCTCATGGTTTCCTAGAAGCCCAAACACTATACTGTTGTGCCAGGTCATGAGCTAAAAAGGAAACATAATAAATTCTCTAAGCAAGATTATTAGATGCAAAAACAATCAAATAGCACAAATGTTGAAGGGTAAAGCATTTTCCAATTATAGCACTTTGAATTATTTACACTAATGTGCATTTTCACAACACTGCTTAGTCATGATTTCAAGATACTGAAGTATTAGGCTAGAGGTTATCATCACTCAGTTGAATGGATCAAGAACAGGGTAGAGATTTTATGTAACTTTTTGAAGGCAATTACAAAGCAGAGTTGAAAGCGTATGTCAAGTCACCCGAATTTCAGCTTCACCTGCAATATAGAAAGACCACATTCACCGCTTACATTATATGTGAGATTTTATAAGCATACTTTAAAAGAAAACAATTGCAATTAACTTTCAATTGAGCAATGATCTTTAAAGAACAAAATTACAATTTCTAATCGAAAAGCCCTCTGTAGCATTACTTAGCTGCGCTTCACTCATTGCATTATTCACTTTGAACGTCCACATTTACAAATTCTGTTCTCTTGTTATACTGTCAGCTCACTTGATCTTTTCTGATACTTCAGAGAACAAGGCTGGAGACAAGGTAGGACTGAGGTGCACCTTGGAGCAGACACAAGTGTGGACATTCCCTCCACATAGCCCAGGCATTGCTGCTGCTGAGATGGGCCTCAGCAGGCCAAGCTAGGGCCTTTGAGGAATTGTGACGGCTCTGACCATTGTCCAAGTTTTTTTTCTCTTTCTTATAGATTGCTTTTAAAAAAAAAAAACAGCAAACAAACAAAACCACATAATCATTTGTCAGATGGTGTTCTACAGGAAAAAAAGACTACAGATAAAATAAGACAGTGACATGACAAGAGCATGTTCTTGGCTCTTCAAGGTGAAAGCACAGCAATGCTGGGTCCCAAGGATCCCATTACACCTGTGCTTTTTAACATACGGGAGTTGAGTGGAGCTCAGCACCCAGCGATGCAGGACTACTTCACACAACCACAGAATGGTTGGTGTTGGAAGAGAGTATTGGAGGTCATCTAATCCAATGTCCTGGCTCAAGCAGGGTCCCCTAGAGCACAATACTCACAATTGTGTACAGATGGCTTCTGAGTATCTCCAGAAAAGGAGACTCCACAACTGCTCTAGGCAACTGTTCCAGTACATAGTCACCTACATAATAAAGAAGTTCTTCCTCATATTCAAGTGGAATTTCCTGTGGCTCAGCTTCTACCCATTGCCTCTTGTCCTACTGCTTGGCACCACTGAGAAGAGCCTGGCTCTGTCCTCGTGACACCCTTCCTTCAGATACTTAGACACTGATGAGATCTCCCCCCCTCAGTCATCTCTTTTTGAGACTGAACAGGCCCAGCTCCTTCAGCCTTTCCTCGTAAGACTGATGGTCCAGTCCCGTAATCATCTTCATAGCCCTTCGCTGGACTTGCTCCAGAAGCTCCACATCTCTTGTACTGAGGAGACCAGAACTGGACACAGGACCCCAGATGTGGCCTCACCAGGGGTGAATACCGTGGTAGGATCACATCCCTCAACCGGTTGGCAACGCTCTTCCTAATGCAGCCCAGGATTCCACTGGACTTCTTGGCCACAGTGCTGGCTCATAGACAGCTTGTTGTCCACCAGAACCCTTCTCCACAGCACTACTCTCCAGCAGGTCAGACCCCAGCCTATACTGGTGCATCGGGTTATTCTTCCCCAGGAGCAGGACCCCACACTTTGTTGAATTTCAAAAGGTTCCTCTCTCCCCATCCCTCCAACAAGTCGAGATCTTTCTGTAGAGCTGCACAGCATTCTGGGGAGTCAGCCACTCCTCCCAGTTTTGCATCATCAGCGAACTTGCTGGAGGCACTCTGTCCCTTCATCCAAGTCACTGATGAGCAAGTTAAACAATACTAGGCCCAGTACTGATCCTTGGGGGACACCACTAGTGACAGACTGTGCCAGTGATCACAATTCCCTGAGACCTGCCATTCAGCCAGTTCTTAAACCACCTCACTGTCCACACGTCCAGTCCACACTGCCTGAGCTTGCCTGTGAGAATGTCATGGGAGGCAGCGTCAAAAGCCTTGCTGAAGTCCAGGTAGACAACATCCACTCCTCTCCCCTCACTTATCCAGACAGTTGTCCCATTGTAGAAGGCAATCAGGTTGGTTAAGCATGATTTCCTTTTGGTGAATCCATGCTGACTATTCCAGATCACCTTCTTGTCTTCCACATGCTTAGAGATGGCCTCCAAGTTAAGCCATTTTATCACTTTTCTGGGGACTGAGGTGAAGCTGACTGGCCTGTAGTTCCCTGGGTCCTCCTTCTTGCCCTTTTTGAAGACTGGGGTGACATTTGCTTTCTCCCAGTCCTTGGACACTTCTCTTGACTGCCATGACATTTCAAACATGATTGAGAGTGGCCTAGCAATGATATCTGCCAGTTTCCTCAACACTCATGTGTGCATCCCATCAGGGCCCACAGACTTGTGGATGTCAAGTTGGACTAAACGGTCTCTAAACCAATCCTCCTCAATCAAGGGAAAGTCTTCCTTCCTCCACACCTTCTCCCTAGGGTTGGTGATTCACCAGTCTTGAGTGTGGAGGAAGCGATCCTTGAATACTGGCCATCTCTCTTGGACCCCTCTTCCCATTAGCACATTCCAACAGGATTCTTCCAAGAAGGCCCCTGAAGAGGCCAAAATTAGCTCTGCTGAAGTCCAGAGCTGCAATCTTACTCATTGTTCTGCTTCCTCCTAGCAGAATAGTGAACTCCACAATTTTGTGGTCACTACAGCCAAGGTTGCCCAAAATCTTCACATCTCCAACCAGACTTTCCTTCTTAGTTAGTATAAGGTCCAACAGCACACCTTTCCTCATTGGTTCTTCCACCACCTGTATCAGAAAGTTACAGTCAATGCTTTCCCAGAACCTCCTGGATTGCTTTCCTGTACTCCTGCCATACTAAAGTCTGATCTCAAGCCAATTCTCAAATGGGGCATTCTCACTTGCCTGAGGATTGTGGCACTGACTTAACACCCAATGAACACAAACAAACCACTGGCTACAAGGCAATAACACTTCTGACCAAGGAGCAATTTTGGAATAGCCCCAAGAGAGCACCTCTTTGTCTTTGCCAGGGAAAAGAACGCCAGGGAGAAGGGTAGACAACACAGACTTAGTGCTCTAGTGATGCAGGCTACTAGCTGCAAACACAAATGAAATTGTTCATGTTCAAAGTAAAGGGTTTTTTACCCTAACCCTATGTTAACATGCCGCATTTGCAACTCTTTAATTATTATAATTGTATGTGAAAGTCCATGTCTGACTTGCACAGTTGTCTGATAAAAAACAAACCAACAAAACCTCGTAGCCTGGTGTGAAGGAATCAGACTAATTTTTCAAGGGATACCATTGAAATCTATTCTTTTTACACATTTTTTCATGTCAGCCCCATCCACTGGAATGCAAGCAGAAAGTCAACTCTACGACACTACAGAAACTGAAAACCGGTTTGCCCTCTCAACCTTCCTCTAAGCACATGTTTGTGATGCATCAGCCAGAGAAGTGAATCCAGCTTGGTCTTATAAAGAAATTTCAGCTACACTTAGCCGAGAAGAAGGAAAACAAACAATTTATTTAGGCTTTCAAAAAAATTAGAAGTAGTCACACACAGCCTCCAACTAAGATCTTCACCAATTACTACCTGAAGAGTACTTCAGCTCCTCCCTCCTACAGGCAGTTTGCTGTATTATCAGGGGCTAACTCATACCAGCCTGCATCCACACACCAGCAATCTAGATACAAATGCATCTCTTACAAAAAATAAATGGCCTCTAAATTCCAACTTTCATGTTCAAAGATGCTGTTTTCCCACAGCTGTTTTTCTGACAATAGCAATACTTGCAGTATTCTGGACTCCTCAGCAGCTAAAGTGATTGAAAATGGGGAAAAAAAAATATTGAAAACCATTTGTGCTAACCATTCTCTCACTGCCGTGCACAAGGAGGAAATCAGCAGTCTTCAACTTCTTGTTTATGGAAAAGATGGCCTATTAAGCATTTAAAAAGTACTCCCAAAAATATGCTAAAAAAAAAGGGCACATTTGCTTCTCACTCATTTTTTCCTTTTTATATTTTATTCTTTATTATAGAGCACATCTGCTTTTACCCCAAGAAACATAAGCACACTGGACTAGACAGGCAGCCACTGACAAAATGCAATGAGTCACAGCAAGAGTTCTCTCTCTTATCTGATCAGAGTCCTCACACCCTCCCAAAACCCAGAAGCTGCAAAGAAATATGGCTCCCATATGTCAAAAAAGGATCGGTGAACTTTAAACTGGAATAACCAATCAAATACATGCTCCGAAAGCAAGAAAATAATTTTTTTCACAGTTCACCTCTTTAGAGTTTCTGATACAGAAGTGTAATGATAAAATTTCAAAGACAACAACTTTTACATTGTAATCCATAAATACTGTCAGCATTTAATCTCTCTGTATATGTAAATTCAACACAAACAGCTTAACACTAACTTAGGAGATTCCCATTAGTGTCCTCAAACACCTTGACTGCTGTAAGAAAATACTATTGTAAACAAGATTGCTCTAAGAAATCTCTTACAGACACACTACCCCATGTGTTTTGTAGAAATTAGCCCATCTAGAAGTCCTTATAGATCCGGGTTTTATACATAACAGAGAAAGAAAGAAGAAACACAAAGTTAGAAGAAATTCTGTGAAACAAACTATTTCTTGAAAATATCACCTGAATTTAACAACACAAGTTCATATATCAACTTTCATTCTTTATTTTACTAGATAAGTTGTCAATTTAATAAGCAAAATTTGCAGTTCAAAAGACTTCCTGCACATCTGAGATAAAATTAAAGCTTGTTATAGTATGGAAAAACTACATCCCAGAAGACAGAATATACTAAATGAATTCCAATGTAGATATCTATCAGCACTGCTCAGCTGAAATACACTTCTGAGTGACAATAAATGGAAATTACCTTTATGCTATGTAATTAATTTATTTCAAGGGCAGCTTATAGCTGACACGTAGTATTAATGTCAAATTATGAGAGATTTAGAGCTTTAGCACACAGTCACAGAGTAAAATATAACTTCATATCATTAATACTTAGTTAATTTTTTTCTAATTAGTGAAATACAACTAGACTACATGATTTTTCACACACCTGAGAAATCATATAACCACATGATTTGCTGAACTGATAATTACCTAATAGGAAAAATCCCTACCTACTCTGCTAGAATATTTAGATCAAATAGGTCATGTTATTAAGGTTACAGGAGGGAAGGGACAGGGAAGGAAAAATTACTCTGAATTCAATTAGAACCCATTAGTATTAGGTTGATATTTATCACCCATTACATAAATCTCTTTAAAATTGTACTGTGAAGAAACTTACTTTCATGTTCTTTTTCTGGTTAATTATTATTCATTAAACCAGGACTTGGGCATGCCAAGCAAGGTGTGTATACTAGAGGACAACATACAGCGTATCATAGAAGTGATCTTGTTGATCAAGGTGAATACATCAACCAGAGGATCCCCAGGCCCTGGCTGGGATAGACTCTGCTTTCGACTCGTGTAGCTCAGTCCAAGCACTGCACAATTCACCTCTACTCCTCCTTCACAATTAAACCCGCATGATTAGCAAAGTAACTTTCCAAAGAGGAAATGATACAACACCAACCTGAATGGAGCAAAAGCCAGGAAGACTCGAGCTGAGATCAAAACTCCACCATCTCCACCAGTTCACTTACTGGTGAGGAGGGGGAAATGCTGGTGTTAACATGGCACCGCTGACCACTGTGCCCAGCAGGTCAAGGTTCTGCATGTTCCTCCCCTGAACCAGATGAGGAGGACATAAGGGCTAGTGAAACAGGGACAGGGCGTCCCCACAGAGGGAGCCACACCACAGTCAGCAGTGACAGACTGAAGAGTCTGGCGCCACTCTGGATAGCACAGCATTGCTCCCCTGCATAAAGGGGCAGCAAAGGAAGTCCACTTTCCATCAGTGATGTACAGCTCCTAAAGCATCAGAAAACCCTTCCAATTACTGTTTTGGACATCAAATTGTAATGGAAGTTACTCCGAAAATAGTTTCCTAGTAGAAGATCATCCCAGACCTTTTGCCTCTCCTTGTAAGTGCTGAGCACTGCAGTACTATCAACAATACTCGGTGCATTGCCTTTTTTAAGGAAGGAAGTATAAACACTTCTAGCAACTGCACTTAATGTCAAATTTTTGCCAAACAAATTCCTCTTTGTTTGTGGGAAAGCATTTTTGTACACACTGGGAGAATTCAAGGACTCTAAAGGACCCTGTTCCTCCTCTTTCTGAGGTACCAGTTCACAGGGAGCCCTGTGCTGAAGCAGTAGAGCTCAACACTCTCAATCTGCAACTGTCAGGATGAAAGGCAAGTATCCATCTAGGCTAGTGAACAAGCAGAAACTCTTCTGTCTCACTCTGACAGAGCAAGAAGAAAGGACCTAATTCCAGACACTCCCTTCTTCTTCTCTTTAGGGAAACTGGGATCCTCATGAAGGCTGTGATTTCCAGTTTCTACTACTCTTACAGACATTTTCTAAAGGTGCAGTCCCCTTGCATAACTAAGTGCTTCTCCTGTGGAATATTTGCCTCAAAGCATCCTACAGATATGTCTGTGTTTCCACACAGGGCAGGGAGCAAGCTCTGGGCTCCTGATCACCCACAATGCTCAATCGCTAGTTTGATCCCAGGTTCTCTTTGGGAGAGCTCCAAATCTAAGGGGACGTAGGTCTGGGAACACAGATCTCCACCATCAGTACTTGCTCCAGAGCATCAGCATGGATGATCTTATATAGGATTTGGCTTCCTACTTAGCCATTCCTACATCAGTCTCTCAATAGGTTCTGCAACACCATACAGCTTCCCAGCATGTCTCAAGTCCTGCAATGCATAACTTCATCCTTCTGGCCAGCTGCAGGACAGTCTCACAGTTTTTATTAAACATTATGCTTGGAAAAAAACCATACACAATGATCATTCTATCTTCAGGCCACAAAGAATACCATCTGGGGGCCAGAAGTCTGAGACCCCTCTGGCCAAGGATGTGCAGTGTGGACAAGGCCATCATTTAGACCAAACTAGCTCTCAGACATGTGTCAATCCAAGCTGCTTGGCTTCCTGCAGACATACACAGTCTGCAAATTTAAACTCAGCCCCCTGTGTAATCCAATGTGAGCATTCTGTAGGTTTCTGTAGGTACTTCTCTCCAATCACTTGCTGTTCCCAATTATGTATTTCCATTAATAAAAAGAACAAATATTCACAATGTGGTAGTCTAAGCAGAATATTGCTTACCAGGGGTCACGAAGGTCTCGTACCACTTCCAAAAAGGATGCTCTCCATGGTCTTCAGCAATTTTCTTTCCAAGACACCTGTGATAGTGCTCATCCTGTCACGCAACTAACAGACGACACCAAGGATGGACAATTCCAGTTGTTTCATTTGTGTTAGCCACTGGTGATCTGCCTCAGTCACGTGGTAGATGATCAGATTGCTTCTTGGTAAACCATTGAAGTGGATTACTTTCCTCTCCTTTCCTCATGATGCCACACTCCATTTCCATTTTATGTATTTCTAAATCTGCAGATATCTGTAGCTATTTTAGAATGCTGAAAATACTGTCTGCAACTGGATGCTACTACACCCAGGAAATCTAGGAGTGGAAGCCGATATAAAGTAACTTTCTTGGCATCTGACACTAAGTAAGTCCTGACTTCCCTGATGCCAAATTAGAGGCATTCTCTCTTTTTAGTTTTAAATAAAGAAATATACCCTACCTGTTTTCTGGTCTGTCCACCCCAAGGTATGCTGGAAGCATTGCTGACTTAACAGGAAGAACTTTTCCACTTTCAGAGTTCTCAATATAGTATCTGACAGATAAATAAGGAGAGCAAAATAACCAGAAGGAAAACCGGTATGGGGGTGGATGGTAGCAAATATTGACAAAGAGTGGCTGATTAACTAGGCAATTTTTTCCCTTTATGAAATCAATCATTAAAATGGGCACTTGCATACTAAATTTACTTTTAATGGACCAGAACGATGTTGTACCCAGGAAGAAACTGCCTCCAATACACCCACCCCTCTTCCAAAGAATTAAAAAAAGAAATGCAGTATTTACCTGTAATCAATCTCCCTTCCAATAAAATAATACTGGTGTGAGTGCAAGGGCTCTTAGAAAGGCTCTGAGCCAAAATGCTGTTACCAAGGATAGCTGCAAAGAATGTAATAGCAACTATATGCTGAATATTTAACTAAAGCAAGTGTCAGTGGTATTGAAATTTAGAAATGCAAAGAGATAGATACAGCACAACTCTGAACTTCATGTGAATTGGTGATCTCAAGCTACAGAAGTATTTACAACGCACTATCAGCCTGCAAAGAGCAGTTACAAAGCAGAGAGCTGAAGCTATATTTTGGCTTTTTACAACAATGCCAACTTATTGGCCAGAATCATTCCCTGTGGAAAATGAGTAACTGCACTGATAATACAGAGCTTGAGGTTAGACTTCTAATCCATTCTCCAGTATAAAGCTGTCTTTGAAAAATCATTTTGCATTAGGTCAGTTAAGGTGTACTAAGAGCATCCTGTTCTATGAAGTTGGTCCATCAAAGACACCATCTCTGCAAGTGCCTTGCACTTTATGCACCATAGAAAATACTAATTGCAACCACAGTAAGCTACTTCTGGGGGATGGGCTGCATTTTGTATTTTACACTGTACCTAGTAAGCTGAAAACAACTGAAGAAAATTGATTCAAAGATACAACTGAATGAGAAGCACAAAATAATGGATGCTTTAATACAGACTGGCAAGAAAATACTAAAATAAAACAAACAAACAAACAAAAAACCACAGGCCTCAGTGTCTATTAGATTCTAAATTCAGATTTACTCCACTTAAACTCCCTGTTTCAAACAGAGATCGCTAAAATGAAGCTCCCTTCAAGCAATCTTATGCAAGTTGATAAAACTAATCCACCCCTGCATTGATCGGCGACTGCACAATCTCATTTAAAGCACCCCAAAGTGCTGAGAATTCTTGCTGGTTGTACATCTCAAGAGGAGGAAAAATTGCAAGTATGCTGCAATCAAACTAAATGTGAAATTTACTACCCAAAAGCATATGTGTCCTTGAAGATGTGGCACCATGCAATACCCCTAGTGAAAGTGAACACAACTGGTTGCATCCCACCTACTTCAAGGACATGATGCAATATACTATGATTTCAGTGCCCTCCTGTTTATCACAACAGCACACATCCTTTTCAGATGCAAATTATACCCAAATCACTTCAGTAATTGCAATGTAAAAAGCGTCTAAGTCACTCCTAAATTAGCTAGCTCAAGTCCACACTCCCATACAGTTCAGCAGAGTCTACAAATTCCACTGCCGTGGTTCATCTAAACTTGAACTTCAAAATGCCAGAACTGGACTACTATAAATACCAATATATGCTACATACATTATAAATACTAATATACTTTACTACTGCTGCTGTTATACTATAATACTCCAATAAAGACAGTTCCTTTAATTGAGCTAATACATGTCCATGCCAGTTTGCTGTTATACTAGTGAACCCATAATCTGAAACTATTTTCCTATCTGTGACAGAGATATTCTCTTTTATGAAATTATAAACTAAATCACAATAAAATTAAGTGACTTCCCACATTCATATAACAAATGAGACATAACAAATTGGACATATCAACCCTGCCTTTCAAACCATTAGTTACCACTTGCTCAACACACACCCCAATAGCTCAGTAGGTTTGTAGTAAACAGTCTGAGGAGCTTTAAACTACCCTGTGAACCTTTCACAACTGATACCAGGTTCTATAAGCATAGTAAAAAAAGATTAAATGTTGTCCCTTTCCACTGGGATATGTTTTTAGTGTGGAACTGAAGATTCCTACAAAAATAGAGAACTAATTTCTCTTCACTGCCTCATGGTCCCCAGCACACCCATGTAGGCAAAGGACAGTACCTGTGCCTTACTCTGTTGCTGCTAAGTCTAGGAAGAGACAGCTGTTTCCAGCATGACAATGTAGAGCTCCCAGAACGTCAAAGTGTCAGAACCTTATTGCTTACTTAAATTTTAATCTGCTTTTCTTTCTTCTTTCCACATTCTTTGCCACTAGCTAAAGAGATCTTAAAAAATAGTATGAGATATGATGCAACACAAGTGGATAGCAGCAGTCTCTCGACTCCACAATCTTTCTAGAGCTTGACAACCAACGAGTAAAACACAAATTAGCTCCTCTTTCTTGCTCCTCTTCACAGACAGAGCACAACAACAGAAATTAGTTCATTCCTCAGTCACCACAATATGCTATTATTCCATCTGAAATCAAGGAAACGTCTTTCCATGGTAAAATTCATATAGATTAAGAAAACATTGTGGATTCACTAACATTAATATCATCCTTTATAAAATTTAAAAGCCACTATATCATTAAAGGAAAATTGTGATCCAACAGTTTAGAACTCTCCACGATATGTCTATTACTATCTTCCAAAAACACTTCAGGGTGATACTCAACACCACCTACAGGCACCCAGGTGTTTCTGAATGTGCTTGGCTGGCACAGCTCTGGTCAGCTTGTCTCTGATATGCTAACAGAGATGCAAGTGTTTAGGGTTAAAAGTACTACTACACCTTCAGTAATAACACTGGCCCATGATCTCTCGCTTACATTTCGTTTCACGTGGCAGAGTGCTGTCTTACACCACATTGGTGACAGCAGCTCAAAGTATGACATCAAGAAACACCCAAATCATCAATGTAATTTTCTTATTGTACCCAGGTTTTCTTTTTAATTTTAATACTGTGGTATGAATTGACACAGACAATAATGCAGTCATAAAGAAGTTGAGAAGAGTCCCATAAGGAACCAGGAGCATTTCAGTTCCAACAACTAGGTGCAATATTTGTCCCCTGGAACAGTCCAGTGCTGCTTAGTGAAGTGGACCCGTTTGTTTCTACAATCTCCCCTCTAGAGCGTCCACGTGTGCTTGCAGAAATGCAACTGAAGCTTCAGGTGATAAGCATAAACAATACAACAACCCATCATAAGGGCAAAACTAACATTGGGCAAGGGAAGAGCAGCTTGCTCTTGTTCTGCAGCCACTTTACAACTGCAGTGTTTGATTTAGATATCACAGGTATACCTGGCCAAAGCCTCCAGGTTAGCTATCCTCGTTCTTGAAAAGCTGAGGACTCCTTATAAAGGAGAGAAAAAAAGTAACCGCCCCACAACAACGTTGTATTCCTGTTAGAATCTTGCAGAGCCATGGCACCACAAGTTTCAGCACAGAGTAACTAACAGCATCCTAACGTACATGTTAAAATGACACACTGTAGCTATTTTCTCTTCCCGCTACTCCACATACATCAGCTTCTTCTCTTTCCCCGCCATCTGTTAGTTTGCTGCAGTCTGCTGGGACAGGACTGCCCTCTCCTTTTCTCCCCTTTTTGGCTGCTCAAAGGGACGACAACAGAGTCTAGCATTTCCAGTTCATAAACTCAGCCTTCCTCCAGCTGCCTCAGAAACATTAACAAAAGGAGAGTTACTCCCATAAATTAAAAGTGCTCTGCTCACCTCTGCCGTACCAGTGTGCTCCACCAGAATTCCATGCTAGACACTGAAACCACCTTGGAAGTGGTTAGCAAGGAGGTAACTGCTGCTTCAAGAGGACATACCTTTTCCTCTTATCCTCAAGTATCATCGATTAAAACACGTATCTGCATCATGGGAACTGTCAGAGAGAAACTAAGGCAAGCAGCGTTGACAATGACTATAAGCAGCTTCTTATTGCGCCTTTACTTAGAAGGGATGGATAGTAAGAAAAAAACCAGAAAAATCAGTCAGGTAGGTGAACAGTAATCTTCAAACATCTATTACTATAAACCTCAGTATAAGATGTGTAGCAAACAACTACTTCTCCTTCTAATAGAGTTCAGAATGGGAAAAGGAAGGGCTATCTAAACTCCACTACACTTGTAGCCAGTTAGAAAGGAAACTGGAATGTTGGTCATCAATTGTTCTATCAGCCAGGTCATTAGAAAAAGGAACAGCTCATCTAAAAATAAAGTCAATATTGGCTGAGTCTAAACAGTTTTTCAGCATTTCGCACGCATATTCAAGCAATGAACACTATTATTCCGTGCTTGTAACCACATGCCCCCAAGTCAATAACTGTTCTCGAACATCCAACCTCTTTTTAAAGCAGATTTACAAGGAAATATAGTGCAAATGTTCCAAATCAGCTGGTGAGAAAGTATTATGGATCATAACATAGTAAATAATTGCTAGTCCTTGCAATCTGCAAAATTAGAATAAATCTGGCATTAAAAAAAAATTTATTATATCAAATATACACAACCTTCCACTTCAAAATAAACCCCATTGGACTTTGAGAATATTAGGATGATATTAAATGTCTTAAATCCCCAAAGCTTTGAACTACAGTTAATCTCTTTCACTATGTTCTTCAGCAAGCAATTACAAAAATCACTATACCTTTACAAGTGCTTTTCATACTCACAGCTCACAAACACAAATGAAACGTAGCTTTCTTTGGGGTGGGAAACCACCAGTATCTATTGTAACACACTGACACAAAGGTTAGTTTTACAGTATGACTTTATTTAGCAAAGATAGATTTTCCTGCTTTCCAATCTTTACACACTGGGAGTCAGCAAATAAAAAACAATCAAAAGCAATTATGCCTATCTTTAATTTCAGGGAAGCATTCGAAAGAGTCATGCTGCTCTGTAGCACGCAGACTATAACTGGGATGCCGTTCTGGCAAGTCCCTTGCAGGTCAGCTGAAGGAAGCCCCGACTTACCTAGGCCGTCCCAGCGAGGGCTCCGATCGGCAGCGAGGGCAGCGCCGATGCAAACGGGACGCCAAGCTCCGAGTCACAGGCGCAGTCAGCTCCTTGGAGCGGCAGCCCTGTCTGCTATTATGTCTGCAGCGTATAAGGGCAGCGTACCGGTATCTATACAAAAATCTGCATCTTCTTCAGAGAAAAACACTTGAAGCTTCTTACTGGCACCGCAACCTACTCCTCTATTTATGCCATCACAGCTAGTGACTAAGAAGATGCTTTTAGTGTCACAGGAGATGAAGGCTCTAGAAGCAGAGTGCCTGGCAGCTTTACTCTCACACACCGATCTGTCTTCATGCAAACGCACTTTGTCGGCGGATGGAAGTGTATTATTGCCATACGCTACCGAAGCGAAACAGTTTCCAAGTTTTCCCACAGGGCACCAGCTCCCCCTTCAAGCTGTACCCCAGCGCTTGCTCCTTCTCGTCCTTCTCCGAAGCCTCCCCTCGAAAATACACACACACACCCCGCCTTGCACCTGTCCGCTACTCCCGACTGGGAGCGACCTCCCACCCCGGCGCCGCCCGCGCAGCCGCTCCCGCCGGGGCTCGGGGCTCCGTTCTCCGCGGCGGGACCAGCACCGGTATCCCGCTGCCAGGGCAGAGCCGACCGGCAACCGCTCGCCACACAAATGCGGATAAGCAGGAAAACAGCGGCAAGGAGAGCAGCCCACTCCCATTACCTTAGCAACCGCGCCGCCGCCGTCCCCGGCCGCCCCTTCGCCTCTCCTCAGGGACGGGGAAGCGCCTTCAGCATGGCGTGAGCCTGCGGGCGGGGCCGGCGGTCAGCCCGGGCTCCTTTCCGCGCCTCTTCCAAAAACCTCCCGTTCTCCTCAGCGCCTCTCAGGCTGCGGCGGGGACGGCGGCCGGGGCGACGCCGCTGCCACCGGATCACCAGAGCACCGCGGGCACACGGCGCCCGCCCCACCCGGCCCCGCGCTGCCGCCGCCCGACCCTCGGCCGGGCGGGCGGGGGCGGTGACGGGGCGGCCCCGGCCCCACCGCAGCAGCGCCCGCTGCGGGCGGCCCGGCCGCGCCTCCCCCGCCCGGCACCGCCGCCGCTTCCCCCCGGTTCCGAGCCAGCCGCCCTTTGCTGGTGACAGGGAGGAAGCTTCAGCCCCTGCGTCCCGCCACCCCGGCTGCTTCTGGGGCACTCGGCGCAGCCCCGGAGGCAGGGCCTTGTATCTGTGTTGCACTCTTGTTTATGTGTTGCACAGCGCAATTAAAGCGTTCTGCAAAATTCTTTCTCCTGAAACCGGGAAAGCCTCATCTCTGGGTGACAGTCCTCCAACAGCCAGGATTTCCTAGCTAATGCCTGTGCTTACACGATATTTAGGGCTCCACACACCACCATCAGTCCTAACAAGCACCACATCTCGACAAAATGGTTTGGAGACCCAGCTCTTTTACACAGACCTGTCCCATGGGCAAAAGCCATTGCTGTTGTGTCCACACTTTAGTTAGGTGTGCGAAGATTTTTACTCCCTTTCTTTTCCTCCAGAAGGCAAGTTAAGCCCACTGTGCCCAAAATTGACTGTCAGGTCTGAAAGCCGTATGCTGGAAAGCAGTAGGGCAGACCACTGACAGGAGGCACCCATGCCTATCTCTGTGCTAAAGTTTGTGCATTTCCAAGGTTTGGTTTCCACACATCGGACTCATTACCACAGTTGAAACTCTGCACAGAGTTGTGAAGGCTGTCAACTGCACAGAGGAAAGGCTACTTTACTAACCTGCGTAGCTTGTCTTAAAGGCTTGGTGACCTTGTTCCTCCCTTTCCTAACATCTTATCAAAATTAGGCTTAAATTTCACAAGCCTGATGATTGACACCAAAAGCTGTCATGTGCAGGGATATCCTGTTATTTTATGGTTGTAGTCTGTCCAGGACACTTTCTGGTGATGTCTAAACTAAACTGCTGCAATAATTCAAATGTTAAATTAAGAAGAAAAATTTATTTCTGCTGCAACTCTACATCACTTCCATTTCTACTGGATCAATATCACCATCTCTACCATTACTGGCTACTCTTTCCTTAGTCTTGCAAAAGCCAGGTTCCAGCCTGTACAGTTTGTACATGCTTTTTCTAAAATGTCCTTCATCATCACAGACTATGCATTTATTTACCTGTCACACTCAAAATTGCATCTTAGTGGCAAAAATCTGCTGTGCCTCACACAAGCTCATTGACCCTTACCAGACTTCACAAGATGTTGATTCAATTGATTTTGTTCAAATATCAGCTGTGGGCATTTAAAAACTTCTGTGGCAGGTTAAAACATTCTGACCTTGGTGGACCCTGATTTTTTTGTTCAAAGGGATTGCACCTTTCAAACATCACAGGATATTTTTGGGATACTTTTTTTTTAAATAAAATTAATCTAAAAAGTAGTTCCATTTATATCAACTTTGAATTTAAACTACTTGTCATTCCCCTAAGATCAACCTGAGCATGTTATACATTATTTGCCACACAAGATTGTCTGGCAAAGGAGGAAAGAGAGAATGACTACCTATGAAATAAAGATTTCTTTTTTTACAGAAATTTTCTCAGCAAAGCATTTTAAATCAATAGTTATATTGAATTATGCTGGGGTATGACTACTTGTAATACCAAGGATTAAATATTTCAGTGTCTTATATCAGGTTTGTTCAGGAAAAACTGTTTCATGACTGCTCTACACAGTCTTTTTCTCACAGCTCCCTCAAGGGAGTGTACATGCGTTACACAGTGCTTAAATATATCAAGTTAACTCAGACTAAAATGCATGTTCTCTAGAAATGCCATTTTCAAAACACAAGATTGATAGAAAATATTTCACATATGTATTAACATTGCAATTCAAAGAAACTACCAATATGTTTCCTGACAGTAATTCCAGGCTGATTACAGCAGCACATGATGCTGAAAAAAGAAACTGATCAGAAACATTAAAGCAAAAGTGACCACTGTGCTTATTTTAATCGTGCTCAACAGAAGAAATTGTAACCAACAATTACAAACAAAAGGAAAGGAAAATGCTAAATAAAAACAGTTTAAATGGCATTTCAGGTTTGGATAATATTTCATGTCTTATTTCCACATTTTATACTATAATTAAAAATAAATCTTTGCCTAGTGGCTTCTCTCAAGTAGCAACTATTCTTTGGTCCATGGAAGTAATAAAAGGTGTGAAGAAAAATGGCTTAGCAACATTTTTTAATTTCATGCCTTAACTACTAAAATAAATGATACATAATTAAAACCAGATAAAACCAAGCTAGGTTTGTATTTGCATTGATCTTTATGCTGAAAACAATGTAGTCAGACTCTGTTTATCACAGAGATCGTTTCTCAGTTTAACCTCTTTCCCAGTGGGAGAGTCCAGCGGTTTGACAAGTCTGATTAGAGATGCAGGAACAGTTCCGTTTAGATCAGTGGGACATCTCGAGTTGATATAGAACTATGCACATACAACAAAGCTTGCAGAAGAAGACCTTCCATCTGAAACACTGTTACGCTCAGTAAGCACTGGGGAAGAATGCATGGGGAGAGACCGGCACACATTTTTCTGGCCAGGAGGGCAGACTTTTATTGTTCCCTCTCTGCTGTACTTTATGATGACATCTAAAACCCAGAAGAGATCACCACAGTCCACAGCAGGTATAGAACATCACCTATCCCTAATGATACTGAAACTGAAGAACCTGAGCTAAAATTTTCATTTTTACTAACATTTACTATTGAAAATATTTGATCAGCTTTTCTTTATCATAAATTGCAAGTACAGAAATACACCTTTTGTAAAGTTATCTTGTCGTCTACTGAAGACTGCAGCGGTAGAAAACTCCCCCCATGCCTAGTAATTAAAGTTGTATTATCCTCATTGCTGTAAAGAGGTCATTTTATCAGCTTTGAAATGTACAGCTTTCAACCCCTGCATATCATGGCTGTGACTCGAGTTACACACGCTCACAGGACTTGAGCTAATTCTTACTCACAGCTCAGCAGTGGGAGTCTCCAGGGTATTTCAACAGCTTCTTCACATGGGGAAAAGAGTCACATCACAGCATGTTCCCCTGTGATCATCTGAAAAAAAAGAGTAGATATCGCTAACTTTCTGCCAATAGCATCCTCCTCTCCTGGTGCTTGAAAAGCTTAGAAAAGCAGAAGCTGGTGCAGCTGCACTCAGTGGTTGCCGTGCTCCGAGGTAGGGCCAATGTTTTCTTTTTAGTTTGCAAACCAACAGCGTTGTTGATCCAATGAGTAAGTGTTACCCCGTGACACTTCATAAATATTCAGCAGTTGTTAATTACAAGAAAAAACGGAGCTGCTGGCTTAGGGGGTGGGTGTCCAGTCGTCAGGAAACTGATGCTTTTTCCCATGAAGGCAGTACAGCAGCGTGTCTCTCTCAGGCTGAGGGCATGAAAAAAAAGCAAAGAGATTTTCAGAGTTGTTCAAGGTAGGTTATATTTTTCATAAAATGTTTAATTTAACAGTGACCTAGTTTTACAACAGCTTTCAGTGCCTTGGCTTTTCTTATCTCCTGTGTCTTAGCCTACATCATTAGAACAGCAGAGCAATAGGCATTACAGACTTTGTTAAAGCAAATTAAATAAGACCTTAGCTGGGGGATTAATTCTTCTCTCCTATTTTGTTTCAGGCAGTCATTATGTTACAGTTTCTTTGCAGTTTTAAAGAGGTTTTAGCACATCTTTTATTGCACCTATTATAGGTTTGAGGGTTTTTTTAATGTCAGCTCAAAGTGGTACATTTTTGAGTGTCAACCTGTAGCAGCAGTCTTGAATTCGTCAGCCTTTTTACAGAAGGATCCTTTGTTTTGTAAACATTCAATAACTGTTTGGAACTGATGGCTAGCTTTACTAGCCAATTTGGAAGTGTACAGGCAGTACAGACTCATGCCAGCTTTCAGCAGGAGTAGGTTGTTGGGTGCTGTTAATTTTACTTACCTTACATCACCTACCAGAAGAAAAAAGTTATTCTGCGTCTTGTTGTCGTGACCAATAAATGGCAGGTAAAGTGATGTTTGCTGTCTCTTTTGCCATGGGCTGCATACAGTGCTCTCAGATACTGTTTGATGGTACCCCTCTGTGATTC
Source organism: Chiroxiphia lanceolata (assembly GCF_009829145.1). NCBI lineage: Eukaryota > Metazoa > Chordata > Aves > Passeriformes > Pipridae > Chiroxiphia > Chiroxiphia lanceolata. The sequence continues at coordinate 28,952,276 of NC_045642.1, forward strand.
CTTGCTTCTCTTTATGGAAGTATGCTTTAAAAACTCCTTGTACTCTATTGTGTGTGCTGTGTTCCATATGGATTCAGCAGAAAAAGGGAGCAATTAGACAAATGATTTCAACCATGCAACACCAAAACACATCAGGTCTGCAGAAAAAGGGCTCTTCCTTCCACCTCCATCTCAGAGATTCTCGGGAAGTTTTGTCCTTCGAGAGTCAAGTATAAGGAGCCTTGCTGTGCTGAGTCCTTCATGTGTACCCTTTAAGGAAGGAAACAGCATAGGAGATGATGCCACATACGCCAGGTTTATATGAGTGTGAGTGCTTTCCCTATAGGGAGAATTGTCCTGTGGGGATCTCAGCCCACAGAGGTTTCCATTGATCCACATTAACGTGTGTTGCAGAAATTAAACATGTCATACTGAAAAATGCAGGTAATGTACACTGACAGTGTCTGAGCCATGACTTAAACAGCATCAAGCCAAAATGTATACGTCTACACCTACAAGGATCATGCAAGCTAAAAGAACAAAAACGACTCAATAGGAACCATTCAGAGCCAGTGTGTGCTGGTCTTGTTGAGCTTCACTTAATTCCTCCCTTTGTGCAAGGGGATTTCAGCTGTCTTTACAAACGTTAAATTTGTGCCTGCTCTAACACTTCTTAAATTTTGTGTGACTTCTAACAAACTTCCCAGTGACTCGTTATCACTGGGGGGGAAAAAAGCCATGGTGATGAATTTCAGGTATGGAAGAACCTGTGCCTTGAATCTAGAAAAATCACAAACCCAAAAGTATTGAGAATATTTTTTTTCTGTAAAGCTAAAAACATCAGAAAAACATTAGTAGCAGTCCCTCTGCTCATTTTTGTCAATGAAGAACCTGTGGGAAAGCAAAATTCAGAGCCTTTGTAAATTCACCTGGGAAATTCCAGGAGAGCCTGTTTGCTGGAAGTGTTGAAAAGAGATTTGTGTAAGAAGCTGTGCCTCACCTTGTCTTACCTAGAGTCCCAAAATGGACTAAGAGCAATACAACTAATCAGAAGAGGAAAGACTCCATTTCCTCAATGTCCAGGTTCCTGCTCAACCATAGCGGAAGCATCCTTTTCTATTCTGCGTTGACAATCTCACATCTCAACAAGTCAGAGCACTGGCGGAGTGAGGAGGTAAGCACAGTCTCATACTTTCCTGTGCTATAGACAGGTCTATAGAGGGGATTTTAGGTTTTTCTATAACAACTAGAAATATGCTAAGATCTCTCCATGTCTTCTTTCAGTTCATCAGGAGATCAGTTTCTTGATATCTAACAATGTTTATTCTTTTCTGTCTTTTAGTCAAGAATGGCCTGTCTTTTAGTCAAGGATGGACTCCATCCATCTGATCTGAACTTGTAAAATTTTTCTGAACATGGTAGAGTCTCCACTTCTGCCATGTCAGGTGTCCAAATATTATGAGAACTCATGGTACTAAGTGGCAGAAATATGTGAATTCCCATAGAATTTAGGTTTTCTCCAGCTGGTCTTTATCTGATGGTCTGGAAAAGGTGCAGATGGAGTACTTATTTTGACTAAATTGTAACATTCTTGACTTCTGTCTTCTGTGATATTGCAAAAGTTTCCTCTGGACATTTTTTCTACTTAAAGTAGGTTTTATGATGATTAATTACATAAGCTGTGATGGGAACTGCTGTGCAGTGGGAATGAGGAGCCTGAAGTGTGGAGGATGGCATGAAATGTATTTAAAAAACCCCTTAAATCCAGCAAAATACAGTATGTGCCTTTCATAGCCCTGATCATACTGTTTGTATGCTGTATCTCTCACCACTATTTATCTGTGTCTTATTAAAATATGCATTTTTCGCAGCAGAAACTATATCATCTTCTGCTTTCGAAAAAGCATTTACCATATGGAAGAAACTGCAAACATCACCATAAACCATGTTTCTTTTCTGCACTTGGATGATTTATAGTACCCACCAACACAGTTCAAGTATTGAAATGCATGTCTGTGTGTTTGGGTATCTATTCTATATATATATTCACATCATGTGTATATACATTTTTATATATAAAATCTTTTCTCTAAAAATGTGCAGGGTGTCGGTGATTTATCTAAATCATATGGTACCACTTCTCCCTCTTTGGCTAAACATCACAGTGCATGTTCTGGTTTTGGCAGGGAAGATTAACATTTGGCATTTGCTTTTGGTGAATACTCAGTTACTTAATTTTGTTTCTTTTTTTCCCCATCCCTATTAACAGCAGTTAAACCTGAGCAGTCAAACATTTCTACAATTTGAATAAGAAAAGTCCTTAAAATTCATTTACAAATTCACATGACAGTTAATGTATTACTTTTCAGTTATTGTTCCAGCTTGTCTGTTGCTGAGAAAGTACTGCATAGGGAGGAGATCTGGCTGAGTGGGGGTCAGTTGTGCAGCACTCACTAAGATGAGTGGGAGGTGGGAGGCAGAAGGACTCAAAAAAACAGATACTAGCCTAGGAAACCTGATTTTTCTAAGCTCTCACTAGGGACGGTGGGAAAAGACACTTGGAGATTCAAAGCTGGAGCATAACCTCAGCTGCTCAGAGCTGTGACAGAAAGAATCTTACTTTCTCTCTGCTGAGCACAGGAAGCCCATAAGAGGGTTTGCCTCTCAGGAGTGCAGTCATCCTTTCCTAGGTTTATGAATCCCCCTTCCCTAAAAAGCCAGGAATCCAGATGCCAGTTTTGCAAATCTTAGCAGTGTGTAATATGAGATGGATCCCAGGGCTCAGTTCTGGTCTTATCTTCCTCCTCTCCAGCCAGAACAATGCCATTGGTAGCTCTCATCTTGAAACGCAGTCCTTACTTCAGTATTCAGCCTGCCAGCCTGTGACAAGAGAGACTGATACAGCCCAATTCAATTAAAACACATTTCAAACTGTTCTGCTCTCTTAAACTAGAATGTGAGAACAAAACACTTGGACAATGTATAATTCAAAATCATGCATAGGGCCTATTTAAAAAAAACCCACGAGTTTAATTATTTTTTTTCCCTACTTGTCTAAGAAAATGCTTTAAATCTGCATCACCATTAACAACTCCACAAAGCTTTAAAATGTGTAATACATATCATGTCAGGATCTCAAAGATCATATACATGTGTGTGTGTGTATATATATGTGTATGTATGTGTATATATATATATGCTAGTATATAAATGCTAATGAAACAGTGAGTTCTCAAATCTACTTGCAGGTAAATAACTACGGCAGGCATGGTTAAAAATCTGCCATCTTCAACTGCTTGGGCTGAAATGTTTCACTCTATGGATCAGCACAAGGCTGGATCCTAATATTATTTTTTCCTTTTTTTTTTAATGTTTCAGCAAAATCAGTCTAACTGGCTCCAAGAAGATTTGATGAAAAAAGTCTTTTCCCCATCTTAGATATATTCTTATAACTGAATATGCCAGTGTTTTGAGTCTCTTGGTAAAAATGTATCACAGAGATGGGCCTTGGTGACAAGGATATGCGATTCTGTGAAAATCTGCCCAAATTTTGACAAGTTACAAATTCTGAAATTTTCAACTTGTTCCTGCTTGCATTCTTAGGAGATTGAATGCTAAATTCCCCAGAAGCTGATTGCAATGATGTAGATTCAGAATGGTATATTTAATTTTAACTAAATTTGTAAATTATTCAGTTGAAGATGGGAGTCTTATTATTATCATTATCAATTTTTAGCCCAGAAATGGACTGAAAATCACCGAGTCTATGCTACTGCTCAGGGTAGGCTCAGCTATGCCTAAGTTAACAAGTTCTTGAAGACGTTCAGTGCTTTAGATGCCATAGACACTCCAGGAAATTTATTCTGTTTAGTTAAACATTAGCTGTAAAAGGTTTTATCCTAATATTGAAGATAAATCTCTTATTAAAATTGGAGCTCATTATTTCTTGTTGTCCATTATGTGTCCATAATGGAAAGCAGAACAGTACCACTGTTCTCTTTGGAACAGAATTTCACATTTTTTAAGACTTTTACCCATTTTTTTGTGTCAGATTAGATAGTATCAATTTTCCTGCCTTACAGCTTGTTTTTTTTCAGTGCGTCACCATTCTGATTATCCTCCTCTGGGCCATCTCCACTTGTTTCATATTTTTGTTGTGTCCACAATTGTACACACCACTCTTGCTGATGCCTCACCAGTGCTGAGCAGAGCACTCTGCACCTGCACAGACAGCCCAGGGTGGTGTTCCCCTTTTTTGCATTATTTTCTCCTGTTTAATTTTTGATCTGGGAAGTCTGCTAAATATTTTCCCACAGAATTGATGTGAAAATAGTTCCTTGCTGTCTTGTGTTTCTGCAGTTTCTTATTCCTGTCTAAATGTAGCTTTTATTCATATTGAATGCTATGCACATTTTTCAGATCATACCTGCAGTTTATCAAGATCACTGAATATTAATCATCTCTTCTAACATCCTTGCAGTCTCATGCTGCTTGAAATTATCTACAAATTTAATAATGATTCTTTTTGTGTCATCATCCAACTCATTAATGAATGCTACCAGACTTAGAGCAATCCTTTGTGGAACTTCATGAAACTCATCCTTACCTTTTGACAATGTAATATCTGTAACTGCTGTTTGAGCATGGTCTGCTAATGCAACTCAGCACTATATTTTCAGAACAAATAGTTACAAGTTCATAATTTACCTTCTGCAAAACTTTTGTTTAAAACTCCTTCTTTCTTGCTTTTTTTTCCCTTCCTTTTTGCCAGGAAATTATTTTATTAAAATATTAACAGACTTCAAAGGAGATTGAGCAGGGGCAAAGCAAATTTCATGTTTCATTCAAAAACATAATTGTGGGAAATATCTTGAGGTACACTTCTACTAGTATTCACAGAAGACAGTCACTTTGTTAGATACTGCCTATCTCTCATTGTCTTCCCTCCCAAAAAGTTTTCTCAGATTTAGCTCAGCAGCTAATGGCAATAACATACAGGAAAACATAAGTATTGAAAGATGGAGAAAGTCCGTCCTTAGTATTCAGTGGACCACCTCACTTTGAGTATAATCTTTGTATTTGCAGTGACTTAGAGATCTTATGCTACAGTTTTGCTCCTTTGAACTGCATGTTGTGCAAAGGAATAATATTCTCCACGACATAGAGAACATAGAAACAACAGAGCATATTTAGAAAAGGCTCACAGATAGCTCATGTGGTTGTGAGCTATAATTTACTCATACAAGCTAAAAAAACAGAGTTCTCTTCACTCTGTTATAATCGGCTCCTCATCCTTTCAGAATACAAAGAAACATTTCTCTCTTTCTAGATGCTCAACTATTCAGTTTTTGGAATGATCAAGAAAAAACAAAAAGTATCCCAGTGTCTCTACCTCTACAGGCTAAGTCTCCCTTGCTTCTCCATGTCTGATACACTGACTTACCAAACTGAATTGTTCTAAGTACAGTACCAAGAATCAAAGGTGTTGCAACTACCTTTGGAGAGTTAGCCTAGCTGTGAGCTCATATGTCACCTTGAAATTACAGCCGTGCTTCTGTCCTTTATTAGATGTCATGCTTTTGTTCTGCTTTGTAGCCCTGAAAGCTCTCAATGAAGATGAAACTTCTACTGTCCTGTCCACATCTGCAAGGAGCTGTATATTACTCAGTACTGCCTCTGTGGATGTAGCTCTCAACGGTCAGTCCAACTCACCAGTCCATCAGAGCAAAGAGCACAAGCTCAGTGTACACCTTATCTAACACAGGCACCTGCTGCCAAAATACTCCCTCCTCACCCAAGTCCTGGCCACACATTCCCTGCGCTTCCATCAGATCAATCTAGTGGCCAAGCAGCTACAGGACAGGTCAATTGGGCTGGCAGATCTGATGGAAAACAAAGATAACAAATGGAGATGACTCTGCAGCTGGAACGGGGGGGCAAGACTGCCTTTGAAAAATGCTACTAGGTTTTGGCTCATTTAGATGCGACTCAAACTGTTACCTCTGCCTTCTCTCTATATATTTATCTCCTTCCAAACCCCGGCCTCCATGCATAAACCCATGGCCTCATGTTTTAAGCCATCTTTTTTTTTAAATTATTCTCAGCAGTTTTCATTTTTAATCTACAGTTTAAAATCCTATGCTCCATGACAAAAACCAGCCTTGGCTCTACCCTGTCTTCCCTGGCAGTGTGTCTTTTTAAAGACAGAGGCACTTACTTGGTCTTTGCTAGACTGGTGTATATGTTAATTTTCCAGTCAATTTCACAGGAATTTAGATTATCAAAAATGAATTTCAAACAGAGGTAAAAATACTCTGCTCATTCTCCAGCTCAGCCTCAAAGGACAATCTAATCTTAAGAGAATGGTGACCCAGCTAGTAGAACTGCTCTCCTACACTCCTACACAAAGTGACTGATTCACCTCATGACCTCTGCTGGACATGAAGGTAGGTCCTACTCTAAGACTATTTCCCAGAATTCCTCTGTAGTCACCAGGGGACAAATACTTCACCTATTTTAGATATAAATTTGTTGAGGGGATATGTTGCCCTCTGGGGTTAACACCATTTCTTGTTTTGGTGAGGGCCTGGGCACCCAGCTCAGACCAGCCACTAAGGTGTGGGAGCTGGGGGAGAAGATAATCAGATAATGGAGTAAGAAACTCAGGGACTTGTTTCTGCAAAGCACTCTGAAGTCTCATGGAAGTTTTGCACAAGCCATTACCCTTCAGGATTGTTTCCTAAACCTGAGAAGAAACCAAGCATCAAAAGACTAAGCTGAATCGTGCACACCTAATTCTTGGGGGCTTAAAACCTCTTTTTTGACATTTAATGACCTATGCTGTTACATAATTTTAAATGAAATTGTTAAATATTACAAAAGAAAATATCCCAATATTGCAGCATCCTTATGGATGTCATGTAGGAGATCTCAAGGAATTCAAGGTTTCTAGCTTTGCAGCCACCACTGAAATGAGATCATGAGACCATCAGTTCAATGCATAACATACACAGCAACACTACATTAGGAAAAATTCGAAAATATTTTTTTGCGCACAGCATTGGCTGCAGGCTTATTCTGTCAGTAATATCAAACAATTTTTCTTTGCGACTGACCCTGTAGAGGATAGTTTTCAGTGCCTGTACACTGCATTGCTAGCTACAACCCCTGGACTGTCAGGAAGAACTTTCAAAGAGGAAAACCAATAACGGCAAAGAAAATGTGAAAGATGAAAACAGAAGTTAGAGAGACTAATAAAACCCCAGTTTCATCTTCCCAACCCATTCACTTGCTGCCTCAGGCCATCCTATCATGGTCATGATATAATCCACTGTATCTTCCTAGTTGTCACCTGATTGTCTTAGAGCTGGGTTTTTTTCCCCACTGGAGTGTCACAACCCAGGATATGCACCAACATTTAATACTATTCCTATGTAGGTATTCAAGTTTTAGCTACTGCAGTTTAAGAAGAAAATTTTGGCAATATTTTAACAGACTGCTTTATCAGTGAGTTTCAAATAGCTGGAAATTATCTGGTTTTAATGTAGCATCTAGACCCACGTCCACATTGAAAGAATTTTTGGTCCAAGCCAGATTAAGGTTTTAAATAGTCTTGGGCAGGGAAAAATACCAACGGCGGGGGGGGGGGGGGGGGAGGAGGAGGGGGGAAGGAGGGGATATAGAGGCCATGGGAGCGTCCTGTAGTCTTCAACTGCCCATTGTCTATCCCACAACTTTACTTACACAGAGAACACTTTTACAGCAACTGCTGAAAAATATCCAGAGCCAGTGAAAAAGAATGAAGAGTAAAATACTCTTTTTAGAAGTGTTATGCCATGTGGTTGTTACAATGCATGTAAATACCACTCCTTCAGAAAAACTCCCCAGTGCATCACAGGTTTTACTCAGTCTCTTCTTCCTTCAGTGCTTCTGCGTTAATTTTAACAAGTACTACAGATTCTGGAAATATGTATGTATGTAGGCTATCAGCACCTTGCATTTTGCCCAACCTCATTATTAAGAAGAAAATTGCAGTGTCTCTTTTGTAAGAAATTAACTTCCCTACTTAAACTTGTGCTTTCACAGACTTGGGACATTGCATGTAGGCTGCTATTCACTGCAATCAACAATCTCCAGAAATAAAGACCTTAACTAATTTTGTGTTTGAACCCTTACAGCATATACCCTTTTTCAGGATATAAGCAAGTCAATATATTCTCTCCTACCACCAACCCTTCCTCTCTCCTTGCTTTTGAGAGAAAAATATCTGGATTTTAATCTGAGATAGCATTGTTACACATTAGGATTATGAAGGAATTCAGCCAAAGCAAATATCAAAGTCTACTTTCCTGTGCTAAGAACTGAAAAAGACCAGAAGGAAAATACTCACATGACTCTTGTTCATCTTTTGCCCTTCCACCTACTGGATAAAGTTGAGAAATGGGGAGGGAGAGGACTCCAAGCACCATGATGCAGGAGGGCTTTCTATGAACCAGGGAGCTTTACAGCATAGGGTACAATTCAGTAAAAAGTACCTGAGATTCTGTAGAATACTGACATGGAGCCTGAGCATTCAGTTTTGCTTCAGTTCACAGATGTTTCTTGTTCAATCCCTTTACTGGCAGGGACAAAGGGCCTCAGCATATAGCCTCAGCTCTCATCAGTTACCAAAAGAGGACTCCTGGGATGAGCTGATTTTTGAATGCTGTATGGGCTTTGGACTCCAAAGGGACAGTCAGTGGGACATCTCAAGTTGATAAAATCCTAGAGATGCAGATCCTTTCCTGGAGAGTCTCAGCCTTACCCTCTGTAGAAAGGTGAGTACAACCACAGGCAGCATCTGCTGAGGTGACCCTCCTCTCCTGTCTCTGTAAGCAGAGAGTTGCTCACTAAAGCACACCATAAAAGTAAGAAATTAATAATTAAAAAAACCCCAAACCTCCAATAAGTTGGAATGGGGACCTGAAGTCTCCCAAACTCTCGGCTTTCTGTGAATAACAAGAGAAGGGAAATTTTTTAAGCAGTCTTCATATCGCCCAACGCACTCTAATAATAATTTTCAAGGCTTTCAAAGAGGATGGGTCCTGATGCAACCTTGCTGGTCACAACATCATTTGTGGTCATGCAGTTACTTAAGTGCCCCAAGGAAAGCAACTCGAACTGTGTTAGTAATTGCTGGTTTTGACTTCCACAAACCTCCCGAAGATAGATTACTTATGATATGGACCCTCTTCTGTCTTATTTTTTCATTTGTTGTCCTCACAGTTCTTTCAACACTCCCAGTTACTGCACTTCAGAAGTTTGCATGGGACCCACAGGTACTTCCTCTGTATCATTGTGCAAACCATAAACACTGTAATTCATCTTCTCGGTAAAAAATATGCAGGCTTTGTCTTCTCCATCTGCTGTCATACAGAAATCTTGCCATACTCCAAATTGTTTTTACTACCTGTTTTGAAGGCATTCTATGTTTCATGGATATTTTTGATGGGTAGCCAGAGCTGAGGGTGCATCCTGGGAGAAGACAAGGTATTTTTCCATAGGCAGCTGTATTCTTCGCTCTCCTGGGGGCAGTGGCTGTGTTTTCTGCCAGTTAATATTCCAAAACTTTTTCAGAAAATGATTTTCTTTCTGTTTCTCAAATCCTGGCTTCCCAACCCCAGAAGGAATTTTCTCTATCAGATGGGAAGCAGCCTGGGAGCAGCTAAGATGGGGCCACAAGGAAAAGGGATTTCAGAGCCCAGAGTGGCAGTGCCACGTCACCTCCTTGCTGTGCTGCCACTCCTCCAAAGATGCCAAGCCCTGGGACACTGGCCAAAATGGCACTTACCTTGCAGAGACTGGCAAACCCCACACATTTCCTGACCTAATGGGGAACATCAGCAGCTCTGCCTGCCAAAATACAATGCAAATGTTTGTGGCTGGTGGTTTTGAGCCTGCATCCACTAAAGAAACTGAATCTCTGTAGCCTGAATACTGCAAACCAGCATGAGGTTCTTTGTGCCTAAAGGGAAGGAGGTTAAATGATGGTTAATTGCAGAAACACACTGGCAGTCTCCCCGTTAACCATTCTGGGGATGGGGGAATGCAACCACTCCCAGAAAAGTTGCAATTAACTATTTCTGAAACTATTTCTCTGCTTTATATATCATCAGGAAAATAAGTTTTCTCATCTTGATATGATTAGATGAGCATTCTGTTTTGTAATGCCACGGAAAGACATGTCTTAGAATAAAACTTTAGTGTCCCATACTGTGCTAGATTTGTGGAGAAATAATTTTTCAAAAGAAGTTTTCATGCTTTTCTTTCATAATGGGGGGGAATATTTATTTAATACTTCAAGTAGTTGGGGAGAAGAAATACCTATCCCTCTCTTGCTCTCAGGGCCCCCCACTCCCCTCCAGAAAGGGTAAATATAAAACTTTCAGAAATAATGATCCATTTTCTAACATGCTTTATTGCTTATAGGGACAGACCAGTTGTCTTTTCCTTCGATTTATTTGGGGATTAATTAAGTAAAACATGCATTAGACATTATGTTGCTGACCGTCTTTCTCATCACTCTTCTAGAGGAGCTAAAAACTGGAATACGTATATATTCTGTTCTGGTCCTTCTTGGAAAACATATCATAAAATAGATTCTCGGGGAGAGCAGTAAGACCTAAAAGGTTGGAGAATAATTTCTTAAGGATCGGATTTCTTATGGGAGCTTGCAAAAGCTGTATCACTGTACACCCAGCTGGAAGACAGGCTGAGAACCTGCCATCAGTCTTACTGTTGCTCTGACTTGATGCTGCTTTGACATTTTGCAAAACTTTGAGCTGAAGAAAACTAAAATTGCTTTTTTGCTTGCTGAAGATGTATGTTGTCATAGTAAACTAAGGATGAGAAATGGCTGTATTCTTATCTCACCGACATCATTCATCTTGAATGTATTTCCATCTTCTTGAAATGTAAGAATGCACTTTAAAACAGAGGAAGAGGAAAAAATGTAGGCAACAGGAATGCTATAAGATGACCTGATTAAAAAAGGAGCATCTTAACACAACTCCAGTCAAAGCAGAGAACAGCCTTGTGGCCAGAAGAAATGCAGCAGCGGGTGAGAATCAACTGTAGCATTCAGCTGAAGCAGAACATGACAGCTGGGCAAGGAAATACAAGCTGATGACTGCCCTGATATGCATCACCTTGCCCAAATGAAAGGCTCATTAACCCCAACAGGAAATAAGCGAAGCTTTTTAATTTATTCAAAATGTATGCACCACAGGAGTGACTCGAGGACTAGGATTGTTTGATTTTCAGTCAGCTGTCAAGGAAGACACAAGTACAGGCAGTTGTTACAGCTGGTAACTACCAATTTTGATTTGTGAAAAGATGTAAAACTCTGTGCTCCAGGGAAACTTCTTTGCCCTCAGCTGTTGCTGATGGTCAGAGCTGCAGAGACTCATCCTGTTCATAGTACCTTGGCCCCCTGAAACTGGGTGCTCCCCAGGCACAGTGGGTACACCCAGTGCAACACCTCTCTAAACCCAGTCCCTGCAACATGCGATGCAGATACATGGAGGTACACATCCTGTCTACTGTGTTGTCCTATTCAGGGACTACATCAGTCATGATGCAAGCACTCAGAGTAATGCACAGAATCACAGAATATGCTGAGTTGGAAGGAACCCAAAAGGATCATCGAGTCCAACCCTTAGTCCTGCACAGAACCATCCCCAAGAGTCACACCATGTGCCTGAGAGGATCATCCAAACATTTCTTGAACTCTGTCAAGCTTGGTGCTGTGACCACTTCCATGGGGAGCCTGTTCCAGTGCCCAGCCACCCTCTGGGGGAAGAACCTTTTTCTAATATCCAACCTAAACCTCCCCTGACACAACTTCAGGCCATTCCCTTGGCTCCTGTCATTGGTCACCACAGAGAAGAGATCAGTGCCTGCCCCTCCTCTTCCCCTCACAAGGAGCTGTAGACTGCAGTGAGGTCTCCACTCAGTCTCCTCTTCTCTAGACTGAGCAAACCAAGTGACCTCAGCGTCTCCTCATACGGCTTCCCCTCAAGACCCTTCAGCATCTTCGTTGCCCTCCTTTGGACACTCTCTAAGAGCTTAGTATCTTTCTTATATTGTGGTGCCAAAACTACACACAATATTCAAGGTGAGGCTGCCCCAGTGCAGAGCAGAGCAGGACAATCCCCTTCCTTGCTCAGCTGGTGATGCTTTGCCTGATGCTCCCCAGGACAGGGTTGGCACTCCTGGCTGCCGGGGCACTGCTGACTCATATTTAACTTGCCATCAACCAGAGCCCCCAGGTCCCTTTCCATGGCACTGCTTTCCAACGTCTCATTCCCCAGTCTGTACAAACATCCAGGGTTGCCCCATCCCAGGTGCAGAATCAGCCACTTCCCCTTGTCAAACTTCAAATACTTAGTAATAAAAACTGCTCTAACAGGTACGAGATTGGATGACAGTATTGGAGATAACATCTTTCCAAAACTGGAACTGTGAAGAAAAAGGTAAATAAATGTTACTGACCAAAATACCCTTAGCCTGGTCATAGAACTTTTTATGCGATGTGGTGGGCAACTGTTTAAATGTCAGAATTACGCAAGGGGAGCTTGCTGCCAAACAGCACTGTGTGGAGCACTGGGGTCACCAGTGGTTTTGGCCATACCTGTTAAAAGCAGAACTGATAATTCAGACAGTCCTGTATTTGCTTCTAACTTGGTTTTAATAGCTAAAGCCCTTCAGAACATAATGTTTATATATCCACTTACAAGAGCAAATAAATCAATTTCTCAGAAAGACCATTAAGTTGATTTTTTTGCCTTTGTGCATTGTAACAAATTATGAATCCAAGATTCACAGCTATTAGATTCACCTAGAAATTCAGAAGTTGCCAATACGTGAATTGCAATTTAATAAAAAAAGAACAAAAGATGGACAAATTAAATCAGATGTAATAAGAAATGACCTTTGCTGAAGTATTAAAAATAGCACAACTAGAAGCAGGAATGTCTATTTCTTTTTTAAGTAGTTTTCATCTCATTCAGCAGTCCGACTTGATATATCCATTTTATTCCATAGAAAAATCCCCATGACTCCAAAGTACAGATATATTGTGCTTTTCACTGTACAATGCACACTTTATCCTTATTAGACTGCATAAAGACTGGAATTTCTTGCTCTGTGTTTGGGGATCTTGTTGTCTCCAGGAATCCAAGTTACTAATAGTCACAACAGAAACACCAAATCACAGAAAACATGTAGAAAAAAATCAATAGATTTTGGAGTATCTGTTCTGAATAAAAGATGGAAATGTGCAAGGAAGAGTGTGCATAGAGCTGCCTTTTCTTTTTTTTCTTAAACTGAAGTCACTATGTGCAATGTGCACAGAAAATACTTCTGCTAATATTTGTTTCTCTGTTAAGATTTCCTAGTAACATACAACAACACCAGCATTGCAGGCCATGTGTTCTACTTCCGTATTCTGGCTTTGCAATGAATTGATCTATGCCTGCTTCTAATTTAGAATCACACTACATGTTTTCACTACTTTCAAATATAAATAATATACTCTGTGTTTTTAAGGTATATAATTGACTGGTCAGTGCTTATTGAAGAGGATTGTGTTTGCTTTCCAAGGTGTCACCTTGCTTTCCCCCATAGTAGAGTTTGACAGTTCAGTACCGCAGTTTCCACTTGTTTTTACTGTGGTGAACATCAGGATGTCCAGGTGATTTCAAGTTTTCTGTTCTTGGTAACAATGAACAGAGGTTCCACAAGCTGCAGAACATGGATGCACAGGGATTGGTACTGACCCTTTTCCTTACACATTCCTCTCTAGGTTTCTTTCTCTGTTTTTTTTCCCCATGTCACTTGAGTGCAAATCATGAATAAGGTGAAATGATGGCTATAGAATGAGCATATCCATTACAAAAATCTATCTGTCTTACAGTACTGGACATCCATAGGTCAGCTGAACTAGTGGTGGCAAGTAATGGGACTAGTAGTGTGTTATACTGGGTCTTTACACTGCAATAAAAAACCAAACCTTTTTCACTCAAAAACCAGGCCAGAGAGTGGGAGATGGGGGCTTGGAGAGAAAGAGTGAGAGAAAGATTAAACAGCCTCTGGTATCCAACACCTGTGGATGACAGTTTCAAAAATATTTCTAGGGATATACTTGGCAGGCGGTTGCCTGCAATTTCCTTCTAGATACATACAAACAGCAAAAGTACACAAATGGGCTCTTATTATAAGGGATATAATTATCTTAATTTTCATACATGTACAAAGACAATTTACAAACTGGCTAAGGCACACTCCCATCACTGGCCCCTTCCTTCTCTCTCCACCCTAGGGCAATCTTCTGGAAAGTGGATGATAGTCACCAAGTTGAAAGGCAAAACCTAAGACCAAGTCTCTCGACATGACAAACTGAAGTGGTTTGAGTTCCCCTGGTCCTTTCACAGCACCTGCCATACCAAAGTTTCAGACAGGGTTCTGGAGTCCTGAGAGATATAGGGGATGAGTTCCCAATGCTTTTTAAAAAGGTGTGATTGCCCTGTACTTCAAGATCCTCTGAAAATCCTGCAGTCACAGACTCAAAAAGGTACATGAACCAACTGACAATTTCCTCCAATATGCAGTCAGTTTGTCTCCCGGTTTCAAATCTTATTCCCCAGGAGAAAAATACTTTGTCTGAAAAATGTATAGGCATCCAAGAGAAAAGGAATTGAAGGGTCTGAGGAAGAATAGATGCAACCAACTTCTGATGGCTCTTTGGTCCCATGCCAGCTGTGCAGGAGCTGTACACAGCCACTCCTTCCTTCTAATCTGTGCTGGATGCCCAGCTCAGGAAGCTGAGAGAAGCAAAGAGGGGGTGGGGGTAAGGGTAGAGAAGATGGAATAGCAAAAGAAGGGGAGTGTGAGGTGCATAGTGCTTTTGAAGGAAGTTCTGGCCTGAGGGAAGGTAGTCAAGCAGATGAAAAGCATAGAGGAAGAGGCTTGTTTGCATGGCCATGCTGCAGTGGCTCCAGGCTGGCTGAGGAAGCTCTTCAGCAATGTATGGCAGACCTTCTCAGCTGTCTGAGCTGGTGCTGTTGATTCTTCCAGCAACTTCATCTGAGGATAAAGAACAAAGGCAGGAGAAGAGGGGAAGGAAGGATGCAGGGAGCTGCTGCCTGCCACTGTCTAGCATCAAATGGCTGCAAGACTTCAGCCTGGGAACCCTTTGAAATGTAATTGATCCTCGGAAGCTACTGAAGTGGGCAAAACCTTTTTATTTAAAATTAAAAAGGTCACATCAAACTAATCGTACCACTGCAAATGCAAAGCCATAATCCCTGAGTAGAAGCCAAGCCCTGTTGAATCCAGCAGAATACCTTCAGCTGTACAGAACTGGCAGGAAGGAGAACAGCAATGCTCTTCGTGACTTTTCTTCTGATCCCAAGGATTTGCCATGTGTTGCGACTTTTGCCAATCATTTGAAATCCAGGCAGCTCCGGATCACCTCTAGAGCAGTGCACATAAAACAGGGAGGCTTGTGAAAATAAGAGCCAACCCCACTGCTCTCAAACACTCATATTTCAGCAGGACATGGACTTCAAGTAGAACTGATAAGTGTGCATTACCAGTCTGGATATTGATTTAACTTTTTTTATTGACCTGACATACTACTGCTCTACAAAAAATACCATATACTTCCAAACAGGCTGAACTCAATCAGAAGTTTAACCTCATACAAATGAGTGTCATACAATGAACCCTCAGATATATGTGTAAAAAGTACGATTGCAATTAAAATGAGAAATAGGAACTCAGAAAGCAGATTGATAAGTAATTCATTCACTGAATTAACTAACCTCCTAGCTACATGAATGAATGGTAATTATAGATATCATGAAACAGAGTCACACAGTGTAACTGCACTGTAATTATATTTGCTGTATGAAAGGGTGACCCAAGTATTACACTGATAAAGGAGATGAAAAGCAGAAGAAAAATCCTGGCTTAGGATCCAGGCAGGTAGAACAAAGCCACAATGATACCTATTCAGCAGTTACCTATTAAGCAGTTAATGCCTTACCATCTCCCTGCCAGAGGGATACTCCACACGTCTCTAGACAGTGCTGGTGTGTATATCAGTATTGGAATTACAAGCATGCTGCTCTGGCTTGGTACCATCCCTGGAATTGCTACCCTGTGCTATTACCAGTGACAGGCAAACTCCATAACACAAGTAAACTATCAGCTGCACAAATTCTGTATTTTTCCTGCAGTATATTTGGTTCTGGCAGGCTTAATGTTAAATGCTCATTTACTGGGCTAGTGCCAAGGCACTCTGCCCTTCCTGATCCTTGCTGCCTGAAGCTAAAGAACTGGAAGGAGGAAAAGAGATTGTTCTTATTAGGTTTATGATTGTTGGGGTTTACATATTGCTTTTGTAGTGGCAAAGCTTTGCTGTTTATCTCTGTGACCTTTCCAGTGCTTAGTCAGTTCAGAAGAGACATGGGAAACACTCCAAAACACACTAAGAAGAAGAGAAAGGGAGCTGGGAGGAAAGAAAGCATGGGAAAGCAGTCCCCAAAGAAAAGAGACAGGATGGGAGAAGGAAATTAAGGGAATCTGGTCAAGTATATCACAATAGGACTTACAGATGCCCTCTTCAAAACCCACACATTTCCAGTCACAGGCATGGCATGCTTTGCCTTTATTCCAAAACCTGAAAGATGCTGGTTGAACTTGTGTAACACTGCCATCCAGTGCTGCTGGTGTGCCCCAGGCTGCAGCCCCACCTCTGCACCCTGATCTAGCCCATCCCAGAGCAAGGCCACCATCCCAGCAGGGCCCAGTTGTCACCATCCTTAGGGTAATCTTTCAAGCTGTATTCCCTTACCTGTGGAAGTCCTGGCAGAACTCTAGCCTACTTGGTGTGCAGAGGATTGGAGGGCACAGCTATCCTCAGTCACTGGGACATCTGGAGCATTGTAGATCATATCATCTTAAAAGGTGAACCCATCCACATATTTTCTCCCCTGTTCTCCAGTCTTTTAATAACTGTAGGAGGAAGGTTTCTTATTTGCTAAATATAATAACAACTAGTTGCTTGCTCTTAGTCTTGGGAACTGTGATGTAACTGGTGCCCTTCTTCCTGGAAGGGGGACACTTTTGTTCAGCTCACAAGGGAGACAAAGTCACAGACTAGCCATGAGGATGCTGGTTAGGTTTTTCTCTAATGGTCACCAGAGTTGAATTTGATGAGAAGCGGATTTCCTCTTTTTTTAAAAAATGAAGTTTCATGTCCTTCAAGGAGCCAGAAGGGATATTCTCAGACATATTTCAGTCATGCCCTGATTTTTTTCTTTGAACTGGCTAAAACCCTCAGACTAATATTTTGAGACCCATTTCAAGACCTCTCTCATAATAAATACGTCAGTTAATACAATACCAAAAAATGTACATGCCAAAGCCTCGACATATGCAAAAGACAGTCTTTGTCCTTCCCTTACTTCAAAGCAGAGCTTTTTTTTTTTTTGTAATGCTATTTCAGAACTCTGTGCAAGCATCTCCCAGGCCAGCTCACTCTGTTTTGTAGAAGAACAGTTTTCTTTTGTGTTCATTTATCAACCCTTATCAGAGAGATGTCTGGAACTTTTTCACTACTAACTAAATTTGTTAATTTGCTACAAAATAGCAAAATTTCAAAAACATCTTCCTTCAACTGACCAGCAGTAGAATGGACTGCAATAAATTACAAAAATAGATCTGTTGGCTTTCGAACATGCTTCAACAAGAAAGGTTCAACTGAATTTGATAAAATATAGCCACTTTCTCTGCTAACTTGCAGAGTCAGGAGAAACTCTGCCTTTTGAATCAGGTGAATTTGAAAGGAAATCTTTGATGTAACACACAGAATAATGCATAGCTGAGCGAATATAAACGTTTCTTTATTTTACTGTAGCTATATTTAGTTAATATTGAATGGATGATTCGAAAATTTTATGGAAGGATTGATGGTGGGGATGGTACTTTTATTCTTGATCTGCAGAGATCAAGACATCATTATCAATTAAAGCAGATACTGTACCTGCTAAAGCCAAGCAGATAGCAGTGTAGTAGATAGATACTGTATTTTCCATTTCTCTATGCTTCAGGTTTTTAGTAAAATGTCTTGAATATGCAGAGTAATAACACTGTTTCTGAAAAAAATTCTAACTACTGATTGATGTAAATGGAAAGATATAATAATCCCAAACCCCAAAAGTTTGGGTTTGGTTGCATGCTGCTTCTGGACATTAGTTTTGGCTTACTTCATGGAAGAGTGTTAGA
Organism: Chiroxiphia lanceolata; assembly: GCF_009829145.1. Lineage (NCBI taxonomy): Eukaryota > Metazoa > Chordata > Aves > Passeriformes > Pipridae > Chiroxiphia > Chiroxiphia lanceolata. Next base: position 28,970,585 of record NC_045642.1, read on the forward strand.
CTCCAGAAATCCTTCAGGCAAAAGATTTCAATCAAAAGCTTTCAGGATATTTGGTTTTCAGTCTTTCTTCAGCCTCCATGCTTTTCCTGATCTATTTATGTTTCTTCCACCTGCTCAAATAATCTTTAGCCATTACTTCCCATTTCTGGTAATGACAAGGCCCCTCTTTTGGTGTTTGATAGTAAAGGAGTACAGCACTGAGCATCACCTGCAATGTCCTTCCAGCAACCTCGTCTTGGATGCATGGACTACTGTCTCTGTGCTTCAGCAACACCAGCTGCTTTCAGATGAGGATGATAAATGCCAGAATGAAAAGGCTGTTATGAGAATTATGTACAATCCATTAAAAAAGAAATATTATTATCGTTACTCGCGGTATGCCAGAGGGTTATTGTCCTAGTTTTCCAACTGAAAGAGCCACTTCGGCACAGCAACCTCTGACCCTTCATAATTACAAGAAAAGCAACACAGAAGAACTGCAGATCTTTGATGCAAATGTGTATAGTGTGCCAAGCACAGGAACGACAAGGTGAAAATCCTCACTCGCATTTAAGGACTGAAATGGAAACTGTGCGCTCGTTTGTATAGAAGAGGGTTGCTCACCCCTGTTAGTGTCAGTCTATTGAGGCACTGCTGTCAGTGTGGGCAGTGAAACCTGCTGGCTCAGTTCCCACCATTGCCGGCTTCCTTATCCCTGATGGGAAATGTGATAAAGAAATATTTTGTCTTAAATGTGAAGGTGGGCCCTTGTGCTTTTAGGTTCCAAACATCAGTGCCTAGGCAGGACCCGATTAACAGAAGCAGTGCTTCTCCAAAAATCTGGTGTGCGAAACAGCTCAGCCAGGCAATAAGCAATAGGAAGTCTCAAAGACTGACCTTAGGTAAAGGTCAAGTTGGGTATTTGCCCAGGGCAATATGTGTCCATGAGGGGTAGATCCCCAAGCCAGAGGGTGCCACTCCAGTGGCAGGACTGATTCCCAGGCAGAGGGACACCAAGGCCAAGCAATCTTCGCTTAACCTCTCTGGCTGCTCATCCTGCTCTGTCCATCTTTGCACCTTTGCCCGATAAATCATGTCGTGGGTTTCTGTGGCTGGTGTTTTTTTGGTAGCGGGGGAGGCTACATGGGGTGATTTCTGTTAGAAGCTGCTAGAAGTTCCCCCCCCTGTGGAGCCAATGATAGCTGGCTATAGGAGGGACTTCCTGCTGTTGGCCAAGGGAGAGCCAATTGTTGCACCTCTATGATAACATGTTTAAAAAAGTTTGTTGCGCAGAAGAAATTCGAGCGGGGGGGGGAATGGGGGGGGTGGGGGGGGAAGATTGCCGATAGAAGCCTCTGGGCCCAGGGCCGGGCTCCATAGCCCCAGCTCAGGGCCGCACGGCAGCTGGCCCAGGGCAGGCACGGCGCTGGAACTGAGCCGGGCCGGACCAGCCCCACCGGCAGGCACTGCCCCCCCCTCCCATCCTGACCAAGCCGGGACAGGCTGGAGAGGCCCCGCCACATTTCAGCTGAGCCCATGCAGAGACAAGTGGATGCATGAAGGAGGACTGTTACCTTTGTGGGAGGTCCAGGATGGAGCGGGGTCCTTTGGAAGATCTGTGGCCCGTGGAGAGAGGAGGCCACGCCAGAACAGGTTATTCCCGGGTAGGACTCGACTCATGGCCCTGTGGGGGACCCACATCGGTGCAACTCACCCGTCAAAGACTGCATCCTAGGAAAAAACCATTGGGTTGCAGAGACCCCCTGCACCCCATGGAGGAATGACTTTCAGGATGGCAAATATGGAAGACCTGTGGCCAAGGGGGGTGTAGACCCACGCTGGAGAGGTCCATCAAGGACTGTTTCCCATGGAGAGACCCCATGGAGCAGGGGAAGGACTCAGAGCTTTGGCCCCCCCCGTAACCCATGGCGAGGACTGTGGTGAAGCAGGTTGTCCCCCTGCAGCCCATGGAAGGGTGACCCACGGGACAGCAGACTTGGAAGACCAGTAGCCCTAGGGGTGGACTTGTCTCCCTGCACTGATACAGGGGGAGGAGGGAGAACATGGAAGGAAGGAGAGGTGGGTGGAAAGTGTGTTTAAGACTGTTTTACTTCTTACTCTTTAGCTCTTATCCTGTTAGTAATAAATTTTAGTATTATCCCCATGTTGAGTCTGTCTTGCCTGTGTGACCTCTCCCAGCTCTTAGCGATTTTCGTGGATGCCTAGAATCCGACCAGGGTCAACCCATGACAAATCAGTAGAATAAGTTATCCCTCTACCATAGCAAAGCCAAGCCTTGTACAAGTCACTGAGAGACCTTGAATCAGCCCTGCTTGTGGGTATCTCTGATTGGAACTAACAGGTATTTCAGCTGCTTTAATCCTTTTTTCATAACAAGTTTACTAAAATCCCAATTTTGGACCTTAGCCAACTGGGGGTCCTCCAAATGCATCATAAAAAAGTCTTTCACATACACATTTTTTTGCCATCCTCCAAGGACCACTGGTTGCTCTTCCAACCACTCTCTGTTTCCAGTATAGCACTATATTTCACAGTTATCTCCTTCAGGAATCTAGACTTTCATATTTCATCTTTATATTAGCCTTTAATGTCTTTTGGTACCAGAAATACTCCTGGTTCAATAATGTAATTACATTCATTCAATAATGAATTACACAGAAATAAAGCAAAGCAACTGAGTTTCTGTGAAGTTAAATCAATTTGCAGCAGATTCATGTATTTCAACTACATGTAGTGCTTATCTTGTATCTCAATCCAGAGTCATAAAGGGTCATGATGGGAAGTCCTGTTTGTTTCCATCAGTCAGTTCTCTGAGGTCCAGGGAAGAAATGCTACCCACAGTGCATCTTGGAGGACTTTGTTACATGCATTTATAAATTAAACAGTCTTCAGCTTTCAAACAAGAACCTTGACAGACAGAAGAGCACTGAGGGGAATTATAGTCTTCACTTTGCTCAGACAATTAATATAATACAATGCTGGTTCCCCAATGCCTCCCATCCTGTAAAGTTATGCAGGCTAAATCTACAGAGAGATTTTTCCTTCATTCAAAATGCAAATCCTCAGAGCCCCCTTTTTAGCTTTTGCCTAACTTTGGCACTGGCTGTATCCCCATGACACCTAAGATCCCATCAGTAAAGCTCTTTGGTTGCTTAAATTTCTGCTTCTGGGTCTGCCCAAATATACTCAAGTCCTGACAGCACTGAACAACTCAATATTTCAGTCCTACAGGGATTCACAGATAAAGCATTCCCCTTCTAGCAGCTGTATCCGCTAACTGGGATCCCACGAGAATTTTGACAACCCAGAGCTAGCACAGACCATGGTTTCAGGAAGGGGATGGTGAGGTGGTATAAACTACCACTGCTAAAATAAGGAAGATGGAGGGAGGAAGAGGGGCAAAGCATTTCCAAAGAGCTGTTTGTGATGTGTTTCTGTCACTCCTGAACGTACCAGCAAATCCTGGTAGGGATTCTTTTTCAGGAGAATTTCACTTAACCAGTAAATATTACAGAAAACAGCTGGGGCAGCCACCTAGGTCATCGACGTCTGGGACGCGCAGCATGAATGAAGGGAAGTGTCCCCATTATTCAAAATTAAACATGTGGCTCCTACTCCTGTCTTGGCATTTGCTGCTGGCCATCTGAGAGAGTCTCTGACTCTGCATGACAGCTTTTGTTGCTCAAATTAGGCATCTAAATATCCACTTAGACAGGCTTTTCATTTCACTGGGCATAAGAGCACCTAAGAGCTAAGCACTGAAACACTAGAATTTAGTTCTCTGCATCACTCAGCCTCTACTTTGCAAGTGAGTTTTCCCTGGGAATCCCATTTTTCCCCTTGGGTAATAAAAAGCTTGCAAAGCAGCAAATTAGCTCTCTGGATTTAATTATGCATATGCATTAGTAATGGGAGTAATTGCACTGTCTTAGTCATATTGCACAGTGTACTTACTTGAAACCAAGCTGAAGAAATACCACTGGCAGCTCCAGGAAGAAAGATCAGATAAGAGGACACCAGGTGCAATGAGGCTACAAGATTATCATCTCACCTGCTCTGGTAATTAAGGGCAACAGCTCTCACTGTACAGATCACGATTCTCTCTGTCACTCCCATCAGATAGTCATCCCTGTGCAAGACATCCTCTTGTATGAAAGCTAAAGAGCTGCAGGGGGAAGTGTATCTCCTTTCTGTATATTCACTAAGAGCCTCTAACTGCCTGACTGCTTTCCTGGAGCTGTCTGTAGAACAGGGGCATGCACTGGGTATTCGTGGTCTTACGCTGAAACGTCCCGGGGCTCATGTCTGCTCTGTTAATTCTGTGCTGCCATGCAAAAAAAAACAAATATGCAGGGAAAAATTACTCCTCATGCACCGAGTTGTCCCAGGACACAATCCTCTTCCTGCACTAAGCTCAGCAACATATTACTCAGCAATACAGTGCACCAGTCATCTGTTCACTCAACAAATTATTGATTATTAAGTTGAACTGAATGAGGGAGGCAAACCAGAAGTATTCCCCGTGGGCTCTGAGTAGTACTGTGTAGTACTCTGTGAAGTTCTGGACATGTTTTGTGCGTATGTGACTAGCACAGGCTTAGAAAGGGAAGCTTGGATAAGTCCAAATTTTTGGAGAAACATATTTATTTCCTTCCTAGTATGAACACTTGCTGAGGCAGAACACTCTCCGGTTACCAGAACTGGTAACAAAACCAGTTTTGTCTGGTTCGCTGTCAAACCCTCCTGGGTCCTCTGTGGTCTCTCCCAGAACAGTCAGCACTGCCACTGTGTTTCAAAATAATCACTCTCCTCCCACATCCTTCTCCTTTCTGAAGGCCTGAAGGTGTTTTTATCTTCTTTGACACCATGCCAGGTCTTAATTCCTTGATCCCAGCAGTAGCTTTGGAGGTCTCAAATGTGTCCTCCAAGCTCACCCTCCTCATGTCTGTATTTTTACACTTAGTAACTCAGAAAATAGCAAATAATGGAAATTTGGCCGTTATCCTGTCATTTGCCTTCATCAGATACAGTCAAGTTTAAAGATCCAAAACAAATTACTGAAGAAACATATGTGCAGATGACACAAAAATATATTCCAAGAGGGATGTGTAATTACACTTGGGAATTAAAAAGTAGACCATACACTCCTGAAAAAAACAGTGCTACTGTCAACTTGAGGTTTCATTTAAAATGTTAAGTGAAATAGCAAAATTTGAGGAGTTGAATTTTGTGCAGTATTGACAACATGGAAAAGAAATTCTTGGGCAGGTCACAATCCTCTGTGCCAACATGATCAAAGTCAGCCATTTGCTGACAAAAGGGAAGAGCAGTTTTGGAGTGTGTACATATAAACATGTACGATGATCTGGAAGAAATACCAACCCTTTTGGTAAAAATGGTGTGTCTGTCACAAAGCATAGGTAGGTCTCATGAGGTCAGGTGCTGATGGTAAGGACTGACTGATCTATGGATCTAAAACGTGTGGGGGACATCATACTAATTCTAAGGATATCAAGGACACACTTCAGCTGTGGGATGTGGTGCGTACGGGTGACAGGGCAATAAAGTGACTTGACAGAAGCTGTTTAATGCAAGAAGGTTTTACTATCTAATTCTTCTCCCTCTTTTGCGTTTGGTTGACATTTTTCTTGCCAAAGAGATTTCAAAATGAGTGCATAACACACCTCCAGTGACTGGAAAAAACTCTGAATATGTATGTGTGTGCTCAAAACCCATTTTCCATGAGTGTAAGCAAATATAAATATTACATGACAAAGAAGAGTGCACGTATTTATGTATAGAGTTCAAGTGAGTGACACCAACCCAAGAACAAAAAAGATCAAAGTGCCACTCTGCATACATACATGCTAACTGGAAAAAAACATGTCACATTTGTAGTCAACAAACCTTCTAGAGCTGTGTTTTTCAAGTAAAATGGTACGATACTGGATAAAGCATGCTCCTGTCACTTTTTCTATCTATCCTGTGAAGCCAGGACAGATGAATTATCTGCATCATCAACTTACACACTTTGGCCAAGACACTGGAACTAAAGGGAGGATTTATGAAGAGTATGGAATCTGTTCTCCATTTACCTAAAACACATCCCTACAGTCATAACTGTGGAATGAGATAACACCATTCAGCAAACTGATCATGCGAAGTCTGGCATTTCCCTTTGGGTATTACAGCAGAGACAAAAAAATGCATACACAACCCAAAATCTAAATAACGGAAGGGACTTTCAGCACAGTTAATTAAAGCACTGAGGTAGTTATCTGCCAGTGTCCATTCATCACAATAGGAAATACTGTCCTTCTTTAAAGATTCAAAATTATACAGAACACAAATGCATTCTTTCCTTCCCCCCCCTCTACCCTTTGCTACAAAGATTTGTTTTTCTTCTGAGAAAAAATGACATCTATTTCACAATCCACTTTCGATTATTTAGTTTGTCTTCTTTAGTATTCCAGCTTAGTATTCCTTAGTATTCCAGCTTCCCCCATAATTTCACCAGCGTACATTAATCCTGATTGTTGAAGACTAGAAAAATGTTGTGGGTGGTTTTTTTTTTACCTTTGCTCAAATCAGTGTGATATAAACATCATCCTTAGCCAGTGAATCCTGTGATTCCTCATCAACACAAGGAGCAAACACAGTCAGGACTTACTGGCCCGCAGGAATCTCCATCTGAAACATAAATTTATGCTGCTGCCCTTAACAGCCCTTGAAGAGAGCAGTTATACATATATGCATAATTATACATGTGTGTGTGTATTTATACACAAACATACACTGTAAAAGAAGAGGGGGAGACAGGTGAATTTGTAAAGTGATGGCTTTTCCTTCAGAGAATTATCTGAATAGCAAAACCACCACGGGAGAGCTCCATAAAGCTGAAAGCAGTGCTGGCCAGAGGGATGAAGCTGGTGGGGTCCACTCTGATGCAAGTTTGCTGCAAACATAAGAAGCTATTATCTGAGAGCAAGGTAACACATAGGATGAAATAGGGTAGAGATGGGCAGAGCAGGCATGCGCTGCCCTCAGACTGGTTCTCTGCATTCCCCTGCTGAATTTGTTCATGACATCCAAGAGCTGTCACTGCCATTGCCAGTGCTGGAAAGAGGGCAGAGCTCTCTCTCAGAGAGCTGGGAATAACTGCCCTTTAGGACTGCAGAGTTAAGCAGCATATGGAGGGAAAAAAGGTCCAGCCATCCCTTTCCAGTTCAGGGACCACCTATGAGCTCTTCTAAGTGGTGACCAAAAGATAATTTATTCTGCATTACACTTTTATTAAGCATTAGTGCCCTCATTAAAATGATTCACAGTTCTTTTTTTAGTTTTGTTTCTGTGTTATCCCAGCTGGTGGTGGAAAACAGGATGAAGGAGAAATTTTAATGCCCCTTTATATGTCTGACAAGAGACAGTTTATCTGCTGTAGCTACTGCAAGAGTCCTGTCCAGCTTTCAGTTCTACTTCCAACACTGGCACATCAAACATCCTTGACTTTTAGCACCAGATTTCCTTTCCAGGATGGAAAAGATGGCAAAGGACAAAGGGAACTTTTTCCCTCTCAGCCACATGCTGGCAGGCAGCTCCAGCCCAGTGGTACTGAGTTGCTGCATGGCCAGCCCCAGGGCTGGCATTGCTCCCTGAAGTGCTGTGAAAAAGGACTGTGGTGGCCCAGCTGTCCTGCAGCAATATGATGGCTGATGCTGTGCACCAGCCAGTCCTGCCACCTGCACTCTCTGCCCTGGGACCAAGTAGTTTTCTTACCTGAGACAGTGCAACTGAGTTGCAGAAAAATATTGCAGGTAGGTAGCAAATACTAAATCACCCTATTGAAACAATATCAGACCCTGAAAACTACATACTTGATGCTCATGTGACATCTCAGGAAAGAGAATTTCAGATTTTCCCCTAGGTGAAACCAAAATTCAAGATCTAGATGTTGACACCCAAGGGAGCCCAGACCTCCTTGTATAGACAACTTATGTTGTTAATACGCTGAGAAAACCCAATGGCATCAGAGATTTTATTAGATAGCTCAAAGCTCTGTATTTTACCCCAGATTGCTGAAGTCCTCCTTCAACACTTTACTGAACTATTGAGTGGTTTATTTATAGTTTGACCTCAAAACCAGTTCAGATTTCAAATGAGTTTCAAAAAAATTTCAAGCAGTTCAAACCCACATGACTGTGTCTTGGAAATGGCTGCCCACAATTCTCAGAACAAATCCCTGTGGCTTTCTATAGCTTTTATTCAAACAGTGGGCAAAGACTGCAACTATCTGATGCAGAATCTCCGGTATTCACCCTCTACCACTCCTTCAACACATACCCTTAATATAGTTTTCAAATGGATCCAGAAAGATTATAAGTATAAAAGATAGCAAATATACTAACCTACTAACTTTCAGATAATTCAGATCACAACAAAATCAGTAACACTGATATAAAACAAATTATGAAAAAGCAAAGAAATAATTGTACAAAAGCAGTGACAGTAAAACAGAAAGGATTGAAAGAGGAATGCTATTGTGAAGTTTAAGATCTCTGCAGTGTTCAGTTTGCATTTTGTCCCAGGTTCTGTGTTCAGATGGAGCCATGTGCACATCTCGGTCTGTCTACAAAGAGAAGCAAAATCGCTGCTGACAACCTGCAGTCACCAGCTATATTTATTCTGGGGCTTGGTGAAAACAGACTTTGTGAAGGAGCAATGAGGAAGGGAGCAAGATAAAGGCTATCACCTCCAAAATCTACATACACTCAAGTGGGAGTTACTGCAGTAACAACATGAGCAATACTAATCCCAACAGAAGTCCTGTCAGTTCTTCACAGAATCATAGAATCATAGAATCAGCTGGGTTGGAAGGGACCTCCAAGATCATCAAGTCCAACCCTTGATCCACTACCACTGTGGTTACTAGACCGTGGCACTAGACCATGCCACTTCCTACAAGTGTCCCTTAGTCTGATTCCCTGCATCATCTCCTGGTGATATTTAGCAATAACTGGCAGTTGTGGATGACAGAGTATCCACACAAAAATTTTTCCATACAGGAGAAACACTCACTGACAGAGCATCGGTTCATGGGGGTTCATCCCTTGCTCCTAGAGCGACCTCCATTGAAGCAGTGAAGTCAATGGGATGACACTGTTGATGACCTAACTTACATTTAAGAAATCAGCTGTGACCATCATTGCCAACATTGCTCAGGAAAATTTTGTGTAAACAGGGTACTTCCAAGTAATAAAAATATGTACTGCACACCTGAACTTTGGCGAATGGCAACTCTAACTGCCTTCTGGGGACCCTGTTCAGGAAAGAGCTTTAAAATTTTGGTGACACAAATAAGCAACAGCAAGATGAGCTGTGAAATGGGTAATAACTTATACTGTAGATCATAATAACCTTCTGTCTATTTTAGCCACAGTACTGTGTTATTACCAAGAGAAGATGAAAACAAATTGATATCTAAATTTTTGTAGGGCAAATGACTTTTTTGCTACAGTGGTTAGTGTGAATTACAATGAGCGTAAAAATTATAAAGACAGTCTATGTTGTTGTCCCTGTATTTTTAGGAAGCACCATTTCCATAAATTTTCTTGGTCAAACAGGAATATCTCTCAGGTCAGTGTGTCTTCCACTTCTCTGATAAGTACAAAGAAGGCTGGTAAATTAAGAGTGCATATCAGAGTTCAAACGCTTGTACAAAGGAATTTTATATTTTCAGATTAATTTTTCCACTGAAAAAAAGGATAAAACCAACCTATGTTCTAAACATTTCTGAGGGTTTCCAAGTCACATCAATCAGGAATGAGCCAGTGCCATGCACCTTAAAGTCCCTGCCATGGAGCTGTGGCAGAACAAGACGTGCATGGGAACATGTCTGTGTGACAGTGCCCAGCTCTCCTGGCTGTGTTAGGGAGAGTCAGCAGAATGTCCCTGAGTTGCTTTAATTCAAAGCAAATAATTTCACTCCCAGCATGGGAATGTGTTTGAAACACTACTGTGTCTATGCCTTAATCCATCCCTCTCCATTCCTGGGAGGGACACGGAAATGTGGAATGATTCCCTGGTTTAGGCAGCAGCAAAAGGCGCTTAAGCTGCTCAGTCCTGCCAGGAACCTGCATTAGCCACTGGCTCTGGCAAATGCTGTAGTTCATCTCGTGGGAGGAGAACTCTGCCAGGATTTTTTGGAAGTATTTGTGGTTTCTACAGTTATTGGATCATGTCACGAATAGGCCTACATTTATTGTCAGCCTTGTGATGCTTTCAGCCCTCCCCTTGAACGCATAGCTTTCTGTTACCTTTCCAAAAAGTAGAGCTGCTAAGCAGGGAAATTACTGGGAAGGCTTCCATAAGTACATCTAGTCCCCAGAAAATCATAGCAATCAGTCTAACAGAGAAATCTAACAGAATCTTTCTAGTAACTTTAGTGCACTACCTGCACACTACTGACTTACTCACAGTAATTCAACTATGCTGTAAGTCACCTCACACTAACACCCTGGATTTTCTGCCGCCTGCCTTGCTCCTCAGTTATTAGCTGACACGAGGCTCAACCATTCTACCCTTATCCCACTTGCCATGCTGCTCCAGAGATGAGGAGCAGACACAGCAGAGAAGATAATGACATTAACAATGCAAATGAGAAAGCAGATTACAAGTTACATTTATTCATTTCTCTGCTACGCTAAAAATTATATACAAATATAAATCTGACTTACTGTTGGCAGGCAAACACACCAGGCCAGAACATACCAAGCCCCCTAAACAGGACAGACCAGGGAAGAGGTTCTGGAGCCACATGTGGGCAGAATGGACAAGCTGCAAGCTGGCGTTGGCTCTTCAAAGAGGATGCTGCCAGTCCTGCAGCTCAAGATGAGCACAGGGGAAGGTAGGCTGATGAAGCAACACTGTGTCTAGCCCACAGCACACAAGATAATAAGAGGGAATTGAGCAGGATGGAAATACTACATGTAAAATGTTAATGAAACACATTTTGCTTTTTCACAAAAGAGAAAAAAATAAGACCTCAAAGAATTACATTAATTCCCTTAAGACTGACTTAATGTGTGTGTCACAGTTGAGGCACCTACTATTAAGTACAAGCTATTTACTAAGTTTTTCTTACAATACTGTAATTTCCTCTTTTTAATGGCTTTGCTTTATTGGAAAACTTTCCTATTAAAGTTGATTGTTATAAGTTGTCCTTATGTAGAAAAAAAGACAAACAAGTATGCAAGGTGCAAGGAATACAATGCCCGAGTTAAACCCTTGCTTAAAACACTTTCGGGGATGGCTGAAGTGTTAACCAATTTACTGACTTTGAACCTTGAGCACTTCCCATTCATCCTTAGGGGGAGCTCAACCACGGGTTCCTGTGACAGTGTCTACAGCACAGTTCAAAATGCTCAACAGCAATAGGTGCCAAGGTTGGATTACAAAACTGATTCAGGCTTAGGCTCTCAGGAAATCAGCAAGTCTTTAAGAAGCCAACAACACCAGCATGAAAATGCTTTGGTTAGCAGCAATGATCAAAAGGAAACTTTACCTTGATTTTTCTTCTTTCCTTGTCATGGAGTAATCCTATAGGAATTCTTTTCTAAAACTGGCAGATGTATGCAGGACTGGTTTCATCTGATTTTTTTTGCTCCGTGTAAAGGCATATGGGTACAGTAGTTACCCCATTGATGCTCCCAAATTGGAAGAGGGTGATGCAAGAATCAGGTACTGATGATTGAGATAATTTCATGGTTATAGTGCTATTCCAGCTTGCAAGTGCTACGTGCCGCACTGCTGCATGTGCATTTTCCATCTCTGGATATCTGGAAAGATGGATGAAATCAGGAAGAAATCTGCTGGAAGAGCTATCAAAGACTGGAAGCAGTGCCCACCATGACCAACCTGGGGTCTGCCCAAGGGGCGACTGGACTGAGAACAACTTGAAGGGACTCCAATATTTGTTAAACCTTCCCAACTTTTGCCATTCATTGTTCGAGCAGGACAGTACTGCACAGGCTAATGGACTGTACTGCTCTTGTAACAGTGGTTTTTGTTATACTACACTGTTAATGCTGAATTTGTTTCTAAAATCTGGGTTGGTCTCTGGTATATAGTGACTATTTTGCACATACAGAAGCTTACAGCTCACTAAAAATAGGTATAGAATTAAGTTAATACTATCACAGTGTAGTCAAAACCATGTGGCACCACGTGGCACAGCTTCCCTGCCAGTGTTGCTGTGGCAGGGTGGTGAGGTGGACTGTGCACTGCTGACCTCCTCACAAGTCCCCTTCCAACCTGCCTAATGATGAGAACTTAATCTGGAGTACACACAGAAGGAAAAAAACCTAAATGTGATTGTGCCATTTCAATGAGCCTAATTAGCTAATAAAGGTCAGCCTCATTAGAAGCTCTTCAGGGAAGGATCCACTGAAAGAAATTAAACAGCAAAAGAATTTTAACAAGCTGTCCTCCCTCGCCCTCACCAGTCATTTCAAGGAGGACTCGATGAGACACCAGATTTCTCAAACAAGCCATGAAGGAAGGTGTTGATACACAGGCATTCTGTGACAATAAAAATGCATTTCTTAAGTGCCAGAAGATCATTCAGCGTCATACAGAGAGTCTCTACTTACTCTCTGCACAGAACATAGTGGCTGTCGTGGGTCCATGAAGGAAACTTGCCCCTGAACTACATCTCCAAATTACCTCCCTACTCCCCAGTACCCAGAATCCTATCTCTCTCCCTGTCCTGAGTAGTCAAGCTCCTACACAGCACCCTAACATGCCATTTCGTTTGATTTCTGCATATTCTGCCTCCTTCAGCTATATGTTAATAGAAGTTGTTGTCTACCGTGGGTAGACAACATGTTGTCTATCATGGGTCTGCCATCCTACTGCTGGAATAACTCCATTTGTATATTCATTCACTCCTGTAAAGACCATTCATAAGTTATGTCTACCTCCTACTTCCCACCTCAGGAAAATCTACTTCCAGAAGTCAATGTTTTGCAGTACAAAATCATGTGATTAAATTATACGAAATGTTTTTTCAAAACATAGAACAGACTTTTGCCATGGTCTCCATATTGATCACCCGAGCTAAAGAAATGCTTTTAGCCTTTTTCTGTGTTCTGAAAAGACTTAGATCAAAGCTGTAGGTCGGTTAGATTTCCTCCCATGTTACTAGAAATTCCTACAGCATAAAAGTGGTAGCAAACAGATCAGTCCAATTTCAAAGCTGGAAGTTCAACTGAGAAAGGGACTGACAGCTCTCTGGCTTGCACTGGAAAAAAAATGCAGTGGTGAAGGAAGAGAAAACGATTCTCTGTTTTTACTATTGCTAGGCCAGAAGAACGCAGCAGCAGCATTCCTGATGCTAAAGTATGTTCTGGTTCCATCTATCCTCTCATCTTTTATGGTTGTTCTGCCACAGGAATAATGGGGGCACAGTAGTTGCTTTGGACACAGAATGTGGACTGGTGTTAATAAAGATTCATAGCACCTCAAAGACTTTGATAGCTATAGCTTTTTAGTGAGACACAAAGATATTTTTTAGCTGAGACAAGTTCATAGGCTCCCATAGGAAGAGCCTCACTGTATTGTGCTGGTTTTGGCAGGGGTAGAGTTAATTTTCTTCACAGTAGCTAGTATGGGGCCACATTTTGGACCTGTGCTGAAAACAGTGTTGAGATGGTTTTGTTATTGCTAAGCAGTGCTCACACAGCACCGAGACCTTTTCTCCTTCTTGTATCATTCCACCAGCCAGTGAGCTGGGGGTGCACAAGCGGCTGGGAGGGGGCACAGCTGGGACAGCTGACCTCAACTGACCACAGGATATCCCACAGCATATGGTGTCATGCTTGGCATGTAAAGGTGGGAGGAGAAGGAGGAAGGAAGGGACATTCAGAGAGATGGTATTTGTCTTCCCAAGTCACCAGTATCCATGATGGAGCCCTGCTTTCCTGGAGAACACCTGCCTGCCCATGGGATGCAGTGAATGCCTTGCTTTGCTTTGCTTACTCATGCTGATTTTGCTGTACCTATTAAACTGTCTTTATCTCAACTCACGAGTTCTCTCACTTTTGCACTTCTGATTCTCTCCCCCATCCCATTGCAGAGGTGGGGCTGTATAGGGCTTATTTACCAGGGGTAATTAAACCATGACACATCTTCTTGCCTGAGACTACAGAAATTTGACCTAGTCCTCAAAGCGACAACCACCTCATTGGGGTTGGACTGATGCAGAGACTAATCTTCCATGTTGACAGTCACAGAAACGGACAACATATCAGCCTGTCAGTCTCACAGTTATGTACTGCATGTCCCTACAGGAGATACAGGTATCTCTTGGCAAAACAGAATAGTAAATACATAGGAAGGGCATGGGTTCAGGGTACCCTCACTTCTATGGGGGAACAGAGTAATGTAGGATAGGCTTTCCCCCCCCACAGGGCTGTGTGCCTCCTGTTGCTAGATCTGCTTGAACAGAAAGGTCTAGAAGAAGAGACAACTGGTCCAAGAGATCTATACCTGTGAGATGCACATCTGCTACCCAGACAAAGAAAGGGTTAAGGGGACAGTAATTTCTTTACCAATGCTGAAGATGAACTTCCTTACCACTGATCCTGGAGTGCTCAGCAAGCCCTGAAGATCCTGAGTTGTGTTTCTCAGGACACCTTCCCCATGGGATGGAGCTGTTGGTGACTGTAGCATCATTCACTCTTGTTGGGTTTTTCTCTAGATGCTTCGTGCAGCTTCAGGGAAAAAGAAAGAGAAGAGACTGTAAAACCTCCCGAGCATCCTTTAAATGCTGCTGGTTATGACAGAATGCATGTGGGGATGTCTTCCTTCCCCTACTGGGGAAAGGAGAAATACGTTTTGAATTTGTTCATTCTTTTGTGGTAATCACAACAAAGATGAAGAAAATTTATTCAAGTTGACACTTTTAGGTAGCCAACATATTAAAAAATTCCCTGCAATCTTTTTTCTGAAGAGGAGAATAAGTGGAGGAATCAGGGCTTTAATAAGCAAATAAATGAATGAACCCCCTTTTATTCAGATTTTAGAAATAATTCCCTATCAGAATGCTTCGTGTTTTTTTGCTTTGTTTACTTGCCAAGTTGTTACTAAAATAAAAAGTTAAAACCTCCCTAAACATTCACTTTAAAATAGAAATTTTACAGAAAATTATTTTTATTAAACTATCTTGACTAGTTCTTTTCACAGCCATTGAGCCCTTTGTGTGTGATGCCCTGCCTTGGTGCTACAGCACTGAGTTAATGCTGTCTTGGGGCTTACAAGGGTAACGTTTGTGAAAACTTCAGCTTTTATGTTTGCTTGCTTGTTCTTAAAGACAGATTTAAAGGGGCTTTGAGGCCCCGAAGTGGCCCTTTCATTCCTGATCTAGCAATAGCTATGGAGACTGGTTTTCCCCACCTTGTTTTTATACAGAGACTAGCTTTTTGCTAGCTTTTTTTTGCTGTTAAAATTCAGCTTTGTCCCTAGCTGGCCAGAAGCAGTTCTTCATTCAGTGTCATCTTGCCCCTTTCCTGTTTTTGTGTTCTGTGATTTTTTGGAACCCAACCTTTCTAGGGAGGATGTGCAGGCAGCAGGTAATAAGCAGGGAGCTGCTCCACCCAGTGGGCGCAAGCAGCAGGCACCACACATGCTTCCTTAGGAGAAAAGTGTAGGAAACCTGGAGTGGAGATGTTTGAGCAAAGGATGCACACTCTGGCCTCTCAGGGGAGATCATATCCCATCATACCCCATCTTCAGCTGCTCAGACTCCGGGTGACATAATGCAGCTGGGAAATTAGGTCTGAACCCACAGAACAGCTGCATCCAGTACAGTGTTACTCATAATGCTGAAGCTGGACACTGGCTTGTTGCTTTGAGCCTGTCTACAAAGGCTGGACAGCTACACAGTCCTTGTCCTGGACACCCAAGGAAAGCCAGGGTCCCTGGGCTAAGACTAGTAGGTCTGGAGCCCCGGTAGCTGGCCCAGCCCTGGCAAGGGAATGATGGAGCTGCCATAGCTGAGGGGAGGTAGGGCTCATTATACCAAAAGTAGCACATTGCAAGTATATCTGTGCTAGTCTGACCCCATGAAACCTGGCTGTGAATAAAAGCAGTCCTTACTTTTAGAAGTACAGTATATGAAAGCTTGTGTGTTGAACACACATCCCCACAAAGCATATATGATATACTGATAGGTGGGGGCCACAAGGAAAATCTGCTTCTGCCTACGCACTGGCCCTTCCTTCTCATGAGCTTGGCACTGGGCACAGTCAGGCAGGCTTTTGTATCAGTCACTACCAGGGGCTCTGCATATGAATGATGTAAAGCCTGGACAAAAGCACTCCTGCTCTGCTGACTCACACGGGCGGGCAGCCCAGACCAGTCTCATCATCATCAGCTCTGAAATATTAGCAGCCAAGTCCCTTGGGGGAGGATAATAACTCAAAGGAGGGACAAGGTCAGAGGATATGCAGTTTATAGAAATACTTTAAGGTTGAAACTAAGTACAGCAGTATTTTGGGAGGAGGTAAGCTTGGACAATAAACCACTGAATAGCAGAAGCTACGGAAAATGAGTTGCAGAGCTGGATTTCTGCCTATCCCTTTCTGCAAAGGGATAAATCTGAGGGAGATCTTTAAAAGTATGTTGTGACACAAGCAGCCCTAGATGTAAAGAGAAGACTCTTCTGTTCCTCATGTACAACAGCCAGTTAAGGCTTGATCCTCAAGTATACATTGCAGGAGACTACAATGACTCCAGGCCACCCCATGCCAAAACAGCTACTAGTTCATGATCTAATCCTTGCATTTTTAGGCAAGAGTCTGCAACATTACTCTGTCTCCTGTGTTAAAGCAGAGTGCTGTTAGTATTATTATTTGATAGCTTTATACTGCAATGGCTATGAGAGAATCAGGAAAGTTCATTGAATTGTATACAGTGCTACAGATCTATAATTGATGGTGCTTCCTTGAAGTATCCCTGGTGCCTTACAGCACTGAGGCAGAACAAGCCCTAGCAGCAGGTGGTTTAGTTTGGTCCATAACAAAGCATGGCAGGCATTATTCTCTGCTTACCAGAAACTGAGATTAGAGCTCTTTGATGCCTTCCTCCCTCAGGTTTGGTTGCATGGAGGGCCTGGCAATATCAGGCAACTTCTCTGCTCCCCTAGGCTGCCGAGGAGGTGCTGAACACAGACCTGCAGAGGTCTGTGTGAGCACTGGAGCCTGGGATCACTTCAGGGTTAGGCTTTCACAAAGAACAGGCTTCTTACTCCTGAGAGGACTTGAGCTAGAGGAGAATGGTAAGAAGTCAGGGGAACCCATCCCAAGTATGCTGTCACTACAGCATTAAAACAGCTTTTAAGCAGGGGCAGCCTCTGTCCATGTCTCTTCCCCAAATTCACGTCAGGCTTTAACAATGCCTTTGACTAGGGCTAGCTGGCCTGGTGTAGACCACACACTCAACTCATTATGGTTTTGCATAATTAATAATCTATTCACTTGGCAATGTGCATGCATGAAAACCACGTTTATTTCAGACCTGTGGTGTTAAGTTTTATGAAACTGCTCCACAGCTGCTGCCCAAATGAATGAACTGTTGTAGGGAGATGTAAAGGTTCCCAGCTGCAACTACACACATATTTGTTCTCTGCTCTGTAACACTGCTATGCACTGAATGCCAGGTACCTGTGGGACTGATGAGCCTTTTCAACCTGGCTTCAAACACTGAGAGCTCTGGAGGACAGAGAAACATGACCTGTCAGAGGTGGCCAAAGAGGTCATTTTGATCTGAAGGATGAGGCCAGAGGAAAATGAGATGTATGTCAAGCTGTCCTCTTGAGTGTCAATGTGATCTCTGGACCAGCCTTGCGGGCTACATCACCTTTGGTCTCCTGACAGGCCCTTTGTTTCCTCATGGTGCAGCTGATGGTCTCCCTAAGAAGAGCAGCTGGGGAACCTGAAATAACTTGCATTTACTGAGCAGAAAGACCTCTGTGTTTAATTATCCCACATCCTCCTGGCTGGGCTGCAGCACTTGCAAAGGTTATGTACGATAAGGACCATCCCCATGTCATCGTGGCAGCAGTGATGATGCAAAGCACTGCAGATGCCAGGAGGACAGGCAGGTCTCTGCACAAAGTTGCTACTGGTATTATACGGTCTCTTTCCCAGAACAGTATTAGCAGAACTTCAGGGAATTGCATTTGCCTGCCTAGAGTCCAAGAGTTTCAAAATATTTCTTACAAGCAGAAGGATATGGAGGATGAAAGAAGCAGGTTCATCAGAGAAACATACTGGCTTGGCAGGTTACCTGTTGGCATTCTCTTGCCTTCTTTTTATGGGTAGGAGTGGAGTCAGTTTTTCATGGTACTTACAGTTTTGCTGATCCATATTTCCTTCTAGAAAAAATGAGACAGGTGCAGAAGGATGAATTTCCAGCAGTAGGTAAATGCAGTTTTGTCTCCAATTCTTGCTGCTTGTTGCCAGGAAGACTAGAGGGTACTACATACCACTTCAGTACCAAATCCTGTCTTGTGCCCTGGGGGAACTGTAGAAATAGAATGCTCTTCAGCCAAATCTGTAAGGACAAATTTTTCACCAAACTGTTTGTTCTTTTTCAGCTTGCTTAACTGAATACAGCTGAGTGCTTCAGCTCTGAGCCTACTGTAGAAAAAGGGCTGAAAGATTTTGATAGTAATGACAACAGACATACACAAAGGGGGAGGAACGGGCTGGCCTTCAGGACATTGCTGGGGCACAGGCCTCCAGAGCATACACCTCCTCCCATTACCCTTTCTTTTTAATCAATGTGCCTGCAAATCTGTGGTCCCAAGCAGCAGTAGCAGCCCTACACTACATCCAGCTGCTCCTTGGTTCCAGTGAGCTGCCAGCTGCCCCTAGGAAAGAACCTCCTAATGTGGCAAAAACTCTGCCTCATAAGCCCTGTGAGCAAACCAGCTATTCATATATTGATGATGTGTTATAGCATTGTTTTCATACTTACCAAACTTACATAAATGGAAGTATCAAAAAAACAGTCAGCCATTTTCTTTTAGCTAAAGAACACTTCTAGCAGCAATTTTACAGATGATGCT
The DNA here is from genome assembly GCF_009829145.1 of Chiroxiphia lanceolata. Classification (NCBI taxonomy): domain Eukaryota; kingdom Metazoa; phylum Chordata; class Aves; order Passeriformes; family Pipridae; genus Chiroxiphia; species Chiroxiphia lanceolata. Next base: position 28,989,711 of record NC_045642.1, read on the forward strand.
TATAGGTTAAACTGACCCCACCTCCACCTTATGCCCAGCTGAACAACTGAAAACTTCATCCCAATAAACACTAAGGCACAACTGGGGTGTATTCTGCTTCTGTTTTAAGATTAGCAACCACATCCATTTGTCTACAACAGTGGGTGTAAAAAGCAGGAGCTGCACATTTCTTATCACTTGACAGCTGATTCTACCTGCGGAGGAGAAGCTCTGCTGTCTACAGAGTTGATTCAGCACAGCAGGAGGAAAATGGCCTATGACAATCACTCTACACATCTAAAACACCTTACATCCATAAAAAGGTAGGAGGAGAAGCAGTGATTGTGCAGAGCTGCCTCTTATAGAAAGTTAAAGGAGCATTCTTGAGAAAAGTGAGTTTTGCTAGAAAACCAGGATGTGCAATTCTTTTAATCTCTAGCCTGCATCTGTAGAAGATGTAAGAGGAGAATAGGAAAATCATGCAATAAGAGCATTACATGCTTGCTTTTACCAGGGAATTGCTGCCAAAGTACCAGCATGCTCTCCTCTTGATCATGACAGCTCTGTAATATCAATAGCATTTACTTGCTGAGAAACACACAGTTGCCCCTCAGAAACACAGCTGAAAACCAAAGATAAATCAGCTCTGATTTCTTAAAGGAACAGAATGCAACATTTATGTGGTAAATAACATGTGGATTACAGATTAAAACCAACAATCATAAGCTTCAGGATCTTCTTCCCAGCAGACAGCACTCAGGCCTGCAAAGGAGAGCAATTTATTACACTAAACTGGGCTTCAGCACAGTCCCCAAGTGTGTGGCTGCACCATCTCTTCACCATTCCAGCGCTAACATGCTCCTGCACAGTGTTTTTTATTAGCAGAGAGCACTGTTCCTACGTAACATTTTTTATAAGCAGACTTCAAAACACTTCACAAAGAAAGTGAAGCTCCCGTGCCCCCTGTTGTCACTGGCACCTGAAACAGAGACATGAAATGACTTGCGCAAGGTTATTTCCCCCAAAACGCCCACACAGGCCGAGGCCGGGGGCCCGCCGCCTCGGCGCCAGGCACCGGCAGAGGGCGCGCCGGCCCTTCCCAGCTCCCGCCGGCACAGCCCGCGGCAGGGCCCGCCCCGCGCCCGGCAACGGGACATCGCGGATCCTCGCCCGGCAATGGGAGGGACATCGCGGCTCCTCGCCCGGCTGTTTCCGGAGACTGAGCGAAGACAGCCCTGCCCGAGAAAAGAGGGGGCCACGCGGGGCGGGCCCGGAGATGGCGCTGGCCCGGGAGGTCCCAGGTGGCGGCGGCGGCTCCCCTGGCACTGGCGCAGCTCAGCTCAGCAGCCTGCAGTGCCTGGACACGGTGTGCCCAACCCGGAGCTACTGCGCCCACTCTCTGGGCCAAAGCCCTTTTCAGGGATTACAGCCTGCCTTGCAAGTACAGGGTCCCAGTGCAAGTCCGACAGCCCTGGTCTCAGTGACCACACTGACTGCAACAGTTAGTCACCCCCAGAATCGCAGGGACCGTGAAGGATCCCCCCTCGCTTTTTTCCCCTTTTACTTGGTGGGAAGGGGAAATATCCTCCACGTGGCTTACCACGTGCAGAGTGCCCTGCAGGGCCAGCTAGAGAAGCCTTCGGAGGGCTGAATCAGCAGCAACTGAAAGTCACCTGTTCTAGAGCACCAGTCCCACTTAACTACAACATCTGTGAGATAGGGAGATACAGTAGACATGGTCTGGTCAAAGTAAGTGAAGTGCACTTACACAGAACCTGGCCTGATTTCTTGTGGTCAAGGTCAAAGATCTTGCTGAGTTCCCTGGACCACTGGACTTTGGCTAGAAGCTCTAACCAAGCTGCCACAGGAAAAACATTGCTAACACCTCCTCAACCCTAGATTTGCAAAAATTACTTTGCAAATGTCAGGCATTTTTCAGGTCTTACATTCCTCATCTTTCCAGTGGTTGGTTGGTTTGTTTTTAAGACCATGGTCAGAAAAACATGCTAAAGACAAGGCTAGTATTTTGTGATTCCTGCCCATCTCCCCTTCATCATTACAAAAGCTGGTGTTCTCAACCATGTCTGATCCTTCCTACTGCATCAGGCTACTTCCCAGCTGCCTGGCAGGCCACAATCTGCTCTTCTTTTCCCAGTTCCTGTCTGCCATCGAAGGCACATAACGTTGCAATCTGACAGCCATGCAATCTGCCAAAATCCCACCCAATGTGAGCCAGCACATCCTGAATTCTGTGCAGATCTTCCTATTAACTTCATCCAGCATGGATCAGAAACCCTCTCCACTGCTGAAAATCCTTTCCAAATCGAGGGGCTTTTGCCACCATCTGAGTAGCTCCCAGCCATTGCAAGACAGCTCCCCCTGACTGGATGCTTGGTAAGTGCAATAACTGGAGGGTGAAACAGAAGCAGCTTTGTGGCACTGCGAAAGCCACTTGGACCAGGCAATTTCCAAGGGCTTTGCATACACCTGAAGAAATCATAGCAGCGATGGGAGAAGCAGTTAGGTCCATGTGATTATGAGCCCAAAGAGAGTAAAAGAGTCCTGAAGCCAAAGTCCTGGGTCTGTCCTGCCAATGGCTTACTGTTTTCTTCTTCCTTCCTAAAAGACTTGGAGGAAAACTGCCACACGCAAACCTATTTTTTATCATTTCTCAATATCCAAAGTACCTGACACAGCAAGAAGAAGCCTCTCCATGGAGGCCATGCAGTTCTGAAACACACTTTGGAAATAGCTGTCGGGCCTCATTAATAAAAAGTGAATTACAAAGTGCTTTAGAGTATCGTATCAGCTAATACCCTACTAAGGGTTCCTAGTTTTATCACAGATGTTAGGTATAGAAAAGGTCTCATTATGCCTAACTTGTTCTTGGGGAACATAAAAGGATTTGTCTCTCTGGGATAAGTGCAAGTACTTTGTTTTACCTGGGCAAGAGAGAGTTGTGATTTGCATCTGCAAAGTCCTAACGATAGGAGTGCCAAAGGGCTGAGCTGGGGAACTGCTTCTGTGCTCCCCTCCAGAGCTTTACACCATCACAGCAAGTAAAATATGCATTGACTCAGGGATGGGAATTTCTAGCCTGGTGATGGTCATTTAGGTTCTATTTTATGCATTGCTGTTTCAGTGAGTATTGGGTTTCTCCAGTTGAAAGTGGAACCAATGGCAATGGAAATGAGTGATAGAATTGCATACAGCCCACACATGAGGATGATTAAGAGAGAGAGAGAGAGAGAGGGAGAGAGATGTAGATCTGAAAAGGTTTCTTTCAACCACCTTCTTCAAAGTAAAGTCCAGTCTCCATCATCCACCTACTCTTATTTCTCCCAGAGAACACCTAAACTATTGAACAGTCTTGCACTCTCTTCAGACACTTGGAGGGATGATGTATATGGGGAAATGGTTTGGGACAGAACCACTGGAAGTGGAAACAATGCAGGGATGTGTATGCCCAGAACTCCTACAATGGGTAAGGGAATGGGGCCCTAACATCTAGCAGGTAAGTTGGAAGGAGAGACCTGAGAAACAGGATTACCAAATCCTATGCTGCACTTGGAGGAGAAGTTGGAAAACCCAATGAAAGGAAACAGGATAGGGAGAAGACAGGTTTGAGGAACACAACAGCTGTTGTGGGTGAAGGACCTCCAAGTAATCTTTGGAATGAAGAACAGAACAGCAGGCAGAAGACCAGGTGGGGAGGCGTGCCAAGGGGCACGAAGAGCTGCTTGTGTGTGTCCTGGAAGTCCCCTGTTAACATCTCACTGTGTTTGAGACTTAGTGCTCTGACAAGCAATGTTTGGTGGACTCAGTAGATTACCTGGAAAATGAGTGAGTAATAAATGTGACAAACCTCCCAGTGGCATGAGGATATGCTGAGTAAAACAGAAGGGTTATCTGCGAAGAGCTGCAAAGCAACCATATGCTGGCAAGTGACAAGGTGAGAAGACAGCAGAAAAACTGCAACCTAGAAATTCAAAATATAGGACATGAGAAAAACAGTGCTGACCTCATTATATCAAGATGGACTCTCGAGCTAATTCTTAGAAATAATGTCAACTTAGTTTATGTTCCATAGCAGTTAGAAAATTAAGTGTTAGGAATATTTTGGGAAGGGATAGTGTGAACACAGTGGAGAAAGTGAATAACACAGCAGTGAATCTTCATCCCAAAGACTGCACTCATTCCTGGTCCTGCCATCTGTAGAAGGACTTAGTAGAATGTAAAGGCCTCAGAGAAGAGCAATGAGAAAGATTTGAAAGTGCTTCCGTACAAAAAGTAAAATTAAGGCCAGACTAAGACTGGAAAAGACAACTGAAGGCTGATACAGTAAAAGTATTTTAAACCATGAGTAGTTTGGAGACAGTAAATAGGGAGTGATCATTTGCTGTCCCTGCTTGTATAAAGGGAGGAGAGTCAAGAGAACTGATGGGTGCCAAATAAGGTAGAAGGGGGTTAGCTGCAGAGCCTCTGTGGGACAGATCCAGGAAGCTTACACAGGTTCTGAAAGACATAAACCAAAAGTTCATGGAAGAAAATCCACAGAGAGCTTTTGCATACAGTCATGACTCCTCTGGTCAAGAAGTCCCTAAACCAAATTGCTGCAGGTGTATTCTAGGGGAATAACCCTGTATGTCAGCCCTGCTCTTATATCTGTACCTTGATGCCCAGTTTGGAACACTGAGCCAGGCTGGCTTCCATCTCATCCAACACTCCCAGCCCCAGGAGCTCACATGCACCCCAAATGGGGAGTACTTCTTCAGATCAAATAAATTAAAAGTAGAATACTAAATCAAATAAATTAAAAATTATTTTATTCATGCCTAGATGAGGATAACAAAAATTTTTTTCAGTTTAATAAGAACTAATTTATTAATATGCCTTCTCTCAGAAATTAAATCAGAACTATCTCACAGCATAGACATGACAGCAGAAGAAACTTTCAGCTGCTGTCAGCAAGGCATTAAATATACAGATGTCTACAGACAGGCCAGAAACATAACATCCTATGTCTCTGCACTTTGATTTTTTTTTCTTTAAATTTATTTCAGAATCAGCCTAGTTCTGTCTGTGATGCTACATCATTCCTTGAAAATGTGAAAACAAATCCATTAATACATTTTCCCATGGCAGGCAATGCAAATATGTTAAGATTTAAGAAGTCTCTGCAAGACTGGCTGATAAATACTATTACAAGGCTCTGAATAGTTTGATTACCAAAGCCTTGTATGAATAAATAATGAATGGATTACTGTACATCCCACAATTTGCCTGTCAGGTGGCTTAAGGTATGTGTTATCAGACCAAGACCACAGAGAACCTGGAGGAAAGTAGATGGCACTAAGATTAGGATGTCCTCAAAGGTTGCTACTGATTTTGAATGCCTTGGTTTGTAAATTCATTGCAGAAAGTGATTTTTAGTCATGCCTTACATACAAGGCTTTGACCTCGTCAGTACACAATAGCAGTTAAATGATGAACACTGGTGCCCTGAAGACTGTGTGCAGAACTACTGAGTACTTTGGCAGGGGACCTTTGCATTGTCTCCTCTGGTCTCATGTGAGCAGCATGACAGATCTGGGAAAGGAGTCTTTCAAACCTGGCTCTCCAGGCCCTGTTCCCAGCACTACTCATATGTATAAATTGAGTTTCCTGATCCTACCATTTTAAAATAATGCCAGCATAGACTAGTATAGACATAAATATGCTACAGTCTGCTAACAGTATTAACATTATATGAAAATAACTCCAATGGGACATTTTTTACTGACACTTGAAAAAACAGGTAATCCAATGAATGCGTGGAAACCACTGACTAAGACCCAGGAATCAATGGTTCCTGAAACTCTACAGCTGTGTCTCACCAACAGGCGCTCCCCATGCAGATGCAAGGAATATATTCCTCATTTCGGTTTTCCAACTAGTGTAATACAGTGATCAGCTCATTTATAGCTGAGAAACCAATGGGAAACTGAAGAAGGAAAACTTATCTCACTTTTTCTAACCTAGATTTAAAAAAAAAAAAAAGATTTAGCAATTCTAGAAGTTATGGCATGGAGGATCTAGATCAATCATTTCACTTCACTAGCCAAAAATAACACCTTCTCCTTTTCAAACAGTAAGGTCTAATAAATTTATTTCATTTTCTGTTATACTTATTCTTTTTAACTGATAAAATTTCCTGCTTTGTTGTACTAACTTTTCATTTCCATGCAACTGGACATAAGTCAGGCATGTAAATTAATTGTATTTAAAAAAGGAATACATAGTTTTCTGAGCTCAGTCTGGACACAGTGGCAGGCCGAGGACCTCCAGAGCACAGAGTTGCCCTGTGCTCCTGGCAGGCATGCAGGGTTTGCTGCCAGCTGGGCACCTTGCCTGCTCAGGCCCTTTGGGAGATCTCCCTCAGACTCCCAACAGCCAGCCCTGTGGTGCCTTTGAAAAATCTGGGCCTGTTTTCTTGTTTTGCAACCTTTTTTCAGGTCCCAAAGGACTCAAGTTCTGTTCTCTTTCCCAACCCAAAGAGATGCAGTTCTGAAAGCATGGCCCTTTCCCTTCAAGCCTTCTGGTTTGAACTAATTGTGGCTACAAAGCCCACAAGTACAAAGCTATGTAAGGGAAAACCTTGCTGATTTCCCCCCTCATGTGAGGGCAGACATGAGGTTCAGAAGGCAGCAGAAATTCAGCATTTAACCTGCTTCAGCACCTTGTGAAACTGACTCTGCCTTTGTGTATTTAAACACTGCCACTTCATCTTTTCAAATCTGCCCTGTACAAACCCACTAAAAATTAGTCTATTTTAAAATAGACTAGACTGCAAGTGAGCAGTATCCCTTAAAAAACAACAAAAAAATCCCACCCCCAACCTGAAAAATCAAACCCAACACCTCATGAAGCTTAAACAAAACCTTCTCTGTTTTTCCAAAGGCATCTGTTGCTTCTTACTTGAGAAACTTCAGTGAGACTGGTGTGCTTACATTCTGCCTCTCCCTTTTCTCGTCAAGAAATGGTTGGCATCTCACACCAAGCAGTCCTGGATTTTCCTGTTCTGCTGGCCACTGGGTTGTTGGGAAAACACCTCAAGGGCTCTTGTCCAGGCCAGCTGCAGCTCTTCTGTTGACTGTTGTGTGAAGAACCTGTCTGTCCTTGCTTGACCTTAGTCGGGGATGTCTTTGCCTGCCAGCACCTTTCCCTGAGGAACTTCCCATCATTTCTGCCCGCTCCAACCACAAAGACAACATGATGCAGGTAGCATGACAGGACTGCAGGACTTTGGGAGGACACCTTACAGCAGACCAGAGACCCACACTACATCTCTGATTCTGATGATTCTCCTCTGTGTAAGATGCATATTTTGACTGTCTAATAAAGACTGCTTACTTAAAAACCAAATATGGCCAAACACTACAAGGTTTTAGTGAGTGGAGAACTGAGATTTAACTGTGAAATTAGGGCAAACAAATCAGAGCTGTGGAACTAATTCTAGTTTCAGTGTTGCTTTTAGGCCATGGAAGCCTTGAAAGAAAAATCACAAAAAGGAAAACTCATGTTTCCATGCTACAGGTGTAACCTCATCAAGGAGGCAATTTCTTCCTTCGTGCATAAACAACAGAATACAGTGCAGCTCTCAGATATTTGCTCTCCACGAGGGACTTTCCAGCTGACTAGATCAGCTAGAAAACTTCACACATGCAAAATTCTCAGCTTGCAACAGCTGTAAGCATGGCAGAACACAGGCAAGCAATAAGAGGCAAGAAGGCAGTTCTATATACTCCTCTGCCCCTTCTTTTTCCCTGGGCTGCATGTTGAGCCTGACCTGAGGAAGAATATGAAGCAAAGAAAGTCACAAAACAATCTGCCAGTCAGTAATGCTATTAAGACTTGCAGGTTATGATGACTGACCAGTGTATCAATGTGAATCAGTAACAAGGAAGAACAGCATTTGTCAAATGCTTGCAAGTAGTTTGAAAACAACAACAACAAAAAAGATGCTGCAAATAATGTTAAAAGCAAATAGGTATGTACTTATATAATCCCACTATTAGGATCAAATGTGATGGGTCAGAAAGCAAACAAGAGACTGAAGTGTCCCCAAACCACTATCCATGTGCCTGCAGCAGAAGCTGGCACAGCAGAACTCTGGGCAGTTCCTCTGTGCAGAGCTGGACTGTGCCGAAACCCCAAGGGAGGAAGGGCCAGGCAAGCACACACTGGTTGTTTCTGCTGTGTGTGGGTAGACACATCCCAGGCGTTATCTCTGGCACACAGCAATTTGGGCATGACATAGCTTGTTCCATACAGCTAAGTTATCACTGAGCCTCCCAGCTCCAGCTAAGCAAACTCATTTTGGGTTTGAGATACAAAGAAGATGTAAATATGCCTTGACTCCTTTCACAAAATCAAGTGAGCAGTTGAGCTCTTCAGTTCAGCCACAGGTTTGCTGCCAGGATCAGTGCAGTCGTCTCTCTTGCTGTACCAGATCCCTGGAGGTAGAACAGCAGTCAGCAGCCACCACACAAAATGAACACACTGCTGGAAGAAAAGTGCAGGAGCAGGTGGGAAGAAGCAAGAGGAAGGAACAGGAATGAACTTGAAAACAGCACCAGGACAAGTCCCTGATTTTTGCCCGTGGTGTGAAACCTTTTTTTAATTACTAGTTGGTGGCAGTTGCCACTATCACAACATGAGGTTAGGAAATCATGTTCAGTCCTAGTTCCTTGAACACATCCTAGTTTCAGTCTCTGACTTTTTTTGATGCCAAGAGCTGATGGGCCTTTTTTGGCTGCCGAGAGCATCCTCTGCCCCAGCTGCGGCTCCCCACCTGGCAGCACGTGTGTTGGACACAGGACAACCAGGGGGCTCGATCTAGGCCCTTATTAAAGCATGAATAAGTGGTACCAAGTACAGAAATGGGAAATCTCTAGAAACAAAGCAGAACTGTATTGTAGGAAGTTGATTAGTGGAGAAAACAATGCTCGGCACCCATCAAGCTACTGGTTGTGCAGGGCTAAGGGTTGGACTCAATGATCTCCCCTTCCAACTCACCATACTCTGTGATTCTGTGAAATCCTGCAGCCCCCAGCCCTGCGGTTTGGTAAAGCCATGAGGCTGCTGCAGCACCCTGGCTTTACTTTCCCATAAGTGCTCCCACTTGAGTTGTCTGCACATTGCTGTGCCACAAACAGCCCAGCCCACTTTAAATCAGACACCAGACATCTGGGAGAAACATAAGCTGGTTGTGACACACTTGAAATCACCTTGTGGAGGGAGACAGGTCCGTGCAAGCACATGAAAAGCCAGAGAGTGGGACTTACTTGCTATGACCTTGCATACCGTGTGGGGCAAAACCCCATAAGGTCCCCAGCAGCCAGCTCTGTCTCCCCAAAACTGAGCACGACTTCCCCAGCTGCTGCTGTGCAAAGTGGGAGAGGATCTGCTTTTCCCAGACATTGGCTGGAGCTGGTTTTCATTGCAGAAATGGGATGTAGGCGGCTGCCATCAGCCAATGCCTGCCTTGGAGCTCCAAATCTAGACCATGGCCTCCAAAAAGTCTGACTCACACGAACTCCCCAGCCTCACTGCCCTCATGCCCAACTAAAGCTGCTCTTACTGCAGAGCTATGAATATTTCTATGAGCTTCTTTTGAGCTTCTTTTCTCTCCAGCATTGCCTTAAAAAGCACGGGAAGGATTTCCTCACCACAGCTACCATCAGGAACAGGTGAAGGCATCTGTACAAGCCTCACCATCTCATTGCCCAGCTCCTGTCCATTAGTAACCACTTCAGCAAAGCCCATGTCCTTGCTCCAGCTGCAGCAGTGGAGGAGGAACAGTGTCATCTCTTCTCCAAGGAATCCAACTTGCCATACCAGGTGATAAGCTGCAACTGCCTCTGTTCCCTTGCTGTCTTGCAGCAAAGCAAGTTGCTCACATACAGGACTAACACCACACTGAACTGTCTGCTAGGAAACAGCCAACTGCTTTAAAAGAGGATTTGCTAGCTGTCAGCCCCAAAGAAGGCACTAGGAGACAAGGAAAGATTACATAAAGATTTTAAAAGCAGGCGAGTCAATCCTCCCAGGTTGTGATGGCTTCATGGGGATCATTCCCTCATCAAGAAAAGCTGGAGAAAACATTCTCTCACAATCCTCATTAACTGGGCTGGAACACAGCTTCCCACAGAAGCAACAGTAACCACATTTTCAGAAGAGTAAAGCTTGAAAGTGTTGTATTTCATCCCCACACCTCCTCTCCCTTAACCCCATAACTAACTTCCCAGTCTCCTTCCCACCAGCCTCTCCCCTTGCAATCTCTGCTCCTGTGTTCCTCACAGCTCACCTCTTACCACACGTTGTTACTCTCTGATCTGTTACCTACACACAGCATCACTTCTGATAAGAGTATTATCTGTCATGCAAGCTCTAGCCCCTCTGTAGTGACACCCTCCCATACTCTGATTGGCGGATTTTGAGAGAAGACAGACTTCTGCTGCTGTACCAGCCCCATCCAGTTATCCAAAAATCTGTCACAAGGAGAACAGCACCTTTGCACTGGAATGTAGATAAGGAATACAAAATTGTTTCCAGGAATATAAACCATCACTCTATTGGGGGAAATAGGAAGGCAGACCTTGTTACCCACACTCCTCCCACAGCCACTCACCTTCTGCTTAGGCCAGTAACTACACACTCTGTAAAGAGATGCCTGCAAGTTGGATCTTGCCCTGGTCTAGGCTGACCTAGCAGTGTGTGTGGTGGAGCATGGGAACCTCTGGCATTAATTCATTATGGATGTGGACAGGGCAACTCCTTGACCTGAAGGAAACTTTCTCCTTGAACTCAATTACCAATATCAATCTCACAGTTACAAATTGTGAGACAGCATCTAGTTTTCTTTTCAAGGTTCAACCTCAGTTTTTCATCAGATGGCGTCTATTTGCTCTTGCTGCTTCAGAGCTCTCTTGGTTGGGTAACTGCTAGAAAGAGATGAATTTACTTTCCCCACATGCCTTGTAGGAATCTATTCAGTGAACTGGAAGACGCTTTCCTGCAGGCTGACCTAGTTCCACATTTTTGAGCTGTGCCGAAAGCTGATCCACTGGGGCAAAAAAAAATCTGTTCAAAATACGTCCAAGGCCATCTCCCAACTCAAAGGAGGAGATCTGGAAAACAAAACAAATTGATTATCTCCCCCCCCAGCCTTAACACTTGATGTTATTGTTACATGCTCATAGGTTTGGCGTGCCAGGAGACTTTGATTTTCACCTACACTGGCTTCAGTTTTTCCAAGTAAGTACTAAAATCCTGATAAATTATAAAAAACCGCTGCCACTCCTTTACTGTCATTCTGGTGAAGCTCAGTCTCTGTTAAAGGTTGCAAATGGGGGAAGAAAATACATTGCTGCAATCATACAAGTAAAAAGTCAAGGGATAAAGTGGTTTTTACCTAAAAAGTAATGGCCTTTAAACAGATAAAAACTAGGAATCTGACAGAGAATGGAACTCTTGTATCAACAAGCACTGAGAAGAGTGGTACGAGAAGAAAGCAAGAAGAAATGGACACTCTGGAAAGTCTTAAACAACAAATCCAACAAAATCAGAAGAAAATGGTTTAGAAGAACCTTTAAAATGAGTTTTATTGTCAGAATTTTACAAGTAGCCTTCAGTGGCATCATACAAGAAGAACTCTGTTGCAAAACTCTAATAAATAGTCTGCCCCAAGTCCCAAAATATTTTTTGAAATAAAATAAAACCAAACTTAAAAATAAAAGAGAATAAAAGCAAGACTTCAGGATGCTCAGAGATGTTAGCAATATTTCCCATTTACAAATAATATCAGGCATTATATAAATCTCCTTCATACAAGTCATTAAAAAACCCAAGACATTCTAAACCTTTACAAAAGCACTCCAGAAATAGTTCCAAAGAGATCCATTTCCATGACAAAACATTAGAGAAGAACTCCATGGGGATTAGCATCACAAATGAAGTTTGAGGTTGAAGTGTAGTGTGTACTTGTGTGCAGTAAGATTAAAGAGCATGAAAAAGGGATTTGAAAAGAGCATGGAAGTCTGTGACAAAATTATGCCAATGATTTTAATCTGTTTATTTGAGAATGTGGGAAAGGGGAGGGAGAGGATGCTCTCCAAATTAACCCCCAAATACACTGCACTTTATGCAAGGCAATATTTACTAAGGTAGTAACTGTATCCTCAGAAGGGAGAGTAGAAAAGGTTTCTCAGCATGCTGCACAGATGTGCAAACTGCAGCGCTTAAAAGTCATATTTTGACACCTAAAAGGTATTTTCTGTAGAGGTAACACGTTGTGGCAAGTTAGCTGTTCCTTCAAAGAACAAGAAATTAACTTTGCTGGCATGAAGCAGTTTGGGAAAACTCATGCTAGACAGTTTCACTAGGGACTGGCGATTTCGGAGCTCCAATCCTGTCCCAGTGCGTCAAAAAATACACTTCTCTAGTTCCCCTTTACATATTCCTCTATCTTCCATAGTAAGGGATTTATAAGATCTCTCATGCAATAAAACACAACTTGAATAAACTTTTCTCAAATCTGCTGTGATTTGAGAAGTCCAGAGAAACAGAATGGGAGGGCAGTACACAGAGATGGTTTGTGTGGATTTTCATGGAGACATTTCAGGGAAAAGAAATCCTAATCTCTTTACAACTTCAGCCTAAGTCTTCTGCATGTATGCAAGCAACACACTCCCCTGGAAGGGAAGGGGGCTGTACTTTACCGACCCAGCAACAGTACTCAGTTATGTCCCAGCCTGCCTGACATGAACTGCAGCATGCCTGGTTCTGCTGTTTGTAAAGGTCCTTGCAGCCATTGTTTCCACAGGGAACAAAGGCCACCAGAAATGCTAATGCAATAGATGTGTGATAATATGCCTCACCCATGGCTCACCTCTCTAGTCTCTCTCCTAACGTTATGATGCTGGTTGTACTGTACCATACACTATGGACACGCGCTCTCTGTAATGTATGGGAAGGTAGCACTAGTAATCAAGCGCAAATTGCTAAGGAGACACCTAAAACATTGCATTACATCCCCTTGTCTGTGGCATACTTCAGAAAACAATGTTAGAAGAGCAGTAAAGTAAACATTTCTTTCTAATTTTCTAGATGTCATAATATTTGCTAAAGCTGCAAGGAAAAGCAGATTACCTGAAACAGAGAGAAAGGAGTTAATGGAAACAGAGGCACACGGAACAGTAAGCCTGATCCTGCCTCCAAATCATTTTGTACGTAACAGATAAAGAGACAATGTGCAAAAAATAGACATTCACATTTTAGCAGTTAAACTTTTATTTTACCTTTTTAAAATTATTTACTTTGTTTTTTATACAAAAGGCAGACATTGATTGTTGATCTGCAATTGTTCTGAGTGCGCGCAGAGATGCAAAAAAGGGTTATTGGAGGATGAAGAACAGGGAATTGCTCTGACTATACTTTCACATGTCATAATTAAGGTGGCATTAAAGCTTAAGTCCCAGTAATAATATTCATAGATAGTTTCCTTCCTTGCACACCATTCTCAGTTCATATCAATTGTGTTGAAAACCCATTCAGTGAATTTCTTCAGTTTTTCGGTTGCGTTCTGGGATTCCTCCTGTAACCTCAAGTTGTCTTCCCGCAAATGTTGCACTTCAGCCTGAAGACTGGCCTTGTCCTCTTTTTCCTTAGGCATAAGGAAAAATACAGATCTTAGTGGAAATTTTAGGTCATGCTTCTCATCTATCTAGAGCAGCAAGAACCTCTTAAAAGAGCATAAGTCTCATTCTTTATAAGGATTTTATGTGCAACAGTACATGGATCTATATCCAAGGGACATTAGTGACATTTTCTTCCTTGTGTTTTGCTTGCATGAACAGGATTTCTCTGTATTAAATTCTAATACAGAAGCTGGCTCACCAGGTGGTCCAACAGAACTGGGCATGACCTGTTCCGTATGTACAAGTGCTGATGGTTAACTAAGGGATAGGGATGTTCTTGCAAATACTTCCCCGAGAGACTTTTCATCTCACCACAGCAGATCCTTCTTGGACCAAGTAGGCATTGACAAAATACAGGAAGTTTTCACAGTAGAAATTACATGTTTAGATAACACTGTCAACTTTTCAACATCAGCAGGATGCATTTACATGGACTAACTTCAAGCCTGTTGCAGTGTCACCTGAATTAGGAGTGAAGGTACTGTAAATCACCCTCCTAATTTAAGCAGAGGAATCAAACACCTACAGTTTGAGACACCCTATCCTAGCCATGCATAATCAGAAGCCTCAGAAAAGTAGCAAAGAAATGTCTTTTTCTCATACAAGGATGAGACTGTCAAAGGCTCAGGCATGGCAAAGCAGGATTACACAGTTATTAGCACCACCAGCAGCACTAAATATATGTCTTACAGATCCTTCTGTAGATGAAATGCTTTACCTTCCTTAAATCTTCTTGCAGCATCTTCAGCAAACCTTCCAGCTGGTCCACTTTAGAGGCGAGAGTTGGAGGAGATTCTTTACTGTTGAAAGCAGGAAACAAGAATAGGTATTGATATGATTAACTGTTTTCACATAGGGTAGCTAACAGCCTTGTCTATACCAAGTGGCTTTATGAAGGTATGCACGCGGGTACACTAAGAATTCACGAAATGAACAAAAAGAATGAAATAAAGAGTACCTGGAACACATGCAGCACATTAAACAACAGAAAAAATTTAACTCATGATTAACTGGGGCCATCCCATCACTTGACCTCTCTCTACTTGAACTCATTTTAAGTGCCTTGAATTACCATTGCTTTGGATAGGTTCATGAACACCTCAGACAAGAAAGAACCTGCAAAAAGGTTCAACTGGACTTATGATTCTTCTCTTTTCACCTCCCACCTCCCTCTTTATGAGAACTCATAAAGAGTTCTGTGAAGCCTGGAGATGACTTCCAAATAAAGATTTTTGGTTCATAAATGATGAAGCCTGCACATCTGGTGTATTTACTTACCCTGTGTAAGGCTTTATCTGTGCAGTAAGCTGGTCCTCAGCCTGATCACTACTGGAGGCAGCACTCACAGGCCTGTGATTTTCATCAGCAGCAGCAAAGAATGAAGCTCGCTGAACTGAGAAGGCAAACATACAGAGAAAAACAATGGCAGGAGTAATGATTATTTGTTCATGCACAGTACAACAGCTGTGCTGCAGGATCTCAAAGCAATCTAAGTCTGTCTCAAGCAAGATAAGGTGATGATATGACGTACCAATATCCACTTGACAGAAGCAAATTGGCACTGCAAGTGTTTGCACCAAGTTTTCTACTGTACTGGATTCAACAAGCAAGTACTAGCTCTGGCACAGCACTGTATGCTCACACAGACCAAGCATCACTCTGAGGCTAAAAAGTTCTCTGGGAGGGAGATGCTGGAGAGTGCAAAGCAGAGATACCCCAGCAGTGCATGTGGGTCCACGCAAGGCCAGTTCCAAGAGGGACAAGAAGCCAAGCTGTAACAAGCCGTGCTGCGCAGAGCTTCCTGGGTACAATGGCATGACACTACCCTATAACTGAGTAACTATATTTAGCTTGTTTCACTCCATAAAGGATCCCTGAAATTTTTTCCTTATGCCTTATAAAATGTTTTCAGATTGAAACATTAAACCTCTTTCCTGCCTTGTGTCTGTATTTCTTGTCCTGTAACTGCTTAGATGTTTTAACACATCTGAGCATCAGTATCACATGTAGTGTGACTGTAAACTACCAACTCCTCCTACCTCTGGAGTTTCCTAGCACAAACAGTAACATCAACACATTTAGTTTAATAAATTAACCTCTTTCTCCCTCAGCAGCTGTTGGGCTCTCACTGGAAACAGAACAGTATCATTTTTTTCTGTTTGGCAGATTTTTATTTTGTGCTTTCAACAAGGCTAAAATTAACATGCCTTAAGATTTAAAAGAGTTTTTCCTGCTCCTCTATTTTTCCCCCCTGTGAATGAAAATACTAAAGTTTGGTGTAGCTCAGGGATCCAGGCAGTTTTTCTTTCAGCTAGTACAGATATCACTATTTGTAACTTCGGGGTCTTGTGCTGAAGACATGAATCAATGGTGCAGAAGAGGTGGGTGTCCAGGATCACAAATCAGAATTTAGGCTCCTTGGTACTTGTCAATCCCTACTGGCACCTTGCAGAGACTAGAGACTAGGATTATATTGAGACCAGACAACCAATGACCAATGGGATTATACTGAGATCCCTCTCCAAGTCAAATTTGAACATATTTTCATAGCAGTGGGATGAAGGTGCCGGCCAACACAATACCCCAGCTCTTCTTCATCTGACCTGTCAGTTTGTTACCTTGACCACACTGACTGTCTTCACACTTCTAAAGAGAAACACAAGTGAGTCTGGGGCCTACAAAATTGAGGGATTCAGGTTAATGAGGACAGTCAAATAAATCTCACTAAGAAACAGGTTTCTTTTAAACAGAAGCTTCCAATCACAGGGAAATGCATTAAAACCTGAGTTTCACCCTTATGTGGTGGTGAAAAGACCATCACTACAAATTCATCTCCTCTTGAGGACCAAGGCTTACTCTGAATACTCTTCCCCAAGACTGCATAGCAGAAATATGAGCCATGCTGCTCCTATTACTCCTGTGGCAACAGAGCAGAGGATAAATGTACATCTTAAACACCCATGTAGACAACTTAATGATGTATGAGGCCACTACCAGAGAACAGCCAAGAAAATCAAGTTACTTCACAGCCTTCTCCAACCATGCTGAATAATGTCTAAAAGATTCAGGATTGGTGAAAACACTTCCATGAAGGTGGGACAATATTATGCAGATATTAGGAACAGGCACTCCTGTTAACAAGCCTAGAAGACTTTCCCATTGGATAATATTAAGGTAAATTCCTTTGGTCTAAACTGCATTAATTTTAAATTCAAATGTATCTAAGCAGCTTACAGTTCTCTTCAGTTTACTAAGTGTCATGGAGATGGAAAGTGCCATAGGAGGAAACAACACATGCAAATCTATGTATTCAGAGTATGCAAAGGGAAGAATGGCAACAGAAAAGTATGTACCAACATGACATATTTCCCAAGTTATCTTGGTAGCAAGCTTCAGCTGCACTATGTATACTTCTTGCTAGTGCAGTTAAGCAAGCAATCATTAGTGTGCTCACATGCTTTTCCCCTACTATTTGACTTTATTTTTGTACTTTTGTGCCAAATGTCTTTTCCACACCAGCTGTGATGCCTGCAACTGCTCTACATGACATGAGAAGTGGCCAGTTTCACAGAGATTTGGCCAAACCACAGCACAGAGGAATTCCAGTATGAAGAAATGGTATCTGAGTATTACATATAAAGTTTCAGGCTCTTAAGACTCGAGTTGGTATTTTAAATGAACTTAAGCTTCAGACTGAGTAGAAACACTAGGAACAACAAAAGCAAAAGTCAGGATTAAAAAACCCCAAACAACCACAGAACCCACACTCCTTAACAAAGCATGCACAAAGACCAGCTTCCTAACTGTTAATATTCTGAAAACTTACCTTCAAAGGCTTTGGCAGCATCTACCAAGTTTGACCAGTCCAGA
Source organism: Chiroxiphia lanceolata (assembly GCF_009829145.1). Lineage (NCBI taxonomy): Eukaryota > Metazoa > Chordata > Aves > Passeriformes > Pipridae > Chiroxiphia > Chiroxiphia lanceolata. The sequence goes on from NC_045642.1 coordinate 29,007,299, forward strand.
TCAGAGGCAGAATCAGGCAATGGCATAAGACCAGGGTCTGGCATGGGCTGCCGTCTTTGCTCCTGGATATCTGTGAGGGAGCTGTCTGAGGCAGAAAACTCTCCTACAGTGATGCAAAATAGATTATAAACTCCATTAAAAACACCCCAAAATTCAGTGGAATGTTTGATAACTGCAGTTGACCAGATACAGCACATTACAAGCCAGTTTTCTAGCACCAGGACGTTTGGCTCCTTTCTAATCTCTGCAGATGAGCACTTCAAAAGCCAGTCTCTGCCTACCCCAGTGCTAGGACTGGGGGCAATACTCTTCTACCCAATGATTCCTGCCTCTGCACAAGCTGAAGATACTTTAGAGAGCTCTGCAGCTTGCTGGGGCTTCTACACTCCTTGGCACCTATTTGCTCCTGTAAAAATACAAAACTGGGGGTTTTGTTAAGACAGATGAGTAAATATCAGTATTTTTATCTCACTGTTTTCTCTATTAAAAAAAAAAAGGATGTGCTCTGGAATATTTGAATTGAAAGAATTTTGAATAGCTGGAAGCCAACAAATACTTGTGGTATTAAATATCCAGTTAACTTAATTTCTTCTTTTAGCAAAAGGTAAAGGTGTGTATGGGAAGACAATTTGTATGCCGCTCAAGATAGCTGGTCTTTTTATCATGCAGGCCCCACATTTTATGGAAAACAGAAAATCTTTGTTTGTTGACAAATGTAGAAAGGCTATGTTCTAGGAGAAGTTACCAGTTTGGTGTGGAAGAGAACATGACAGCGAAAGAAGGTTTTGTGGTTTTCTTTTTGGAAAATACAGGCATCTAAATGAAAAGAGATCAAGTGCTGCTTTCCACTTCTACTCAGATGGCATCATTAATCTTCTGACCCCAAGCCCTCAGAAGGCAAATCCACGAGCCAGTTACAAGCATAACCAAGTCTGCAAAGTTATTTCAGTGCATATAAAAAGCAGAAATTAAGTGAGCTCAGTTTCCTAACTCTTATGCAAGAAACATGCTATATAGACACAACAGCTCATGAAAATGTCAGGTTCAACACTGAAAACTGATGCCTGGTGATCACAGACAGACGAAAAGAATTTAAAATAGACTTTTTTCATCAGTCTTCACTGTCAAATGTATCCTGTGTATCTAAATACAGACTGTGCTTAGTCCCAGTATAGTGAGTTAAATCTATTGATAGCCTTGCATCTTCCTCTTGAAACATACTAAAACATGAATAAATCAGAGCAGATATGTACTTCTTCAGAAAACATTGCAGAATCCTACACTGAGATCTAGTTCTATTTCTGGAAAACATATTTAGTTATGAGGTACAGTGGGAACCTGTGAAAATTCCCTTTCTCACCAACTGAGACATTCACATGCAGCAACACACAACCCGTGAGATAATCCTACTGAGACTTTTCAGTAAAGTAATGGAGGAAGGCTGAGTGTCTTCTTGACAGCAGTTTACCAAGTAACTTTTTTCTAGTTAGCTGTGTGACTAAAATAAGTAACTCAAGTCCTGTAAAACAGATAGGGTAAGGGAGTAAATTTAAAAACAGTTGCTGCAATAAAAGCTGTATCTGGTGTACTTGTATATTCAAATGTCCACTAGTATTTATCCACCTTCATATCAATATTTTCCTCATCTTATTTTGTTCCCATAATCCCACACTAAAGGAACTGACACGTGAAGTTGTCACTGGAAGATAACCAGGCATACATTATTTGTCCATTGGTCCACATTGTCCAGGTGACTCTTGTAAAAAATAGTAAAAACTTGCAGCCAGTGAGGCAAATTTCTGTGCTTCCTCCACAAGGTAACTGCATGACCAGTCATGCAGTCTTACACCCACTAAAGTGAGGGAAAAAAATTAAATTCCTGTCTTATTTTATATTTTCAGTCATGTGACTTGACTCTCTTCATTTCAGCAAAATCAAGATGGAACTACTAATTGCTGTAACAAACACTCTTCCTGAACATAATTGACAAAGGATTCCTGTGGAAGTTGAAAAATGGGAAATCCACTTACCATGTAGTGATTTCATTCCCAAAGTATATGATGGTCTCCGTAATGGCAGCGATTTTGGGAGAGAAGGGTATGTGCTGGTGAACAGTACATCATTTGGCATGGCTTGGTCCAAGAGTGAGGCCCGTGAGGCGAAGAAGTGGTCCCTTTGACCACTGTAAATACTCTCATCTGACAAAGTCCTTTGCAAGGCACGCCTTGTGGTAGGAGTGCTGGGAAAGGGAGACTGACAGGACAGAGTGTGTGACTATACATTCATAAAAACAAATAAAAAGAAATGAGAAAAAAAAATCAATAAAGAAACTTTTGAAGTCTTTTTTGAAATAATTGTTAATTTATTTTTTTTTAATAAGAAAGCAAGTGTTAACATAGTATTTTTTCAGAGTGGATACGAAAAAGAACTAAAAGAATCGGCTTTGAAGGAGATTAAAACTAGGTAACACCTAGTTTTCACCCTATCTCACATTCTACCTTTTAAACACCCCTCAAACTTCTCCTGAAGTGGAAATCTCAGGCAGCCCTTGCGGACTCCAGAGCTGACATGTAGCAGAGAAATGGTTACAGAAACAGGCTCAGTGCTGCATAAACCAGAGTTCTCCCGCTGCCCTGGGGAGGCTGCCTGCCTGCAGGCAGAGTACCAGCAAATGCCAACTAATTACAAGTCTCATATTACTGAACAGTTAGGAACACCCATCACCACTGTGGTTCTTCAGAACTATTTAAATCAAAATTAAGTAAACAGTCCCATGAATAAGAGAACTTGTGCCTTACCCCTACCATCATCCCAGCTTCCTCCATGCTCCACACAGGAGAAAGCAGTGCTGTGGTTAGCCTGGAGTTAGGCACTCTCAGGCCTGTGCCAGTGAGCTGCTATCATAACCATTCCCACCAGCAGAGACTCCGATTTTCATGAAACCTGTAGCTACGTAACTACCTCTAAGACTTAATATTTCTTTACATTTTGGTTGAAATTTGGTCTGAAGGCTTTCATGGAGAAATGGCAAACAGAAATGAAGACCTCACCACGCTCATTTGTTCTGTAAGTAAGTTTAAAGAAAAAAAGGACATAATAGGACTTCCAAAAAGAGCGATTAAACATAGAGTTGCCCTTTGCACATAAAAATAGTCCTCTCTTCTCAGAAAGACAAAAGAAATGCAGACAGTATTCTATTCCTGTGATCAAAATCCCACACTACAAGGTGGGAGAAGAGCATGGAAGAAGGTTTATTGGCAGATGGTTTTCCCATATACAGTACCAAACACCCCATTCTCCACCTGTACAAATTTTAGTATGAGAAGATTGCTATGCATATTGGTTTTACGATCAAGGATCATCAGTTACTTCCAAAACCCTGCTATCATCAAAAGACAAGGAAAGAAGCCAAGCCACATGCCAATTTTCTATTATGTCAAATTCTCCCCTCTGTGTTGCCTCCCTCAGGACATACCTGTCACAGTATGAACCTTGCCTAGAGAAATTACAACTTCTGGTACACAGATGGGTACATAGTTGTCACTCTGTCACATGGAGGATCAAACTGCTTACCCCCACCCCCACAAATTAAAAGCTCAGTCAGCAGGTTCATGTTTTGACCTGAAGTGGTAAAGGGAAAGGAAAAGAAAGAGCTGCTAAGTCAAGAAGCATTTACTTGAGGGTGGTATAGTTCACTTAGCATTAAAGAATTAGGAGCTGGAAACACAGTTAATATCTGATGTTGAGATTAAAAGGCTGCAGAGATATTTACACCTGATGGACTCAGAATATAGGCAATATGAGTAGGAGTTGTCTTCTGGTACCAGAGCAGGGGAAAGAGAAAAAGAAGGGTGACTTGTCTGAGAAGATACAATGCCTAAGTGGTAGGTAATGACATAAGGAATGCTGGAGAGATAATACAAGACAAACAAAACCACAGACTAGAACAAATTCTACTAGCAAATGAAGCCTTTGTCAGCCAACAGACAGAAAGGAGGAGGATTTTTGGTGCAGTGAACTAATGCAGGCCATTATAATTCTTTATCTTTTTTTTTTTCCTTTTAAAGTGTCAAAAAATAAGAGCAACTCTTTCTGTAAGATAAAATATAAGTCATACAGTGGGCAGAAATAACAGTTACTTTTAAAAAGGAAAAGATGCAATTTGATAGTGATAGAATGTTTTTAACTTGCTGAAATGTATCAAAAGTGCAACCTAGGTTAACATACTTGTACCAGGAAATAAAGATCAGGGTAAGAACTGGTTCACTAATCCCAAAGCAAAAAAAACAAGTAACTTGGGAAGATACATACTTTTCATAATCTTCAGGTCACCTCTAAAAACAGAATAGAATTTCATGGAATAAGAACAATCCTCTTGCTTAAAACAACCAACAGGAGATGTTCACATCACCCATGTCCCAATCCCCTCAGAACTACTACAAACCTAAGAAAAAGGTACCTTGCCAGTGACAATGTTTTTTTCCTCCGGCTTCAAAGGCAACATCTGAAATAATCTGTATATGGAACCTAGCACTTACAAGTTTTAATAAGCTACATTGGGTTTTTACTAGCAAAAAAAGAAGTTGCAGCTCTCTCTTCTGCATGGTTGCTGTGGAAACAATTTGGGCTCTGGATGATGAGCATGAGCTGTTAAGCACTGGCTGTACATGGAGACTAGAAAAAGACATCTCTTCCAAATTATGGATTCTAAAAATTAATATATGCACTTATGTGTTATAAAACACATTTTGAAACACACCAGGAAATGTTTCTAACTATTCTGTATAAATATATGCTTAAGTTTAGGGATCACTTTTGGTAACAGGATTAGAGAGGCATAAAAGTGTGCTTTTTGTAAGGAGTTTCAATACTGTCAGTAAGTCACTGTCTGGTGATGCAATTAGAGAAGAAAAATTCAAATATATAAGACAACACTAGAGGATTTTCCATGTCCCAGAAGTCCTAAATGTTCTTTGTAATTTGGCATACTAGTCTCTTTAAATTTGCACATAAAACTAATAATATTGCAAAGACTGTAATAACGAAACAGTTCCCAAATGTATTTCCCTACTAATCTGTTACAAACAGATTATTTTCTGTCCATGATGAAAATTCAGGGAATGCTTTGCATTTTATTTTCTTGTTGTGGGTGAGAATAGAAAAGATCCTCTCTCTCTCTTTAGCATACCTTAAAACTCTTCTGTGATTCAGGTGTTGGGCTATCAAGATCTATCAGTTTCTTCAGCTCTTCTTCAACAGTGGACTTGGATGTTCGTTTGGGTGATGCTCGTAGATCTCTTGCTGAAGCACGCAGCCGAGGGTGGGCCATTTCATTGCCATCACTCTGGTGACGTCTTAAATGAAACGGAATAGACACATTCAGGTCTCAAAGCCCTGAGGCAGGAGGCATGAATGAAACAAGAATTACAGAACACTCAACTTTTTAAAAGAAAAAAAAATTAAGTAAGGGGCATAGAGGATGGAAGAAGCTTCACTACTTCAGTGAAGACTCATCTCAATGGATACCTGTTGAAGCAATAAGCTTGTTTAAAAACAAACTAGCAATGCAATAAAATAACTCAAAGGTTACTGTAATTAATTCTCCCTTGCATTAAAATAATGTGCATTCCGTACAAAACAAAAAACAACAACAATAACAACAAAAAAAGTCTTCAATGAGCCCAAAAGTAGCAAATCAGCAAGTCTCTTTAATATTTTCCTTTTTTAAATTTTTCTTTTTATAATGTGGTTATCACGAAGTTTCACCATTTCCTTTTGACAGCTAGTTAGTTATTGGTATCATCTAGGGATACTGTGCCTCACTCAATAACAGCCAAGAAGGGTTGAATAAATTACTTTGAAATGGGCTTTCTGAACCACTTGCTTTCTAAGTCATACTTGACTTAACAGTATTTTCTCTAGAAAGTTGTTTCTCAATTTCTCTTCCAAAAGAGATACTTGCATATTGTAATGCAATGATATCTTGGCTTGCTTTAAGCTTTAAGCCAGTTAGACTGGATATAGGCAGCAATCTTAACAAGGCAACGTGGAGTGCCACAGAGCTAATGCACAGCATGTACTGTACTACTACATGGATGAGAGGCTTAAGTAAAACTCGGGCTCTACGATAAGAAGATTTTTAATATTTGCTCAAACAGCATTTTGAGTCACCTTTAAGAAGTCCCGAGGAAAGATAAGCTTTAATAGGACTGAAATCCATAGAGGTCTCAAGAAATAATAATAAAAAACTTCTACAAGTTAACAGGGAACAAGATTAGCAAACTATTAAATATTTAAACCTAACTGCAGACCTCTAGATTAAATATTAAGTTCTACAGAAGACGAAGGATTGTATTAAATAGTCCTGAGCTCTTCTATACAGAAAACTGTCAAAGATCAAAATGCTTCTTTATAATCAAATAATCAAACAAGAACAAAAAAACAGTCTTACTTTCTTGAATCCATAAACCCCACTGAGTTTATTGTCCCTTCTGGCTTTTTCCATCCGATCAGATATTTGCTTGTAGCACCCTGGCGAGGATAGAAAGTCCTAGGACCAGACGAGGAGGAAGAGGAGGAGGAGAAAGAAGGTGCAAGCTGGGGAGAAGTGGCAGAATGAAGCTCTTCTTTAGGTGAGCTTCTGGTACTGGTGAAGACAACAGGGCTGGCAGAGTGTCGTGAGCTCATGGTACTAGGAAAAGAACATAATAAAGACAAAAATTGCCTCAAATGTGTATATATGTGCCTTGTTTAACTGTTTTTAAAGCAGAACTCTGGGTACGAGACATTATTCTTATCAATAGTGGCTAGAGTAGCAAAACCGGTTTGCTCTTCTTGAGGGCCTTCCACCAATGCATCACTAAACATGTCACATAGTAATGGAACAATTTTGCAAGCAACCACTAAGGATACAATATACCACCCTCCCTCATTTGCCTTCACAAAATGGGAAATCTAGGGTTCATTGTCATTAGGCAGCTTGGAAGTAATACATGACACTGTAGCTGAATTAGCAAAAAAGAACCTAAGTCCAACTTCTTGCTGGAATTCCTGGCTGTAAAAGAAAACATATTTTGAAGGAACTTAAGCAACAGGAAATGTCTCTTTAGGACCTCACAACAAACAAAAGAACCCATGCAGCTTTCAAAAGAGGGCTTCTTGGATTTTGCCTGAAAAGCAGTTATTTACCTTGGTAAAAAACCCAAACAAACAAACAAAAACCCAAAACATCAAACCCCCCAAAAACCCTTAAATTGAGAAGTTAGAGCAGGTTTTTAACATATATCACAATTTGTCAAGATAGAAAATGGAGCTGTGATGACCAACTGCAACTTATTGCTGGAAGAAGGAGAGGGGCTTTATTTAGATGGGAGACACTCTTTAGTTATGCTGACATTCAAATCCGATGCAACTTGCATCATACCAGGAGTGCTAGGTCTTAAGACAACATTTACTATAACAACCTTAAAAGGTCAGATATTTATCAGCACAGTTACAGGAAACCTTTGTGTACAGCCTGAGTACGGAAACAGCATTATATATTTGAAGACCAGTTTTCTATCAGCTCTCTACACAACTTAGCCACATTTTCATCCCTGTATCCAACACTGCAGTGAAGGAAGTTGAAACAGATGGCCTCATGGTAAAGAACAGTTTCTGACTGAGAAATAGAAATTAGCTAGAATGCTGATTAAAGTCACTGAATAATCTCTTCTTTCTTAGTTTAACAGAAAATTCTTCAACAATTTTTTTATAACTTGATAGAACAATGCATTTTCACATCTCTTTCTCTTACTGAAACAGAAAAAAGGAATTTAATGTTAAATTTCTTTTGCCACCTGGGAAAACAATATCACCTACATTTAGTCTTAGGGAGCCAGTTATCTAATCTATGCCACTTGTCTGGCTCCTGCTGTAGTCAATGAAGAATATCCTTAGCAGGTGATTGTCCTTGTCTCAAACTAGGTGTCTCAGATATGAAGGGAGAATTAATGCTTTGGAGTTTCTCCTTTCTCTTCATTGACAACAGATGGAGTCTAAAGAATCACCTTCAAATATACTTCATTTTCATATGGCCCAAGTTAAGCACCATGATTCCCAGCAGTGAAATGCTGTGGATTTAATGAAGAGTCTGGGTGGACTGTAGTCTTCCAACCTCAAGCAACACTGTCTGCTGCAGCCCATGCCGTGCAGTCCCTCACATCAGGGGCAACATGTACTGCTCCATATGTATGCAAACCAAATTACAAAAATGCAGATTTTGTATTAGAGAATTATATTTCTTCCTTCCCTTCATCTGTACATTTGAAAAGCCCATACACAAGATGACAGATTGAGAAAATACAGGAAGATATTTTCCTGTATATATGGTGCTGCATACCACAACCTTTGTATTTGTAACAGATACAAGTAAACATAATTTATAGCAAGAAAGCAGAGAAAAAAATTAAGAGCTAGGGGAAGAGGCAGTAAATTTTTCTTCATTCCTCCTTTCTCTCTCTCAATACTGAAAGAAAACTCCTACACATGCTGAGCAAACAAGCCCATCTGTGAGGCATCACTACCACAAAATTTACCACCAGGATTTGGGGAAGATGCACAACTTTAAAGAAAATGTATGGGGCAATTTTTTTTTCCTCGTTTTTACTCCCTTCTAAATACACTCAAGAAGTGGAAAATCTTTTGCTTCAGTGTAGAGTAAAAGTTCTGTTCACATTTCAGAATTCTTTAATCCATCAGGTATTGCTCAAGGAAGTGCTAGTTGTGAGAAACCATTTCTTAATAAAAACCAATAACAACAACTAGATAGGCTAGTAGTGTTGATCCTTCATAATACTAGGTAAAGACAGTAAAAACTAATGTTCATTATGCTCGATATAAAATTTATATAAGATGCATACGTATATGTCATAAAATAATATTTTATTATATAACATATTGTAGATATACATAGTGTATTTTAAGTATTATTACTTTAATATTTATTAAAGAATGTATCATATACTAGATGCTAAGAGTGGTCTGGCAATTGCAAGTAAAATTAGCATACAGTTTTAAATACAGTTTTCTTTCAAGTGCATTGCATATTTTGAGCTGTGGTTTTTAGAATATAGTACTTTTGGTAGAATATTGTGCTTCAAGAACTATACAAAGAACTGTGGATATGACTACAGTTTTTAACCCTACAAGTAAACATAGGCAGGCCAATAGGATACTGACAGGTAAAAACACACACTTGTTAATGGAGAGAATATTTGGAGAGCAAAAGGCTTTGGATAAACTCTACAAAAACTAAATAGGAGCTGGAGCACTATGGTAGTGATGGGAAGTTATTAGAATATTTGACACCAGGAAGCAAGTAGAGAATTAACAGACACCTGGACCAGCTTAGTTACATCTAGAAGAGATTCAGTCCTCATTTTCAGAACAGAGAGATAGTCACTATTGGTCCCCTACCTCCCACCTCTATTATTGAGACATCAAGGATTGAATTACGAAAAAATTCAAATACTAAATGGTGAACTGCAAAAATTGCAGGTGAGCCATTCATAAAAGTATACCAGAACCATTAAATAATATTTTAAGTATCTTAAAATTATTAGAAGTAATGAAAAATGTACTTATTACAAATAGCCAAAATTATCCATTTAGTTTTTGTAAGAGGACCATAAGAAACTGTATACTTTGGGTAGAAATAAAAGTTTGATTTTATTTTTTTTTTTTAAGGAACTCATGCCATCAGCACATATGGCTTCATTTAATGACATTCAGCTATAATGATTCTGTGTAATTACTGGCCTACATAATGCAGTTCTCCTGGGATGCTATGAGAAATCTGCACAATCATCAGGAAGGACTTTGGAATGGGGGTGGAGAAGAAAAATAAAACCCAGCCAGAAGCTCTGCTGTAGAAGTTAATCACTATAATTTACATTTTGCTACCACTACCCAGGTACAAGTTCTTTTATGCACCATCAAATGATCTGAACACTAATTATCGCTCGTCTTCTACAGACACAAACACTCTAATTTGTAGTTATTTTCTTTTGTCACAGAGTTCTTTTTAGGGCCAAATTCCTTTTCTTCTTGCTCAGAAACTCAATTCTAAAGATGTAACAGACATTCTGGCATCCACAGGCAAAAGGTAAAAAAGTGAGAAGCAGCAAAGGATAGCAATTTAGAAATTGATAAATACACTAATTAAGCTGTTCATTTCTCATGAAAAGTAGCCCGTTCAGAATCTTTCTTTAGTCCCCCCTTCTTCACCTCCTTGAAGCAGGAAGTTGTGGTTACCTTTTGGAAGTACCAGTTTCACCAGACTCCCATTCCAGCTGATGTGTCTCCATAGAGAGAACTATGGGACAGTGGGGAGCAAACAGCTGGACCCGGGGTTTCCTCAGGTCAGCACTGTTATTCAGTGTGCAACCACCAACTGAGGGTGCCACAAGAAACAAAAGAAAAACTTTTTAGCCCAGACTGTGCCTTTGCTTTATTGTGAGGCATCAAACACATGCTCTAGTCTTCAAAAATAAGCAATAATAAAGAAGGAACATGAGTCAGTCTGTTTTTAATCCAACACAACAAATGATGTGGGTCCAAGAACTGCAGTATTTCTGAAGTATTATGCCCCATGTGTTCTACAAACTGCTACTACTCCTTTTTGTAAAGAGCTGCATTATTAACATCCGAGTTGAAATGGAACTTGGCAAAAAGAAACCTCAACTGTTATCTCCAGCATAAAGCCTGGGGAACTTTTATCTGGAAATTTCAGTAACAGCCCCAAAAATACAGGGAGAGAATAATTTCAATATCATCAGAGAAACATCACGTGTATTAATCCAAACCAACTAGAGAAAATACCGTGTTTGGAGACACAATGTTATAATATTATAAATAATGAGAAAACAACCTAGATTTATGTTTGCAAAGTTCAAAGAAGAAACCAGAACCTCAGATGTACAAAGATGCCATTCCCATTAGGCACAACTTTACAACAGAACTTCCAAGAGTCACATAAATTTTCCAGGATTCTTAAAGTCAATTCTGAAAAAATCCTTCCAAATGAAAATGCTAGTGACAATTTTATTACAAGTGGCATATAAGAATCTCACATTTCATGCTACTGCTAGTTACATTCAGACAAGTACTGCAAGGGCATATGGTAAATTCTACTGAATGTTAGAAAATGAACATAAGCATAAGCATGCTTATGTTAAAATAAAAGGTAGATAACCACAATATAGATTCTTATCTTCAAGAAAGGGGCACATGCTAACATGCCCAAAATCTAAGTAAATCCTTCTGCACAGTGTTTTCTACAGACTTCCTCAAGTCCTTCATGCATGCAATAGCTACTGAAAACACCAGTCTCAAAGACTAATAGATTTCTTAGTCAGAACTACCATGACAAAGTACATGGAGACACTATAGTCTGTATGACAACCCCTTATTTGGAGCTACTGTATGAGGAGCTATTGAACTGTCTGATAAACATCTAGTCTTGCACAAACAGTAGCTTTGTTCAAAACAATTAGCAAAAATTGCTTCAGACTTCCAGTCTGTAGGTATTTTAGCTACACACTCAAACCAGAGATGCCTTAAGAATAAAAATGCAACAGTCAGGCTCCACAAGGCCAACAAATTACTATAATCATGCATCCTCCCTGAAAGACCTATGCTTTTTCTCTGTTGCTAGTATGACAGAGTAGGAGTATTTTTCAAAAAGCACACTGAATACTTCTTGGAAAATGGGTTAAGAAAATGGTCTAAAACATTTTCTGCTTCTACCAGTGCTGATTAACTTGTAAAGTGGGTATCTTCCACCTGAGGTGTTCAAGTATATTATACATAGACTTGATATTGCTAATTTTACAAGTGGCAAAACTGAGGAAGAGAGGGAAGGTGACTGTAATGTGTCATACCCACAAGCTTGCAGCAGAATGAGATTAAAATCTACATGCTAGCACTCCCAAGCAACTTGCTCTCGGTATTGATCATACTGACTGCAAGCAGATTTCTAAACAAAAAGACTGGAGGGAAAAATGCAAAACATCTGAAATGGGTACTTGCAAGACTAAAAAAGAATCCCATATTAAACTGTTCATTAAAAAAATGGACTGATCTCCTTTCTGATCCAATACGAACTGCAGTTGTTGCAAGATATTCCCTATGAACAGAACACATCAGCCGTGTCTGTCTTACAGTAGTTTAGGAGCAGCAGTTTAGTATGGAATATGCTCTCAAAGACTTTTAGTATTACAAGCAGTAGCAGATGCGAAGACTAACTAAAGGTGGTCTTAATTTTCAAGCATTCTGCACAGAGATCTTTCAAAACACTGGTTAACATAGTTAGAAACCTTTCTCTTCAACATCAATCACACGAGAGGTGAAAATTACCTTGTATGTGAGACAGCATCACTGAGACTGTAAGCACTATTCTCCCTTGTTAGAGGATTGGAAGCTGGCTGACTCTTGCTGTGAATATCCAGGCTCAGTGAAGATTCAGTTTTCCGGTCCATGTGGCTGTCCTTTTCTAATGTCCTATCTGCAATGGAGACGACTTCACTGGAGCTGTGCCACAGTGGTGCCACCTTCTCCTTCGTGAGCCCTGTACGGGGAGATGTCGCTGCTCCCAGGGAGGCAGTGCTGCCATGGCTAGGTCCGTACGAAGTGGTATCTATGCCACTATCAGCTGAAGTCCCTTGAAGGTAGTTGTAGCTGTTCAGCTCTGATTCGGTGCGCTCTCCATTGTCATACCACTTCTCATCACTGTGAGCACTGGAGGCATTGCTGGAGAGAGTATTGCTGCTGGAATGGCTGGAGTAGTGGCTGTCAGACTACAGAAGAAACAACAATCCAAAAAACCCATATTTGTAGGTTTATTTCAGAATTATAGCAACGGAGAGGTGGAAATAAAGAGTTATAAAAGTCACCATTGTACAATACTAGCTCTTCTACCCTGAGGTATGGGATAAGTACATTGAGGAGACTAATAAACTCTAAAAATTTAATTCTAACACAATGCATATGCTCTGTTATGGGTGCACATAAAAAACTTTTCATATGGATTTGGAAGTCATGTCTTAACTATTCAGGAAAAGCCAGAGTTGTTTGTATTTTGTCCCAAAATACTTTACACTGGTTCCTTCCAAGCACAGTTCTGCTCAGCCCAGTCCAATGAAATTGGCTGAGCTATGTAGACTTTGACTTGATTTATAACTATGGTAATTAAAAATATTCTAATTTTAAGACTGTAGTGTTTTAGAACATAAAACATAACCAATCCACAGCAAGTGCCTGTTATTTTAATAATCCAATTGCCTATGAAAAGGTCAAAAGAGATCATAACCACTGCTCTTCCTTCCCTCTCCAACAGGGTGTATTTCCTCCTCAGCAGGACTGTCGTTTGCAAATGACCACTGAAACACCATTTAACTAATTTGGAATTGTTTTCCAGAATGCAGAATTGCATGAAAGGAAGCTTTAATGTAAAGCTTTTAAATTACTCAGTCAGGGCATGCCAGTGTCTGGTTGGTTTGTATGTCCTGTTCTTGGTTACAGTTCATCACTATTACAGAGAAATTGAATGCCCGCAATTTCAAGGTGGGCATTGGTGGAATATCCCATTTTGGGAAGAATTTCTTGCCATACACTTGTTGCTTAGCAGCTCATCTACCACTGGAGTATTTATATCCATCTGAAGTTCAAAGAATTTATCTAAGTTCTGATCATCTACAGAATCAGAACTGAAGCAGGAAGCAATCGACTTGTTTGATCAACGGATAGCCTAGGAATAAGGGAATGGATGGAAAGGAGACCTAGAACTTTCCTATTTGTCTACCCCTAGAGTTTTACTGAACAGACATGGGCAGAGATCCCAGACAAATATAAAAAAATAGATACTGTTTCTGTTTTCACCTGAAAAGAGGGGAAATAAGAGAATGCATGCATACTGAGAGCAAGATATCATCAGCATCCATGTCTTTTATTATACTAAAGCAAGAATTGACAGAAAAACAGGAGGAATATGAAGCTGATCTGGACTCCTATTTGTCTCCAATTAAAGTCACTGCTCTTCATTAGGAAATGCATCACTCCCCCATCCATCTGTCCATATAATAAAGATTTACTTTAACAATGACTAAACAAGAAGAATGCAAGCATTACTAATTCCAGTGCTGCACTTTGCACTCAAGCTAATGAGTTATGTATTACATTATTATGCTGTCAAATACATCTCATGGAAAACAGGTCAATCTAAATTCAAAAACTAGTCTGTACTTCTAAGAATATGAAGACAGGTGTGTTGTTGTTCGGGTTTTTTTGATGTTTTCTATTTTAAATAATAAATGTGTTGTTATGAATTAATAACCTAAAAGCAACACTGCCAATTGCATTGAAAGAATAACGCTGGTAAGCAGAAGCAAATTAAAGACCAGGAACCAATTAAAGACTTTCTCACATCTAAATAAATGCAACTAATACTTTCAGGATCATCATGCAACACAACTCTGTATTTTAGCCTGTTGTATATATAAATAAAAAAACAAGTGATACAGCTTATTGGGTAAAAGTTTAAAGAGTGGGGTTTTTTATTCCAGTGACTTTAATAATTTTCAAGACATTTTAAATTTATGAACATTACTGCATTAAGCTGTCTCTCTGTATGTAAACTGGGAAGTGATAGTTTCCATAAATGTGTGAATATCTAACTGTGGAGACAGAAGGACAGAATTTACCTTTAGATCCTGAACACTAATAGAACAAGAAAGATTTTTTTTCAGCCAGATTCCAAGCAGACCTTTCAGACAGACTTCCAACAGTGTGGAAGGAATTAATTTCCTTATGGAAAGGAATTAATAGTTACACTATGTGATGAAAATGGAGAAAATACGAAAGCAAAAGCAAGATCGTTATTCTGTCTTGAAAAAGCAGCTTTCTGGGCATTGCATTATAAGATATATTAGTAAACTTTAAGTCTTATGTATGAGGCCTAGGAATAGCTTTGAAAATTTACACAAATCCTTTACTTATCACAAGGTAACAGACTAGCAGTTGCTGTTCAACTGGCAGCAAAACTTTATTAACTAATAAATATTTCAGTGTGCTGTGCTGTATGATTTAGAAAACAACAGGCCTGCTCTACTGCTTTCTCCAGGTTTTAGTAGAGAGTAGGATTTTTTCCTTTCCTTTTTTAGCTGACACTCTAAACATAACTTTGCACTACACTTTTGGTATCAAGAGCTTGTGGAGTAAAAACAAAATATTAAATAATTCCTTTTTCAGGATAACTTACATGACCCTGCTTATTTGGAGACAAGTGTACCACGGGATCCTGTCTCATCAGTCTTCCACTGGGGCTTTCTCTGAAGGACGGCAGTACTTTTGATACTGCTGGGAGATGGCATGTTGGTTCTGCAATATAGCACACAATGATATACTGAAGAGCATATGCAGTGTAACAAGCTAAAAAGACGTGTAACCTCATTTTACACAGCAATTTTTCCAATGCCACCACTAGCCAAAAACTAATACATAGCATGACAAAACACAGGTGAGGAAGTGAGGGCCCATTCCTGCCTGGCGTAAATCACTAAGACTTCATGAAAAAGGAAGCCTGACTTTTGTTAGACCAACCTGAATGGTTTCACATCCCCTTTGTCAAACAGCACTATATCAGAGCATTAAAACAGTGGAATATTCATTTTCACAATGTATTGACATTGTATCACTATAGGCATGATGCCCACTAGCAAGAGATTAAAAAGACTGAAGATCCACGTTTCCTAAAATGGCATTCTACGCAAGGCAGGACACTAGCAAAAGTCTACAGTGATCACTTAAATGAACCTACTTTCTCCAGTACAATTACTACACATATTTCTTATCAAAGTTATGGTGAGTTAAATAAAAATTTTCTAATTGAAGAGATAGCAAAAAATCTGTCGAAATCATAGTATTCTCTTAAACCTTGCTGGCTGTGAATGTGGGAACTGCATACGTGTACAAAAGGAATACTTATTAAACTAAGCCTGACAGAAGTGGATGGAATTCAAATCATTCATCTTATGTGTATGCTCACAGGAGTGCATTTTGGCAATTAAATTTACTCTTTTCCCAGGAGATAAATATGGAAGTCTTGAGGGTGCTCAGATACAGCCTGTTAGGTAGGTAATTGCCTCCTCAGAGCCCAAGGTCAGTAATTTAAGAGAATGTGTCTCAGCTGTAAGTTTTTACACATGTTTTTACATATATTCTGTGCTTGAAAAAAATGCTCCTTTTAATTAGAGTATGTGCTTACAAACATCAAATACTTATCAATACCCATGGTAAACAGCAGTGCTTTCCTCAACACAGCAACAGTTTGTTCATCTTAATCTGCAGCATTACCATTTTTTTAAAAAACAAATGAAAGTTGTGGGGTTTTAAAAAAATAATAATGATGATAGCAATAATATTATCATCAAATTTGATTGCCTTGGACAAGTGGTAGCAAGCAGTGTCAGCAAACCAAGAACAAAGGTGTTCTGTAGCTAAAGATGGGCCAGGAAGGAGTGAGTGTGTGGATTCACTACACCTAATGCCTTATTTACCTTGAGACAGATTATCCCAAATGGAAAAGTGCTTATCTGTCATAGAACCAAACTTTCACCTAGATTCACCAGATTGGCAATAAAGTCTCCAGTCAGAGATGGAGCTTCCAACTGCGATTCTATGAATGCAGGACAATACACAAGAGATAAAATACAGGGATTATATGTCAGTATGCATTTCCCAGCTTTTGCCAAATGCCGGAGCCATCTCTTCTACCACACAATTTTTCCTAGTTTTTTTGGCTTTATTTATTTTGCTAATATGTTGACACCTGACACTGTAGAACAAAACTTCTTGGCAGCTCCACTCAGTGCCAGCACCAATACTCAACCATGGGTCTGCAAAAGTAAAGCTGAGCAAAAGATCAGTTTTACGTGTGTCGTTACCATCACTCCATATCAAAACATATGTGATCAAAAATTGTTCTGTCAAAATGAGAACTGCACATCAGTATAATCACAGTTTTTCAGTGAGAAGTATGGGGGGGAGTTGTGAGGGAGGTACTGACAGATGGCTTCAGTAACAAGGCACAGTTTACTGAGGTTGTGAAGGTATGTGAACTAAGTACATCTTCAGAACTTGAGGCTGGCATACGCCTTAAACTCCTGATCTCACTGAAGCTTATTCTGTGTTGAACACTAGTCCATTTGTATACTGATGCAGTAAAATGACCTATATGTGCAATAGAAAAAGTATGGAATTGGTTAATCTATGGTAAAAAAAGTTAGAAAAAACCCAATCTAGCAACCTTGGCCACAGTCATCATGTTGGATCAATGCTTTTTGTAGACAGGACATTTCCACTGGTGTTAATCTTACTGGTACCCATTTAAGTCAAGCCATAGCTGTAGCAAAAGGTCTATGTGCAAAAACTTCAAATGAAGGCCTAACAATATAAATTCTTAGTACCTAGCTGTTTTATGTTGTTAATGTGTTTCCTAAGCTGACAGCTTAATTGCCATGTGCAATGAAAATGTATACACTGGTGGAAGGCGATTACCTAGCTATAGATTGACTTCACTATTTAAACCTTAATTACATTTTTTCCATTTTGTACATGGTATTTTTATAGCTTCAATGATCAAACAGTCAATTTACATTTATATATTTGAAAAGGAGCATCACAAGCATTTTAGACAAACTAAGCAAAAACTGAACTAAGCCAAGCTACTCAGGAGAGTGGGGAAGGTCAAACAAGGCTTCAACAGCAAGACAAATTAACAAGTGTGTCTACCCAACTGCTTCTAAAAAGACAGTGTGTTTCAGGGTAAGAGCATTAAGGTAGATTTAGTCCCACAATCAAATGAAGAAATGAAATCATTTCTTCCTCAGGTGATACTTACAGGTCTCAAGGAAGCAGACTGCAGAAGCTTAGGTACGTGCTCCAGACCTAATTATTCATCCCGATGAACAAGGTTAACTTTCAAAGACACTGAAAACACAGTGCTTAAGAAGGTGTTCTCTCTGCATGGAGAGGTATTACCAAGGTCACCTTGCAGTTAGCGCCACTTGCTCATTGTAAAGAATTCATTACCTACCGATCTGGTCAGTGATACTATCCTCACTTCTTTGCCAGCTTGGTGTGGATTTTCCGCTACCGCCGGTATCTGACTGTGTGTTCTGCCTGTCAATGGAAGCAGGGGATCTACGGCTAATTCCAAACCTGTTTTCCCCAAAAAACAAAGCAGATAATGATTTTAAATATACATAAATCTCACATAAGGGGGGAAAAGAGCACTTTTAAGCCAGTGTCAAACAACAGACCAATACATAGCACAAATGCTTAAGGGATTTATAATGTTTTACCATTTAATTTTTGTAGTAGCTCTCTGGACCCATTTAGCACTTTTAATGCATAAGATTACAGTATACATTAGTTTATTGAGCATCTTTGATCAAGAACAGCTGGTTACAATGATACAATTGAAAAAAAACAGACCAAAACATCACGAAATAAAATTGTTAGTTTTCATTTACATAGATGTTTACATGAAAAGACAACCAGACTGCTACATGGTTACAAAAAACTCATCACAACGAGTAAAATGTAAAAGTTTGGATCCTTTTAACTGTGAAAGCGCGACATCAAACTAGTCAAAGAAAGCATCAGAAAGTTTGTTGGGACTATCCCATGGATCTCCGCCACTTTGCTGGGTTTTAACCAAAAGAGTTGTAAGGTCATACCTCTACATGATGCAGACATATACACCAACAACATGGATTTGTTTGGGACAACATTACACTGCCAAATATTTTAAATAAGCATCTATAAAGGTGACTGTATTGGTTATGGATTGTCAAAACCTGGGGATTACGAATTCTGTAAATTATTAAATTATCGGATCATAAAATAATTTGAGTGGACTAGTGCAAGCTAAGTACAGCTGTAGAAAAGTAGTGAGACGTACAACAGTTGCTGTAAAAGGAAGCATACAGAGCAAAAGGAAGAATCTGTTCTATGGACTTTGTAAATCCTGCCAGATTAATCAAATAGATTACAGAAACCGGTTCAGAAACACAATGTCTGTATGCCATACCAAAGCCTTTTTTAGGGTTTATATGCCTAAAAGCCTGTAAAACTTAAATCTACAGTTCTGTATTACATATAAATCACTTAAAAGTATGTAAGAATTATAGCTGGGTTCAGAATAGCAAATCAATCATTAAGAATTCATCAAGAACAATGCATTTCTGAGACTTTTTTTAATCAGACATACCATTAAGGAAAAAGAGAACTCCACATGCACATAACACACAGAATTTCAAGCTGATATATCATTTATATATCAGTGAGTTTCTCCAGTTTTAATGTATAACAAAATAACAGAAAATAAAATACCCGAACTGTGCTTTCTACTTACTCTACAAGCTACAGACTGCCCCATACCACCTCCAACATAAGACACCCACCCAACTGTCAGAACAAGCTCAATGTGGTTCTCCCACTTTCAAGTTCAGGCATTTGTTAACCCACCAAAGAAACATCATATGACTCAGAACAACAAAATCCCATTCCCATCCTTAAAAGATAAGCAGCTGGAACATGCCTGTAACATGCAGCACACCTTCAAAATATTGCATATTGAAATCTGGGCCTTCTAAAAATTTACCCAAACATGACCCTACTTCTCTTTTGTTCACTGGTCTCTGATTTATCGGCATACATTTTGATGAATTAAAAAAAGTGATGAAAACCTGTATATATCTGCCTTCTGGATACAAACTATTTACATTAAGGAAATTACATGAAGTGAGTAAATCCTTTTCCTTTTCTATTCACACAGACTAGGTAGGATTTCACTTGATCAAATACCTAAATTAAACATGATGAATTCAATACCAATTCAACATACACATAAAAAGTCTAAACACAGCATTTGAAAGGTGATGGATTTCTTAAGCACTGATCTGAGGTAATTTTCAAACTTTCAAGATTTGTAAACTAGAATGGGAAGAATATGTTTTCATGATAAAATAACTAGAAGCTGGTATCTAAAAGTCAAAAGCCCAACCTTGGTGCAATGAAGTTACACTGCATCGATATTTTACTTTCTCCTGTAATGTCTTCGTACCTAACCTCCACAATGTTCATATGTATAAAAGCAGTCAGTCCTGCATCTGGCATATTTTGTGATGTGGGATCTCTTTTCAAGTTCAGAAATATACAAACCCACCATATTTCTAATTTTATTTCATTAGAATCGCTGCTCTACTAACTCAGCAGTAAGAAATGTCATTAGACTGCCTTTTTACATGAAGTGGGCTATTTTAACAGCAGGAATAATAAATGCAAGTGGTGCTATATTTTATGCCGCTTAAATATACAGCCCATTAGGGTATGAAGGAAAGAACCCCAAAAAATCGAAGGAGAAATGAATTTGGATTGAAAGAACAGTGAAATTGTTTAAACATACATTTTATCTACATCATACAATGAAGCTTACTATTTTGGTACTTTTAAATTATTATTACATATTACTTAGTAATTATTATTACATATACATACCTTCAGGTATACACAGCATAAGTATACAAAACACATATATACATCAATACCAATCTGGATATTCTTGAAGGCAGTGAAGTTTCTGCCTATATCCAGTTTAGGATATGGAACAATAATCTAGTAGAGGCAGCAGTTACTGCTGGCGCCAGTGTCTGACAGGGCTGGACTCATACCCATGCTTCTGGTCATTTAAATGTCACAAACTTTCCAAATCTGTGATGCAACAAGAAATAAACGTATACACAAGTAATGCAGTTGAGACTTCCTGCACTGGAACATTTCAGGGACTGAGTAGTACCTAGAGTACAGTGGAACCTCACATCTGGAAGATTACCTTCAGGACATGGTTCCCCCTTGGCCGTTATTCCAGCCCACCTCTTCTCTAACATCTTAGCAATTGAACACTGAACATCACCACAGAGCTGCTCTGAATCTGGTCTTTCAGATGAATCTCAACAGAACACTGCAATGATTTTTAGTAATGTGACAGACATTACACTGCTTATTGAGGCAAGGAAAAGTTTCCTTCCTAATCACATTTTTCATGCTTTCCATTGAGCCTGGTAGAAAATGTTTGGGAATTTCCAAGCAAATATGATTCATATTTACAAGGACAGTATGAGAGGCAAACTGCTTTTCCTATAGGAACAGAACATAATAGTAACATAATTGGAGTTTAGTAAGTGTTTTCTTTTTAAAGAGCATCCAGTAAGGAAGATGCAAAATTCATGCGTTAATTTGTTCATTATTTCATTTAAACAGTGTTTCCTTCCACTGAATTAAAACTTTAAAACCAAAAAGACTGTATACTCAAGGTTTCTAGGACACATGTCTTTGCTGAACTTGCAAAATGCTTAAAGAATTCTGTAGTGAACATATGTGTATAACTAACTTAAAGATGGAAAAGGTTTGGGATGGGTGCTGGTGTGCTCTGAGGCCAATCCAAAACAAAAACCCAAGAGTGTCTGAAAACCCCTTCCTACTCAAGCAGTTATGGTTGTGATGGTCTGAGGACATATGGCAGCAATACCTTTCTTGTAGTGCAAATGACATAGTTGGAAAAGAGCAGACAATATTGGGAGCACAAGCTGCTCCAAGGCAACACAAGTGCTGCTGGTGTGATGTGAATAAGCCAGAAAGCATGCAGCATATAAAGATGTTATGTGCTTTTTTCCAGCTGCAGAGCTCTGGACACACTTCTGTCTAGTTTCCCTACAGCAAAGTTTAACGGGTTTAGAGCAAATTTCCTAATGTGAGTAGGACTTAAGCACAAACTGAAACAATGACCAGAACAGGCCTTATAGTCTTATGAATCAAAGCCTTCACGAAGATGTGCAGCAGAGAAGAGATCGACTCTTCATAAAACCTCAAACTGAGCTGCAGGAAGGACAGGGAGAGCAAATCTTCAGTGCTGTGGAGCAAGAAGCAGCAATTTTTCAAATACATGATCAGAACAGCATTCTCTGGACTGACACAGACCACCTAAAACAGGCAAAAGACAGTGCCTTGTACTAAGCAGTTCCTGACAAAGGCATTCAATCTTACTAATAACATATTTTTTAAAATAGAGAAAAAGGTATTTCTACTTTATAAAACCAAAATGAATTGCACATAATGACCTGCAAAGTACTCAAGAATACTTCAGAGGAAGTTTTGCAGTGTGAACTATGAGCAATTTTGCCCTTTTATCTTCTCTACAGGAAGTAATTTGGAATGTGGCAGACAGCTCTTCTGCTGTCAATTATTTTTTTCTCTACTTGGAGATGTTTGATTTATTGCTCCTTTTGGTGCTCTCTGAAAATGATACAGATTTAATTTATTCCTCTGCAAGTTGCCCCTTACATTGACACTGGATCACTTCAGAGAGTTTGAAGATTTCTGGAATGTTGGAAGCCTTAAAACAGGATGACTGAATATGTGAAAAAGAAGCCAGCTGTGGACTAATTAGCACTTTTGTGCCTAAGCATCTGAAGTCTTAGTTGCACTCTACACTATTCAACTATTAGCAGACTGCAAAGTCCCAAACCTACTACTTTTTTTTATTTCACAATCTAAACCTGTGAAATGAAGCAATCTGTCACACTTCATTAGCTACCTTTAATCAAGATTTTTAAATACATAAAGATCTCTTTGTACAGTAACCTGAGCAGTTGTAGACTAGGATCAGAGAGAGAGGTTAGTTTGCAAAGGTGAAAGGGAAAGAAGGGATTTTTAAAACTGGCTTTTTCAAGAAGCATGACAGCGATATTTGAAAATAAACATGGTTTAATGCATGTAAACACAGGAGGCTGTGTAAGCACTCCTTTAGTTTAATATACGTTACAACAAATGAAACAGAGAACAATATGTTTAGAATATGTAAAAAGGCTGGTGCCTACCCTTCTGGCATAGATTTTTGTCTGTATGTGCCTCCAGTAGAGCCAGTCTCACTTGAGGACGATAAGTTGCTTGGAGAATTACGGCACTGTTGCGACCTTGCTAAGGCAATGGATGAAACTGTGACATAGACGTCAGAGCCAGGAGACAGTCTGTTCCAAGGAAATGAACCAGTCAAATCAGCAATACTGAACAGCAATATCAGACTGCAAAGCATGATGAACACTACCATGCAAATTGTCGCATCAGCAAAGAAAATGATGGCATCATGGAGACAGTAGAAATTGTATCAGTTGAAGGCTCAGACATTTTCCTCTTATTAATCTACTGGAAACCATGAAGAAAATCAACTATAAAAACCTGGATGCAGGGGAGTAAACGAAGAAAGGCCAGTGTGGAAAGAAAATCCTGACACACACTAGAAAAAAATCCCAGTTTCTAAAGTCATGATCTGTTGGTACAAATTGATTGTAAGGAATAATGAAGCATGACACTCCTCATCAAAATACAGAATCACAGAATATGCCACATTAGAAGGGACCCAGAAGGATCATCAAGTTCAACTCCTGGACTACCAAACAGAAGAAAATATTCCTAATTCTCACAGCAAACTCCTGCCTGGAATTTAAACTAATTATAGTAAGCTGTCTACACAAACTCTTCCAGGAGTATCGAGCTTACCTCTATGCCACCAAATAGTCCACATTAAGACAAAAAGACTAAAAAAATGCAATGCTAACTAGAACTAACACCTTAAAATTCTCCTAAATGCTTAACATTCTAATATAAAACTATCTCGACATATCAGAACTCTGATTCATATGAAGCCTTCAACTGTCAGAATAACCACACAGCAAATAGTCTAGAACTGCAACACATGCACCTGGGCAGAACGGCTGGAAGCAGCAGGCCTATACTGCTTGACTCATATAGCCTGTATAGTTGGAGGCTTTTTTAGATAATTGTCAGCATTTTGTTTCCCAAACCCCACCCCAATTCAGTGCTCTTAGCTAGTTAGTTCTTTGCTGTTCTTTGTTCTACTCAGTGGTGACTGAAGCCATTCAGAACTTTCACAGCAACTTAAGTGGAGTTTGAGTTCATGAACATCAAACCCCTACTGTGAACACAAACCTTTATTCATTTTATCTAGGAAAAGTACTGTAAGTTGCACAAGTTAAATAGCAATTCAATATTTGAAAAATGGATACTGATTTCAGTGAAACATATACATAGTTGCCTCAGTGCACAACTCAGATCTGGGGATTTAGAAGATCTTAGCCTAGCTATTTAATCTGTATCTGTAAAGGAGTGGCAGATTTTAAATCAGCTCTCACCACAATACTGTAAGAACTTCAAAAGTTAAAAAAAACTTTTGAAAATTAAAAAACCACCATTGCACTGATTAATGTTACTCATGTATGTGTATATATCCAAGCAGTGTGTATGAGCATATATACATATACTCATATCAAATGTGCATTTGTCCTCCTCAGTACTATTGCAAAAAACAGTAAACTAACAAAATCTTAAAATGGAAAGAGCAGTAGGACTGGATCAAACATCTTGATCATCTGGAATTCCATAAAGTGCATATGACTAATAGTAACTCTTTTTTTGATAAAAGAATTATCTAATGCCTGACCATGATGAATACCATACCAAATCCAGTAATTCCTTTCTAGAATACCAAACTGAATTTAACTTATCCCACATTTATCAAGCCACAACTCTGAAATACTTGATTGCAAAGAACATGGTTCAAGACTTGGAAGCTTGGGGACGCACAAACCAAGCAGTTCATTTTCCCAGAAGCACTCTTAGAAAGAGAAAAAAAATTAGTTTGTCTGACAAAAAACACTCTTGCGGTAGCATTCACTCACCTATACAGGCACACACATTTAAACTCAGTTATGATTGCAAAGCAATACACCATTTAAAAGTATGACCTTTTTCCCCAATATCAAATTAGAATTGATGGCAAGGAAACCAATTACTTCTCGAATAATTTCTGTAAAATTATTTCCTGTTGGAAAATGCTTGCATTTTCACTTCAGATTCAGCTGTGCCTTTTCTTTACTTCCTATACCTTACCAAAATGTGACAGCACTGTTCAGAAGGAATCTCAAGATTTCAGAACTGTGTCATGGAGTTATAACTCATTTACAAAGATGAAAGACCTTGAGGGCAAACAAAATTGTATTATAAATGTGGTCTGAACAACAGCAATGAAAACCAGTCAGGTAGGACATTCTATTACTTAAAGCAGAAATAATTTTTTTTAGTACAGTTCACAGTTGCAATAAAAACCACTAATAGTACAAGACATTTTATTTTCTGTGAAACATAACTAAGACAAAAGAACTTTAGAGCAAATTAGTTCAAATTTACTTTTTGAGTGCCTTTGAAAACTACTGATGAAAGCCACATCCCAAGACAGATGTATTTGGTTAGCAGCATGTCCCTATAGCTAAGATATTCTGAGCTTGTCGTTTATTATGAATTAAAAATCATATTAAAGTAAGATCTTACCTATTTCAAAAGACAGCTTTAAGAAGAAATTCCAAAATAGTTAAGCGCATAAGTCCCACAACTGACTTTAAAAACAGGCCAAGCATCCATTGCATTAAACAGATACAATTACATTGCAGTCAACTGAACTAGGATTATACCATGCATGATTTAGTTCTAGCAGATCTAGTTCACCTTGAAAGAACTGGTTGAGTCTTGCCAAGTCTTTTGTGAAGGCAGTGAGTGGGATGGATATACATTTATTTTGTTTAGTATGACAACACAGACATTGAAAGCATCCATCTTGCTCTCAATAAATTAATTTCCATGTCATTAGCTGTAATTTTCCCCACGTCTTCACTATATATAGGTATGTAATACCATATGAAAAATGTCAGTCTAGCACACTTTGTGCCTATGGCCTAAGGCAGTCTAGTTATGTGATCATACACAGGTGCCTTCTCCCTTAAAACTGCATGGGGCACAGGTCCTAGTTTGTGCTACAACTTCTCCTGCAAGAGCTGCACAGCTCAGAAGCGAAGGAGGTGCAATCTGGCAGAAGAGGGAAAATGGCCTTACAGTCAAGACATTTCAGTGCTGACTTAGCAAGCTGAATTCTTACTTTGTACTTGCTGCAGCGCTCCAGTACAACCACTGACATATTTGCTAATGACCATTTTTCACTAGTTGTCACTAATTGCAAGTTTTTCAAAGGCCTTATTTGATTCCAAGGCCCAATATACCTCTGAGTTGAAAACTTTCTAAAGCACTGAAGTCAACTGAAGCTGTAATTTTAATATATAAAATATTAACAGTGCTGGGCACACTTCCAAATGTGAGATGCCCAAAATAAGACACAGCAAATGATTAGAACATTATTTATCTCTCTACCTTTGTTCTTAATCTGAAGAGGGCCAAAGACATCTCTTCTCACACAAGAATTCTGAAAATTAAGTTTAATTAATACCCGTGAAGCATTCAGAAACCACAGTAATGGGTGCCACTGTAAAGTTTAGAGGGAGTAATTGCATCTTTACAATAGGATTTGAATGTCATCCAGTAAATAAGAGATGGAGTAATGAAGAGGACAATAAAATATTAAATAGCTTTTCTTCAGTGAGCTGCATCCACTGTGTGAACTGAATGAGGCAGATGTCCTCTGTTAAATTCTCATAATTTAATCAATGAAAGCATCTGAAAATATGGTTACACAAGAGTTCTGAATAAAACAGCACAGCAAATCTTAATGCTGGCATGCTTACCTTCCCTGTGTTTGACTTTTGCAATCCTACTAATACTGCAAGCTGTGACAATTCTCTGCAAACACTGTCTCTATGCTCTCACGTTTAAAGGAAACCAATCCATTCAAAAAGGAATAAAACAAAAAATCAGCAGGTTTGAGGAAGGGAATAGTGAATGAAAAAGAAAATGCAATCAGGATGTCATGTTGTACCTTCTTGCACCACACCATATACCTTCTCAAGTATTTCTCAATTTGATCATCATATTTCAGAAAACACATACTCTAACAGGAAAAGATATAGAGGCAGGCAATGGGACAACCAGAGGTACAGAACAGCTTGCATATGAAGACATATTGAACAGGCTATATGGCCCCACAGATTATAGATAAACTTATTGTATCTGCTTCAATCCATCCAAGCATGAATTGTACTGGATCAAGCAAACAATGATTACTCATTATCTCTCCCAACAAAAGAACAAGTAGGAAACCTATAAGTATTGAAAGACCAAATAGCAGGCACCTGGATGAAGAGATACCATACACAGCTATTAAACACAGCAGTATAGGTGTACCCAGCACCAGGCAATCTTAAACGGCAGACAGCTGTCAGACAGGGTAAAGAATCTTCCTTTACACTTGTAAGCATTTCTTACACTTTTCCCTGGTCCCTGCTGATGGCCACTGTTAAACAAGCCCGACCAATATTTGTCATGATACAGCACAGCTCTTCTCAGATGTTTTTGGATCACAAGAGTTTGGCCGTACAGTTATGTGTGTCAATAAACCTTTGATTTTCCACTGCTACATCCAGCTCTAGGTCCTGGAGCTAATAGGAAGTGCGTAATATATAATCTCATGTTAGTATATGTTTTAATTTGAAGAAAGTTATGAGAACCTTAAAATAACAAATCCTCAAACCCTGTGAAGTAGGCAATGTGTGCTACAATGCTCATTTGACAGGTAACAAGACGAGCACAAACACCTTGTTTACATTAGAAAAAACATAACTCCTTCAAGTTCAACAGCAGCAGATTAGGATTTTTATATAACATGGGATCTGCAAGAACTAACCTATAAACTACTACTGGCACATTTACTATCACTGACTACATGGGCATTGTTCAAAAAAGTATGAAATTTTAGGGCAAGACTGTGCTTCAAAGTCCTCAACAAGACATAAAACCAGTCTTAATGATATTGTCCTAATAATTCCGTACTGTGGAATTTTACTGCCAGTGCGTTACCACAGCTATGCCATAATTCAATTTTCCATGTGGTTTGATGATTGACTGTGCTCAGAAGTTTTCTAATTAGAGCCTTGAGCTTTCATCCAATACAGTACTCAACTGCACACTGAAGTGCTCAAGTCCAGCAGCATGCTTTGACTACTGATTTTCATAGTTTTCAAATGTTTGTCAAATCAAGTTTTAGTTAAGACTGGTTCCAGATTATGATAAATTAATGAAGAACAGATTATTATCTTCCACTATCTCACCTCCTTTCTTGATAAAGTTTGGAAACCAAGTGTACAAAACAAAAACTGAAAATTGGGAGGAAGGAAAAAAAAAAAATCAAGCTCTATAATTACATCTTCTCCAATAACATTAGCTCTGGCATAATTCACATATATGTAGTTTATTGTTATTTTCCCTAATGTATCACTCTGATATTTATTTTGGGTTATAGGCTACATAGTGTCCCATGTGGACTAATTATTGTTATGAAATAAACCATAACTTGGAAATTGTTGCATTTATATTATTAGATTTTTCAGTCTTAATGCTGCAGTAACATTAGAGCTTTATTTTATGATTTATAAAGTTTTGGGCTATTCCTCCTGCCTACAAATATCCACATCAATCATGGCTACATTCAAGGATCCAGAATACTAAGAAGATCAGGGAAAATTTAAGTATAAGCTACTAAGTTGGATATATGAAGACAATCTATTTAGTAAGGGCTAATTTAAGTACTCTGCTGATTAGACACAGGACTGTGTCTGCCTTCTCAGAGTCAGAGATTGTCAAGCAACCTATTCTCCCACCTACAATAGCAGTCTCTACAGGGAGACAAGATGTTTTTATGTATATGAAGTGAAATTCTGTTCTCAAGATTGGTAATGCAGCTTTTATTTATTTCTAATACAGTTAAATGGACTAAAGGGAATATATCAACAAGGGTAAAAAATAAATTTATTTCACTCAGTATGCATATTTAGAGCCTCTAGCTATATAAATTGACCATCAGTAAAATATCACTAGCAGGTAATTTAAAAACATTACACCTGTACTACTTGTATTCTCAGAGCACTTTGTACTCAAAGAGGGAAACGCTTGTCTGTTAAGCTGTTTTTGTTTAAATTAAACCCCTCAAATCTTCATGGATTTTTCTAAATATTTAATGTATGTTATGGATTTACTGCTAATATGCTACCTTTAAAATGAGTAGTGTGTCAGGTCTGATGTGTCAGAAATACTATAATGACTATTTCATTTTTTGAAATCCCACCTGCTAGAGTTACAGCTAACCATGGTACTGACCTGTGGTCCGGGGCAACTGCCATCAGTGCTAGTTCCAAAGATCACCTCAGGTTCAGAGCTCAAAGAACCACATGGATCAATTTACTACATGGATTCTCAGGTGCCACATTCCTTAAAACAGATCATGAACTATAGATCACTGTTTCTTAGTGGCACATGACATCTGCCATCACTGTCACTGTGCCCAGCTCAATAAACAAAGAACATGCAGTCAAAAGGGAGAAACACAGAGGAATAAAGGCAAGCTCTAGTCTCAAAACAATTAAGTATTAAGATCAAACATCAACAAGTCTGAACTGCAGCTCAGCACCACAGAAACACAAGTGACAGCTAATGATGTCTAGACCACAGCCAAAGATTAAAATTAATGTTACAGCTATAATTTAGTACTGAAATTACTTACTGATGCTCATCTTCATAGTTAAGTGCCCCACTGAAACTTAGGCAGTACCTTGTTTTCGAAAGTGAAGCTCTAATGTAATAAGGAAATCTAGAATATCTGTACTGCTTTGCTAATGAGCCATAATAAGAGCTGTCTTTTTTCTAAAACCACTTAAAATTGCTCTATAGAACATAAATACTGCAGAGAAAGACAACGAAGTAGCCATCTTGTATACAGTGGAGTCATGTTTATATTCATGTTAATTAGAGAGCTCTTTCTGGATCACAATATAGATCCTGTCACTTAGATTACCAGGTTAGCCTTGGTCCTCCATTTCTGCAACAAATCAACAGCTGAGCAAAGAACAAGTCATAGGGAGTAAAGCACAGAGGAGCACCATTGCTGCTACCTGTACCAGAAACATACAGATTTCAGCACCTGACAGGTGATCTTTATTCTAGGGAAAGTATGAAAGTTAATGGTGAAAAATTAAATGAGACAGTTACAAGGGCTATGAGAATCTCATCTTTGTTGATTTCAAGATTTTGCACAATAAGAAGTATCTGAGCTTCCCCAAAAGCAAAGCTTTCTTTTAGCATGTAAAGACAAATGAGTCTTGCAGTGAGTTTATTGTTGGGCTTTTTTCCCCCTCCAGTATTCCATAAAATGACAAAAATGTATTTTTCTTTACTTTAACTGAAAAGATGTTAACCTTATGCAACCACTGATATATTTAAACTTGATTCAGCCAAGACTAACATGTTTAGCAGACCAGAAAGATGAGGGAAGACAGTTTTCAGGCACCCAAAAATATTTCCAGCGAAATTTAAAAGTTACGTTGATAATATACTTCTAAGGATTAAAGATCCAATAGAAACCTTTTTGAATAATAATAAAAAAATACTTAAAAGAATGTCTAGAGGAGAAAAAACCCAGCTAAATGCCCTGAAAAAGAAGAAAATGGAAAGTCAAGGTTTCACTTTTTGAAAACTAATACTGACTCTATGGAAACGTAATTTTCACTTTGCAAACATTTGTCAGGCCATAACCCCTCTCTAGAAGCCTCCAGTGAGTGGACAAACCTTGAATGCTTTAGGTGTGCGATGTTGCCTGCATATGATTTTATGCACAAGAAACAGTTGTGAACACCCCGTCTCTCAATGCAGCCAAAGGCTCCCTCTTCGACACAAGAACAGCCAATTAAAGATTCTAGACAAAGCTCTTTGTTTAATACCATGAAGAGATGAAAGTGTCGGAAAAAACCAGCAACGCAACTGAATCTGATTATCTGACACTGCCTCAAACTTTGCCCAGGAATTACTATGCCTTCTGTAACTACAGAGTGAGATTCTACAGCACTGGAGAGAGCAAAAAACCCCACCACCTCAGCTCTTGTTCCTTCCAATTCAGCATCTACCGGTCTTCAGCTGTAACAGGCAGATATGGCCTGTAGCAATGCAATTTTTATGCTGGTTCAAATATACCATTAGAGAGCCAAGTCCAGCATTTCAGTGGCTTCTGCAATGTTCTTCACAGACAATCTAGTGAGGTTGTCTGTGAAATTATTAGTGCCTTCAGTGTTGCAAATATTGTTTTGCAACTTATACTGATGGCAGATTTAAGTATACATCTATGAAAAAGAAACTAAGAAAATTAAGTTCTTATCAACTATTATAATTTCTTAACAAGGTGTCCTACACAGATTTTTCAATTTCACTTTAGTAGTTTTTTGGTCTTGGCTGTACCATCTTTGAACAATTTTTTTTTATCCCCAGTTCTTCATGATGTGAAAAATGCTTTAGGTTAATTCATTAGAACACCCTTTACATTTTCTACAATACGCATCTTATTACTACTGCTTTATATTTTTCAACCACATAGCATAATCAGAACCCATATAAAGCTTTTTTCCCCCTAAAGAATTGTCCAAAGTAAGAAATACAAGCTATAAGCTTGTTTCCCTCCACAGATCTCACTCTAAATGCAGTGACAATGACAGATTTGCACAGATAATCAAAACAATGAAAGTTCATTTGAATACTATCAAATAGGTATTTTTCCATGAAAGAATGAAAATACTGTGACGTGATAGGCCTGATACCTTTATCTTAATAATTGCTTTCTTGATTTAAAAGCTCAAAAAACCAGAAAACCCCAAATCACCTTAGAAAAATTGAAACGTAAACCAATTTCTTCTCTAGCCTAAAAACTCTTAACACTCCTCAGTCAGAAAAATTAGCTTTCTGGGCTGGTCAGAATTCTGCTAAAATTTCTGTCAGATGCTATTTCTGCCTTGGGTGCTTTAGGTAATTCCACCAAGCCTATGAACAAGATAAATTTTTTATTTCTTTTTTCAAAATGCAGTAGTTCATGAACACTTAGCTCTAAAACTTTGATTGTAACTCATTTAAAACTTAAATAACAATACAGCATTTTCAGAATACCAACACAGGGGAACAAAATCCCAGAATACTTCATTTTGTGGTTAATCACACCAGGAAAGGTATTTCCTTTTGGCTATTCATACTGTCTTTTGACTAAATAAAGCCAAGATTAAAAGCAGTCTTCAGATACTTAGATAAAACTCATGATTTTTTTCTGACAAGATTTTGAGCAGCAATGAAAAGCCATCTGCAAAGTAAACACATACCTCCGGCTCTCCAATGGGCGCCCATCACTAGAGATGCTTCGGGGAATGTTGGCCGCTCGTTCTGGAGGTGGCATTTTCCCTTCTCCTTTTCCAGAGCCAATCCTAGATGGCACTGGACTTTGTATTTGAGATGGTACCTGAGCCACATGAGGTCCCTGTCCTTTGCTTGCATTTCGCTGCCATTTATTATTATTCCTGAAGGGAAATTTGAATTCATACGACATTCCTTCATTCACTTTGTACTCCATCACTGGCATACGGTAGTTTTCTGAAGAACTCCTGGAAACGAAGAAATAAATACATCCTGTTCACAAGAATACAAATCTTAACACAGAAGGTGAATCAATTCTATGGAAGAGTATATGTAAGATTTTGCTTTTTAGAAACATATATTTAACAAATATTAAAATCATCAAATTGTTTAGGTTGGAAAACACCTTTAAGATCATTGAGTTCAACCTTTAACTTAGCATTGCCAGGTCCACTAAACCATGTCCCAGCCACCACATCTACATGTCCTTTAAATGTCTCCAGGAATGGTCAATCACATCCCTGGGCAGCCTGTTCCAATGCTTGACAATCCTTTTGGTGAAAAAATTTTTCCTAAAATCCAGTCTAAACCTCTTCTGGCACAACTTGAGGCCATTTCCTCTGGCCCTGTCACTTGTTACTAGGAGAAGAGAACAACCTCCACCTTGCTACAACCTCCTTTCAGGTAGTTGTAGAGAGCAGTAAGGTCTCCCTTGAGCCTCCTTTTCTCCAGACTAAACAACCCCAGCTCCCTCAGCCAGCCACTCCTCATCACACTTGTGCTCCAGACCCTTCACCAGCTTTACTGCCCTTCTCTGGACACACTCCAGAACCTCAATGTCTTTTCTTTTGTGAGGGGCCCAAAACTGGACACAGTATTTGAGGTGTGAATACAGAGGGACAACCACTTCCCTGGTCCTGCTGGCCACACTATTTCTGATACAGGCCAGGATGCTGTTGGCTTTCTTGGCCACCTGGGCACACTGCTGGATCATGTTCAGCTGGCTGTTGACCAACACCCTCAGGTCCTTTTCCACTGGGAAGCTTTCCAGCCACTCCTCCCCCCAAGCCCCCAAGCCTGGGCTGTTGTGACTCAAATGCAGGATCTAGCATTTCACCTTACTGCACCTCATACAGTTGGCCTTAACCCATCAATCCAGTCTGTTCAGATCCCTCTGCAAAGCCTTCCTACTCTCCAGCAGACCAACACTCCCACCCAGCATAGTGTCATCTGACTGAGACATAGACCCAGCATCGTGTCATCTGTGAACTGACTGAGGGTGCACTCGATCCCCTTGTTCAGACCAACGGTAAAGATATTAAACAGGATGGGCCCCAATAATGAGCCCTGGGAAACACCACCAGTGACTGGATGCCAACTGGATATAATTCCATTCATTACTGTTCCTTGGGCCCAGCCATCCAGCCATTTTTTTTATCCAGCAAACAGAGCACCCGTACAAGCCATGAGCGGTCAGTTTCTCCAGGAAATGGTGTCAAAGGCTTTACTAAAGTTTAGGTAAACAACATCCACAGCCTTTCCTTCATCTACCTTCTCGCAGAAGGAGATTGGGTTATTCAAACAGGACCTGCCTTTCAAACACATGCTGGCTGGGCCAGATCCCCTGATTGTCCTGTACATGTTGCACAATGACACACAATATGATCTACTCCATGACCTTCCCCAGCATCGAGGTCAGGCTGACAGGCCTGTAGTTCCCCGGATCCTACTTCTGACCCTTCTTGTAGATGGGCATCACACTGGCTAGCCTCCAGTCACCTGGGAGCTCCCTGGTTAGCCAGGACTGCTGATAAACGATGGACAGTAGCTTGGTGAGCACTTGCACCACCACTCTTAGTATTCTTATGTGGAACCCATCCAGTCCCATAGACTTGTGTGTGTATGCAGGTCACTGAGCATTTCCCCTTGGATTATGGGGGTTTCTTTCTGCTCCCTGTCCCTGTCTTCCAGGGCAGGAGGCTGAGTACTCTGAGAACAACTGGTCTTACTATTAAAGGTCAAGGCAAAGAAAGCATGAAGTACCTCAGCCTTTTCCTCATCCTTTGCCACTGTTTCCCCTCACATCCAATAAAGGATGGAGACTCTCCCTGGCCCTCTTTTTATTCTTAATGTATTTACAGAAACATTTTTTATTGTCTTTTACAGCAGTAGACAGATTAATTTCCAGTTGGGTTTTGGCCCGTCTAATTTTCTCCCTGTATAATCTCACAATATCCTTGTAGTCCGCCTGAGTTGCCTGCTTCTTCTTTCAAAGGTCATAAACTCTAATTTTTTTCCAGAGTTCCGGCCAAATCTCTGTTCAGCCAGGTTGGTCTTCTTCCCCACCAGCTCATCTTTCACCACATGCAGCCAGCCTGCTCCTGAGCCTTTAAGATTTCCTTCTTAAAGCACATGCAGCCTCCCTGGACTTCTTTGCCCTTCAACACTGACTCCCAAGGGACTGTATCAATCAGGCTCCTCAACAAGCCAAAGTCTGCCCTCCAGAAGTCCAGGGTGGCAGTTCTGCTGATCCCTCTTCCTTACCTTCTGACAACTGAAAACTCTACCATTTCACGTGCCCAGGATGGCCTCCAACCAGCACATCACCCACCTTTTCCGTTTATAAAGAGCAGGTACAGCAGGCCAACTCCCTTATATAGTTCACTCATCAGCTGTGTCAGGAAGTAATCTTTCACACACTCCAGGAAGCTCCTAGGCTGTTCCCCCTCTTCTGTATTGTATTTCCAGCAGACATCTAGTAAGCTGAAGTCCTACCCAAGAAAAAGGACTAAGTGATGGTGACAGTCTGCCTTTTCTTCCTGATGAGTGATCTATAACAGACTCCTACCATGGTATCTGCCTTGTTGGCCTTCCCTCTAATTCTTACCCATTAACAACCCTATTGTCACCATCATTAAGCCCTAAACAATCAAACACTTCCTAATACACAGGGCTACTCCAAAACCTCTCCCTCCTTGTCTATCCCTTCAGAATGGTTTGTAGTCATCCATTGCAGCATTCTAGTTGCTCGAGTTGATACTCTTCATCTGATTACTGGGTTATAAAAGCTAAAAAAATATGCTAGAAGGGCATCTTTGTATCTCCACTTCTTAATTTGAAAAAGTCATGGGCTTTAGAACTTACCCGCACCCAGACAAATAAGACCTAAAATGTTTGTTCTTTTTGAGACATGTCTTTCTGATGCACAGACATTAAAAGACAAGAGTCCCATGAAATAAGGCACTACATTTAATTTTCAAACATCTTTGGCTTTGGAGTACCTCAGTTGATAAATCTGCACATTATGAAAACAAAACACTTGCTCGAAATTGTAGGTGCCAAGCCCAAAAGGTGCCCATTGCTTCCCAAGGAACAGGACAGCACAAAAACTGGACTAGAACAGCACATAAGCTAATGCAGTCCACATAAGAAGCAGGGCAAACTTCTGCATGTATTTCAAATGAGATACTTGGAAAATAGACATGATCTTCATCTTCCGTGAGGATAATGTTGGTATTTCTCTTGACAAGTTTATATATATCTGAGCAAATATTTTTATCATGATTACTTTGTTTATCTACACACATCACTATCTAATGGGAAGAAAAATAAACAATCAGTGCAAAATTTTGAACTTCTAGCTCTTCCTCTAAGAGATTACACTATTAGGGGTGAGAAATATCAGTATCTCTTCCCAGCTAAAACAGAAAACAAAACAGAACTTGCTAATGTCAGCATGGTCAAGTTGTACAGGCTAATAGGAGAAGACAAACAGTTCATGCTGAGGTCTTGCTGTCTGCAATAAACTTCTTTTGTGGTTTTACTTTGGCCTACCCTCTAGTCTTGACCTGCAAATTAAATTAGTAGTTGGAAGGCATGAGCTGTGCTTCTGAAGCACATGTAGTTAAGCTTCATCTGAAAGTGCTCCCAGGCCACTCTGATGTGATCCACTGCACAGTAGATGGGGATGATCTGTAGATTTGTTTTCAAAGTCCACTCAAAACTGAACTAAAATACTGATATCCTTGTTTCTTCTTTTCACTTCATATTCTCTGCTATTCTCCCCCTAGCGCTTATGTACTTCAGTAGTTGGGTTTCTCTTTTTTTTCCCCCCACCTAATTACAGTTTAAGAAGCAGGAATACACAATTTCCTCTGGATGCTGTGTCCTTAACTTCAAGGTCAGCAATCAGTCCACTAAATGAGTTCAGTAGCTATGCTTTAATGACTGGTTTAGTAGAGATATAACCATAACAAGGCCTGCCTCTGTGTAGGTCATTAGAATATGAATTGGGGTATTTGGTTGTATTTTTGCATCTGCTACTGGCTTTGTACATGTGTCTGTTGTCAAGTCAGCTGATCTAACTGCACCTCTGCTCTTCCTCTAGCTTCATGCCAATCAATTTATTAGGATAGGGACTGCTTCTCATACAAATGTACTGTTCCAAGCAGAATGGATCTTCATTTTAGTTACAGTCTGCAGAAGTTACTGTAGTAGAAATACTAAATGACCTCCAGAGGCACAACAAAAGGACTCCAATTTCAGAAAACTGATTGCCAAAAGAGAAATTGCTTTGTGCAAACATTTAACTGAAATCTCTTTGTAGGACAGCCACAAATTCAAGACACGGTTCTTGAACCTTTATGATTTTGGATAGAGCAAACAGGTTCAAGAGTTGCTTTATGGAATTTTATAACTAACAATAACCCACCATGAACATTTGCTCACTACAAGACAACAACAAAACTCACAGATACTGAGTGCAACATTTCAAAAAATGTAGTCATTTCTGTTACTGCTATTGGTTTGGATAAACTAAAGGTAAGCCTGCTTTTGGCTGTACTTAATTTAGTTCAGGAATAATAGGATCTGTGCTTTCCACACAGATTTTTCAGCTCTAATCCTTTTGCAGTGACTGCAGCTGAACTTTCCATTTGCTTGGGCTGCTAAATACTGTTCAAAAGCTTTCCAAATACCTTATGAGTGACCTTATGCCACTGCTCATTTTAATTCCTGACATGTATTCAATTTTCCACTGACAACAGAAGGACAAATAAAACTTCTTTTCTCTCTGCTCCTTTTTTCTTACCATTTACAAAAGGAGTTAATATAGCTCACAGTAAAAACAAACATGGATTCTTCTTTTATAGAAGTAAAAAGTCTTTGCTCAGAGACATGATTTCATATCAATGTAATAAATATGCATTTAAGTTCAATCCCAACCTTAAGTAGACAAAGATTTAGCAACTACCCTACAAAGATATTGACTGATTAGAAAACAGCCAAGCAAAACACACTCTGTCTCTCAGTCCAAGGAACACATTGAACTTCGGTTACTGTACTGGTTTCTTCTTGGCAAATCCAGCATAAATCTTCAGCTAGCCTGCAGGCAAATTTATTCTATTAAAGATCATTCCATTTTAATCATATAGCATTTGCAAGATTTAAATACAGGATGTCAGGAATATGGGAATCAGATTTAGTGATGTGGCTGAATGCTACAGACAAATGCTGAGAGTTCAGGTGGAAGCAGTAAAAATTATAAAAACTTTCATGTGAATTCTGGAAAAATGGAGGAACTTCATGTACAGTTTAACAAAAAAAAGTATGTATTACTGCTTATTTCTGATCAAGCAATTTTTAAAGCTATAAAAGCAATAGTATAGTTAGCACAAGCTTCAGGTTTAATATGGATGGGAAGTGAGAGAGATGCAGCAAGATCTACTACTGAGTAAAAAAGAACTACTGTTTAAAGCAATTTCTCTGGCCAGATCCATACCTTTGATAAACCCTTATCATTTACAGCCTTACTTACTGTGAAAATAGAAGAATGTAAGTCTATTCATAGCTTTCAAGAATTATATCCACAGGCATTACAAATTACCAACAAATGAGACAGCAGGGAGGGAAGCGTATGATTCATTTTGATGAATCCTAAACACACAATTGTCACCAAAAAGTTGTTTGATTTCCATGAACTTCTTCACACATTTATTAAATTTTGGTATTCAATTAATATTTTGGGGGGCCTGAAGACTGAATATGGGTGGTTTTTCCTGCTCTCCTCTTTCACCTTACAATACTAGATGCTATATTTCAATTATATCATGGTTTCTGGAGGTTAACACTTATTCTGTGGTGTTTCTTCCCCCACAACCCCAAAAAATAAGATACAATTTTAGAGCAAATACAGTTACTATAAAATACCTGCGTGGTGTGCAGTCTTCATATGGAGGGACAATGACGACCTTCACTGTTACTGATGTTCTGAGAAGATCAATCATTTGCTCATGGCTCAGAGTGGCTACGGCCACCTTGCAGATTTCCACCAGCCGGCTGCCCTGTCTCAGTCCCGCCTGCCACGCGTAGCCATAGGGCTCAACATCTGCCACAATGCCTTCGTAGTTCACGTGGAAACCCAGCTGACCCAGACCATTCCTACGCAGAGTCATTTCCACTGTTTCACAGCCCTTAGTCACAAGCTGGGAATTGAAATGAAGACAGAATTTAAAGCACTGAAAGACCTCCAGTGCTAACAAAGGTTTTAAGCACCCCATTTTTGTAAAATCAACCAACTCCCAAGACAGTGGGGGGACACGATCAAGGAATATATAATGCAGATCTAGGTTCATAATCAGCTGAAATGGATCTTGTCACTCAAACTAGTATTTTCAGCAGAATCTGATTAGCCAAGTTCTGCTTTGGAATTTTTACTGAAACCACATGAATTTTAGAAGGTACATAGCAGCACACAACAGAAAAACACATGGATTTACACAAGAATCTCTATCTTTTACAGTTTAGCAGCCAAATAACCACTCTACATTTCTAGCTGTTTCAGTAAGCTGCAAGATTACTTTCAGTCAGAATATGGTGGCATGCAGCTACTAAGCACAGTAAACTGGTGGCTATGCCAACTCTTTTATGTCTCGTGAGCATTAATACCATCAAAAGCAATTTAAGAGGGTCTAGGTTTCCTTTTTTTTCTGGTCATTATACAACTACAGTTGTGAAATTACAGAAAAGACAGTGAAGCATAACACATTCTTTCATAACTTAATAGGTAAAAAAATTACATGGACAGATGTTTTATAGAGAGATTCTATGATTCACTGCATTTTTAGTTTATCGCATGCATTTAGAGAATATTTGAAGGTTGCAATGGGGATTGGGACTACACCCTGCTGGCAACATACTAAGTCAATCTCAAAGATATCACAGTTTCATTTGAAACAAG
Source organism: Chiroxiphia lanceolata (assembly GCF_009829145.1). Taxonomy (NCBI): domain Eukaryota; kingdom Metazoa; phylum Chordata; class Aves; order Passeriformes; family Pipridae; genus Chiroxiphia; species Chiroxiphia lanceolata. The sequence continues at coordinate 29,046,867 of NC_045642.1, forward strand.
ATACAACAAGCCTATAAAACAGAGAAAGGGGAGAAAAACAAGGAAAAGAAATAATGTGACACTTCTGTATTTGTTGTGTGGGAGCAAATTATGCATCCTTCTCTTTTGAATATATTGAGATATTTTTGACACACACACAACCTGCTGAAGTTGGTTGTTATCTGATTAAAGTGAAAGCAATATTAGATTTTGAGAAATAAGAGCAGGAAAGTCCTTACAGATTTCACAACAAACAATTAAAATAGTTTTAGGGATCCCAGGCATTATTTAAATTGACGCTTTACATGGCAGCTGAGTGAGAGAAGAAAGCAAAGAAGGGGAACCAAACAAGAGAACACATTCTAACCTCCAGTCTTCTGACGATCTCTTTGATATCATCAATGTTGCTGATGAAGCTCTCCAAAGACACACATTCACCTCTCTCATAGAATATTTTGATATTTGTGTCCGTTGAAGTCCACCCTATCACATCTCGACAGGAGCAATTGAACACAACGCTTTTTGTGTCCTGTTCAATGAGGACTACAAACTCGTTAGAGATGCCTAGGAGACAGTCTATTTCCATACCCTTGCTGTAGTCTTTTGCATGGACACTCCATACAATCGCACCAGAACTATAGATCTCTGCTCCTGGATAAGGTTTGGACTTTTCTTTCTTTTTTGAAGCAAGTGAGATGAATGGGAACTTGCCAGAAGGGTCAATAGGTGTGTTGGTGACATTCTTCTCTGCCAAGTCTTTCAAGTACTCTTGACGGGTCCTAGTGGCCATTGCACGAAACTTTTCTGATTTATGAGCAGCATTCTCTGCATTAATGACTTTGGCTAGTAAGAAGTCCCTGAACACATTTGACTTAGGAAACGTCACACCTTTTGGAATAGGTGGTCCAAACGATGGTACATCTCTGGATCTTGTCACAGCCACACTAAATTAAATAAAAGAATAAGGAAGAATCAGTGTTTCACTCTATGCAAATTCAGTAGTTTCTACACACAGAAAATACATTCTCTTTTTTCCGAAAGCCCTCAATTTTTTCTTTCCTTTTCTCAAAAATATGCTTATATTTACATATTAATGTTGCAGTGTGGAGATTATGCCCTCCTTACTGAATAATCAGAAGGCGACTTCTTTTTGCATATAGACATTTTTGAGTCATTCCCACTACCACTGTTTAAAAAGAGCTTCAAGTGCAAAACTGTAGGTTTTTTTGATAAAGTAATCACTCATGTATGATACTTCTGAATTTTGTTTGGATCTAGTACAAAAAGAAAATTTCTAACTCACACAAAGGCTAGCTTAGAATTCAGCTACCTAATGCTGAAAGGCTCATGTGAAAGCAATGCAAAGTGTATGATCAATACTAGAGATACAGATTAAATGAACGCATTAAAAAGATGAAGGCAACAGTCATCTCACAAGGCCAGTTTCACTGTGAAAATCATCTTCTGGTGACTGAATGCCTATGTACATCACACTACTGTTTGTGCTTTAAATTCCTAGACTGAAAACCTCACTAGCTGATACTGCATGCTAGTGATAGAAGCAGACTCCAAGAATACTAGAAATAAGAAATTTTTCAGAAGTTTGGAGATACATAGTAGGAATAAATACTTTCTTTTTCCTTTCCTTTCTTCCTTTTAGTTTCTGTAGCAAGTGACAGACTGACAATAAGATTGCCTTAAGAAATGGGACAAGCTTAGCTATTCTCAATTGTCAATTCCCTTTTGATATTAATCAGATGAGTTGTTTGGCATCACTGAAGATTTGACATTCTAATACAGTATCATTCACTTGGCAATTTGTCCTAAGAAGAGACTGACAACTATACTTTGATAGTTTTGTGACAAGAAATGCTCCAACAGCTTATATAGGATTTACCACATATTTATAAGTAGGTCTAAAAAAGCATTAACTAATTTTGGCCAAAATACCATGGTAATGGAGGCAAAGAAGGATGAAACTTGATCACATTAGAAAAGTACGTCGTGTTGCATTTAGAAGACTGGCTGGTATTATTTTCACATTTTGTTTCCATCTGAATCCTTAAACATAATCAGAGAAATCCCCCCAAAATACCAGTAACTGAGACTGCAGATTAAATCTTTTGCAGGAGCACATAGGAACACCAGAAATAAAAATGAAGTCACCCTTTCTTTAACTACATCTTCTCGTTTTGAGTGGTGGGGTGTTTTGTTTGTTTGGTTTTGTTTTGTTGTATCGAGGGTTTTTTTTATTTAAATTTTCTGGCAAGTGATATTGAGAGATGTCATTACTGTCAAATTTCTTCCAAATGTATGCCAGTATATCTAAAAGTATGCAACAGGGAGTGCTCATGAAGCAACTATCTGACTCACCTTCAGTGGTCCTAAGGAGTCTGTTATTAGAGATTGAATCCTAAGTGTTAAACACAATTACTGGATACAATGAAAAACTACTAGTAAGATTTTGCTTGATTCCATTTTCAGTATAATGAATCACAGGGGTAAGAATTCAATCTTTAACACATGCCTGAGAAGTTTTAAAAACTGAGTGATGCTGACAGAGACACTAGACTTTTGAAATACTGTTTATCTTAGTTAGGAGGGAGAATCACTGGCCAAGATAGCGTTTAATTTTATTCCTTTTATGTAGTTTTCTAATATAAATTCCAGTACATTTTTATGCTATATGGCTTCCTGTTTTGTCTAGAATTATGAATCTATGAAACTCTTCTAAATAATTCAGTGAAAAAGAGGTCAGATTTACTTCGAAAAGTTTCCTAGAAAAACTTTTCATAATAGAATTCTATAAATTTAAAACCAAAGAATTTGCAATGAGAGGACAGAAAAAGAAATAATTATAATCTTAAAGACAGTACAGAGAACATACAATGTCCTGGTGATCTCCTGTATCACACACAATCCCCTTAAAATTTAAGCCTGTACCATCATGAAAGCCAAAATTACTACTAAGTAACCAGTAAGGTTCCAGCCCTTGCAGTTGTAAACACTTGAAAAATTAAGCAATTCAAGAGTCTGAGGGTCAGAAATACAACCCTCATAATATTTAAATTTATTACAGTTTAGCAAGTACAAATCTTTCCCATGCCTTTTAAAAGAAAGAAATTGAAAATATACAGTCATATTACTTAAAATAATAGCCCAAAGCAGATTTTATTTATGTTGTAATATGCAATTCAAATGGAAAATGCATCTGCAGCCCTTGTGGATGCATTTCCTACCTTCCTTTTACTTCAAAATAATTTTCTGCACAGAGCTGAAACATATGTCTAAGAATTTAAGAATCAGCTGTGTCCACATAAATTATGTAGCAGTTGAATTTGTCAGTAAGTTGCCTAAAAATGCATATCAAAATGAACATTCCTACTCCAGGAGAGTTAATACATGTACAAAGTTCAGAATCAATTCCAGAAATGCTGTGTGAACTTCAGGAGAGCTTCTGAGGAAAAGCTTTTGAATCTTCTATACATATTTGAAAAATAATGAATACAGCAACTCAGACACTGCAGTCTTAGATTTTCCTCTAAACAAACCCTTTTATATAAATAAAACACTTAAGTGAGCATTTGTATTTCAGCAAAAACAAATTAATTCTAAGGCTACCTAATTTCAAGATACCTATTCTTCTAAATCCATTGCTCTGACATTTCATATTTTAAATGAAAAAGCTCTATAGAAGTTTTCTGAGATCAGTCAACATTTAAAAATAAAAATACTTCAAGAGTTCAGGATATAACAAAAGGTAAAAAGTTTCACTGATCGCAAAAGGATGTGCTTGTAACAGATGCTTGTAATTTGGTTTAAAAAATTAGGCTAAATAGGAATCTCATTTTGCAATTCTTTATTGTATGTTACTATCAATTACTATTGATAGTAACCAATAGAAAATTACCATTTTCTCTTTTAATCATATTGACTTTAAAGGTCACACTAAAACTAATTTTTTTGGCTGTATAATTCTCTGTAATTTTTTTGTTGAAAAACAAGAGATGAGAAATTAAGATATTTCAGAGACCTTAGCTTCTTTCTGAAAGGTTAAGTCATACTTTTTAACTGTCATTATTTCAAAAATTTAACATAAGCTCAGATGACCGAATTATATGAACAAGAAGTAGGGGTTTTTTGTTCTTTGTTCTATTTCTTTCAATGCAAAAACATTTTTCTAGCATAGTCTTAATAAAGAGAATAAAAAGGAAGTGAGAATGCAATTTTAAAATAATTTCCAAATGCTTGATATGCACATGTATGTGCACATGTGTGTGTACACACATACTGACAGCAGTAATTTCCTCACTGGGTGTGTTTCATGAACATACTCATACTTTATACACAAGTCTGTTCTAAATTCACAAGACCGAAAATCTCCTTGACCCCTATCTTTCATTATGTTTCCCTACAGAGAATTTAAGAGAAGAATGACAACTCCCTTTGCACTCAAATTCCATGTTTTCAGTGAATCTAGCAATAGCTACCTGTAACAAACGCTGTCAGTACAGGGACCGTGCACTCTTACAATGACAAAGACATGCTGGAAGTGGGATCGAATGTTCTTTGGGCTGAATGGTTGTGCTCCAGGCTCCTGGAAAACTATTGTCACAATATCATTTCCAATATGTCGTTTCCTCAGAAGCTTTAACAAAAAAAAAAAAAAAAAAGATGCATAGGTTAAAACACAGATTTTTCACAAACTTCCAATTATTTATTTCTCATTATTTTAAAGCACTATCGTTCTATTTCTTTCCCCAAATGATACTTCAAGATGAAAATTTAAATAATTGAGGATTTAGGAAACAAATACCAGAATTGGTTATTCATCTAATAAATTTCAGGCATGGGGGTTTTCATAACAATTTCATTTTCATATGTAGCATACAGGAAGAACTTGCAAGGGAACATTTTAAGCTAAACAAAGGGGAAAAACAACAACAAACCCTGCTAGTATCAAGAGTAATCAGTGACACATGGAAGAAAGAAAACATTCTTCATTTCACACTTTTTTACAAAGCAAAGGTAGGCTCTATTTCAAGTTGCAAATAGTTGTCATTGTCCTTAAGGCACTTCATACTAATTTTGTGGTATGCTTCTTTCAGTAAATACAAGACTACAGTAGAAGACAAGATAAGCTACAAAGTAGTAGAACATTTAGTGTACCAAAGCAAAGTCCATTGTAAAACAAAATTTCTATTTTATTTGCAGAAGTACAAAGCATCATTTCCAGAACAAAATGCATATACATCATTCACAACATGATGGCTTAGTGTTAAACAACACTAAGGTACTTCAGTGTAACAAAGCAGATCAGCCTACATAGCTCTTCACCATAATACAGTTAATAAAAAAAGAAAAAAAAAAGAGGAGAAAAAAAGGACTTTGACAAAAGGATTTTGACTCATGTCTTCTTGTGTAGTGTGCTGGACTACCTACTCATTAACTGATCCTGTGCATATCAGAATTTGCTGAATGCAATCCTTAAAGGGCAACTAACTTAGCTGGTTTAAAAGGTTTAAAATCATTTAACATCATCAAGTATACTATGGCCCTTTTGAAATAAGATAGGAACTCTTATTTATGTGACTTAGATGTGCTACTGACATTATTGTATATTGTTTACTAAGTAAATGCATAATGGTAATGCACAATTAAATAGAAAACAGTCCAATGGAGAAAAATCTACCTATGATGTACCTACAATGATCTGCTTTGCTCATGTCCCTAACAAAAACATGGCCACTTTTACTTTTCATTCCGTGTTTTCTTTGCTACTAACAAATGAAAGTTGTCATAAATAGTCAATAGTTCATCTTCTTCTGTGAAGGAGGAAAAAACAATTCTAGATAGGCATAGCCCATCTTACCTGTTGCTTGTTGTTTGGAGTATATGGCAACATAGTAGAAACGTGGAACATGATTTCATAGTCCTTGTATGTTGTGTATAAAGAGTGAGTACCTGTTGAATCAGCTGCAGTTAAAAAGACAAAATTAAAGCATTATTTAAAAAAAAAAAAAGTTTAAAAACAAAGCATCATTATTATCAAAGAAAATCATCAGCCAAGACAAGAATTCCTGTTCATCCTCAATCCTAGCTTGTATATCAGCAAATAAGAACTTATTCAGAGTTTATTCACCTGCCAAAGCAAATGCTGCGTACAGATGGCCTGTAGAATTTTGCGTACTTTTCCCAAAGAAAAACTTGTTAGGAACAGGGAATTTATACCAGGAGACCCTGAAGAAAGCCTATTTAAGCACAAAAGTGATAACATAGTCTGAGATAATTTTCAAGCACCACTCACTGTCTTGGAATGAAACAGAACTGTAAGGAATGTGAAAACAACTTCAGAAAGGAAGGTAGACAGATACTGCAAAATAATACCATGATCCCATGCATAATTAAAGCAGTGGACAATAACCCACAATAAGAACGGAATAGGTTCTCTTAAACATAAATATCAGGACTCTAAATTAACTGTAACGAAGTCAGATAAAACCTTCACTAGAACAGGTGCTTTATGGACAGGAACCATCAAAACTCCAAACAGGATGCTAGCACGCTTATAACTGATGATGGAAAAAGCCCACAACAATGACATTATGATGCTAGTATATTAATCAAAGGTACTCTCACCTGTTTTGGGTTCTGGCCACCCTATTTTAAAAGTTATAGAAGAAAGAGAAGGGGTCCAGAAACAGGCCACAGAAATAATTATGTGTGGATGGAGAGACTTTCATGTGGAAAGAAAGTGATAAAAACTAGGATTATGAAATTTAGAAAATAAAAAAGAAGAGGGGATATTATTGAGTTTACAAAGTGTTGGTTGAAAACAACACTCAGTTAGACACAAACTGTGAACTTCTGTTTTTACTTTTTCTTTCTTTCAAAAAAGTGACCTGGAAAAATGTTCCATTCATTTAAGTAGTAACACATTTAAAGATGAAATAGTGAGTATATTCTATCAAATACAAATACTGTCCACAGTGCAAAAAGCCTGTTTTCAAACAGAATTTTAAAAATAACTAGTTTTATATATATATGGGAAAAAAGCATCCTGGTTATCTGAAGTTACATAAACATGCTGCTAAATTATATAATCCCTAAATTACATAAATAGATAACATTTATAACAGCGTATTTTAAAAAGCTGTTAAAAACTACACGTTGGGGTTTTTTATTAGCAGAAAGATCATGATATTAAGAAGATAACAGCTCTGAGATTTGTGAGGCATTTACAGTAATATAAATACACAGTTTATTTACCCAGATTTTGGGGATAAACTTTGAGAAGTTTGTTTTCTGTCAGATTCAGAATAATAAAACAGAGGTAGCTTTATTGTAAATGAAAAAGCACAAAATCATCCATAAAATGAAATGGAAAGTCTTCTACATTAGAGCTGCATAAGAATTTTCCACTTCCAGATCATCTATATAGAATAAAATTAAAATTAGAAATAAAAGATTCCTACAACCTTATGAAAAATATAGTAATTCTCAGTTAATGTTTCAAGGAGATTGGGCTCTCTTTTGCAGCATTCAACATTGCTAGTAGGATAAACTAGCTAACTGCTAAATACTTTCTTTTTAATGCTAATGAGAACAGCAGGACAGATGAAAGGGAATCACTTCATCTTCCACTCCGTTCATAGCAGCCTCCATCCTCCGCCTCATCATTGCAACGAACACTGAAGGACACGGATGCACCTGAAAGTCACCTAAACGTCAACTTAACTTCTTACTGGCTTTGTCTATCTGTAAAGATGCAAATTTGTACATCATCTTTCATACAAAAATATCACAAATAATTGGAAAGCGGGAGCAGATGCAAAAAGACAGGGAAGTGAGTGAGACACACAGGGGAATGGAGGTCCCCCAAACCAGGGAAAGGACCCAAAAGGGGTTGGGGGAAAAGAATAAGGCAATTCTGATAAAAAATACACTAGAACATCTAAATATTCAAGCCAAACTTTCAACCTTCCTGGCTGGACTTCATTTCAGGCAGAAAAGGGGTTGTTTCTCAGAATAGCACTGATTCTGCAAACTAAATAATCAGGCTATAATCCAAATAACACATTTAATAATTCCAGTTATTTCCAAGTACTTCACAGTTTAAATCTCTCTCATTCAAATCTAACTACAAACAGAAACCCATATCCACTACAGACTGTGCATCTCTCTCAGCATTGAGATTTCTTTTTTCTTTCAAGTAAAGCGTGCTTTTTCTGAAGTACAATACAATAATTACAGGTGTTTGCTTTAAATCAAATTACAGCCACTGCAGTAAAATCCAGGACTGTGTACTGGAATAACAGCCATCATTTCAAGGTCAGAACTGTAAGCCAGCACTGCAATCTACTTCAATTTCCTTCTAGTTAACAGAGGCCCGAGGGATCTACGAATTCATTAGCACCTTTTTACACTGAAGACATCCCCTCCTGCCACTAGTTTATGATGCTTCTCTGCTTTGCCCCATTACTGGATTTGGCTACTTAGCTGAGCATTATCTGAACTTTTTTTCCTTCCATCATTAATCACCTTAAATCCACCTTAATCTTTTGTACTTCCAATGATTCCCAGCTATCTTCACAAGGATTGTCTTAACAGACTCACATTGAAGTGTTTTTTCCAACACCAACAGGGCTCAAAACTGACTGACACAGCATACTGCTGACAAATTCACCTCACTGAATCCACAGGACTCTGTCAGCCTGCTTCCACAGCACCTTAAAACAACCTCTGCACTAGAAAACTGTATAAAAACCATTACAAGTAGAAAATCTAACTCAATATTTCAAAGGAAAACATTGCAAAGAATTCTAGGAGAACAAAAAATAAATAATATTGATGAGGTACGACAGCCATTGTTATAAAGTGCTGCAGGGTTCACAAGTAAAAGCACGAGAATAAAAACTTTCAAAACTTAATGTTGCTCCCCTCTACCTTTGTTGTCAGTAGCTGTCAAAACTGCTCTTCTTTCTGTCATATACAAGGATTACAGCAAGCACTCATGTTTAATTTCTGTAGTATCCAAGTTATTTTCAGACAGAATTTCCGAGGACAGAATCTTTTAATTTGTAACATTCAAAAGTACATATGTAACACAAACACAGATAAATGCAGAGGGACTTCCCTCCAGCCCTATTGCTGCTTCTTAAGCAATTAAGGAACCTCTGACCTCCTTTGGCTATTGGTCTCCCAGCAAATGTCGCAGACCCAAGAGTAAGTCTGTTCTTATTTCCACATGGTTGGAAAGATGTTATACAGTACAAGTTAGGAAGGTAATTTATCTGTATTATTTCATCACAAACACCGAGTTTTATTGACAACCCCATAAATGAAATGTCAATTCAAAGTCCATTCATTTCCTAGATTTTTCATCTATTTAATAATTTCTGTTCTGGTTTTATATTCTTCTTGCATTTTAGCCAGAAAGTCATGCAATATATAAACATCTAGTACAGAAGCCTACCATTACTAGCTAAGCTTATAATCTTGTCAAATAAACTCCCACAACTCATATTAATAAACTTCCCTCATTTCCTGCATCAACCACACTACCACTCTGTTGGACATATATGCCAAATATTACCATAGAACAGAATATGTCCTAAATTGAAAGGGACTCACAAGATCATCAAAGTCCAACTCCTGGCCCTGCACAGGACCATTCCCAAGAGTCACACCATGTCCCTGGGAGTGTTATCTAAATGCTTTCTGAACTCTGTCAGGCTTGGTGCTGTGACCACTTCCCTGGGGAGCCTGTTCCAGTGCCCAACCACCCTCTGAGGGAAGAACCTTTTTCTAATATCCAACCTAAACCTCCCCTGACACAACTTCAGGCCATTCCCTTGGGTCCTGTCACTGGTCACCACAGAGAAGAGATTAGTGCCTGCCCCTCCTCTTCCCCCCACAAGGAGCTATAGACTGCAACAAGGTCTCCCCTCACTCTCCTCTTCTCCAGGGCACTTGGCCTGCATACATTCTGTGTAATCATATTTTATTCAACCCTGAAAGTTGCTGCCACTAAACACATCTGTTTACAGGAGTTAGTCTCATTCATAACACATTCTTAAGCATCTTAATAGCTGAAACCCCTTAGTGTCAGAACTGTATTTGTTTGCTGCTATTTCTGAAGTTCTGCATGCCTGCATTATATTTATTGTTGCATATATTATTTCACTCTTTAAAATTCTTTCCTATAAAATGAACACATTCCTTTCCTACCACTTTGGAATTTTGACTTCCTCTTCAACCCAAGATCCTTTTCCAAGTCTACCCTCTTGCCTAGCATTCAAGAGAAAAAACCAGCACTTTTTCATAATGTATTTTCTAAACAATCTGCTTTTCTTTGGCCTAGATCATGGAAAGTGGATGTCAGTAAACCCTAATTTTCTTGTATGAAGGTGCAAACTTAATGGGCTATGGCTTCTCTTGTTGCAGTTAAGGGTGGGAAGGGACTGTCTGCTATGAACAGGACAGGGAAAATAAAAGTAAATGAGTACCAAAAAAAACCCCCAACATAAAAGAATTGACAGCATTTAGTGGTAAAAGCCTGTTTCTTATCATCCATTCATGAAAATAAAAGCTTTAAAATTCAGAAAGCCTTATTTAAAGTGAGTTTTAAGAAGTTGGCTTTTGTTAGATTCCATCAGGAACTTACCTCCTGCTTACAAAGGAAATCCATATTACATAGTAATGCCAATCAACTACACAGGGTGAGTCCTCTATCTCTTATACTGGCAAATTTTTTTATCGCAATTAAATTATCCCTGATTAAATCCCTCTTTATGGGGTACAACTTAATTTTTGGTTCTCTTTGGGCCAATCACAACAGAAGAATCTAAGTCATCGTGTCCTTTACCTGATGCTGCTGAAGTGCTGGCATTTGCTGTGCCACAAAGCTTTAGAAAGGCATTCTCATTAGTCTGATTAGAATTAGTGCATGTGTTTGTAAATGCAGAGTTTGTAAGTGCAGAGTGTGTTATGCACCCAAATAACACAAGCTACATCTTTCTTTCTAAATATATGAATTGTTGTTACCTTTTCACTCAAGTGATTTGAGTAGTCAACTGAAACGTAGGAAACGGTTTCAAATCCTTCTGCTGTATAATGGGAGAGGGCTGATAACTCACCAAAACCTTTCCTAATCAGTATATAGGCTCAGGTGTATTGCAGTCAGATTTTTTCTTGATGTTGCTTTTACTTCTCAGTTCAAGAGGGACTGGAAGACTGCCATTCAATAGTTAGAAGTTCCTCCTGGTGGGGAAGGGCTTGTGCAGGCTTCTAGACTTTGCTCTAACACAGAAGCCCTAGAAGTTCATTAGGAGACCTGGATTCTCTTAGTTGAAGACTCTGACTCCCTCTCAGAGCAACTGGATGTTGAAGAAATCTCCACCTGTTTTTAGATGTAGCTATAAATGACTTGCTGAGGGTCCTAAGAGTCCACACCAGAGTGGAGAACTTGTCTACCTCATGTGGGAACTGTACAAAAAGCTCAGTGAAAGCTCTTCATTGCTCACAGAATCTTTTGCCTTATTCCTTGTAACAGCTGCAGGGAGTTTCTCCACAAGGCAGAAGCCAGGTCTAGCATTATCAAGATGATCCCATGTATCAATTTAAAAACCTGAGAAATACGACTAAGTGAGGGGGAGGGAAATAAAGTATGCATTACAACTAGAAAATAAAGTAAAATGACTGAAGTTATAATTTGAAAGATCACTGTGATGTTTATGACTTTAAACTGATGCCTGCAAACTTCCTAGCCATTGTAGGATAGGTGACATTTTCAAGCTCTAATTCCTATCTGAAGTCTGCAGGCTGCCAAGAGATAGACTACTTTCCCTCTGGTAATTCTAGAAATAAACAATCAAAACTTGAAAAGTAGCATCTCTTTTCCACAGTGGCACTGGCAGAGATCCAAAGCTAAAGCCCTTCAAGGATCCAATACACTTAAACAGGATTTCAGTTAATAGGATGCATGAGATTTCTCCTTTTAAAAAAATGACTGTTATGGATACTTACCAATTAGGCCCCTAATTCCAAAAAATTTCTAAGAACAGCAACTGTTCTGAAACTGCTTTTTGCTAGAGCAACTTTACTTTTCTAAATTTGCATAAATTAAAAATATGGTGAAAATTTTCAGAGTACATATACAAATCAGCTCACCTTCATCCAGAGAAAATCTTTCCATATGTCTTACCTCATGCTACTGCTTTCCATAGTTTATAAAGTATTGTCAGAGGTATAGAAACTAGCCAAGTAGCCTACACAGACTTGACCTTTCTTACGAGTCAATGAACAGATACTTGTTTTAAGCACGTCTTTGCAATCAATTGTGCTGACACTGAACAGAATTCTTAAGCAGGAAAATTTCCTGAGTAATGAGACTGCAAAAAGTATTCTAAGACAGTGATCTCTAGCAACAGAAGAGCACAGAGCTGGAGCTCATTTCCTAGCTGTAAACCTAGCTGTTTCAACAAAGTCTATAAACCTAAACCACAGTTAAAACCACAACCTCCTTCTTTGCAGGTCTTTCCATGTTTGGGCCACGGCAAAAAGACTCATTACTTAGGGTAACTATCAAAGATGTATCGCCTGGTTGTATTCTGCTGTTCATATATTCCCCACATCTGAGATGCAGCTCTTGAGATCGTCTCTGGTCTTAAGCATTTTGACTACCACAAGGTGGCTTTTTTGGGGTTGGTTTGTTTTGCTGGTTTGGGGTTTTTTTCCATTTCCTTGTAGAATATGCTTTAAGTGTTTCTGAATTCAGTTATCCAAAGAGCTTAGTGTTGTGTCCCCAAAACACTCTTTCATGACATCCAGTCTGTGTTCTGCACATTAGCAGAAAGGAAAACATACCACCAAGATCAGTTACAAAAGTTTGCTGCCATTGTTCACATTTACTGCTGTCTAAACCTACTCATTAAGAACTCCTGCACACTGTGTAGTCCTATGTTTTCTCAGTAAGTCTGCAGACAACATAACTCAAAAGATTTCACACAATTCAAGAGTTCCTAAGCAGCTCTAGCTGATGAGGCCCCATGCATGTGAGCTTGTAAACCCTGACTGAAACAAAACATAGGAAACCCTTCATGAAAGCAGCAGTTTCCACTCAAGAGGATTACCCTTCCTCTCTGATCACAGTGAAGTGTTCACATAAGCCTTTTTGTATTTTTAGAATGGAGGTGGGTAGGTCTACTGAGCAGTGTGAAAACCTTAGCAATGTGACCCGCCAGCTCTCAACACAGAGGAGAAATCTTATTACAAGAAGACAACTCTCAAAACTGGGAGAAATTCGTTCAACTAAAGTTCATGTTTCCATTCAACAGGTGCTAGACTGTAGAACCAGAACTCAAAACCTGAAAAAATTCTTTCTTGTTGCTTCCAACTCAAGGAAAGAACTCAAAACATTCCTGGAAAATTTTGCGGCTTAGAAGAAAATGCAAAATAAGTACTTAAAAGAGAGTTACGCTTTCATGGGTGTATCTGAGCAGATGAATCAACTCTTAATCATACAGCATTTACATATACTAGAAATCAGACACCAAAATAAGGGCTAGGTTTTTTGCACGTCTTGACTAAACCAGAAGAAAGGGAAGAGAGGATTTTACTTTAAGGAGGGCAGGTTTAGATTAGATATTGGGAAGACATTCTTTACTGTGTGGGTGGTGACACACTGGAATAGGTCACCCAGAGAAGCCAAGGATGCCCCATCCCTGAAACTGTTCAAGGCCAGGTTGGATGGGGCTCTGGCCTAGTGGAAGGTATCCCTGCCCATGGCAGGGGGGTTGAAACAACCCAAACCATTCTATGATTCTATGAAATGCACTTAAGTGAGTAACTACAACAGAGGAAATATAAATACTGCAAGTAAAAGAAAGCAGGCTCAATATTAAATGTGTGTGAAATAGCTATTAATTTAGGTTTAAAACCACAGGTTTTACAATTCTCTGGGGACTGATGATCAGACTGGTCAAGAACAGCCTGAAGAGATGGCAAGAGTATTCCTGCAGGAATTAAGGACACAGGTAGAATGGTGGAGCATTGAAGCACAGCAAGTTACTGTATGTGTGCTAGGACACCCATGACAAGACCACAGCTTTTGCTGCACTGAAGTTGATGAATGCTTTTCAGCTTTCATGAATCAACTCCTTATTCAATTTCTTTTGCCACAAGTGAGCAAAATAGCAAAAGATTTCCATAGGAACTGGATAGTTCTAATACTCAAAGAAAAGGCATACAGACCACAATTTACCCCTGAGTAATTTAAATAGATCTACAAATTGAATATAGCATGTGCTAGCTGATAAATAGGTATTTCACGCTTGATTCCAAAAGCAGGGAGTTTCTTTTATAGATATGGTCACCCAAGATCATCTTACCACTGTATTTTTGTTGCAATATGTTTTACAGTTAAAGCTGATAATTTAACTGCCAAATCCACATTAATTTCCGTAACTCAAAAGAAAAATCACAGAGGGAGGAATACATTTGACAGCGTGACTAAGACAAAACCGCCTAGAAGAAAAACTGCATGCAACAGACATCGGAAAAGCAGCAGATCAACTCGTCAAAGTGGAGTGACATAGATGGGTTCTCAAAACAACTGGGTGACAGTCTCTAAGCATATCATTAAAAGAAAATATGACATATTGATTGTCATTACACAACACACTGATTTGCAATACCAATAATGGTTCCACAGTTACTGGTTTCTTGTTGCGGCTTTAGTGGTAATTTCATACCAAATTAGTACAAAAATCCAATGATTATCAGAGTTGAGAGACCATATGGATATGGGTCAAATTACATACATGCTCTGCTTCACTTATAATATTGAGCAACTGTCTTCCTATAGCAAAGATGTTATTTTTAAGAACTCTCTGCAAAGAGGCAGTTAGCAACCATATGATGCATTTTGTTCACTTAAGGGGGGGAAATAATGAAAAAGCCTTACTCTTTGTATCCAGTTGAGCACGATACTTGTCAAATCCCTTGAGTCGAACTCGTTCTCCCAAGAGCTGAAGAAACTCCTCAAAGGCTGGACCTGCTGATTCGTTATTATACATTTCCTCTTCTGTGCTTTGCCCGGCTTTGCAGTACATGATACCCACCTTAAGCTGGTAACTTAACTGCAAAAGGGAAAAAGATTGAAATCTTATGTGTATACCAAGTGATGCAGCAACTTATGTATTGCATTCACTTCCCACCTCTTAATAAACTCATAATTCACAAAAAGAAAAAACCCTAATTATCAATCTAATTTCAAAAGTTAGTCTAGTTCCAAATACCTTCATTGTTTTCCACTCTAATTGCCTTGATGACGGCATATTTAATCTGAAGATGTCAAAATGCTTTCTAAAGTGAAACAAACATTAATGTTGCATATTTTCAGGAGGACAACACTGCAACTTACAAATAGTGAATGTCTTTAAAGGCACTATTTACTAGCATAGATCTTTAAATATATTCGTTCTTTACAGTTCCATTTTCCCTCTAGTTTCTTATTTGATATTCCTAATACAGCAGAAGCTGAAGATGTGAATAAAGTAATTTTTTACCCGACCATAATTGTGATTCTTCAAAGTAAACTGTTCCCACCAATTACAAATTGATACACACAAAAAAAAAGGAGCAAATTGATGTCATGTAAATGTGGACTACAAAAACAAAAGTTACAGAAAGGAAGAAAGCAGCATCCAGAACCATTTACTGCTGTCTCCAAAACCGATTTCACAGCCAGGAACTCTGATTGAGAGAGCGCAAGGGAGAGCCTTGGAGATTACACATGTAATTCATCCAGTAGAAATGCATTCTTACTGCTGGGTAAATAATCTTTCCTCCCACACATGAATTTTTGCAGAGGCTCTATTTCAAATAAACACCAAACAGATATGTCAGAGCAAAATCATAAGAACATCTATCAAAACTGGTATGAGATTTACAAGTTCGGGCTACAGCTTAGTGGGTAGTGAAAAGTTATTTGCAAGAGCACCGGAAGCAAAGTCATCTGAATATACTGTGATTTGCTCTGACAAGATTCTATCTCAAGCTGTGAGACAAAGGATTTTGAACTTGCTAGGACAATGTGGACACATAGTTATACTGAAATTCACTAATTTTATGGTGGGATAATTTGAAGGCATTCAGAAGTGAGTCTACTCTGTCTCTAATTAAAGTGAATTAAAATTTAAAATTTAAAAACTCTGAAAATTGTAACTTTACTGTATTCTCCTTTACTACCAAAGATGAATTATGACAGGAATATATGTAATAAGTCACAGTTCTAAGCCGTTTCATTTTCCCCACTAAAGAATATCCCTTATTTTATCATCTGACACACTGACTACGTGACTTGCATCTTCCAAACACGCTCAAATTTCTTATGACAAAATGCAAGTACAGCATAAAATCACAGAACAGTTTGGGTTGGAAGGGACCTTAAAGATCGTCTAGTTCCAAACTCCCTGATGTGGGCAGGGACACCTTCCACTAGACCAGGTTGCTCCAAGCCCATCCAACCTGGCCTTGAACACTTGCAGGGATGGAACATCCACAAGTTCTCTGGACAACCTGTTGAAGTGCCTCACCACCCTCACAGTAATGAATTTCTTCCTAATGTCTAATCTCAACCTACCCTCTGTCACTTAAAACCATTCCTCCTTGTCCTCTCACTACCTGCCCTTGTAAGAAGTCTTGTAGCCCCCTTTAGGTATTGGAAGTATTAAAACTTGAAGCAAAGATACGTATTGGTAAAACAAATACCGAGCACAAGCAAATTAATGTTATAACTTATTATGATGATTATTTATTTCAACTCTCAGTTCACTAAAAAGAACACCAAAAAATCAAGTCAATCATCAGTGCACACAATGCTCAAAATAATTCAGATACAGATGGATGGTACGCGGAGGTTTTTTTGTAAAACATTCTGCATGATTCTGTGTTTGATTAAGACGTAAATCTTCTCAGGAATCAAGGAAGATAGATGAGGTTTATGGGTGCATTTCTGTGATCTCTGCTTAGCTGCTGAACTACATGATCCCACTCACTGCATTCTTACTGCCTCAGAGAAGCCAAACTTCGTGCCTTTGCCCACAGGGTCACATGTGCCCTCACAGAAAACCTGGTCCAGCTACTGCTGACATGTGGGAAGGGGGGAGCCAGGAAAGGTGGTGAGAAGGTGGCACGGCTGCTGCTCCTGCCAGAGCGACTGTCATCACTTTCCACATCATCAATAGCAGGCCCTACCTTGGACCATTTGGGCGTCTGCTACTCAGATACACTTTCTCTCCAGGCCCAAGGAAACAGGATGGATACAAGTGTTTCATGGGACCACAATACCTTATCTGCACTGCTAAATACAGTAGATTCTAGTCATGTTACTTAAACAAGTCAGGACAAAAAAAGCCATCCTCATCAACCACACACTATTTAAACTTTAATTTCAGGTGAAGAAAGTATTTTCAAGGACATAAACATAAACGGGATCTGCAGGATTCATGAGCAAGCAAGCAACTGTCCTTTACCACTTTGAAAATGTCAGCCTAGGAAACTAAACAAGGACTATGCGAAGAGCAGGATATGCCTTCTATCTGTGTTCTTAGATTTGCTAATTTTTGAAAAAAAGAAGTTTCCTAAGAACAACACAAGTTGGTATTTTTGAATCAAAAAAACCACATTTCTGGAGAAATAAAGGGATGCAGTCCCCATTATTACACCTCCTTCTGATAAATCTAGGGTCCTTAGAAGTATATTAACTCCAAGAAAAAGATAAAAAAGAAGTCGAAGAATGAATTCTCTTGTGGTAAAAACTACTAAAGTAGCAGCTTCATTTGAATAATCTTGAAGTATTTACGTATTTATATATGTAGGAAAAGTGAACTTTAAGTATTTATCTAGCACCCAGTGCAAGACAGCAGAAAGCATATCTTGGATTTAACCAGTCAGCAAGTTTATATTATGAACAGGGAATTATATTAAGAACCAGTTGACATTTTGCAGTATTTCTGTGAATGAGGAAATGCCACAAAGATTAACTTCTACTGGAATAAATCAGTAATTGCCCTGATATTCAAATTTGTAACTCAGATTTGAAAGCAAGCCTACAGTAACTTACCATGAACTTTGTATTCAAGGCAAAGATTAGTAGATGGCAATTATTAAAGAAGCTAGCACAGTCCTAGAAGTGACTGGATTCCTTTGTAACACAGAACCATTCAAATGAATGCATTTTAGTAAATCCAATAAAAGAATATCAAGGTAACAAGCAACGTGGACCATATGTACAGAATGCAGATGTTATCACAGCTCTAGCAATCTAAGTAAAGAACATGCAACTTCATGTACAACACCACTACAAAATTAGAGCAAGAAGAATATTCCCATTCTGACACTGAATGACATGTGCAGATATTGAAAGAGTAGAAGAGAGAGAGCTCAGCCGTAAAAGTGATATGAAATTCAGAGAAAATCTGTTGCAGCGAAAGACTTGAAAAGTGCAATCTGTTTAGTTTATCATAAACAAGACCAACAGATGATTTAATCACTGCATACAAAAACCTTTGCTGGGAAAAAAATCTCACACCAAAATGACTTTTAAGATGTAGCAGAGAAAAATATCAGAAGTCTTGAAGCTGAAAGCAGATAAATTTAAATACAGAATTGCAAATTTTTAAATATGAAAACAACCAATTGCTTTAAGACCTCACTCAAATATAAAAAACACATCTTATTCTAAGTAAAACTGGTGCATGCAAATTTGGCTCAATGAAGGGATTACTGGGTGAAATTTAATGGCTAAATCAGGCTAAGGTGACTTTGTAGACTTAACTCTTAAATTCACAAAACATCTTATTTGCTATATCAAATGGGCACCTGTTCATGCCGTAATGAAACAGTGTGACACTCAGCAAGATGAAGTGAACAACATTCTGTGTACCTAATTAGCAGAGCAGCTGTTACCCATTTTTTTTGTTAGCTTAGAATTGATAAAAAAATGCAGCTTCTAATTAGTACAGAATGCGCTTACCTTTTTCTGTTAGAAGTGTCAAACTGTTTCATTACCACAAAACCAAAAAATACTTTGATGTAGATAATAAAAATTTAACTATCACTTGTCCTTAATGATTTTTTAAAAGTTTAAGTATTAACAGAAAACCATACTGTATATCAAACTGTGGGAGCTTAATGACATATAGGATATGAAATAAGGATAATTTCACCCCAGACTTTTGTTAGATATCATAGAATTATGGGTTGGAAGAGGCCTTCAAGATCATATAGTTTCAACCCTCCTACCCTGGGCAGGGACACCTTCCAATAGACCAAGTTGCTCAGAGCACCATCCAGCCTAGCCTTGAACATTTCCAAGGATGGGACATCCACAACTTCTCTGGGAAACCTAGTCCAGTGTCTCACCACCCTCACAGCAAATAACTTCCTCCTAATATCTAATCTAAACTTACTCTCAGTTTGAAGCCATTCCCCCTTCTCCTGTCATTACAGACTCTTCTAAAAAAGTCTCTCTCCATGTTTCTTATAGGCTTCCTTCAGATACTGGATGGCCACAATTAGGTCACCCCAAAGCCTTCTCTTTTCCAGGCTGAACAAATCCAATCCTCTCAGCCTTTCCTCATCAGAGAGGTGCTCCACCCTTGTAATCATCTTGGTGGCCCTTCTCTGGACTCGCTCCAACAGGTCGATGTCCTTCCTGTACAGGGGACCCCAGAGCTGGATGCAGTGTTCCAGGTGGGGTCTCACTAGAGCAGAGGGGCAGAATTCCCTCCCTCACCCTGCTGGCCATGCTGCTTTTGATGCAGCCCAGGACACAATCGGCTTTCTGGGCTGCAAGTGCACATTGACAGCCCATGTCCAGTCTCTCATCCACCAGCACTCCCACAGCCCTTCTCGACAGGGCTGCTCTCCATCTGTTCATCTCCCAGCCTGTACTGATACTGAGGGCTGCTCGACACAGGTGCAGCACCTTGCACTTGGTCTTATTAAACCTTGTGAGATTCCCATGGGCCCACTTGTTGATGCCGTCCTGTTCTTAGGTGTGTCAACCACACCACTCATCTTGGTGTTGTCTGCAAATCTGCTGAGGGTGCACTTGATCCCTTTGTCTGTGTCACTAATGAAGATATTAAATAATACTGGTCCCAATACAGACCCTTGAGCAACACTACTGGTCACTGATGTCCATCAGGACCGAGCCATTGACTGCTACCCTCTGGATATGACCATCCAACCAATTCCTTATCCACCAAACAGTCCACTTATCAAATCCATGTCTTTCCAATTTAGAGAGCAGGATGTTGTGTGGGACCACGTCAAAGGCTTTACAGAAGTCCAGATAAATGACATCTGCAGCTCTTCCCTTGTCCACTGATGTAGTCGCTCCATCATAGAAGGCCACTAGGTTGGTCAGGCAAGACTTGCCCTTGGTGGAGCCATGCTGGCTCAAATCAGTTCCATGTGCTTTAGCATAACCTCTAGGAGGATCTGTTCCATGATCTCCCCAGGCACAGGAGTGAGCCTGAAAGGTCAGTAGTTCCCAGGGTCCTCCTTTCCACCCTTTCTAAAAATGTGTACAATGTTTTCTCTTTTCCAGTCACCTGGGACTTCATCTCACTGCCATCACTTTTGAAATATCAAGGAGAGTGGCTTGACAACTACGTCAGCCAATTCCCTGAGGACTCTGGGAAGCATCTCATTGGGTCCTACAGACTTGTGTACATTCATGCTCATCAGGTGGTCATGAACCTGATTTTCTCTTACAGTTGGAGGGACCCAGTTCCCATCCTGCTGTCCATCCACTAGAGAGGCATGGGAAGAGAGGATGCTAGGGAAGGCAGGCATACTCAGAGCTGTTAAATATTACTAATGAAGTTTTTAATCATAATATTCACTTTACTCATGGACTTTCATTTTGCTAAGTCTAAGCTGTATAGCTAATGAGCCTCAGTTCCATCTTTAAAAGACCAGGAGGCTATCACCTAATTGAAAACCATTTGTATGAAGAAGAGACTTAGAATATTTTACCATGTAGTTTGTTTCAGGAGAAGAAAAAAAACCCCAACAAAAGAAAAAGAGACAGCCCTGGTCATGGCTGAGCCAATACAATACTACAATGAAACATTTAATTACATGGAAGACTTTTCTTATTATTATAATAGCAGTAAGAAAAACAGAACAAAACTCCCTCCCCCTCACAGTCTTTGAAAAACAATAACATAGGCTCTTTTGACATAAACTAAAATGAACAACTGTCATAACATTAATCTAAAACTTTACGCTACATAGAGAAACGAACTTGATATCATATATACCAAATATTCTGTAAACCTTGGGGTAACTACATGCAACCCAACTCTCCCTACAGATGACAAGTTTTAGTTTAAATGAGGCATTTCAATAGACCGACTCTAATCACTTAAAGGTAGAAGATAGTTTTGCAACTCATGGCAGTAATCATTTATGTAATTCTATAACTCTGCACTTACCCCTTGTTCATCAAGCTTCATAAGCTGTTCTGTGACTTTTGGAGTGTTGAAGGCCAGCCTGAGACAATGGATATTCAGCTCTGGAACCACATACTCCAGCACTTCTTTTAGGGGCAGTCCTCTGGCTGTGCAATGCTTTGCAGTGGAAGGAATAGCATCTTCCAGCACAGAGCCTCTTAATGTCATGAGCTAAGGACACAAAACAAAAATAGTATATATACTGAATTATGCACTGAGACTGATTAGCAATAGCAGTGGAACAAAACATACTGTTTTTTCAATTTTCAGTAGAGATTAAGGACATTAAGTAATTTCTGTTGGCATGAAACAGACATACACAAAATGTCACTCACTGATAGCTAACAGTAATCAGACTATTTTGAATGATTCATCAGATTTAAGTTTTACAGGAAACTACTACGTAGAAAAACTAGTATTAGTATAGTATTTCTAACAGAGTACTGAAAAATAAAAAAAGTATGTTTCTCAGGTCTACTCACGGTCACATATAAAAGTGGAGAAAGTAATTTCCCTCCTCTTTGCTTGCTTCTAGCTAATATAGCTCCTATAAGTTTCTCAATCTTTAACCAAAATGACCTTCACATTTTCCTCTGTATTGGATGTTATGGAATAACTAATTTACATATATTCTGTGCCAGATAAACATGTGGTGTAATTTTGTCAGGAGGTTCCTGGATTTTACAGAAATCTGTTATCAATGCTGAAAAGCACACAAACCCCATACATGCCACCTGGTTTTGCCTGCTTGCTTCTAGCTTCTATACTAACACTCCTGAACTGCTTACCTCACTGGTTCTGAATATGATCCGGTAGTTGTACTGAGGTCCATTTTCTTTGATTTCCTCTGGCTTCTCTCTTCTTATACTCACAGCTACCGGACCCAGGTTCTCATCTGCCCCAAAATAGTTCCAGTGTTCTTGCATAGGAGAAAAGAAAAAAAAAAGTCTGCCTTACTTCTTACACATCAACTGTATTTTCACACTTGACTGTTATATTGGGAATGCAGATATGCTCTTGTTGACTCAATGGAGCTGGCAGTTTAAGTGGTACCAGGAAGTCACTCTTGTGCTTCAGTTCTATCATGAGCTCTGTTTATACAAGAAGGCTGAAATTCAACATGGCATCACTGCTTAAATAGGTCTAAAACAGGATATACCTCTTACATCTTATACTGACATCTGTTTCATTCACATTGAGCTAAGTAATATAACCAATTTCCCTCCTCTTAAAAATAAAAAGAAGGAAGCCAAATACACCAAAGTGGGAAACTCAACACCCTACATTAAAAGAGAAATGGCAAACAACTGCACTTGGCAAAGGATATAAATTATTTTTGTTTGACTGGTTTTTTTGCTTTTTCCATAAAAGTAATTCAGTTCTAAAAGAGGAAAAATTGATGAAGCTGTTTTACGTGTTCATAGTAAAAAATATCAAAGCACAGTACCACACAAGAATAAAGCACAAGAAACAAAATGATGAGCATAAATATTTAACAGTGAAGTGTTCCACAACCCTGAAAGTAAATTTAAAGTACTAAAAGTTAAGTTGAAAACTAGCCTAGTAGGGAGGGCAGCAGAGAGAAAACAGGGCTGGCAAAATTGCTTATTAGCTGAACTGCAGACTATTTTGAAATATATTTTTATATTCATTTAACTGCAGACATGTGAAGACAAGTTTTACTGAAAAAATACTAGAAAAGCACATTTACAAAAATTAAAGCTCAACAATTTTTGAGATTGTTGCTGAAGGTTCTTCTGTTGAGCCTTCTGAGCATTACAAACTATCATGACTCATGACAGAGGTACATCACCATTAATGCAGCAACACATAAACAAAACTGCACATATATTAAATGACAACTGAATTTAAAGTCAAGCAGTGTACAAGAAAAGTAAGTCCCATGTCATCATTTTCCATATGCTGCATATATGAATAAATATTATGCAAAAAAATACAAAGAGCTATCTGAAAATTCAGCAATTCAGAGAAATGGGAAATTCAACGGAATGAAAAATGATGTAACTACCTTGTAAGGAAATGTAACCATACTGCCTCGACTACTACATAAAGATTACTTGTTATTCTTAAAATAACCAGAGCTTTAAAATAAGAATTTTAGGAGCAGTCTAATATGAGTTATTCTACTATAAAGATAAAATGTAAAATATATTATCATCAAGAACTGCATCCTTAAACATAGTAAAAATAGATATTGAACATATTCCATCCAAAGTGAATGCCAGTCATTTTTCCAATTAATAATCACTTGTGGTGTTAAAAAGTTGGAAGTCTCATTTTTTACTGTATTTCTTTTAAAAATTATACTTACTGATTCTTGCAAAACTTTCCTCTAATACGTTAAATACTTCTCAAGCAGGGTGCTTTCTTCTTGTGAACTTACTTGTGCCCTGGAATTACACCTTTGTCTTCACACAGCTATCCAGCCCTTTAAGCCCTTGGGGGCTCTATTCTACTCTGCCCAGTGTCTGGTATTTTATCGCCCTTTCCTCAACATTTTCCATTTAAGATTTCAAAGCAAGCAAGACATAAAAGAAACACGCTCGCAGCACTGTAAGACTTGCTTTCTACCAAATTCCTCTGCAAGTCATGAGAAGCCAACACCCTCCACAGAAATAATTAAAATCCAAAATTCTTTTAATATCTTGTGGAATATTGTGTAAATACTGGCATCAAGGTTTGGATGTCTGAAATAGTTGTGAATGGGGAAACTAGTAATAATCAGATCATTCACATAAGCCTAATTAAATCTTTATACTAGTTCACTGGTATGAGCCCAGTAAATGCCAGTGATGTTCTGTTGTTCAAAATTCCAAACTATCTTACTAGCACCTTAGTTTTTCTTCTTCCTCCATTAAGTAGCTTGCTTTTTTCCGCAGGATGTTTATAGCTTACCAGTTTATGGCAGACATGGTCAATGCAGAAGCAACACAGTCTTTGAGAACATTAGATGAATTTTATATTCAAAACCTGAGATAGCCTGGTCATCTCCACAATAAACTGCTTAGTGACTTAAAAAGAGTGATGTGGTTTTGCTTTTATAATAGAAAAATTTAAAGAAAAAAGATACGGTGGTAATACATACTAGAAAGTTCCAAACATTACATTAGTTTTCTGCATTGACAGCTGCACAAATGGTAAAATTTCTATATCCTATAACCACTCTAGCCTGCAATTAAGATAAAGAATTTTCTCAGCAGAAATTATTTTACCTCTTAAAAACACATTTAGGAAGGCTGGTAAGAGCAATGTTTGAAGCAGTATTAAAATACGCATACTATTCTGTATCATTTGATTAAGCTTTTTAACTAACTCCTATTGCTTTGGAAAAAATACATGAAGAATTATGGAATTTTACACTTCTCTACTAATAGGAAATGTCTTTTATACTCTTTCCCTTCAGTTTTCATAGGGCGGTTATCCTTCTTGCTCTCCTACGCATGTCCTCAGTTCTCTCTTCTATTCACATTTACTACAAGGTTGTTCTCTCTTTGCCTTGGTCTTCATTCTTTCTCCTCTCCTCCCCCACATCTGCATTCATTCTGCAAGCTACACTATATATCCCTGTATCTGACTACTGTTCTTTGTGGTACACTTTTTCTTGCATCTCCATCTGATTTTTCACTACATTCTGAATCTCCTTCCACCCAACAATTTTCTCTTTCCTGTTGCAGAAAAGAATTGAAGTGCACAAAGTTTAATATCCAATCTAAAGGTAGTTACTTAAGAGTTTTATTGGGAAAACTAGGGCTACATCACAACTATAATTCAAGAACTTTATGCCAAACATGAATACCATAGAAGTCAGCTTCTTTCTCCACCCCACACAGCAGTTGATTGAAAGCAACACTTCTCAAGCTTGACATTATTTAATTCAAACTACTGTTGAAAAATCTTTTAAATAAAAGACAATCAGAACAACTAGCAACAGCCATAAAATAATTTATAAATCCATACCAAACAGAAATAATTGATTGTACTAGGTCATTAAAACAGACTATATGTATTTTTAAATATTTATCATATAACTCAAAAGATACTTCCAATGAAAGAATGTAAGTGAAAATACTTATTTTCTTGGCAGATATTTATGAGTTTCCCTTGCAAAGAAAATCCAAGTAAATGCACTTGATTTTAGATATCATGTTCATGTGACGTATTCTGTGTAATCAGACTAGAAGTAAAAATCCTAAACATTTTGCATAAGAATGAAACTTGGCATCAAGCATTTTCCTCTAATCCTACATCAGCATTTACAACACTGCAAAACTCTGCCAAGCAGTCCTCTGGAAACAAGAGGGCAGCATTTTCAGAGCTTAGTCCTATAATGTCTGCAGACTGTTGCTCAGGACTAAACTGCTAACTGCAAATTTTCTGCAAGTCTAGCCACACACTTGAAAGGCACCATTTTTCGGACAGAATATGCAGCAATTTAAAGCATTAGAGCAAAGGTTGTTTTTACTGTCTATCAACAGTTACAGGAAAGCTGATCAACAGCTCATCTGTTATAAAACCAGTTCAGAAAACTATTTTACTTCTCAGTCAAGTCTTGCATTCTAAGCCAGTAAGTAAAAATTTGTCCTAAATGGTAATGGCAAAGTTAGTGACTACTGCCTGAGGATGATAGAAGCAAAACAGATGCTCTTGTTTCTTTCTATGAGAACCACTATTCCCAGACACAACTGGGGAGACAGAGAAAACAGAATGCTCTTCTGGAGTGATATGTTCTCTTTTCTAAACAGCACTTGGACAAGCTGACAGAAACAAATTTTTCTACCTCTACAGCTTTAATATTGATTATAAATAAGTCTTTAATATCAAGCTATAAATAGGTTAATAAGCATGGTTCTCCTTGAAAAATACTTCATTGCTAATAAATGACCCATTACCCAAATGCACAAACATTTGTAAGACTTTATCCGGAATACACATACGAAGTTTTTTACCCCTGGGAAAGAAATTTAATTCTCAATTAAGTTATGGCCAGACATTCAGAATTTCTAAGTAGAAAACATTATGATACTACATAAAACCAATTCTGTCTCAAATACTGTGTCCTGATCTCAACTGGGAAAGGTTCAGAGAAGGGCAACAAAACATGATTGAGGGGAATAACATGATTGAGCCTTACAAAATCATACATAGCAAGGAAAGGGGAGAAATGCAAACTTTTTCACCTAGCAGTGAGACTGTTTAATCTGACCCTAATCTTTACTCTGGAAGCCACCAGATAAAGCCAGTGAAACCTGGATCTTTATGACCAGTCTGGTCAAGCTGCACAACTCCTTGCTGCTGCAGGAGTACTATGAATGCTGAAAGTCTATCCAGAGTAACAGACATGTGGATAAACATCCAAAGATTACTAAATACAAATTATATTATCATCAGGTTGAGAAGTCCATTACCTGTGCATCTCCAGACGCTGGCAAAGTACACTTGGAAAGTCGGCCATTGCCTGAAGATAGGACTAGAAGTTCTGGGTTGACCTAAGATAACTCTTCCCTTCTTTGGGAACTGTAATTTTATGTCGAGAAGCAGTGAGTTCAAGAGTTTTGCTTCTCACCCTCTTTTTTTTTTTTTTTTTAAATACACTGACACATTGCAGTCAATGGTACAAAAATTATTTGTGCAGGCTAGACAGTTATATATTTAAGGAATAATCTCAATTTCTTAGACAGAATACATTTTCTTACATTTCAGTAAGAAGGCCTAAACAACTTGCTTCTCCTCTCTGTCAAAAAATATACTTTCTATCAAAGTTGAAGTTCATCAGCGCCTTAACATTTATTTTCTTAAAAGATCAGTTGCAAGGTTTTATACTCGTTGCCATCATAGCATAAACAAAAACGTTAGAATGGTCTCCAAGGAAAAGCAGTGCAGAAAGCAGCCCCAAAACAACTGACAGGTAGCTTCTAGAAATCCCCTCCCCTGCACCTTACATTTGGTGCCACTATGTAGAAAAGAAAAAAACCCAAAAGAGTCCTATCTGTTTTCCATCTGATTAATTAAAAAAGCACCATGTTTAGAGAGAACATTATTTCAATAATCACAACATTTTTAAGTTTTGTCCTGTGCCAGCTTACTTCAAAACATTTTTATTGTTATTTATGATCTCAGTTGTGTATTTTAGCCAATATTCTGATTTCACTTCAGAGGGTTCAGATTACAAAGCTTCCCTTGCACGCAACTGTGCAGCAAGAGCTGAAAACATACACACATTACAGCACAAGTGACAGAGCACACCAATACTGAACTGAAGCCAGTCTCACTCTGTCCAGCTACCTACTACATCTACACAAACTACAAACCCCTTCAATAAAGAGGCATCTTAAAAGAAGGGACTTGATCATATTAAACAGAGATGCCAGAAAAGACCCTGTTATCTTAACTAAAACAGGTCAGAAATTGCCTCTAATTGTCTCTTTAAGAGAACAAGGGAAAACATCATGCAAAAAACCCCATGACTGTTGTGTAAAATTCAAATAATGAACAACTTCCTTCAGTAGATTTTTTCCTATGTAGAGTTAACCTTTTTGTTCCAACTTTAATCTTACTCCAAGGTCAAATTTGTGCAACTTTCACAAGTATTTTCTTGCCCTGACTTCATCTTCTCCCCCTCTTTTTATGCACTAGTTCAGCTTATAAATCTCTAGACTTAAAATTTTCACTTAAGTCCTTCTATCAAATATACCTTTCAAAAACACCTTTAAATAGTCACCTTGCAAATACACTTTGTGTATTGTAAGAGTAGTGTTCATCTCCTGTTAGAATAAACATCTCCATGTGAATTAGTTGTGCATGAGCCTTCTGTTCGTGAACAGAGGGAAGACACTGCAATTCATATGATCCAGCAAGGTTCATTTCTCTCCACTGAGTAAAAAGGGAATCTGCACAATGAGCTCAGATATAAAGTAAAGGAGGTGAATCCAACCTTGGGAAGTGCCATTATAAAGTTCTTTTCCCAATATCTGTACCTTGTAGCATTTTTCTAATCTCCTCTAAACTGTCTCCAAGTCTGGACACTTGGCCAGAATATTATTTATCAATACCACCACTCTATAGAGGGACCAATTTCCTTTACATATAAAAGCTCATCCACTTCCATTCATTGAATTTATACAAGATTCATCCATAAATGTCATATGCAAATATTTACACTAACTAGATTAAAATATTTTAATTAATTTGGACCATGTTAGTAATACTGTAAGCTCACTTATACCTCCCCCATACACTGCTAAAATTTGAGATGCATCTATCTTTCAAGTAACAATATCTGTAAAAAATGACCTATAGATTTCACGTAGTTTAAGATTTCAGTTGGGTCACTATCAGCATCTCACCAAATCACCCTGAAGAAATTAAAATATAGACTATATGAATGCAATGGCTTTCATTTTTTTTCTTTTTTTTTAAGACACAAGATTAACTATGGAGTTTTTTCTTCTTTGTGGTAAGACCTACTTTCCATTAAATCATGCTAACTGGCATCAATAATGATTTTTAACTAACAGTTCTTTGTTGATACAGTCCCGAATTACCCGTTTTGCTATTTCAAATTGGAATAAAAACAAACTCAGGCTTACAATTCTCTCAAACATCACTTTTTACTCTTTGTAAGTTCTAGGATCACTAGGGGTTCTCCAAATCTGTGAAATTTTCCTGGTTTGAGATCTATAAAATGTATTGTTGTTGAATCAGAATTCTTTGCTTTATAGTTCTAAGACTATAATATTACCCAAGGCCTGCTGACTTGATGAGCCAATCCCACTGAAACTGTCTTTCAGCACTCTTTCCATTTATAACATCATAAAGATCCAACCACCTCTTTCAGCAAGAAAACTTCTGCATCACTACCTGCTCCATGTTGTAAAAAAAAAAAAAAAAAAAAATCGGTTACAATTTACTTCTTTGATTTTTTTTCCTGTTATGCTTCTTTATCACTATCCCATTTCATCATCTTAGTCTAAAGTTTGCTTAGGGAATAATGATACTCCACATGGTCAACAAAATGTGTTTTGCACCTGTAGAAATTTGGGGTTTGGGCATATCTAGTGAGGCTTCTGAAGTACATATTTTCAGACAAAAGTCTCTGGTAGAATCAACATCCCTGGCTTGCGCCTGCTGGACTGGACACAAGGAAAGTGAATTTAAACCCCAGTTTTACAGCTTAAGAAAAAAAATCACAGCTTCTTCTCTTCCTCCAAACCCACTCCATACACATATGTTTTTATATCTGGTTGCCCCTCATCAATGCCTTTAGGACTAAATTATGTAGATTTTATCTAATTCATCTTAATTACAACTACAAGAAATGGAAATGTAATGGTGACTGTAACTGTAGTAGCATAAGGGTGTGGTTTCCCTTAAGGAGAAGGGAAACATAAATTGCTGTTGCCTAAAGGCTGAAATTCCTTCCGCTCACACCTCCTTCCTCTTCTGCTGTTCACTCTCATTGCTCCCCTGGCAGTAGGGCTTTGATACTTCTCTGACTGCAAGGAAAGATAATATGCCTCACCAAAACTGGGGAGAAATAACCATGCAATAAACCCTAAATTTATTGTGATGGCAAGATTTCTTCTGGTTAGTAAACTCAACTGGCTTATCATGCTTTCAGAAAACAAGAGAAACACAAGTACAAGGGAGAAAAATAAAATCTTCCCCTTTTACCGATGAAGTGCTGGTAAATCAGGTCAGCTGTAGCATGAAACCGCACCTTTAGTTGCTGATCATGAAACTCAGAGTGATAAGGTATCAAATTGTTCCAAAAGCAGACATATAGGAAGGTAATCGCGGACAAAGGTCTCCAATCCCAGGGTCTCTCCTCCAAATATACCTCATCCTATATCACACATCTGGCTTACTGCTCTCAGGAAACCAATATTTTTCCTAACTTCTTTGTCTCCAAAGGATGTGGATCAACACTGTCAAAAAACATGCAGCAAAGGCTACTGCTCAGCCCTAGAAAAACTTCAGAAAGAGAAGACTGGAAAGAGTAACAAGAGCCACCCCACAATGCAGGGATAAAGAGACGAGAGACGGACGTATTTTGAAGGCAAGAGAAAAATGGGAGATGAGATTATTACCAATAACATACGGTTAAGAAGTTACAGGGTGATTTTAACTGACTTAATTCTAACCAGGCATCCCTATTGTTTTTATCTGCAGGAAACAAGCTCTTTTGAGCTGCGTTCACTGAAGAGAAGAAAACCAGTCCTGATCATTGGTAGGTAAGGAACGCGCACTCTTCAGGTCAGTCAGACCAGTTCTATCCATCAGGAGATACCACAGCGAGGCACACAAACCTGCAGACAGAACTCAAACTTTAAAGGACTTTGGTCTGCACTCCCTTTTTGATCGTTTCCAGAATCAGGAAGAACGGACAGCGAGATCTTCATCTTATGGTGCCACCATCACTTTGGTGAGAGGGGTATTTGGTTAAAGATTGGGCTTTGCTCTTTTCTACAGGTCAAAAAAGTTTGGTGTTGTTTGGGGTTTTTAATCCCTCCCATATGCCTCCAAGGGAAATTATAATCCTTGGTTTCACAGCAGAACCATGTGATAAAAAAACCTGTAATCAGGCTTTTCAAATATGTTGTTATCATTGCAACATGGATATATGTGTGTGTATGCTGATATTTATATAGTGATAGTTTGTGTCTACAAAATCTGACAGATTAGAATTTTCTTTCCAGAATGATGGCTGTAATGAAAATAGTGAGTGAGGAAGACAGAATTTTATCTTTGTTTATACTGATTATTTATTGTTAGATGCACAATTACTATTTATTCCAAGATGTGCATTCCACTAAATCCTCAGTACATCAAGTCTTGCTATGAAAGGAAGAAAGTTCTTCTATTCTACAATTTTATTTTCTGGTTTTAATCTTTCAAATGTCAACCCCTGCCCCCTCCCAAGAATAACAAAGCTGTGTTTCAAGAAATTTATAATTTGTAGCCATTTCTGTCATATATATCAGTAATAAAATCCTCAACATTCTTATATTCCAACACTGTGAAAGACTATTTGATATAGCACGTAATGTGCAGAAACATACCATGCTTAAGCACTGATGATTAAAGACATACATAATTCTTGCAAATACTATTAAACATCAACTGAATTTTGCATGTCTGTTCAAGGAGAAATAAAATTTACCTACCTTTCTGGTAGAAGAATTTTCGGTAATAATATGCACCAAGGTCTACATGTTCAACGATGTATCTTTTCACTCTGTCTAGGTGTAAAATCAGATTCTCCTTGGGAACTTCCAGAACTGCAACTCCGGCATTTGTGCAATGAGAACTCAGAGTCGACTCAAATGAGGCACTTTCACACCCACTGAAGGAACCTGAATTAGATTTGGAAAGGCTGATCTTCCTCTCCCCTTCCCCACCAATCTCATTACGAAAATAAGGACAACTCATCACTAGTTCATTGCTTTTATCGTCCCCCTGGTCCATATTGAGACTTCCTTTTGAATTCAGGTCTTCAGTGCTGCCCATTGGAGAATTGAAACTTGCAGAATGGGACAAGGGTCCAGAAACAAGTGATGCTACAGCAGCAGCAGATGCACCTGTTGTTGTGTTCCTTCTTTTAATAACATTATGCCTGTTGATTGCTGCTTCATTTAAATCAAATAAAATACTCTGTACATCATAATGAGCGAAACACTTCGGACAAGTCCAAGGCTTGATGCTATCTTCTGACCTATTATCTTCAAGATCTGAAGACTTCCCAAGTTCCCCTTCACCTTTGGCATTGCGCAGCTTACGAAAAATAGATGAATCTCCTGTCTCTGATTTTGAGCGTCTCTTGAGTGGTTTCTCCCTTTCCTTAAAGAGTCTCAGGTTTTCCCTTTGAGTAATAGGTCCATCTATCACATCTAGAGAGAACCCTGAACCTTTGCTTCCACTGGCAATCAGGAGCTCACCAAGCTTAGCTGTGGCTGGGCTTCTCTGATCAGACTTTTCATCTTTATAGCCCTTCAGTAAGTCAAAAAAACTTTCCCCTGAAGTTCCCTGCTTATCTATGGAAGATGTGCTGCCATACTCCCTGTGCAGAGACGGGCCAGATTTAAACGTGGGTGAAATACATTCATCAAAACTATCCACATCCAGCTCACTTATGGTAATGTCGCTGTTGCTGCGCTGTCGTATTCTGCGAAGAGCTTTCCTTGGGGAACTGGGATAGCCATCAGGTGTAAGAAACCTGGAATCTAGATTCTCAGATTGTCTGGTCTTGTTTTTAAGTGTGCTCTGGATGCTCTTCAACATGACAGAATCACTAGCGTTCAGGTTAACAGAACTTCCCTGACTCCCAGGACTGCTTTTAGAAGACATGCTGTCAAGGCAACTTGACGTTTCAATATCTTGACTAGATCTGC
The DNA here is from genome assembly GCF_009829145.1 of Chiroxiphia lanceolata. NCBI lineage: Eukaryota > Metazoa > Chordata > Aves > Passeriformes > Pipridae > Chiroxiphia > Chiroxiphia lanceolata. Next base: position 29,079,784 of record NC_045642.1, read on the forward strand.
TTGTTTCCTTGATGTTCTCCTTCCTTGGGGGCCAATCAGCAATCCTTGCCCTGACCCCCATCTTGGGGACTCCAGGAGTAGAGGTAACATGATGGGAACTCTCATTTCGAGGAGGTCCAACTGGTGCCATGACTGCAGATCCTAAGCTGCCATTCTGTGACCTAAAGCGCCTCATATAGAAATCATCCGAGTGGACTTTTGAGGTGCCATCTGTTCCAACTGATACCCCAGTGGCAACAGCCCTTTCGGTCTGGGACCGCTTCAAGCTGGTCATGGTCTTTCAGTATGTTCAACCTTAGTAAGTTCCAAGAGAAGACACAGTCATTTCTGCTTTTTAAATGCACAGTTCTCTTTTGGAGAATAGTCTCCAAAATATACAATGGTTGCATGAGATCTTAATCATGGATACTTAAGGACACAGTTAAATGCAGGATGTCCAGAAAATTCAGATATTCAGTAGGTTTTGATAAGTAATAATTTCCTTGAACTTCTGCATTTTAAGAAGTAGCCATGATCCAATACATTCAAATTGCTTTAACATCACTCGTGTTCCAAAATGTCAGAGTTGTAATCCCATCATTTATGCTTCTTTTAAGCCTAGAGTAGAAAAAAGAGAGATAAAATAATTATTTATTTAATAACATATAAGTTTTTTGGCAACTGAAACTATCAAAATAATTATTACACATAATTAATATTTTTAATAAACGTGCTTTTAAATCTTGTTGATCATCATCTCAAAAGTGCAGAGCTGTGTTATGTGGTGGTGAGGAGTTTTCTAAATATTGTTGGGTTGCCTTCTGAAAACTTCCAGATTTTGATTCCACACATAAATACGTTTTCCTTATGAACTGATTAGTGGTACTGTTACAATGCACAAGTAGGGAGGTAATTTCCTCAGCTGAAGGACACATACAGCATTTCCCAGGGAAGTTAGATAGGAGCCAAATCAGAACTACATAAACACTTAAAAGAATTTGCCATTTACAAGTCCTACATCCTTGGTTGCAATTAGATATTAACAATGCCTATTCAACTTTTCCATTAATGTAATTAACTGACATGCTAACAAAAATGCTTATTAGCACAAAGATTACAAAATTATAATAGAGAGAATGGCTGTCAATAACATTTATTTTGTGCTTTGCACAGCCTTATTTGCAGATTAGCTGCATAGTCCAGAAAGTATGTATCACCTCTGCAGAGTTCACAACAAAAAGGTTAAAGCTTAACAGAAACACATACTTTTAAGTAACTTGACAAGAAAAGTTTCATTTTCCCTGGCTAACAAAATATTGTCTGCCACAGCTCCTGTATAATCCGGCTTTACAAAGTCATACAAATTAAATGGTTTCCCATACCTCATTAGTACTGAAGTGATTAGAAAGCATTTTGTATACTGCCCTTTGAGGAGCTAAAAAAAATAATCCACAAATACATCATTGCTAGTAGAAGACAAAAGCACGGGATTGTCAAGATAAAAATCTTGCACTGCTCTGTACATCCTTTAACACAAAGAAGTTAATAATTTTCAAAGGCTGAACCAATCACACAAAATGTGGCCTTTAAATATTTGCCAAATGTGCGCAAAGAGATGCTGCTGAACCAGCACTACATTCACAATACAGTATTGTCTACAAATCAAAGCTTTCTCATGCGTCCGGGCAAACTAGTACTTTCTGCAGTCTCAGAACTACAATACTTTGCACCACACTAATTAAATACCAAGCCAGGGCACTTTCTGCCTCCAAAGACATCATGTTTTAACTTCACTTGCCATATACTACACCTCTTTGAAATAGCTGCTGTTTATATAAAGCTCAACATGTAAGGAATACTTAAAATGCATACTGACTGTATCACACACAAGAAGAAGGTACAAGTCACTTAGGGTATTACTGTATTTGCACAGCCATTTACATAAATGCAGCTCTTTTCCTTATAATGTTTCTAAAGTCATAGGATCATGCAATGGTTCAAGTTGGAAGGGACCCTAAAGATCATCTAGTTCCAACCACTCCCCCCCACCATGAGCAGGGATGCCACCCCCTTGATCAGGTCTTGAACATCTCCAGGGATAGGGCATCCACAACTTCTCTGGGCAGTCTGTTCCAGTGCCTCAGCACCCTCACAGTAAAGAACTTCTTTCTACCATCTAAACTAAATTAGATGCCCGGGAGAGATGTGACCGCGGTGGCCAGGGCTGGGGCTGGGGCCAGGACCGGGACTGGGACCACGGCCCGGCAGAGAGTGGCCCCACAACCCCCAGGTCCGCCTTGCGAACAGCCCGTGCTCAAGCCCATCCTGCCCGAGGAGCCAAGCCGGGCCAGGCCAAGGGGTGCAGGGGCACCCCATGAACTGGGCCAGACGGTGGCCAGACCGAGGATGCTGGAGCAGGTGGATACATGAAAGAGAGTAACCTGTGGGAGGCCCAGGATGAAGCGGGGTCCTGCAGGAGATTTGCAGCCTGTGGAGAGAGGAGCCCATGCCAGAACAGGTTATTCCCAGACAGGACTTGACTCATGGCCCTGTGGGGGACCCACATCGGTGTAACTCATCTGTCAAGGACTGCATCCTATGAAAAACCATCGGGGTATAGAGACCCCCTGCACCCCATGGAGGAATGACCTTCGGGACAGCAGATATGGAAGACCTGCAGCCCGGGGAGGGGGGGTGGACCCACGCTGGAGAGGTCCATCAAGGACTGTTACCCATGGGAGGGACCCCATGGAGCAGGGGAAGGACTCAGAGCTTTAGCCCCCCCCTGTAACCCGTGGTGAGGACCGTGGTGAAGCAGGTTGTCCCCCTGCAGTCCATGGAAGAGTGACCTACGGGACAGCAGATTTGGAAGACCTGTTGCCCTAGGGGTGGCCTTCTTTCCCTGCACTGCTGCGGGGGGAGGAAGGAGAACATGGAAGGAAGGAGGGGTGGTTGGAAAGTGTGTTTAAGACTGTTTTATTTCTCACTCTTTAGCTCTTATCCTGTTAGTAATAAATTTTAGTACCATCCTCATGCTGAGTTTTGTTTTTCCTGTGTGACTTCTCTTAGCAATTTTCATGGGTGCCTAGAATCCCGCCAGGGTCAACTCATGACAATTTAACATAAAACAGGCAGAAGTAAAAGTGTCCACTACCACATGCTCCTCTTCATAGTCTACAGTGAAAGCAAAGATTTCTGTCTTTCTCCCTTCTCCTTCCAACATCAGTATCTCTGAAAGCAAAGTATATATCTCCTCCCACTCAAGTGCTGGTTATAAAGAAACAGATAACCAACTACTACAAATTCCTCATTAATTTAAGGGCAGAATTTCACTCTCAATTTTTAGCAAGTCTCAAAATTACCAAGTTTGGTGGTGACCAGTTACCCCTATCCCCCAAATTATTTTTTTTCCTTTAAAAAGTTCCAGGACAACAATCCTAAATAAGTAAGGATATGCATACATATATACATACATATATATATAAAAAACTCCCAAACATATATGCAGTCATACATGAGAAAATACAACTAAGTGGTCTATTTAAGTTATTCTTGACCTGTTGTATGTACGGTACTGTCATTAATTACAGAACCACACAGTATATTTTCCAAAGGAAATTTTCTATTCCTGACTCAGCTTTAAAAATTTCTGTCTCTGGAGACCACCTGTTTCAGGTTCTGCAGGTTTTTGCAGCTGTCATCCCTCATCTGCTGCAGTAGCTGGAATACAGGCCATAAATGATTAGGGTAATAGTTAATATCATACGTGGAAGACCTTAACTCCACCCTTGCCTGTGTCTCTTTACATGAATAAATCACTTTTAAGTCAAATTTTGTGGAGACTAAAACCACCTACCTGTGTTTATTTCTCTAGACCTTCTCACCCCACTGTCTAATTTGAGACCTAACAGTCTGGTCTAAAAGGTTTGTTTAGCTCCAATGTGAAAATATTGCATTTGATAACATTAAAAACTCCTAAAGCACAAGTCCTGGGTACACCAGTTATCAGCTTTAATGGAAAATAAAAAATAATGGTAATCTGTACTTTAATCTTTTCTTATATTAATTACTTGCAAAACATGTCAGCGTCAAAGACAGGGGGTATCACACTTGATTTAAATGACCTTCAGTTACCAGTAACAGGTGCTATTTTTCAAGTGGAAAAGCTGCAGAAAATTAAATATTAAGCAGCAAAATTGCTAACACAGAATATGTGATCTATTAAAATTAGTTACAACAGCAAGATAGGCAGCATAGTACCTACCTCTAAAGACAACTGCAGCATTTGTGAAGAGAAACACTTTGTATTTTGTTACTATTTCAATATAGAAAAAATAATTCAAGGTGGAGCTATGAGTATGCAAACAGAATATGGCAAGGCCAAACTAGCATAACCAAGAAAATGTACACTTTTCCAATTCATCTGAACTTAACGAGGAGGCCAAAAAAATACCCAGATGAACAGCTACATATAAAAAGCTGTAAATGAAAACCACATGCAAAAACTACTGAAAGAGTACATGAAAATTTAGTACTGATAATATCAATTAAAAACCAGTTAAGAGAATAAGCTTGGAAAACCAATTATCTGCTTATCAGATTACATACAGTAACTACTGAAGCAGTCCAAGGATCTGTTCAAAATGGGTCTCAGATTCTTAGGACAAAGGTTATTCTTGGTTTCTTACCAGCACTAGCAGACCCTGTGTCTATTCTCAAACTCAAAATGAGCTACAAGCCTATATTCATTCTTTCCCTTTCTATTTTACCTCTTTGATCACTTTGCTCCCTCCTCCAAAACTGGTGTTATAGCTGTAGGACAAAGGACTATTCTGATAAAACTTAAAAGGTCCTCGTAGATGAATTGCAAGATAGTTTTGCAGTCCTACATCATTCTTAAAAGGTAGGTAAGTCAAGGGATATTGATTTTATATTCCTCATGACTGAAGTCAGCCACCAGAAAAATGAAGACCTATCAGTCAAGATTTCACTTAGACACCTTTGGAATACAAAGCAGTGAACAGAAGCAATTGATCAAGAAAAAATCTCACTCAAATCAGCTCAGGATAGTAAAAAAACATCAACTACTGCACAGTAATCAGTTTTTATCTTGGATCCAGGTAGCAAAATGAGATAACTCAACACCTACTTGTTAAGGTGAATGAAGAAAAGGAGATCAAGCCCGAAACATCATTTCAGATACCTTCTATTACAGTCTTTCCTAGCTTTAGTTTATGTGGGATCACGTTCTTTTTCCTTACAAAGTAGTGACTTTACCCACAACTGAGTCTTACTTGAAGAGCTTTAGTAATTACTCTGTTATCTGCTGGGAACATGATGAGACTTCAGATTGTAGAATCATGGGTGCTAATGATCCTAATACTCTGATGCTGAGAGAGAGAGAGAGAGAGAGAGAGATCTGGGGGCACCAAATTATTTATGATTCATAATGTTCCAGAGGAACATTTCATACTTCAGCATCAGCCCTCATTAAAAATGGCATTTTATAATTAAACATTTGGAAATGAGTGAATCAGTTTTCTACTTCTAGGAAAGTCTCACTTTTGCCGAGCCTCCATAACACTCACCTGCTCCACCCCAAACAGTAAAATACAGTAGAGGATGGTAAATTAAACATATTGCCAGAGATACTTTAAAATCACGAAAATGGTAGGATAAGGTGATCAGAATAACATTTTCCTGCAAGCAGTTTTAAAAAACATAAATGAAATCTCTGTTCCACAGGGTTTACTGAAATACAGGTAACTTAGGAAATGCAGTGTAACCACACACATTACTGGCAGCAATCCTTGTTAACTTTTACTGGGAAAAGAACTGGCATTGTCATAAACCCTGGAAAACTAGCAGCTCCCCTGAAACCAGAAAAATAAATGAGAACAAAGAAAAATATTTTATACATGAAAGCTTATCTATTTGTGTCACAAATTCTTACCTGAATTATAACAGATCAAATCCCAGAAGGGAATATTAATTTCTCAGCCATTTAAGTTATTATATGTACAAAATAATGTCTAATTGCAGAAAATTAATTCCTCAGAGGAGAAAAATTCAATTTAGCCTTTAGAAATACTTGGCTCTATGTGGTTACCTATTATTAACTTTATCCTTTTCTTCCCAGGATTACTTTCATCATTATAACTGCAGAAAAGTTAAAAGGTTCATCTTTCTGAGGAAATTTTTACCAATTGAAAGGCTATTTGAAGAATAGTATTTGGTATTTTACTAACTTCGTGGTTTTATTTTTTTGAACTTAAAGGAATTGCTGTTTTTGTGTTCACTGAGTTTGTGATAATTGTCAGCTCTGCATAGGATGAAAGAGATTCCCTCAACCTTTTTTTCTTCTCCTCCACCTTCCCCATTTATGGTGTCAACAAAATCTGCCACCGATTCACAAGTCAGCAAGTCTGTGTTTCTCCCTGTTTCTCTCAATGTTTCCTCCCACCCTAACTATCAGAAGAAAACCTATGCCCTGAGGACACTGTGCCATCTGTTGCCATACACACAATGATCACCTGCACTGATCTGCTGAGATTTAATAGTGCTTTATTCTTACCTTCATTCTCTGCTGAAGTAGCTGATGCAAATACACATGAACTTAGGCAAGGTTATATTGATTTTAGGAAATAATAGTAATTAATGTGAGCTACTACCATTAGTTTCTGCACTCTTGCAGTATGCCTTTTTACAGACAAACACAAACTTGCTCTGCTTACATGGTGAAACAACCGGAGGGCGTGCAGTCACTAGAGAAGGGTGCCGAGTTGAGTGCATCTGCTGTGGCATTCAGCAGAATTTGCTCCCTCAGGTTTTGAGCCCTGCTCACACAGCTGTAAACCACTGGTTGGCTCAGAGCACAGCAAACCAGCTGGTCTCCCTGTGCAGAAGGCCATGAAGTCACACTTAATAATCATAGTCTCCTGCAGTCAATGGTAAATGCTCATGACATAACAGGATGGTAAATGAAGCATAATAAAAGCTATCAAATTGCGACAGATACAGAAACGCCCCACCTGTGCACTTCAGTACATTTTGCTCCATTATGACTTCCTGCTCATTATTCATCATGGAAATACTACGATATCTCAAAGCCAGAATTGCATCCTCTGTTTTCACATCCATTTTGTATCCATTAATCAAGACATGAGTATCACAATTACCAAGTGTACAAGTTGCTGAAGCAAACCCTTTAAAACTCCTTTTAGCCAAGCAAGAAGAGAGAGAAAAGGCAGTGCACACGGTTGTTCCTACTTCCAACACTCGTGCTCCATTTTAGTACCAATGTCATTCATCTAGTTAATTAAATGCAGAATCCCTTTCTTGGAAGCTAACTTACAGGATCTGAAAGGGAGATGCTGACAAATCTTCCTGTATGCTAATTGCATTCTATTCTTGGAACAAGATTGTTAATGACAACAGTTTACTTTTGAAAGGAGCGCTTGCTCCCTAGGAAGCAACTCTAAACCAGCACCAATATATACAAGTAAAATATTCTAGCTCACAGATACTGTCTCTCCAGAAAGTGAAATTTTTAGCAACTACAAAGCAGATTGATTTATACCCCTCCCTTTTCTTATTTTAAGATATGTTTCTTCCTCAGTTTCTAGCTGTTGCTATATTGCATCCCTGGGTAGTGGTTCCAGAAACAGACTGCTCTCCCTTGTGTGTGGACTCTTACAATTTACTGCAAAGTGCCCAATTTAATCAATGACTAACATCTGATACTGCAAGACTCTGACCTAAGAAAAATCACAAACCAAAACCAAAGGAAAAAACACAGACCAAGAAACAAACCCCCCCAAAATGGGCTGATACATGCTGGCACAGATACAGTTCAGCATAAGAGCTGTAAATTACAGTAAGTACCATGGATTCCCCTTCCTGAGTTTTGCATCCTTGCTCATACCCACATCATAGCACAAAGGCTCAAATGCCTCCTTTCTCCTCCAGCATAGCCACAAGTTTGTTTCCAGCGTAACTTTGGGACCAGTACAGAGAAAGAGCTCAGCCTGCAGTCTCTGTGCTGCATCACTGGTGTATCAGTATAAAGAACCTGATCTAAAAGTGTAGAAAAACAAGTAGTAAAAATAAATAGACACACTTGCCCCCAATAATAAAAGTAGGTTAAAAAGGTGTAAAGAAAAAAAGTTTTAATTGTGTTCTTATGTATATACTGATCTTAGAAGACAAAACAAAAAATTAGTAACAGATTTACATGAAAGCATGAATAATTTTTAGCAACTCTTTACTTTCATGCTTTTCATTCTTTTCATTTTTCTCTTAGGCCCTCAGTTTCATACTTTGCCTGCAATCATTTAAATCCCAAACATGCAATTCCATTTACTAGCCAAACTCCCGTGTCCTTCTAGTGGAACACTGAAACAGGCTTCAAAATTAGTTATGTATTAATGTGCAAAGGACTCTAAAACCAGTGCCACCATAGTGGCACCACCACCAGCAAACACTTAGACTACTATTTTAGTGATGTTGATGGATTACTGCTTGCTGAATTTCTCCAATAGACTCCACCCCAAAGCAGAGGATGGAACATTAGGCACAATCTTCTTCCTTGAACCACATTTTGTGTTTTCTGAAGCTTACTTTATCCGTGCAAGCAAATAAAAACAATAACCTGATGAAATAACATTTTTCTTCAGAAAATTAAATCGTTCCCATAGAAAGCATGGCATCAGATTCAGTAAGTCACATATGCTTTCAGCAGTGCTTATGGCAAGCCCTCTCAGTCCTCTGGTATAACAGATATTCCTAAACTAAAAAGGTTGTGGTCTTTGTCCAAGGAGGACATTTATTTACTAGGTTGGTTTCATTAAGAGCTAAACACAGTCATCGCACAGAGCAAAAAAAAGAAAACCATCGTAGCTTACCATTTGAGACACATGCTGTGTAAATCTAAACTTATGAGGAACATTAAATCCACCAGTAAAAGAAAACCAAAACAAAACTTTTAGGCTTCTCTAACTCTTATATAACATAAGTGGGTATGACATCAGAGATCCCTGGGGATAATTCACTTTCCGGTTTTTGAGAAAAAGCATATAAAGAGCTTTTTGTCATTGACAACCACATTTATCTTACAAATATATGCATTACACATTTACTTTCCAAAATACCACCTTCATGGATATAAAGGAATAAAGAGCTCAACCTCCACATAGGACTCTATATAGCTTTTTTTGTTAATTTTCCTTTAAAATGTCCTTTAACATTAGGACTAAAAGAAACACTGTTTTAAGGAAGACTTTGCCAGTTTTTTGGGTATGAAAATATATCAGAAAAATACAGATGGGACCTGTAAACAACTGACAGGATTTCTGAGCACTAGGTGCTCTATCACCAGGTGACAAAGAGGAGTGTGTTACATTCCTTAATGATATCACCTTAAAAACTGAAAAGGATGTCTGAAAGTTTCAATGTGAAATGCAAAAGAATGATGTATAAACCTGCAAGCCTCAGACTTTGCTAAATGAATATTTCAATGTCACTCTCCTTCTGCATATGGGAATGTACAAAAAAAGACAAGGCAAAAGCCAGACTAGTTGTACATAAATTACTGTTCTGCATCTAAAATGCTTCAAGTGGTGAATAAAACAATGTAGAAAGAGAAAGAAAAAAAAACAAATCTGCCAAAACATGCAGTTACCCAGCAGAAATCTGCATGCGGCATGATTGCAACATTTACTGTTTAGAAAATAATAAAGCTAGATATAAATATTTCTGTAGAATCATTTCTTGTGAGCGCTATGCTACGAGTGGGTGTTCAGGCTGGATTTCAGAAGACAAACAGAGCAAGAACTCTTCACATGCGGAAAAAGGAGAAAGGTTATTTAGAAATTCTCTCGTGTAGATCTCTCAGCAGTGACCAACAGGCAGATGACATCCTTTGGTTTGATGATGTTGGTATGTTACATTCTATAGCCCTAACATAGACTATATAATAAAAGCAACTGGAAACATCCAAATAGGCAGTACTTAAATTTTAAAGACAGTCATAAGAGTCACCTGCTGAAGGCAGAGAGTTGTCTCCAGCAACTACAAAGGGAAAGTAATACTCACCTGAAGTAATACTTCAGGAGTGAGTATGAAAATCTGTGCACAACCCATTTTGTAAACTGATCTACACCAAAGTGCAATACCAGGTAGAGAAGCAAAATAAGCAATTCCAGTCATGAATCCAGACAGTCAAGGTGGCAAATCAGGATACAAACTGAAAAGAGCAAGCAAGGTGGCAGTGACACCTACAAAACACAATCTGCAATTTAAATAAGAATCAGTCTATTACAAGTACACATATGCCAGCAGTACTGGCACTTCATCCAGGCATCTTTAAACCTAAGAGGCAAATTTAGGTGGATGGCTGAATAATACCAGTTGTCTCAAAGAGTAAGTAAATCTGGGTGTCTGACCTGCCCAGCTGTACATGCAGGTCTTTTATCAATTGCCCATCCAGCCCAAGACCCAATTTATTCTTTATAAGATTTATTAACTTCTCTGTAAGCTGGGCTACAATAACTTGCATAGACAAGAAAAATAAACCTACCTCTTTCTAACTGAATCCCAAACATAGTCCAGCAAGTCTTAGGTTTTAGCATTCAAAACGAAGTATGATGGAAGAGTCTTTCTGCCTTATGTTATTTTTTTTTTTCCCCCCAGCCATGGTCAGTAAAAGGAAATATCTACATCTGTTCTTGGTTCACATGCATGAAAAACATTTCATAAAATGAAAACAGGTTTGAGATCATTTAGATTTCAAAACTAAACCTTCAAAAGCAAATTACCTACAGAAAGTACATGTGTGGGTGTATTCCTATTTCACTGCATCAACAGCCTTAATCAGGCTTGCATACTATTTCTGATTATGGTTCATTATATAAAATCACGTTGATAACAGTTCAGCAAGAATGTTTCTTAATCCTTTCTGAAAAAGAGAAATACTGTACTCACACCACTTTTCACCCTTGATGTGTATGTGGGGGATGACTTTCCCCAGCCATGCATGACTTGGTAAAAGCCATCGCAGCCAACTTTAAACCACAGGAATTGGCTTGAACTATCCATCAGCATAAAGGCTGCAGCTCCGCCCTATGCTGAGGGTGGTAACACCTGCAGAATCCTCCTCAGCTCTGCTTGCCACTGCAACCCCCAGGTCCTTGCAGATACTCCACAGAAAGCAAACTTGGAAGGCTAATGTGCCTCCCTGCTCACACAGAGTCAAAATGATTCCTACTGCATCAGCTGGAGCCACATCTGCTCACAAGTGGAAGGCCCTGCTTTGAGTTCTAGGGAGTTTTTAGCAATACAAACAGTACTTTGAAGCCAAATGTGCCTTCTTTGATTTGCAGGGCTGCATTTTCTTAAGCATGCACACTTTCTTTTTGCTTGTCTACTCTTCTTTTACTCTGAAATGGGGATTTTATTGTTGGGCAGATCAATATCTGAAAACTACTTGAAAATGTCAGCAATTGTGAAGCATAGCAAATAATTCCTCAGTAGGATTTCTGATCTGAAAGGGATCATTCCCATGCTCCACAATATGCGTGTTACATTTCAAGATAAATTAGGTCTTGATTTCACCCTCTGAAGACTAGATGATTTTATATCTTCTTCCATTAAGGAAACTTTGCTCAGTGATACCATCACTGTTGAAAGCAACTCATCTTTCTATACTGAAACTTGGAGTTTTTCCTGGGGAAAAGCTTTCAGAAAAATGGTTGTCTTTTATGACAAGTTGATTCAGTAAACAGTCTGATGTTAGCAATGCTCGGTCTTCATTATAATTCAAAATTTCCCCTTGGTCACAATAGCAGCAGTGTAGGGTCTACTTTGACAAACATCCTTCACAAAATCTAACCCCAAAATGGAGGGTTTGAACACAGGCAAACATACTAATGTCACACTTAAATTGGTGCTTTTTAAGTGCACAGAAAGAGTGACACCAGCACACTTCTAAAATTCAGATTCTACGTACTTTTATGAACTCCTGTGTTACCGTTATTTCAATAGTAAGTCACAGTGTCAAGCCACAGCCTCTGAATCTAAGCAGAAATGTGAGAGGTGTCTCTCACAAGATGAGATAGAACAAAAGCCCTTCGCTGCTAGCAGGGGCAATTGCTAAATTTCTACAGACCTGTTGAGAAGAGAGATTTCCAACAAGCAATAAACCCAAGCAGATGGGAAAACCAGAGCTCTCAAAACACAATTTATCTTCCTACTGAAGGAAATCCTCTTCAATAATTACATAAGTTTAAGTCTCTAGGATTTTACAGAAATATGCCAGTGTAACTAAGCTTTCTTATGTGCATATATCAGTTTGAAGGAGGGTTGGGGGGAAAGGAAAAATAAAAAATCAGACCCTATCGGCTCAATCTGGGTTGTAACCCTCCCTAAACCTTCTCTAATTGTCAAGCCTACCGTAAGCACAGCAATGAGACTACAGCAGACAATCTACTTGCAGTAGGTCACACACAACAAGAAACTGTTACACCTAAAAACATTGCATGGTTAGTTCTACAGATACTTCTTTTTTTCACTACTTTATCCTTCATGCTAACCATATGATCATCATTTACCAAATTCAGTGAGTCAGTTTTTCTAGTAGTGAGAGATGATTCAAAATAAAATCACAGTTTTAAAACTGCCTGGTGAGCATGGATTCCTAAGACCACACAAGTGCTTCCAAATACTTTTATACTGAAAATATTTGGTTTTCTTCCAAGTAAAGCACTTAGAGTAATTTCTGCTCACCTGTGCTTTTATACAGACTTGCCAGAAGTTGCGCTGAGATAAGCAATCATTCTAGTTGCAAATTTCAAACATATGAAGTGTGAGGAATTACTAATCTCTCTCTGAAATTAAACATATGGAATTTATGACAATCTTCAGTAGTTCACTACCTCAGAAGAGAGAGCAAATTTGATTTTTTTTTTCTTATTAGAACAAAATAATACAGTTAGTGGAAGAAATTCTACAGTGAAATGAAACAGTTTTTTTAATCTTTAGACTGCTGTACTTTTTTTTTTTTTTACTTTCTGAAAGGGGTGGGGAGAAGTTATGTGCTACGAAATCATGGTGTGTCCACTGAAATATTACAAACAGTTCTGTTACTGTAGAAACAGAAAATTTTTATAAAGCAACCAACAAAGATGCATAATTAATTATAAATCATAACCATGACTTATGGATGCCGAAACTTAAGAGGAAAAAGCTGTCAGGTAAGTTCATATATGAAAAATGTCATCAGAGGTTTCAAGTGCAAATAGTTCAACGTGAAGTTGAGGAAGTTCTTCAGGCAGACTTCTAGAAACTAGGAAACATAGCATGACGTGTGCAACTATTTGTTTGCTCCTACCTTTCTCTTTCATAGAAACAGATACAGCACTTGCCTGATTCAGAACAGGTCTTGCTATGTTCTTACCTAAGACTAAAATATCAAGTTTCATTAATAAGAGAAATTAGCTTAAGGGAATAAATGCTTTTTCTATTACGATCTCAGATGAAAAGTAGTAGCAAAATCCTTAAAAACTGTTACACTTGCACTGCCTGTAAGTTTGAGTTAAAAACTTGGCTATTACTTCTGTACTGCAAATCTGTCTCCCAAAATCTAATTCGAGGGCTTTAAAAAAAGGGTCATTAGGTCAGAATAGCCAATAAATTGAGGGGAAAAAAACCCTGAAACAAACCAAAAGGTAAGGCACATAATAGGAAATGTCTGGGGAGGTACAGTATACACTAATTAGTATAGACTAATGCAGTTTCTGAAAATTAAATTACTTTCAAAACTCAGTTAACTTCAAAATACTCATTTAAGATCTATTGCTCAGACATCAGCTATTCACAATATCAAATTACAAAAATAAGCATTTTCATGTTTTGGCAGTGTGCAAGTGTATGCAATCACAGCATCAGGACTACATCTAACAGGTTATTTTAAAAGCTAGTTTGAGGATTTCTCCTATCACAGCAACTTCCCTAACAAAAAGTTCTTTCCCTGAAAGTCTTGTCCTTATTGAATCTAAACCTAAAACATTTAAGTCTTGTCTTCTCTGAACTGTCCCCTAAAGGAGACTTTGGCTTTGTCCTCACTGATTATAGAGGAAGTCTACAAAACCACACTCTCTAGGCTAACATTAACTAGCTGAAGTGGCACTCTCCACCCGTTTGTCAACAGAAAACCTCTTGACAAAACCATGTGAGATAATAGGAACATGCAAATCAAAACCAGAAGAGTGGAAAGGTACAAGATTATTTTAAAAGTCAGAGGATCCAAACAGTAAGAAAATAAACAGTGAAGAAAAAGGATGTGCCTGGGAAAACAAGAAATCTAATACCTTCTTTTCCCTGATGTTTTTTATCCATTCATTCATTACAGCCACTAAATGTGGAACTACTTCACATTTCACTACAAAGCTTACTTTTTAAAACAGAATGAAAAGCTTTGATTTCAAGGTGAAAAGTACATTATATACCAGCAACAATACCATCTTAAACTGAAAAATCTGCATACACTAGATGTTACAGAGCTGTGCACTGCTACTATGCCACAGTACTGTATAACTGATAAACAAAAAATCAGTTCATGATACTGACATATTCTAAATGAACTGTGCAAACAGTGCACTGAGAACAGACTGATATTGCCATTTTTCAAATGGCAGTTGTTTTAGAACTGGTATCATAACTTCCCACTCATACAAAGTCACTGCATCAACTCCCACTATTTTATTTAACTTCAAGGAGAAAAGTCATAAGTTCAAAGTATGGCATGAGAAAATATTTTAGTTTGAGTATATGTGGAATGTGAAGAAAGCAAGAAAGTGCAGTGAGAGAAAAAAAGGCAGAATGTAAGCTGCATGAAAGTCACAGGCAAAGAAACTGGGATGCTGCTGCATTAGTGCTAACACATATGAAAATTAAGTCAATGGATCTCCTTCCACTGCTCCTGCAAATGATCACTGAGAGATTAAAGCATCTGAGAATCATGGAAGAACATCCCTTTGAATATATGTAATAATCTGAGTTACACGATGCTAAAATTCTCCAGCTCATTGCACTTCATGGACTGAATATGGCGATTATTGCTGCTGTGAGAATTAAGTTTTACTGACCCTGGTTATATCTTTGTGAAAATTATTCATGTTCCTAGTCCAGATTCAGAAAAAAATTTTTTTGAGGAATGGAAGAGTATTTTAATTCTTCAGTTCTTACTTAGCACTGTGTTTTTATCTAAATTACATACCCAAAGTAAATTAAGGCAATCCTCCCTGACTAAAGAATTTGTAGAAGAGATTTAAGAGTTGGACTCCATGATCCTTGTCAATCCCTTCCAACTCAGAATATTCTGTAGCCATAAATGGTTGGTGGATTAAATTCAGTTTTAAAAAGAACACTTATTTTGAAGTACAGTGTGCTGGTTTTGGCTGGGATAGAATTAATTTTTTTCACAGTGTCTAGTATGGGGCTGTGTTGACACAGGGTTGATAATATAGAGATGCTGTTGTTATTGCTGAGCAGGGCTTACACAGAGCCAAGGTCCTTTCTGCTTTTTGTACTGCCACGCTGGAGAGGAAGTTGGGGATGCAAGGGAGGTTGAGAGGAGACACAGCTGAAACAGGTGACCCAAACTGATCAAAAGGATATTCCAGACCACATGACATCATGCTCAGTATATAAAGTAGGGGGAAGAAGGAGGATGGTGTTTGTCTTCCCACATGTGATGGGGCCCTGCTCTCCTGGAGATGGCTGAACACCTGCCTGCCCATGGGAAGCAGTGAATTCACTCCTTGTTTTGCTTTGCTTGTTTGCATGGCCTTTGCTTTCCCTATTAAACTGTCCTTATCTCAACCCACAAGTTTTCTGGCTTTTACTCTTCTGATTCTCTCCCCGAACCCACTGGTGGGGGAGTGAACGAGCAGCTGTGTGGAGCTTGGCTGCTGGCTGGGGTTAAACCACGACAACAGTAATTCAAAAGTTGCATTTATTTCCATTGTATGAACACTATTTTCATTTTGATGCACTTCCTGCTGCAGTACATTAACCCAAAGCATTAGTGATAATAGCAGAATCCAACTCACATCCACAGTAACACATCCCTCCCTACCTCACATGTGTCCTCAAGCAAGTGGTCAGAGCTCCCTTAAGATACATCCACAGAAGAAAACTAAAGCATTAAGAACACAGACCAGAGACTTAAAATTGAACTTCATAAAGACAGAAGGCAATGCTCAGTGCAGAGATGATGCAGAAGTCTGAGAAACAGAAACAATCATGACTACTACTTGTGAAGGTAGTGTGAGTACACTCAGAAAGATTAGCTTCCAGTTTTAAAAACCAAAATGAAAAGTTCGTAAATAGAAAATTATTTGAAATATTAATATGAAAATTATTTCTTAACCAAAACAGTTATGTATCAGCACAGCAGCTAAAATGTACATACTTAAAATACTATAAAGATACACCTTCATCATCACTGATATACAGGAATTCCTATACAGATAGGCCAAAAAAAATTAGACTTGCATTAGACCGGTGGGAAATGAATCACTGAATAACAAATTACTATACTGTTTTTGAGGTGTAACAATTTGGTGAGCAGTCTGAACAGATGCTGACTGATAATGAGAAGAAGTGGCAGCAGTAAAGTGCTGTATTTCTAGGGTATTGATTCTTACAAGTATTATTTTAGATCAACAACCTAACTTCCAGCAGAGAGGCTGTATTAGCACACAATTCCTGCGGCTAATGATCAATAGTTAATCAGCAGAGGAGAAAACGAGCAGAGATAAGCCATCGGTGCATACAGAGATTTACCAAATACCTGGAAATACTTGCGCAAAACAAAACATGCTGATAACAAGAGTGGGAGAAAAACAATCCTTTAGTAAAAACCAGCATTTTTGCATGAACTGGCAGTATAAATAATTTATTAACCATATCACCATTCAAACCACAACATAAGTAAGCAGACAGTACTGTACTACTGTATTTTACAGTTAAAGTAATTTCACATATAGTAGAAACTTAAAAATTACTGTTCCTGGAGCATTCTTAGATGCTTTGAAAAAATTTTGAAGTCTTTTTCAAACACTCCCATGCTGTCACGTTTATGACTGCCAAGTTGAGGACACTACAAAAATGCAGAGTTCCTACAAGTGGCTTTAAAGACCTTGATATGGGCAAGAAAAGGAAAAGATTCAATTATTCTTTTTTCCTTCTGATTATACTCAGAACTTCATTATGACCTGGTGATCCTTTTAAATCCATTTGTCAAACACTGCCAACACCTCCGAATGTCTTCTTTTGAGAGCAGATCATCATGTCAAAGTATCTAAGAACTAACAGGTTAAGAAATCCAAATCAAACTTTAGACTCATAAGCACCTGGCTTAAAAAAAATGTTTTGTTTTAAACCCATATTCTCTTTACTATTCTGCATAAAAAAGCCTTATTGGTAGAACTTGAATTATTATAATTAATCCTCTTGTTAAACCTTTAAAACATAAATGTGGGGACAGAATGAAGATCACAGGTCTTTTACTATTAAAAAAAGTTTTAAAGTGGTTTCGGTTTTGTTAGGATAACAAAGATGACTTTAAAGTCAAATAATTACTTGAAATAACCACTGTGTACACAACCAAACCAAGCAATACACTGGGCCGTGCCACAGAAGATATGCAATAGCTAGATATTAAATCCTTTAAGTAAATGGGGGGAAAAAAGTTCACCACTAAGGAGATCCCATTATCAACAGGCTACAGTTTTGGTCAGAGAACACGCTACTGTGGTATGCAGCACACTATGCTCTGCTTCTCTGATGAAGTCACTAGCCAAAATAAAAATAGACATCTTAGTAGTATGGATTTCTCTTCAGGATAGGGGTCCCTTTTGTATCTTTTTATTTTATATGTATGTAGGAAGAAATAAAGGTACTGTCAACCATTAATGCAAGACTAAGAAAAATCTAGTGTGAAACAATCCGCAAGTTCGTCTTCCATTTAAGAAGCAAACATGCAGGTATATTCAATGTAATTACAAGCATTTATTTCCCATTGTCTTTCCATTACCTCAAAACCACAGTGTTATTTCTTTTTTCTCCAAAATCAAGGCCCAAAGTTGATTTCTATATCCTTGATAAATACAAGTGTGCACACATTCATAAATCAAGAATACTATGGGGTTTCTTGTGAAGTAGAGACAGAAACTTCAGTCAGTGGCTTTATCAACCTGCACAGCAATTGGTTTTCTTTCCATGCTCCTTACTAAAGATGCATGCTGGAATGTATCAAAGATTTTCACAACAGACAACAGAATGACTGCTTCACTTACCAAGTAAAAATCGAAAACAGAAACATGAAAACCATGTATTTAAAAGATGGAGCAGTGAGTTGCAAATGTAGCCTCCTCCTCTACTACTTCCAAATTATAGGATTAATTTTTTTATTCTCCTAAGTAAGGCACTAGAATTGGGGCATCAATCCTCCTACATATCAAGCCACATTCATTTCTGGGTTCAATTTTTAGTACTCCTGCACTGTGTTTTCATCACTAGTTCTATGTACTATGCAAGTGTCAGGAGACAAGGAAGCCATTAAAAGGCAGTGGTATTTCAAGGAGTTATGGCTACATCAATAAAGAACTTGCAGCAAGAAAGAAAACCCCACTGAAACTGGAGAACAGCATGAACTAAAACTCTTCTCTGCCTTTTGCAGAAACGTATTCTTTGCCCTGGTTTAGTAACTGAGAGAGAATTTGCTACAGTCAGGAGACTGAAGCAAAAGCCCTGTGTACCATTAAAATCCTACTGAGAACATTCATGTGTGAAATCTCAGTAATGCACAGGACTTGTGCTGGCCATCCAATTAATATCCAAGTTTACGACACAGCACCAGCTTTTATCTGATACCCACAGCTCTAACCACCAGACAGAAAAAAATAAATAGAATGTACTAACATTACCTACATTTCCAAATTTTTCCAAACTAAATTCTTTTTCTATGATTCCTTACAGACTGAAAACTTACAGAGTTTCATCATTTGCAAGGTCCTGCAGCTGGCTTCTCAGACCAATTATTTAACAAATGTTTATGGTGCTTTAACAACTGCTTTTCATTTACAGAAGTTGAGGTAGTTATGAACTGGAGGAAAACATTAATCCTAATTAGCTTTGATCCCATCACCAAAAAGAGCTGGATCATCACTCTGCCGAAGACTTCTCAACTTAGTGCTTGATTAAGAGTTCCCCTGCTGAGAACTCTATTTATTTTGAGCTCTTGTCTTGTGATGCCATGAGCTTCCTGAATATCCACGTGTGTAACAAGCTTTTCAGAGAGGACTGGAATAAAGGAATAGATAAAGTTACAGAAGTTTCCTGTCAAGGAATTGGTCATGATGACAGTACTCACAAAAGGAGGAGCAGTTTGGGTAAACTGCAGGAATAGGAGTACGCCAAGCAAAGACCCTGCGTTCTGCTTTGTACAATCTTTTCCTCTCTTTTCTTATCTTTCTTAAATTCAGTGGGTTTTATGCTTTGGGATTTTTTTTTTATTGCACTCCAACACTGATAAATCAAAGATAGCTGAGGAGTTTCTGTGAAGCCAAGTTGTAGGCTCCAACTTTCAAGGTAACTGAAATAAACTCCTGAAACACCAGTGGCCCCAGTAGAGCAAACTGGACTAAAAGAGATGGACAAAACAAGGGTTAGCAGGAAGAGAACATGCAGGATGGAAAGAAACTATCCCATCACCTCCTGTCCTGCAGATCTGAATGACATTACCAGTGGTTGCCAAGACCAACAGGCCCCATTTATTTGTACAGTCCTGGTGCTCTCCTCTCCCCGGTACATATATCTGTATATCATTTCTGTACCATGAATCACTATAGCTAGAGCTAACCTGCAGATGCACCCTGCTTGGCAAAGCAAGGGGCAGCAGCATATGTAGCCATACAGGATCAGTATGGTCTAGATTTTAACCAGCCGTGATGTCTGGACTACTCCTCTACTTAATCACCAGTTTCACAACCATTTACTCCATCCCAAGAGCTTTACACCTCTCAGCAACGGAAATCAGCAGCCAGTTAATATCCAAGTCATTGGTGGATTTTTTTTTCTTTTGGGAGAGAGGGAGAAGTAAAAGAAAAGGACTGATGGACAGGCAAATCTAGTCACAAAAGCCACACCTCCTTAGCAAACCCATACTAAATGCAGTCCCCCTACAAAAGATCCCCTTGAAAAATGAACCAACAGACTAGTGAAAGTATTTACATAGGAAAAATTCTTGTATGTTGACAAAGAACAGAAACTTCAAAAGGAATACCTGTCAAAAGACCCAATCTAACAGTGCACAAGGAAGGCTAGGAAATCTTCACGTGACAGGGCTGCTTTTCACATGTCTTTAAACGTGAAGCCACTAGCTGCTAACCGATAAGAATGGAGGAGATCCCACCCAACACCTGCTACAGCAATTCGGTTTAATAGCAGTCCTTCACCAGCACTGACAATTACTCCCACGCTCCCCTGTGAGAGACTAATGGTTTGCTAAAAATAAAACAGAAATTAGCATGTACAGCAAGCTGCCCGAGATATACGCTGTTTGACAGAAGGTGATATTAATCAACCTGCTGATGAGCTGATGTCCAGATTTCATTTCAAAAGATTTTGTCCTATATCTAGAGATTTGGGTCCCTGGCTGAAATGGCAGGATGCAGTATTACTTTTTGCTCATTTTATTATTTTCTACAGCCTCCATCTTAGCACGCACTAATAATGTTCACACTTACGCAGGGGGGAATAATTCAGTACCAACATCAATTTGTGTACAGCAGCTGCTAAAAGCTGAAGTTGTCAAGAAACATGAGATGACAAAGCAGAACACAACACCCTCCAACTGTACCAGCAATCAACGACATTTTCGCTAGTATGTGAATCTTTAGCAAGCAGACCAGGGCTTACTAAGTCACAGTGGCAGGGAAGGATGGGAAAAGAGCAAAAAATACTTTTTAAAATCTTTCTGAATATGATAGATGTCAAAAACATCAATCAATAGCTTATATGTAGGATGCAAGTAATGAAGACTGTATCAGTCTTCCAAAAGAATTGCTCTTATCTGTTTTAAAATAAAGCTGAATAGTCATTAAGTAACTAATAGATGATAAATGCAAACAATATATAAGATAAAGTATTTTTAAAAACTGTGTAATTAATTAGTTCTGTAAGAAAAGGTCTAATTTTACAGTTAAAAAAAGTTATACAGATGTTAAGCCCTGCCTCCTGTTAAATACTAAGAAAATAATCTAAATTTACAGTGGGAAAAATATAATTTTTCTTAAATACAAAAGATGAATAAGATGCTGTATACAAAAAATTCCAACCCACAAACAACCTTGAGCTTGTTTTATGGAAGCAAGCCAAATTAATTCCATATTTCAAATCTACAAGATATGTGTGTCACACAGAAGAAATACTTTACATTATTTATACTTGCTCTTAAAAGAGAATAGCCATCATATGAAATGATTACTGTCTTACCTGGTCAAGTGGGTTAGATCAAGAAAAGACATCAAGAACTACAGGTCCAGATTTCCCCCTCAAAGATAACAAGAAAATTTCTGTCTGCCTAGGAGGACAAAAATAGCTAAAACTCCATTTCTTTTTTCAGTTGTATGAAAAATGTAGCCTTTAAAAAGAAAAGAGACATCATGGATGAGCCCACTGGCAACAAGTACATCTTCCTGTACAACCAGGATACCACCAGATTGTAGGTGGCAGTGTCACAAGGTCAGATCAGACAGAAGACTTGAAGAAAATACAGGCAATTCCATAAGAAGAGAAAGGTCAGTGGTTAAGAGGCAAGAGAACTGCAGCCCAAAAGCTGCTTCTTAAATAAGGCTCACTTCTGCCACATGTTCATCTCCAATAGGTGATGTACAGGTTAAACCAGTGGTACTACAGCATTTCACAGTTCTTCCCCACCAACTTTTGACATGTAATGACCAACATCTTGATTTAAGAATCGTTACTTAGCAAAAATATCCCTCATTTTCAAGTCACATTTTCTCTAGCGCCTTTTATTTAGTCTCATAGCTACCAAACACCTTTAACTATTTCCAACAGAAAACAGTTAAAGAATCAGCAAAAACATGCTAATTAATATTTAACATAAATGCATCATAAAGAGGGGACCTTTATGGGCAAGCTTGAATTGAAAGATGAAGGTATCACATGATAGGGATGTAAAGTTTTCATATAAGGATGTAAATGTTTCAATCCCACCAAAACTATTAGGTTATTTTTTTATACCTCAGCATTTACACTTAGGCAAAACCCACCAAATAAACTGCATTACTATGATACTAATGTTTCTTGGTAGTGAGCCATTCATTGACCTCTTCAGCCTCCATTAAGACATCATGGAGGAAGTTGCAGCTGAAAATGTAAAGCACAGAATACACATAATTCTTGTCTAGGTCAGGCGGTAAACTGAAGTAGTAAAAAAAAAAAAAAACAAGTTTTAAGGCTAGTTTTTACATTTCATGATTTTCCTCTTCAAAATATTTCCCCTGAAGGGAGAGAGAGAGAAAAAAAAAAAAGGAACCCATCAGAACATCAGAAAACCATTAGTTAAATGGTCTGCAAGGCTAACATTCATCTCTCTGTAAAAAGAACCTCTATGGAACAACGGTGTACTCCCTATTAGAACAAATTACATTTTACCAGAGAGAAAGAAGGAACTTAAGACTCAATTGGCAAATGTCACTGTTACCACAGAAATATTATCAGCTCGTTCACAATGAAGACTTCACACATGATTATTTAGCACACGTGAAAAATAATTTTTTGATTCTAAAGTTTGTACTGATTGCAGATAATCTGCCTCTGTCTTACAAAATACTGATTATATGTGCAAAGAAATTAACTATTTTACTATCATTAAAAAAGGTGTCCCCAATTTGTTTGACACAGAAAAGCAAATGGTTACAGTTTATATTCAGTTTTGTATACAGTATCACATTTTCTTTTAATCAACTAGGATCAATTTTAGTATTTAACACAGTGGAAAACATGTTTTTATTTCAAACCTGACGGCAGTATTACAGAGTGACACAGAGAAGCTTCTGACACAGGTACTGGATGGGCCAATCAGGGTTAATGTACAGCTGGATCTGCTCTTCACAAACCAGGAAGGCCTGGCTGGGGATGATGCTCAATGGCAGCTTTGGCTACAGTGACCAGAAAGAAAGTAGTAGAGCGCACAAACCTGGAAGAGGCAGTATGGGAAAGAGAAGTCCTTGGCTAAATAGAAAAGTCCTGATTGAGTCCAGGGCAAAATAAAACTATATACAGGAGACAGAAGCAAGCAGACACTTGCAAGGAAGAATTTGGAATCATTGCCCAGGCACAAACGCAGTTGTCAGGAAATTCATATATAATACCACCATCACGTGGAACCACCAGTAATTTAATACATCTAAATAATTTGAGATGAAAACAGAATCACTTCAGTAAGTAGAATAAGAAATAAACAAAAATGCTGACAGAGTTGAAAGAATTTAAAAGCAACCTTGTATCTTGAGCCTTATTGATAGAAATTCCTCCAGCTTTTTTTTCCCCATAATTTCTTTTGTTCATAAAATCTATGATGGAAACACAACAAGCAACTTCCTACATTGGAGATTCCAAATCTTAAACCATTGAATTATCTTCCCTTATTTCCCTCTGCCACCCAGATTTTAAGGGTATTCCACATAGCTTCACATCACACCCTAACTGTTCCTCTAACAGACCTTCATGTACAAAGATACTACATAATCTACTTCAGAAACAGCAGATCAATGGGTATTAGACCTCATAGAATACAGCTCAGAGAAACAGATTCTCCCCTTCCCAAATTGATTATCCAGTCATTTAAAGACATGGGTGTACCTTATTTCAGGCAAAGATCAAACACCCTAAAACTTTACTCCACTTTATGTTACCAAATATATTTGCTTAAAATCCTAGACTGAAAAGAAAATCCACATTGCTGTTTGACCTCCAAGTGACTTCAACTGACCTACAAAGAGAAAACCTCCTTTGACAAACAATAAAACTTGCTAAGAGGAAAAGCCTCATGAAGGACTAGCATAGGAAGGCAGACAGAAGGTGACATGGTGGCTGTTTAGATGCAAACTATTGGCAAACTGCTGGAAAAGCTACATATACTTCTCTCTTTAAAAAAAAAAAAAAAAAAGAAAGAAAAACAAAACCCAAACAAAAACAGAAGAGCCAGCCAAAACAGTTGCAATTACACTGGCAAATATGGTATAACTAAGTTTTCAGAGTGAGCTGGCAGCAATGAAAAACTTTATGTACAGCAGATTAATTTTAATTTTTGAAGCTGAAGATTACATGACTCAGCCTGTACTCATCATCTCTATGAAGACATCGTTCTGCTGCTGAAATGTCAGCTCCTCAGCTTCAGCACGCAGCAGAAATTGAAGCGCAATGTTTGCTATTGAGAATTCAAGCCAAAATGCTATGTCCTTTCTGCAAGTTTGAAGTAAAGCCAATGCAGCATTCTATCCACCAGAAAGTCACATAATGGAGAACAGATTCTGCTCCGTTCAGCTACATGGTGGATTCCTCTGACTCTCACCTCCACAGGCCAGTGCCTAAGACAGAGTTCAGCATATTAACACAAGTGCTTCCTCATCAGCATCACTATGCTTACTGTCCTTAGCGGCAAATTATTTGCAAATACCCTACCACCTAATAGACACAGACAGTATGCACCTGAAAAGAAAATAATTCAGAGCCCGTACCATCACTGGTTTTTTGGGTAGGTGTTTCAGACCGACAGTTTCCAGTTCTGGTTGAAAAGCAGTCATGTAAGCGTTCAAGCTGCAACTGAGGTAACTATTCAAGTTGCAGTTTATCACAGTGCTACACTCATGTAAGCCCTAGTAACATCTTGGATGGTTTAAGGCTTTACTTTTTTTAAAGGCTAACAACAGACATGATATTTTGTACGTCCTCCTTCAGCCTCAATCCAGATTTACACATTAATAAACACTACATCACAAGTTAGCTTCGAAGTATAAAAAACAATGTGCCATTCCTAAATATTTCACCATGTTTATCAGTTTAATATTTTAGTTTCAGAACAAAAGCCATTAACAGAATTACCATATTCCTCCTAAGGTTTTAGTCTACATATAATACACTTTCAAACATAAGTAGCAAAAGAAAAAAAGAAAAAAAAACCCACAGACCAACCCCAGCCCTCAGCAAGCATTTAACAATTACTCTGTGTTATGGAAATTAAATATCTACGAAGAAGCAAGAACAAAAGGGGGGGGGGGGTAAAATTCCACTGCAAATGCTCCTATAAGTTCTGTAGATAATTTTTTTTTCTCCATTGTAGATTCAAATTAATGTGGTGCAGTATTGCTCTAAGCATCATATCTTTTCCTCTTCTTCCCTCCCCTTCCTTCCTCACTTCCCTAAGCACACCTCCTGCCCCAGAAGATGTAGGTAAACATTTTAAAATGTTAATGGAGATATTGAAACAGGAAGCTGAAGCAAGATTGGATTCCTCTATAAGGAGGGTGGTTGCTCAGATCAACTGTTCCTTGAGACCATTCAATTCCCAAATCTGTCCTTTAAGAGGCTCCCATGGAACCTCCCTGTGCAATTTCTATGGAGCCCACAGCTGGAAAAATATCAGAAAACCCAAGAATGGCTAAAAGAGGGCAAAATTCTTCTCTTGCAGGATTCTACACAGAATAAAGAGGAACAAACCAAGACCTCTCTTTCTACCTTCTGTGTCCCCACTTTCAAAAGTTTTGGTAAAGATATCCCAACTTAATATCCAAGAAAACAAAAAACCTAATTAACTAAATACAAAGCAAAGCGAGAGTCTGTTTTACAAAATTTGAGATGAAGGGTCAAGGACATTTACTTGACTATGCATATATTAATAACTTATGGATGGGGACAGGAATTTATGAGTTTAAGTGACAACTATAAACTCAAATATTGACTTTAGCCAACCCATAATAATTTTGAGAGTTTAAGGTGGAAGTACATGTCTTCTGTTTCAATTCCAGTATCTCTAAAGCAAGTATCAGAAAGCTTTCCATTATACAATTATTAGTAAAGATATCTGCATGTCTACACGTGAAGGAAGTTGCTCAGTTTTCCTGCAGGGGGGAAATCAGGTTAATAGTACGGTCAGTAGTGTGAAACAGAGAATCTGTAAACACTGTACCCGTTGATATACTATTTTCAACTTTTCAAACCTCCTTTGTGTAAATACAAACTATGTTTTAAGGCTTACAACAATTACCACTTTTCTGGAAAAATTTGTCCGAGGAAAAGTGAAGAAAGGTCCCACCCCTAACAGTATTTTCCAAATACTATGTTCGTACACAAGATTCTAAGCACCTACAGTCTAGGTTCAAAGAACAGGACATCCTTTTTAATTTATTTATTATTTACACACACACATACAAAGGGAAAAAATTTGATTGGTAAATCAGTTGTACTGTCTACCAAGTGCTGTTTTAACTGCTTAGCCTAGTACCTAGCATAAGCTTTAAGAAGTGGTAATATAATTCATTAATGAAGGAAAAAAAAAGGCACTACTGTTTTAAACATTTCCAGCATGTAACATCATCCAACCTATCCATGATTTTAGGAAGGTTACAACATATCCACAGCTTAAGACAATTCATCACATCCTTCAGTGACTGACTATAAAGCCATCATTCTAGGTACAACTTCAGCCAACTTCTTCCAAAACACATTAGTATAATGTTGCATACTGTAGATAAAGTATGCCATATTTAAATAATGAAAAACATAAGATAGCATCCCTAATTGTGACCCTTAAAGATACGTTACCAAGTGTAGCTCAGACAGAAAAATGCTAATGACAAATATAACCTTGAAACATGAGAGTAAGAGATAACTATTAATAGAAGGCTAATCTACAGTCTCACTTTACATAATACACAAAATTGCAGTAAAATCAAAGTGCACTAACATCAACAACGTACTTCAGAACTTCACCTAGGCTGATGATGACAAGCAGGAAAAATTCTCAGAATTTTTAAAGCATTTTGTTAATGACAATATGACATGACGAAAAGGAAATTCCTCCTGATGATTCATGAAACTACCACAGTAGTTTTCCTCTTTCTGCCTCTCTTCCTGGAGATCACAGTGAAAACAAACCCGGTGTCACTGTGGTAAAACAACACCTGATCCAAATACTATGCGAAATGTACAAATTCGGGGAAACAGCCATTTTGCAAAACTCTAAGATCACAAATACACTCAGACTTTACATTCACTATGATGCTAATTATCTTTCAAAAGGTACTTTCGGAAAAGGGTAGTGACTCAGGTGTGCGTAAGAGCAGAGGTGCTGAGAGCAAGGTTTATGAATACATTTCCAAATATTTTTCAACTTTTCAATCTTTTGGCCAAGATGTGTTACTGGACCCAAAACTAAAGAATAGATAGCATCAGACATTCTCCATTTATGGGGCTCACAAGATTACAAACACTGGCTCAGTTGTCAAGCCAGACATACTCCTTATCTACTGACATATACTTATTTATAACATTTATTTCAAATTTTGTTAAAAACTATTAATTAGGCAGAGTTCTTGATATTCTTGAAGATCTGCCAGATAGGATCTTCTATACCTTTTAAAAGCTAGCATTTTAGGTTTTTTGGTAGCACAGCCAGATTTCAAAAGGCATATTAAGTGAAGGATGGAGGGCAGCTAGTGTTTAACTTGACGCCAGTTCGATGGTCCAGGTAATTATGCACATATGAAATCATACAGAGTAAATTAAGCAAAGCCACCAACTATCACACTGCTACTCAGTAACCTTAATATTCTTTCAAATTACTACTAGTGACCTAATCTCCCCAAAGGCACAATCTTATAAAGCTGTTATTTTTGAAGAACTAAGGTGGTTCTGAAAGCTCTCTGAAAAATTAACTTCATTATAAAAAAAAACCCCTAAGCACAAACCAAAAACCTATATAACTTACACTTGAAATATAACACAGCATACCATTTACTAGTTTACCAGTTTTTCAAAACATGCACACACAAAAGCACAGCACAGTACAATCCTTCCTAGAAAAGTCATCATAGATCAGCTCAGACAGCTGATGTTCCAAGTGGGCAGCTGAATCCATTCGAACAGTGAGTACATATCAGGGTGTGTAACTCTAGACCATGCAGAAGTACTGAGCAGCAGCAGGAGATGAAGCACAAAAAGCAGAGAAACGAGCAGGGTGTTTCAAAGAGACATGCAGAAAGCTGTGGTAAAGGACACACAAGACTGACAAGGTAACATAGAGAACAGGGTAGAACTATATTCAATCAGCAGACTTAACCAGAGGGATACTTCGTCTGTTAGAGCTGACATGGCTATCAGACAGCAGAAAATCTGGGTGGTTATTTATTTAGCAGATACAGCATTACTTTCACACCAAGATGAGCTACACTGAAAAAAAAAAAAAAAAAAAGAGTGGCCGTGGGAACCTGAAAGTGAGGTTCGGTTTAACTGTGAAGCTCCACAAGTGGTTGGTACAGCAGAAGAGAAACACAGGTAAATGTGTTTCAGTTATTTTCAGCATTTGCATCTCAAAACCATAAAATCAAGAAAGTTAACTGAAGCAACCAAAACTTGGAACTTGTTAAGGTCTCCTTTTTAAAACTAAGATTCTTCCAGTTCAAAGTCCAAAGTGCAAAATGTTGGCATGCCCATCTAGTTTTGTGAACTGCCAAACATTTCAATATTTTAAGCGAGGACCTTACAGCTCTCTCATCATGAAAAGTATTCTGAAGAATACATCATTAGCAGTAAAAGCTGGAATATCAACACCTTTTATCATGAAGACTGTCAAAAACTTCTACTACAGAATCTCATTTTAGTTGACTACAACTTCCAGTCTGAGCAGATGTACTTATAAATTCTGGTTTCTTAAAGAAACATGTCACAGTAATAGGAGTTAAAAAAATTATTCTCTATACATTATTCTTGTTATGTCCCACCTTCCTGCACACCAAATATTGACATTAATTGCCAACTCCAGGGAAAAGACTGGCCAGGTGACAAATCTAATAAATGAAGATGTCCATTTGAGAACTGTCAGAAAAAAATTAAGCTATTTACAATTACCAAAGACATAGTATGTACAATTACATACTCTTGTAGCTGATAGATTAAGTATCTAGAAGCAGAAAGATATCCTACAAAGCTCACCGGACAAAAGAAAATTCCACCAGGAAAAAGAACCATTCTACAACAACTCCAGTACAGTACAGTACTGGCAAAGACTCCACAAAAAATAATGAATAATATATTGTCAAAAGGGAAAAAGGTGGCAAACTTTACCAAATACAAAATCATATGCACGAAGCCAATTTAAGAATAAATATGTACATTAAACTACTGTAGATATTTAAATAAAAAGAGAATCCCCAAAATCTGGCAAGCATCTTTAAATTTAGCCTTCTATTGAAGTGTTGTTTCAAGGAGGAGGGTCTCAAAAATAAATCTGTGCATTTAACTAAAAATTTAGTAATTTCATTCATATTCACTGTCATTTGGCAGTATGTCAGGATACTACCTGTGCACAAAAGATCAATTAAAAGTTCTCACACGGATCATAATTTATTATGCCATTTAAACTGGAACAAGTAACTGTCACTTTTCATTTTCCTCTGTGCTGTGAATTTTACTGTGCATAATGAGTGCTTGAAAAGACCGAGTTATAACATCAGTACTACTGAACTGAATTTCCTTGCAAAGAAACTGCCTATGCAGTATTATCATTAAAGCCAAAACCTAATTTATTACTAAAGCGCCTGTCTCAGGGATTCATGCGTTTACTCCACAACTCTTCATGACCACCAATGAAAACAACAGTAACAGAGCATCAGGAGACTGATTTTTTTTTCAAAAAAAACACCTCTGCATTAAACTAATAGCTCACTGGATGTTAAAAAAGTAGAGTCAAACGTCACTTTGGAAGACAACTTCAATATCAGTAAGAAGCTTTAGTTGTTTTAAATAAAAGCAAAAAAAAAAATTATTTTGAAGAAAACATTTTTGAATGCTCTAAGATCCACAAGGAAACTGCATATATACAACTCTGAAGACAGTAACAACTTCTATGGGGTTTTTACAGAATACGGAGGAACAATGTTAGAAAAAGGATAATCCCATATGTCAGAGAAAATAATTAGTAGACCAAAAAGAAACAGTCTTTTTAATTGTTACTACTGGTTTTATTCTAATGTTACCATATAATTTAAAAAATGGACTCAGACCAAACAATTCTAAAGCAACACAATCCACAAAATATCAAATTCTTTTTTTAGTCCAAGATGCCTAAAATACACCAAAATCCACCTTCCCTATTACCACAAATACTTTCCAAGCACTTTGCGTGTGAAGCATAAGGGAAGCAGCAGCTGGAGGCTAGGAGACAGCTGAGCATCTGGTAGAATTAATTTCCTTAACACCGTGACATAACACGTGCCATCCATCAGTGAGATTATTCACTTTATAAAAGTAATGCAATTTGTTTGCTGGAATATAGAGTTTCAAATGCTGAAAACGCTCACTAAATGAGCCATGTGGTATCTTTGGCAGGGGGAACCAAAAAACTCCAAAGCTGAACCACGCTCTCCAGTAGCTTCTTTTAGATGCACTAAAACGTTCTGCAAACACAGTTCCGCCAGCGCAACCTGCAGAGCTAACAGTGAGTAATCCTTACAGCAGCACCGTACTGAGCTAAAAGCAAAAAACGAAAACGCCATTTCCCTATGGAGAAACAACAGTCTCACTCATTTTTTAAAAAGTCCATGAAACACGTGAAAGAAAGGAATAGATGCAGATCAAAGAAGATGTTTTCTCCACTGTCTATTCATATTAGCAGCTGAGACACTATATCAAATGGAGGTCTGATGACAAACAAGATAAAGGTGAATGCTAAACAGACAGGCGATAAATTTTAGAAGGAAATAAAAAATTATGTTTTTTGCTCAGTAACTTTTTTTAAATATTTATTTTTATGGATTGAGTAAGACTCAAATACTTCCCTAATTTTGCTGTAAAGATGAGAAGAACTAACGAGAGCAATATGTGGCATGCCTCTTGAACATCACAATGGAGTTAAGATATCCCTTTGCTGGTTAAACAACTGTAAAAAGCCATAAGCATCTAATTAACTTAACAGGAAACAGAGTCCTGGAACCAGTGCACAAATGGCTCCCTGAGCCCCATCAATATGCCATAGTCTTGATCTGCATATAGTCACCTTCTGGATTTGGCATCACTAACTAACCTAATGCCCCAAACTACCAAAGGTCTGTACTACTATACTACTGTTGTCTCCTTCTCAGAACCATAGCATTAAAAAACTGTTAAACAGCCTTCAGCTACAGCCATTTCCCCCCCGCCCGTTTAAGTCGGGGGGGGGGGGCAGAAGGACTGAGAAAATTTTCTTAAACAGGCCTCTTAACAAACACAATAAAGATTAGTTTTTAAGTTGTGTAAAATGTTTACAGAGATTCTTGATAAAAGCTTAAAAGGCATTTTCATTTAGCCATTTGAAAAAGCAAATAGTATTTATTATATATTAAGCACTACTATGCCCTGAGGTTTCTTCTTGTAGCTCTCACATGTAAATACAACTGATAAAATGGATACGACTTAGCCAAGGCAGAAGCATTAGATTGGGAAATGTTTCATCCTCCCTGGGATGCAACACAGTATCATGCTTCTGCTGTTTCTGCTTACGGATAATTGGTTCCTAGGAGGATGATGTTTAATTAGCATTTAAGACATTCACTCATTTTACAAACTGAATAATGCACACAGCACAGGTAATCCTATACATGGAGCACCGTAAAGGTGATTTCTTCACTGCACAATAATGGAAAGTCTCCAGGAAAAAAGCAGATGTAGATACTGTGCCACCACAGTTAGGACCAAATTAAAGACCTTGAGGAGACGATGTCCAATGCTTAACAATACTGTTTCACCAGCATTTTTTTATATGCATTGATTCATACCACTGCATTTCTCTGAATATCTACAACTACTTGAAATAAGGTTGTACTACGGTGGTGATTGGTCACTTCTCCACAGGAACAAGCATCGGAAAAAGCTGCCCAGGGAAGTGGGAGTCACCATCCATGGAGGTATTTAAAAGATACATAGATGAAGCATTTAGGGATGTGACTTACTGATGAACTTGGCAATGTTAGGTTACTAGTTGGACTCTCATCTTACCTTTTCCGACCTAAACAATTCTGTGATTCTATAACCACTGGCAGCATTTCAGGGGAGAGGACAGGGCTGGAAGCAAGAAGTGTGACAGCCACAGCATGGCTCTGAAATGCTCCTGGATGTGAAACAAAAGTTCCCATGTAAAGAATAAAATGTAATTAGGTGGAAAGCATGCTGGTTTCCCTGTTCTTGCAGATGAAATCAAAAGATGAAAGCTTGTGCAAAGGAAAACACTTTCTTCTGAAAAGACAGTAGGGAAAAAGCATTAAGCCTACACTGTCACAGCTACCGTGCATGTTGAAATTACCTCTTACAGACAGACCTCCTTTCTGCCCTGTTTTATGAGGGAGTGCATAACCACCTTCCTAAGTTCAGAGATTAAACACTTGGGAATTCTGCTGCATTCTCTGCACACAGCTCTGACACCAGAAGGCAGGTGTTCCGTACCTGCAAACACACACAGACAGGAGACAGCACCTCAGAAGGAACCAGCCCATTTTGAGGCTGCTGATGTATTACTACGCAAGTAGGGATCATTACTCAGAGTAACAAATGTCATTCACCTACATGACGCATGCAGGAAAAAGCAGAGATCTCTCTCACACCAGAGAAAAACAAAAAGTCAGAAGGTTTGCTTGACATATACCCTTTGAGGGGACCAGAGCATTTTGCTGTAGCCTAGTCATTAATACTTCAGTTTTCTCTAAAACAGATTATCAAGTAAAACTTCGAAAACACTACAACCAAAGGACTCATCTGGAACAGCTGTTGCATCATTACTTAGACAAATTTTTGTTTCATATATATGGATTATTACTTTACAAATGCTCTATTAAATCTTAAAATAGCAACTTTTTTCTGCAGTATCTCTGCCTCATTCACCACATTGATTGCTATAGCAAATAAAAGAATTTGGCAGAAGTAGATTTACTGTTTTGATTACTAAATCTGTCATAGACACTTCTGACTTTACATCAAAATACACACCACAATCAAGACCTTTCCTTAGACAAGATGTATGCAATTTGACACATCCTATGCACTATCCTCAAGGATAAAATTATTAAAGAACTATGTTTAGGAAGGGCTATCCCCACAAGCTTTAACAAGTTAAAGGTTCACAGCAGGAAACCATACCTTTAAAGAAACTTGGTGTCAGTTTTATAAGAGAGATAACTGAAGAGACAAGAACTCACCTCATCTATATATAAAATGGTGTTTATCACTCCTTAAAATAAAACTGATTCTCAGAAAAGCATATATTTTCTTTCAGAAAAGTTTTAAATACAAAGTGGACATTAGCCAACTGCAATCGTGCCTAAATCAAAATTATTTAGACACATTTCATAACACATGCAAAGAAAAAAATTTAACACATTCATATACATTTAGCTGACCACAAGCATTTTGCTCAGATTTTTCTACTGAATAGCAGCTAATGAATCTCTCCTGACAGACGATCATTTTATTTTCATTTTGAAATTCCTCTCAGCTTTGAGGTTTCATTTCAAAAAAACCTTCACTTTGCTCTCTACAGTGAAGTTGGGAAAGCATGTCTGCAGAATCTGAAGTGCTCACTAAAGCTCGTTTTGTGCTAGGTAACTCAGATGACAACAGAAAAAACTATATTCTTCTCATCAGTTGACCCCTGTATAACTCCCCCTTCACAATCTCACCATTTCTACACATATAAAGCCAAATTCATAGAATGCTTTGGGTTGGAAGGGACCTTCAAAGATCGTCTAGTCCAACCCCCTAGTCATGGGCAGACACACCTTCCACTGGACAGGTTACTCAAAGCTCCATCCAACCTGGCCTTGAACACTTCCCAGGATGGAGCACCCACGACTTCTCTGGGCAGCCTGTTCCAGTGCCTCACTACCCTCACAGTACAGAATTCCTTCCTAATATATAATTTAATCCTAGCCTCTTTCAGTTTCAAGCCATTACATTCACGAGCAACACCTTAATTGCCCCTATACACCAGGTAATATAACCTTCAGTAATATTTAATTGTTATTATTTCCCAAAGCTTTTGCATTTTCAATCCATTTTTTAAGTAACTCAAGCTTTTTTCTGTTATCTTGACCTCAAACATATGTTATTGAAGCAAAGACAAAACTCACATCACCACAGCAGTTCATAGGCCTGCTACTTTAAGAAATCAGCATGTTTAAGTGAAAACAATTGGAGACAGCTTGTAAATACATCCTTTCTTCTGCATCAATAAAATCTTTTAATAGTTTCATACTCTTCAAAACTTCTGCAATTCATTGCATTCTGTGATTTCTCAAGAACAACAGTATTTTCAAATATGATATTACAAATATTTTCATTAATGCAAGTAAAGTATGTTTTCATCTTCCTTGTTTACATCAATGTTCAAATATCTTCATTGGAGACACGATGAAGTTAAGGTTTGACATGTTATTAAGTAAATGCAGGTGAATCCTTCTTCCCAGAACATTCAGTAAAACAAAACCTAAGTCTTAAAAGTAAAAATCAGCATGAAGCCATCATAAAGAGATATGCCAACTAAAAGCATTTTTAGAGAAGATATTTTAAACATACAAACACGGAGGACACTTTTACCAAAAAGTTTAAGACAGTGCTTTGCATATTGTTTTTTCTTACATAGGAAAAAACCCCCAACTTTTTTGTTTTTTTAATAAATTCGGTATTCCATGTTATTGCCTGCTTGGAAAGAAAATCCTCATTAACCTATGGAATAAAGAACAAGAACTATGGCAGCTGGGGATCCAACAATGCTATGGGTTGCTAGCTTCCCTAAACAAGTAGTACTGAGGAAGACAGATTTCCAATAGACATATAGTTCATTGTTTTTCATTGGTTTCATTGGTTCATTGGTTTACAATATTAGTTATACTTAAATTGGAGCCAATGTTTTTTACCTATGCCCATTAAATCTATTCCCTCTCAATATTACCTTGAGCCTGTACTACAGTTCCCCCATGGCTTCCAGCTCAAATTCCAATCCACATAGTAGTATTTTTAGTTTCTGCTTACCCTTCTCCTCTTACATTTTCATATATTCATAGTTAATCTCCCAATGATTTCCTGCTACTCGCCCTACATGCCCATTCAGCCACACAAAAGGTGCACAAATAGTACTGTAACCACAGCAATAAAAAGAGAGATCAGCCCACAGCACAGGCATAAAAAATGAAATCAGGAGAGGGTTAAAATAAACAAAATAAATAGAAAACCAGCCAGGAGAACCATATCAAATCCACAACAATATATGACTAGAATAAATCCTAAGTCCAAACAGGCCTTACAGCAGCGAGTAAGCAATTTGCACTAAGTAAGCACAAATGATAATCAATCACTTCTTTTGCTGGTAAGTCTGCTGCAATCCCATTTAGCTAACCTTAACAATGCTGTACTAAAACATTCTGCAACAAAAACTGTGATGCCACCACCAATAACAAAGTCCATCTCTTGATTACTAGTTCATGAGGTCTTTCACAAAACATGGCATGTCTTCACAATAAGTCAAATTAGCCCCCTCGTCCGGTAGCTTCACAGGACTCACTGCAACTACCGAGAACTCCTAAGCATTAGTCTTGCATCTGAGTACCTTTTCCATGCAAAATAAAATAATATTCATCACATGCTGTTGTCAATTGAAAATCTCTAGTTTCCTCAAGAAGTTGACTTAAACACTTCATAGAGTCTTATGTAGCTCTTAACGTCCTAGATACAGAACATTCCTTGGTTGCTCAATATGCAAAACCCATTCATTGAACACCCTCAACACAAATAGCTAGCTCAAGAATTAGATCTCCAGTATCTTTAAAGAAACAAATTCTCAGTAACATTTTAGGGGTTTTGATCCTGAGTAAAGAATTCTTGAAAACTTTGGACTAAGCAGCATCTATTATGTGGCACTTGGTCTCCTCTCCAAGCAGTTAAGAATGAAAGGAATGTTGTTTATCATCCTAAAATAGCTCTCAGTTAAACACTAATCTTTACCATTGGTCAAAAAGAAAATTTCAGTCATATGGCATTTCAGTTCTAACCTTAAAATATTGCACGTTACAGGTCCTTCCTGCAACTGTATTTTGAGGTTTGACATGCATTTTAAAATTCCTCTTCCCATGATTTCTCAATTTCTCAGTTTCACAAAAATATCTCACATCTCCTTGGAAACCTGAACACAGCACAACAAAGACGCCTGGCTCTAATGCTCAGAAGCAGGTTAGAAAAACAACTGCATTCCCTTGCTAGTTAGGATAGGGTTCAGTGCTTCATTTCTCTTTACTAATATATCTCACGAGAAGCTGTCTCTCTCTCTCTCCCCCAATAAATTTCTTACTTGCCTTCTCAGCCGTTCACTCAAATCCTATCCATTTCTTCACTACTAATTTGCACTCACCTTGAGGCTCAATGAGTTTTCTAAGTACCTACGCATCAAAAGGTAAGCAATTTACGGAGGCTGGCAATGCCCAAGCAATACTCCACTAAGAAGCAAGCCTCCTGCTGCAAAACTCATAAGAATGAAGAGAAATAAGACCCCTTTTGCAGAGATATTTATAATCTTGATCTACATCAGTTGGTTTCTATACCAACTGCTCTTGATCAGCACAAGATACCAAAAAACAACAAAGTAATTTCTATTGTGCTCCATGCCCATCTGTAGATGCCATAACCTCTGGTTTGGGAATTAATGCTGGTACTATCAAAAAAAAAAAAAAAAGTTTGACTCCCCGGTTCAACAATTCTTTAAGTACTACTCTAGTTGCAGTTAGAAAAAAAAAAAAGTGCTGCTTCTCATTTTGAATTTATGACTGCCAAGGGAAGCATAGACATCACTCTAGCCCCCAAAAAGGGGTCCTGCCCCAACCATGTAGTCCTGGGTGTTCAGAGCAGCACTTTCCTGCAGTACTGTTACAGGTTTAGCCAATGTTCCCCTTGCAAAGCCACCTTCACCATTACAACTCAATTAAAAGCTAAAATTCTGAAGGTATTTCCTAAGAATTATACATCTTCAAAGGCATAAATATTCTCTCTCACAGGAATCAACAGTGTTTTCTCAACTGCAACACAGTGGAAAATTTGAATCACCCATTACTGCAGTTTAGTTGAAAGCCTTATAGAGACAGGGCCCAAGAATAACAAGCAACACAGAAATACCACTGTGAAGGAGAAAAATCAGGAAGACTAAGACTTCTCCAGCCCCTCCAACATAGAAAATGGCACATGAAAGGTAGAGAAGAATTTCTGCCCCAGAATACCACAAGAACAAGAGATGATTTTCAGCTAAATGAAAGCTGACAAGTTACTGTCAACGTAAAATGATACTTCTTCATACCTCTACATAGGGAACATACTGTTAAGGGATACAGAACTGCCAAGCCAAAAGCTTAGCAGCCTTAAAGGGAAGAACAAAAGATAAAATTACATTGTAATAGAAAATATTTGAACAACAAAACCCAGGAACAGATACCAAACTCTTTGAGTTTTATGACATAAGTCAAACTGACGGGATCCCAGAGATACACCCCAGAGTATTCTATTGTCATAACTACCTATCGTAGATTTTTTTTTTTGCATCATCATCCCAAGCATCTGTTTCTACTCCTGTTTCTACTCCAAGAACAGATGGTCTGACCCAACATGGCAATTCCTATGACCCTATGCTGATCAGCAGGTGGGAAAATTAAGTTTTGAGGTTTTAAGAAGCAAAGCAAGATTAACAAAAACAGATAGCTAAATAGGTCTCAGAGCCATCTGGTAAATGACACTTACTGAAAAAAATATTATTGATGATTTCATACAATGCATTTTCCATGGTCTCTGTACTGAGAAAACAGCCTTCCACAAACTCCATCAGATGCAAATATGACTTAAGTCCAGAAATACAAAGACTATCAAGCTAATAAATTAGTCCTTTTTCATGTTAAAACTAGTGAAGGACAGCTATTCCAGCTGTACAGTGAAATTTGTGGAAGTGAAAGAAGTCAGCATGCTCACATAAAAGTTAGAAGTCACTTTCATTATAAACTTCTGATAAGGTCACTGCACACACCAGTGAAAGAAACAAAGAAAACAACATAGGCATACGAAATAAAAAGCCTAAGAAGGTACACTTTTGCCTATATGTTTTAAGTGCAGGTTAGAACTATGCAGGTGCACTTTGGAAAGCTGCATTCCCAAATCTGGTAACAGATGGAGGAGACAGCTTGAAATAATTCATCTGCACAAGAAGAGAATGTGAGTGAGACTGATACTGACCAACAAGGCACTAACAGCATATGCACGAAGTACACTTTCTTAAGTGAGTAATGTCCCTCCTCCTACAAGAAATCTTTCAAGCTGTAATGGTAAAAAGGGAACTACCCATACGTGCCTGTATGGGTATTTTTTAATACTCTCTCTTCAAAAAAAAAAAAAACCTGGATGAAAAATTGTATGTTCATGAGTCACAGGAACTTCTAAAGAGTCTGTGTTCTGAAAATGTGCATATCAACCTTATTAGGTTGCCAGGAAATACTATTAATGAACCAAAATAAATAAAACCTGCCCTTTCCACTTAAAAACAGTCACAGGGAATGAGTTAATACACATGTTCTTAAATTAAGAGTCACCTGATGGAGACCAAAGCAACAAAGAGGCTGGTTACTAGTGCATTCTGTGTGAACACATGAGAAAGATGTTCTTCAGCCTAACCTGAAAGCAGGGTTCATCTGGTATCAGCAACAGCAGACAACTAGTCAAAACAAGAGGACCTCCTTGCCAGCAATGCAGTCCATGCCAGCAAATTGGCCAATCCAATTTCAGACTATTACCAAGGAGAGTAAAGTACTTCAAGCAGTCTATACAAATCTTAACTTTCTCTAAATAAACCAGACCAATGCACTGATTTCTTGCGCATGGAGAAGTTAATGAAATAAATCTCCCCGTAATTCCCAGAAAGGACAGCTTAAGTGTGAATACATTCCTATGCTGCAGATTTCCAAGATGGAGAAAGGAAGGCTACCCTCATGCCTATCATCCTTTCCCTCTAGAAACATGGACATCATTAATCTGCATCACAGAAGTCTGCTCACAACTTTCTCCATTTGTCAGTTCATAAAAATTTCAGCACCTGAGGGAGGAAGGTGGGTTTGGGCCATTCAAAGTGTTTCATTCAATTTATCCACCTTTTTTTTTTTAAAGTAATTTTCACCACATTCTTGGAACTGATTTATAGATACAGGATTTTTAGACTGTTAAAAAAGCCTTAAAATACAATACTGAAAGTTATTTTCCTCTGCCACTGCTATTTTTCTTTTCAGTCCATTGTACCAGTTATTCAATTTGTCAACCACTATTCTCCTAATATTTTAAAACCTACTTCTAACACAACTAGTAAGCTGCAAAGTCCTTAACTTTCGTATGGCTGTCACTCTAAAGTGTACTCTTAACTCACGAAAAACCATTGGATGTGACTGGTTTAAGTCAAATTCCCAATCACCTGGTCACCTAACACGCTTAGGAAAGCTACAAATTCTTTGTTGAGGATGGTAACTCACCAGAGTGCCAGTTAAAAAGCACATTTGACACAATCATTTACCACTGAAGAATAACTTTTCTACTGCATATAGAAGTTAAACCCCCCAAACGTAACAAACATTTATTCCACTGCATGAAGCTAAGCATCTCCTCTGCACACATGTGATGGGGGGTACACACAGGGGGAGGAACAGAACAAAGACAATAACATTTGGTTTGAATCCATTACTTAATTCCATTAACTGAAAAATATTCAAAGATACTCTTAAACATGGAAAAATTGACATAGAAAAAACAAGTCAAATGATTATCTCAAAGTACCTTGAGGGAAAGTGAGTTCAATATACACAAATGACAGCAATTGAATATATGAAATCACACAGTGCTGGCTTAGTTAAACCAATGTCATCTCTTTGCATGAATACTTTTACATAAGATTAAGCCCATTTTTCAATTTATCTTGTTATTTACCAGGAATATTTTTACTTCAAGACTGATTTTGTATTTTCTAAATTGTAGGAAAAAAGACACTAGACATTCCTAAGTATTTTCTACAGTGGATTTATGATTTGACATTTTACACCATGGACATACAATTAACTGGACACCTATGTGAGCTGAAGAAAATACTTTGCTCAAACCAACTGGTTGCCTACAGATTTCTGTATTAATCTAAACGTAACTGCATTAAAATACTGAATTACTGGATGATATTGGAAAAACAGATATGATAATGCCACATATCTGAAATTATGAAAAGAATTCCAAGTGAGTTTAAAAACAGAAATTAAGCAAGCTTAATGTATCTATAACAGAAAATGTTACTGAAACTCATACAAAGGGAACTACTGTGAAAAAGCAAAAGCTGTGATTGCAGATTTCAGACAGTCTGGCGCAGACAATTATAAGAAAATAAAGAAACCTGCAGTCGTCACAGACTCCCCTTTGAAACAAAGCACCTTTCTGACAGCAGACTACATTCTCCCCCCATAATAAAGAGTTTTCAAACTGACACTGTATATCACAGTTCTTAAGTTACTTAAGACACAAGAAAGCCCTTTAGATACAATCAAGGAAAATGAACATCTGCAAAAGGGAGAAAAACAAAGTCTGCAGCATGATCTTTCAGGCAATATTTAAGAGTCTTAAAAACAGAATTAAAATAAAAATCCATAAAGCAATAACAAACTAATAAAATGCAACACCAGCCTCATTCATAAATCTTCCATTTAGTATACAAGTCACTATATGTTAAAGGGACTGTGTCCTGTCCCTTCTGTTGTTTTTTTTTAGGCTCAGGTTCTCCTCTTACACACTCCAAATACATTCTCTCTCAGTTAAAATACATTGTTATGCTAACACAAAAGTTGTGTTATAAAACTTGCATTTGAAAGTTCTCATTGTTTCCCAAATTTGCACTACCCTCAAAAGGTAAACTCTGTATACATTTTATATCACAGTAAAATGTAAATATTGCTCAGGTGAATTAAGTCCACATTTCTGATTTAGCCTATATTGTACTGCACTTGCAATTTTAAAGGAGTAAGCCTTTCAAGGCTATATTTTTTACCCATAAAAATTTACAAGTTCTCCAATTTAAATATTTTCCCTACAGATGCAGTAATTTTTAATGTGTACACATGAAAAGAGCTATGGTGATATATTGACAGGCACCTGAAAGTCACTGACAGTCTGTAGATTTTGTTCTCTTTATAAAGAGAACAAAATATTTTATAGTGATAAAAAGCATGAAAATATCCATACAGCAGGAGTATTCGGTTATATCTACTTAGAATCACTGCTAACTTGATTGCCATAGTGGAATGGTGAAACTGCTTTCATTTTCCAAAACAATTTAAAGTGCTGCTGCTAAGCATCAAGGAGGCATGTGAGGTGCAAATGCCTTTGTTGAACCCTGCTTTAAGCGCTCAATATAAACCTATCATATCCAACTTCTGCAAGTATTAAACACAGCTGCAAGTACCAAAAATTTAATGACAGGCAAAGCAGATCCACTCCATAGTTTCTGAAAAGTTTCAAAACTTAATTGGAGACTGATTGGGAAATAATCTTATCAAAAACTTTATAGCAGCAATTTCTACTGGTTGTTGTTCCAGATGGATATTTCTTTATTATTTGTTACAGAAAAACCTTCAAATTACTACATCTATATTTCAAAAACTAACTAACACTGGATGATTAAATGAAACTGCAGGTAAGAATTATACTCATGAAACCAAAATACTTTTGATACAAGTACAGACGGTTTGCATAAAGCACGTAGAAGAAAAAGGAAGCTCTGAAGTTTTTGTTGAACCCACTAAAAAAATCAAGGCTTTTGTAAAATCATCTCCTAGTTCAAATTCCTTCACATAAATTACTCCCTATAGTTTTACATCTGAAAACCAGATCTCTAGAAATACTATGAAATCCCTTCATATGAAATATGAGCGATTAAGCCAATCACTAAGGCTTCAACTTTTTTTTACTCATGGCACGGACGCGGGTTTTTTTAGATGGGACAAAGGTCCAAGGATTTCTGTGCTGGAGGCTTCAATAATCTCGCTATTATTTGCAGGTTTCACCATTAAGGGTTTATGCAATAAACCATCCATATTTGTCATT
Source organism: Chiroxiphia lanceolata (assembly GCF_009829145.1). Lineage (NCBI taxonomy): Eukaryota > Metazoa > Chordata > Aves > Passeriformes > Pipridae > Chiroxiphia > Chiroxiphia lanceolata. The sequence continues at coordinate 29,122,240 of NC_045642.1, forward strand.
CAAAAAGCCTGATAAGAACTTTAAATTTTGAATTATATAGAAGTAACAGAGGTCACAGCTGGTATTTTTATGGTACCACAGCTATGACTACTAAATTCATACACCTGCATAACCACAGCCCAGTTCCCTCTCAAAGGATTGTTAGAAGAGATAATCCATTTTTTTCCTGTTTTGAGTAGTCTGTAAAGTGATTCTGATTTTTAGTTATGGGTGCTCTACAAACTGTTCAGTTTATTTTTTATATAGTTATGTTACAGTAGATGGAAATCCTTCCTATTAATAGAGTAATATACAAGGCCCTGTTTTTAGTCTAAGACGAAACCACTCTTCCATTCCATTTCTGCATGAAACTTAGTATAAAGAACACCAACTGGGTAGCAGTCATTAGTGAAAGATAGGAACAAAAACAGATGTTTCAACTCAAGTAAGAAGGAACATCACATCAATCCATTACCAGTGCAGTTTCCAACACCTTCACGCTCAGCCCTGTCCTCCCTCTCACAGTGTGGTAGACTGGGGAATCAGGGCTGTTCCTGGCTTCACCCATGTCCTCAGTAGGCCCATTCCATCACAAAGGAATTGCTATTTTATCAGATAAACACTGTATTATTTTCAAGAGACAATAGAGGGGTCCTAGCAGGAAGACACTTCCACGAGCATATAGCATTTGGGAAAACAGGAGATACTACATCACAACACACACATGCAAAAAGAAGTAATTATGGCACTAGATGCTACCTTCACTTTTCATAGCCACAAGTCCAGAGAATTCAATATTTCATCTCAACAGTCTCCTAAAATGTGTTGCACCACAGGATTTCTGAATATTATTTTACAGTGGGAGAATACATAGCTTTGTTTTCCTAGACTTTCATATGTTTCTGCACTGCAAAACAATGTTGATTGTAAGTGTCTCTGCTCTCAAGCTGTTTAAATGCCTCCCATTGATCTATCCAATCTGTGTTAGGAACAAAACAGATATTGACATCTCTGAGGCCCACAGAACTTGCACTGGGGCCCACACTGAGTCCAGGACTGCAGTTTAACATTACCGCTTCAGTTGGCAGCTGGTTGCTGCCAGGAACAGGGAGACAGAAACTTCCCATCTCCTCCATTCCCACATTCTTCATTTCTGGCCTTCAGTCATCTCCTCACATTACAAACACACTCAGCTTCCAAACCAGTAGAACAAACTCTACTATATCCTAAAGATTTTAAGAATGTGTGTATGCCTTCCAAGTTAGAGAAGAAAAAGAACTGTAACACATGCATATAGAAAAGTCATGGCTAAATTAAATTGCAATTAGCCTGCATTACAGTCCTCAAAGGAATGTCTCCTAATGAGGGAAAAATACATGTAAGGGTCAACTTACTCCACAAATTCCTATTGCATAGCTACTTGTGATGCTGTTTATTTTCCTGAAAATGTGTGCTTCTAAATCAGGGAGAAAACTCTCATTATTTTTCTTACTCGAGCTGAAGCAAGCCTCATTACAAGCATGTATAGTCCTTTATCTATACTGTATCATGTGCTACAAACACAATCTCACTAGTTGCTGACCTTACACTACGAGTTTTAGAATAAAGTTAAGACAAAGCACAATGTTTAAAGAACTGATTAAGGTATAGAATGGATCCAGAATGTAAAACTCAGTACTTCCAGAAGAGAAGCTTTAATGATTGGCCTTCATAATATTCATGTCTGAAGAAGCAAATTCGCAGTTCTTGAGCAATTCCAGTGAACCCCTACTTCCACGGTTCAACTTAAGTGAATTTACTAAGTGGATTTAAGTGAAAATAAAGACCTCACTGGGTGCCTACCTTCATAAACCTAGATATTTGCACAGAAATGGATACTATACACCTGTGATGATCTAACTAGTTCTGAGACTGTTGCCAAACCAAGTTAAGAAGGCAACTCAAGTGCCTCCTTTTATCTCCTCCTCAAAAAAAACCAGAAAACTAAATCAATCCCTTAACTCTTCTCTGGTATGGTTCTTACAATCCAGAGTGGAGTTTTTGGCTTTTATTCCAGTATTTATTCCCAAAACACAGCTGTAAAATATAAAAATCAATTAATAATGTTTTGATATAAGACAGCACACCCAGATACTACACAGGACAGATTTACTGTTCTCATCATTAAAAAAAACATTCAGAAATCTGCAGAGACTTGTTTTTCACAAATGTTGACAGATACAAGCATTGCTTTTATTATCACTGTCTAAGTTTATAATAGAAGTATACTATTCATTTCAAATGACCAAAGCAAAAAAAAAAAAAAAAGAGCTTTCCCTGAGCATGGATCATTATTCTCAATTATCATATTATATACAAAAAAATCCAGGTTTTTTTTACCATTTTAGACTTCTCTGCACACCCACATTCCTATTAACACATTCAACTAATTCATGTTATGAATTTTATGTTCACAGAAAAGACGTCCATTTACAGAAAGACAGTTCCTCTTGGAAATACCACAGGTATTTGAACAAGGACACAGGCAATCTATCTCTCTTAAAAGATGCAGCAGCCAGTAAAACAAACTTAAACAAAATATACAGATAAAATACTCTTGTTCAGAGTTAATTAATTCAAGACCTAGATAGCTAATCAGTTGGAGAACAATACTCCTGGAAAAAATAACCTTCCACTGAGAGCACCTGCCACAAAATCTCGCAGTATCCAACAACAGTACTTTTACAGGAAAATCGTCCAAACCATCCACAACTTTTTTAAACCAAAAAAGTAATTATTCACATTTTTCCTATCCTCAGAACCTCTTTTGTTACTCATTGCTGCTTGCTGCTTCTAAATCAACTCCTCTCACCTCTCCTTGTCCTGTTCCCTCCTTAGTCCCTTTTTTCTTTTAAACAGACTCTGGCTCTTACAGTCTTTCTTCCTTCCTTCCAAGAGTCTGCCCTCTGTCTCCCAGCCTAGCATCTTCTCCCTCCTTTCTGTTCTTCAGCCTTGGTGTTTGAATCATAACCGCTTCCTCCCTCTGCTCTGCAGTGGATGCCAACACAGACAGCACTGCTAGTACTGAACAGATTGTCCCTGTGCTCCCATTTTGGAGAGCCACAGCTCATGGAGGCTGATGTTGCACATGAAGACAATGCGAGAAGACACGCTCAGACACTGGAATAAGCACAGGTGCCCCATCTGACCCTACAAAGCCTGGCCAGCATTGCAAACTGTGAGTGAGGCAAAATGAGGGTCCTTCAGCAAACTTAGTTGCCAGAACAGTGAACCTAATATGAGCAGGTGAAATCTGTGCAAGCTAAAAGTCTTAGACAAAAGAGGACTTGAACTGGGACAGCTCTCTCAGTACAACAGCCCCTCCTCTCAGTTCCAAGTGATGGGACTGCTAGAGCTACTCATCTAAACTGTGGAGTAAGCTGAACAAAATACTGGGTATTCTTCCTGCACTGTAAATCAGAGCTCTCACTCATAAGATTTTGAGACTACCATTTTCAGAACAGCAATTAAGACCAACCTATGCAGACTCGCCTTGCAACACTAGGCTATAAACCTCAGAAAATTTAGGACTGACTGATGAACAACTCTGCCTTCAATTCTGCAGGGTAGGAGAGGGCATGTGGCTGTAGGCAGCCAACTCAAGATATACTACCCCATTCACCAGGCAGAGTCACTCAGAAAAGGACAATTTTTAAGTAGTAAAACATCTCAACCAAATCCCAACATAACAGTTTCAAGAATGAAACTGTACAGCTGTGTAGGACATTTTTTTTCCAAATGCACCAGAACCTGCACCATAATCCAACCCACCATGAAATATTTGATGAGCTGAACTAAGCAAGACATCTAAGAGATGACCTCTGTCTTTAACAAGGCAATACCAAGTGCATGTGCTGTGCAATGCAGTTCAGACTTACCCCCCCATACTCTCCCACTATTCCTGGGTGAAAGACCCTGAAACAACCATCAGATCAGCAGACAGGGGCAAGCCAGAACCACCCCTTCCAAAGGGGGCACCAGTTCAGAAGTATTCAGTGAATTACTGTGTAGGCCAAGCTCAAGACGTTCTATTTAATATTTTCTCCCATTTCAAACTTCTGTCATGTAAGCTGTCTCCTTTATCCTCTGGTGGCTTTGGTGTTTGGTTTTTCTTTTTAAATTTGCTAAGGACTTCGAAGAAAATGGAACAACTACAACTACAATTTGAGTAACACATTTTATTATTTCAACAGCTGTTCATAAGTGAGATTAATTCCACTAACAATGAGGAAAAAACAAATAGAAAAGAAAAATCTCACTGAAAAGTGCAATTTTTTTCTTAGAATCAGTAACAATTCTGTTGGTTTAGGTCGTGCAATTATTATTTTTAGTAAATATCCTTAAATTTTCTTTCCAATTAAAAAAGGCAAACTAATGAAAACCCTGCTTGCAGAACTATATTTTCAGTCCTCCAGCCATTTGAAATTATTTTCTACTTGTTTTGCACTTAAATTGCCTTCCCAGACATGACAGGTTAAACAGAAGCCCATGTGTCAATTAGAAGTTATCAGAAAACTGACAAGAAAAAGTACTAAACCAGATTGAATTTGCATCTGTTTATCTTCCATTGCTCTTTAATGTCCTGAATTTACCAGCATAGTCAATTTGACAGAACTAAACAAAGGAAGAGAAACAGTATCGTTTTGGAGCTGGGATTTTTAGTGTTCTGTTAGAGAGGTGTAATTGGCAATACCAGCAAAGGATGTTCAACACTGGTTCAGTAACTCGCAAAAGAAATTTGTCAAACAGCAACCATTTAGAAAAAGAGATTCCTGGATCACTTCCCATCACCATGGCTTCAGCTTTCAGCACATGTAGCTGTGTTATGGCTATTTGAACACACTTTTTGAAGCACAGTCCTTTACAAAGTGGTTCCAGTCAGGAACCGGGGGAGACCTATCAGCCAAGCAGTCCCAAGATCTATATTACAATTACATATATACATATATTTATAATGTATCCTATAGCAATATTCTATGTTTCTTAGCTACAGCAAGTCTGCTTAAATGACAGATAAAGTACAACAAAAACAGTCATATAGGCCATTCATCTGTATGGTGTTTTATATCTCTGCAAGCCAAGAATCTCCTTCTCTGTGCTCTTTTATACTGTTCTGACTCAGGTAAGAAGACCTTTAAGTCATGCCTAGTCTTGCCCAGACAGGAACTGCAGAAAAACATTGTACATGCAAGTAGGTGGTTAGCAATACCAACACGGAATTAGTTATTCTCTCAAAGTCTTCCTGAGTGAAATACCAGTCCAGCAGAGCTCTGCAACATTTCTTTGGGGGCGGCAGGCTACAAATCACACTCACACAAAACAAAAAAAAAGAAGCATTTTCTTTTAATTTTGAAAAATACCAACACTGCTCTGAAGTTCATTAAGAATGAGTTACTTAATGGCAGCTTTTAAATAGCATGTTGGCTTGGACAGGTCACATTGACTGATTCTGGATCCCACCCAGGCCATCAAAACCTCCAGAGATGACTAATCTTGTGGCACATTGAATTACCAGCCAATTTTAGAATCTGGTCTCGATATTCAGGGGCCCCAATACTCCAGGGCTCTATAAGGAAGAAGTAAGAAAGATAGCAAAGTAATACTCAAAATAAATTCTCCTCAAAAAACCAAACTGATGTTTGAATTAGAAAAATTAACACATAGTTTAATGCAGCTACTTACAATAATGCATACTAGACTATATAAAAGAACTAGTCCAAATGATTTCTAAGCTATTACTGTTCTCCTTTGAAAACCACTAAAAGACATGGATCCCAGAGCAGTATGAAACAGGGTGTATGTCCTATAACAATAATAAGGAAGTGGGAAATCAAGTAGGTAAGGCAAGACAAACAATGTCATTCTGATGCTTAGAAAGACCTGGATATATTGCTGGGGGAAAAAAAGAGGGGCAAAAATTAATACAAGTTAGAGGAGAAAGATAAATTACAGTCAGGAAGCCACAAATGAATATAATGTTCTCTCTTGAATAAATGTCTTAGTGAAGCAGCAGGTGTAGCTTATGTAAATGATGTTTCTGACACTGTTCAACATAACCTGGAGACCATGAATCCAAAATAAGTAGTGCAGATAAGGGTAATTACTAGACATTTTGCCTTCAGAGAACTAAAGCAGTGGATCAGTATAAAAAAACCCCAAACCCAGAAAGCATTTCAGGCAGGTCCAGCTAGAACTTGACCTGTAGCAAATTTTGCTTAGTTTATTAATGTTGGTGATCAAACAGCGGCCTCGTTGAACAATCTGCAAATTGCAACTTCTGCTCCTCCCCAGTTTGGTGTAAGAAGTATGAAGGAGACAATCCTGACTCCAGGCAAGCTTAGGAAATCAGGGTTTCTAAACAGCACTTGATAAAATCCATGCAGGTAAGAGCAAAACAAAATACTGTAAGTCTGAAAGAGATCAAGTAAAGTAAATAAAAACTCCACATATACAAAAAAATAGCCATCTAAAGAGTAATAAAGCAGAAAGGAACTTGAGAAGCAATACAGGATCAGATTAAAGAATTATAAACATGATATTGATCCTGAAAGTCAAATACAATTTGGGAAAGTGGTAAGACCACTGAGCACAAGAAGATAAGGTATTTCAAGCCTAGTCAACACCATTGTCCTAGTTTTGAAATACCACATACATCATCCTTGTGTATTCTAAGGAACAGATCCTAAAATCTAGTTTTAAAATTACTAAAAACAGATTGACAACAGCTGGAAGAAAAAAAAAAAAAACCACTCATCTTCTTAGTAGAGTTGACTTTCCTAGCAGTGACTAGAGTAAATGAAAAAAAAAAAAAATTAAAGAGGTCTTTATGTATAAACTCATTTTTATGTGACAGTGCACATGAACAAATTTCTCCTCCCCTTCACCTCCCCTCCTCAAACAGAAAAAATTCCTTCCAAATTCAGTCTCCTCTTTTCTTGGTCTTCTTGTAAAATTAACATGAAGTTCCTTAAATAGAATTAATCTCTGCAGTTACCAGAAAAATTACATACTCTTCAGTATTGCTGATATCCATTCTAATTCTACTGCTTTTCACACTTGGCAATTCACCTCTACGCAGTCACAATTTTAAACCAAGTTTCAACGTGAGGGTTTTTTTTTCTTCTAGACAGCAGTTACATTCCTACTCCAGCTGGTATTGTGTTTACACCTGTTAATATAAAATAATTTAGACTTTAACTATAGTTGTGTACACACACACTTATTTTGGCTCTGATCATGCATGTATTTTTCATCTGTTCTATGAAACAGCAATAATATTCCAATTCATACTTCACCAAAACCCATCAAGTATCTACATCAGACTCACTCTGAGCATCTATTAGAGCTGAAGTGTCAACAGCACATATCGAAGTATGACATCATCTTTCAGCCTTTTAAAAAATTTAGATTTTCAGTAACTCTTGCCTACATTTCAGACCACCACCATCCCAATTCCTTCATTAACAGTTTTCTCTGCCAGAAATTTAAGAACAGTAAGTTATTCACATATTCATATCGGTTTCTATGAACTGGCATTATGAAACCAAGCGGCAAACGCAAGCACTTATAACAATCATAAAGCTAGAAACAGACAGCATTCCCCTTTTCCTTTTAAAATACGTATGCATATTTACTAGTTCACAGATCTAAAAGCCAGAACAACATAAAAAAGCAGTCTGAAAACCCAAAACTCCTGACATATCATGTAAAAATATTTGCTGAAGGACAGAACAAGACTTTGATTACATCTCCAGGGCTATTCTAAATCATCTGTGAAACCAGACCGTGAAGCCTGGGTCCAACAGACATGTACAAGAAGGAATGTAAAACTCCTCCAGCTATAGAACGGGCACCTGCAATACTGCAAGAGGGAAGAAGGTAAACACTGGCATATGTACAAAAAAACCGCTATTTCTCAGATGAATTAGCATCCGTTTCAGAAATAGAACTCAAAACATTCCAGTTACCTATCTGCATGTATGACAGATTCTGTAAAGCTTTAAAAACAAACCTTCTTACATCTGCATTAACAGAAAAAACATAAGGAATCTGGCAAACAAGTTAGAAAAAACCCCTAAAATGACATAATAAATGTAAAACAAGTTACCCCCACAAATTTTCACATCCACCTGAACAGGGCAGCACCATTACAACTGAAGAGAGAAAAAAGCTACAGAAGATAGGGAACAGTGATTATTTAACCATTGTCCTATAGAAGGCAATCTCTCTCCTAACATCACATTTTCCATCAGAAAACAATTCTCAAAAGTATTTGTCTCCTATATTTTCATAGAATCATAGAATCAGTCGGGTTGGAAAAGACCTCTGAGATCATCAAGTTCAACCATTAATTCACTACCACTGTGGTTACTAGACCATGGCACTAAGTGCCACATCCAGTCTCATCTTAAAAACCCCCAGGGACAGAGAATCCACCACCTCCCTGGGCAGCCCATTCCAATGCCTGATTACTCTCTCTGTAAAGAATTTCTTCCTAATACCCAACCTAAACCTCCCCTGGCACAGCTTAAGACCATGCCCTCTTGTCCTACTGCTGGTTGGCTGGGAGAGACTGACCCTCAATTTGGCTACAACCTCCTTTCAGGTAGTTGTAGAGAGTGATGAGATCTCCCCTGAGTCTCCTCTTCTCCAGACTGAACAACCCCAGCTCCCTCAGCCTCTCCTCATAGGACTTGTGTTCGAGTCCCTTCACCAGCCTCGTTGCTCTTCTCTGCACCTGCTCCAGCACCTCAATGTCCTTCCTGAACCGAGGGGCCCAGAACTGGACACAGTACTCCAGGTGTGGCCTCACCAGTGCTGAGTACAGGGGAAGAATCACTTCCCTGGACCTGTTGGCCACACTGTTCCTGATCCAGGCCAGGATGCCATTGGCCTTCTTGGCCACCTGGGCACACTGCTGGCTCATGTTCAGTTTCCTGTCAATCCAAACTCCCAGGTCCCTTTCTGCCTGGCTGCTCTCCAGCCACTCTGTCCCCACTCGGTTATTGTTTGCGAATTTGTGAGACAGAACAAACAGTGGTAAGCTCAATTATAGCAATGCCAAGCTTACTGACCAACAAGTCTTCCCAACCACCAACTCCTAGGTATGATAAAGAAATTTGAGAAGCTCCAATGCCTCTAAAAGGTAAAAAAACCACTTTATGCAGAGAGCCCAATGATTAAAAGAGACAGTAGTAGCATTATTAATTTTTGGCAAATCAGCAGTATAATTCAAAGTTCATGGCTCTTGGTCCAACATTTCCATTTTTAGACAACAGTTTTTCTACATATCAGGTAAATCTTTTAAGAATCCTTCCTCTTAACCACAAAACACATAGAAAATAGAAAAAGAAAAACATAATATTAGAGAATAAACAGCTGTCCAAACATCTACTTAAGTCCAGAAAATAAATCCTACATCACTGCAAGGGCTTTCAGTCTTGAAAAGATTGGCCAGATTAGCCTAACAGTGCCATGAATAAAACTCCCTATAACTTGCTTTTTGTTTTGGGGATGGAGATAGGGTGCAGTTAAGCTTCTCTCTCAAAAGTATTTTGTCAGAATAAAGATGATTTTACATTAGACCCCATTCCAACAAGTAAAGGTTAATTTATTACTGGATTTATGTCTGTACCTGTCCAAATACAAGAAAGCTCCATCTGGTTTATATGAATACCACAAAATATTGGTCTATGTGTTACATATTATATTGATTGTACTGTTACAATAAAGGTAAATGATTCTGAGGTTTCTCCTGTTCTTGCCTGTGACAGATCTATCTTTGTATACTCTTACAAATATAATTCATGTATTAAAACACAGACTGCAAAATGCCTCAGACTAATAAAAGGGATTTTAAATACTTACAAAATCTAGTTGATAATACAAAATACTTTCCCTGATTAACAAAAGGAATTTACAGTGCTTTCTTACACTCAGGATCATCTTTGATTAATGTAAACTTACATTAGAGATAGAGATGAGTTTATGAGCTGCTCTAACCAGGAACAATATTTCTATAAACAACCACCCTCCAGTGTAATAACAAATACAATATTTTACATAAGACACAAATTAATATCTCTGTGCCCGCTATTTAAATTTTGGTATCATGAAACTGAAAAGAAATCCTATGTACTCACGCATGCTCTTCTATCACAAAGTATTTTGACACAGCTGTTTCTGATTTTTTGTACTACTTACTACTAAAACCATTTCAATACAGTTCTGTAATTCCTTGTCAGAAGTACTTACTGTACAAACACTATTTTTCAAACACTAAATGGAAATGGCAGGAGTGGTGTATTTGTGCTAAACTAAACTAGTACTGTAAGCCACAAAGTTAAACTGTAAAAACGCAATCAAATACAGATTAAATAAGAAAAATATAAAAACTTTTTTACTAGACAACTGAGCTGAAATAAAAAGCATGAAAGAAGGGCATTTTTTAATTTGTATCAGCCATGATTAGGGTGATCCTGAGCTCTACCAACAATCCAAATGCCAAGCAAGATGTATTGTTTCAACCAGTCAATTTAGAACTGACTCACCAGTCTATTTAGAACTGAAGCATAATCACTGTACAGGTAGTAACACAGAATAAAATTGTTTTACAGGTAAATTCATTTCAGTTGAGATGACAGAACAGGCAGCAGTCCCTATAAGGCTCAAAGCTGGAGCACCAAACCCAAACCTCAGCCTCAAAGGTTGATTTCATTTGAAAAAAGGAAGGAAAAGGAGTCAGTTCTTGACAGCTTACCAAAAGACATGAAAACTTGTCATATTTTTGTTATAATAGAAATATGGCCAAAAAAAAAAAGTCAGAAAAAAAACAAAAGCAGTAACAGTAGTCCTTCGGTTACAAAAGAGCAAGCAGATTCTGTAGCACCCTCAGATTTTGTCTAAAGGTGATGTTTGTTAAGACCTTCCATACCAGAATTTCAAAGTATGTATTAATACACACTTGCAATTTTCCACACGCACAGTAAAGCTCTAAGGATCTCAAAAGGTTTTTTTTACATTTATTTGCTTCAGAATTCAGTCATTCAAGAGAAAGACTAAATCTCAGTTTTCATTTAATAGGCAAAATTAGAAAACAACTTAAATCCTGATTATATAAAAATATTAGAAGAAGGTCAGCCATAATCCTCTTTGCTTTAAATGAACAATTCCAGTAGTGTCCTTAGAGCACCGAGATCATTTAGTTCATTCTCTGGAGGCCCCTATGGACTGAAGGTATGTAACTGCACAGATATCATAGAAAAATGAAGAACCATGTTACTTGATGAACATGGAATAACAGTAGAAATAGGTAATTTAAATGCAGTAGGCATGCCTTTGGATATGTCAGTAGAGATATTATTAATCTGGGGTAAGCATAGGAAAGTTTAAGCCCTTACTATGAAAATAGGGGCCCAAATTCTCAAAAATTTTACATGCTGCAATGATTCACAGTTCTGGAGCACCCACTGTTAAGTGGCTGTACCAAACAGATAATCAAATATGAAAAGCAGACCCATTACCAATACAACCTGGCATTTCTCAATTCCTTGCAGCATTCTTTTTATTGAAGACTGTGAAGACATTTGTATCCATCATATTACACTCCAAAGCTCACAAAAAAGCCCCCCCCAATCCACAAAAACCCAACCCAAACCAAACAAAAAAGACCAAACCCCACCTACCAAAAAAACCCAACTCAACAACACAAAACTAACATTCACACATTGACAGCATTGGGAACTGTACTGAAAAGAACACCAGTTCTCTATCTTATCACCATATGAAATTTCTACCATCAGTACCATACGCAATTCTGCTCTTCCCAATTAAAAAAAGCTATTGCAGATTTAGGAAGGGTAAGAGAAAGGCAAAGAACAAAAGGTACTGGATTTCCTGATTCAGAAAAGTCATGAGATAGAAGACATTAAAGTTTACAGCTATAAATCTGTCCTATCTTCCTCCATCTACATCAGTTGCTGTGCTCTGTCACCATTACGGAGAGGGAACTTCAATTTGACCAAATACAGTAAGATAACTGTAACACTGGTTTCTATATGAAAGACAACAGTTACATTTTAATGCACAAGAAAATGTATCCAACTTGTCCAAATATTTAACCAGCTCTTCTGAATACCTTTCCAGTGTCTATCAAGATAGTCATGAGCGTCAACATTACTTTCTACATCCAAGCCATTTTAATAAAAGCAAAGCTAAAATAGCCAGAATAGCCTTTACTAATGAAGAAATGACAACTGCTTTGCAGAATAACCCAAGCACTTGGTTCACAATTCCACAGCAAAAATATTAAATAGCCACTGCATTTACCTGCTCTTCTCTCTCACGTTTTCAATCTGACCAAATCTACTACTGTTTCCTTTTTATAGTAAAGGACTCCTTGACTTTTTATAGTCAAGGAGCAAAGATTTCTGAGGAACACTCCCTCACAACTGAGCATGTAAATGATTAAAAAATACTATAAGCTTCTGATTCTTAATTAATCCCAGACAGGAAAGCACTCAGGTCACAGTCATTTTGCAGCTCATCCTCTTTCCACACAACCTCCTCCCAATAGCAAATTGTTTTCAGAGAGGAGAGGCTAAAGCATCAGTTCTCCCTTCTCAGAGAAAGGAAAGATGCACTGGTTCTCAACTTCAAACTTTCTCCTCAGCAAGTCTCTGCAAAGAATTCTAACACAGGTGTTAGAAGGGAGAAAAAGAGGAGTAAAAAGAAAAAGCTATGCTGAAGAAAATAAATGCTGAAAAGCAGTAGAAATAATAAAGGAAAAAAGAATAGAGTAAGAAAATAAAAGAAAGAGCACAAAGAAAAAAATTATATTAAACTTTCTCATAGTCTGAAAAATCATACCTACACTACCATATATACATACACACACTTACTACACCTCTGAGCTACAGGCTTTACAAACACTTTACAAAGAGCACAGCAGCAACTGGCTGTTCCCCTAAAGTATCACTGTCACACAAAGAAATCAGGGGCTTTAAGAGCTATGCTACACCAATACTGACAAGGCTGGGTTAAAAAAAAAAAAGACAAAGAAGAAGGGGGAAAAAATGTCTTCTCCAGCATTTCCTGTGTTGCAGATATACAACCAGAAGCCTCCAAACAATTCCACGTGTGTGATACCAAGTAAACAGGTTGGTCCAACATGGATGAGGAAGTGGCTTTCCTGCCTTTATTTCATGTGCATAGGGAGTGGAGGCACTAAAGGTCGGCCAGTCCAGCACACTGTAGGTGCAGCCTAGACCAGCTGACACATCCAGACACTCAGCCTCACAAACAACAGGACACTGATGTGGTTGAGGGAGAGGACCATTCTCACATGATCTCAAAAGGTTTGCGCACACACATATGCTAAACACCCAACAACAGCAATAAAACCAAAAATTCCACCATAGCACATTCCAATTTAATTCTATCCAAGCAATTCCTCAACTTTAAAAGACTCTGCCACCCTAGACTTGCCAGTTTAGAGAAAATTTTCCTCTTGTGCATTTTCTAATATATATAGATGCTAAAATGTAACTTGATGAGATTTAATGACCAACCTGGCTTCTTCCCTTTCCATTTTTTTTTTGGAGATGAACAGGCTTGGAAAAGGCTACAGCTCAAACACGTTAAGCTTCTATAAAAATGCCATATATAAAGCCAAAACTGAATTTTCAACTACCCTGATGAGTTAGAAAATCATAAGCTTCCTTTGCTTAAAAAAAAATCGCTATTTCTAATATAAACTGAAAAAGACTAAGTGACATATTAGTGATACTAAAGGTCAATATAATAAATAGCAGAGCTTCAAGGTACTGAAGAACTGTATATTAGTACCAAGTCTTTACACAGGGAATTGATGGAATGAACTAGTGACTGATAACAAATTCGGCTAACAGCATATACAAGGCATAACACTAAATAGATCAACAGGCTATAAAATCTATACCCACTAATAGGAAGCGTTATTTATTAATTGCATTACTATTAGTGCCACAAAGATGGCTGAGACTACCTTTTTACAAGAAATCACATGGAAAAGACAAAGGATAATGGCATCAAGTTGCTCCTGGGGACATTTCAAGTGGACGCAAGGGAAGTTTTTCACAATGAGAACAGTCATCCATTGGAATAATCTCCTTGGGGAAGTAGTGGATTTCCCAACATGATACACTTTAAAGATTTGGCTGGACAGGGTGTTGGGCCATCTTGTTTAGATCGTGCTTTTGCCAAGAAAGATTGGACCAGATGATCCTTGAGGTCCCTTCCAGTCTGGTATTCTTTGATAATGCAAAAACTATACAGCATCATTCACATTATGATGTGTACAGACATGCATGCTATGTTATATACGTAAAAAACCATGACTGATGCCTGATGCTGATGGCATCTGTAAAACTAGCATCATACTGTCTAGTAGGCACTGATCTTTATCTTCCATCAAATGGAGCAGAGTTAAGTTGTGGGTTTGCATTATGCATAAGCAGTGAATACAATTATGTTGAAAAGCAAGCCGATCTTCTCTGATCTCAAGTGGAAAGTGTGAATTCTGATCTTCACAGGTGACAGCTCTGTGCATCATTCTAATTTACTAGTTAGCTTCCTTGAATGTGTCCCCAATAGAAAACTTGAAACACGCAGTCACAGCTAATGTTACGCAAGCTAATATCTACACAAGCAAGAACATCAAATAAGAAGGCAAAGCAGTTATTTTACTTCATCTGGCACAGAGAAACTGCTATGAGTTCTTGATTTTACAGTTCAAGACAGATACTAAAGGATAAGAAGGGAGTGACCAAGAGAAGGAAAGAGAGTTATAGAAGGACCGCCAGTGACTGGACATCTTTTGCTTTTAGGTAGATGGAATCATTTAAGAATTGCTCATCTCTGAATACCCAGAAATATTTTCATTGAAGCTTTCTTCAGAAATTCTGTATTTCAAGTTGGTGTATCTGTTCTAAAGCATGAATTTAGGAAATTTAATGGTCAGTGCAGTTAAAGTAGTAGCAGTTGCATATGTTCTCAAAACATTTTACAAAGGAACAAAGTATTTTGCTCTCTAGGGATAAAAAACAAAGCAGGGGAATAACACTAATGGTCCAAATGTTCCTACTCTATTGTCTCTTCTGTTGGGGGTTTGTTATTTGCTGGTTTTTGTTTGGTTTGAGTTTTGTTTGTTTTACTTTGGGTAGGGGATTGGTGGGGGAAGAAGGACTGTTTGTTTTTGTTGGTTTGGGTTTTTGTTTGTTGGGTGGATTTTTTTTGTCCTTGAACTTATTGGGGTTTTTTTCTGCTTCACAGATTCCACTTCTATTTAATGTCTCAGATTTATTTAATTGCTGAATCTTATTACTAACCTGCAACAATGAAAATATTTTAACTGCAAAAATGTGCTGCTATTCAAGTTTAAGAAGCATAGCACAATGTACTTTAGCAATGTGCAAGCTGAACAATGCCAAAGATCAAAATACCAGGGTTGCTCATTCTTCACCAGCCAGTCCCACAAAAAGTTTATATAGCAGAATCAACTAAAGAAAACACCTTGTTTGTTAATCAGTGCATATTTGTAATCATACATAGTCTTAAGTACATAGTTACTAGTTCTAAGTTACACTACATTCCACACTTTAAATGTAAAACTAGGGGAAATTCCTACACAGAATAATATACCTATTTAATCTACCAAGAGCTCTGTACATTTATGCAAGCCACAGAACTCAGTTTTACAAAATCCAGACAATTTCCAGGGCATAGGGATTGCAGTGATTAAGCACCCAGAGTCCTAGCCAGTCTCAAACAGGCTATGCTAAAATCCATGCTGTTAAATCCTTGCAATCATTTTCAATCTAGGCTAGCTAGATTAATGTTGACTTGGGTGTGCCTAACTATTCAGAAATCAGGAAGTTTGCAGACACAGCACACCTCATTCTGAGCCTGCCTAGTCAACAGGTGGCTGTAACATAAAAGAGTATGGATCATTACAGTCCATATCATTAAATCTTCAGTCATTCTGGAGTAAGAAAACAGCAATCAAAGCATAAAACTCTCACCAGCTAATGGGCAGCCAAAAATTAACGGGATCCAGGCTTTTCTCTTTTGATTCACTCATATACACTTAGTTTCTGAATATCCAATTCTTTCAGTCTCATACACATTGAAATGAAGGTGAGACTTTTACCATGAACACCCATTTCCTATTACAATAGACACAGTTAGCTATTAAGAACATTATTCAGTTATGATGATTGGTCTTATTGCTATTCTCCAGTTCTAGAGTACTTTAACTAATCTCTGAACTACCACATGCGAACTTCTGGTAACTCATGACATTTTTATGTTTACATTCTTTACATGTTTACATTCTTTACATGTTTTATGTTTATATGCTTTTCTGTTAAAGCATAAAAGAATATAAAAATAGACTAAGCACTTTCTATTTCTTTTCCATTTAAAGATAATTACTGCAGTTATCATTACAATACCACAGTATAAAAACATTACACAAGACAATCACTAACCTGGGAACAAACATGCATCACCTTGGGAACATACATGCATCCGAGACACCTATTTCCTTTGAGTCACAGGTGCATATGCATGCACACCAAATATATATGTGCATTCCTCAAGCAACACCCTTTCTTTATAAGGAGGCCAAGACAGTAAGCACTAATTGCATGGGTTTTTCCTAACTTTCTTTAGACTCCTCTGGGAAACAACTTTAACTGCAAACCTACACAGTCCTAATAACAGAAACCTTTATATAATCACCAACTAAACCTTGGGGAAATCTCTGGGGAAAAAAATTACTACCTGCAAAATGTAAGCAAGGAACACAACTTTGTACATCTCTCCTCCTGGTCACTCAGAGAAACGGTACCCAAATAGCTTCTGCCCCCCTTTGCAGGGAGCACAGCACTACACATCCCTAAGCACATCCTTGTAGAAAAGCAAGAATCACCGGGGCAAAACCTTTCCCACCTCAACCCCACCCAAACAGTCTTTATTACTAGGGATAAACGAAGCCATGGGGCTTCAACCTGTCAACAGCAAAAGAACAATACCGATAAAACCAGCAGCTTTAAACACCATCCTACAAAATGTAACTTAAGGTCAACATCAGCTGCTTGCATACAGTGGCCATCCCTTTCTCTTTCCTCCCCCCAGTCCTCCTCTTCATTTCAAGTGCAGGTCAAAAAGAAATAAGCAGTCTGAGTTTAAGTTGTATGTAGAATTTTACAAGTTTTATTCTGTCAGTATTAACTAAGTTTATGCTGCTGAATGTCTTACACCTTAGTATCTCTACATTTTTTATGGAAAGTATAAGACAAAAATCCTAAACTGTGGAATCCAAACATAGCAGGGGGAAAAACTGCTCACTTACCTTCCACCAGTAAGTTAAATTCATAGCTAAGACTGCTTTTACTTCATCATTCAAGACAGCCCTTTTTCACTGTCTGTACCCCACTACACAGTGTTCAGGTTTGCTCTGATCCTAAATAGTCTCTTGGGACCACAAACTTCAATAAAAAAACAAAACAAATTTCTGTAGCATCGTGGGAAAGAAATGGACACTATTTTCTCCTCAGTCAGTAACTTGGAGTGCTGCATATCATAGAAAACCACAATAACAATTGTGTGAAAAATCAGCACTAAAGATGGTACCAAGTTAAAAGGTAAGATGATTCAAAGGGAAAGACAAAATAATTAAAATAGCCTTTTCCAAGGGCTCCACTAGGTCAGTGAACAAATATATTTGTTTCCAATATATATGTCCTTTGAAGGAAAAGTTTTGTCTCTACAGTAAGTCAAACCTCAGAAGCTGAGCCTCTGCCAACACAATGCAGCTTTGCTGACAGTATTTCAGAAGAACAGTTTTAAACTGACACTTTTGACACAACAACACCCTCTAAAGCAACAGGGTAGATTCTCTGACATAAGAAACCTATTTATTTCTTTAGACATCTAACAGACTGATGAACTGATGTTACAAGGGAGGGTTTTGTCTTTGGCAGCAGTGTTTACACTGTCACTTCAACTGGGCTTCCTTTGCATACCCTACATCTATAGTTTTTAATATTTGTTGATAAACATGTGATTAAAACTTGTTCGGGGGGGGGAGCTGTGGTTTTACTGCCTGGTTGCAAATCTACTTAAACTGATCTAAGTTAAGATCTCTAATGCTGTTCTTCCTGCAGTCCCTAGCAAGTATTCTGGTCACCTCCCTTCAGGCAGCTCTACTGCTTGCACAACCTGTTAATTCAAGAAGCTGATCCATCTGAAAACAAATCCAACCCTGCCTATCTTTGCAAAACGAAGAACACTGCTCTCTATCCCTTCTCCCTCACCCTCCAAAACTGCACACTGCAATTCTCCAACCTTCTTCATATGCCACCTTGAACCAGGTCATTACACACTTGCAAAGGACTTGCATTTGATACAAGGCAGAGGACAAGGCTGCATGGGCAGAACTGGAGCATCTCATACTTGCAGCATCCTTTTTATCTTTTCACAAACTTCCTAAAAGCATATTACATTTCTCTGCAAAAGGACAAATCATGTACTAAAAGACCAAAAGTCTTTTTCAAGCATCAGACACATTCAGAATAATCATCCCTTTCTTCCTTAAAACATAAGTTTCACAAGTAGAGCAAAAGAAACCACCTACAAAAACTACTATGTTTTAGAAAACGTGACAAAAGCAGGCATTCTGTCACAGCCTGAACAGAGTCCAACCTGCTGTTACGAACACTTCAACACACACATAGTAGAAAGGGAGGGAGTAGCCATCTAGTCCCCTTGCATCTCCCTCCTGGAATAAGCTCTCATGTATAGAGGATGCATTCAGCAACAGACTGGAATACAGTATGGCACTCGGCAGCAGCCAGCCTACCAGGGGAAGCCATCCTGCTGGAGACCACTCCTTATGCACTGTATGAAACACTACGCGCTACCAGCAGTCACAAAGCCAACGCTGATTTTGTGGCAACTAGCAGTACTCCAAAAGGTCAGATGGTACAGAAAGCAGAACATGCACTCTTACCTACCCCAATTCTTGAGAAGGTAGGCACATGGAGCTTTAGCAAAAGCTCCAGGTGGATGTCATGATCAACTCCTGATGAATCATAACACAGTGAAACCTAGAAACAGAAAGACCATGGGCATGAACAAAATCTAAACAGGAAACAAACAAGTGAAATATTTTTCAAAGATAAAAGGGTACTCTGAAAATTTTGCTTGTAAGAAGCCAGAAGCAATAATGAAGACTTATAAAACTGTGAATCTATTAATTTTTTGCACTTAACTCACACATCTGAGGGAGCCTACACAACAAGTTTCTCACTGTAACAATCCCAACCTTTCTTTATCACCGCTTCTCTGAATCAAGTTATTTTCTTCCAGAACACATTCTGCCAGGCATTTGGAGATTAAACACACATTGGGTAACACTTGAAAGAAAGGGGACATCTAGTAGTGCTGTGGCCCACTTTTTTTCCTCACTGCTCAACATAAAACTATCACACATGTCAAACAAGGGAGAGCACATATTTATCTAAGTCACCAGCTGCAGCCCTCTATGAAGTCTTGCTACTCTGAAGAGTAGCAAGAAAAAAAAGGTTTCAAAGCGGTCCTTCCTATTTACTGGGTCCTGTAATATAATCTGTATTGTTTCAGCATTAGCGTTAACATCTGACCTCTGCCTATCGCTACAAAAAGCTTGCATCTCTAGATGATAGGAGGCCTCTAAAATTAGACTGGGCAAACAGATGTAACCATGGAGATGTATGCTGCATTCCCTAGAACTCTGCAGAGGCACAAGCTGGAGGCAGAGCACATACCACCAATGAATTTTTGTCCTCCTCTACTCCCACCAAACTCACGTGTTAGAGAAGATGTACAGTGAATCATATCAAAGAGATAGATTATAATCCAACTCTAAATAAGTAGACTAAAGAAGACCTAGATCATTTCTCCAACCTAGTTTTCCCCAGTCCAGTTCACCAGACAGCTACATGAGCACTTGTGCTGACATGAGGCAGAAAAGGTACAAGACAGGATAAGCAGATAAGAATGGTTCCTTTCAGCTTCAATGGCAGCATAAACTGCACATAAAACCGTGGTACAAGTGCTATTTGTAATAATTGTCACTGAAATTTGATAGGTTGATAAGCAAATGATTTTAAGCCATGCATTGCTACTCTCCCAACAGTATTTCTTTACAGAGTTGAATAAACTTTGAATACCTGGTAGCAAGAAAATTAGCATCAACCAAAATTCTTTAAGAAATGCCAGACAGCATTATCAACAGAGTTCAAGAAATTAATTATTGCTATCTTCTTTTGAGCAATTACAAATACAGTTGAGGGGTTTTTTTTATTGCAAGTTAAGTTTAGGCTTATTTACAAAATATTGCGTGAAATCAAGACCTTGGAAAAATGAGAAGCATCATCAAAAGAGCTGCAGTACACAAAAAATAATGATCCAGTGCAGCAAAAGCAGTTTTAAAAAGGTATAGAAAACTAAACTCATGTTTAAAATAAGGTAACACTCCAGGAAGAATTGCATTTTAACTTTCATGTTACCAACAAACAGAGTTTGTCTTTTTCATTAGAATCAAATTCTAATCCTAGGATAGAAAGCTCAATTATAACTTAAACCAATGAAGCAAGTGTAAGATTTCAACTCTGTGATTGCTACTGACATTTCATCAAATCATTTGGGCAGCAGGTAAAAAAATTATTTCCACAGGTGTCAGCCTTCTGGTCAAGAAAAGGTTTCCTTGTGTTTTTTAGGGTCAAGTTCTTCACCTGTTCAACCATTACTAAGATGCACCACAATTCTAACCCAGAACTCTCAATTTCCTTTGGTGTTAAATTATAGACCTGCTGCGTAAAGATGGGGGTTTTTTTCTTATAAGATTGCCTGTGAAGCTCAATTGTGATTGGGAAGGCCGCCTACACGGCAGAGAGTGAGAAAACACACACTTGTAGAGCTGAAAAAACATCAGTGTAGGCGTATTTAAGGGGGGAGGAAAGAAAGAACTTGGTCCTACTGAAAAAGGCTATTTTCTGACATCACCCTTGAAAGAACCAAATGCGTTACTTAAAGACAATTCAAGGATTGTTTGCTATGTTCCAGCTATCAATATGCAGTACTACAAGCAAGATGAGGAATCCTTGCAAATTCATGCCTCTGATCTCAAAATCTGCCACCTACCCAAGAAATGCTTCATTCTCCCACTTCTCTGCCACAACCTGCAAAAGCTATTCTCACAAAACAGCAAGTCACCTGCAGAACAGCAGTTCAAAGCTTTAGAAGCCTTATATAATTAATAACATCAGGAAGTATTGAAACTGTAGACAAAGCCTTCTCAAAAATATAAGGGTAAAGAGTGCTGTCTAAATAAACATCAAGAATAACTATCTCAGCTAAATCTAATAGTATTCAAAATGGCAGAAAAAATAACCACAAGAAGTTCAGATGTATCTTTCTCATAGAGACTTAGAAAAAAAAATATTTTTCTCCCTGCCCTACGTAGCCCTCAGTCCCTTCATCTCCTAAGAGAAATATGAAGGCCTTTCAGGATGTCCTATTAACAAATCCAGATTTGCAAAAGAAAGAAGGAAGCAGCATCAGTGGAAAATATCCTTCTCAGTTTACTTTAGGAAGGCATCACCTATACACATTACAATTTCTAAATAAAGAAGCCTACACTATATGTTCAAATGCTATCATAAACCTATGGAAATATTTTTAATAGGTTTGTCTTTCCCTTCACAATAAAAACAAAAGGCTTTTGACATATGTCTGTGAGCTGATTATTACCGCAATTACTACCAGGGGAACGAAGACAGCCAGGACAAGTTTCACCAGTGAACTTCAATAAACATGAGATGATTCACTGCAGGAAAAAGGTGGTGCTGCTCCCATGGTGTTGGACACCAGCCTGCAAACTATTTTGCTAACACCAGTCACAAGGAGATAGGACTTCAGCACCTAATTCCTCTGACTGGTAATTTCAAAGCCCTGTGCCAGCAGACGAGTGAATGAACCCTGCAACCACAGAACATTGCCACAGTAGAGAAGAGCCTACAGAGCAGCACTTCTGCGAGGGGTCACCTCCAACCAAAGCTTTCACAGGGTCCTAAGTTTCATCTCCAGCCAAACATATGCTGCTGCTGAAGATGCTGAACGACAGAAACTGATAAATAACAATACTACAACATAAACTCCATTTTTATACAACTTTCCAACTAAGCACTAATGACTCATACACATCAGAAACACAGGTAAGATAGGATTTTTAAAAGCACCAAGCCAGCTGACCTGCACAAAACTATATGGTAAGCAAAAGCAGCACACTCAGATGGCACAGCTAAGTTCTTAAAATTACTCATAAAATGCAAAAGAGTTGCTCCTGAAGCTCGCCAAGGCACAAATTCTTCTGGGTCGGAAAGGCAAATAGGGATCAAGTATCAAAGGGAGCTATAAAAAAAACCTCATCAGCAGTAGAATCTCCTGAAAAAGGAGGATCTGAAACAATGAATATGAAATGCTGAAAAACACAGAAACAAGAAGGGAAGTAAGGTGAAGCAGAAACAAGTACAAAAAATAAAGGTCTATAAAAAGTAGCAAGAATTGAAATCCCTTATTCTAGAAAAAGTAGAGTTGTTTATAATAAAATAAGATGTATAGACTCCTACTAAACTTTGAAATCACAACCATCTTGACTTTCACCTTGGTGAACAGTGAAATACTACTTTTGACACATTAATAAAACCTCTCTACATAGTAATAAACATGTAATTCTAATGAACCAAAAATGTATTAAAATATTACACAACAAATTAATAACACATAGCATTTGCATCCTAATAAAGTGTACTCCTTCATGCTTGGCTTATCAAGCTAAAGAACATTTGCTTCAAGAGTCACTGCCAGAATCATCAGATCTCTGGTATTCTCCATAAATTTTGCTTTCAGGTAAAATGAAGTTTTATTTCTTCTTAGTGAGAATAGAAACAGCTCAAGGTAGTTTGGAAGGCTGTCTTTTACCTTCAGGACCTAAGACTTCCAGTCAGACTAAGGCTATTAGGAAAGAAAAAAGCTAGAAGAGCACAGAAGACTGTCAGACAATACTCTGTTGCTGCTGACATCAAAATTCAACATTTACCGTTTGCTTTTCAGACACTAAGACCTTCAGGAATTTCTCTGAGATGTGCTACTAACAAAGAGGCAAGCTGAACTAGTAAAACCTTTTTACCTTCTCATATACTTTTGTAAGATAGCTCAGGTTGGGGGAGTGTCTGGGTCTTCCCATTTTATGTATTTTTCCTCTCGTCAAGGGTAAACTAGAAGTCTCATGCAGATTTCAGCCTGATACAAATTCAAATACCTTTGACATCATAATTACACAATATCAATCAAAATTAGTAACACTGCACTTAATTCATTAACTACTCTGCTGCCCCCTCAACAGGAGTCAATTACTGCAATTCTTAACTTTTTTCTCAAAAGTGGTAATGGAACAAAATTTCATTTAAACTCATTTAACAAGAAAAGGCTTTTTCTGATGTTCACAACATCATTTTAGTGCATTATGTCATAACTTTTCCTGGTTATTCACAACCACCATGGCTGAGGCCAGTTTTTCTAGCCACACAGTGTGTGACTGTGTGGTGAGTTAACCTCAGCTGGATGCCAGGTGCCCACCAAGCTGCTCTATCACTCCCCTTCCCAGGGGGACAGGGGAGAGAGAACAAGATAGAAAACTACTCATAGGTTGAAATAAGGCAGTTTACTAATACAGAAGCGAAAGTTTGCACATGCACAAGCAAAGAGGAAAATAACAAGGTTTATTCTCTACTTCCCATTAGCAAGCGATGTTCAGCTCCTTCCCTGGAAGCAGGGCTTCAGCATGCACAGCAGTTTCTCAGCAGGTAAACATAGTAAAGAACAAATGCTCCCCCTTCCTCCTCCTTTCCTTAGGTTTTCTATCTTTGCTGACATCATATGGTATGGAATACCCCTTTGGTCAGTTTGGGTCAGCTGGCCTGGTTGTGCCCCTTGTCTATGAACTAATGCTTTTGTCCAGACTTGAACTAACTGAAGTGAAACATCAAGGAATTTACAAAGCACAAACATAAAAATACGAACTTTGGAGTTATTCCTAACAACAGTAAACACTTTAAGGTAAGGAATGCAAATACATCAGTTTGAAATTAAGAAAACCAACAACAAATGCAAACAGAGTCCACTCTTTCCTTCCACTTAAATTAAGTAATGACCCATCCTTTATGCTAGTATTTCCTCTTAATTTAAAAGTTAGTTTTTCTATTTATAAAGTTGTTCTATTGCTTTTCAGCCTAGCTGTCACAGCTAAGCTATGAGAGAACGACAGGATTTTACACTGCAGAAGGAGTTACTATTGCCAAAAAAAGAACTAATAATTGGTCTATGGCAAAAAATACTGGAGAAATAAGTAAAAAGCACAGAATTTGCACATTCACAATTTGAAAGCCTCATTCTGTTCCCCCATCCCTTTCCCCATGCAATTTCAATCCATTTGACTGCTGTTAAAAGAAAGACTGAGCTGATATTTTAACGGACTTGGAATTTTAAAGCTGTTTGTCAATAAAACCAGAGAAAGCACCATAGAGAGCATGCTGCTGTTAGGATACTTTCATCAGCTGATAAGAGTTCAAAGTGCTTTGCAGATAAGGTAATTATCATTAAACCAAATGCTAAGAAAAGGAAATCAAGGCAAAAGAAAGAAAAGGAGTTGCCAGGGTCATCCAGCAGCCAAGTGTCAGTCAAAGATATTATTCTTCCAACTTCTAGCACCCATGGCAAAGGACCATAATGACTTCTCTTTATATGAAGGTTTTTCATCAATATGTTGATGAACTGGTAATACACCTAATTTGGGCAACAACACATTAGCTAGACAAATTAGGTGCCCAAAACAAGAAGGTAGAGAACTGCCTAACAGTGAACAAAGTAAAAGCCCTGAGGCTGTTACTGAAGGGTACCCAGGCATACTCATCAACCAGTGGGTTCCCACTGGCACATACTAACGTCCTTCAGCAAACAACACCCTTTACCACAAAAGGCATTTAAGGTAGGAATACCGAAATGTGGATTCTGGTTAAGTGCATATGTGCTCTGAGCATCACTTCTATAAGCCTCCAGTCCCCTTCACAGCACCAGAAACATACACCATGCAACTGCTACAACAGGAAGCTTCACATTAAAAGTCATATAGATGTTTACTGACTGTAAAATTCATTAAAAGAGATATTAACTACTTCACTATAGTTTCAAAATATCCAAAGTAATATGAAAAATTCCACTATTGAGGAGAATTTATTGTCTTCAAAAGCTTTAAAACTGTGTCAAACTGAAAATTCTAGTCATCTCCAGGAAGTTTCACACTCCATAAGTCATATCTTCTTCTATCCCTAATTGAAAATTCAACTACAATAACAAGACAATTCTTTAGCTAGGAAGTTTTTTGCATATGTAACCAAACTTCTGCTCTGCTATTTTACAAGCCTTCCTTCAAGGAAAAAAAAAAATTCATCTACACTGCCTTTGAGATCAAGCAGAACTCTATCCTACTGAAAGAGTCAAAAGTAATTCAAGATATTCTTTCCTGCATTGCACAGGAACTGATAATCTGTTATTTTATAAGACATAAGCACCCTCTATCTCCATCCCCACTCCATTTGATTCATTTGGTAGACCTGGTCATTTCCTTTAGAGTGGAGGTTTCTCTGACCATTCAATGACCTTCATCCTCTTTGCCAGACTAAAATAAAATTTAAAAGGATTCTTTGACTGTTCCCCCAGGAAAATTTAAAACTGTTTTGTATTCTTCTCAGTAGACAGCTCATTTATCCACATTTCAAGATATACTGTTCTACAACAGTATTTCAGTTGTCCTCTTACTCACACAACACTTCAGGAAACAAAAAAAAAGTATTTTTCTGTCTGCTTAGACATTATCAATATCATTATAGCTTAAATTTTAAAAAAAAGTTTTGTAAAGAATTTATTGAAAACAGGCAGTCTAGCGATTTGACCATGTGTCTAGAGCTCTGCATAATTCAAACAAGCAACTTTACTTGTCTGCTTTGCAATTTTCCTATTAATGAAAATAATATTTACCTCACAGGGGGTCAGAACGATTAATTTCCATGAAGAGCTTGAATCTAAAACAGAGGGTAATTTGATATATCTCTGAGGAGAGGGTGAAGGAAAAACAAATTAGATTTATACTCAGTTTCAAATGAGAAAAATATTTGAGTTGCAGAACGAGCTACAGAATATTAGCAAAATTACACATTAAAAAAAAAAAGAAAATTCAATGTTAATATAATTTCTCTCAAACTACATACCCACCTATGAACAGCAGCAGACTCTTCAACATCAGATTTTTATCTGAACAGACAAGTTTTGGAATCTGCCTTGACTCCAAAGTTGCTGCAGTTTCACTAATAAAAGGAGATGTTACCTTCTGAGAACTCGGTGCTCATTCATTCATGGGAAGAAAGGGAAGAGAATTGCAGAACACTCTGAACATAATATTTTTAATAAACCCAAAACAGAAGAGAAATATAAAAAAGTACCTTGTGAATCTAGAGACTATTAACACAGCTAACTATTAGGGATCCATGAAAATTCATTCCCAGCTTCAACTGTTCCATTCATGGCCACAAAAGATTACCCAGTCCATCAATGTACTACATTGACACTGATCTTGACACTAGATCCATCATGTTTGAAAGTACCATGGTCTGTAGGTAAATGAGTAATTACAAGATACAAGATTGAACTCAAGTTAGGAGATGGAGATAAAAGGAAGTCAGGGGCCTTTTGCTACTATTTTTGGAGGGGGAGGGACTTAAAATAGCACAGTTGTTTATCTACTAATGCTGCAGTTAAAACACTTTGTAACTAAAACCCTTGGATAGAGAGAAACACAATGCAGAACAACTCATGATTTTATGATAAGATAAATACTAGACAATCTTTTTGCTAAAGAAACTGCAATACTATGAAAGAAACTGAAATAAGAAAGTTGTTAATAAGGGAAATTAGATTATGAAGAAACAGAACAGCAAGGTTATCCATGCTTAATGAAGTACATGAAACACTTCCATGTTGTCAAAAACTGAGATTCTACACTTCAGTAAGTATTCATCAGTGTTTGGGAAAAACAACCTAGAAGTGAAAGAGCAGAAAAGAGTGACAATATAATAATAACACAGGTTTTGCTGGGGATTTTTTATTTTATGTAGAAAACCAAGTTTACTTTTACTGTACAAAAAGATACTCTTTAAGGAAAAGTTTTCCACTGTTATAAACTGCAGACCTCCAGCACCAGCCCGGTATAATCCACCACAAATGACAGAAGTCGCAGAAGCTACACAAATCTAAAAATGGTGTGTGGAGAGCACAACATGGGGAGTAAGGCAGTCTACCTATGTTTTTTTTCCAAGCCACAGAACCACCGAGGAGGAGGTGCAAACACCTCCACCAGCAGCAGCACTCCTCCAGAAGAGAGTCGCATTGTTTTCAGCAGCCAGAGCAGAAGAACCCGACTCATCCACCACTCAGAAGCATGCACTATCCATATCAGTTTATTAGAAACACTGTGTTTGCCAGAAATTTCCATTAAGAAGGAGAAAACTCTCTAATCTTATGCCAGGCTAAAAATTTCAAATATAAAAGACGAATTAGTAACAGCAGCATAAAACCCATAAACCTTGCAAATGAACATTTCTTTTTAAATAATTTCACAATCCTAATAGCATCTTCTGCTCTAGTCTACTTGAGTCATTGTCCACCACAGCGAGGAATCCACAGGCACAGATCAATTCTTCACCTGCTTCCCTATATCCCTTAGGGTAGAGAACATGTACATCCTTCTAAATAAAAGCTTTGAGAAGAGCCTACTCCCATGATTCATCCAAATAAGCATACCAGCAAAGGTTTATATTCCACCAGTTGAATGTGAAAATAAATAGTGGCTATAAATCTTGAGGGAAAAAATTAACATATTTTTCTTTAGTTTTTCATAGATTTATTAGTCCATTCATATCCAACAACAGAAAAGTTGCACAACTCAGTGAGCTGAAACAAAAGAGATAGACATCAATGCTATTAGGTAGAAGTTACGTACTCCACGTAACATGTCACACTCGTTTAAATATATAGATACAGGAATGTGTCTTTAACAAAAAACAAAAAAAATTCATTCTCTTACATGAAATAAGAACAAACCTGATGACAAGTATTATTGAGATACTGTCCACATCATTCTTATCTTAAGAAAGCCCCCATCATGCTGACCACTCACTTCTTCCCTTACAGTGCAATAGGGTCTCGATTTGCAGCCTCAGGTTGCTTTCAAACACAAACATACTTTGATCATAAGTACTCCCCACATCTCCCTGGCTTTTTTAAATATTTGGATTTTAATAAAGCCCAAGTAAGGGCCTTTCCTCACATCTAGACTCAACACATGAAAAACTGTCCCATGACCAACCTCAAAAGAAAACCCACTCGTTACTTGAGTGCACTTCTCCAGATGTAATTGCTTTTATCCAAAAGAATGCTCTTTGTGATCCCTGCACCAGGTAGTAGGCTGCAAATATGGTTTCACTGAGGAGAGGAAAGGAGTATCAACACTGCACCTTCACCAAAGCATGTTGTCAGGATAGCAAATGCTCAGACTCACTCTTTTCATTCAAGCAAGTCACATTTTGTGTTATACAGGTTACAGAAAATAAATCTCAGTATGTTGCAAATCAAATCTTAAGTAACTCTGCATGGTAATTAGAAGACAACTATTAGAGCCCATACAAAAGGACCATTTCAGGAAAAAGAAATGGCTGTAATTATAAACATCAGAGATAAATAAAGAATGTCAATGTGATTACAAGAAAACATTCCTTCAAAGAAAAAGGTAACTCCAAACAACAAAAACCCCCCTTCAGATTCATGATTTCACCACTCAACACAAGTCCTGAAATGCTTCCAGGCAGGGAGAAGAAACACCAGAGACATCTGTGAGGCCCTTAGGGGAACCCTACCCTCTAAGCACAATCAAGGTAAACTCTATTCCAAGTCAGTTTGCACCAAGAGAAAACATGGTTAGTGTAATGGAAGACTAATTTGTCTGTATGGTGATGAACACAAAATAATTCTGGCTATTGAGAAAATATTATAGGAACTCTTCTCTTAGAAATTGTCTACGAGCATGTGTGTGATGTGTTTACACTTAATTTTCCATCAAGCCAAATTCTGATTCACATTCACTAGTCTGCCAACAATTGTGCCTAGATCTGGAAGGAAAGGGGAAGAAATGGGAGAACAGCAAGATGCCAGACCCATTACTTAACGGAATTACTGGCTAAAGCCTACTCACTTTTTTCAGAATTTTTTATGGACTTCAAGAAGTTTATATATATGTCCTTATATTTGAGAAACACAACCTAAGGATTTCCAACAATTTACCTTTAATTACAGTTGTTAATATTTTGTTAAGCATGCTTATATTCACAGCACAAATACCACACTGCAGGACTCAGAAAGGGATTTTTTTTTTCAGCTGTATTTTTGTTAGGCTCATTTCACAAACCATCTGTTTCTCAGTAAAATACATACATAATGTTATATCTGCCCTAAAACAAGCTCTCAAGTAAAAGGTTCCACCTTCCTCCTTTTTCCTTTCAGGCCTTAGTTCACAGATGGTCAAGAGGATGTTTATAGTAAGAGGATGTTTATCAACCAGCCTTCATAGGTTAGAGAAGCTGGTGCCTTCATAAGAACATTTAACAATGTCTTTTAGCAGCCAAAGTACTAAACACGTAATCCATTCAAACAATTTTATTTTAAAAATACTTGGAAAATACTGATCCTGAATTCACATCTGCAAAGCTGCCTTCTTACACCTATGTGGGTTTCAATACTCAAAATACAACTTTCTGTCATATTTAAACATTCCTTTAATTCACAGTGAGTCTCAACAACCCTTCTAGAGTAAACAGTCCCCAGCGATTCACAAGTCTGAAAATGAAATACTTAATAATTCCTGGCTGCCTTCATTCTGCAATTTTGATTAAACAGCCTCTTCTTTTTACCAAACTTTCACCTTCTGTCTTCAACTTATTAACCAGGTCACAGTCAGACTTGCATAAAATTTACCAGGCTAACCACAGAAACACAAAAACTATGCTAGCATACTGGATTTGTATGGATCACAGGAGACATTGCTCAACCTTACAGACCAGAATTAATCCATATTCAATGTGTAACTTGCTTACTGGAGTCTTCAAACATTCCTCCTTATCACCCTTTCATGAAACAAAAATTATGCCACTTCAGAGAGACATAAACGAGGTAGACAAGCTGACGGTCAGAGCCACTCGTTGGGTGCCCATGGTCCCCTCAGGGACTCCTCCATTTATCCAACCAACAGCCCAGTAACACACACTGCTCCTGGAAGAAGTGGGAGTTGAGAGGGCAGGAGTCTTGGCTTTTCCCACTCTCTCAGCCCTTTCATGTTCTGTCATCAATAGCCAGCTGACGACACAGTAAACCAGATCATGAGAGCCAACTCAGCTGGAACCCAACATCTTCTCTGGCACGTTAGCTTTGACATAAAAAGCAATTTCCAGTCAAGTTTGCTGAATGCCTTCCAGAATTCCCAGATTAGCAACAGGCTACATGGGAAACTGCAGAGGAGTACAAGAACACAGTTTTCAGCATTAACTGAGTAAATTCAGGCTTGATTAAAATTGGCTAGGGAACTACAATTTGAATCACCTACATTTTAGTAAGTCCTTTTCCAAAGTTTCTCTTCCTGTTAAGAATCCCATCTTATGCCCAACGCCACCTAAACCAGCAAATTGAGTATGGGTTTTCAAACAAGATCCTTTTCCATCACATTACCAGGGCCTAATCCAGCACATCCAGCCACTAAATTACAGTATAATAAAAGTGTATCTCACATAGAACAAGAGGACTATGATCCACATGACTCAATTAATACAGACACTGCCAGTTGAAACTTCAGCAGGGGTGGTAGTATTGGTTAGAAAGGGTAAGTAAGCATTTGTCAGATTTTTGACAATGCAATTGATTTCCACCCTCACCGCCATGTACTTTTTCTTCAGTGGATCCAGGTCCTATAATGTATGAAAACTAAGACTTGGTATGCAATGAGTTGATCGCTCAAAGTGACTGCTTGCAAAACTGTCTACTGAAAAAGGTGACAAAACTGTCACCTTCAAAAGATGTTAAATTGTATTTTAGCTCCTAAAAACCCCCAATTTATAAAATTTTTTGTACATTTTTACAATAACTGTATTATATATATCTAAAAATATATATCTAAATATATATCTAAATAACTTTTAAATTTAATATACTTCCAAAAGAAAAATACCATATATAGAAAGCTAATAAATAACAATACAGGTGACATGTTCAGCAACTTTCGAATTGGACTAGAAGTATAGTTGTCACACATGTATGGTATGCTACTTGTAAATATCTAATATATTTTGCTCTAGGGAACAAATTCATGTTTTAAAAACACAGGAAATCAAAAGTTTATTCAGCATTTTTAACTGTCTGTGACCTAGACAAGGGAAACTAGTATACTGCTCACTGGGTATCATTCTTACTGATTGAAATACCAGTAATTTCCCTGTAGACCAAGGCAGATCTTATCAAATGACTACTATGCCCCGAAGAGGTCATAAATTAGTAATAGTATGCAGTGACTTGATACTGTATGGGGGGGAAGAGGAAGATGAAAAAAGAATACATGTTATGTCAATGAATTCCAATTAGCTTCTGAATAGGATTCTATCACCAGTTTCACCAGCAACAGACAGATGAAACACATAAATGATTTGCAGGCTCTCACATGGAGATAATGCAACTCTTAAAAAAAAAAAAATTCCATGCAAGTCACATCAGGTCAACACTCTAGTGATCTAGAAGACATCATTAGTGCTGAAGTGACAGCATGTTACATCTTTCAAAGAGTGACTTGGCTTTACAAAGGGAACAAAATTAATTTGTACATTTTAAGCCTTGTAAAATAAAGAATTTAGAGCATAGCTACTGCAGAAATACAGATAGAGAAGGCCATCTTAGCAGCAGATGTACTTTATCAGATACAGAAATCTGAAATATGTTCCATGGACCAAAATACATATACATACAGACATCTGCACGTTCTATACTCATCTGTGCTCCTAAAAAAAAAAAAAAACAGATTAAGAAAATCAGGTATGCAGAAAACAAAACAAACAAAAAACAGTGAAAAAAGCAATGTTTTCATATTTCAAAGTTACAGCCATAGAGGATTGAGTTAACAAGCATTAGAAACATTCTGTGAGGACATGCAATAGAGGGCTCACATTGGCAAGAACTACTACTTATGGTTTAAGGGCAAAAAATGCAAGGAGTTAGCATGAAGGCCTGTACCAAGCACAAGAAGGTACCAGATGAACTTAGGAAACTCAAATGCAAACATTGCCAAGGAGATCCATGTGCAGTCTTCCAGTTCCTTCCTGTCAGCAAGAAGAATGCTTGGCCTTCACAGTGAGAGAGAGGCTGAAGGTTAGCTGTGGTCTCAGCTCTTCCTGGAGGTAAAGTGCTCAGCACAACTTGCAGAAAGAGCACTACCTAAATTCACTGCTCTGGAACAATGATGTTTCTTTCAGGTGCCTTTTGCTTACATCCGTAAACTCACACACAAGAGGCTGGGCACAGAGTGGCTGGAGAGCAGCCAGGTACAAAGGGACCTGGGAGTTTGGACTGACAGGAAACTGAACATGAGCCAGCAGTGTGCCCAGGTGGCCAACAAGGCCAATGGCATCCTGGCCTGGATCAGGAACAGTATGGCCAACAGGTCCAAGGAAGTGATTCTTCCCCTGTACTCAGCGCTGGTGAGGCCACACCTCAAGTGCTGTGTCCAGTTCTGGGCCTCTCAGTTCAGGAAGGATATTGAGGTGCTGGAGCAGGTGCAGAGAAGAGCAACGAGGCTGGTGAAGGGACTCGAGCACAAGTCCTGTGAGGAGAGGCTGAGGGAGCTGGGGTTGTTCAGTCTGGAGAAGAGGAGGCTCAGGGGAGATCTCATCACTCTCTACAACTCCCTGAAAGGAGGTTGTAGCCAGGTGGGCATCAGTCTCTTCTCCCAGGCAGCTATCAGCAAGACAAGAAGGCACGGTCTTAAGCTGTGCCAGGGGAGGTTTAGGTTGGATATTAGGACGAAATTCTTTACAGAGACGGTAATTAGGCATTGGAATGGGCTGCCCAGGAAGTGGTGGATTCTCTGTCCCTGGAGGTTTTTAAGGTGAGACTGGATGTGACACTTAGTGTCATGGTCTAGTAGCCACGGTGGTAGTGGATCAAGGATTGGACTTGATGATCTTAGAGGTCTTTTCCAACCTGGTTGATTCTATGATTCTAAGAATATTTATGCACAAGATGCTGACAAGTCAGTCCCAAAGTAGTGAATATTTGCATTTCAGATGCTCTGGACATTTCACTCACAGCTCTCATTTGTGCCCATGGCCATTGCTGCACAGAGTCATTTATACCAACCTCGCTCTTCTCACCACCTTTTAAACTACAGGTTGGTCAACTACCAGTTCGCCACTGACAAAGCTGAGTTTCTTTCTTTATTATTTTATTTCTCACATCCAAAAAAAGCTATTTATAAATAAGTGGGTTTTTATTTCCCCCCCGATTTTTTTCATATAATCTAATCTACATTACATTGACTTAAATCCATGCTGATATCTAGTTTTATCAGATTTCCTCAAACATAAATGAAACACACAATGCCATATTTGTTTTTACATATAGAATAAAATAGAAACATTCAGGAAGTGACTGATTTTTGTAGGGCATTGTAGGACACTGCTGCAGCTCATTTATAATTTCCTTTTGGAGAGGTGAAAGAAGGGAAATAATTATTTGAATTCTCATGCAATACAATCAGTTCTACTCAAATACGTGCATTAATACAGGCATTACTGTCAAAATAGGGAAAAAGGCTAAATATCAGCAAAATGTTAAATCATACAAAATTATTTTAGTGTCAGATTGTGTTATTCTAATCCTGAATCAGAAATGTAAAATTCACATCAATTCAAAATGCATCCTTCTGCCATACCAATAAAACAGATAATATTCCTAACCCCAAATTCCAAACAAAAAGGCATTAGAGTAGCTGGTGATCTTAGGCCTTTTCTCCCACAAGCTAAGCAGAAAAATCATAGAACTAAAACAAAATGCTAAATCATATCAGTAAACACTGGGTTTGGTGGACTTTGCAAGCACCATAGTTGGCTGACAAATCTTGAGACACTATAGGAAATGAACATAAAAGGTATGAATATATTAATGTTCACAGGAGTTGGACAAAGAAAGAAACAAAAATACTATTTCTAATCAAGCAGAGGTAATTGGGGATTCTGGTAAAAAGTGGCAGTTAAAAAGTAAAGTCACAACCAATGTTATTTATATTAGTCAACGTAAACAGAATCCCATGTTAATTAGGTATGTCGCTCTCTCTGGTTTCAGACATCTCCAGCAAGGCAAAGGGTGTATTTACCAAATTTACTTCTACTTGCACAAGATAGATATCCGTGCCTCTGAAGTTTTCCGCCTCCCACATGCTGATCTCACCATTACCCATGAAGCCACTGAAGTGAACAGCACACTGTAAGCCGAGCTGGAACTTAAACATGTAACAGAAGAAAGAGACAAGCAGTACAAAGAAACAATTCTGCAAACAAAGCTCAAGGAAGAAAATCTTATCCAGTCTCAAGGGGAATGCTGGAGTTTAAAGATCAAGTACTTTTGTACACTGCAATGTTTCTATAAACACCTTTCTTTGAAACAAAGTATGTGATCCCTCTTTCCCTCCAACTCATAAACTGCTACATGCTGTCACCTTAAGAGGTACTGTGAGCCCAGAGAAAAGAGGACAAGCCTGAAAAAAGCAGGTTCAATTGGAGCGAGTTGTGAAACAGTACACAGATACAGCTACTTGCTACGTAAGACTAAAGACAACAAAATTATAGTTTAAATTCTCCTGCTTTTACCAAAGTGTGCATAAAAGGTACGCCCCAAGAAAGTGACCTTTATAAAAGGTAATGTGTCTATGTCTTGTAAGAAAGGGATAAGGGAAGAACTAAACTTCTGAAACAGGCAGACAACGAGAATTACACAGCCTCCATGTGTGAACATAAATTAACTGTTGTTGTAGGTTTTTGGTTTTTGTGGCTGGAAGAACTAGTCACTCAGCTTATGCCAGATTAAAATTAAACAAGAGCTTCAGGTACACATAACCTCCCTGCTTTGCAACAAGGAAAGCCAGGGCCACAAGAGGCTAGCCAGTTGTTCTTTACAGTCTCATAATGTTGCAAAACCAGAACAGAACACAAGCTGCTAACAGTTCTCAAGCAGGCTTCCTGAAACAGGACAAATTCAGGTAATTTTTTACTTCTGAAACTTTAGGTAACAATGCTACTTAACCCTTGATAAACTGCTACTTTAAAATAAAGTAAAACCCAAATTTAAAAAAACAACAACAACAAAAAAAACCCCACAACAACAACAAAAAAAACACAAAACAAAACAAAAAAACCAAACCAAAACAAAACAAAAAAAACCACCAAAAACAAAACCACAGCCCGGCAAAATGCATGTGAGTAATTTTACTCACAGGAATATTATTGCTGAATTTAACTGAACTGGTCACAGATTACATGGCCTCCCATTGTTACAACTGGGAACTAACTTTAACTTCATGGACGATACCTCCCCTTTGATGATAAAAAAAAAAAAGAACTTTTAGTAACTACTCCATAATCAAAACAAATCAGTTAAGCAAAAAGAAAAAAATATCCAAAATGGATGTTCGGCAACATCCCATCTGCTTATCCATTAGTCTTGCCTAAGTTGGCTCATTCATTATAAGCAAATATTAAAGGAGACCAGAAAATTATCATACTGGAGTCTGAACATCTAAGTATGCACTATGTAAAACACATCCCAACTCCCTGCCAAAAAATACCAGTAAATTAATAGACAATAAGCAACAATATGTACACCTGACTTGAGAAAACTCTCATGAAGTTTTATTTTGCAAACCTGTTCACTGATGTTGTCTGGAGCACCTTTAACACATTCACTCAACCTAATACATTGTACTAGCTATTCCATGCTTTTAATTCTCATTAAGCTTTGCTGTTGATTGTTAAGGTAAAATAAAATTTCTGCTAAACTATAAAATGGAAAATATTTTTAAAACTTTTTTTTTTGTTTGGTCAAATTAAGGCATCTTTGTTTTGGATCAGCCCTAAATAATTATAATATTCTAAAATATTACGTATTTAGAATGATTTCCAGATACTTCACTCAGGAATTTCTACCTAATCTCAAAGAAAAAAAAGGCTGCAATTTTATAGCTAGAAATCACTCAGATAATTTAGCAAGGTGAGTTTTTCCTCTTTTCTCCAGCATTGCTTACATTACCACCATCATGGAATACACAATCAACCATTCCCTCAGTACTAATGAGTTCTGTATAATGTGTAAAAAATATTCCCAGGATGTCCCAATTCTGTATGCAGGCAGAGATTACACAAGTTGCCTACAGGAATCTGAATGTTCAGTAGTAGTATTCAAAACTGTGACTCTACTGGAAAATATCTGTAAGGAGATCCTTTGAGTATAAAACCTATACCTTCTCATTTTTATAGTGTTTTCTTAAACGTAGAGCAAGAATGCGAAGTCTTTTAACTTGAAGGTGTACTTTCAATTTAATCTGCTTTCAAATTTGAAATTGGAAATGAGAAATGCAATACACCCATTTTAGCTACTTCAGTTAAAGTATTGGTGGAAAATCCTGTCCCAATCATCATTTGAAAAACAAAAACAAAACCAACCAAACAAAAAAAAACCCACACAAAAAACCCAACACATTTTAGGTATATTGCCTAGTTTTCCCTTTGTAAACATGAGGTTTTGGTAAAAAAATATTAGTAAGCAAATTGGAAATGAGAAATTTACAGTGCAGTCCAAGGAAAATATCACCTTGTCTAAAAAAGTTTATGGTAGGTCTTTTATGAGAGGTTAAAACCTTCTAACTTGTTTTGCCAATAAAATACAGCTCTTTTATAATTGTTAACCAACAAAGAAACATCCATGGTATGAATCTTGGGGTATCCTGTGCAGGGCCAGGAGTTGGACTCGATGATCCTCATGGGTCCCTTCCAACTCAGAATATTCTATGATGCCTTCGCCATCCAAAACTCTCCTAGCTGACCTGAGAAATCCACCAGTTATGCCAGGCCAAATGAGCACTGCTCTTTATCGTTTGAAAACAACTTTTGCATGCCTCTCAAGTAAGAGTAGATTTATCAATAAACAGCCCATTTTCAGTGATTGCCATGCTGCTATTGATCCTAGGTGTATGCTCAGAGATAGATACTCGTCCACTAGTGTGGCTAACACAGCCACACCAGGATCACTAGGGCAGCTGTTTGCTCTGGCTCATGTATGCACTCCTAGTTTGCAGCTACACTCAGCCTCGTATAAACAAGATTTAACTAAATGCCACTCTAATTAATATTTCAAGAGTTTTTGTTTTGGGATATTTTTTCCCTGATAATAGATTCCAGACTTTCCATTTGTAGAAGATAACCACAGTTTCCTTTCCAGTCCTACGATCAAGGCAGCTAAGGGTACGACCAGATGAGCTAGGAGATAATTCTTCCGTTCTAAGATAAACCAATGAAACATCATGAGTAGGAGTTATAAAATGCCAGATACTCCCTCAGCACACACCCTGGGTGTGTCCATCACATCAGTCAGACCTGGCACTCCCTACAGCTGTAGTTGAAATTCAAGAGCAAAACTGTTGTGGTTGGACAGAAATGAGGAGACTGCTGTATTCACTTTTCTCACCTGACCTTTAGAAGATTTTGTAGCAATGATGGAGCTATAGGACATGGTGCATAAGTGCTCCTAACTGCACCAGAGGAAGTTCCCTCTGGTATATCCCAGATGTGGAACATGCAAGACACTCTCAAACAGATCTCATATTAATTGTTTTTGCATATTCGGGCCTCAATTTTCAAATAGCCAGAATTTCATTGAAATCACACCCTGTCACTTAACATGTTTACAGTATGTTTTAGAGGAAACAGATGTGTCACTGAAATCATCACATTCATTAATATATTGTGCATTCCAAATTCCCTTCCTGTCCACAACAAAAAAGGAAACAGGTTAAACAGTTGAATAAATATAACTGTTTGACCACAAATAAACTCATGCCTGGATATCAAGTGCCTGTATTTCACTCTCCTTTTTAGGACCTCTCTCAGAATGGAGATTTAAATACGCATTAAAAGATTACTTCTGTGGTCCTTCTAACATCCTTTACATAAAAATACTTAAATCAGTACATACATCAGAATTCTAATGATCAAACTACAAAAACACAGGTAATGGAAATAAGCCAATAGACTTGGGTTCTGATAACCCAGAAAGTGGACAAGATAGTGCAGAGAACTAGTTTGAACCCTTCAACTTCCTATTCTTTCTATGCATTGTGGATGACTTTACCTCTGGTACCACTTACGATTTTGTCCCCAGTTCTGAGAAATCTAGCTTTTCTCCACTGAGGAGTAACCTAAATGTGAGCTTATTTTGCTCATAGTTGCAATCCTATGACCATTCTGTTGTACTACTGTAGATTTTCTTCTTTGTGTGCATTTCTGCATCCCTCTGAAGAAGCCTTACAGAGCAGCGTGTATTCGCATGTATGCTGTTGCACTTTTATCCCTTGTAACAAACAGTAAGAAAGAACACACACTTGGAGAAAAAAAGCACACGTAGACTACAGAGAAAACAACAACAAGACGTGCCTTTTACAGAAAGAATGTCAAAATGCTTAGAAATGACAGGACTTCTTTAGAAAAGAAGCTACAATGAGACCAGTTCTAAGGTATAGAGATAAAACTGGGTTTGGAGACATTAAAGAAATGGAGTGGAGTTCCAGGGTTTTGGTCTTGAAGACATTTGACACCACAGGGCTTTAGTTGTCTCAGTCAGGTACTTCACAATATTGTCAGTGAACCAACAGGTCAGTCTAGCCCCCAATCCCAGCACACATCTAAATGTTTGAGGGTTTCAATGGTATTACCAAACTTTAGCTCAAAAATAAATGATTTGCAGACCAAACATACAGACCAGCCATAACAAAAACAAGCAAAGATACTTTGAAATTCAAGTGGACAAAGTTTCCATGAGAGACAGGCAATGTAACAAGGATATCACAGGGCAGCCCTTCACAAGAGACCTAAAATTTTGATTGCAATTGCTTTTATTTACAGTTCAGAACCTGAAGATTTCTGAGTATTTCCTAGAAAGAAATCTTGCCAAAATGGGAAATCCAACATAATGGCTTTATTTTAAGGTGCATCATAATTGAAAAACTGACTAGAACACTCTGGAATTAACATACATTTTCTTAAGGAGAAACAAAAGAAAATTGCACATTTCTTTTTCACTGGTGTATCCAACACTAACATGAAGGACTGTAAGAAGTCTTGACAGTAAGAACCTCATTGAAAAGACGAAAGAATCCACAGTTTTGAAAACTGCCACATTTGGGAAGTGACAGAAAACATCTCTTGGGGGGTGGGAGGGGCGTCATGGGGATAAAAATCAAACTGAGGACTATTTTAAGTATGAGACATCGTGTTTTTATGAAAAAATTATCGTATCAATATCAGTATCAAACAGATAATTTTACCTATTACATGATCAATTAACATTAAAAAATTTCATTACAAGCAAATTCTCTTTACCATCTACATCTCTGGCTTCCAAAGATACAAGAATAGATGGAAATGCAACGCCCAGTATTACCTTAGCATAGCATGTATCTATTACCTAGCTTAGCATGTATCTATAAAATGTGGATTATGGAAACTTTTGCAATACCAAGTTAAACAGAACACTTCAGAGCTTTGCCTCAGTCACCTGTAAAAGACAAGCTCCAGAAATGATGTAAAGGTATGATTAAACCTCCATGGTTATAGACATCATAATATGCAAGGTCTGAATCCAAGCTTGGGCACCCACATCTGGTCATGCAGAGAATCTACTCTTTCTTAAGTTTCAAAAGTTGCAGAGCCCCACATGTTTCCTGGACTACAATTTTTTCCCCACAATATTAGCTAATAGCTCCCTAGACCTATTAACATTACATTTACTGCCAAATTAAATATTGTTCTTCAGCTTAACAACTTCCTTTCTCTTGGAATATCTCTTGGCTGTTACCATTGACACGGTCACATTTACACAGCTCAGATATCTAGACAGTCTTCACTATTCCCCTCTGTTGCAAAGCATAACAAGGGCAAGGGCTCCAGTTTAGACACTAGACGTGCAAACATAAACTTGAAGATTCAGATG
This sequence comes from Chiroxiphia lanceolata, assembly GCF_009829145.1. Classification (NCBI taxonomy): domain Eukaryota; kingdom Metazoa; phylum Chordata; class Aves; order Passeriformes; family Pipridae; genus Chiroxiphia; species Chiroxiphia lanceolata. The sequence continues at coordinate 29,162,794 of NC_045642.1, forward strand.
CGACTTTCAGCATTAGGCTAAGGTTAAGAATGGCATTCTGATAGGGCAGTCTTCAACCCGATTATTATAAAAATCAAAAGAACTGTATGAATGTCAAGTAGCAGAACAATTCTACAATTTATCACAAGTCCTTTTTGATAAGCAACAGACAACCCCTGATGGGCAAGAACGTCCACCAGTCCGGTCACTCGATAACAAAGTACAACTCAAAGAGAGGAGCATGGCCTACCGAAATTGGTCTGAATGGAGCACTTTTCTGGGACACAAGAAGAAAGCCAATTACTGGGAGACCACAGCTAGAGTGCTATGGTTTTGAAACACATTCATAGTCTCCTGCAATGCACAAGTATGCTCTAACCACCTACTCAGAACACAAACTTAGCAACTTAATATTGCTCAAAAGTCCCTCTTATTTTGTAAAGAGGAGTATACTACTACTAAATCAAGACAGAAATAGATTTTTTTTTTCCTTTTATTACTTTAAAAAGTAGGCATTCCTGCCTTTCTGCAACTACTACGTTACCAACTGCGGGGAGCAATCATCCAAGGAGCAGCACAGTGTTAGGAAAATTACTCTTTCCAGATAAGTATGCTTAGACCAAAGTTGAGGAAACATTTAGTGAATAATGTTATATAAGGTATATGCTTTTTGACATAACCAGTCTTATTTTGACTAGCTGCTCCATCTCTTTTAATAAGAAGAGAGACAAGCATCCAGTAAAGTTTCTAGATGTAGTCAGAAGTATCAAAGTAAAAGGGGAAAAAGGACTAGTAAATTGGATAATTATGAATAAAATAAAACATGTAGCCTGCGTTTTCAGACATCATAATAAACAAATATTTTCATAATAAATACCGCATACATCTTACCTTACCAAAAGTAAGGAAAATATGATGTCATAAAGAATGAGGGGTTCAGGTGAGGCTGAAGGAGCGCTAAAGCATAAATTAATCCTTAACCTCAACAAATCATTCCACAGGTAATCAAAAGTCAATTACTTAGTTCTCCATCCGTTCTTTCCATGTGTGCATTGTTTTGTAGAAGAAAGCATCTGCTGTGACTTTCATTCCCAGCACTGAGCAAACCAAGTAAAGTTCAGTCCCAGCTACCTTCTCCACAACTACAGTGGATCCAAAGGTTTTTCAAACCTGCATCCCAAAAAGAGATGCTACAAGAGATACAATGCTACTCAGTTCTGAAAGACCCCAAGAATCCAGAAATCTTCATGACTCACAGAAACAAAATGCCAAAATTATTTCAGAGCAGCCTGTTTCCTGGATTGGACAGGAACATTGAACACACTAGGCACACTAGAAGTTGCCTAGAGAGTCTGTAGAAACTCCACCCCTGGAAAAAGTCAATACTTATCTGGAAAAAGTTCTGAGCCACCTGGATTAACTTCATCCTAGTACTGGACTACATGACTTCTAGTGGTCCCTTCAAAGCCTTCAGAATTTTAACATCTTAAATATACTCAATTTCAAATGTTCTAATGACAGAAATACATCTTCAACAACCCAAATCTTTCTTTATAATAGCCAGACTATCAGTAAACTCACATGTAACTACACTTAATAACCCACTTGATTTCTTCTTTCAACACATTAAAAATGCCAATTAGACAATCACTAGTTATGAGTTTTACCATAGCAATGGATTTTCCTAGCTTAAACTTAACTGCATTTACCAACAGATACTTTCTTCATTAGACAGCGCTAGTACACATCAGAAAGTCAAGACTAACATTAGATACTATTTAATTAATATAAAATGTTGGACAAGAGATGAACAGACAAAAAGAAAATCTAGACTTCTTACTCTCAGCGTCAAGTAATTTGATTATCATCATAACTAATTAGAAAAGCAACCATTCCTAATTAATCTTCTCCTCATTTACTATATTATAGTTCTTCATTACCAATGAAACATGCATTTTGTAACACGCAAAGCAGAACAAGACCAAAACAAGTCTGGAAATATGACTTATGTAGTAAAGTTTTATGCTAAATGGGTACCTTCAGTGCCAAATCACAATACTATTTCAGGATGCAACTGTGAATAAAACTCTCACTTTGTCTTGAGGTGTCACATTTACTATAACCATGCACTTCAGCTTTAAGCCAGACAAAATTACATTCAAACTGCAAATTCCTAGGAATAGCCCACCCCAGAAGGAAAAGATGTTTTGACAATACTTGCACTTCCCCTGACATTAGATCAATTTGTTTGCTCTGAAACCTGAAACAGTCTTACTGAGAGAGATGACCATTTTTTTCCTATTCAAGGATAGTGGAGAAAGCACCAGGAAGAAACACTGTCTATCTTCCAGCTTGTGTAAGTTTCCTCTAAACAATTAAAATTTTAATAAAACTTTAGTACTATTGAGAAGGTGCATGCCCTGTTGCACAGAGACTGTATCATTATCTTGAGTTTTGCACTTAAAATCAAGCACAGGGGTTTGGAACTAGATGATCTTTAAGGTCCCTTCCAACACAAACTGTTATATGATATGTTATATGATTCTATGATAGCTGCTTATAAATCAACAAAGACCTAGCCTTTTAAACAATCACTGCATTAATGAAATCTGTACTACAAAACTCATCTCCAGCTAGGTACAAGCATACCTTACAGAAAGATATCTAATTTATGTTATTTTTTTATTTTATTTCTGAAATAGATACAGGCATAGGTATAGGTAGAGCTATGTGTCATAATAAAGTGTGTGTACATATATGTCTCTCTCTCTCTCACAGAAAGAAGAAAAATATCCTTCTAGCTCCAGAATCAAAGCTTTACTCACTAGAACAGGAAACATGTCCAGAGAGGGTTATGCAAGGCTTTTAGGTTAGGCAGAAGCAACTTGCCTTCTAAAAAGAAAATAATAGAAATTGAACTCATGTGAGATTTTGAAGAGTATCCATTCTGAGGATCCTAAGAGCACAACTACGGTGTTCTTTCTCTAAGATGGAACAGAAGACCAGAAGATATACAGGAGAGACATAATAAAGATTTAAAAATAATAACAGTTTCAGAAGTGGAAAGGTATATGGGAAATTTTGGAAAGAGCCTGACAAGAAAATGTTCCCTCATCTGTTATTCCCAACACATTAGCTTACCTTTACAAGTCTCTGTTGTGATGAGACACAAGAAATAAAAAGCACTCTAGCAGGGATCCTCCTACATATCCAGAGAATGGCACCACCATCCTAAACAAAACTCACAGTAAAACTGATGCTTTCAGCCATTAAGAGCAGCACAGAATTTCCCCTTTCATTTCACACATTAGTGTCCTGTGTCTAATTATTACCTCTCTCCTTTTCTGTGGTATAACCATTTGTGCCTGAAGATTGGGCATGTACATATTTAAAAGGCACTTGTGCTGAAGTATCATGGGAAAATGTTTTATATTATGCCTTAAAGTATCAAATTACTTCTTTGAGAATCAAATTAATACCACTGGTTCCCCTTTCAAAAATATATACTGTTATTTTCCAATTTCAAATTAATTAGTGAAACCAATTTCTCTTATTTGAAAAAAAAAAAAAAGAAGTTAGTTTTATTGTATAAACCCTTGTTCCCATGGGCATGAGAGCAATACATTAAATGGCAATTTCACTCAGCATTTCTACCTTAACCTTAACCACTAAAGCACAGAATAAAAATAGCAGGGTGATGTGTTATTTGAGAAGAATCCTTTTATGGAGCTTTTGGTTAAATGAGGGATTTCCTTCATGCATTCTATTTCTGAAAACCCACAAAACAGGGCTGAAGAGCCAGTTAATCTTATTCCTTTCAGGTGTCAATTCAGAAATAAGAGGAAAGATCTGCTTTCAACTTTTAGCAGCTTAGCTTGCAGGTCCATTCCCGAGAGAGGCCTAGCTATTACTCAAATCCACCCGGCCGTAATGAAGTGCCCAACTCCCCCTTGATGCGCTGATGAAACCCAAGAAGTGCATTATATAATCACACTGGCAAACACAAGAAGGATGTGTGAATGCACAAATACAGCACAGGACAATCCTCTCTTCTGGTGAGCTACAAAATCTCATGTAACAAGTTATGCCGCCTGTCTAAAGGCAGTCGTAAATTACTGCTCTGACATACCATACCGTACAGATTTTCACAAAAAAACTTCACCACCCTCCAGATGATTTAGACAGCAAAGCATACAAGGGTTATATCTGAATAGTCACAGAGCAATTAAGTAATGTGAACATCATGCTCAGGAACAGTAGCTACATGAAATACAGGGTGTAGCATAAAAGTGTTCCATTTTTTTGTGAAACACAGTACTCAGGTTTCTGGAGTATCAAAATGTTCCTCAAAGGACATGAAAATTCCCTGTGTTTGTGCTTTTTAAAGCACATATAGTAAGAATTAAACACTATTAAGTACCCCTACTACCTTAGTGCATAGCAAATTAAATCAAAATAGGGTCTACTTTGTACTAGGTACAGCAAAAACAAAGCCAGTTCCTGAGATAATTACCTAAACTACTTGTCATACTGCGAGTATGAGGCAAGTAATACTGAAACTCTGCTGTCTCTGCCAGAGGGAAAGATGCCACATAGTTAAGGAGGTAGAAGTTCACTTTCTATTGTGCAATCCTTGTTTGGATTGCTTGTTTCTATCTGATCTGCACGAATTCTGTGAAGTTATCATTGAATTATGCAGTACGCAAATCCCTGTGTTTCAGTTGGTTTAAGCTGTTGCAGTCAGAGCCCAGGAATTCATCATCTCCCTAGTAACACACACCTGATCCAGAAAAGACTCAGGCACAGCAACACAGGCAGACAAAAGCAATTTCTGGAAGCAACTTTAAAAATACCTTACCTACCAGCAGAGGAAATCTGCTCCAAATGACTAAATTAACAGCCTCAGGCTTTTAAGCCCCCTCCAATCCAGCCAAGTGCTTTCCATCAACCCAAGCCAAAATAGCGCAGCCATCCTAGCCTGACAATCGTCAAAACCAAACTAAACCAACTTTGTAATGACACCAGCAGCAACGTTACCAAGGAAGTTACCTGGGGCTAACTCAAGGTATCCCTGAGAGCTACCTCACCACATTGTCACCTGGTGGTCCTAAAGCACCACTGCCTGAATGGACCATGTTTCAGGACAGTGCCATCCTCTGCCCTGGCTGTTAAGTGTCATTGCAGCTTCAACTCACAACCCAGTCCCCATACCAGCAGCAGTCATTGACCTCATTTCCCATTTTAGGATGACCCCTAGATAAATGCCAATAAATATTGCTGCTAACACTCAGACAGGAACATTCAAGTCCTCAATGTCTCCAGACATCCTCTACAGCTAATTGAGAGGGGGGAGGGAGACAGGAAAATCAGTCCAGGGCCACCACGAGATCAAATGCCATGCAACTCCTCATGCTGACTGAAGGTGAACTTCTTCAAAGCAAACGTTTCCCCAGAAAAGATGCAGCAGAACTGCAACAGATTCGATACATCCAACAGCCCTCAGAAGTAGCAGCATCTGTTTCTATGTATGAAGTTTGAAAAAGAACAGGAACAAGAAATACAGAAAAAATTCAGATGATTTCTGCTTTGTTGTTGGGAAGCCTTACACTGGAGCAGTACAGGCTCCTTCTAAACTCCCTAGCAAAACAGATGTTGCTAAGAGGTTTATTTATATGCAAATATCTCACCTTTAATCAGTTATAACACATCTTCTAATGAAACTCTGTTCTAATACTCAAAAATTTAGCTTCTTTTTCAAGAAACAAGAAAGGTTCTGTCATCGTGCAGCCAATTAACAGAACTGTATTTTCTTAGAAAGACAATAAAGGAAAAAAATTATTTCCTTCCCAAGGACTGGTATACAATTTTTCAGCAAGGCTTCCTCAATTCAGCTCTATTACTCCAACTGAGTTATGGGGGGTTTCCCCCAAAAAGGGTGTAGCAGAGTACCTGTGAAAGGCAGGATATCATGACCACAATTTACGATGCGAAAATGTAGCTGCCAGAAGAACTTTTAACACATTAGTTCTGCAAATACATAAAAATGTTCTTTAAACTTCCAATACTCTGAGTATTTACAACCCCCTAAAATTATCCCAAGGGGCAAATTACTTTATAGAATTAATTAACGAAAAATCCCAATGAACCAATTTTTAAATGTATGCAAGAATTATAAAGCATATTTTCTTCCTTCTACTGTAAGTAGCAGCTGTCCTATTTATCTTTCAGGCTTTTTACTGCACACTGGGACTGTTTACACACAAACTTTGACAGAAGTGGGAGAAAGCATTTTTAAGAGACTTAAATAAAAAAATTTTAAGAAGACTGTGTGCTTCAAGAGTTTGAGATAAGCATCAGAAAACAGAGCTATATACAACTTTCACATTTTGAGCTTATCTCCATAACTCTATTAATTCTATTTAACTAGAAAAAGACAGGTTACAGTTTGGGGAAAAATAATACATTAGCCCATACTTAGAAAAAGTGATCCTTTGAACTTTCAAATATTTTTATTTCACCACTACAAAGACTTCTCCCTACCCTTTGCCATCTTGCAACCCTTTACAAGGCACTATTGCCTGAAAAATGAAACACAACAGTCACAGTCAGCTAGGTAGTTTGGCCAAGTGATAAGCACTCATAGTACTGGTGAAAGTGTAGTGGTTGTACTGCTGCAGCACAGCTTTTACATGCCATCACAGAGTTACACAAAATACTCCACTAGCCCTAGCACCATGAAGGTAGGCAGCATTTCCTTAAAGTTATGGCACGTTATATACATATAAAAACTAGCAAGATTTAGCAATATTCAGACATTTGTTAACCATAACAAATAATGAAAATAAGGATAACACCAGATTCCTGAATTTTTAAGCACCTGTCATAACACAGAACTGCAATTCCCTCCTCTTGCAGTGTTTCACCACTTATTTCTACCATCCCTTCCTGGAGAAGACATTAAAAAAACAATCTGAATGAAGCATCAGCAGTTAAATACACACACACACCCTAAGCAGATGAAGTCAGATTAATTCAAGCCACATTGCCTAACAGTGTGCTATTGCCACAAGCCATAACCTGACAGACAACTTATTTCCTCTCCACACCCATCTTTCTGGGCTACCTTCATACTGGCTCAGCTGACCTGGACAGAGTCAAGTCAGACACAGACTAGCATCATGAGAAGGGAGCATCATGGGGAAAGATAAGATATTGGAGTAGTAGTTATGGAGGGAATTTCTAATTCTCTCATAATGGAGTTTGATACACATGGGTAATAGATATATATTGGCTTCTCTAGTATCACCTAACAAGTAAACCTGACAGACTCCAAAAAGCACATAAGCCGTAAAGGAAGAGGGAACAGCCATACACAATGATCACACATGCAGGGATTCAAAAAAGGCTTTACCAAAAAGCAAGAGGCAATGGTTTGCAAAGCAGAAAGCTGAAACTGCACAAGCCAAACTTCCACAGCTGAGTTTCTTTGATAAGTCATCTTTAAAATGAGGAAGTTTCAAACTTACTTTCAGAGGGCACAAACACAATGTTTCCCAGAATCCAAGTCTCAAGCCTTTGTTCCAATAGTAGTTTCAACTGACTGGCACTCAGGGCTTGGAGTTTAATAGAAAGAGATTTGTTTGTTTAAAAGATGACAATACTAATAATATCTTTCAACTTTAAAACATGGCAAAAGACTACAAGATCAAATAAAAAGAAGCAACAAATTTTCCAAATGGCCCCCAAGAAAGTTTCCAGCTATGGAGAGGAAAATTGACACATTTAAGTTATATCGATAATACCCATGTTGCTTCCAAGGAAGAGCTAATCTTTCCTTGTTCACATGTAACAAAATTTTGGGTTTTTAAAAGCCCATTTGGTGGATTTTGGTAGACATGAATTTTGCCCTATAAAACAACTCAAGTTTACAAGGAAGCATGTCTCAGTATAAGCCATCTGAAATTGTGATGACTTTTCATCATTACACAAGAAGTCTTAAAGCATCTGTTTCATTGTACTGCTTTTGTTCCCTGGCCGTTCAGCATTGCCTGCTACTGAAGTCTCTGGTCTTTTATCAAGCACCTGATGCACAGGGTTCATTTTCTCCTACATTTTTATCAAATGTGGTGCTAATGTTGAACTTCATGAAGGGGAAAAAGTGCAAATATTCCACAGCAAATTCTACTGTGAAGTTGCCAAGACTGTGAATAATTTTCATGTGATATTGTATTTTTTTGTCCTTCTGCTTAATCTGGACTTACCTATTCAATAATAACTACAACTCATTTGTTTTCATATGATCCAGAATTATTTTGGTATGCTAACAGTTAGACTTAAGCAATCTTGGGTATTTTAACTGACAAAACTTGAACTCTGAAATTACAGCTCTATATCTCTGTTGGTTAACTAAATAAAGTTTATATTAATTTTTGTTTGTTTGTTTCCCAGAAAAGGAAAAAAACCATGGAGCAAGGAAGCCAAGAATTACAATGTAAATGAACAGGATGATATAGGATTTTAATTTCACATAATTTATTCCTGCTACATTTTAAAAACTAGCAAGAGTCAGAAGAGGGCTGAAAGCTAACCCAAGGAAACTGCAAGTGATAAACTTCCAATTGTCTCTTGGTCACCAGCCTCTGAACTTTGGCACCACTGGCAATTGTACAATGACTTGAAATGTGACTTGGTAATTGCTGTTGGTCTCTGTATACAACAATTCCAACATATCAGCCAAATCTTTCATCAAGAATTAAATATGCCTTTTGTTTTCTGTAGTTATTGTACACATTGCCCTGCCACCGAACAAGATTTCCTTACTATAGAAAGCCTACATATTTTCACAACAGAGCACTCCCTGCATTTCAATTCCACCAGGAACAGATTGAGTCAATCAGATTGTACTGATCATCAAGAAAAAGCAGTCCTATGTCCTACTGCCACAAAGAATAAATTTTAAATTGACTGAAATGTGAATCTACCCTGGATTTTTACTTCCAACTGAAGGAAACGTACAATCCTCTTAACCATGCAGGCAGTAAGAATGGTAACATCTAAAAAAGCAGGTCTTGGCACTCCGTTACTAATACAATGAACAGGTTTTAAGGAAGGTTTGGAATTCACTCAAGAGAAAAACAACCTCATTGCTGTTGCTGCCCTTTCGTCATAACCTGAAAGGCAGACATTCCAAACATGAAGCCTGCTCTACAACAGTTGGAGCCATACCTCTACAGCCTAGTTTACCTTCACTTTCCTCACACGCTTCTCCTTTTTGCTGCATTTTACATTTAATTTTTTGCAGTTACTTGAAAATCCTTGTTTCACCACTCATTTTCCTCGGTAAGAGGAATGTTCATTGTACACTCTATATATTGCCACTTATATACTCCAAACAAGCAGAAAGATGCCTTTCATCCACAAAGGCCTGCAGAAGTATTTCCAGATACATAAAACATTTTTTCAGGGTCAAAAAAGCATAATGGTGTCTCTTTCGGCTAAATTGTGTCTCTTGAATGCTAAATACTTTTTTAAAAAATTTAAGTGCAATTAACACTCTGAAGAAAGAGTACAAAAAAAACTAGGATGCCCATGAAAAATTTTCATACATGTACATAAGTCTAATCCTGTAATTTAGATTTTTTTGAACTAAGTCACATGGCCAAAATACAATCTACAACTGTGTATTGGTCTCTACTTCACCTACTATTTATGATTACAGGACTTCAACCTTTACCCAAACACCCTCTGAGAAAGTCTGTGAAACTGTGCCACTATAATGGCTGAACATTAAACAACCAAACCAAAATGCATTTCACTTCAGACAATTTTAATGTGCTAAGGAAGAAGGTGAGGGGTTTGGTTTGGGGGGTTTTCTTTTTTTCAAAAGATTCATATACTCGAGTTGCTTCATTTTGTCAACCATTACAAAGGCATTGCTGAAATACAGTGTAAGAAAGTAATATTGCTGTGTTTTTCTCAAAAACACAAAGGCAAGTTTCTTGGAGAAAGCAAGAAGGTACTGTTCAGTAGCACCAATTTAGGATTTAAAAGCATTAGAAACAAATACATTTTGGGAATAAATTAATATTTCTAACAAAGCAACCCATTCCTTCCTCTAAACTATACTAATGACAACATTCGGAAGAAGAAAAGTCTCCTTTTCATCACAAGTTTCGCACACATAAGCTCCCATAAAAGTGATGGTTCTCTATTATTACTGTTTTTCATTATATTCCTGTATTACTACCAAAAAAAGTATGCTAGCATTCCCACTAAATGCTTGCTAGCCACCCACATTCAGCTGACAAACCACATGTTTCTCTGGTAGAACTCTTGATAAGTTAAGTACTCCAAGCTCAGAACCTTGGCAGAGAAGGTTCTAACTTCTCCTGTTGGTTTCTGCCTCCAGCATATTATTTGCATCCACTGGGTTCCATCTCTTTTTTTTAAATACAAAAAAAAATTAGAAATTAATTCTTGAAGAAGAATTTCACCTAGTATTCTTATTTGGGATGGCACATTTAAATCCACTGCATAACCCTGTGGGATGCAATGGATGGCAGAGCAGCCATTTCCCAGGTCTGCTGCTTTTCTGCTGGTCAGCTTTTGCAGTGCAGTGTCCTTGGCCCTCCTAAGCAAGTCCTTCCACCACACCTCCAACAAATTTCAAACAAAATCCCAAATCTGTCATCTACAGCTGCCAGAAACACCTCCTCAGATTCACCTGCTCAGAAACTACATTTCTGTTGCAAAAAGAGTTGTGTGCATGTTAAATCAAAAGCAGCTAATAAAAACCTGAAGAGGCAACTGTGGTAACATGAAGATCAGAAAAAAATAGGAGGGAGAGGAGGGTGAATAAGTGTCTGAGGTTCAAAACTCCTCAGTTTTAAACTGAGGGGGACAGTGTAGCTGTACAGCTGTATGAAGTTAAGTAACCAGTACTGAAAAGCCTGCAAACAAACAATTTCACCAGTTACCGGTGCCTTTAAAAAAAAAAGAAAGAAAGGAGAGGAAGGGGAAAAAAAGGTATGTTTTCATGGATTGATTTCCTATATACCAGCTACAAACGTGGTAAAAACAGAATATAGAAAAAACAGCTTAAATACTAAAACAAAACAAAACAAAAAACGACCACCACACCACAACTAGCCAAAACTGTTTACCCTACACTTTTTCTTCCTCCTTTCTTAAAAGGAGACTTGTTTCTTTCCTGTTTTGTTATTAGTCTGGGATTAAGGGGAAACAAGCAGAAGAAATTATGTTTAAATGTAAAGACACCACTTGAAAAAGAACAAGGCCTGCAGGAACTACATTGCCAGTCTTCTCCTCTTGCCCTCTATTATTGTCTGTGATATAATAATCACATATTATATACAGTCATTAATCAAAAGCTTCTCAAAGCTTTTCACAAACATCTAATTAGGCCTTGTAGAAGAAACAGCATTTTTCCATCTTTACAAACAAAGACAAACAGGGACCTGATCCAAGACAATGCCTTGTCTCAACCAGAACTTGTGCATTTACTCTTCACTGCTGTGCTGCCCAGAACTTACCTGGATGTCCTTTTGGGTCTCCCTCTGAGAGCTCTAAAAACACTAGTCTATAAATATACACTTTAAAACTATTTACCAGACCAATCTAGCTGCAGAAAAACTGTTGTTCAAACAAGTTGGAGGGTTTTCTTTGTATTAGACTGAAGCATATCACACAAAGTATTCTAAATACAACTATCAACAGTGCTGCTAAAAACCAGCCTGGCTAAAACAAGCTCTTCAGCCCAAAAACAGCCCAAAAAAAGATATGCAGGAACTAAATGTGCCATGAGCTAAAAGGACATGAGCTTCACTTGAAAAGGAAGTTAAGATTTCAGACCACTCCTTTCCTTGAAAGCACACACAATGAAAACATACCTGTCCAACAAACAAACCCAGACCCCATTTCAGCAATATTCTGACTAATATCTGGGACCTTTAAAGGTCCCTTCCAACCCAAATCACTGTATGAACCATTCTAATACTAATCAACACTACATAAAATTAATAACTAGGAAAATCCATCTCCTGCATGTGAAAACAGTAGAAGACAAAGGTTGTATTTTGCAAACAAAGCCCTTTGCTGTCTTCTTTAGACATGCCATTGTTACCTCTGCCACCTCTGTGCAACAAAGCAACCTCGGTTGCCACCTTGTGTCCTACAGAGCAGGCATTTGAAAGAGAACCTACTCAAGGCTGAAAAAGAGGGGGAAAAAAAAAATCTAACCAAACCTCACAGTGCAAATCCAGGTCCCAGACAAACTTTGTACACAGTCAGTTTAGCTGGAGATATTAATATCCCAAACCACTTGCTTACAGCCAATCAGTCTCACTTGTAAGGGCAAATAAACAAGGCACACTTGGACAAGATCCAAGCCAGCCTATCTTAGCACTCACACAATCCCTGCAGCTGAAACGGAGAAGACGGGGAGGGGGAACTATTTGGTTGTGGGTGAAATACAGGGCCTTTTTCAAACACGCCTTTGGTCTGCCTCGATACGGTGTTTTTCTGAGAATCTGAGCAGTCATACTGCGATGGCATGACTCAACAGGTGCAGACATCTGTCTCATCTACACAAAGGTGTAAAATGAAGAACTGTAGGGTAATGTTAATGAAAATATGCAACACTTCGAACTACTTCACATCATCCCCACCACCTTTATAAAACTTTCTCAATATAGTCAGAAAGTAGTCTCTAATAAAGCTTTGTACAGACAAACTCTCCTTTTCACTGTTTTATCATGATTTATACCTTAAAAACAACCACATTCCTGAAAGCAATTTACTGAATATTAGACTCAAAATAGACTTTTCTTTATGGTGATCTGACAAAGAAGACAAACAAATAAACAAAAGTTTAAAAAAAATCATAAAATTTACATTTATTACACTATATTCACTCTATACGCTGTAATAATACACTGTATTATTAAATAGCTAGCCTTGCAGCTGAAGATGCAATACACCTACTGAGAGTTTAGAAACACCTTTTATAATAAATCAGAATGCAGTTAAAACACATGAGGTGAGAAACCCAAGGAAACAAGAAACATTTGTGAACATGGGCATTTTGCAACAAGCTTAAGCATCCAATCCTTATGTCACTCCTCCTTATCTTTCAGAGTCTCACAATACCCGTAGAAAATGCAAACATTCAATTATGAGTGAGCTGCTATGCAAAGGTAAACCCCTTGCCTCCAGTTCCAAAACAGACAGTGGCTTTGACAGCAAACTGTTATAAATACTCTAGGGGGGGAAAAAAAGCTGCTGGTGCACTTCCGCAACAACACAGAGGGCAGATAACTCCGGACATAGCCTCTACATGTCCCACACCATCCAAAAGTCACTTTAGTCTCTTAACCCCATTACAAATGATAGCCCTGGATCCTCCTAGACCAAGAGATCAGTGCATGAATTCCTAATGCAACTGTGCATTCAATACTAGTGGCTGAGAACATTTCATCGCCTTTTAAAAGAGGGTAAGAATACATCATATTCAATAATCCAATTATGAGCATCTGCACCATCTTCACAGTAGCACTCACATCCACATCCTGGAAAATTGATTTTTTTTACATATTCATTTAGAAATCACACCATCTTTCCTATTTTACAGCCCCATCTTTTCTATTTCACTATCCAGTATTAACCACAAGATTTGATTATCTAAGGAGCCAGACAAACAAACTTTAGCAATTTCCTTTAGAAAAAGTAATTTTATGGGTTTTTTTAAATGAATATGAGCACTAAGGGAGACTAAGTCAAGTTCCACTTGATAATTACTCATTTCTATGAACATGTGTTGACATTTTTTAGCATATGGCCATTTTTTCTAAAGCAGAATCTCAAGCTAAATTTCATGTAAGTGACTTAAACTGTTTCCCAGCACTCATGCTTTTTATTCTTATCTTTACCAGACACAAGACTGCAAGATTTCCTGATAACCACCCACTTGGAATCAAGGGATAAAGAAACCAACACAAACCCAGAGACATTTTGCTATTCTTACTTTCCAAGTGAGCATACTTGGTGCCTAAAAGCAGCTCTACTGAATAGGCAAATCACTTTTTTTTTTAAGTACAAACAGGAAAGGAGGGAGATGTATGTCCAACGTTACCACAACACAGTTGCACCTCCCCATCCCAGTCATATAGGGCCCCCTTCCCTTAACAATATGTACAAGCTGTCACTTTCTGTCCTCTTTACACCTCTCTTCCCACAACCAATGTCTGCCCGTTCTGAACAACCCCCCCACTCTAACATATGTTTCAGAAGTATTTGCTAACTTCGCTTTTACTTCCAGTTTCAGCCTAGCTTTCATTTCAAACCATCTGCAATAAGGATCAATCCAATAACTCACTATCATCAAACCTCTATCGTAAGAAAAAGCATGAGAATATTAGATGCAATAGCATTCACAAAATTGATGAGAAAGTATGGCAATCCAGAAGTGTAAACAACTACAGGACATTCTTTCCACAAGGAAGTCAAGGCACAAACAATTTAGACAATGCATTTTACAGAAAGCAACATTTAGAGAACGCAAAATACAGTCAAATCTTTTATAGAGTATAGCAAGCAAAACAAAATAAACAGGAATATAAAGAAAGTAACGAATTCAAGATACAGAAAATTATGTTTTTAAAGCAATTATGATTTCAATACTATTTTTTCAGTACTTTTACTTGAATACATTCCCTCAAAAATACACTTTAATCAGCACTAGATAGGAAATGTCTTTTATGCTGATATTCTGTGTCTATCACTAGTTTAAAATTTAGAACTTTTTTTTTTTGAACTTCAATTGCATGGGCCCTATCAGCCTATACTGTATTTTCTTGTCTTACAAATTTTTCTATATATTAAAACAAACAAACAAACAAACAAAAAAAACCCCCACCCCCCACAAAAAACCAACACAAATATATTGTAGTTCTCTGTTTTTTGGAAATAATGACCAGATATAGAAAGGAAGTTAATGCAACAAAACTGCAGAAAATTTTCAGATTGTTTTTCTAAAGGAGAAAAAGGAAGAAAGGAAAAGAGCTATTCAGAATTGAGAAGCTTTTCTAAAAAGATTTCAGAACACAGAAACTCACTGGGTTTAATCTTCATATAGCTAGATTATTTTCTTGCATTAAAATGATATGCAAAAGCAAATTTCTATGACATTATAAACAGTAAAATACTGACATTTCACAACTGCATTGGGACAATCCACCACTGCACTCATTGGCATATGATGCTGTGCCTCAGCCACACAACCTCAATTTTTCCTTGTGTCCACACCAGTATGTAGTAAGCAGCAAGTTGGATCACTTCACTGCTCTGTCTGAGAAGCAAAAACAATCCAAAAAGTCAAATAATGAAGGCCTGTGCAGACCCATGAGCTCATGTGATTCACTGTTTATGTGCCAATCTATTAGTACTACTGCAAGAAAGGTAAGCAGAATGCTTCAGCAGAAAGAAATTATGGAGCAGCAGTGCAATTGTAGCCCTGGTTTACCTTCGGCTTGAAACCAAAGCTACATAGGACATTCTCCAAGTTTGTGCACTGTGGGAGTTGCCTTTTGAACAAGATGCACATTTAAAGAATGTCTGGAATCAGTCAGCTCTGTAACCTACCACAAAGATCAAATCTCATTTTCAATAAAGGTTTTAAACTTAATTTTAAGACTCTTGGCCAAATTTTAGCTAAATTACTTTTTTGCTGGTGGTTTCAGAAAAATGCATTTCCACCAGGGAAATCAGTATCTGTATTAGACAACTATGTAGTAGGAAATGGGATATTTAATGAAAACTTTATATTCTCAGACATTTCAAATCCCACTGCATTCATGAAATAACTTTTATGTTTTGTCCTTCACCCTATCTTTTCTGCTCACAAACTGTAATTGCCACAAAACTTCAGGTCAAAGAACACAATAACTTTAATATTATTCCCTGCTGAGGTAGCAAGCCAAACCACGAATTGCAAAGCATCTACTACCTCTAAAATTCCTTTTGAATACAGTAGCCAAAGAACTTTACGGAATTAGGTAATATTCACTTTCAAAATGTCCTGCTTACTCAGAACACTAACGAAATTCTTAATCTTGTATTAATCTTTCTTTTAGAAAGAAATCACCCATAAATTTCAAAATATTTCGGTGTCCAAATGTGAAGCAACATCACACAACTGTTGGGTTTTATTTTTCAGCATGTCTGTACTGAAAGACTAACTTATATATATATATTTTTTTTAAATAACAGACTCAATATTGTTGTTTTTTCCTTCCACTTTTTGTGGTTTAATCCTGGGATGAAAAAAAATTTATCCAAAGGATGGCATTCATGCCGCCAACACACATACAGTTTTTGGCAGGCTACAAAAGAAGTCGGTACTCCTCACAGAGCAGCTCTGTGCTACACAGAGGCTGATGCCAGTAAAATATTAGCCCAAACTGAAGTCTATTATATAAAATATATGCAAGCAGAGTCCATACTATGAAAATTCATTTCTCTTGAGGAGTAGCAAAGTCTTTAAAGGCCTTATAACTAAAAATAAGTTATGGAGTTTGTCTCACTCCACATTTCATTTTTAACTGGAAAAAACCCACTAAATAATACAGAAAGAACAAAAACCACACATGGAAAGCACAACCAAAGACAGAAGATTCCAATGCAAGATATTTCTCTCTCACATGCCTTTAAGTAATTACTGCTCTTAAAGCTCTTTGTCTGTCCTTTGACACTGGAAACAGATGAGGAACTGTATCTTGAATAGAAAAATTGATTCACATAAAGGACAAAAAGAACAGCACTGAAGGTCTGCACATTAATGTTTTTTTACTTACAAATTCAGTAAGCAATAGAAGTTTTTCAGTTCAGTTCATCTTTTGCAGAGTACCACACTTAGTAGCAGCATATAAAAACATTAAACAAAACACAATAAGAAATGCACCATCCTCTATTCCCTGATTCCTCAAAAGCTGATTCCCTGAAATCTGGTACTTTGACACAGCTGCAAGCTTAACTCATAACTCAAGTTATTAGACGGACTTTGCTGCTCAGATTTCTATGAGCAGATACTATTTTCAGGAACTAACAGACCTGTTTGATGAAACAGACCCATTAAACAGACATGAGAGTAAATAACCTTTATAGATACTGCATGCAGCAACTCTCTTCTGGAGTATGAAGACCATAAGTACTCTGAAATACGCATATACACATATTATTATAAGCATATATGGTTAGATATGCTTATACTAATATTCTTGGTAATAATAATGTTGAAGCTGGTCTTAGTGGAACCATGTTCAACACATGAACCAAGTTCTCATGTTGTTTTACATTATTTGTCATTCCTATCATTTCTTCTAGGAACTGATAAAAAAAATCCTGCCACATCACAACATTCTCTTCATTAAATGAACTTTGCTGTTTTATCATAGAATATGCTGAGTTGGAAGTGATCCACTAGGATCATCAAGTCCAGCTCCTGATTTATGCACCTATAACTTCACTGAATCTGGATCAAACTATTTGGCTCCAAAAGATCATCTACCCCACTCTACACTACAAAATAAAAAGCATTACTATGCAAAACATGGCACTGTGCTCCCCACAAAGTCAAAGCAGGTAGTTATAAACTTGGACAATAAATAAAAGCACAAAGCACACATTCATGGTCAATTGTATGACACATAAAACCAGTTTTCTGTTCATTATCCATGTAGAACTCTCATCAAGTCAAAATTTTCTTGTGTAAATATCTATTTGCATGTAATATTTGCATGCAATTATTCCGAGGCAACAAATGAACTTAAAAGGTTGTAACATTTTATGAGATCATCTTTATGCTTATGGGTTATACGCTTTTTAAAAGCAGTGAAAAGCAATTTTTTCAGAAGGCAACAATAAAAGAACCTATTTAGCAAAATATAAATTCAGAAAATTAATCAGAGCAAATGTACAATTGTAAATAAAAACCATTACAACTACTCATTCAACTATTTGCATACTCAAAACATACGTTTGAAAATTCACTCTCAAAAATAAGAAAAAAAATTTTCTGAGGCCATTAATTACAACCATTTCAAAGTTTCGAATAAAAATTCCCCATTCTTGGAATGCAAAGTCCAAAAAATGAAACAAGTCTAAAATTGAAATTCTTGTTGCCAGCACTGATCTCTACATAATTTATTACAGACTATAACAAAAATAACAACAGTAAGAACCTTTGGCAGCATAGCACTGTTCTATATTAATTGGTCACGGCAACCAAGTTTTGCTTTTAAACCCATCTGATAATGAAACCTTTCCAGAAATGTGAGATTATAATGCTGCTTTTCTTAAGAAGTTACAAGGCCTTAATACAGTATGCAGATGAGACGCTGAAATATAAAAGAGTCCTGTTCCTGATTATCAGTGGATATGAGGAATCAGGTACGCTGACCAGGCTTCAAATTCTTTGATTTTTACAAGTCTGTAATTTTTTCATAAGTGAACTACTTCAAATATGTTTTAGGAAGAAACATTATTTTCTGTTTTATTAACTTTCCAACTGCAGAATCTTACAATTTATCTCTAAAATTCAGTATGTAGTTTCAGAAGACAAATCCTTATACTAAATCTTTCAACCTCACTAGACAACTGCAACTTGCTAAGGGAAGGTCAGAAATACACTGTTCTGGACCAGAGAACCCAGAGATTCAACCCTAATGCTCAACCCCATATAGTGTTAACTGCCATAATAACATACCTAGTGAAGCTTGATCTCCTACGCAATTAAAATGTACGCAGATTACACTTACGTGTTTTCTTGAATATGTCAGGGATGCCTCAGATCACCAAAATTAATTTTAAAATATTTTTATTTTCAAACCTGTTAACTAACATCTTCCTCATTCACAAAAGCCTGTTAAAATTTCTTTACTAGAACACTAAACTCCAAATGCTAAGAAAAGTCTTCTTTAATATAGCTTAGAAATTAAAATTTTGTTTTATTATTACAGACTATTACACATAGTATCATGGCATACCAAGATAATACTGCTTCTGTTTTTAAAACTCAGCTTATTGCACACGTATAGTGGAAATATGATTACTCACATTAAACTAATTACAACAAAGATAAATACATTTAAACGGTTCTTTTATCAGTAAAAAACCACTATACAACTATAGTTTTAATTATTTTTAATGTAGGTTAGCCATATCACACTTTCCACTTCCTCTCCCAAAATTTAACAAGAAATAAATAGCAGAAAGTAGTACTCATAACAGGGGAGAAGGTTGTGGGGTGTGTATACAAAAATACAGTAAATATTAATCCATGACAGGAACATCACAAAATCCAGCAACAGCATATCACTTCCTACATTTTGTATTCTCCCAGATTACCCAAAGCTGCTCCATGTCAAGAAATAACTGTCAACAAGTAATTTGGAGGGACCATTTTGCCTCTCAGTAACTTCCTGGCTGAAGCAGCAAGTTCACAGATTACTGTCTCTTACAGTAGTTAATTTACAAATTATTTTCAGTTCCTTATAGTCAGTTTGCAGTTTATGGTCAGCCTGCATTTTACATGTCACCTCCCTATTCAAAAGTCATGATAACTATTAACATCAGTAGAGCAAGTCAGTGGCAAAGAATATCTTTTAAGAACCTTACAAGCATCAATTTCAAAATATACGGTAGATACAAGAGAGATAGCATTTAATTACAGAAATTTACCTGTAAATGTTTTTTTGGAGGGGTTTCTTTCCACTACTTTCATTTACTTGCAGCCTATCTCATCTGTGAAAGCTAAGGCAGATTCTTGGAACTACTGTTGAACTGCAACAGAGTCCCAGGACCCAGCTGGGTACGGAATATCCAAAGTAGTAGAGGACAAGTAGTAATTAAAACATAAAGCAGATAAACTGAAGGCAATCAAGTGCACAGAAGAACAATGTTTCCAGTTAGACAGTCTCCTACCTTCTTCAGGCTTCGGACAGAACCACATCAGTCATTTCACAGCAGTTCTACACACTGGTCCATTTTTATAGAAACTACCATTTTGTTTTCTAGCACTTGAGCTGCCAACAAAAGAAGTTTGACTGATCTTTTAAAGCAGCAAAGAACTAAAAAAAATTAAAATGTATGCTTGCTAACTATCTGCAACAATGACTTGGGATATATGACTAGTAAAAGAAATATCATGGGATATTTCTCAAACAACAGAAGAAGCATTATTGCATTATTATATTACAGAGATCTCTATTTCTGAGAAATAATTATATGGGAGAGCATATCTTCAGAAAACAACACTTATGTAGTTTACTTCAACAGGTACTACAACAAGAACAGGCCACAAAGGAGAATGTTCTCTTTATGGATATTAACATGAAACTTTGAAGGATTTATTTGGTTTATCTTGTAGTCATGTGGGTTTTTTCTGCAATACAAAAGAACAGACTTATCTCAGAAGTATCACAGAGCATCATCATGTTTTTGCAATTAATTTTCAAAAGCAAAATGAAATTACACAAACATTATAATCCATGAAACACTAATTGCATTAGGATTATCATGTGATTATTCAGAATATAATTCTAGAACTAACATATATCACTTGAGACACTATCAGAAACAACTTCGTTCATGTAATACTTCACAAGTATTATATTTGGCATTTTGCAACCCCAGAGCCCAGAGATTTACTCTCTTATAGGTTATCTACAAGTCTCAGAGAAATACTTCTAAAGGCAAACAGACTAGAATTATTCTGACCATCTTTCCCTCACTATCTGAAATGTAACATGGTGCGTTTCAGATATCCTCAAAATCTAGTGCAAATGATTACTTCACATTATTACATTGGCTTTCAAATCCTGCCTGCTACATACCTCTCTACATAGTACAGCTCTGACTGTCAGCTAACCACTGGAATACTGACAGGTCTAAAATACACCTGTCTACAAGCAGCATACCGATTTACCCAGCCAGGGAAGAGGGCAAGGAGGGAGGTTCAGGGAAGGCAGCACCCTGGGAGACTTCCCCTCCACCTGAGTACAGGGAAGAGGTACAAAGGGCTGGCCCAGCACTATCACAGTACTATGTACACAGTTAAACTTAATTGATGTTTAAAGTGTTCAAACAAAGGACCCTGTTAAGTACAGCTGAGATTTACAGTACTTGTTTCTTTCAAAAATGTCATTAAATCAGCTTCTTATTATGCAGCAACAATGAGGAAGTGTTTACAAATAAAACACGCACCTTCCTAAGGGTAGCAAACAAGTCAGGGTGTGGTTGCCTTGCAATTGGCAGGGAACGTGTGTCTTTCAAATATTTCCAGTTCTACCGTGCAGCAGCTTGGGTTTAAGGTAGCATAATGAAACAGGTTAAAACGCATTCAGAGTTATCTCATGCCATTGCCACAACTACAAGGTGTGCCTTTTGGCTCTGCTAGAGATACTCTTTACTATTCATCTTACTTCACTTGCCTGTTCAAAGAAAAACATCATCATTTCTTTACAATAAGTTACATAGTAAAGCACCCTGATTTCCATAAAGAGAAGTCCAACCATTTAGGATTTGTTAAAGGAGACAACAAGAACACAAAAACTATTTGATGCAATATATCCAAAAAGTTCAGGAACATACATGAAAGTTTAAGAGAATAGCAAGATCTCTCATTGAAGCGTCTCAGAGAAACGAAATTCTTATAGGATGAGAGCAACAAATTATCCAGAAATTACAACCAATCCACAAATACAAAGTGGGAGATAGGCAGAGGCAATAAGTTTTTTCAAATGGTGACACAGGAATGAGAAAAGAAGGGAAGAGGATGATGCACTGATAACCTTCCTCAAGGATCTGCACTTTGACCTATGCTTATAAATATAGAGCAAACTGACAGCTGAAGAAACTTTGTAAACTTTGCCAAGCTAAAAAGTTTGAGATTTAGTGAGAATAATCTTGTCTGATTATTCTGATTAGCTACAGAAGGCTTGCACAGCAACAGGCTGAATTAAATCTATTGCCAATAAATGCCATAGGAAGGGTAAAGTAATCTCAAGTGAATCCATGTATAAGCAAGTTTCAAATTTTAGAAGGGAAAACAAAACAGAAATCATCACCACAAGTTTTTTCTTGACTACTGTTTGTCACTTGCATTGTTCAAAAAGATAGAGGGAGTAGAGAAAAAGTTAAGAGATATAGCACAGCTTCTACACAAACAAAAATTATGGATAATTATGGCCTTGGAGGGATGAAAAAAAGGCACAGCTAAAATCATGAACACAATCAGGAAAGAGTTATCCATTACATAGAAGGACTGGTGAAATCTCAGTAAGATAACCAAGTTTAACAAGGAATTTAAAAGCAAGTTTCTTCCCTGCAATATATAACTTTTACCACAGGACAACATCGAGGTCAGAATTCCAGTTTGATTCAAGAAGTGAATCTATTGAAGATCAGGCACTTTTTAACAGAGCACCCTAAATCTGTCATCTCCAATGCTGGCAAGTCCTTAAGCTAGTAGAACGCTATAAATAACAGCTTGTAGTACCTTGTATACGACTTGTAATAACTTCTCTAACATTTTCCTCTCATATTAAAAACAAATAAGGGAAGAGGCACGTTAGCAGTGCTTAGATTTAGCAGGCTTAGATTTAACAGTCCTCAGAACTGATATATGTAAAACAGTATTGTTTAATATGTATCTAAGTCACTCTCAAATGAACAAAAGAATTGTTCTCTCTTTTTTCAGTACATATTATATGCATTTACTGAATGCTACCAGAACTTTCTCCCATCAAACCAAAGTTTTCTAGACACCGTTTGGAGCAGGGCAGAGGGTGGAATGTCACAAGGGTCACAAGTGAGTCACCTGAAACTACACACTAGCAAAGTTGAACAACTTCCTTCGTTAAGGAGTCCCTATAAAATTTGAAACAAATCCCACATATTCCTGTATCATGAGAAGGTTTATACTGGGTTGAAATATGCACATAATGAGAAAAATAAAAAGTTAGATTCTTTTTCATACACCAAATTTTCAACTGCTCAAGGCTTGTATTCAATCCATAAAAACATCTCTTATTTGTAAAGCACATAATTGAAGATTATGCAACTGTATTATGGCAGTCCCAAAATACCATGTGCAGAAAGCACCAAAGCATTTACAGACAATACTTGCCAAACAGTCATTCCATCAAAACCACGACTCAACCACTACTTGAACTAAACTTGTTTGAACCAGATTGAAATATAGATGTACAGTATGTTCATAATGAATTGCAAAACAAATGCCAGGAAAATAAAAATAACACACCTGTTGGAATGCATTTACAGAAGCAATGTGCCATGCACAGAGCTGGCAATAATACCCTCTAGTATAGATTTGAAAGAGGAGACAAAAACACAGTAAGTTTCGTAACAGGAACTCACAGAAAATTCATAAATACCTAAATACCTCACTGACATTGTTTAGGTGGGAACTGCACTGAGAAACAAAACGAGTGACCCACTCCCAACAAGAGGAAAAAACAAAAAGAAGGAGAACCAAGGGATCCGTCACCCATAGATTTCAAGTACAGCTTAAAACATAATTAGATTATTCTCATCCAACAGCTCCGCATTGTGTAAAGAAAGACACTTTGTCTCATCCCAGTTTCTAGTGTCCAAAACAACCTACAAAAATCTCAGTTAATATCCCCATTGCAGAAGGATATAAAACCAAGAGTTACAGAAGAATTGCTGTTACTGTGAATTTTCCCAGAATGAGACAGCAGCTGCACTATATCCGCAAAGGTGCATTTGTTACAACCTGTGTTCTTCTGGGTTTACAGATAAAAGTTATACCAACTCTTTAAAAACATATTTACTAGCTTTACTAGCCTTCAGAGAAGGCAACATATAAACACCCAGAAACACCTGAAGTTACCACTCTACTTTTAGGATGTAATTTGATGAGCAAATCTTTCAGTGCAGCTTCCTGCCTCTCTACTGCCTACTCAGTTGTGCAAGTACGTATGGACAAGGTGGATGAGGACTGAGACAACAAAATGACTCAATGACTTGTGCAGCAGTGACATATCTGGCAGGGGGGCCCAGACGCAAAATCCAGCAGTAGAAAAGGCCCGTCATTATGCAGTTTCAGGTGTAGATCTGACACCCTAGTTCATCATTAAGTATATTATGTTGAATTACCAGTCCCTTTCCTAGGCTGTCAAATCATTTTGAGAGACATCTCTCAATATCAGAACTGCAAAGGAGAGTGAACGAAATCCTGGCCCTCAAAACAAACAAACAAAACAAAACAAAAAACCCAAACAAACAAAACCAAACAAAACCAACCAACCAAAAAACAAAACAAAAACAAACAAACAAACAAAAAAAACATAACAAAAACGAAACAAAAAAACCCACATAAAACCAACCAAACAAACAGAAATGAAACAAAAGCCCCCTCCACGCTATATTCTGTCTTAACAACACATTGCTCCTTTGGGCACATACAAATGGCTCACTAAAATTCAGAAAATGAGGGCCATTTGGCATACAATAGATTAACAAGTAATATCTCTACAGTTTAGCTTAGGTAGGAATTACGTAGGAAATTTTGAAAATTCTACCAAAACCAGTCCAAACTGCAAATGGAGACAAAGTATAAGCTATTTTAGGGAAAAACAGCTGAACTCATTACACTGAAGAGCCTTCCTAAGTACTCCTCAAATGAAGGCACTAAGGAAAAAAGTAGTTAACATTTTCAATAATTTTCTAATCTCCAAGGAGCAAACAGTACCTAAACAATTGTTAGCTTATCTGTACCACCACAGTATGTTTAAACTGCCTTTACTCTTCCTTCAGCTGTCCTTGCTTTAGGAAACATGAAGAAAAAAAAAAACATACCTACACATGGGCAAAGAACTTTCCCTTACTCTATCATGTTATTTAAAAAGAAAAATTGAGCCAAATTCATGTTACCATTGCATTCCAGAAATTACATTTTCTTTGGTAGAAATAAAAGACCTTCAAATGTAAAACCGCTGTACTAACTCAATTTTGCCACAGGATGATTCTTCCTGTCCATCAAAACCCTTCTGAATTCCTACAACCCATTTTTTTAAAATGTCATTCTACTTCTGAGTCCATTAACAATAAGAACAAGAAGTCAGAAACTGTTAAAATGAAGTCTATAGCTATACAGATAAAGGAGTCAAGAGAAATTAAACACAGAAAAATCCAGATACCATTTAACAATACACTGTGGAATAGACCTTCAAAAGAAACAGAAGGTTTCATTCTCAGCCCACTTCTGTTCAATTCTCTTCATAATGTGAGCTTTCTACTGCATGCCAAAAAATCATCAGGCAAAACTTTAGTATCTGACAAGAAAAAATGCTTTTCAAATTCAAATTAAATGCATTTTAGGCTATTTCAGAATCGCTCAGAATCATATTCTGAGTTGGAAAGGACCCAGAAGGATCAACAAGTCCAACCCATACAGGGATCAAACCCACGACCTTGGTGTTATTAGCACCATGCTCTAACCAACTTCAAAGCCAGAAGTTATTGCTGAGTAATAGTCATGACCTTGATATACCAAACCTCATTTATAAGAAAATGCTCTGCTTCTTCCAAGCTTCATAGCCAACATGCCACTTCAGTTTTTTTCTCACATTTCAAAACAAACAGACACTAAAAAATTAACCTCCTCAACAAACTTAGTGTTCTGCCATCATGTATCTACACTGTGGAAAGCACTCCATATCTGCCACTAACATTTTCTAAGGGTAGCTATTCAGAATGATGATATTTTGCCTTATTCTGAAACTGAATTTGACTGCTGTCCTTATCCTTCATAACTTCCTTTGTTCTTTCCACTTATGTGGTAGGAAGTGGTATGTTCTGTATTACAGTAGCCAGATACCCACAAAAGTAAGATTTACACAAGTTGAATTCTTACCCTGCTCATCAATTCCTTTAGATAGCTGTGGGTTCACAAAAATCTTCAGATTTGCTTTCCTGTCAGGTTGACATCTGGCCAAGTCCAAAGAATAGTTTTCATCTAAAATATATCAGAAGTTGGAGATTTGATTGAATGTCAACAGCATCGTGACAGAGATAACACACACACACCCCAAAAAAATCCCTTTTTCCTCCAAAAAGTATTCTAAATCTGTTTTCCTCCTCTGTAAAAGCCTTTTCAAGCAAAGTTTTAGTCACAGTTGCAACCATATAAGCAATTCACAGAGCGAACTGATAAACTGAGTAAGACTACATGGAAAGTTCAATTATGGATGCACCATATGCCTCAATAATCCTTTAGGTATACAAAAGGAATCAATTTGTGCAATTTGTTCAAAACACAAAAAGCCCTTTTGGCAAGATCATCCTTCAGCTGAACCATCAGTTTGAACACTTGCCTGCTGAAAACATCAGTTCACACAGTAATAACAGTAACTAAACTAGCACAGAAGTAACATGGCTCTGAACCACTTGGTTCTGCTAAAGGCACAGATACATTAGGATGGCAGGGGAATTTGCCAGATCCATATGTTTATTAGCCAAAATAACCAGTGGGTTTTTGTTTGGTGGTGATTTTTATTTCCTAATTGACCTTCCTCTGATATTTAAGGTAACCCTTATCTAAGTCTCTCAGCAGTGTACAGCAGTAGCCTTAGATGTACAGACCTACTTCAAAGTTTTGTAACTCAGTTTACCTCTTACTTTATACACGGTCAGAACTGCAAATCAGTAAATTCTAAAACTGAAATATTTATGTCTCAGCAAATGTATACAGTCAAGAAGCCTCTTACATACAACCTCACCAAAAGTCATTATTATCACAACAAAGTAAAAAATTGAAAACATTAGTAACATTTGTTATTAGCCTCAATTTAAAAATACGGAAATCTGATTCTAGATATACGTGTTCTAGTATCAGCTTTTACCTCTTTCTGCAGGCTGGAGTTAAGGGTCACACTTCAGGAAACACAGTAAAAAAGCAGAATGCCAAATCAGTAGCACTTTTTCTTACTAAAGGCTCTCGACCAAAATACAACCTGGTAGAGGTTCAACAGCAGCACTCTCCTGAGGATTTTCTCTCCTCTTCCAGTGGTCATTAGCCAAGTGTTCAACTAATTACTGTTTGATCTACTGTTTAGCACGGATGAAACTATGTGAAGTGGAGTTTAGCTTTTAAAAACAGTCTTCATTTTATCTACTAAAACACATGAAAACAAAGCCTAATCAAGCTAGTATTCTGTACCATTTATTCTCCCACCAGTGAAAAGGGAAGGAAAGACTTCTCAAAAAGATGAAACTCATTAACTGAAGCAATTCTTACACAGCTTTTCAAACACATCAGCTGGAGGGGGGGGGGAATCTACCATGCTGACTACCTGCCCACTAAGCATTAAGTTGCCTCTGCAGATAAGTACTAGTGCTCCACCAGTGCCTCCTGCTCCTCAGTGCTACACAAATTCTTCTATTTGCTCAAGAAAATTTCGATCAGTCTGATGAAGTCATAAGCAACTAAGAATACAAATTTATTAGCAAGCGTAAGAAATTGTAAACACAGGCATCCCTTACAGTTTCAGGCATGATGCAGAGGGAAGGCATTCAGTTCAACCCAGGCCAGGTTTTATGTTTTGTGAAAGGCATATCACCACCTGGGAGCCTCTCTTCTCCAGGCACTCCCTGACAGAGCATTGCACGTGCTATCAGAGCAAGAAACACTGAACCTTCTACAAGCACATGGGCATGAGAAGAGCAGCACTATCACTCTGTATAATTGCCAAGACAGAAAAGGCATTTTAACAGGCATTTCTCTTTTCTTCCTATCAGCTTTTTGGGAGAGAGAGTGGTGTTTTGTGAGGCTTTTTTTAAAGGCATGGAAATCAAAAACTAAAATACATTTACACGTGCTAGATTATTTCTTTGAATTCATCAGTTGGGAAGACAAGAACTAAAATGAAACAGGACTGTATTTGCCTTGGCTGCAGCTGCTTTAGAGCAAGTCTAGTTTCCGCAATTAAACTCGCATTTGGCATATACTGAGAGCCAAGTACAGACAGCAAGGTCTTCGTATTCAACCTTCTTAGCAAAAGCAAAAATGAGCCAACTCAACTCATACTCCAATCAAGACATATCCTAAATGTTTATCTGGAGTAGGCAACTGTTCTAGAAGAAAACGATGACAGAAAGCAGTTTCAAAGTAATTCTCACACATAGGCAAACCTCCCTCTCCAACTAAAGATTGGCTTAGTTAAATATTTCCAGCCATTTTAAAACTGTACTACTTAAAAGATAGTTTTTAATAGAAAAGATGCTTAATAATGCACTTAATGGCAAAGAAAGAAAAATAAATTCAAGTTTATTATACTGCAATTTTCCTCAGCTTATCCATTCTACAAGCAATTCCACATACAGAACAGTTCACACTAAGGAAACTCAAGTCTGAAGTAACGACAGATTTATCTCCCTTCCTCTTATTTTCATTCCCAATTCCTCAGCATTTGTATTTCAAGATTGCATTTCCAGGACACCAGACAGACCCAGAAACAATAACGTCTCTACAGCTTCCCATAAATAAGTCACCCCTACTTTATTTAACCTAAGGCACAGACTCCCTACCCTGAAATACAGTCTTGCATTCTCCTGAAATGTTTATGAATTATATAGATAAACCAAAACGTGAGCTGCTACAAGTTTAGTGAGGTTTAGTTGACCTACATCTACTACAAATATTATTTCAACAGTAAGGCTGAAAAAGTTTATAACCATGAACACCGTGGATGTTTTAAAAGTTGTTTTACAAAAAACAAATCATAGTTTAGAAAACCCACACTTGTGACTACAGAAAGCAAGTTGCAGATGCATTATGAAGTAAGTTCATCCTGTACAAGTGAAAAAAAAAATTAAACCTTCCTCACAGAAATAAAATTCTAAGAGGTATAGAACTCAAGTTAGCTGAATCTCCCTCCATGTGACAACCCACATACTTTCATGGTAGATTAAATGAATCACTTAAATAATCCAAGAAGCCATTCAAATAGGCACTGTTTACATTTTTATCTCATCTGTGTCCACTCATCAAATTAACAGAAAAAAGTAACATTGGCAAGATAGCAAGAGTGGCTCAATTAAACATAATTATGCCTGATAAATCTTTTCCCATTAGGTGTAAGGCAAGACAGCTGTGACAAGCATAGGCTGCAAGCTGATTCGTCCTTACATCCTGAAACACTACATAGTATCTTATAAATGAAGCAAGTGATTCAACCTGCCAACAGCCCACGGCACAAGAGCTGCAGTTGCCAAAAAATAATGCTGCGCAGGTGCCAGCAAGTTTTACCTAAAGTTAGTCTTTGGCAAAAGTCAAAGTCATATGACTGAAAATGTTACCATAGGAGAGGTCTGACCCTAAGCCAAAGGTCCAATTTCTGGATGACCTGGACTCCTCACCAAGACAGCTGTATGGCAGCTTGCTTCTGCTCTGGCAGCACCGTGCAGCCTGTTAGACGGCAAAAGCAATATGGTAAAAGATAAGAGTATCAAGGGCAAAGTGTCTCTTTTCAGTGGTTCATGTGAAAGACTGATTTGCATAGGACAAAAATATCTTTACTGTCTCTCTCTGTTCCCTGCCACTGCTTCATTTCCCTACTCACTGTTTCTTATTAGAATGCCCACTCTTATATTTGTCTTATAAGCATTTATTCTGGCATGACTTCTACTGACTTTGACTATGACACATTAGAATATGGTGCAAAGTCCATCCCTGCATGCAGATCAAACAAACATTAATTTATAAATTGAAAGCTAACACCACGAATAAAGCAGGCAGAAAATACTTTTCCACTCAAAGTCAGAAATCCACAACAGTTTGCTTGATGGTTGGCTTGAAGAAATGCAGCATAAACCAATATAACATGCCACAAAAGGCAAAATACATCAGCAGGATAACTAAAACGGTATGTGACTACTACCAGTTCAATTTAGATGGAAAAAAACTTCAAAGAGCAGGGAAATATATTGATTAAATCTGCAGCTGTGTGAAATAAGTTTGGCTATGAATTAGAAAGTCTATTTCAAGATAAATGATGTAAATAACCCTTTCTGGAAACAGTGATATAGTAAAAAAATTATTCAATCAAAGGTTCCTCATGAATCTAGGAACAAAAATAGACATTTCTGAAAATGCAAAATCTCAAGCTCTAGGTAACATTAAGTTAAAAATATCTGCCTTGCAGTGCTTGTTGGTGCTCTGTCTAAACCCAGTAAATGTCATTGACTTTTACTCACCACTAGTGAGATCTCAGCTAAATGAGCATGCCCAGTTTTAGACTGCTCAGTACAAGACAGATGAACTAAAGAAAGTTCATCAGAGAGAGCACCAAGCAGTTCGGGGGCTGAAGTACATGAGGAACAAGGACAGGCTGAGACACCTGACTTTGTTATTCTGGAGAAGACTTGGGGGATCATCCTGCTTTCTCATCTACCTAAAGGGAGATAATAGCAAAGACTAAACTAAACTCCCTGTCACTGTACACTAAAATTGACACTGTTTAAGCTTTCAGAGGGGCAGGTTGCAGCAGATGTCCTCCAGAGGTCCCTTTCGGCCTAAATAAATCTACAACTCTGATACTACCCATGGAAGCTTTCATCCCAATTTGATGCTAATTTCTGATTATTCAAGTTATTGAATTACTACAGCACAACAGGGAGAGATATGTACAAAAAAAATAGCTTCATGGGGAATGAGTGAGGTTTCCAAAACCACCTGCACAGCATCATATTTGATACAAAACAACCATCACCTAAAAATAAGCAGTAAATTTTGCTCTAATTCCAAGCTGTGCTTTTAGCAATGGTCACAAGTGTGGCAAATAAATGAATGAACAGCAAGGCACAAAAAAATAGCAGTTTCCATGCAGTATAGTTCAGACTACGGTATCAAGCTTTTCTGGAGGTACAAAAGTGAAGCAGTAAACTGTCTTCTATGCATTTTTCCTCATTTTCATACAAAAAAGATGCTGCATTCCCAGAAAACAGAAAAACAGACCTCTAGCAGACTCACAGGTACACATAAAAACTAACTCTTTAAATGCAAGTTTCACATCTAAAGCACATGTCAACCTTCTACAGAAAGACAGGACGTTTCTGTGCATACCTGCAGAAGGACTATGTCACCTGCTTCTACAGGCCAGCAAAACCTGAATTATAAGGATAACGTTCTTTAAAAGCTTTTCAGAAAGCCTGACACATGAGGTAAGAGTTGTATCTGACTAGTGGATCAAAAACTGAATTTGTCATGCTGTTCCTCATGTAACAGAGAGACAAAATGAGTAGCTCTAGCTCGCAGTCTCTATGTAGCTCACAAACAGAAAGAGCTCAGAAATCAAACAGTAAAACAAATTCTGAATAGTATCCAGAAAAATCTTTTCCCTTGACTCCTGACAGGTACTGCAACATGTTTATCAGGAATATCCTGTTAACATAAAAAAAAATTACTTTAAGGGCGACTGAACACTAAAACGGGTCACACAGGAACTCTGGAGTTTCCATCCTCAGTGATGTCCAAAATTTAACTGGATGGTGTCCCCAGCAACAGCTCCAGCTGACCCTGCTTTGAGCAGCTGGGCTGGACTAGAGGAGCTCCAGAGATCCCTGCCAACTAACACAGAGCATCAGCAGTCAGTGAAAGTTAGCCTCCATAAAAACACATTCATCTCCAAAATCTGAGCTATACTTACACCGTATTTTACTCATTTTGTTTGATGCCTCTAGACATGATCACACCACATACATATGTTACTGAAATCCAATAATCAGTCCAAGGAAAGACTCCTCAGTTGTAGAAGACAAACTTACAAGACAAACTTCTCTTTTGTGGCACATGAAACGCTAAGAGAAAGAGAAATACCTCTTCCTCTGTCTGAACATTGTGGATAAATGCCACTATTGAGGGGGAAAAAATAAAAGCATTTAAATGGAATCTCTATTAAAATAATTAGAAATTTTTAAAACCTGCCATAGTTCAAAATAAAAATAAATCATCTGAAGCCATGTCCTTAACAAATATTTTGTCAAAAGTTTCCCAGCATTATTACAGTTGAATCTCTTTACCCTGTGCTTTTGGACACCATAGACTCACACATGTTCTGTAGTGTCCATGACACTACTGACAAACCTTATTTAAAAAAATACACTTAGTCAGAAGCCTAGAAGAGTATGTTTTCCCCTTTTCCAAAGAAAGGTCAAAAGATTTTAAAAGAGCCCAATTCATATCTTGAAATATAAATAGCTCATAATGGAATCAGGTCAGATACTGAGAACTTGGAACATGTAAATGTCTTCAGAAGGAGATTCAATTTCCAAGCAATATCTAATAAGACAGAACCAAACAGAACATTTATGATCCCATTAAAGTCTTTTCCTCTAATGCCCTCCCCCTTTTTTTTTTTACATTCTCCAGATAAAAAGATTTGTGGTTTCATATCTATCAAAAAGATTAAAGAGAATTCAAGAAAGAATCTGCTTCAGGAAGACTGCATTATTTTTTCCCCTTTTACAAAATTAGAAATAGGCTTTGGGTTTGTAACACTAAGAATGGATGATGAACAAAAAGATAAATGTAATGAAGATCAGTGTTTACCATTCTTAGAGCACACTTTCATAACTTTGGACAATAAAAAAGAGTTATTTGCTAGGTACAAATACAGTTGATAAGTAAACTTTCTCAAACATTTTTAGAGATAAAATTGTCAGTAAGTTACAAGACACAAAATGCTGGTTTCACAAGGATTAACAGCAAATCTCTGCATTGTCACTGATCACGACAAATTTGATCCAAATGAGACGCAGGCACATGTATAAATTTTATCAAGTGTGGTGGAATATGATACCAAATTGCTATCAGTGGTAGGAAAGCACATAATACCTAATCCACCATGAAATTATAGTGGTCTAAATAATTAATGCTTAACACAAATAAGTCATACTGCTACCTGTTAAATATTTTTGTTTTGATTTAATTACAGCCAACAGAATAATTTATGATATTGATAATTTACATATGGCCATTGTACTTTTGACCCAGTATTGGGAGTCCTAAAGCCCTTCATGCAGCATCACTGAACCAGTGTTCTAACTTTGCAGTCTTAAGGTAAGTTTATATATATATATTATTACACAAACTTCACCCAACTTAAATATATGGCTTCATGTACTACTGCTCTCTCCTCTTTTTACCAAGAGGAAAGTTAAAAGCATTGTGGACAACTATCGGATAGCAGCAGCTATACAATCCAACACTCCAGTGGTGACTGATGCTGAACGGCTGAAAAAGGTTCAGACTTTGACAGATCACTATCACCTAAACTGCAAAACTGTGTTATGGCAGCCCAAATAAAAAGCTGTGATCCTAGAAGATTCACAAATCATTATTACCTAGTATTAGGCCTTGCCAGTGTAGGTGAAGAAACCAGTATCCTCCTCAACTCTTGAAGGAAAAAGGAATCAAAGATCTCCATTCTCAGGTGCAATGGGAAGGAAGGCAAGAGCCCAGTGAGCCCAGATTGCACATCATATGGCAGTTGCTGAGGGAGAGAGGAAGAAAGAGGACTGTGGCCCAGTTACTGCTTCTCATGGTGCCACTGTCACAGACAACCAACGTCAATACCAATTTATTCAAAGACCTTCCCTTCTCAGATGGATAGAAACATTTAGTTTTGCCTCTTTAAGAAGGGAAAGATCTCACATTGATTATAATGTTCTAGGTTGCAATCTCAAGTTTAAAAATACATCATTACAAATTCCACTTTACCTACAAACTTCCTAATCAACAATCAAAAAGCATTACAAGTGTAGAAGATTCAACCTTTTCTAGAAGTCAGGATGTTCTTTAGATAGTGTCTCCTATCACTTGTCCAGTAAGACCGAACAATAAGTCAGAAAAGAAAAAAATTTGAAGGAAAAAAAATGCTTAAGTTTTAACAGGTCAGACAAGCAAAAGCAAGAACAGAACCACCTTTCATACTCATCCCAACAACACTTTTCAACCAAGCCTTAAAACACACTTGCTAGAAAGCACAGGCATCAAGAAGGAAGGTAAGAGTGTCCGGACACAGTGAACTGGGAGGGCAGCAAAAGGGCAGGATCCCATTTGTTTGTGCTCATCTGCTGGACTCCAGGTATTCACATAAGTTTGTCCAATGGGCCTTGAAACATTGAAACACCTCATTAGCACAATGAAAAGATTCTTCTTGAGAAAAGGTAGTATGAGAAAGCTTCTGGTAACCAGTATTCCATTTTTCAACAGTAACACTGGGGGGGTGGTATTTCAAAATACTCTGGAGGGAAGAAGACATTTCCCTGATCCAAAGCGATTTCTTCTACCAAAAAAAAACCACAAAAACTGCTCACACAGTGGTAGTGTTAACTATGGGGAGGAGGGGGTGGAGGATGGGGGGGTGTCGGGGAAGAGAAATCTCACAAGACACTTTAATGACAGAAACTATTAAGCAACCTAAATACAGGTACCACTACAGGCTCCCATTACATTTTGTCTTCTGCAGTTTTCTGGAAGATTTGGCAGAAACATGTACAGAATAAGCAGATGAACTAAGAAAGCCTTGGTACCTTCAAATCTCTCTCATATTTGACTGGATTTGGTATATAGGAATATACACACTCCAGCTGAAGTTCCTCCCATGCAATTGCATCCATCACACCTCCTCTGGTATCCAATAACAATGTGTGCTGCAGTTCTTGCCAATGCTGGAACTCAGTCTTATCCACTCACTGGTCTGCTTTTACAAGGCCTGTTGGACACCCCTACGTGTCCATAAGGACACCAAAAAAATCAAAATATTTAGCAAGTTGGGGAGAAGAAAGAAGTTCTCAGGAGAAAGACAAACTGGCAGCCACACACAGAGCATAACCACACAAGCTGGTTTCCATAGTAAACCAGAAACTTCGAGGGCAACCTCGCCTCAAAGCTGTTATCAGAAATATAGGATACAGCAACTGCAGTCTCAGCAGCGAGTGCCATGCAGCACAGATACCAGAGCCAGTGCTGAGCTAAAGGGCACTATCCACATGCTTGCTAGAACTAAACAGAAACTAAATGAAGAAACTGCAAGAGTGATGATGTAAGGCATGTTGGCTGACTCTCAGGGCACAGGGGCAGCAAGGATGTTATCTGAAGTACAGCCACATGTAACTTTTGAACATAAGTCTTCCTGAACACGACTTGAGAGCCTACACCAGATATTAATCCAGACTTAAAGGAATACTTTAAAATGCATTTTAATGGCCTTAGATTTGACAATTTTGTTTACACATATTGGATGCAGCCTGTTTCATTCTTTTTGCGGTTTTATAGACCTTCTCATTCTCTATTGCTACAGGTCAAGATGCACAAGAGCTCACTAAAATAGGGATGTTTAACAGACAACTAAAAACCAAGGCAATCTATTCTAGTATTACTTTAATTTGTAGCATGCCAGCTACTATGCTGGTACCATTGATCTTCTGACCTTTGAGCTAAAACCACTGGACTACCACCAGAACCAGAAATGCAACAGCCACATCAGCACAACACTGTCCCTTAGCTTGAAGGGGAGGCTGGTTAGCTCACATGCAGTGCTATGGTACTGCTATTAAATTCTATCCACTTGCAACTACAAACTCAGCAGTGTGCTACATTGTGCCGTGCAGGCACTGAGAGCTAAAGATATAATAGTAAATAAAATCAGTCCAGGGCACAGGTTTGAGCACTGATTTGTAACTGTTGCGGTTTTGTTCAAGTTTACTAAGGGCCATTGATGTACACGAGATCCTAGGAGGCCACGGACCATTCCTGGTAAACAGCAGGAGTCTGAGCCGAGCAGACCCACTCCAGAGCAGAAAGCGGGCTGCAGACAAGTGCAGATGGAGTCATTACCTTCCTCTGAGCTGGCTCAAGAGTCTCCAGCACAGCTTTACAGCTAGTTATAAATAAATTTGCCCGTAGTAGGATGAAATCTAAAGCCCAAGGCAGCTTCTGCTCTGAACGCTTTACAGATTTCTCATGTGTGTGTTAAAACAACTCGCTCAAGGGCACCTGCATTTCCTTGCTTCACAAAGTCAGTGAGGTAAACTAATGAATGAATTCAAGGCACTGATATTACAGTAACGTCACATCAAAATACAATCTCATTAGTACCCATAAATAAATAAATGAAGTAGAATACACACACTGCAGAGCAGCACAATTATCATGCAACTATGCTGCATCACATTAGCTATGTAGATGACTCTGTATTCTTGCCTAAGATGTCTGATGAGGGCTCTAGCCCTTTCCAGTCCATGAAAGTACAGACACAAGTACAAAATACTTACCTGTTGTCAATGTTTTAATTATCCTGCTTGATTCATTTTCCATACTTTTTTTTTAATCAAGTCAGGTAGAATAGTCTAAAACTATGTGGAGGGGGGGGGGTGTAAGGAAACCAAACTTCTTCCCAAAAGTAATTGTTTCTGTCACCAGTAGAAATCATTTACAGAACCTTCCCCACACAAACCGTCTCTGTCCCAGCAGCCTTCCTGCTCCTCACACGTAATCATGAGACTGGACAACTTGTTTGCGTTCACAAGACAAGAAAAGAGAAGAGAGTGCACTCGAAGTTGTATATTGCTATTAAAACAGTCCCTCTCCCTGCAGCCAAGTCTCTGACCATCTAGTGTTTCAGAAGAGATGACTGAGACTAGATGATCCGTTCCCCAAGGGACAGCTACACAGCTCAAGGGGCACACTACAAGCCTTTCTCAATTATTTTTCTTCTGAGGAAGAGTCAAGCAACTATTCAGTACAACCAGTCAGTGAGAGAATGACAAAGCTCAGTTTCACAAGTAGTTTTATTAACATTGCATACGTTCATCCTAAAGAAATTCAGCACTAATTAACACTGTCATAAACTGAACAGCAGAAGTACTTCAATAGTATCGTTAAGTCTTTGGTTCAAAATTTTGAGCACGGGGATAATAAAACACACTGACTTGCAACGCAGGGTGCCAGTATGCAAGCAGCTAACCTGATTGAGTTGCCATGTATTTCAAGAGCTTTTGGCATCTCAGCTAAGTACTAAGGTGATAACGAAGAAGGGTTACAGCAAACAAGATAGCTATTAACGTTTTAAGCCAACAGAACAATCACTGAGCACTAATGCAAGATTCAAAAAGAAAAAACCCACCACCTTCAGAAAGACAATTTTTCTACCTGGCAAAACAGCTTTGAACCTCTGACACAAAAAGGTTTTTGTACCTCCTTTATCAGCAACAAGAAAATACTATAATGCAGAAACCAACCACTATTTAGGGGTATT
This sequence comes from Chiroxiphia lanceolata, assembly GCF_009829145.1. Taxonomy (NCBI): domain Eukaryota; kingdom Metazoa; phylum Chordata; class Aves; order Passeriformes; family Pipridae; genus Chiroxiphia; species Chiroxiphia lanceolata. Next base: position 29,200,149 of record NC_045642.1, read on the forward strand.
TTGCATTATACTACACATACCATTACTTCATTTTCAAAAGTACTATTAAACACTAACATTACATTACTTTTACCTGCAAGCGCAACACCCACATACTGCTGCAGAGCCAAGTTTTTACTGAAACTTGTAAAATGCTACTGAAATAGAGAGCACTGTTCCACAAGTCCTTTTCTTTCCCCATGTAAAAAAGTGAACATGAAAAACCACACATTTAGATACACATTTAGATACTGTCCTCCTGTAACTTCTCTGTTACAAGGAATAAAGTTCTAATTTGTAGCTAAGTTTTAAGTAAGAATTTAGCTGTGTTTTCTGACAATACCTGGAAAAAAGCTAAGAAGTCTGAAGGAAAGCAGGATTTAACTTAAGAAATTAGTCAGAATTTTAAGCATTTAGCAACATTTTTATCAAGTTGTGCTGATTCTTCTCTCACCTCTGTTCAAATGGATCTTCAATTCTTTCACTTTTAAAACCAGAAAAATTAGACATCTCTGGACCCTTCTTTTCTAAATTATTCAGGAAAAAGAGGGAGAGAGGAAGGGAGGGACAGAAACACAATGTGATTCACTTGTTCATACATTTTTAGCTACAGTATTTAAACACAACTCAAAAAATCGCTTTTTCAGTACTATTCTCTACCAAAAAGTATTAGTCATGCTAACTCTGGATGCTTTAATGCCATGTCAAGTAGAAGCTCACTATTCTGCCAGAAATCTTTCAGTCTTCCATATTAGAAACACTGGTAACTCAAAGGCAAACAACACTACAATCACAATTCTTCCTCATATGAACCCAACTTTAGTCTAAATAGACAATGATCTAACAATTTTTATTGTTACTATCCTCTCCAGCTTCCCTAATGTTCACAATGCTATCTTCCAATATGTTCCAAACAAATAAGTAATCAAAGCATTACTTTAATTTAAATCTGTCCACTAGCTCTCTATTTCACCCATTACTTTTTCAAGTTTCACCCTTGCTAATTCTTATTACTTCTTCCTATTACTCGTAACTGAAAGATTAAATTATTACATCATAGGAATATTTGGTGACTGCTATAAATTGCTTTTGTTTTTTGGTTTTAAGCAAAGTGCAAGTTACAAAAAATAAGGACAGTAAAGGTCTCTTCCCTCATCCAGCACTTCAGATATTTTCTATCTCTGAGTACTTTGTATTTCTACAAGAGGCAATGTTTACCTTGTACATGATTATTTTTCATGTAGCCAGCCCTACACAACTTCAAAGTTGTCCTGAATGAAATTGACTGTTCCCCCTGCCTCTATTTTCAGAATGGATGCATTACATCTCTTAGTTTAACAGTACATTCACAACATGTGCCCTCTTGCCCTTGGCAGGCATAAAGTTGTTGGTAGTTTGAGGTAGGTCATTACACTTAAGATTCACAAACAAAAAAGATACTTCAACAATGCAAGAATGGAAAAACTCAACCTAGCTGCTCAGGTATGTAAGCATCAACTTACATACTAAAAAATTAGACTTAATGATGCCAGCAATCAGTAGATAATGACTAACTTCTGTTAAAATAACAATGATGAGCACCCTTCGCAACATTTAATTACTGCTTATTATCACACCTTTGTTTTACAGGAGATGTGCTTTAAATTACCAACAAATTTGAAAGTCTTTAGTGCATCAACACTACATACACAAGTGACTAAATCTGGAATACGCGGTAGACTGTTGCATGTTCACAGCCAATTCCAATACTGTTGTTTGGAGACAGAGTAATATCTTCTGTTCTCAAACGTTATGTAGCATATTAATTAACCTTAAAATTTTTCTGGCTGACAATAGAAGTACAATAGTCCAGGATTAAAATAAAAGAAGCCCTGATGATTTTAGTATGTGATAACCCTACAAAGCTCTGCAGATCTTCTGGCTTTGCCTAGATAGGAAGGTAATTGTATAATAAGACAAGAATTAACTTAAGGCTCTCAAATTATTCCATGGTATGTATCCCACAGTTCAAATAGCAAAGTGGAAGTGTCTGTGGCAGGTAATACTCCAGCCTAGCAGAACCATTCATGTCACTGCACAGGCATGCCCCAAAAACCCACAGAACTTAATAAAAAAAAAAGCCTTCTCAATTTCAAATGGATGGCATGTTTTGAGACTATATTAGAATTTTCCTTTTCTTTATATTAACAGAGGCATCCTAGCAAAGACTCTCCTACTATCTGTGTATGGCAATGTACCAAACAGTACCAGATTCAGGACATCATGGGAATTTCCAGAGTTATGTGAAGTACGAGTCGATGATTACTCTGCAAGATGATGCAGAAGTTGGGGGGGAGATTAAAAAAAAACTAAAATTGACCTGCTGTCAACACTTCCTTCTTCAAGTGAAAAGAAGGGAAAGAGAAAAGAAGAAAAAATCTAAGGAAAGGACAAACTATGTTAACAGCTTTTACATATGTATCTCCTGTTTTCCTCACTTCTAAATGTTTGCTTTAGCAAAAGCTTGGGGAAAGCGTCAGGTTTCACTGTTTATTCCAGCTACGGTATAATCAATACAGTACAGTCTGTTGAACTATTTTATTCTGATTCATACAACAAGCTGTTAAATACATTTGGAAAGTAGAAGATCGGTGCCAGTATCACCATAACTTTCTTCAGCATAATTATGCAGTTCTTCTGCATGAACTGAATGCATAAAATCCAATTTCAGCCCTTCCAATCTGAAAAGAAATAGCAGAAATCTCAACTGCATCCAGCAGAGGCAGGGAAGGCACTCCAGGATTTATTTGTTGGGGTCTAGTACTGTCTTCTATTTGACACATGCAACAATATTCCAAAAATAGCATCAAACAGTTCAGCTTTTAAAAATTTTTAAAAAATCAGATTGGTAGTTCAGAAAGTGAGGAGAAAAGCACTGTCCACGAAAACAAAAAGAGATCTTTAAATAGTTCCGAGATAAGAACTGTAATGGCTTGTGTAGTAGCAACATGTTTAAGCCTGCAGTTTCAGTTTCATCACTCATTGTCTTTTTTTTTAAAAAAAAAATACACAGACAAAGTTATGCTACACCTCAGAAATGTGAAAAAATCAAAAAATAAAGTCTGATCTTTGCCACAGTTTCTTCAGCAAGAGCAAATTTGTGCTCTGGCCCTGCCAAAAGACAAACATTCAAGACGTGTATGTTTCCGCTTACATGAGCCTCTTGAGGGAAAATAAATAAGTACTCACACACCCCAGCTCCCCCCCCTCTTCTTGCGTGCCCACAGATAAAGGAAATGGGGTTTCCTGTTGCAGGTTTGCAACCTGAGAGCCAGCACTAGGAAGCCACGATAAACTGACACCAGCGGTAATACTGCTACCCCTGCAAGAGACATGAAACAAGCTGGACACCAGAGTAAAAGTGCTTCACATTAGTTAAAAAAAAATGCCACAAGGATGGTCTTCATTTTTAAAAGTTGTTTAAATTGTACCTACAATAGCACTTCCAAGAGCAGTGCCCCTTGAGGAGCCCTCCAGCTATCACCAGCTAGCAGTCTGCAGAGCCCACAGCTGTTTAACTCAGGAGCCCAACCTCCTGCTGGAGGAGGGCTGGCTTCCACATTGCTCCAAGTGGCTCATGGCTTTGTCTTGTCAAGCTTTAAAAGTCTCCAACAATGGAAATTCACCAGTCACTACTGGGGGGTCTATTAAATGCTTAACCACCCTCAGAACAGTTAATTTCTATAGTTGTTTAGGTGTGCATAAACTAGAATTTTCCTAGATGAAACTAAGTTAAAAATCCCTCCCCAGAAGTTCACAAAATGTGGCCCAACCCTTAAGAGTCATAACGGTCCAAGGGGACAAACCACATCTGTGTTGGGAACATTTAGGAGTTAGTTTAGGAGACCAGAATAAATTCTGCCCGAAGTAAAATTACCCAAATACCAAGATGTCGATCTGGGAGACTCAACACCCCTACTTTCAGCCATAGACCCACTTCTTCTCTGCCAAGTTATATGCTAGTGTTAAGACCAAGTGACAAAGCCATACCTACAAGCAGGAATTCTGAAATCAAATGAAGGAAAGAAGCACTCTTCGAAACAAAAAGAAAGGAGAAAAAAAAAAGCCAGGAAATAACCCCTCCTGTAAACACCAGTCATCATGGATCTGCACCAACACATCATATGACAGGGTGAACTGATTTTGAGTGAGCAAATAAGAGCAGTAGCTTATAATAAGACCAAATAAAAAACAGGCAATACAAAAATAAAATTGCAATCATTTGAAGGAGTTCCAAGAAAAACATAAAAATGTTCTTGGGTCTAAGCTGTGTGATGCTTAGTTGCTGTCTGGGGTTAAACTGCCACAGCAACTTTTGGTCAAACAACAAATGCATGCCTTAAAAATGCCTGTAACTCTTTAGAGAGAGCTGTCTGTATTACCACCAACAAGAAAACCCAAGATATTTATCAGAGCTGCTGATGTGAACAACCAGCATACAGAAAGTTCCGCTACCGCAGCAATCGTTTTACAGATATTATCTGCCACTCTCAAAAAAAGTTCTGAATTAATCCTATTTCACATCAGCATACAATAAGCCTGTCATTACTTATTCAAAAGTCAAAAGACAATTGATTCAGCTGATGGTGCTGTAAAATCCATCATGACTCCAGAAATGCAGAGAACAGAGCCATGCTACAAAAGCAGCCCTGGGCACGTCCTGGAACCCCACCATACACTGCACAGAGAGAGGCAGCAAGGAGGCTGCACAGCAAAGAAAGATGTTTGCCAATTTCCCCCACTCTAAAAGTAAGCACTAAAATTCACAAAATAATACCAGCCAAGTATATTAAACATAACTAAGTCCCACAAGCAGACTCAACAGGCAACTTTTCTTCAAATTATGCTTAACTTTTAACCCACACTTTTTAGCTGCCTAGAAAAATAACTTGTTTACCACCAATTTTGGCTGATTGAGGTTTTTTAATCCACTATAACATCACCAATTAGGAAAAATAAGAAATATTTCGGGGTTAACTTTAAAAGTTTTCACAAAAAAAAGTCCATGTTAATGCAAAAGTTCAAAATCAACATATTTCCCAGTTTTGCAGTAACAAGGTCAACATGAGTATTTTGAGGTAAAAAACATGTTACCTCAAAAAGTAAACAAATTACAATTTACAAAATTTAAACAACCACCACCAAAAGCTTTTTTAGCACTGAAGGTAAACCATAAGGAATCATGAAGAACAGTCCAACTTTAAAACGTGCCAGCAGTTTATTTAACTTTTGATATAACTTTTTGACAACTTTATGAAATAAATCCTGGTCTTCAAAAAGCACTCCACTAATCTCCAAAATTCATCTGAAGAAAGTGTTCTTCCCTTTCTACAGAGCCTAAGACCAAAAGTAAAAGAGTATTAAAACATCAACAAAAAATTCAAAGGGCCTCTCAGGCCTAAGCATGAACCAATATTCCCAGTAACAACCCTTCCTTCTGTATTATAAACATTCACAAAAGTTTTCTATGCAGTCATGCATTTTTCAGGAACTTCATCTCTCTCTTGAAAACAGACATCCATCCACTGTGCAGGGAACAAGAGCTATGACTATCGCACTTCAGCATCCAACATGGGCTCAAGTAGTATGAAGACACAGCTTTGCAAGAGAGGATCCACTTACAGACTCAGACATTTGAAACAACCACGACAAATACTCAGTTAGAAATCATCATTCAACAGCTACCAAGAATATGAAAAGTGTTCTGTTGCTGCATTGAAAATAAGTGCTCTTTAAAACATGCTTCCATAACGAAAACAAAGACTTGTAAACGCTTAGTCTCACTTAACATAAAAGACATGTGGCAGAATCTAAATCAAATAACTCACCCAGCAAACTGGTGCCACAGAATTCAAAATTAAAGAGACTGAGACAATGACATAATTTAGCTTTACATATGCAAAGACAGACATCTAAAAACATTTTATCTGCTGATTCATGTTCAAAGGTAGTTAAAAACCCAAGCAATTCTAGTCTCTGCAACTCCTAAAGGGTTTCCTAAAGTTCAGAGCGCAAAACTACTACCAAATACCCACCAAAACTGCTACAGACAGCATTAGTCTTGTGCTGCCAGCTGCATAGGAACTAAAAATCAAAATAAGTCAAATGCACAAAATTATTGTCACTCAGCATCACCAATGGCCATAATGTGTAGGTTTACAAGCTGGTAAGGATGCACTCCCAAAAAACACCGATTGCCTCGCATTAGAGAATATCTGAAGTCTCACAGAGCCATCAAATCCCACTTTATAAACCTCCAACTTGAAAGTCCCCAAATATTAAACTGAACTCAGTGAATATCAATCTTAGACTATTTAAAAGTTGATGTCAAGTGTATCCCTCTAAAGTGCAAGTCATTGAAGTCAAATCTCCCTGGAAACACAAAACAGAACAATATAACATTTTTTTTTGCTCACAGAAAGATATGGAATATGATTAATTTTACATGCCAAATCAACAAAAGCCTCACCTAGCAGTTTTTAAAATATATGTATTTACACTGATAAAAGAAATAAGTGCACTTACTACTGCTGTATCTGTCATAACTTATTAACAAGTTAAACAAATGGCTTTCAGAATAAATGAATAAAATAAAAATCTAAAATATGCATAATGAAGTAAACAAAGCAAAGATATTAAAAGATATTAAGATAATTAAAGCATGCCTTATTGACTTTTAAAATATTTAAATTAGAGAGTTGCTGAGAAATAAAAGGAATCTGCCTAAAGCCAGGAAAGCCAAAGAAACAACAGATCAAAACTATCTGCCAACTAGCCAACACTCAGGGTCAACGAGAATAAATTTCAACTTCTGAGAATGTCAGCATTGGGAAAACCAACTTGTGTGACTGAAAGTTTAAAGAAGGCAGAAGCTCTGCTTCTTTACCCCAGCTGGGCATCCAGGACTTCTAACTAAATACCTTGCACCAACCCCCTTGTTGAAGGGATTAAACTACTGATATGGAGAAGACTATTCCTTTTTCTTCTCTACAATAGACCTGCTCTAGGACAAAACAGAGGAATAGAAAAGAAATTCAACTGGGCCTCAACCCTTTCTCTTACTAGCCTACCTCACATTTTCCCAATGTATTTCCAAAATCATCCTCTTTAAACATGACCTTACTGAAATTCAAAATAACTGGTAGAAATATTTTATGTTCTTTTGTTCTCCTATCTATTAAATAAAATGCCGTTACAGTAATAAAACTAGTAATTCTGAAACAGACATTTTAAAAGAAATACTTGAGACAGATTTATGAAACTGAGAGGATAGTAAGAGCTACATAAGAACAAAACACTCCTAAAGTGGCAGCAGAATGCTTATAAGAATGATGGAAAAAACCCTCCTTGAAAACCTGTGGGAGTGGGAAGAGGCCACATTTGGACATATTTTTTAAAACAACAGCTATCCAAAAGTTAATCCCAAACCTTAAAATAGTATTTCAGACAAACATGACATGGGGATAAAGCTCTTCAAACTTAGATGATGCACAGGTGAAACGATGATCATACATTTTATTACAGAAAAAACAGATTATATATTACATGTCCCCATATTATGTCTTCACTCCTGGCTGCAGCTCCACCCCTTCACAGTTCTGTGTCACTGCCTACCTCTACACCTGTTAGCCTTTTTCATAAAGGAAATTTCTGCAGCCCTCAAATAGTCAGAGCTGACGTTCCATTTTGCTTCTGACTTCATGATCTAAGAGGTTCTATGAAGCACAACTGAGAGCTAAGTATGCCTATCCCAAGTAGCAATGTTGAAACCAAGCATTTTATTAACAGTAGTAATACCTTCTTAATACAATGTTGTGCAACTAAGTGCACATCCTTTAATCAACTGTCCATAAATAAACATTGTTAAAATGGTGAAAAAAAAAATCTTCCGTCCATAGTTACCTAGTTAAAAAGGAGACATAGTACATATATAAAACATTCAATCATGAAAATTTTCTTTTTAGCTTTACCTAAATAGAACATATGGGGTTGTTCTTCTGAAACCAAGAAAAAATTATTCTGAAGTTCCCACAGTGTTTCTGCATTAATAACTGGTATGGCATCTGATGGCCTAAGGCATAAAAGCCTTGACAGTGAAACACAACTTACAGATCTCTCTCTGCGATTACAGCTGCCACAAACTTCTACCTTAGTACTTTCATGTCTCTCCCACCACTCCAGCTGAAGGGGAATGGAGTGTAGCCAGCAATACATTCCAAATAAATAATAACCACACTCTCCACTAAAGAAAACAATATTAGTGCCCAGTTAGTACTTACAGTAAAAGACTGTTTTCCCTTTTACAAAACTGGTTTATGCCTTAAATTAAACAAATGCTTAATTTCCATAGTTAGCAAGAGGAAAAAAAAAAAGCCACTAAACTGAAATTCCATCATGAAAGGGCTGCTTTCTAAAGAAAACACCAATCTTGGTTCACCCATACAGATCTGGAACCTAATGAAATCTGACACCTTTACTCTGAAGACAAATTTGCATTGTATTATCAACTAAGGCTCCACGCTCACAAATGCACTTCATTCAGCATGCAGTAACGGGTTCATTAAAGCAGCATCACTAAAATTTTTTAAAGCAATTTTGCTGGCAAAAATTTTAAATGCAATTTGGTAAACAGTATTATCAAGAAAAATGCCTCTATATTATTCTACTGGTAAAAACATGCCCCCTTGATCTAAAATATACAGATGTTGTGGCCAAGGTTATACAAGGAGATCTTCATTAAGTTGAGTAATTCCCATTTTGTATCACTGCTCTACCAGACATGAATGAGTGCATTCCTTATTAAATGAAGTGAAGCTGCATCACAGCTATCCAGTGCAAATAATACAGATATTTTTAAATATAGCATGAGAACGTTAACATCAGGACTTCATGCAATGAATAAAACCGGGAAAGAGCAAACGAACTCAGGAGGGTTATCGCCTTCTCATCTACCTTTCCTTGCTTCTCCACCTCCTTCTCTCTCCCCATAAGATCCAGTTTAAGGCATTCCCTGTTTTCCCACTTTTCCAGGTTCCCAGTGAAGAAATCAACCATCCGCAAACGTTTTGTTCCTCCATCCCCCTCTCGTGAGCTGAGCATTCAGAACATCCCCACTGGCACTGCCTCCAAATCACCTAATTGTTATCATTATTGCGTTCTCAGCATCGGCTCAGAACAAAACCAGCCCCACTACACCCTCGCTGGCTATAAAAAGTAAAGAAGGGGGGGGAAATACTGAAGTGCAACTTACAGCGGCGAACAAGAGCCAAGTTATCTCCCGAACCGCGGAGGCGAGCGGCGTGTGCCGCTCGGGGCCGCGGGGGAGCGCGTCCCCCGCCGCAGGGCGCGCTCGGCGCGGCCGCCTCCGCAGGGACGGGCGGCGCGGGAGCCGCGGAGCGGAGCGGGCCGGGCCGCCGCCGCTCACCGCCGCCTCCGGCCGCGCTGCTCCCGCTCCACGCTGCCTTTCCTGCGGGGAAAGAGACACAAATCCGGAATACAGCACCCGGCACGGCTCGCTGCAGGGGTACCCGCGCCCGACCCGCCCCGAGGCTGCCGGCACTGTGGGCTCCCGCCGCGCCGGGGGCGCACGGGGCGGGCGCCCCCCACCCGGCTCCGGGCGCTGCGGCGGGAGGGGACTCTGCGGACCACTTTCGCCCGGGCCCCCTTGCCCTCGTCTCCATTAACCCCGGGCCGTCGGGCTGGGGGCGGCCCAGCCCCGGGGCTGGGGGCCGCTCCCCCCGTCGCACATCCACCCAGCCGCCCGCACACCCCTTCGGCCAGCGGCACGGCGGCTCCCCACGCCCGGCTCCGCGCCAGGAAGGAGAGGGCACGGCGCGCAGCCCGTCCCGGCTCGGCGCTGCCGCTCGCAACTCACCCAACAAAGTTGCGGCGACGGCTGCCGGCGGCGACGGCTGCCGGTGGCTCGGCTCGGCTCGGCTCAGCTCAGCTCAGCTCGACTTTACTCCGCTCCCTTCCCCGGGCTGTGCCGGGCTGAACGCGGCACTCCCGCCCGCGCCGCCCGGGATGAGCTCACCCCACCGCGCTCCGCCCGCTGCCGCTCTCGCGAGAGAGGCCGCCTCGCCGCCCGCCCGCGCGCCGGCGGCGTTCCCATGGCAACAGCCAAGCGCCGGACCCAGCGGGCGGCACAGGCTCTAGGTTAGCTCCCTCCGTTTTGATTGGCTTTTTACCGTTTTGATCTTTGCATCGCTTTCCGTCTTCGAGAAGGTCGCTGCAATTGCTGCCACAAAGTCAAAACCTTCCGGTACCGGATAGTATATCCCAAGCTCTTTTGCTGCCAAATTAAAATGGATTCTCTCTCTAGATATCCACCACAGATAAGAAATTAACGACAATTAAAAAATTAGTATACGTCAACATCACCCCTTCTTCTGCAGGAACACTGTTCTGTTTTCAAATGGCCAAAATTTTGAACAAAACTAGCTTTGGGTAACCCATTCTGGATACTCTGCTGGTGGTTGTTATTGTCCTCGGCTTGATAGAACATTGCCAATCTCAGTTAAACCACTGTGACTGAAGCTTTCCCCGAAATAAGGACACACCAGAAAACACCTCTGATTTGGGCTGGCAGTGTTCCAGCAACGTGCAGCACAGTGATAGCTAGAACAGCCAAGCTGTGTTGAGCAGCTGCTCTGCCACAGAGATGGTAGCTTCACTCCCTCATTCACTTTCCAGGAATGTCAGGACAGCAAAGACCAACAAAACTTGCATACAGCTCCAAATGGCTTGATGTCTTCTGAAGAGTCAGTACTGATGTTTAAATACCACGGTGTTTAGTACTGTAAAAATACCTGGATATCCAGAGAGCAATCACTCTCTTACGGGTTTCCAACTTGAAGTCATGACTCCTGCAGGTGTTAAGGGGTCAGAAAAGCACTCCCAGTGTCATTTTCATGAGCAGAAAAAATGTTATGGATGGACAAAGAACTGATCCCAGTGGTGCTCCAGCATGTAACAAAAATCAGAATTGACAAACCAGGAAAATAAAGAGGAACATTTTCAGTAATTTAAATATGTTTACCTTATATCACCCACCTAAAAAGCTCAGTGATTTTTACTTAAAAGTTTTTTATTGGCAGCTGTAGCCCCACTCTTACAGAGGGAAGTCCAAAGAGGCTTACAGTCCTCGGGTACATACACATAACAGCACTGTATGTGACTGCAGCATCAGGAACTGTGGTATGCAGTTACTGAATTTGCCTTCATCAGAGGAAATTAGATAGTAAGGCTTGCAAGTTCTTTTCTGAGGTTAATGAGGCAAGCACATTCCCAAACCGTTTCTGTGATCTTCCTTCACACGCTGCTGATGTGTCTGATCTTAAGATGAGGAAGATATTCAGAAGGGTCGCATAGGAAGGGAGTCTCTGACACCAAACACCAGCCCAGCCCACGAGCTATCTGACATGAGGCCACAGTGAAGGCACACACCCTTGACTGCAGTTCAGCCCGGAGCTGGCTCCTGCTCCCAGGCTCCTGTAGTCTCTCCCTGAATCCCAGATCTGAGAGGTCGACATCTGGTAGTGCAGGGGTCCCAGTGTGAGGGCTGCTGGTGTGAGATGCTGGTCTCACTACATTTTTCCCATGCATGATGAGCTGCGGTTATGAGTGCAGCAGCACTTGGGAAGAATGTGTGTTCTCAGAACATCCAGGTGTCAGAATATCCAGAACTCATTTATTTTCTTTTTGTGCAAGTACAAACATTTCTGTGTCTTTATAATTAAGCAATTATTAATTGGGTTTGAAGTGGGGAGAGAAGGAGAATTCAGGAAGTCATCAGAATAGCTGATCTAGAATAAGAAGGATAAGAGGGGGCTTATTCCAAAATAGTTGCCTTGCCTCAATAATGCACAACTAATTCCAGAACAAAAGGACTCTCCTCCCTTCTACAGAGTGCTCATACATCGGCTTTTGCTTAAGTAGCTGTTACAGAATGAAGGATACACAGTTCGTTTCCCCGTGGAGACAAGCCTCAAGAACTCCAAGAATTTCTGAATGCCAAACTTTCTTCTGCTACTAATTTGCAGTGTTGCCGTAGGCAAGTCACTTCATTTCTGTTTTACTATCTCCTTTAAACAGAAAGGGAAAATGACACAGCTATTTACCTCAGAAGGGCAAGGTGAATGTAAATTAATTAACATTTATGTTGTTCTCTGAAGATCTGGTTTTATGAAAGGGTAGATAGTAGGACTGTTTCTGAGTAGATCTGACTGGAAATATTGGAAGCACAGGGAAAATTTGGCTAAGAATCTGAACCACCCTGAAACTGAGTGCGGAATTTATTCATTGATAAACAATGAGCATGTAAAAGTTTGTAATAGCACACCCTTCCAAGAAGCATTACGATTTAGATATACAACTCACCAGAAAAATAGATTAAGTAATTCACATAGTGATGATTTGCTAGAGCCCAAGATTAGTGAGTTTCAGGGTATGGAAAACATCCATATTCTCATTCATGTTCTCAGGAAGTCTGTATATGTGGGGAAGGCTTTAGGGTTTTAGAGTATTCTCTAGAGTTATTGGTCTGGGAATTAGAGGACTGTCTTTCGTATGGATCATTTCAGTGATCCAGTTTATAACACATAAACAGTTATACTGCCATAAGAAAAGGCCAGTTTTGCTTTTGGACACAAGGGGTAGGAACAAGAGGCAACTTCCTTAGCCAGCTTTGGCAGAAAAGGCAGCATCTTGTGAATTATAACTTCTGTGTTCTTCTTTTGTCATTCACCAACAGACCTTTTCTGACATGAAGCAGATATAAACACTCCCTGACTTCACCAGTTATAATTCTGTGCAACTCATCATTTGAACTCTCTAAAGGATTTCAGAGGCATTTTAAACCCTCTCTGCAGCTTATAAGAATTCATCCTGAAGTAAATCTGTTCCATTTAATTGGCATGGGTAATTACTAATAGGGCATAAAAGTATTTGAAGTCATTAAAACTCAACATGAGAAATACACATTAGTTAGAAGTGGGAAAAATGTATTTTTTTATAAATGCAAGGAAGTGTTTCAGACTTAGGTACATTTAACTTAGTAGAAATATTGAAGGATTTCCATCAAAAAGGATTTGAAAAGAGAGAAAGTATGCAGGAGCATTTGCAACAAAGCAGCAGCATGGAGGAAAGTGTGCAGGTGACCCTGAAGGCTGGTATGAAGGGATTGTCAAGTAGGAAGTACAAAATGAAATTATTGGTGTCAAGTCTAACAGGCCAGGATTGCGACCTCTCAGCTGTACATGGGCTTACAGAGGCACCCATCCACATTGCAGTGCCCTCCTGCCAAGCCTGTCTGTCCTGCTTTGCAATCAACAGGCCCTTTCTCACAATTTGCAAGGATCTGCATTATTCTTATGCATTTTGATGGAGTGCCAAACCACTGGAATAGAGAAAAGAAGCCCAGAAAATGAGCCACTTGGTACCTAGACAGCTATATAATCCTCAGAAAAGAGTTGCAAAACACACGTTCAGAACATGTCCCAAGTCTGCATTTACAGAGGCACCAATGTACGTAGACATTAACTTTATGAATCAAGAAGGCTTTTCAATAGCAAAGGCACAGTTAATAACCTTGGCTAATGCAAAAAAAACCCCACATTTTATTTGGATGCACATCAGAATACTTAAGAATATTATTTTGGTGTTACCTTTTGGTTTTAATTCAGTACCTGGAGCAAGAACATAGCTGGTTAGACCAATTCAGCATAATGTGTCAAGTAGTCATAGTACTACAGGCTTAGGAGAAAATGCAGGAAAAGAGAAGGAAAATTAGAACTCTTCCTTGTCTAACAAGAAGGTAATGCAAAAGGGACGTTTGTGGAGAGGGGGTTCTTTTGTTACAAATTTGCAAGTGATGTGATGCAATGTCAGCCATCAAATCATACTATTCAAGTATTTAAAAACAACATAAGCAGAATTCCATTGTATACTGTATTTAATAAAAAACTCCCTTCCCATGCATTAAAAGATTAGGGATGAAAATTCAAATACTCAAAAGTAATATCCCAAATGCCATCTGCTTATACCTTTATTTCAGATTTCTTGGGCATACACACTCTATAATACAAATTGCAATTATGTGATTATATAACTTTCTCCTCAGCTTCTCTGAAGCCTGGAGAATCAGAGCACAGCTCCACACCTTCCTTTCTGCGCACTGTTATTCACTAGCTCTGGAAACAGGCGGATGCTTTGCCAACTAGGTTGATCTGGAGCATTCATCAGAACAGAATGTTTCACAAACAGCAATAAATACATTTTTACCCCTTTCCTGTAAGATGATATTGTTATCCTCATTTTACAGATTGAATAGCTAGCACTTGCTTTTCCAATGTGGTTAGCAAGGGACAGCTCTTCTTTTCCAGGAAGCACATCTCCCCAGGAATTCACTCGTAAATGTGAATACTCCTGCAAATCAAACCCGAGTCACCCTGAAGTAAGGCTTAAGCAACACTACAAGATGGCATGCATAGGCGCTTCTAAAGGAAGAAGTAGATCTGTTTACTCCACAGTCTGCTCCCTCTCCCCCCTGGCTGCCTGTCCCTGCCCATGTGCAGCCCCAACCTTTGTGCTGCACAGATGTTCCTGTGACTCTACGGCCAACTAATTCAGAGGACTGCTCCAGCTAGAAACTAATCCAGCAGAAAAAATAACCACTAGCTTTCAGCCAGATCAGTTTCCTGATCCAGTTTAGAGTGTGGCCTCATAAATGCTTGATACAAGATAGGCCATGATGCAGAAACAGACAGACGAGAGGGCAGGTAGGTAATTCCTTTGCTCAATGGCAGCATCAGCTTGCTCTGGATAGAAGTGTTTGTTGAACTTCAGAATAAGAGATACAAGCATATCAGTTTTATTCTAGGACTAGACTTAAAAAGACTCAACTGGAAGAGAGCATGGTAGGGGTGGAAAGGACACAATTTCAGCTCAGCTGACCTTTTACTACTGAACACTGCCCAACTCTTTCTTTTTTGACTGCCTACCTCCCTTGAGTCTTCCTTCTTTGTGCTTCTGTGGGATTGTTCTTCACTGAGGGGACTCACACTTTGAGTTCAAGTGTAGTATTTAAATTTGCTTCATAGCTTTTCTGAGCACCTTATCGAGAAGAAGGTCCATTTTATTCTGCAAATAAGTGTAATATTTAAGACAGGTGAGCTGGAAGGAAGAAATGTGTTTTGATTCTTGCCCCAAGGGTTATTTCTATGTTTTATGAAAAACACATTCTGGCTGATATTCATGTAAAGTCCAAAAACTGTCAGTCCAAGGACTGACTTTTATGCTCTGGCACCAAAAATCCTGTCTTCCTTTTTGGGAAATGGCAAAATTTTAGCAGCACCCATGGAGAATATTCCCACCAAGAAGAGCTTACAACGGCAATGCTTATGGCATGTGCCTGGGAAGTGGAACTTGTAGCTGGAGATTGATGTGGTCCAGAGAGAAACATAACCCAAGTGTTCCGTGTTCAGGGCAAGTTTAGTCCAGGCAGAAAAGAGCAGCACCCCTTCTGCTGGCAACATCTCAAAATGAAAGAGTGACCTCTCATCGCTACTTGTAATAAGCATTTATCTTCAGCAAAGGGTTCTGGGCTCTGAATACTAAGGAATGGAGGTATCTGCTAGTCTTATCTTGGATGTTATTAGTAGACTCATTTAAAAGGAGAGGAAAACAAAAGTCAGTATCCTTAGAAATGTCTAGAAAATTTGAGCAGCATTCTTAAACAAACCTGAATGATTCATCCTGAAGAAAATATAAAATAAAATCCTTCAGATACATTTCATTTTTGTATGTCCATAATTCAAGGTGACTATTTTGTAAAGTATTTTATACACAATTAGTCTGAAATATGGTTTTCTAGTTCTCAGTTTTCTGAGCAAAATATAAAATGACACAGTTATTAACCTTTGGGAAACCTCTCCTACACACAACAGAATTAAATTCTACAGAAAACTGAATAACATTGGGAGAAATTCCAAATGACTTACCACTCATTTGTTTGATGGATAGTTGGGCTAGCTATCGCTTTTTGCAAAGCTGCCAATCACCAAGAGTGCTGGGAAATATTCTGAGAACTCTCTTAGAATCAAAAATTGAAGTTGCAGGCTTCCATGGCTTAAATTATTATGGAAGAAACAATTACTTTGCAGGGAAAGAGATCGTACTGTTACCATGAGAGGATAATATTGTGGTATCAGTGGCTTCAATTTTTCAGCAGAGTGAGTTGCTTCTTCTAATATGACATTTAAAGAGATTCTTTATTTGGAAAACTGTTCTGTCTGAGGATTTCTGTATTGATGTTGAAACTCAAACTGAGATCACCATATCAGATAGAGAGGGGGAAATTTTTGTATCAGTTTGTTTATTCTGCATTTGGAACTCTCCGAATACTCAGTTTCATTCTTTCCATAGCAAAGGGTGTTAGTCATTCTGTTGTTTGTCTGAGGATTTCATATATCAGGAAGAAGATGGAAAAAACACTTTATGATTTTTCAAATCCAAAAACTGACAAAAAGATACCGGAGCATGGCTAAAACATGAAATTATTTTCCAAACTATTTTCAAGGAGCTAAGCCCCCTGTAGTTACTATGCATAATATGAAAGTATATTTGTACTCACAGAGTACATTAAGGCAGTGAAGGCGGTTATGCTGAGTAGCTGTACTTCTGTTTTGGTTATTCAGTTCTACATGGCTCATCCTAGATCACTCCGGGTCAACAGATTTTTCTATCGATCTCAGGCTTGAATTCTTCTTTTTCTGTTGGAAAAGTCCTTCCCATCTTGGGTCCACTCTGTCTAAAGTAAGACTTGGGTGAGGGGGGGAAGTGTGGAAATCAGAATTTCCTCTCCTCTGGTATCCATTCCATAGGGTTTCCATAGAGTATGTGGCTGCTCCAGGTACCATCCTTTTATCTTTACATTCTAGTTGGCCTTTCTGTCTTCACAGGGCCTGAAAATCTTGTTGCAGGATTTGGGAGGGTACTTGGAAGAGACTGATAAATTCAGATCTCATAAGATCACTTTGTGCCATCCAAAACTCAGTATCCACCATCATCTTCGGTTGCTATGTGTACATGTGGTTTCAGCAGCTTTGAATTCATCTTCCAGATATTTTGCACTGAAAAAGGAGCATGTTAGAACTGCAACTGCCATTTAACTTACAATTGCAATTGGAATTCAACTTCAGAACAAGTAGGAAACTGAAGTAGTCTTTAAAGGACAAGTGCAGGGATCTGTAAAGGAAAAGTGCCAGGTATATGTTTTTGTAGTTTATGTTTCGTATGAAATACATGAAAGAGGGAGAATTGCAGTTCTGTCTTTTGCTGTAGAACTTCTTTACCATAAGACTCTTAAACATGCTATAAAGTTACAAATATGTGTTGCAAGCTTTTTATTAACTAGTTATGTTGCAATAACACCTATATCAATCTACACCAGTAGCCAGTATAATTGCAGAAACTAAAGAGTTATTTAAAGTAAATCAATGAGGCTGCAAGTATGATGGATTACTTTTCAGTAACGCAAGTGCACCAGTATAGACTTATTTTTGCTGCTAAGGTAGAAAACAGAAGAGTCTGGCCTAGCCCAGGGTTACTCCAGATCTGTTAAATCATAGAAGCTTTGAAAGTGTCCTATGGCCTGAAAATAATATTCTAAGGGAAGATCCTCTTGCTACTTGATAAACATTTTCTTCTCAAGGGTCAAATATTCAGTCTTGCATATATGTCCCTCTTCTAGTTTCTCAGCATTTTCACAAGCAGAATCAATAAAATAATTTTTTATTGTAAACTATGGTTTCAGTGTACAGAAATCCGGTTGGTTGATACGAATGTTCATTCAGTGCTTAATGGTTTTTAAAATAGCTTTTTAATCACACAAAAATTATTTACAGGAACAATCCCAAGTGTATTTGCATAAACCTTAGATAGATGTGGCTACAGAGATTGTTGAGCATGAACAATTGTTGAGGCTGGGACTTTGAGAGCCTGAGGTACTGACAACATTTTAAGACTATCAAATACCAGTGGTATTAGCATCTCCTGAAAAAAAATACACAGGAGCTTGTAAAACGGGACCTTGGGTGATTATTTGGGGGAGGAAAATGAGAAAAAAAAAAGTGGCCTGGAGATCCTGTTTTAAGAAAAATCTTTTCCAAGGGACTAATGAACTATGTCTCAGAACGCCAGCCAAAGCCAAAATGTGCACTTCATTTCAGTGAAAGCAGGGAAGAAAACAATGGATTTTAAGAGTCAATTTTTTTTTAAACTGAATAAAAGGTTAATTTGCATTCAAGAAAATATAAAAGCCATACATAATACCTTATAAAACCTATTCAGAAATTAATGGGGCTATTTTAAATGTATGTATATATTCCCCTCAGTTGAAACTTGGAGGAAGAGTTCAGGATATTCTTATCAGTTCTGATCTAGAGCAGCTGATATGCTTATACTTCAGGCTGCTCTCATAACTGTAGAATTCCCTGTCCCACTTTCTGGTGAATAAATCCTTATGTTTCTTTCTCAGTTTTCTGAAAGCCCTCCTGGGATTAAAATCTAAGTCTGTCTGTCTTAATGAGACATCTTAGTGACATCATTGCACACACACACACACACACACACACCCCCTGTCTCCAGACTTACTTTACATTTCTCCTCTCTTTGGGTGGCCTGAAACACTGGCTTTATAGGTATTTTGAGTTTGAACAGATTTCTTCTTTTCCAAATTTCAGACTTTTATGTTACTAAAAAAACCCTAGGAGTTCACATGCAATTTAGCAGAATAATATATGTTCTTTCAGTTCAGTGTCCCTTAAGTCACCTAATGACACGGATGGGTCTGCTGATCTATTTATGAGGCACATGGATTGCAGGACTTCCTGTCTTGACAGAGTCTTTGCAAGTTTTATGATTTTTGCATTTTTTTCCACAATTTCAATTTTACGTGTTTCATTCGTGTACTAGGAATACACACAGAGCTTCAATTCTTGCCCTGCTAGATAGTTAAATTTGCAGTGATTGTTCTTCTATGATATTGTTTGGTGGAGTTAATTTCTGTGAAGAAAAAAGCCCATAACCTAGCTGAATTACAGTAACTATGACTCATTAATCTGAGACATCTGTTGATAACCCCTGAAGTCACTGTATTTCAACACTGAAACAATTTATAACCCTCTCATGAAACAAATGGGGAACATTAATGGATTAGCAATGTTCTGGCCTCCTGTGATCTCTAGACTCAATAGATATGTAAGCGTATTGTAAAAATGAGGCAAGCGTTAGTTGTCTAGACATCCTATATGTGGCCATTCTCTCTGGTAGTTGCCCTGGGGTAGTGATTAGAAAATCTATACTTGAGCAGATTAAAGTTCCTTGTAAGTGGTGTTGTTGGCAATGCTCTCCAAATTGAAGGCAATAGGTTTAAATGCACCACTACATTTTTCCTAGTTGGTATTTCTTGCCTAAATACTTAAATGGCCTTTACTGAGATTGGACTTCCAAAATTACAATAGATGAGTTTTGTGTACAGGTACTTTTAGTCGCTTTTTCTGATTTGCTTTCCACTCTTTATTTCGTGAGTGTATCACCTCTTCATTGTAAATTATTGACAAATAGCATGAGAGTTATTATTTTTCTACTAGGTCACTGCTTGAAAATTTGCTTATATTAGTAATTTTAAGCCTTGATGAAACAAATACAACAATTATGTAAGGAACAAATAACACTAAACATTTTTGTAAGCAATGAAATAGTTTATGACTGTACAAGATCATTACACCTGAAAATGTACGGACAATAATTTTGCAAGTTTTCCTGCTGCAAATTCTCCAGCATTTTTTTCACCTATCTTTGTTGCTTCTAAGAAGTGGGGAGACAAAAGCTGTTCTGTGAAATCCATCACCAACATCAAATTAGATGGGGGTTTTTGAGATTTATGCTTGTTTAATAGAAATCAGATTCCTGCTCTAACATCAGATAAATACATTTGGTTAGAAGTAAGATATGATGGAAGATTCTTTTCTGTTTGCTTTTTGTTAGGTCCCTAGTGCCCTTCTGAAAATATAAACATGCAGTTAATGCAAGCACATAGAGTAAAATATATATTCCTGATGTTATCTTCCAGGTGAGAGCTTTAGCGTTGTACTGTTATGTTCTGTGTGGATATTAAACTTCCCATAACACTTCTGTCTTCAGTATTTTCACTAATGTCTTGGGCTCAAATTTCCTCTCTTACATTGCCTAATATTAGTTCCATATCAATGTATCCCCTTCATTTTGCAAGTGGCTATATTGATCTAGACCTTTTTTGTGTCAATATGCACGTACTGTCACAGTTTAATGCACATCACAGCTCAGATCAGCGGGAGTCACTACTCATCTCAGCGCTGGCAGGAATGGAATCAGATCTGTACAATACTTTATGGCTCTTGGCACACCTTTACTATTCAAAGAGTAATTTCTTATTGGCAGTAGAAGGATTTCTAGTAGCATGGTAAAGCTATATGACAACAAGTAATCTTGTTGTTGAACCTACCCAGAAATCAATCTTGACTCCTTCAGGGTATTTCATGTAAACTGTATGCAACCCTTTATGGTTTAGTGTTTGCCAGTCACTCTAACATCAAAGCCTGGGACTAGGCAAGAAAAAGACACTGTCCATCTGCTATTCTTTACAACTATCATTATCTTTAATGGTTGATGATTTGAAAAATCACATTTTTAAAAATCATATGTTGTCATTAACTGTACTTTTATGGATTGGCCTCATGGTCCGCAAGTAGCATTCTGTGCAGCTACCTCAAAATTTGGTTTTGATTATTTGATTTTAAGAATGCTACCTGAAGAGCAACAACTCTGTAGCTATCTCTGTTGGCTGTTCAAATATGGGTTCTCATGACAGGATATCCTCTCCCATCTCTTTCCCCAGAGAACAAACACATGCTTAACTTTACTAATGGGCAGCCCCACAAAATATAGTATTTGTCCTATAATTCACATGCTTGGGGTTTAAGTCACTGTATGTAGCTGAAATGGAAAGGCTTGTCTTAAGGACTGCTGACAGAGGCAAGTGAAGAGGCAACAATTCATATGATCCTCTTTCTTTGGGCAGACAAAAAGAAAGCAAACTAAAAAAACTTACGAAAAAGGTAAACCAAGCAATGCTTACAAAACCAGGTAATGCTTACTCTAGGTGATCTTTAGAGGTCTAAGAACATTACTAACAGGAATCTGCCTCCTTTCCAACAGAAACTGTTGCAGCTATTGCCATGACAGCATCCTTCTTGCTAGCTGGCCTGGTTGATTGTGTAATCTCCTCTACAGATCCTCTAATGCTGCTTTAGCAATCAGCTAGCTTGCAGGCACTTACCGTGAAGGGCCATGTGAAATCACTTGTCTTCCCTGATGAGCCTGGCTTCTCACCACTCTGAACCTGTCTTCCCAGCATCCTGATTTTTTTTTTTTTTTTTTGCGTGGCAACCCAAAGTACTGCTGATGTGACACTAGATGAGCCAATATTTGCTCATTTTGTTTAATGTTATTTCTGTTATCACACTCCTAAAAAACACAGCTGTAGCCAAGAGGATCTCATGCTTGGATTTATGAGGTCTGATTGTTGTTTACACAAAGATGCTTCTGTGGCTCTGACAGCCTGAAAAGTGGGAATAAGTGACATTCCCAGAGTGCCGTAAAAGGGGCAGTTCAGTATTTACAAGGAGTTGTGTTCATAATGTGCATCTGATGCCATGGCTTAAAACAACATGGGAAAGCAGGAAAGGGAGCAGTGGGATTTGAAAATTGTGTAAGACTTAATAGGACATAAAAAGTCTTTGAAGGAAGAAGCAAGACTAGTGGGTGGAGGTTATCACAATAAAAGATGTCAACAAGCAAATATCAAAATAAGAAACTCAAATAAAAAGAGTATTGAAACTGTATATTACAACCTAGTGATAGTAAAATCTACCCACTGATTATTCATTTGACATCTTTTCCATCTACGATGGCACCAGTAAATGATTAGGAGAAATCTTGTTCTTCCTAAAGAAAGCCTCTTGCGGGCATCACATTCCTGAAGAGTGGTACTATCAGCCACAGGGGACTGTTATAAACTATTGGAACAGGCGTCTGTGTATCATATTAGTGGAGGCTCTAAATATATCTCAGCAGGTTCTCTAGAGGAGATAGCATTTCATTTCCTCTGCTGTTTGAATTGTCACAACTGCTGAGAGTGAAAGTCCCTCATTAGATGTTTATGTGGGACATCTTTAAAATCTTCCACT
The DNA here is from genome assembly GCF_009829145.1 of Chiroxiphia lanceolata. NCBI lineage: Eukaryota > Metazoa > Chordata > Aves > Passeriformes > Pipridae > Chiroxiphia > Chiroxiphia lanceolata. The sequence continues at coordinate 29,222,453 of NC_045642.1, forward strand.
GCATTGTGCATTTCAGCAACAAAGTACACAAGCACCTCTTTACAATGTGCTACATATTACAAACTTAAGCCACAAGTATGAAGCTGCGTGGCTATCAGCTAGCTGGAAGCCCTATTATGGAAGCCACCATCACATGAAGATATAAAAGTAGCATCTGAGCTCCACATTCTTCTACAAAGACCTGTTTACCTCTGTTCTCCACCATCTCCACGTCTGGCCTTGCTGTAGACTACTTTACAGTATACTGTACTTCGTCATATTACAGGGACTGCAACAGAAATAGGAAACTGAAGCTCTTTGTCCAGAAACAGCCTTGCCCTCATTGCAGCATACAGGAAGGAGGGAGCAATGAATGTTGCCAGTAGCTCAGTTTATTCCACAATACATCTGAAATGCTCTCCCACATGAATACCACCAAGTGAATTACTGTTGCAAAATCAGCTTGAGCCAATTCTTTCTGAATACCTGCTCAATTCTCTTGAAAACTTTGCAGCTCAATTCTACCTATCTTGCCACTATTTCTTTTACAGCAGACAGACAGCCCCATTGATTTTGCTAGGACATCTCCTGGGATCAAACCCTCTCCAGTTTAAATAAAAACAGCAGATGCTGTCTTTAAACATCTGCTAGCTGCTGGAATGGCTCTCTGATTACAAGCAAGCAATGCCAATGAATGTAAAATTACTTAGAGACAGAAAAAAAAAAGAAAATATTTGAAGAGAGTTACACTAGGGTTGGGGGAAGGCGTTTTGGAGAGATCACAAAGACAACATTGTCAAAAAATGATTTGCCTTATTGAAAGAACTAAGATTATAAGAAATTGCAAGATTTCAATTTCTCTATTCAGCTTAGGGTTTCTTTAGATTCTAATTACTGCAACTTAGAAGAAAAGAAAGCAATTGACAGAGAAAAAGTGACCTTTTATGGAATCTTGGCACTTAAATCCAGTAAGGTTTGAGAGTGTTATTATAAGAGTTTATTATATAAAATAATATTAGTAGTATTTTATAATAAATAATTAGAATAAAATTCTCTTAACTGCATCAATGGATGTCACCATGAACTGTCTCTGACCTACAGGGCCACTTGTGATCTTGGAAAAATATGTGCTATCAACTGGAGAGAAGAAATACTATGTTCTTACTACGGAACTACAACAGTCCTTGGACTTTGTGCTGAAGGTTTTGAAATGCATGATTTAACCAGTCTTGTCACTATGCTGGATACATGGAGACCCTCACAAAGGTCCACCACTGCCAGATTACTTGGAGTAACTTGGTTGTAACCCAGTGGTGCTGCAGGCTCGGGCTACCTATTCTGTGCTATAGCTGGTTCCTGTGCCCTTGTGGGCTGTTCTCCAAGGAGTGGAGATGGCAGTGATGGATCATTCAGCTGGTTTCTTCCTATATAATGTAAGGAGGTCTCACAATAAGCAACACAGAAACCCATCTGGTTAGGGCAAAATCAGGGCAAATGCTTTTTCCACAGAACCAAGAAAAGGAGCAAAGAAAGAATAGAATCATTTAGGTTTGAAAAGACCTTTAAGATCAAGTCCAACCATTACCCTAACACTGCCAAGTCCACCACTAAACCATGTCCCTAAATGCCATATCTACACATCTTTTAAATACCTCTAGGCAAAGAGAAGCTGATTCCCCACTGGCCCAGTGTGACTGATTGCACTAAACGTGTCCAGTTTGGTTCCCAAAGGACTGTGTGCTAAGTGGGGCTGGTGCAAAACACAATCAGGGTGCTGTCAGGAGCACATGCATGAGCCAGTCCTCTTTTTCACCACCTGCCCGGGAGGGAAAGGAAAACAGGGATAGTCACAAGAACGTCTGTATGAGTTTTCCACTGCACCCTGAGAATGTTATCAGTGGTCTGGCAGATGGTTTCTCCTGCCTGTGTCCCTAAAAGATGGGAATGTGAGAAGGAATCTGACCCACAAGATTGACCTTGCAGCCTTTTCTTCAGCCCAGCACTTTGTTGCTACGTTGAGGTGGTTTTCACCCATAACACACCACCAGAGTAAAGGCTCCTTCAGTGCACTGAAGCTTCTGTGCCCGACAGATGGCTTGTTAGGACCCAGGCCCATGGCTGTTGCACAACAAAGGGCTCCTCAGCCCTCTCATGGCAGGACAGAGATTCAAAAAGGCATTGAAGCACAGCTTGCTCCCTCACACACAGAGGAACTAACTTGTCAAAGAGGACTTCCAAAGATGTGGTAATCTCTGGATAGAAGGCAGTTTTATCACCATTTGAGAGGAGATGTCTTCCCCCATTGTCTTACATGGCTGGATTGCTGCCTCTGTTGCTGCACTGGAAAAGTTTGGTATCTTCTCCAAGAAAGAAGGGAAGACTGTTCTGAAGACTTCGCCTCTAAACATCCCAACATTTCAAATGCCAGCCCTGTATCCATACCAGCACAGTGACACGGCCTTTTTAGATGCATTTGTAATTCATATCCACATGAACACATCCTAAGTTATAACGTATAATATAATAGGCTAACATGTACTGCTCTATCTTTCCTTTGATAAAACAACAACAAAAAAGTTAAAGAATGCCTGATTGCATCAGGAATGAGCTTCCCATGGGATAAAATTATCAGCATTCTGCTAGCGCTGTGAAGGAAAATGCATCAGTTACCATTGCAATGATTTAATCGTGCAATGTTGTAAAAAGGATCAGCAGCATGTATGCCACACAAATATTAATAGAAAATCCAAAGTTTAGAAATACAAGACTTTTGGTTAAATAAAGAGGGATTTACCTTTCCCTTTCTGATTGATCTTGCAGATTTCTTTTTGACAAGACAGAGTTTTGTCCTTTTTGGGTAATAGGAGTCGATAAGATATAAGAATTCAAAAGCAAGATCTCACCATTTCCATTCATTCAGCAAAACCCTGCATTAGCTGAGAAATCAACCTGTTGCTTCTCCTTCTCCTATCATCAGTTTGTAGAAGTTCATTACTTAATTCCCGTTCATATTGCTCTGTGGACAATAACATGCTGATGACATTTCAGTTAATCATAATCTTCCCCTTCTGTGACAACCTGCCAGCAGCCTTTTTGAAAATAAACATGCAGAATGAAATTTTTAAAAAGAAGTATTTTTCTTACCCTAATGGAGAAGGGAAAACTGACAAAATGAATACATGAGAATATTTCACAAATGAAAAAAAATTCTTCTGGATTTATTACCATTTCTCTCTCTACACTTTATGTGCTATTTCATTGCCTGGAAAATTGTTATTGAAATAACTTCACGTTTGCCTTTATCCCCTTTAGAATATAGGACCCCTACTGCCTCTTTAACATGCTTACTAGCAAGAAGGACAACTTAAGTTCCCATGGACTGACCGGAGTATCAGGCAGTTACACAAGTGCAAATAAAATCATGCCTATGTGGGTGTGCATGCATAGAGAGAATCCTGTGTAAGGTAAGAAAATAGGAAACGTTAAGATTTCAAGCCATTGCCCCCAGCCATCTTATGTGTAATGCAGTCTAATAAATATGGCCATTTAACCCTGTTAACATACCAGTAAAGGAATGGGAAACGGAAGAGTGAATTGGAAAGAACATGAGAAGGTTTGGAGGGTGTGCTCTCAGCAATGAGATCACAGGAGACAACACCAGCAGTTGAACTTAAATCTGGGTGGAGGCCACTGAAACCCAAAGAAATACTATACGCTGGAGACAAAACCACAAGCAGACATCACTGACAAACAAAGAAAAAAGTCAAAGGCGGTCTCATCCACAGTGACAGCTTTTGTGAAAGTTCAATCAAAGCTGCACAAGTGTCAGCACCATTTGTTCAAGGTAACAAAAGACAGGATGTCGAACTACATGGAAATAGGCTATCTTGTAAACAGCTGCAATGTCATCAAGAAGAAGAAATTCAAGTTTCTATCAGCAATGGCATACTGTCAGGTTAAAGTCAGGAAGAATATCTCTGGGTAGGTAAAGTGAACAGCTCTTTCATTAACATGCTGATTTAAGCTATGATGTCTGAGAAAAACTGATGGGCTCCTTCCTGAAGCCCAATCTGTAGTTGGTCTTGTTTCCCTTACAAGCAATATAAAAGTCAGAGACAGTTGCTTTACAAACACTTACACAGTATTAGCACTGCAATGGATTTCTTTCAGAGAACTTTGATTCCAGCTCCTTCCGCAGTGTATGTGAAATTCACACCCACCTCACACCCCCAAGGTCTATCTGACTTCTTCACACAATGTACACTATAATCACTCTGTACTTCCATTACAGAAGGTGGCCAACTGTGTGACTGGTAACCATAGCAGCTGCAAGAGCACAAAAAAATTTCCAGTGCTGAATGCATGCAGAAGTTTGTTACTTTAGCATACTTTATTTGCCATGAACAGTATCAATGGGTATGCCTCAAAATGCCTCAGTGTTTGATGAGGAAAGAGACATTGTTCACTGCCACATGGAAAACAGCAGGTCTCACATAGAAGAATGTCTTCTGTCAGTCTTTTGTAATGTCTAGGGATATTTGTCTGAAGCTGTAATCTCAGGCATTCAAGCTAGGATTTTTATTTCTTGTATGGGAAAGATTGGTCCTGGAGAGTTTCTATGCTGGAATCGCTGGTCTTTTTCCTGTCATGTGCTGAGTGTTGCCTGACAGCAACTGAGAAGTAATGAAAGGCAATAACATCTTTCCTGGTAACCATCACAAAATACAGTATCACAATAGCACTAGCTGTCTCAATGCTATTAACTTTTTCAGGAGGAATGAGTGAACTTTGCACAGGTGGACTATGTGGGAAGGGAATTTCTCCCTTTCCTCTCCCTAATGGTAACTTTCCAGTTGATCTGAAGCTTTGGAGAATGTCATCCCCACGGAGAAGGCTGCAGTAAGATGGGGGTCTCCTCCTAGATGATCCTACCTTATTGGATCTGCCTCCCCAATCCAGCCCTCCCCAGGGGCCTACAGACCCTTGTTGACCTGCTACATGCAGGAGCTCTTGTCTGCCTGCTTCTCTCTTCTTTACTGGGGTGAGGACATTATGGATGTACCAGCACACCAGTGCTGTATGGCAGAATGGAGGAGGAAATGGAGTAAAAGCAAGATCAAAACGAAGCAAAACTGCAGGCAGCGCAATGAGGAGCTAAGGCTGTTGTTATAGATATTTTGACAGAATATCCTCTTAGTTTTAGGTAAAATTTACTACTGTGGGCACTTAGGAGCCTGTAGTGTTGTGGTGCTGGTATACCCCTCCGCTATCAAAAGCATTCAGTTGCCGACAGTATGTCACACTTGGACATGATCCAAAGCCAGTGACAGTCTAAGACCTGTGAGTTATAAAGCCACTCCCTGCATGCTTATTTATACTAGAAAGATCACATTTCACCCCAAAGCCTAAAAGCAAGATATACCTCAACATGCAACGAATTATAGATGACTCATGAAGTCTCAGTTCAAGTCTTTCAGACTTCAGCACAAAAAGCTACTTGGCTGAAGATTTCCTTTTTTCTATGTTTCTCTAAAAAGCAGCACCCTTAGAAAATCAGGAACCTCAGAAAATATAGTCCTATTATGTTCAATATATTTTATTTTAGGAGAGGAAACATAGCAAGTACAGATTAGTTACCAAGAAATTTAACCCAAAATTTAGTGCTGCAAATATGCCTTCCCAGAAATCTAGAGTGCTCAGGTAACATCTTTACAGGACAGACTTGTTTTGCTTTCTTATAAAACAGTGGAGACACATAAGGACATTTGGCCAACACAGAGAACAGCTGATTCACACAACTCCATAAATAAAAGCAAGAGTTGCTGCAGTTTTTGTCAAAGTGCTGTAGCTATTAGTTGCAATAAATATTAATCCTTGCAGACAAGCATAGGGAAGGCTTACCAGTTACAATCTCTCCTTTGGTTTGCAGCCTCCTCCACCAGAATGAACCATAATTTGCTCTCAGGAGACCCAGGCAGAAGTGATCAGGAGAATGCAAGGAGGATGCAAGCTGCCTGCTTCCTTCACAAAAGCAAAGGAAGGACAGGCTCCCTACAAACCTCCTTCCCTGTTAAGCAGAGCAGTGCAGGTGAAAGTGAACCAGGAATACCAGGCTGGAAGGGGCTACTGGAAAAGCCCAACACACAGGTTTCACAGACACCTCATTATTTAATCCTCTTCCTGGAGTGATCAGCTGGGGGGTGGTTTCACCCATTGCTCATACTGGAGCTCCCTCAGAGCCTCACCTGAGCAACTCATCCATGAACTTTATACCCTTTGAAGGATCTCTTTTTAGGCGGAGCGCTAGCCATGCCAGAGCCTATCTAGTTTGTTAAAGCTTGGGGTGATGACAACCCACGCTCCTCTGGATGAAAATTTCATTGTGTTTTTACCATGTATTTTTCATTATTCTTGTAGCATAATAATTGAACTGTAAATACCAGCATTTTTATATGACTGACTAACTATGCCATGAAGCTGAGTTGGAGGAGATGTAGGTTAGATATCAGGAAAAAGTTCTTCACCCAGAGGGTGGTTGGGTGCTGGAACAGGTTCCCCAGTGAAGTGGTCACAGCACCAGGCCAGTCTGAGTTCAAGAAGTGTTTGGACAATGCTCTCAGGTACATGGTGTAACTCTTGGCGTGTCCTGCATTGGACCGGGAGTTGGACTCGATGATCCTTGTGGGTCGCTTCCAACTCAGCATACTCTATGATTCTATGACAAGATTGCTTACCTTAACTTACTACATTTCCACGACTTCCTTGTGTAAGTGCTTCTATTTTCACAGACCAACAGTGTCTCAGTTTGTTTTTAATTTTGGGGAAACAATTAACTTAGTATACCATCTTTCCCAAGAAATTTAGCCTAACCCAAGTCCCTGACTAAAATTAGATTTCCAGTCAAGAGAATTATAAATATTTCTCTTCTAGCCAGACATTTTCTATTAAGGCACGGCTGCCTTTATTCTGCTGTCTTCCACACAGAGCAATAATTATTGGGACAATAAAAAAATAGGTAAAGTTTTGCCTTTTATTGAAGAAGTTTATTAATGTGCTGATACCTCTTCAAAACCAAACTTGTCTTGTAAAATTGAGATATTTAAAATATTTGTCAGTATAAGTGGTGTCACTAAGCAGTTTACATGTAGTTAGACAAAGCTGGTAACAGATGTGCTTACATCAGCTCTGAAAACATTCATAAATTTATTTAACAGAGACTTCATTGTATCTTCAAATTACATTCAGAAGTAATTACTTTCCTTGTAGCATTCAGTCTACCTTGATGTTGAATATGATCTTCATATATTAGTATATTACACATTTGGAAAGGAGTTGGTGAAGTAATTGCTAAGTACAGTGAGAAGTGATCATCATTCATCTTACGCTAGAGCCTTGCTTTAAAAGCCTGGCTTTTAAAAAGGCTTGCCAAAAAAGGTAATCTACATATTAAAAATTGTGTGAGAGATTCAGATATTTTATAATTTGATCGGTTATAAATAATGAGTAGGTTTTCTGTTTGTAACACAGCATACAACAGCTATGGGAAATTATGGCACCTTTAATTTGATTTTGCTGGGAAAGTCTGTGGAAGTTGGCTTAACATCGATTTTTTGACACTCCAAAGATTCAATAGATACAGATGCACTTTTTAGGAAAGCCATAGGAAATGCCTGACTCTTCATGTGCTTGTTGCCATTTCAAGAGGAAGCCTTGACACTAAAAAGTGGAGAAGCATTGCATCTGGTAATGAGCTTGGAAGATTAGATCCTCCCTTAGTTCCTGTGAATGTTAAGCTACTCTTTTAACTGTACATCTCTTCTTCTCATACATGCTCTGCAATAAAAATGTAGCAGGATGTTAACCATGAAGAACAATGGATGCAATTCTTGCTCTTTCATTTGTAATTGAGATAAACCATTAGTGACTGTAGCTCACTTGGTGATGCAGTGATTCACATGAACCATACTGTTGTTTGACTCAAGCACCAGCTCTGAGTAAGGCGAGTGAGCCACTCTCTTCAGAGGAGAGAACAGACACTAGAAACAAAACTTGTATCCTCTGAGCACAGAGCAACTCTGCCTAAACTCTGCCATGATTCCTCTTCCATACAGCTCATCATCGGCAGGGTGTGGAGGTGTCCATGATCTTGGCAGGATTTCAGAGGTTGCTCATTCCTTTAAATAGAGTACCACCTGGGAACAGGGAGCAAGAGAAAGCTTTGCAGTGGCTATAGGAGCATCATAGTATTTACAAAACATTTAATAAGACTTCAGAGGGCTTTTTTTTTTTTTTTTAAATCTGTGAACCCTCAGGAAAAAATTCAGAAATTGGTTTAGCTCTGGCTCCAGTTACCTTATATGAAGATTAGGAAGTTGAATTCTTCTCAGCCTTCCTTTCACTTGAAGGATCAGGCTTCAGTTACATGCTGCTAGTAATTTGATCATTACTCCATTTCTCTTTTTCTTGATTATTAGCTACTGACTGCATTGCTTTTATACTCTATCCTCTTCAGTTCAAGTCATATCTTCTTCCTTAGGTGGCTGTGTTCCCCTTCCCCCTCCCTTTCTTCTTACATTGCAGGAAGATTTGCACATTGTTAATGTTATTTTTATCACATTTCTCCTTGTTCCCATATTAAGAAGAATTTTTGCTGTGCAAAAACTATTTTACAAGCTGACCAGACTAAGTTCCGCTCCTTGTTCCCAGACCATTGCTCCCATTACTCTAGTCCCATTCCCATCACATAGAGCAATGAGGAGGGTAGAGCTGTGGTGGTCAAGCAGAGGTTCCTAGAGACTTTCTTCATCTCTCAGCCGTGCAGAATTGTTTAGACCTGAGGGTAATACATGCAGCCGCCTTCCTTGGGTCTTGTCCAGGAAGGAGCAGTATGCAGGATCCCAAATCCCTGCTGCTGCATGCCAGCAGAAAAGCAGGATGATCAGGAAGCTAAATAGCCCCTCCTAAGACAGTGAGAGGGCTCAGCTACCACCTCTCCAACAGCAGGGTGTTTAATCACAGCCCCAGCTGGCCTAGCTGTGAGCGGGTTGTAGAGATGGAAAATTTCAGGCATCTTCTTCCTAACCTCCCTGCTCTCACACAGAAAGGCAGGATGGAGCCCACAGAAGGAACAAACTCTGTTTTCGCTGTACAAGGACATAACACACTGGCGTCACACTGGTTTCTCAGCAGTCAAATATTTGCCAGGTGGGCTGCCTCCAAAGCTGTTTCCAGCAGCTGGGCTAGACAGCTTCCTGCAGCCACAGAGCTCTGCTCCTCCCCTTGCCCATCCCTCCTCTCACACAACATGCCAGAGAGTATTTAAACATCCACACAGAACCTCATGTTTGAGATTTCATCCAAAATACACCCTTCTACCACCCACTCAGAGGAAACTCATTTTATTTGTCTAACAAGAACAAAGGACCGAGCAAGTTAACCCTGCCAAGCTTACCACTGGGAATCCAGACTTTCACATCCCATTTATAACACCCAAACCCACCCATTCAGCTAATCCTTACACAACCCTGATAAATCATCCCACGTCAGAGGCATCACAGGAGCAATTACTTTACTTTTACCATCTTTTTTTAAAAAAAAATGAAAGAGGGAAAAACAGCCAGTGAAGAGAGACAGAGACCCCTTTTCTTCTTTGCATTCTTGGAAGGCTTTTTCCAGCAGGTGCTGGAAATATATAAAGCAAGATTTGTCAGATTAATATACTCATGTCCTCTCCATATTTTTAATTATGCAGCCAAGGCATTCCAGTTTAAACAATAAAAAATAATAAAGGGATAACTCTTGTGCTGTTAAATCAGAAAAAAACAACTTGCAGAGAGGTATGAAAGAAAATGCAAGGCAAGTTAGAATTTAAGTCAGACATACAGTTATATGTGCCCTGTAATACCATTGAAATAATTTTCCTGCAGGTGGCAAACCAGTATATCCCTGAGATGTAAATCAGGGTGTCAGAACCACTGCAATGGAGGAAGAATTGTGGAGAGCAGTGCCAGAGGGGCAGACCTGCCATCAGCATGCTGCCTGCTGCTCTGGGGGTGCCAGCTGTCACTCAACTCACTAAATCTCCACCTAGAAAGATCAGGTAAGGATACTGACAGTTCACCTATCTGTTTAGACAATGTACCTACAGGTACCCCCAAACTCTATAAATAATCTCCTGAACTTTTAATAATCTGTGACACTCACTCACACATCAGCTTATATAGCTCAGTGTTGAAAGTAGGACTCTCTAGAGTAATGGTTTCCAAATGCAAAGGGAAAAACATGTGCTTCCAGAATGGATGATTTATTGCAGGTTAACAAAAAGTGAAAGACTGGAGAGAGAAGTAAAATATGAATCTGGACCCAGAATAAACAGGGCCTCCATCTTGGATCAGCTCGCAGCCCCATTGCTTGGCAGACAGGCAGGCAGGCTTTTCCTTTCAAGGCTGCTACACAAAGAGCATACACCATTCCCATGCAAAGATGACTAAGACCCTGACTGTTCCATTTGCCAAGCCCCTCAAATAACCCTAAGTAAATACACTGCTTTCCAGAACCCCCTGAAGGTCAAAAATTTCACAAAACCTCCATCGTTGTCCTACTGCTAGCTGATTTCCTTCCAGAAGAAAGATCATAGTGACTTCAATAATTTTTTATCCAGCTGAACTTCAAAGGAGTTCTTTATATTTATGTGTCCTTGGGACCGGTTCCCTCACTACTACATTTTGGTTATGATTTTTCCATGTGTGCTGTATTTTAAATGTTAATAATTATGCACAGAAATTGTTTACATGAGTAAAGTTGGTTGATAAGAAGAGAATTTGCAAACATGCTGCAATCGACAGTCTTTTCTTTTGTTTGGATGAGTGGGTGGGTGGCAAATATCAAGGAAAAAGAAAAACTTGCAGGTTTATGTCAGCAGAATGAAGGCCAGGTTGTTACAGCTACTCTGCCACCAGCACTTGCTGTATTTGCCTGTGCTGTGCCTGCACTTCTAATGGTACTCTAGGTATATACCCTTTCTTTATTCGCTTTGCTCTTTGCAGCAAAGTGACTTTAAATCCACATTTTTCAGTTGTACACACAAAAAAGTGAGAATAGTTCTCATTCCTACACTGCAATTGCTTCCAGCTCCCTGCCTGTCTGCTTGGCTTCTGGCCTGAGTAGGTTAGAGCACAAACTGTGCCTGTGGGCCCTTTCTTCATCCCTTGGTGCACCATAGATCCTGTAGTAACAAGCCCATTTTTGTCACCATTTTCAAGTATGTAGGGTCATAGAGGACCCCAAGTTCAAAGCTGGGAAGCAGATCCTCATGAAGAAAGCATTAGAGTATCACATTCCCTCCATGGACTGGATGCTAGCATGGGAGCATAAATTTAAATCTGACTGAAACTTTCCTGGTGTTTAGGGGTGCTTGCATAAGGCATTTTAGCACTGTCTATTAGGGAGACAGGATGCACTTTCTTACAAAGAGGAAAATGTCCTGAGAGCCTCATCAGCGGGGGTGCAACACTGTCTTAAAATTTCTGGTAAATTCATTTTGGTGCTGGAAGAAATACACAAACCTCTCCTGAAGGAATGTGTCTGTTAGGATTGCACATATACTACTTATGCCCCCTCCCATGGGAGGAAATGCAGTGTTTCTTTTTTCCCCTCATCCTGAGGATATCTTCATTATGTTCTACTAAGAGCTCGGCATTACATGACGACGTTGCTAATGAATGCCTCTAGGCTTCAAAGGGCTGAGTCTCAAGAGCTCTATGATTAAATATAATAATTTGCAGTTCTGCAGTACCTTCCATCTGAAGATCTCGGCTGTTTGTACAGATTCCTGTGAATTAAGCTCAGTCTCTCTCATATGAGCTATTTCTGATAAATATCAAATACCCTGGTAGCAAGGACACTCTCCCAAGAGGTCAGAGACAGTTTTGAGCACTTCTGCCTGGGGTGAGAACTGACCCCAGGAGCCCAGTGTCTTGCAAAGGTCCTCTCTGCAGCAGCATGAGCTCGCAGCTCACCTTCTGGCAGCCTGGGAAAGAAAAGGCTGACCTCTTCTCAGCTCTTCAGGAGAAACCCATACATAATGGACTCCAAACGTATGAATTTGCCTCCTGAAAGACACCCAAGGAGATGGATTTAAGATATATTCTCAGCATTTTCTGACTGGTTCTTGGCTAGTTCATCAAAGAGTGAACTTAGGAAGCTCCATCCTATGGTTTGTTCAAGTCCCATTAGAAAGAAAATTTTACTCTGGCCTTGTGCTGTGCATGGGGTGCTGATGCCTAACACAGGACTCTGCATTTTATGTAGTCCATATGATGTCATCCTTCATGATTAAATAATGCCAGAAAAGTTACAGAATGGCCTGACAAGGCATGTTTCTTCTCTTTCTTTTGTGTCTTCTCTTTGAGTCACTGCTTCTCCACCTGCAGCAAATGTGATTATTGGCAGAATATTTCCAGACAAGGATGTACACCAGCTGATAGGTTAAAAAAACACCCCAAACCCAAAAGCCATCTCTGATTATTCTATCTGCCTTTGTTTCCAGAGTCCAAATGTCTTAATTAAAGATTTAAACCCTCCTATATGAAGTAGACTTATGCAAGTTTGGTTAGTGAGATGTTTTTAGTAGCAGTGAGGTCATGTGTCAAGTGGATGCACGTTCCAGTCTTCAGGTTCAGATCCCTGATTTTTCAGTGTTTTGACTGGTTTAGTTTTAGCTATTTTGAAAAGAAATCCCACTGCACTGGGTTTGAGCAGCAAGGTTGGGGCAGGGGGAAGCTGCAATGGTGGCTTCTGTGAGATCATGTGCAGTTTTGGTCACCGCAATATAAGAAAGATATTAAGCTCTTAGAGAGTGTCCAAAGGAGGGCAATGAAGATGCTGAAGGGCCTCGAGGGGAAGCCGTATGAGGAGCAGCTGAAGTCAGCTGTCTGTTCAGCCTGGAGGAGACTGAGGGGAGACCTCATTGCAGTTACAACTTCCTCATGAGGGGAAGAGGAGGGGCAGGCAGTGATCTCTTCTCTATGGTGACCAGTGACAGGACCCAAGGGAATGGCCTGAAGTTGTGTCAGGGGAGCTTTAGGTTGGATATCAGAAAGAGGTTCTTCACCCAAAGGGTGGTTGGGCACTGGAACAAGCTCCTGAGGGCAGTGGTCATAGCACCAAGCCTGACAGAGTTAAAGAAGTGTTTGGACAATACCCTCAGGCACATGGTGTGACTCTTGGGGATGGTCCTGTGCAGGCCCAGGAGCTGGACTCGATGATCCTTGTGGGTTCCTTCCAACTCAGTATATTCTGTGATTCTGTGAGCAGCTGCTAGAAGCCTCTCCCATGGCTGACAGAGCCAGTGCCAGTTGGCTCCAAGTCAGACCAGCTGCTGGCCAAGCCCAAGCCTGAGCCCACTGGTGATGATGGTAGCACCTCTGGGTTAAGAAGGGGGAAAAGTTACTGCACAAGAGCAATTGTGGACAGGTAAGAGAGGAGCAAGAATATAGGAGAGAAACAGCTCTGCAGTCACCAAGGTCAGCGAAGGAGGGGGAGGAGTTATTCTAGGTGCCAGAGCAGAAGTTCCCCTGCAGCCCATGGTGAAGACTATGATGAAGCAGGCTGTCCCCCTGCAGCCCATGGAGGTCCATGGTGGAACAGATGGAGCAGGTGGATGCTGCAGGAGGCTGTGAGCCCACGGGAAGCCTGCACTGGAACAGGCTTCTGGCAGAACTGGTGGACCCGCTGGGGGAGAAGCCCATGCTGGAGCAGGTCTGCTGGTAGGACTTGTGACCCCAGAGAGGACCCACACTGGAGCAGACTGTGAAGAACTGCAGCCTGTGGAAAGGACTCGTTGCAGAAGTTTGTTGAGGACTGTCTCCTATGAGAGGTCCCCTACGCTGGAGCAGGGGAAGAGTGTAAGGAGTCTTTCCCGGGGAGGATGGAGTAGCAGAGACAACATGTGGTGGACTGACCGCAGCTCCCATTCCCCACCCTCCTGCACTGCTGGGGGAAGGAGGGAGGGAATTTGGAAGCAAAGTTAAGCCCAGGAAGAAGAGAGTGTTGGGGAGACGATGTTTTTAAGATTTGGGTTATTATCCTACTCTGATTTGACTGGTAAGAAATTCAATTTATTTCCCAAATTTGAGTCTGTTTTGCCCATGACAGTAACTGCTAAGTGATCTCTCCATGTCCTCATCTCAACCCATGAGCCTTTTGTTATATTCTCTCTCCCCTGTCCAGCTGAGTAGGGGGAGAAGAGTGCCTTTGATGGGTACCTGATGTCCAGCCAGGGTCAATCCACCACACCCACTGGTCTGCAGGTTGTGGAAAAGTCCAGAGAAACAGAATCACCGTAATTAGTGGGTTCGCATTAATTAACAGCCTGTTGTTAAATAATACAATGAATCTATAAAATAGACATCTGCTTTCTTTCTAGCACTGTTTTGATATGCACTAGAGGCAAAATAATAACATTTCTTTCAGCAAGATAGGAAGAGAAACACATGGTTGAGACAGGGCAGCCGATGAGATCCTGCTGGAGAGGGAGGTCTGAGACACGTGCACGTCCAGGCAGCTGGAGGGAAACGCATTCACCCAGCCAATGAGAAAGACTATCCAAAGGTCAGGGGGTAGCTAAGCAACTGAAGGGAAAAAACCTCCATCACTTCCAGCTGGAAATAAAACAAAAAAAAATAGATTTCTGGGATTTAATCACAGTATTGTCCAGTGGATAGGCAGCAAAGCTATGGGAGCAGGCGGTGTTTGCCTTTACTCTGTTTGCAGAGTTGCTCTGTGACATTAGGCAAATAAGCTTTTTTTTTGCCTCAGTTTCCCCATCTAAACAATGAGTGTAATACACCTTACCACCATAGCAGGGCTGGGAGGTCTCCATTTCTACAGTGCTTTAAGACCCTGAGGTAAAAGAAGCTGTAGAAGTTCAGATTAACATAGTTATTTTCTGTTTATTTCCAATAGGTAGACACACAGTAGGAACCATTCTGACATGTGTTAGCGTAGGTGGAAATGACTCATTTGGAAATGACTGGAAGCTAGCTGCTGTAGACTGGCTGCTGCTACAGTCCTAAATAAATCCCATAAAACAGATCTTGAAAAATGAAGTAAATGTTGCTGCTTTGTTACTAATTAATATTTAACATGTGTACATCTTATATATACACATGTAAACATACATACTCTCCCTTTATTGTATCCATTCTTTACATTACTCATATAATGCACAGTTAATGCCAAAGAGGGATCCAGTGTTTAATTCCTCACTGTATTTACCAACACCATAAGATGGCCTAGAAAATACCATACAGAAATTTCCTGAATGTTGTCTACATGTTTTTTAAGAGGGCTATTATATCCTGAAAGTTTTTTACCATCAGATGTATCATAAGAGTCTGGACAACAATGTAAGTGACAAAACTAAGGCTCAGACTAAGACCAGAAAAGCTAAGGAATTAAAATTAGAGTTTTATTCCCAATTTCATCAGGATCCTCTGACTTCCTAAGGGAAAGAGAAGAGATTACAGGGCCAGGTCACAGCTGGGATGAGCTCCTGCAAATGGCAGTACCCAACAAAAAGCTCATGCAAGCTGCTCCTCAGGGCATCTCCACTTCCTTACTTCTGCATGGCATTCGTGCACACACTGTACAAAGTAGTTCTCAAGTACTTTATGGCCTAAATTTGTATCTTTAGATTTGCACCTTTCTCTTTAGGGTAGGGGCTGCAAAGTGTCTCCACGGGCAGGCAAAGAAGGGGACACAGTAAGTTGTAGTCACCATTTCTTTCCATTGCAACATAACGATTTCAAAGAAGTCGATGTAAGCTACTTCTTGCAACATTTTCTTCTGGCCTTGACAGCTCTCAGGCAGCACAGCACTACAGGAGAGCTACAGCATATAGCAGTATGCAGTAAACAAGGAGGCTCTTTTACGGGATAGCTCCGCTGGGCTCCATCCAGGTTCCCAGTCCTGCAGCGCCCTGAAGACACCTGACTGTGGTGACTGCCTGCATGACCCTGCCTGGGAAGGGGACACAGGTGCCCAGTGGGGTTGGGGTTCTGCTGGCCCCTCCGGGCGGGTGATGCGGTGACAGCCACCTGCAGCCAAGAGGAGTGAGCTGTGCACCTGCCCACCTTGGGGAACAAATAGAAAAGGGCACGTCAGCCCACTTGATTTCTGCTCACATCCCAGGCACACACCTTCTCTTGCCCGCTCCCACACGCCATACAGCACACAGCTATTAAAGTAACTGCTAAGAGACAGCTAGTCAGAGATCCACTGATTTATGTCACACCTAACGTTGGCAGAAGCAAACTTGGAGGTGGAAGCAAGGACGTTTCAGTGGCAGTATTTCAATACCAGATTTAAAAAATCAGGGCTTAATATTTCTGTAAATTGAAACAACCTAATTAGTCAATAGGTTACAAGAGTTTTCTGGCTAGGAAACAACTGTAAATGCAAAGCCCTGCTCTGAGGCCCAAGTTAGGCAGCTGACAACATAACAAACCTCTCCTTATAGAGTGTCAGTGGGTTAAAATACCTAAGAGTGTCTGCAGATAAAGCTGCTAAACTCCACTCAAAGCTAGCTCCTGCTACAGATCCCAGGGGAGTTCATTGAACAGACCTTGTGCCATTGTCCTTGCCAGGAAGGAAAATTTATTCTGTTAACTGTAAGACTACAGTTATTTTATCTGTATCACACTCACCCACTTTCACAGTCCTTCATGCCCCCATTCGAGATTCACATGCACTGGGAAGGGTCTCAGAGAATCTACCAAGCTACAGAGCTGGGCTTATGTTTGTATTTTGAATTTATCATTAATATTTTTGCAGTTTCAAGCCCCATAGTATCTAGAGGTCACTTACTCCTCATGCTTTGAAACACAGAGCATGGAGTAGCATTTTCAGAGGCACTCAATTTCCAGCTAAGTCAATGGAAAGTATTAATTTCTTTAACTCCTTCTTACAATAAATCTTGCTGTAAGTTTTCAACTCCCGAACATCTTGAGAGGAAAGGAATGGATGCACAAAATGTGGGTCTGAGATCCACCCTAAAGGCAATGTAATCACCCTAGAGGATGTAACTGGAGAAACCAGAGCCAGTCTTTGAACACTCCCTGAACTGAAGAACCACCCCACAGAAAGCCTGTGACTGATTGTTCCACATAATTACATTTCCAAATATTTTCAGTAGCCAAGAGGTCACTCCCATTTTGGCATGTGAAGTAAACTGACCCACCCAGAGCTGTGTGAGGGGGGGGCAGCTGGGCATATGATTGTGTGACTTGCTAAAATAAGCCCTTGAAAGCAGCTTAATATAATCTTGCAGGGGGTTGGTCAAACCTTTTAATGAGAAACTCTTATTTCTCCTTTGCATCAGGCCAGGAGTGTGCTATTACTCATGATGAAAAAATATCCTCTTCCTTCATTGATTTGTCCTTGTGGTAAGCATCCAAACAGGTGAGATTTCAGGCAGTGGCACTGTTTCCCCAGTTTTTCCTTCTCCAGAAAGGTACATGAGAATGATCAGGGAGGAGAAAGCGCTTTTCACTCCAATGATCTGTGAGGGATAAAGAGAGAAATTATTTAGAAACAACACTATCCCCAGCTGGAAAGCAAAGATTTGTCCTGAGAAAAGACAACGCAGAGAGAAATTGCTAAACTTCTGCTGAAAATAATGAAAAACACCTGCAATGTAGCTCCCTGAGGAGACTAATTAAGTGAGAGAGATTGGTGCTTATTGGAACTTACAGACTCTCAGCAAAATTTAAAGTGTTATCTTTCACATGACTTATTTGCTTGCTATTCTAGGAAAACATATTTTTCCTTTGTTATACTGATTAGATGACAGATTGATTGACTTTCTATGTTACTTTGAGTGGCTGACATATATCTATACCCTTCTAAATAGGTATGCACCAAATTATTTACACCTTCTGCACATCAGTGTCCAAAAACCCCATTCCTGTGCTCATCTGTGTGTTCAGCCTGCAACGGAAGCAGGGTTGTGAGCTCACAGATGGCCTCTTATACAAATACAAAAGATGCACTCATTGTAACCTCTTTTTTTTTTTTAATTTAGGCCCCATACTTTAACATTTCTTCCATCTAAAATGGTGCTATTTACCTATCCACAGACTGTTCAAATAATTTAGAGCATATGCAGGGTGCTTTACAAATACAGAAAATGACATTCTCAACCTGGTGGCATGTAATACAGAAAGAATTAAATCACATAATGGAGAAGAGAAAAAAGACAAATGTGCAAGTAAGCAGAGTAATCCTACTGCTAATGCATACCTAACTGGCTTGTTTGCAACATTTATTTGACAATACTTTTTTTCAGTTCACTGTACTGCTTTATTAGCTGATGCTTTTCTTACCTCTGTAATCCATGGCAATTCACCTAGAACATATGGTGCAAGATGAGGGACTGTCTGGTGTCATGGTTAGAGGTGGATGAACATCAAGCTGCACAAATAGAAACTGTTTCAGTCCAAGACACAGATTTTGTATGTGACGTTAGTTACGTCATTCAGACTTTTCAGAGATGGTCAGTAGTTACATGTTTATTATTTTCCAGGTACCTGATGAGGCTTTGAGATTACGGGAGGAATTGAAGAACTAAAGGCAAAGCAAGCTAGAGCTAGAGCATGCAAAGTGCTGTGAGTCACCAAGTGCTGGGGAACATGCAGTTCCACTCCAATATGGACACTCAAGTGACTCCTCTTCAGCTTCTCCTCTCCATTCCTCAGCTCTACATTCATGAAATACAACTTTGCATGCAGGAAACACAGGTAGTGCCTTGCCATCTCCACGGGGAAGAAGGAAACAGATGAGTTAGTATTTGTGAGGCACACAGTTACTATAGCAATAAGCAGCACAGAAAAACTCACAAGGAAAGTAATTGTCTTCAATGCAGATAGTATGCAGTCCATAAGGCACAGAGACACACTCCAAACAATGAAGGGAAAAAGCACTAAGCAGTTGCTCATTAAGTGAGCGTCATCCATCGTGTGCGCTGGGTGCGGCGAGGGTCCTGTGGAGTGCTATGCAACCATAAAATTAACAGCGGTCCTTTAACACACACATACAGGCATTCTTAACCCTGCTGTTTCCAGATATTGAAGGCTTGACTTTGAAATCCTGTTGGTGAGAACAGAGGGAGTGCAGTACATAGTTATTCAGATTATAAAAGTAGAAGTTTCATGTTGTAGCATCAAGCTGTTACACATCATCTGTGACACTTGGGCCCCAAGTACACAGACCTCTGCTACTTGGACCAGGGAAATAACTGACTGTGATAACAATGCCTCACCCTTGTGATGTGGAACAATGGGAGGGTACAGAAATTTTGGCTTTCTTGGGGGAAAGTGATTACTTACAGAAAAAGATCCTCCACCCATTTATTTCCCCTCTGCCCCTTCTTTCCAAATTTGTTCATACACTTCCTCCTCTCCTCCTTGCCCAGATTTCTCTCTGTGTTCCTGTTGTCAGCTTTGCCCATGTTCTGGCTAATGCCTAGTTTCCCATCTAGGTCACCTTGTACAATTTTGTTAGTCATCCCATCCAGTTTCTTAGTTGCCTCTCCTAAACAATGGGAACACTGCCTCCTGACTTATTGTAAGCTCTGTCTTCCTTGCTCATAATACTTACTACCTTTGCCAAGTCAGCTTCAGATTCTTCTTCCCCATCTCCTCTGGTTCAGTTTTCATGACCACCCATTAGTTTCTATTTTCAGAAGATAGAGATTCTCCTAAGAAGTCAACTGTAGCAATTCTGGCTAACAAAAATACTTGGTATAGTGAGATGAATTAAAAGTCACATGTACTGGCAGCACTGCAAACTTTGACAAACATATTTTTACATGCTAAAAATACACAAATAAGTACTGAGATTAACTCCTGTTACAGGGCACTGTTGCAAGTGCTCCATTATGGCAGTTTTCTGCGATTTTTGGGAGGATGCTTTGCATGTTCTGAATGTGAAGAAAATCTCTGCAGACACTCAAGTAGTTAGCTCTATGTCACTTTCCTTAAAGACAGTTTCAAGGAAGAAAAGAGGGACACTTTACTAGAAACTGCAAACTGCATAGCTACATTTGGGCTTGTCGTTCCTGATGAAAAGTGTTTCCTAACGCTCCCTGACTTGGCTCCTAAGAGCAGGCTGTTAGTTGGGTGAAAGCGGGAAAAGTGTCCTTGTGACCCAATCCTTCCTTCCACCATCAGGACAAAGCCCTAAGAAGGTGAGGGTAGCCAGACAGGGTGCCAGAAAATGCCAGTCTCTCACTGCCAGTAAGGGATGCTTAGCAAAGGGCAAGCACAGGGTTATTCTTCCCAGGATACTCTCTAGCAAGCCGCAGCTTCAGGACTCCTTCAACTTCACTGTACTCGCACTCCATGAACTGCCCTTGACAGACCTTTCTACCACAAATATAACCAAGAAATTGAGTTTTGTTTGTTTGGGGTTTTTTACTTTTTCTTTTTTTTTTAACATGGATATTCTTTTAGCATCCAGGGCAAACCAGAACTCACAGTCACAAACTAATGTGCAATGGCAGAAACAGAAACGGTTCTCTGTATTTTTTGAATGTGCAGACTGGCTGGGCTTGATGCATCAGTGTGCATGTTAAGTGAATATAAAACTGTAAACACTCAAGAGGATAAGGGAAAGAGGGATACAGGGACTGTGAACTGACCTGAAGAACAATGAGAATGCCCACCATAATGACTGAGTAGTTCATTACAGAAGAATAATAGAGAAAAAAGGGTGCTTCTGAGTACAGAAACAATCTTCTGTGAATGCTTCTGGCTTTATTTGCATCCTGCATGTCCAGTCTGATGCCCTAGTCAGGGTGTTGGAGGAGCAGCCTCCAGAGTTTCATGTAACCATTCCAGCTGCCAAATTAATTTTTGCAGTTTACAGCTAACAATCCATCATACACTTCTCAGTGTTTAAGTTCTTTTGTTTAGATCATTTCGATAATTAAAGTACCACAAATTCCATGGTGTCAGCTGGTCTCAAACAGACCTCCTGCTGGCTCTGCAATCTCTTTCAGAGATCAAAAATTAAAACAATGAATAATACTAGAAGGAGTCCAAGTAACTCATATTTTATGTTTCATGCTTTCCTAATGACAAGGTCATATAGTCAGCAGTGCGATCAATGCAAATACAATATGCCTTTGGAAAAAGGCCAAACTCTGCCTGTGGAAAGGGCAATCAAGGGAACTCTTTCATAATAATGCACTTTATGGGTAGATAGCAGAGATCCAAAAGCTCTTGACCAAAAGGAACAAAGGACCAGTGATTCAAGTTGCCAGGTTAAAAAACGAGTCTATGGCAAATCCCATGTGGGCATGATGTCCTATCCTTTGAATACACATCTCTCTCTCACGCATACTATATTTCTGTCAGCATCCTTTTCCATGGCTCAGAAAGCCTATCCTCAGCAAATATCTAGAGCTAACAACTGTTCAGCATTTAGTTGACATGCACATGGCCACAGTATGCCTGGCCAATCACTGCTATCTGTGCTAAGACGCAGGCAGAAAAAAAAAATCCACAGATGTTAAATTGTTTCAGCTTGCCTAACCATTTGAAGTAATTAATTCTGCAGACTATTTTTGACTAAGTCTACAAAAACTACATGATTCCTTCCTATTGCTTGTTCTTTGCTTATTGTATATTTGCATCTTTCAAAATCATAGCCAGTGCACAAATTCTGCAGCACGTGACACCCTCAGCAAGCAAACTCTCTGCTTTACTTGGTCTTCTATGTGGATTTTCATGATTCCTTCTCATCAGGAGTCTGTCTATGTGAAGAAGATTTTGAAAGCAGGTAAGATTCACTTTTTCAAAATATAGGTAGAGTGAAAACAGTTGATGATAAAGGTAAAGATAGGGAAGGATAAAGCAAGGCTGTAGTGAAAAGTAGAAGTCTAGAGAAAGATGGACTGCAAAGTTCAATAGAGCTCTGAAAAGCCTCTGGAAGCAAATTAGGAGTTTCTGATCATTTATAAGACTGCACAAAGGAACACTGGTGGATAGCTTGGGGGTTTTATGACTTTTGGATCAGTATTAATAGGAATAAACCAGCTCAGTACTTGGCTCTTTTTTTCTGTCCTAATGGTACACAGGATCCACAAAGAACACAAGGAAGCCAGAGCACTGCCCTCACACTCCAGCAGGACAGAGCTTGAGCTTAATATGCTCTGGTGACCTTAAAAAAGGGATTCAATACAAAAGCATGGTAGAGTTTGCAAGTAAATGCAACTACCCATGTAGACAATGTTTGTAATAATATCTGCACACTCTACTACTGTCCATAGGCCACTAGAGTGCAATTACAGATTTGCATGCTACAGCAATCAATATGCTCACTCCCTAAGGATAGGCTCAAAAGTCCAACATTTTCACAGCTTTGTTGGCTGCAGGGCCAACCAGCTGCATGCCTGTGCAACACAGGCTCCCAAGTGAGCCGATCCCACTTTCCAGCCTCAGGCACAGCTGTTACCACTGCCCTTGCTACAGGGAGCCAGCAGAAAGCAGCTGGGGCAACATCACTCACCAGATCTCCAACCATCCAACCAGCTTTTGGGAAGGACTTAACTTCTCCTGTTTTCTTAGTCACCTGCAAAATCAGGCATTAAGAGGCCTGGACCACTTTCACATTGCAGTTGCTAGCTGTGGGAAGGTTACTCACTGGTTGTTCATCTTCTCTCAGGACTTCAGTGCTAGTTGTCACAAAAAAAGGATTATGTGCTGTTTGCAGTGCCTCACTAGCGCTCCCAGAAGACATTATGCTCTGCTCTTTGTAGTTAACAAGTGATGAAACAGTTGTGGGCATCTACAAATAATTGGTAATGCTGTTACAGACTTTGGAAGGAAGCTGAGGATCAAAGAGAGAACAACCATTGGTGTTTTGGTTGGGTTGAACATAAAATCTGCATTCTTTGCCCTCTGATCATGAGGATAGACTACATAATGTGAGTTCTGAAAGCTCATACACAGAAATGAAATGCAGATAATCTCCCTCCCTTTTTAAAGTCTCTTTTTTTTTTTTTTTTTGGATTCACCACTGCTGGTGAATTCACTGGCTTTTCCCCAGTGAATATCAGAAGGCTAAACTGACCACCCAGTAAGCTGGAAGTGGATGCAAAGGCCATAACTACTGGCGCTAAGGTAAATCATCATGACACTAGTAGTTTGTGGTCAAGATATAGTGCTCAACTTGAATAGAAAAAGTGAAGATGCAAAAAGGCTCTTCCTTTGATAAGTGCTGGGTTAAAAAGCTTGGAACTAGTGAAAAAGTGTTTTTAAATATAAAAAACCTGAGGTTTGCATTCAATTTCTGTTTGATTCTCTTCACTGTTTTTTCTGGAAAGCTAATTTCCAGTCTTTAGCTCCAACATTACCAGTTGCCTTTTCCCACATTATATGCTCTTTCATATGATTTCTTTTTCATATGGCTATCTTCCTTCAACTGTCTACAATCTTCAAAGCTGCTGAACCTGCTTCTCCCATCTCCATCCACAGTGCAAGGCTCATATGCATCTCATAAAGTGATATTGCAAACTTGCATCATTCACTTTGGGCAATTATAGAAAGAAGACAGGAGAAGAGTTTGAGATGGACCAGACTGGTCTAAAGTATATTTACACTTTTATAAATGTCTAAGGGAAACATGAGAATCCTTTTTACCAGCCAACCATCAAGGGGCAGAAAAGCACCAAGGGGCAGCTCTGCATACAGAAACACAGTGTAGTCTTTGAACACAAAGGTTAAATAGACAATGCTGATCCTTTCTGGCCAAAAGAAAAACAAAGAGCTCAACAAAAAGCATCCTTGCTCTAATAAATGTATCCAGTCCTTTATTAGCAATGGGGATCTATCAGGAAAGTGAAATAGGAGATGCTTTGAGACACACATAACTCTGCAGAATTAAAACAACAAACAAAAAAATCCTATTTTCTTTGTGGAGCATGAAAGTCACCCTCCAAAGCCAGAGCTGTTTCATGATGTTATTGCACATTCTCACTGTGAATGATTTATGTATGGAGTATCATGCTCACCGCTCTCTAGCAGATTGCCATGCAGAGCCCAATCCAGTAGAAACTTCATCCATCCATCCATCCATCCATCCATCTCTCTACCCATCAGTTTAATAGGTAAAGCAAAGGCTGCAGGTGCCGGCAAAGCAAAAGAAAGGATTTTTTCACCACTTCCCATGTGTGGGCAGGTGTTCAGCCATCCCTAGGAAAGCAGGCCTCCATCATGTATAATGGTTACTTGGGGAGAAAAATGCATTGCCCCAAACCATCACTACCCCCTTCCTCCTTCTTCCCCCAGCTTTACATGCTGAGCATGGTGCCATATGCTGTGGGATATCCCCATGGTCAGTTGGAGTCAGCTAGGGTGCAAGCCCAGAGATGCAAGTCTGGGGCTTGCAGCATTTACTAATAAATTTGGAGTGGCAGATTCCAAATTTTTTTGGGGGGACATTTGCAAGGAGAAGAATTTTTGAAGAGTTCCCATCACCATAAAGTGTTAAATACTTATTTGCTTGGAGTTGTCAGCAACTGCAAAGAACAATTCAGTTAGGATGTTTGTCACATAATGCATGAAGCACCACGAGAGAACCTTGAAAGTGTTGCCCCAGAGGGAACCCTGCCTCAAGAATGAAAGCATTTCCACAGGATGGAGATAGGACTGAACAGAGGAAGGAGAGTTGAGAGCACTGCCGAGGAGTAAGGTAAAAGGGCTCAGGCAAGGCTTTGCTGGGAATCACTGTTCAGGGGATTCTGAGCCCTTTCCCACAGCTGTGTCCTCTGCAAGGGGTTTGTGTACATGGGTGTAAAATAGGTGGATCTGTGAGGCAAGAGGCTACTCTTGCCGTATTTTGCTCCCACTCTGTCCTTATAAGTCATGTAGAGGAGTGAGGAGCACACACCACACTTGCTCACCTTCTGATGCCTTCCCAGGCTGCCTGAGTCAGCCCTGATGATCACTATTGTGAGAGAGACAGTAGAGCAGAGAAACCATGGCACCCTCAAAGAGAGATCAGCTAAACATCCTCCTCTGTGTGACTTCCACAGCACCAACAGCGCCTCATACTGAAATTACAGGAAGTTTAGTGAGCTAGGTGGTTGAAATTCAATGCTGAATTGACACCTTGTGCACTCTCACCTGGGTGCCTCTTGTAGCCGTTGACTATGTTTCTGTCCTTTCAAGCCTTCCCTTTGTGTGAAGAGATCAGCTTCTTCTCCTATGGGTTTCACAGGAAGTGAAAGAGCTCTTTGCTGGAACCTCAAGTTACCGCTACTAGGCCAAAGCTTCCTTTTTTCTTTTTATTCTTTGGTGGAAAAATCCATTGTCAAGGGCCAGGAAAAATATGTGGTTTCTGCAATAGCTTTCTGTCTTACAATTTTGAACCTTTCTCTCTCTCCTGAGGCTCACAAGCCAGGTTTTCAGTGGAGCAGGACTGCCATGAGTTCTGCTCCTGGCTGCTGCCTTTTTGGAGGATCATTTTAAGAAGAAAAATAAGGTGGTATCAATTTGAAGCAGATTCCCAGCTGGTGTTCACAAACAGGAGCCCATAGTTAGGTCCCCAGTCACCACAGCTTCTTTCCTTCACTGGATGCTTTATGCTGCCCAGTGGGAGAAGGAAAAGGAAGAAGATCTGCAGAGAGGTGGCTGAAGTCCAGGTTTCAGAGACTTAAAAATCCCTAATTTCAAATTTAGACTAGTAATTTTGCATTTATTCAGAGTTCGTACCTTTCATGTCGAGTGTTATTTTCCCCACAACGCTGAAAAAAAGATGTGTGACTACGAAAGAGTGTCAGGCAGGTTTTCAAGTTTTTGTGGGAAGTTTTTTTTCCTTTTACCTCTTTGAAAAACAGCAGTCACCAAAATAAATGACCTATTCAGTCTTCAGAAACATATATCCTCTGATAGATTTTCCAGGGAATTTTGTGCTGTTTTGACAGGCAAACCATTGCAGTTTTGTGTTATTAGTCCTGATGTATACATAGCAATACAGACACCTACCATGCACCATGAAGATGCTTCTGTCTCATCACAAAGAGGACTAAGATCAAGGCCAAAGGTACAAGTTTGCTGCTGTGTAATATCCTGGTGCATCCTCAGCAGGTGAGTGCAGTTCAGGTCTCCACATCTCAGGAAGGATGTAGCAGAGTTAGAGAAGGACAACTAGAACAGCTGAGAAGATGGAGAAGCTGCCTTAAAAGAGACTAAAAAGTCTAGTGTTCCCATTTGAAGAGAAAAACTATGGCTGAATGTGATCAAAGTTTATAAAACTATGGAGACAGTAGCTGAAACAGGAATACAGAGATATTTATGAAACCCCACAACACAAGAAGTTAAGAGTGAGAGCACTCAATGAATCTAGTAGGAGATGTGCTTAAAACAGGTTTTTTAAAGTCCATCTTTACACAAAGGGTGGGGAAGTTCTGGACCTTCTTGCCACAGGAGAGCATGTAGTCAGAGAGCATCAGCAGGTTCAGAAAGGTATGAGATAAATTCATGGACAACAGGTTCACACATGGATACAGGAAAGGTATATGCAGGTCGATACCCTCTAGCACCCCAAACATAACAGATGTGATTGGTAGCCAAGTTCAAAGGGGAGTGAACCACAGGAAGTGGCCAGGTTCACTCATCCTCTCTGAATAGGATCTCCTGTCATTGCCAGAGACTGGGCAGTAGACTAGGTGGATCACTGATATAACTCAGTGGGACATTTTTCATGACTTGTGTTTCCCCCCCCCAAAATTATATATATAATATATATACACAATATATATGTGTTGTGTACCACAGGTTCTCCATAGTATCCAGTCAGTGGCCTGCCCATTGAGATTGTCTCCCGGAATGACAAATGTAATGATGATTTCAGTCCTTCTAGAACAGGAATAAGGCAATTTAATAACAAATAAATAATTGCCAAAGCTACCTGAATATTGACAGGTGCCTTATAATCACAGAATCATAGAATGGTTTGGGTTGGAAGGGACCTTAAAGATCACCTAGTTCCAACTGTCCTGCCATGGGTAGGGACACCTTTGACTGGAGCAAGTTGCTGAAAACCCTATCTAACCTGGCCTTCAACACTTTCAGAAATGGGGCATCCACAGCTTCTGTGGGTGACCTGTTCCAGAGTCTCACTACCCTCATAGTGAAGAATTTCTTCCCAATACCAAATCTATATCTATCCTCTTGCAGTTTAAAGCTATTTCTGCTTGTCCTATCACATGCCCTTGTAAAAAGTCCCTCTTCAACTCTCTTGTAAACTCCCTTTAGGTACTGGAAGGTGCTATAAGGTCTTCCCAGAGCCTTCTCTTCTACAGGCTGAACAACCCCAATTTTCTCAGCCTGTCTTCATAGGAGAGGTGCTCCAGCTCTCTAATCATCTTATGACCTTCCTCTGGACCTGCTCCTACAGGTCCATGTCCTTCTCATGTTGGGGGCCCCAGAGCTGGACACAGTACCTACAGGTGTGGGGTGCCATGAGAATAGAATAGAGGGGGAGAATCACTTCCCTTGACCTGCTGGTCACGCTTCTTTTGATGCAGCCCAGGATATGGATGGCTTTTTTTTAGATGGTACATTACTGGCTCATGTTGAGCTTATTGTCAACCAACACCTTCAAGTCTTTCTCCTTGGGGCTGCTCTCAATCCATTTGCCACCCAGTCTGTATTTGTCCATGTTTTAATGCCAGTGTTCTTCAGGCTTTTAAGTTCCCACCTCAAAATTGGCTTTGAATTCTTTTCCAGTAAAAAAAAATCATGAATAGATCTTAGCAGATGCCTCAACTAGTCTCTGTTCTTAATGCAAAAATTACTTTAATTAAAAATAAAGGCTTTTATAGTTAGGGAAAGATGTGATACAGGTTACTGAGTAAAAAGACAGCCTTTAATAGTCAGACCTCTGCTGAAATCCTGCAATTACGCAAAGTGGGCTCTTTTGAAAGGTCTCAGAGGAACACACATAATTCTCACCATGAAAACACGCTTCCAGCAAACAAATTAAATCCCCTGTGCTGCTGTTGCTGCAGAGAAAGGGAAAAAAGATACAATCCTTTGGGAGTATTGGTGAGAAAAGGAAAAAAAAGAACACCAAAGCAGATGCTCTTGGAGAGACTTTTAGACCAAACCCTAAAAGTCTGGTCTTTTCATTTCAAAAGTTACATCTTTTCACTGTGCACCAGGAAAACGAAAAACCTGGAAAGAGTGAACCAGCAAGCCCCTGGGCCCATTGCTCTGCTGTTAAAGCAGTATCCAACCACGTGTGCTGTATAGCTGCAGTGTATCTGCACTGATTGACACATCTCTAGTCTGTATAGTTATTAGAGTTTACCACATTCTTTCTAATCAGCTTCTCAACAGAAATGTGGGTTCTAAGTGGCTCTTATTCACTTGAGACATCCCTCTGACTTGGGAGGGTACAAACTGACCCTTCCAATTGCATGCTGCAGGGCAGGAGCTTGCCATTGTTACTTGTCTAAAGTGTCATTCTTTGTTGTTGTCATGGTACTTTACCAATCGCACAAATAATTAGCTCCCTGTAGACGTGGTATTGCCAACTCCAGCAATCTTTGATGGCTTAATTAACAGATTCTTAGAACAAGACGGATGGTGTTCTTTGCTGTCTGAGCCATTGTATTTTGCCATGTTCAAACAAACTTGGAAAAAAACAACTGACTAAAAAAAGGCCAGCCATTAAATGTATTGTTTCCAAGTGATATTTCCAAATCAGAAACAAAGATCAGTGCATCCTCTATCTTACAAACAAGCAATCCTTTTGAAAATATGGACTGGATTCAATTCCTCATTACTACCTACATAATAAAAAACTGCATGTTTAGGAAGGCTTTACTGTGACATATCTATATGCTTTGTTGTTATAGAGATTAGGCAAAATACTCTCCCAAAATTAGTTTTAGCTTGCTATCCTCATGTTCATGACAAGCAGATTGGAACATGGCCACCTGCTTCATAAACAAATCAAAACAAAGAAAGGGCAAAAAACCTCCAAACCATGAGTCATACCCTTGCCTTCCTGAAAACATCGAACCCAATGTTACACACTACTACCTTAATAAGGGCTAAAAGTAGTTAATCTGTCTTTGGACTAGGTAGCATGACATGGAATTGCTCACTAGTGTATTCATGGCCCAGCAGAGTCAGTTGCAGACAAAATGAATAGACCCCTCACCTCCCTAGTAAGTTCAAATGTCTGCTATCTGTCCCAGATAATACATCTTTGTCTGCTGTAAAGTACATGTAACCTGTGCCCCACTCAGGAGCAGTAAACACTTACTCATTGTAATGAAGAGGATGGCCTCTGGCAGACTAATTGCTCTGACTCCCCTTCACTCTAAGTAAAACACAGTTTCTCATTTTTTTCTGGATATGTTATTTCAGTACTTCACCCAAACACTTGGCAGAGGGAAAAGTGCCCAAGATACTCTTCAAAACTCCAAGACCAAGCTCCTCAGTTTATTTAGTATTTTTGTAGGCTTGGGTTAAATAAATACAGTGCTTTACAGAACTGTGTTTTCAAGGAATCCTCTCCGTGATTTTTTTAAAAGATTTTGCCTAATTTCCGACTTTCTGTTTAGTTAAGCCATTATGTAACACAAACCTTTCAGGAAGATATTTCTGTTCTTGGCTGCTGCATTTCTGCAAAGTTCTCCCAGTGGCCACAATTTGAGTTACTTACGATCATATCACTGACCTTGAGTGAGCCTGGCACCCGACAGCAGAAATGCTGTATGACCCATACCTGTCCTGGGCTTACTTTTGTGCAATACCAAAACTAGCATAAATCACAGCCACGCAGTTAGCTTTTGATAGCCCCATAGGAGAACTTGCTTGTCCTTTCTGGATGTTTGGCAGGGAATTCTGGGAAGACCATGGAGGACCATGGGCGGTCTAAGGCATTAGCCTGCAGTTGCTCTAGGAAGCAGTGTAGTATGCCCACTTGACCATCTCAGGCAACCAATCCAAGCTACAGCAGGGTTTTGTGTACAGATGGCAGCTAAAGTAGGGCAACACCTGTGCTCTAGCTCAAGTTAACATTGCGAAGAGAAACACTTCTGAAGTACACTTTGAAGTAATAGATAAAGGAAGTTTGAGAAGCCATATGGTGAAATGATGACAAAGGAACTGGATAGTAGCATTGGGATTATCTATCATCAGCCCCAAGTGGGATGTGGTTCAGTGAGTTACAAGTAAGCATCCATGTGGCTCATTTTAGTGTTCTGTAGAATGGTTCTCATCTTGAAGAATTAGGGAAGGCTAATACAGCAGTGAAGGATCTATAAACTTTTTTAAACCTTTGGGTGGAAGGCGCACTGTGTAACCTCTGCTTCCTGTTCTCAATATTGTGAGAATAGGGAAGAGAGGCTACATGGGTAGCCTCAAGTGATGATGCTTTCTGCTTGCTCTTCAATGACAAATGTCAGTTCCACTTCATCAGGAGAGGATGCTGGCATCATCTGTAACACAAAGCCCCTTCCTAGCCCATGTGCACCAGCAGAGTGGGATGGGCTCCAACATGACAAATTCAACAACCCTTTGCCTCTGGTCCCTCACCAGCACAGCCAGGGAGTTGCCTAAGCAGTAAGAGTCTGAATGACAGAAGTACACCCAAGGACAGCACTCTTTCAATGGCACATGAGATCAGAAGGAGAAGCTGATGTCTTCTCTGGTTGTACAGACAACCTCAGAGGCTGGGGTGGTGCTTTATCCCTACCCTTCTCTCTTATGCAATTGCATAACACTTGTTTTGCTATCAGCTCGTCTTTGCTGCTTGCCTTTTTATTTTCATGATGGTTTGTAGCCATGTCCTGGGGAGCTGAACTGTAGCCTCTGAGCTTCATGTGATTCAGTAGAGCAGTTTTGTGTTCCTAGTTAATACATATCAGAAATGGACACTGGTGCAGCAAACCAGACCCCTTTCTAGGGGGACAGAAAGCAGAAAACTGGCTCTCCCAGGGGAGCATATCATGGCCCTGTAGGCAGTGGAAGGATGCCTCATACATCTCTGTGCAAGGCACCTGCTGCAGAGCTCAACAGCAGTATGGTTTTTTGCCAGTGACATGAAACATCACCATATAGCTACCAAAAACATTGGTCAGGGTGCCTTACCAAAAGATTGGTAATTTCCATGCCTTAAAAGTATACAGGGAAATCAGCACGTGCTATAGGAAAATATTAAACAAAGAGGCTGTTGGATGTGTAGGATGGCAGGATTCAACTCCCCTGGCTGGTCTGTACATAGCCCTATGCCACCTGTGAGTGTATGTCAGTAAATGTCAGGAATGTCAGTTCAGACATTCCTCTCCTCCTGACAAGGAAACCAGCATGGCCACAAAAACAATTGTGGGAAAAGAGAAGTATTTTTTTTAAATACTACTTTGAGGTCTAAAGACCACAGGATTATTTTGAGAAGATTCTGTCCAAAGGATGGCTGGTCTCTGTGGGGTTTCCTGTCAGAACTCCCCGGGACCACTGCTGGCACAGAGGGTGCAGTCCATGGCACTAATGGTGCTGTTCCCTGAGTGACCCAATTTCAAAATCTTAGTGGCAATATAACAACTGACAGCATTGGCTTCCAAATGCAGAATGTGAACACCAGCTGGGGCTTCTATGCCATGGACAATGACAACTTCTGGAAGCAAGCAAGCTTCCTATGAACTCCTTAATGTTAAAATCCTCTCATAAAAACAAATCAGCTTCAGAGAAAGTCCAAGTGAATATTTCAGGGTATTTTGGATTTTAGCCTATTTCAGCTTCTACTGCCAACTATCCACCTGCTAATGTGCTTCATTACGAAGCTAGGTAATGAGCATGGAGCTCCTTTACTGGTGGGATTAAAATTGTGAGGGGACAGTGACACAAACTTGTTATGTGGGTCACAGGGAGGAAGATCCATAGGGGGGTTTTCTCATTTTCATTCAAACACAAAGTACCTATCATTCCAGTGAAGTTATCCCCATTGGTAAGAAATACGTCCCTTTTCCTCTCACCACGCTGCCTCAACACGGGAATGAGCGGACTTATCAGGGCAAGAGGAACATGCTCTTTCTATTATGTTCTCCCTGCACATTCAAAGGCAGAGACTTTAGATACAGAGCTCAGAAATGCTCCAGCAGTCATAGCTTGCCTTTTGTTCATGCCTGGAAACTACTCAGCTGGCACAGATGGCTCCTTAAGGTCCAACCGCATGGACAGGGTACAGCAAGATAAAGCTTTGGCCAAGTACCTGCTCCCCTACAGTTCCCCTCACCTTCCACTGTTCCCCTTGCTGCCTGAAGAGATCCTTTCAGGTCCCATTTACCTGGGTCAGTCTTTCCTAGGCTGCTTTGTGAATTTTCCCTTTTACAAAGGAATGATAGCAGTAGACACTATCACCCTTTACCATACTCTACAACATGTAGAAACTGATCCTTGTAGTGGTTTATGGCTTTAAAAGCTATTGTGCTTTCAGTTAATTCCTAGATTGTAGCTGCCTGAGTCATTGGTGACTTGTTTTGATTTTAGTGGCTTTTATTTTATCTTCCTTGGAATGGCATTGCCCAATGGTAGGCAGTTTACCATCTAAATAGGCTAATTATAAAAGGGTTGTTATACCTTGCAGTCATGGTGGAGACAAAGGATTTGGTTGATTTTGGTGAGTAGTCTAAATATTATCACATCAGGTCTTGGCATGTCAAATGCAGGAAGGGCTGCCTTTGAACTCCACTTAGCTACCAAGAAATGGCACCTCTGATTTATGTCACCAAGGCATCATCTTCTATAGATTTGTAATAAGGTTTGGATCTGACCTACTGTGAAATCAAGATGTCAGAGTAAGTTGACTGTTTTCAAGTACGTTTCTCATGTAAGTGCTTACCTTAGTTTAAAAATAAGAGCTAAGATGATACGTTAGTAATTTTACATTTCTCTTGGATTATGAGCTTCTTGCAATTATAAAAGTCAACTGTAATATAGTCATGGGAGCACAATTATACAAAGCTGGTATAGCCAGAAATTATAAATAAATAAAATTTTAAAAATAAAAGGATTATACACATGCTCTATTTCTGGAAGCAACCAAGAATAATAGAAGCTGAAAATTGTCAGCAACTTCTACAACAGAAATCAGAGTCTTCAGGACAGGCACACAAATACTGAGACTTTCAAAATGAGAGGTTACTCAGAAAAGAGCTTGATCCCAGTGGTTTTCTCCAGGGCACATGCAGGCTGACCCCAGAGGCAGCTCAGGTCTCCCAACAGTCAGCAGTACTCCAGTTTCAAGGTAAGAGGTTTCTTTCTCTTACACTATGGTACTTTAAATGGGATTGAGTTTCCTCTAAGCTTTATGCTTGATGGAGTGAAATAATGTTCTAATTGTTGAAAGATTGGCTATTGACCACAGTGACAACTATAAAAAAATTTAAAAATAGTCTGAATCATAAAATAGACAAAGCTTATGCTCAGGCTGGCTTTAATGCCACCAAATAGTGTTAGCTGTTGCTCTGCCTTTAAATATCAGCTTGTTCTCAGCGTCGTCAAAGAAATACCCCTCTCAGAGAGCCCAGTTCTCCAGCAGGACCATTCTGCTGGAGAAATGTTGGAGAGCAATGCTCAGACAGAAATAAAAGGCCAGACTGCCTCATAAACTCTTCATAAGCCCCTTGAACCTAGTTATTTCCTCATCCTTTGTACACAATAAATCTTATATGTAACGACTATCACTTTTCAGACGGATGTTAAATATGAAATGGCTAGGACATGGTGAATGGTGACATAGGCAACCACACACCCTGCATTTATACCCACCACCCATTCAGCCTGGCTCATGAAGCCTCAGAAACCAGAGACTGGTTGTTCACTTCCCTGGGAGGTACCTCACAGACAGCAGCATCTCTGCTTTGACAGGCTGGCCTGGTATCACAGAGGGCTTAGGACTCCCTACCCAGCAGGACAGCAGCTCTCACGAACACTCGCCCAACCCCTTTTACAATTGCTGTGCAAATTATTTCTCACCTCACTGGGGCTTTGTGTGGGTTTTAACAAATGAAGTCTTACAGCTTTGGTAGTCTTTGCACATGGAGAGAGAACTATCTTCGCGTGGAAGGATAAAGCCTGGGACTCCAAGCTTTGGATTTTCTTTTACATTTCCAGTCTTAACTTTCATAGGAAGAGTGAATGAGACCCCCACTAATTTCCCCTGACCCCTCTTCGTCTTTTGCCACTCTTCCCTTAATGCCCGGGAGACTGAGTCCCAGCAAGGGCAGGCTGGAGAGGCCGGCTGTGCCAGCGGGCTGGCTGGGAACTGCCTCTGGCACAGTCTGGGGCCAAGCTATTACTGCCCACCTGCCAGCAGCAACATCGTGAGCTGTGAGTGTGTGTTTCTTTGTCTTTGCCTCTCTTCTACCCACATGCCAGTGACTTGTCCTTCACTGCTCTGAGACTTCTGCTCACTCTCAAATTTGTTTAAAATTAGCATATGAATGTAAAAGCTAGGAGTGCTTGCATGTGAGGGCCAGGGAGGGTAGGGCTGCAGAGCTGTAATTGTGTAAGCATAATTCACTTTGGAACATAGGCTAAAAATAATAAAGCTACATCATCACATTCTTTCACAATGTTTCAGAACTGGAGCGATGCTTACAGCTGCAACAAATCCCCATTAAAACCAAAGGGAAGTAGGTGAGGATGGAAAAGCAACCCCTGTGTACTGCTTGCTCTGCCAGGCAACAATGGACCAGGGTGCTGGAGCCCCTCACCCCATCCCACTCCGCACAGCCCAACTTACTCATCGGTGGCAGTACTGGCGCTGAACAAAATCCTCACCTCTCTGCTCTGGATGAGCACGCAGAGACCTTATTAAAACCTCTTCTCAGCTGAAGGGCTCCCCTGCCTCCTAAACAGCTTTTTGAAGACAGCTCATCAGCAGAGATGAAGCCAGGTGTTAATCTGTGTTCCCCCCAAGCAAGCTGACTAATTAGCTAAGTTCACAGGCTGGTTCTCTGGGGGCTCTGCTTGCACTTGTATGAAGGAGGATCATTCAGGACAGGAAAGACTGTAGGAACAGTAGGACTGTTCAGACCAAAGCTTTGTTAAAGTTTAGGGTAGCTGAAAACAAAATCATATGTTTATTCACCCCTAGATCTGACTCTTTTAAACATTGCTACCCTAAGATGACTATCCCTGTTATTGCTAACTTCTAGTATTTTGTGGTTGGGGAGTCTAAGCTAATGGAGGTAGTTGACACCTACAAGGAAGGTTCCTGCTGCAAACAGCTGACACACTGAGGATACGACAGGGAAAAGAAAGATATCAATACAAACAACGCTACAATGAACTGTGAGACTGTACCTGTCAGTACAGTCTGGCAGTGGCCTCAGCACACCAGGAGCTGAATCACTGCAAAACGCTGTGTAGTAGGGTGTAGACACGGGCTAAGTAGCATCTCCTTCAGCAGAGCCTGCAGAAAGAGAAGGGAGAGGCTTTGGCCATGGGGACCTGGCAGGGCCTTATAGGAGAAACTGCCTAGCTGAATATAGACCCAGAGGTCAACTGCTAATGGTTCTGTGGCCAGTTCAGAGGTGGGAGTCCAGCTCTCAAGAAGTGATGAGCAGGAAAGAAAGGGCACTTGTGGGTCTGCTTCCATTTTCTGACCACTTCCCATGTGTGGAACTGCACTTGCAGCGTCAAAGAGGATGGGAGCAGGGCTGTGGCTGAGCAGCTCCAGCACCAGCTGTGGCACTTGTGCTTCAGGATTTTGTTTTCCTTGTCGAACATTTGCTGTACCTAAGATGGTTAGACAATTTTAGGACAGTATATAGCTAATTCCTTTCCTGAAGCCATGTTTTTCTGTGGAGACATTCATTTGGTCCCATCCCCTCAGCAATAAGGGATACTGCTGTAGCAGAGGCATTTGTATGTCTCCTGGGGGTGTCTTTATGGCAGGTTGGTTGGTGCAAAGGAATTGAGCACCATGCTGGGTGTCTGTGCTACATGGGACATGAAGGAAATCAGGACAGATGCTTTCTGGTAAGGAGGGGAAGAAAAGGCTGACAATTCATGTGGTGCAGTGCCGTGAGGGCTGCAATAAAAAAAGGAGTCAACATTTCTTTTTGACAGAGCCACGTTCCAATGGCTAAACAGGCTTTATAGTCAAGAAAAAGCCACATTGACACTGCGGCAGAAAATACTGTACACTTTTATTATCTCATTAACAACCTCTCCCTTCCTCCTCAGGATCATTTGGCTCCAAGACTGGCAGCAGGGTACAATAATGTTCCCAGCAGAAACAGCTGGTATGGAGACGGGATATGTTTGAAATGGCCCGAGAAGCATCCTCACCAGGTGGCATTTATCAGCTGTATGCAAAAGGTGCGCTTCAGTGCGGCGCTCTAAGAAAGGGTATATATCAAAAAAAAAATAAAAGCAAAGTATAACTTAGCAAATGGAGGATTTGTAGCTGAAACCCCCTTTTTGGTATAGATGGAAGAGGAGGGAATAATAAACAGCCCTGTTAAGCTAGTCTGTTGGCTTTAAACCAAGGTAATGAGGCATGTGGGTGCTTTGACAAGGAGCCAGAAACTGCATTTTGCCACCAATTTGACTTTACCTTTTTTGTCTCTCTTAAGCTGACAGTAAATTCCTCACAGTCCACTGAGCATATCAAAATGGGGCTCAGGCTAGGTCTAATGCCTTTTAAAGTACTACTAGGAAAATAATTCACTTAATTAAATATTTCCAATTGTTGAAACCACCCTCTAGACAAATTGCACCATCTCTTCCCCCTTTGCACACACAAAACATAGAATAACAATGGATATGCTCATTTTTACCCTGTACACAGCATTCCACTCACTCACTCCTTCTCAGCTGTCCTAGGGCTTCTTAGACAGCAGGGAAGATTACTCTAGTGACTGGGTCAGAGAAGTGTGAGGGTCAGCTCCTGGCTTTGCTGCCCATTTGTTTCGCAACCCTGGATAAGTATCTTAACCCATGTTTGAGACAGTTTCTGCATCTGTATGGCCAGGAGACAAGCAGTGTCCTTCCACCCCCACTCTTTTCATGTTAAGTGTCCACAGCACAGTTTAGACCTCCTTTCGCAGGAGGTGTTAGACAGAAGAGGATTAAGAGTTTTTTCTGGCTGGAGCCCTGTCGATCTGTTCTTTGGATAGGACAGTTCTCAAAACCCTGCCTTAGCAGAACTGCAAGCAGCATAACCCCACCACCTGCTTGAAGGCGCATGACAGTACCAGGGAGCCACTGGCAGCCTTCATGGGCAGAGTCTGTGTAGGAGGACAAAAGTCCACAGGAAAATAGACTGCAGTGGGTTGACCCTGGCTGAACACCAGGTACCCACCAAAGCCACTCTATCACTTCCCTCTGCAACTGGACAGGGGAGAGAAAATATAACGAAGGGTTCATGAGTTGAGATAAGGACTGGGAGAGATCACTGACCAAATACCATCACGGGCAAAACAGACTTGAAATGGGGATATTAATTAAAGTCATTACTAAGAGAATCAGAGCAGAAGAAAGAGAAATAAAATAAATCTTAAAAACACCTTCCCCCCACCCCTCCCTCCTTCCCAAGTTTTACCTCCTCCCTCCAGCAGCACAGGTAGACTGGGAATGGGAGTTATGGTCAGTCCATCCCAGGTTGTTTCTGCCTCTGCTCAGGGAGAAGAGTCCTTCCCCTGCTCCAGTGTGGGGTCCCTCCCACAGGAGACAGTCCTTCATAGGTTCTCCAACATGAGTCCATCCCATGGGCAACAGTTCTTCACAAACTGCTGCAGTCCTTCAGGCACAGGCTGCTCCAGCTTGGGTCCCCGACAGGGCAACAAGTTCTACCAGGACCCTGCTCCATCATGGGCCTCCCATGGGTCACAGCCCTCCTTCAGGTATCCATCTGCTCCAGCGTGGGTCTCCTCCAGGGGCTGCAGGTGGATCTCCGCATCCCTGTGATCCCCCATGGGCTGCAGGGGCACAGCTGCTTCATCATGGTCGGCACCACGGGCTGCAGGGGAACCTCAGCTCTGGTGCCTGGAGTACCTCCTCCCCCTCCTTCTCCAGTGACCTTGGTGTCTGCAGAGTTGTTCACATGTTCTCACTCTGCTTTTCTCTGGCTGCAATTTTCATCTGCCCAATAACTTTTTTTTTCCTTCTTAAATGTGTTATCACATAGGCATTACTATCATTCCTGATTGGCTCGGCCTTGGCCAGCAGCGGATCCCTCCTGGAGCTGCCTGGCATTGGCTCTACAAGACATGGGGAAAGCTTCCAGTAGCTCCTTACAGAAGGCACCCCTGTAGCCTCCCCACTGCTAAAACCTGTCTACACTGATCCAATACAACAGACCCAGTCCTTTTGTACAAATTTGCCTGACACTTTAGAGAATCTCACCATGAAAGAAAACTTGAGTTTTTCACAGAGACAAGCCTCCCAAAAGGAGAGCATCAAATCTTAAATCCTCTTGCAGGAGTACTTTTTTTAGATCCACCTGCAGTAACATCACAGCTGGACGGAAAATGTAACCACTGGGCTTCTGGATCACTTGCATGAGATGAACACAAAGTTTTTACTGGACAACAAAGCATGTTGGTGAACTTTTAACAACCACCTCTAACTAACTTGCAGTACTTGCTGTGCAGTAAGATAAGCTCCTCTAAAAGGTGCCCTGCAGTGAAAAGACTGAATCAAAACATACTTTTATCTCTATGCATAGTAGCTGTTCAGTGTATAACCCGTACCAGGTCCCCAGGCAGTTCCTAGTGGTTGTATGTGGTCCAAGGGAACATCTATGCTACCACTGGTATCTGCTAATATATCTTATTTATGACTGAAAAATATTCCCCATCTCTGTGCATTACACCTGCCTCCTGCTTGGCACCACCACAAGTATTTACAAATGGTGGCTTATAAGTGAGGAAGGCACAGCAAGTCACACATTAGATATGCTTGTACTGCTCCCAGGCTTGTTGACTTGCTCTCCTCTGCAAGCCCTTCAAAGCTGGGAGATGCTGTCTCCAGCATCCCCCATTGCAGTAGCACAGCAAGTAGGTGATGTGAGCCCAGCTTGAGCTCGGGACATTACGTGCACAGCACTGCTCTGGGGGCTGCTACAGGTCAGGTTTGAAGGTAACACCAAAAGCACTTTGGGGCATCCTGCACTGTCAAAGGATGGTGTTCCTCAGCAGGCAGGAGGCACTCACCTTGGAGTTTGCTCACTCCTCATGACAAGAGCAATAGCCAGCTGCAGCACAGAAACTGCATTTCAAACTGCTTCCTCAAAACCAAGGGAAAAAGGGATTTTTTTTTTTAATCTATAATGAAAACAAAGGGGAAGTGGGGAAGCCACATTTTATGACCTGGGTCATAACATGATGGGCCTTTCCTGACAGGGTCTTCAGGACACCTGCTTTTCACTGCAGCACATCTCCCAGGAGTTCTGGCACTATTGCTCACTGGTGTGTTTTGACAAGGAGCTGTGCTCCTTCTGCCACTATAAACTCAGAAGAGGTCAGGGTAATCTCCTCATCTGACTTCCTGCCTCCTGCAGGCCACAGAACAGCTCAAGTTCTTTCGTATCCGAATTTATTCTACATGAATATTAATCTGTAATAACCACTGCAGAATTTATCTTTAACAGCCCTCAGAAAGACACTGTTCTGCTGTTTAAGCTTAGCAGTAATTATTTGATTACATGGGACATTTCAGGTCCTTGCATATGCAGCTTTTATGACTTGTCCTACCTGTCCCTGGTTCTGAGTGAGTTTTAAGTACAGTAACTGATACTATACTCTGCCTCCATAAGAAAAAGGTGAGTAACTTGGCAGATCATGTGAAGCCCATTCCCCAGTGAAGAGATGTCAACATCACAGGGTGCTCCCAAGTATCTGTCACAGCCTGAATTGCTGGGGACTCCCCACTTTAAAGAAGATCCTTTTTTCAGAGGTTTATGTAACACCTCGATAGATGCCTCTGGTTTCCAGCCCTGTCAGTGTGATACCTTTCACTAGCAATGAGCTGAAGCTATTTTAGGATCCAATGGGGAAACAAACCTTTCAGTGGTTTCATTGTTTAATTTCTCTCTATTGCCTTAAGTACAATGGCTAATAGCAAAAATGGACTTTGGGGAGTTACCTACAGAGGTCTGTAATGGTTTGCTGCTTTTTCTTTTTATTTGGACGCTATTTTAAGTTGTTCTACCTTTCCTGGACTGCCCAAGAGGAGCTGTGTTGTGCACTTTCATCAGCTGATTCTGGGAAATATCAGTTATGCTGTTCTTCTGTTAGTAATGTGTTTCTTGAACGATTTAAAAATAGCACAGTATGAAACATTTCCATCTTCTCTCTGCTGGAGGAGAACTGAGGGGTAGTTAACTCTTTTCTGCTTCACTGGAGCAAGAAGTTGTGCAGCATTCAGGTGCTCTATGGCTAGAACCAGCTACTGGTGCCAGCAGAGGCAACACGACAAGGGCACCTGGTTGAAGTCAGAGCTAAAGGAGGTCCCTGCCGTTGTTGGAGCTGCCAGCAGTCCCAGCACATGTGGCAGATGTATTGGTGCAGGACACAGCAGGACTGGGCATCCGAATATTGATCTATCTACTGCTTTTACAGCTTGCTCAGAGGGCTTCCCAGCCAGCAACCGTATGTCGGTTGATGCTGATCATGTTAGAGCCTCTCTCTGTGAACTAGAGACCAAATGTAGGCTGTGAGTGTCTCCCAGGCATCCACCTCAGTCCTACAGTACTGTTGCATTTTTACCCCCCTGTTGGAGCACCTCATCACTGGCTGCTTGGTCTGTGCTTTGTGTCCACTGGCATCGCCTTCCTCAGCTGTTCAGTTTCTTGTTAACTTCCCCTTAATTTATTATTTTTTTTCTTCCAGCATCTTTTTCCTTTCTTTTTTTGGTCCTCCCTGTGGCTTGTTCCTTTTTCTTACCCCATTTCTGACATTTCCTCCAGGACACGTTCTCCTACGCTCCCCATCTGAAGGTAGCTTGAAAGGCAGTCATCTACTGTGCCATCCCAGGGAGCTGCTTGGCAGCAGCCTGCTGTGATAAACCTGTATGTACGTGTGTTAGAGGCAGATAGAAAAGAAAGATCCTTTTATCACCCAAGCAGCAGAAGCATATATTCATCAGTCACAGCTTCCCTCACCCATTTGCACTTGCCATGGACTTTTCTTCTGCTCTGTGGGCCCTCTGGGAATACTTTGGTAACCACAAGGTTGGAAAATACTGTTTCAACCACAAAATGCAGTTCCTCTTTCAGACAACAATTAACTTTTCCCCAGTGCCTGTGAACAGCCTAGAAACATTTAAACAACAACTAGTCTTGTCCTTCTTGTGTAACCATGCCCACTCAGATTCACTCAGATTTTGTCCTTGGTGACTCTTGCCTCCTCTAAACTTTCCCTGCTGAGGGCAGCCTCTTCCAGATTTGTCTCCCCCCTTGGTGTGACCCAGGTTTTCCAGGTGCAAGTGGTCAGTGCAGCCACACAGCTGTAGATTGCCCACATCATCTGGAGTTGGAGGAACAGTAGAGTTGGTAGAGTTGGTAAGAGCTTACTGGCACCTGGTGGTAGTAAAGGGGTTCAGGGGAGAAAGAATGATGCAGGTAATTACAGATGTCCTGGTTCTGGTCAAAGTTTAATGCTGCAGGAAGGGCTACACAGGAGAGCATTTGCTTTGGAGCCCAGTCCATTGAAATGAATACAAATATTCCCACCAGCCTCATAAGTCTGGGACTGTGGGGTGTCTCTTTTCACATAAGTATCTAGAGGCACATCAGGGCTTCAAATTGCTTCCAGAATAGTGCTCTCTCATTTTGTTTTCTTTCTATTCTCATGGGTAAGTATTACTTGTGGGAAGTCACCCTTTCTTTCTCTGACTCCCCATAACTGCTTAGATTAGATTGTAATAAATCACAAGGGATCTGCGGTGTTTCGAACAACTTCAGACTTTGGCATTATAGCTGAGGTCTTGAATGCATTCTCAAGCAAATCCACTCGATACTGGTTTCTGTTGATTCAGCAGTGATGTCGTATCAAACTTCCTTCAGCATTCCGACAGAGACTTAAGTTTATTAAAAGAAGTCTGGATAGCAGAGCCAAGTTTAGCTGCAGCCAAGTTATTCAGTAAGACAGCAAGTTGAGTAGAAAAGCAGAAGGAAAACTCTCATCTCTGTGCTGATGACTGGTTTGAGAGACTGCAATTTCTTGGTCTGCAAATGGTGCCATGTGCAAGGGTCTGTCCTGAGCAGGAACCATCTGCACCCACAGTGACCCAGGTTGTCAACCTCAGCTCATGTATAGAACACATTGGTGTGCTTTATTTGTCTCCATTTGAAAATAACACTGAGCAAGATGCATTTTCCTCAAATAAAGGCCCTACAGGCATGAGTGGAAACAGCAGTAAATTTTGCAATGAAATGTTTTCCAGTGGGAAAATAGTAAGTTGTTAATATCTCTCAGAAACACTTTATTTTCCATGAATTTTCAAACGACATGAAGGCAGGCTTTTAAAGTTGCTTGGCAAGCAGCGTAGCACCAGTATTACACATGGATTTCCCACAAGTTTCCTGGCTCCTCAGGAACCCACCAATACTTGCACACTTCTCCAGCCCTTCACTGAAAGAGATGGGATAGCTGGGAATTTGAGGCTTTTACACTCCCTGATTAAGTGTTTGCTGGGAGATATGAACTCCAGGAAGCCCTTGACAACTGTTGACTCAAACTGGCATGGTCCTTGTCATCTTCACCACTCTCTACAGCTGAATATCTGGACTCAGACCTCTCCACGGTAACAGCAGAGATCGCGTCACTTGGAAGCAGCAGCTACCCCAGGTCTGTGAAATGTGTTTCACCAAAGGGAAAACAAAAAATGTAGCTATATCTGCCATCACATTTCTGGTGCTTTTTGTTTCCTGGGCAATTCTGGAAAGAGTATTTTCATTTATGCATTGGAATAAAACCAAGAACAAGGGCTTCTACAAACAGTAAACCCCAAGTTGCAAGCAGCCCTTTGCACAGGCATGTTCCCTGCCACGCTTGATGCCCCCTGCATAGCCAGGCGGAGGGCAGGATCTATTCAATCCAGCTGAAACACTAGCACTTCTCCAGGGGTGTGGGAGCTATATGGAAAGGGATAAAGGCAAAATATTTTCAATGACTTTTTATTAGGCATCTAAAACAAACTACCAGGACTAACTCAGCCACATCTTTCTATGAGCTTTGTTTTCCCAGCAGCAGCAAGTCGTGCTGCTCTAGTGGGTTGAAGTATGTTTTAAAGGGCTCTATACCTTTTTGAAATCCCTTGAGAATACTATGTGCTGGTGGGCTTCCCAAGCATCCTCCTCCTCCCAAAGGAGGTGACCAGGGGCTGCTGCAGGTCCAGAGCACAGTCCCTGTGCAGAGAACCCCCCTTTTGGAGGATTATTGCACAGCCTTAGCCAAAGCACTACAGTGCTGCCTGCCAGGCTCTTGGGCAGTGAATTAGCAATATCACAAGCCTCAGGCAGGGAAGTTGGGTGAAATTCAATGTTTATTAAGTACAGGCAGAATGACCCTGGGCAGCATAAAATATTATCTTTTTTCCTTTATTGACACTTGCAGGAACAGTTAATGCTCGGTTTGGATAGAGCCGATGACTCTGCTGTTGCTCACCGTTTATCATCTCCAGATTATTGTGGTTGCAAATTGTTTGGCTGATTTATGTTTTTTCCTGTTCCACAGATGGCAGTGTCCATGAAGCATGACACCCTTGCAGGCATCTGACTTACTGTGAGGCTGGAAGCTCGAGGACCTCTGGGGATAAAATGACCCTCAGTATTAATTGACCTCTATAATCATGAACTGATGTGCTGTGATTTGCACGGTCCTCCCCGATACAAACTCCCTGTGCCTGGGTCTTGGC
This sequence comes from Chiroxiphia lanceolata, assembly GCF_009829145.1. NCBI lineage: Eukaryota > Metazoa > Chordata > Aves > Passeriformes > Pipridae > Chiroxiphia > Chiroxiphia lanceolata. The sequence continues at coordinate 29,266,381 of NC_045642.1, forward strand.
TTACAAACTGTGCTGCTTCTAAGAGGAGCCTGTGACCGTGAAGAGTCAGCACACCTCACAGTGTAATTTTATTGCTGTGCTACTTAATGTTCATGCTTCAGCTCCAGTTCAACCTCTTCCAGGGTGGGGCTCTAACGCACTTAAACTGTAGCTAGACTAAGGCAGCACGGAATAAACCCACCACTGTAATTTTATGCAAAAGGAAGCATGCAGAACCTGCACTTCTGCAGCTGATGTCCTGGTTTTTTTCCGGCTAACAGAGATGAGCAGCTACTGCAGCTGCAAATGAGGATGTTTCCAGTCTCAAGACACACTGAATCAATCAATGTGCTGTTCTCCTCTGCTGTCTTATTAGAAGTCAAAAACTAAGGAAACACAATGTCTTCCCCAAACACTTGCCTCATTTACCTTCCCCTCAGTGTAGCAATAGTCCCCACCACAGACGCGCCCTCATTACGGCGGCTTGGGGGGAAGCGTAGGTCAAATTCTTTTTGCACGATGAGCTACAACTCTGTGATCTTTAATAGGATTATTCTGGGGAAAAAGGACAGGACTCAGCCTTGTGATTGCAGAGCAACTTATGATTCATGGATATTAGTGTACTGTCTGGGGACATCCTGGACACTGCTGCCGCCTCCTCCTCCTCCTCCCATTAAGATCTCTTTGTGCAGACACATGGAGTTTGTTCAGCTGTCCCTAACCTCAGTCCCTGACCCTACATGGCCAGCACTGTCCAGCTGCCTGGGGCTGGGCCAAGTCCAGAGCAAGGATGGAGCAGCCCAGTGAATAACAGAAGTGATCGCCATGCACTCTCTGGGTCTGTGCCCTGGGGTTAAATGTCTTTTTAAGTGAATCACAGTACAATTTGCTCTTATCTCCTTCTATCCCTTCAGCTTCTTTTGCCTTCCAGCTCTCCCCAGAAGATTACATCGGTGACAACATGCAAGCTGGCATGTGCTGCAGCACTGGTGACTCTCAGAGGCAATCCTGGGAACGATTTCTCTTTTCTCCTGCATGCAACTTTGGTGATACTTAGAGGACCCTTGCTATTTTTGAGGCCCCTTTGTGGTTGAAATTGGCTAACAAGTTTGATCATAAGAGTGACCAAACGGGTAGTTCACAAGATCCCATGAAAGTTCCATAAGAAACAGGTCTAAAACATACCTAAAATTAGGTGAAGGAGTGGGATGTGTTAGGAAGTGGGGCAGGTTTACAAGACAGAGACAGAGCATGTGCAGAGGCACATGCCCCTCTCCCAGGGGCGTCCTTCTAGACCATCCTCACAGCCAAATAGCCTATTCCAATCCTCAGTTAAAAGCTCTTTCCACTGTTTATGATGGGCCTGTACTGAAGGATAAAGACCCAGGCACTGCTGAATCATGCATTTGACACCTCCCACTGTCACTAATGCACCATACACCACTTAGGAACGAAGGTTCAGGGTTTCTAGAAATAGAGTGAAATAAAATATCATGTCATCTGCCTGAAGATTCAGCAGCCCACATGTTCTCCCACACATGCTGCTGCAAAGGTACCATGCCAGTGCTTTGGGCAGTCCTTGGGCTGCTCCTTCAGTAGCAGATAGATTCAAGCTTCAACTCCTGAGCAGAAGTGTGCTTCAGAGACAGGGGCTCACATCAGCAACATTTATCAGGGGCAGCAGTCCTTTCTGCACCGGGAGAATCCTGCATGGGTTCAAGACAGAGGAGTGTCACAAGAAGTATTATAAGTGCAGCTTCTTTTTTCTCTCACAGGAATGGAATGATCTTGCTGCAACCAAGCCTGAATTAAAGCCCATCTTCTCAATATAGCCCACCCCTTCACTGCAAATTACAAACGCTGGTAAAAAAATTTCTAATGTACCCCAGTAAGGAGAAGAGTTTATTCAGAAAGTGTCTATTTATATAAATCTCTGCAGCGCTCAGATACCATGGAAATTAGTAAAGAATAATATCTTGGCGAGCCTGTTTCACTGCAGCTTTATGTATTGCCAAGCTGTTGCCAAGCTTAAATCTCATTCAGTGTTCTGCCCCCAGGCTTGCCCCAGTAAGTAGCCATATTTTGGGACCACATTGCATTTTCCACAAATTTCACCATATTGTTTCTAATGATCTTTCCTTTCCCTTAGTCCACAATTCCTCCCTGCCCAGTACTCTCCAGGAACAGCAGCCAGGTAATACCTATTCCCTCATCTGGCTCCCGCACAGGGCTATTTCTGAATATAGATTGCAGACTATTTAACATTGCATATCTCATCATCGCTCCGCAATTCCCTTGTGCTCTCCACTGATACCTAGCTGCTGGCTATCCTTTATTAGCAGCACTTTGGGCAGTTTTAAAAATGGCCAAGTCTTTGTCAAGCCAAAGCAATTTGAATGATCTTTGATGAACCCTTTTAAAATATTTTACTGAGACCCAAATATATTCCACCCAATCACATGCCCCTTGAATCTACTAAGCTTGCAATTCTACATGGTAGATTCATTTAAAATTCATTTTGTTGAAGCATATGTACATTTGTCAGACTGCTTATCCCATATTTTGAGGAAACTGCCTTTTAGGCAGGCTTCTATTGCTGGGAAGTCTAAAGACCAAAGTCCAAAAGTGTTTAGTTCACATCCAGCCCCTGTAGTGGTTCACTCATTAGAAGTGATTTCATCTCTGTCTGCAAACTTCATGCTGCCTTTTAATGGGTCACAGGCGTGTTAGAGACTCTGTCTTCTGCTCATTTTATGTGATCAATCAATTGTGATTGTAAGCTCACAACTCCTGCCAGAGTCCTGCAGGAATATCTGATTTCTCCCTGGCCCTGACAATTGCTGTGAAGCTCAAGTCAGGCAGATGGGCAGCATCCAGAGGACCTGCCTCAGGGAACAAGGAGTAGGCTACAGCTTTACATGGATGGTTTACTAACATATTCATCTGATGCCAGAGAGGTCACACATAATTTTCGTTAAGCACTTGAGATATTAGGAAAAAGATTTGAACTGTTTGTAAATATGTACAAAATATGAATTATTCAGCATTGCTGAAGATTTTGTTTTGTTTTGTTTTTTCCTCTGTTTCTTTTCCCTCTGTTATTCAGGGAGCAGCCCAATTCTAAAAGCTCTCCAGATGTAAAAAGGAAAGGAATACCAGAATAGAGAGGAATAATGGGTGGCTTCAGCTTTAAACAGCCACATTACCAAAGCACGAGGCAGGTCCTAGCCCAGGGCTTGCTGGCCTGCACCCTTTCATTAGCTCATGTAGCTGGAAGTTAGTGGAGATAGATGAACAAACTAAACATAATGCAATGAATGACTGCAAAGAAGGTCTAGGTGAACTGCTAAAAACAAAGTAGCTTTATTTTGCAATTTCTAATCAAACCCAACATTGACTAAACATGTTATTTCTCAAAAGTAAGTAAATTGCTCTGTCTGTGCTGACATGATTTTTCTCCTTTTTTTTTTTTTTTTTTAATAGCAGTTCAAAAGATAATTTCCACCACTCTGTTTACGAGGCAGGTTTGGAGATTTGCAGCGCTGCCTCATTAGTCATCGGCAAAACTTAAATCGCTTGCAACCAGAAGACGACCAAGGTTCATGGGGTTAATGCTTGTAGCACAGTCAAGTGATGACAGGAAGGACCTGAGAGGGTTTAAATACTATGAAGAGCAAGGCAGAATGAGAATTAGCAGAATGGACCAGGATAGAATTAGCATTCAAGGGTAGAGATAGGAAAAGAAAATGTGGAGTATCAGGAAGGACTTCCTGGCATTGAGATATGCAAAATTATCTCCCAGAAGTAATGTGGCAGAAGCTCTGCTACTTGGTATGTTTAAAATTAAATTGGACAAAGTGATAGTGAGTGAATGCAAGATAACAGTTCTGTTCCAGCAGGAAGACAGGTTCAGGCTATTTTCATCTTTAATTCCTTGGAGCTGGCTGTTAGCATGATTATTTCCAAGCAGGAAACTAAAAGTCTTCACACAATAGCAGGTAGCAGAGAACCATGCCTGTACCTACTACTAGCTCTGATAATTTTAAGACAGTTTGCCAGACAGATCTATGAAGAACAGGAAAAACCATGAGGACTGAGATTGCTTTTGAACTCTATGCTAAATCAAGAAAAATCCAACACAAAACAAAATTCTGAAATAAAGAGTGTGAGAGACAGAAATTCAAAAGTAGATGGAAAGAAAAATAGGATATATATACACACATATAGTGATGTAATTAGTTTACTATGTAACAGACAGTCATTACAGCATCCTAACTAGAATTTACACCTCTGGACTACCCATGACATTCCCCTAGTTTGCCTTGTAAAAGAGATGCATCACCAATATTTTCTGGGCCCAGTTTAAATCAGGTACTTCTTGCAGGAGATGCTGCAAAAAAAGCTGCTCCCTTGTGGCAACAGAAGGGTCAGGACTGCACTGTGATGGGTTCTACCACTGATTTCCTGAAAAACCCAGAATTGCTTCCTCCACCTTCCCCAGGGTAACCCTCATAACATGACAGTTGGATGGGACTGTTTGTCAAGTGTGCTTTATCTTACATCTCCTCTCAAATTCTTCTGAAGACAAGAATCTTTCAGCTAGGGCTAAATATTAGTCATGCACAGAAGCAGGGACTTCAGTGAAGTCACAGCCTACCATGGTGAGAATTTAATATGACTGTTTAAACTCCTAAAGGTTAAAACTGCTCCCTTGCAAGCTTCTCAGACAGGTGCTGAGTTTTAGGCAGCCTTAACATGGTGGTGAGCCAAGAAGTGGCAGGGGTTGAGGGCAGCTTTCCGCAACCACCCGCTGCAGCACACAATTGAAGGCATGATGTGATACATCCTGGATCTGGTTCTGTACCTGTTGCAGGTTTGGTGGAGGGGCTCTAGGATCTCTGATCCAGCACTGGAATAGAGACAGCCCTCAGGAAAAGAGGAAATTGTTGTTGAAAAAGCCTGCCATAACTCATGAAGACAGCAGGCAGCTTTGAACAGCTCCCAAATAACAAAAGTGACCTAGTCGTTTAATGCATTTCCTTCAACAATAGCTGGGACCTACAAGGCCTAGTTGTGCAGTGCAACACACCATCATACAGCCAAATGATACTTGTAAGTCCGACTTCAGTAAATAAAGCAATCCATTTACTGCCTATTTCTGCTACTGCTGAGACTTGCACATGGGTAGTACATGATGGGAAGGAAAAGACACAGTGAGCTAGATTTGTGCTGCTGCCAATGTCTATTATCACAGCAGAGGAGCATTGTTTAGATACTAGTCTGGGTCTTGAGATCTTGGCCAGAGCCATCCCAAAGCTGCAGAATAACTTTGATCAGCAGCAGCTCCCAGGGACCAGCCAGGCTGACAGCATCACTGACTTTACAGGGAAAGGACTGGCAAAATGGAAGTATATATTTTATGCTTGACAAATGTCACTATTAACAGTGATTGTCATCACTTTTTCCTCAATCCACACTTCTAAATCTCAGGCTCACATTGCAATCTGGTTGATGCTCAGCAGGAAGAACCAGTTACATGCACACACACTCCTATCTGTTTTTTCTGGGAAAAAGTCACACAGTTATAACAGGAAAAATGGGACAAAACTGAACTCAGCTACAAGCCCTGACAAGCAGGGAGAACTGTGAAACTGTGGGACAGTTTTCACACAGAACGGACACAGCCCTGTCTTGTACTTCATTCAAAACTAGGCTTCTGAGAGCCTTGGAGAGGACACTTTAGGCAACAGTCTTGAAGGGGTTTCAGAGGATAAGCAAAAGGAAACATAAAAAATAGCCATAAGCACTACTACCCACCCCTGCTCCATTTCAATTTCCTAAAGCTGCACAAAACCATGCATGAGGAAAAGTGGCTTTCTTAGTAGAGGCAGTTTTGTCCATACCATATCTGTGCCTGTTCTCCTAGAAAACCACCTGGAAGTAGCTTGGTACTATGTTCTCCACTTTGCTTTCACGGCTGAAAGATTAGAAATACCTATAAGTCACATATATTGGCATTCTTATTACCTCTGCAATTAATCTCATTACTTCTCCTGGCTAAGAGACTGCTTTCTTAAGCAGTTGACTGTACCCAATTAAGAATTAAGCTGTGTATATGAAATCACACAAGTTGGACTTTTCTTCCTTCTCTCAGGAAAGGTGATTTTAAACAAAAGTTTGTATTAAGTGAGGTTGGAAGGAAATTCATTCTGGCTTTTATCTTAATGGTTTTTTGAATGTCACCTTTCCATTTAGATCCTCTTGTGATAATCAGGGGCTTTCCATTGACACACAAAGCCTTTGGCAGCTCTTTTCATAATACCTATCCCTTCAGGCAGCGCTCTAATTCAGGGAGCTTGAGTGTCTATGGAAAGAAAAGCAGTGCTTATTAAAAAGAGCACACAAACTTCATCCATTCTGAGCCTCATACATTACCCCCTGGTGAAAAGGATTTCCAGTTCCTCTTTATGGAAGTGGAGCCTCATGAATACAGAAAACCCAGTGGATCAGTCTGTTAGTCATGCCATGTCCCCTAGCCTTCCTCTAGGATAACAGCAAGCCTCAATTAGGAGCAAAATGAATTAGTAAAACATTGGTACAAATGATCAGACATCAGATATCTATGCAAGACTTGTTAATGAAGCACAAAGAATTTCAGAATCAGAGAATCACAGAATGGGTAAGGTTGGAAGGGACCAGTGGGTCATCCAGTCCAATCTCCCTGCTCAAGCAGGGTCATCCTAGAGCACATTGCACAGGATTGTGTCCGGACACCTTGAATATCTCCAATGAGGGAGACTCTACAACCTCTCTGGGCAATCTGTTCCAGTGCACAGTCACCTGCACAGCAAAGAAGTTTTTCCTCATATTCAGGTGGAACGCCCTGTGTGTCAGTTTCTGCCTGTTGCCTCTCATCCTATTGAACAGCACCACTGAGAAGAGCCTGGCTACATCCACTTAAAACCGTCCCTTCAGATACTGGTAGACATTGACACGGTCCCCTCTCAGTCGTCTCTTCTCGAAGCTGAACAGGTCCAGCTCCCTCAGCCTTTCCTTGTAAGATAGATGCTCCCTCAATTATCTTTGTTGCCCTCTGCTGGATGCATTTCAGGAACTCCATGTTTTTCTTGTACTGAGGAGCCCAGAACTGGACACAGCACTCCAGAAGTGACCTCATCACAGCTGAGTAGAGTGACACGATTACCTCCCTCAACCTGCTGGCGATGCTCTTTCTAATGCAGCCCAGGATTCCATTGGCCTTCTTGGCCACAAGGGCACACTGGTGGCTCAGGTACAGCTTGACTACCAAGGTAGTCAAGGTCCTTCTCCACAGCACTGCTCTCCAGCAGGTCAGATCCCAGCCTGCACTGGTGCAGGGGGTTATTCTTCCCCAGGTGCAGGACCTCGCATTTGCCCTTGTTGAATTTCAGCCAGTTCTTCTCTGCCCATGTCTCCAACCTGTAGAGGTCCTCCTGAAGGACTGCACAGCACTCTGGGGTATCAGCCACTTCTCCCAGCTTTGTGTCATCAGTGAACTTGTGGAGGAGGCATCTGCCCCTTCATCTGAGTCACTGATGAATAAGTTAAACAATACTGGGCACAGTATTGAACCTTGGAGGATGCCACTAGTGACAGGCTTCCAGCCAGACTCTGTACCACTGATCACCATTCCCTGAGACCTGCCATTTAGCCAGTTCTTAAACCACCTCACTGTCCATGTGTCCAGTCTGCACTTCCTGAATTTGCCTATGAGGATGTTGTGAGAGACAGTGTCAAAAGCCTTGCTGAAGTTGAAGTAGACAACATTCATTACTCTCCCCTCATCCATCCAGGTAGTCAGTTCATTGTAGAAGGCAATCTGGTTGGTTAAGCATGATTTACCTTCAGTGAATCCATACAGACTAGTCCTGATCAACTTCTTGTCTTCCATGGGGGTAGAGACGGCCACCAGAACAAAGCACTTCATTGCCTTTCCAGGGATTGAGGCGGGGCTGATGGGCTAGTAGTTCCCTGGATCCTCTTTCTTGCTCTTTTTGAAGACTGAGCTGACATTTTCTTTCTCCCAATCCTCAAGCACCTCTCCTGATCATCATGACCTTTCAAAGATGATCATGAGTGGCCTCAGCTATGGTGTCTGCCAGCTCTCTCAGCATTACTGGATGCATCCTGTCAGGGTCTATGGACTTGGGGATGTCAGGTTTGCCTAGGTGTTCTCTAACTCAAACCCCCTCAACCAAGGGAAAGTCTTCCTTCCAACATTTTTTAAGCTGGTCTTCTGGGTCACAGACTCCTGAGAACCGGTCTTGTCAGTGAAGACAGATGCAAAGAAGGTGTTCAGTAACTCTGCCATCTCTGTGTCTTCTGTTATCAGGGCTGCCCCTCCATTTACCAACAGCCCTATGTTATCCTGAGTTTTCATTTTGTTTCTGATACATCTGAAAAAGCCCATCTTGTTGTCCTTGACATCCTTGGTCAGATTTAATTCCAGATGGGCCTTGGCCTTCCTTGCTTGATTTCTGCTTATTCTGACAACCTTTCTATACTCATTTCAAGTGGCCTGATCAATTTATTTTTATCTACAAGAGTGTATCCATTATGGTTACAGGACATTACCAATCCTGAAGGAATTGATCTCTTTGGACCTTTACAAAATCTGCATTCAGGTCCTTCCTGAAGGTAGTTTTCTTCCTGTTCCTCCTACAGTGAGAAAACTGCAGGTACTGCTTTTTTTTTTTACCATGTAAGTATTTTAATATGTCTGCTGAAAGACCCATTTAAAAATGCACCCTCACCAACAGTAAGAGAACTCTTTCTTCATCCTGTCTTAACACACTTCTTTACCATTTACCTTCTCCTATGACTTCTGAAAAACAGACCAAGCAAGCAATGGGGGGCAGGCGGCAAATCTTATCACACTCCTTATCCAACTTTCTGCCATTACAAAAACAAGTTTCCAGGGATGAGTGCTTACCTCAAAGAGGTCAGTGAAACAAAGTGAGAGGCACACATGTTATTCCTTCAAGCAATGGTGTGGTCATGATGGCTTCCCCCTATTTCTCTTCATAGCCTCACCTGAGAGTGATTGCTTTGATCATTTTGAGTGCTGTGGGCAATCCATCTGTGGGGCTGCTTTTGGCAGTGCCTCAAAGCACACTGTGTTTGCAGGACCCCTCATTGGGCATGAACTTATGTAGCTCAGTTGCAATGTGATGGTCTGGCCTAACACACATAAAAAAGAAAGCATAGCTGCATGTTGAATGAAAAGATCAAGCTGAATTGCAACATAATCCTCCTCTAATACTGATGTGGAGGCACAGTCACAGCTTCACAGGGTACAGACAACCAAGAGCACAGAGTTGCTGATGAAACAAATAAACTAGCTCTGATGAGCAGAGAAATGCCAAATGCTTCCATCAGCAGTTCACTTAGGCAAGCTCTCAGCACACAGATAAACAGATGCCAGGTGCCCCCCAGAGCAGTAGAATGATATCAAGAAAAATTCAGGTGATGGATGGATATCTAAAGCGTTAAAAAGGAATCTATTTCTTTGCACCATTTTAGAGCAATAAAGGAAGTATATCTGACACAGAAACTGGCCAGCAACACTGGGAATGCTGCATTTCTGCCTGCTTCCTGCCTATTTCAGTTCATCAGCAAGATTTTCATGAAGGTCAACACATTTTAATTATGTCATCCTGGCCAGAGAACAAACAGTTTCCAAATTTCAGTAACTGCTTTGTAAAATCCCAGGGTAGCATACCTGTCCATTCACAAATTTGTCATTCTGTGAGAGAACCTTAAGTAGGAGTGGGAAGCTTGATGATAAGCTTATGATAAAAACTCACTAGACCTTGCCCTCATTGCTCCTTGCAAGGAGAACAGAGCATTTCCTGCCATTCCTGTACAAAATAATGCATGGGGTGAAGCTGGCCCTGCAGCAGGGCAGCCCTGTGCTGCTGCTCTCACCTGGTACCCCACAGGCCTTGGGGTGCCTCATCCTGGGCTGTGCCAGAGCAGTTCCAGCTCATCTCTGCAGGTCCAGTGGGTTGACCGTGTGGGGCAATGGGTTCCCCACACATACGGGTTCCAGTCTTGCACTTGTCACTGCATTTTGTGGCATAAATTATGCCACTACGTTATCACCCCTCCTATCTAGTTGTGCCATGGCCTTTTCAAAAAGATTTGTTGCCAAATGCTTTCCTTTTTTCTTGATATGAACATGCTGTAAACATCCATTTCTCAGAAACTGTCCTCAGCATTTGATCCAGCCTCAAGCAGAAGGTTACCATCCTGCCCTCAGCAGCAGTGTCTCTCTAAGAGACCCACACTGAATATTCAGCCTGACAAGTTACTCTTTGGGGCATTTGAAAGGATTTTCATATGATCCAAGATATGAACCTCACAGGTACATGTGGTTTCACCATTATCTCACCCACAAGAGGCATAACTACTTCAGCTACCAGTGAGAAGAAGCACAATCTCAGTTAGCAAACCCAGGAATTTCACAGGTTGAAATAAATCATCCCTTGCCAACTCAGCTCTCAGGAGAGCACAGCTGTGAAATGCCACCTTCAGCATTTATTCACCTGGAAGACATTAGCCCAGTTTTCTGAACTAGCTGTCACCTTGAAGCAAGGGAAAGAAAAAGCTCTCACACCCAAACGCAGATATAGAGATTTACTCATTAAAAGTATTGACACCTAACATGTCAAAATGGCCTGTTTTTCTTACTCACTGGTATTTTATTTTATTACAAAACACGACAACAAGGATAAAAGACCTTGTTTCTCACTCATACCTGGACCAAAGACATTTGAATAGGCTTAAATCTTCCCATCAGGTAAAACAAATGCATGCTCCCGTAAGTCTCATTAACAGACCAGTTTGAGAGAACAGGGGTCCTTATTCTTTTGATGTACAGCTTGCATTATGTTTACATCATAATGTAACACACATATGTTTGAGTTTAGTCTTACAGAGCCTAATAACTTCACTTATAAGGTATTAGATACAGTATTTAGTTTAAATCGACAAAATGAGCATAAATTATTTACAAGTCTTAATACTGCAAGTCCAAACTCATGCAAATCTACTTTCTCCATTAGCAGAATGGTATAAGCATTCTCATGAACAAGAAGAACATTTTTTCCAAGCTTTGCCTTGCAATATAAGCATTTTATGCAATATGTATGCATATATATACATGTATGCATATGTATATGCAGCTGCAGCATGTTACAGCATCACTGACACAGATTAGCTAACAGAGGATGCCTGCATCTGAAAATTGCACAGGGACTGACAGCTTTCTATGTTGTCATTCTTCCTCCTAGTGTGTGTTTCGTAGATGCTTAATGAAGCAGAGATCTAATGGGGAAAAAAAATCCCAAAACATCTCTAACTGTGGCATTAAAAATGTGATGTCTCAGTGCACGAGACAACATGTCAAATCCAGTCATGACAGCTATTTAGCCCGGACTAACACCATGTGCCTTGCATGACCAGCTGTGTTACCCAAGAGCTAAAAGATACTTCTCTGAGAGATGTTGGAGGATGGTCGTGGGAACCATTTTCATCTCCCTGCCTGCTGATGACTGTCAGGATGCAGGTGGGTCCCTCAAGTTGGCTGACGAGGAACTGCTGAGTAATGCTCTGACTGATAAAAGTTGCTCATCTTGACATCTTTTCTGTTCAGCATTGAGCTCATGGTGGTTTGCGGTTTGAGCTACTGGTGCTCTGCTGGTCCAGAGAGAGGAGAAAGCTTTAACAATTGCATTAGGAAGCCCCTAATTTTCCCTCCAGTGTGTACAGCCTTTGCTTTAGGGAGGATGCTTCTTTATCCTCAGGAAGTACATTTCATTACTGATTTTGTAGGAGACCATAATTTTTCTAAATTATGCAAAGAAAAGCAGGGAAATAGTTAACAAGCTCAGTCTACCAAAGTGGAATTGTGTGGGGCAAGTGAGGTCTTGTTCATCCTTCCACAGCACAGCTGGGAGCTTCTCAAAGGGAAAAATCACAAGAGAGCTTTGTTCCGAAAGTGGAGGCACCCTGAGCATAGAGGCTGCCATGAGACTGAACACTCATCCTCTTATATTCAGCCTTTTTAAAGCTCATTTACAAGCCATCAAATAAAAAAGTGAAAGTATCTTACAGCACTACACTATGGAAATACCGGGCATATTCCAGAAATGCCAAAGGGTTGTGGCAGCAAAGTACACAGGGTTCAGCAGACACACATCTAACTAAATTGCACTTTGTGGGAAGGTAAAGAGGATGATGCCTGGGAGGCAGGATACCATCCAGAGGGACCTGGACAAGCTCAAGAAGTGGGCCCATGTCAACAAGATTCAACAAGGTTAAGTGCAAGGTCCTGCACTTGCATTGGGGCAACCCCCAGTATCAATCCAGGCTGGGGCTGAAGGGTTTGAGAGCAGGCCTGTAGAGGAGGACCTGGGGGTGCCAGTGGATGAAAAGCTGGACATAATAGACAATAGTGTGGCCAGCAGGACCAGGGCAGTGATCAGCTTCCTGTACTCAGCACTGGTGAGGCTGCACCTTGAATTCTCTGTCCAGTTTTGGGCCCCTCACATCAAGAAAGATATTGAGGTGGTGGAGTGTGTCCAGAGAAGGGCAATGGAGCTGGTGAAGAATCTAGAGTAAGTCATATGAGGAACGGCTGAGAGAGCTGGGGTTGTTTAGCCTGGACAAAAGGAGGCTCAAGGGAGACCTTAACGCTCTCTACAACTACCTGAAAGGAAGTTGTAGCAAGGTCAGACTCTTCTCCCGGGTAACAAGTGACAGGACAAGGAAATGGCCTCAAGCTGCACCAGGGGTGGTTTAGATTGGATTTTAGGAAAAATTTCTTCACCAAAAGGGTTGTCAAGCACTGTAACAGGCTGCCCAGGAAAGTGGTGGAATCACCATCTGTGGGATGCTAAAAAGTTGTGTAGATGTGGCACTTAGGGATATGGTTTAGTTGGACTTGGCAGTGGTAGGTTAATGGTTGGACTTGATGATTTTAAAGTTCTTTTTCAACCTAAATGTTTATATGAGCTGTCAATGGGCACTTGCAGCCCAGAAAACCAACTGCATGTCCTGGGCTGCATCAAAAGCAGTATGACACCAGGTTGAGGGAGGGGATTCTACTCCTCTGTTCTGCTCAGGTAAGACCCCAAATGGATTACTGCATGCAGTTCTGGAGTCCACAGTACAGGAAAGGCATGGACCTGTTGGAGCAGGTTCAGAAGAGGGCCACAAAAATGATCAAATAGCTGGAGCACTTCTATGAGGACAACCTGGAGAAGAGAAGGCTCCAAAGAGACCTCATTGTGCCATTCAGTAATTAAAGGGGGCTTATAAAAAAGATGGGGACACACTTTTTAGCAAAGCCTGTACCAATAGGCTAAGGGGTAATGGTTTTAAAGTAAAGGAGGGTCAATTTAAACTAGATATAAGGAAGAAGTTTTTTACAATGAGGGTGGTGAAGCACTTGAACAGTTTGCCCAGAGAGGTGGTGGATGCCCCATTCCTGTAAACATTCAAAGTCAGGTTGGATGGGGCTCTGAGCAATTTGATCTAGTTGTAGATGTCTCATTGAAGGGGGCTGGAACTAGATGACCTTTAAAGGTCTCTTCCAACCCAAACTATTCTATGATTCTATGACTCTGCTCTACTTATCTCCCTCCACTGACTGCAGAGGGACTCCACAGAACTCTGGATCACTGCTTGCTGCAGCAATCTAGTGGCTCATGTTGAGCTTTGAGCTTTGCTGAGTAACCAGTGCCACCAAAAAAAAAAGAGGTTGGTGCCTGCAGTGTGTTGGGGGAGATGGGACTTTTGTATCCTTCTCATGCGACTTGGGGAGAGGCACAGCCTGCACTATGCAATGCAGTCAGAGGATTTTCTCCAAAAGGCTGGGGTTTTGAAAGCCTTCTGTAGGTGTCCCTTGGGGGAAGGGTGTGTCCAAGCAGAAACAACTGTCTGGTCTGCTCTTCATCAGCGTCTGGCGAGTGTCTATCCTGCTGCACCAGGGTTGCACATGGAAGCCCTGAGGGTAAACAGTTCTCTCACCCAGAACAGGCAGTGATAAGCAGAGCAGTTCATTTTGCAGGGACTTTATTTTGTACAGGAGTGAGTTTGTGTGTTGTAGGTTGGGCAGTTAATTAAGAACTGAGACAATGTGCTTGTTGGGTAAAAAACTTCCTTAGAGAGGATGGCTCGCATTATTTATGGCTTGCACTGATCTAACTGCTTGCTGCCAAGGAGAGAAGTTCCTCTTTTCCCTCCATGCAATGACACCAGCCCTGGCAGCCCTCTGAGCTGGCTCTGCTCCCTGAGTTGGCAGAGGCAACCCTCCTAAGTCCCAGGGGAGCAGAAACTGGGAGCAGGAGGACCCCTTGACTGGGAGCTGTGGCAGAGGGAAGGGAGCATATTGCTGTTGGATCACATCATCTGAAAAGTGCAAATTCCCCCTTGGTGTTAAACAGAGGTGAGATTAAACCTGCCTGAAACACTTCAATCTGGCTTCTCGGCATACAAAAATAACAGTAAAGTTGATTATGGCAGTATTCTCCCTTAGGACACCTGCCTCATTCACTGGGTAAGATGGGCTGTCTAAAATTCTGTTTCATTCACTGCACAACATCCAACATTTTTGGCAAGAAACACGCGCCTAAGAGACAGAGTAATGAAGAATCATTGGAACAACTAGGGACTGAATGTCAAAGTTAAGGAGGGAAGCACAACTTTATTTCCCTAAGTGCCTTAATTCAGAGTGCTTCCACTGGAAAATGTGTCCTTTAACATGTAACTCTTAGTGTAGTTATGGTTTTATTATGAGAAACTGCATGTAAACAGAACAATTTACCAAATCAATACCCAGCTGTGCACAAGGTTGGTTGTGAGTGCATTGCCATTGCCCCCTCTGTTGTAATAAACAGTCGGGTATTTTAGCTCATTGATTTGGTGCTGCTAGGACCATTTTAGGGAGAAGCAGTGCTGCCAGCATGTCCTGTAGCTCTGGTTAATGGGTATGAATGTTCATCAACTCAGCATCTTAGCATAGGTCTTGAGGACTGAGACTTTGAACTGAAGCACTTGTAGTGACCAATAGCATTTTGTAAGTACTTTTGTGGACCAGATCTCAGTTCCTGTAAGTGCTTAATTAACCTATTTCCATGACCTAGAAAACATACATTTTGTGCATACACAGCATTGCTGAGTCTCAAAGTTTATTGTTTCTCTCTGAATATTGGGTATTTTTCTTAAATCTCTTGCCTGTGAAGAATGTGAACATCTTAAATTCCATCAAAACCAAAAAAGTTTGGATTATTTCAAACCAAATTTGATTGTGTCGTAAAGAAAAACTCATAGCCAGGGTACAGGCTGTAGGTGCAATAGCAGAAGGCAAAACTTGCCAGGGCTGCTCAGCTGCAGGCATCACTCCCAGCGCCTGCTTTCCCTCTTCAGCCACTTGCCTCAGCACAAAGTAACAGAGAGTGGTTTTAACATATCAGCACACACTCCAGGATTGGATTCATCGGCAGGAACTCAGCCGATGACGAAGTACAGATTGGCACAGGCAAATCGTGGCATGGCAGCGTCAGGCAGGAAGTGGGTGTTCAGAGGGAATGGTCAGCCAGCAAATGGTCTGGTGATAGGAAGGGAACCCAGCAAGGCACCTGTCCCACGCCCATGCCCTGAGGACTTGTCCTTCTAGAAGCCCCCCACAGCTCCACCAGCTGGGCAGGACCTGCAGGTGCCGGGTGTGGATGAGCCGGGCACCAAACAGCTGCTTCAGGCACTTGCTGGCTGCAGGCTTTGCCCTGGGATGACATTCCGTGCAGCTACAGCTGGTCCATAACTGGGGCACAACAGGGGAGTCTGGGGGGCACTAATTCACCAGCGAATACCTTCACCAGGGATGCTGCTGAAGCGGCTGTGAGCAGCCTTCCAGCTTCATCCCAAAACCACAGACTATGCTGCTGCTAGAAATCTACTTATAGCATAACACTATATAAAAATCCTGACAGGCATCACCTATACTTTGATGCAATTTGTATTTAGAAAAGCCAGATAATACAGAATCATGGTTTTGCTTGTGATCCTGGTTTCTTCCTGCAGTGATGCTGTGACTTGAGTCTGGGAGCAGCAGTCAGAGACTCTCTTAGAGCGCTGGTGCCTGTGCTGCCTGCTCCCAGAAGTCTCTTTCTACCTCCTTGGCTGTGCTGGCTTCCAATAAGCAATGACAATACATGTTACTGGTTTTTAACACAGATGGAGTATTTATAGTTTAGGGCTTTTGTACTGTCTTCCATAGCTTAATTAGCAATATAATTTCCTGTAGATCTCCTTGTACATGTGGGAACAGATGAGAATGGCAATTACTGTGGAAAGCCAGGGGCAGCAGAGGGAGAGGAAGAAAGACAAAGATATACACATAGAGCCATTTCTTTGCAAGTGGTGTAACACGGAGATGGCTCTGAGCTGATGCCAGCAGAGGGAACTGTCTACAGCAGGTTTACGAAGGAGTCATGATTCATTTCAACTTCAGGAAGGTTCCCATATTGCATAAGAAGAAATCTCATACATATTGAAATAAACTTGCTTTAGTCTGCATTACCAGCACAGGCTGCGTTACCAATAATTTCACATTTGAAGAAAAAGGCTCTAAACAACACCATAAAGGAAATCTGAACAGCTGGCAATGCCCTAAGATAATCATGTTACAATAAGGGTTCAAAGGCCATATTGCCTAAGGAGCTGTACAAACATAAAACACCAGATCTGTGCACTGAATGTAGCCTATGGTAAGGTACAATGAGGGAGGCGAAGGGAAAAATGAGAAGCAGTGATACAGAGAAGGAGGTCCAGAGCAGAGTTCTTGAGATGCACTGCTCCCATTGTGATATCAGCCTATGTAGGTCCCCTTCCTCTGGGCAGGCACTTCTCACAGGAAACCCTTTTCTTGTCTCCAGCCCTGTCACAGGCAACCAGACTTAGGCTGGTGCACAGCATGTTTATATCACTCCAAAGGCTTTTCTCCTGACCCCTGTGAAGTGCATGGGCTGCAGAGAACCTTCCTATCAGAGCTGAGGCTCTGCTGTTGCAGGGAAAGCAGCTATGACTGCACAATTCAAGGCTGTGAGTTTGGAGTTCCTACACCCCTCAGCATGGCAGTGCTCATGGAGCTGTGCTGCTTTCTTGGCTGGTTTTTAGCTCAGTGTTGACTGAGTTGATTAATAAATCCTGCCTCCCCCCAAAAAAGAGAAAAATCTGAAGCTCACATCTACATCACTATGAGAAAAACCTTTATAGCACAACATATATATATACACATATATATATATATGAATTGCCTCCCAAAACACTCCTCTCTCATGAAGTGGATAAAATTCTTTTCTCCTATGAGAAGGCATGAAAAGGGAGGTGGAAATAATTAAAATTATCCAAAAGTCACCATAACAGCAGAGTTTTGACAGCAATCCTGCCCCTCGTGCCTTGCTGCTCAGCTTTAACCTCTACACAGACAACTTCTTCCACAGCATCCCTGGCCCCTGCTACAGCAGCTGCCAGCTGAGTTAGGATTCATATTTTAAGCTGTTTTTGCTCAAGCAGTTATGTGTTTTACATGCCTGTTTTGTAACTATGTGCACAACGAAGGCACAGTTACCTTCACTGCAACCCTTCGCATCCTCCCACATGTCATTTAGAACTGGGGAGGAAAACATTCAGAGAAGAGTTTAGGAAAGGTGAGCATCTGCATGTTTATGAATGAGAGAGAGAGAGAGAGTAAAGGCATGCTTGTCCTCAGGCATTGTTTGTAAAACGTTTGCAGGATGAAAATGAAAAGGCAGTTGTGGCACAGGCACTAGCACCCTGTAGCAAATCCCCAAGCTGGGCTCAGGCAGGAACACTGAGCTACATCTCCAATTTTCTTACATTTCTTCCATTTTCTTCTTCAGCTCATGCGACCTACATGCTCTGTGCCTAAAATCTTGGTGCAATGCCTGCTGTTCTGCAGACATGCCAGGTCACAGCTCTGTAAGGCAGCCCTCGTTTCAGAAGCGAGTGTATGTATAGATATATATACACACACATGTATACAGAATAGTGTGTCCTGGGACCTCCTCAGCAAACCCGGCACTGCACTTGAACTACTCTGAAAGACTAAGAGACAAGCCACAAAGCTGAATGATTGCTACCCTGCCCCAAATGCCCTCTGCAGCTGGGCAAGTGAAGGCTCTCGGCCTAAACATGCTGCCCAGTTTATGCTTTGAATGGTGTGTGTAAACTCCCTCTCCTCTTCCTCCATCCCTGACTACAAAACCACCTCAGCCAACAACATGTCAGAGCTATAGGCAGCTTCCTGAGGCACAGACAGGGACTGATGCACCTTGGGGATCTGGGTGCACATCAGGCATGGAGCTGGCACTGGGGCATCTTTGAGTGGCACTTGGGCATCTTTAAGCAGCAGCACAAAGGCTGCAGGTGCTTTTGGGAGGGCAGCTGGGCCATGAACAGCCCACACACCTGGAGGAGGGCAGGGTGTGCTGGGGATGGGAGGGGCGTGGTGTGGGCGGTATTTTTGCCTTCCTTCAAGGCACTCTTTATATAGCTGGTTACATAAAGCTGTGCAATTTGGCTCCTGTTGGGAGAGAAATGCGGGCGTAGGAGTACTGGTACACCAAACCCGACTGTAAAAGTCATCTGTGAGGTTTGGGCTTTTTCCCTATCATTCACCACTAATCTCCAAAACAGTCACTGCTGGATATTTAATAAAATAGAGAATAACTTAGCAGTAAGTCATAGCATGCCTCTAAAACCCAAGCTGGCAGTTGGAGGACAGCCACCCTACAGTTTTCCAGCCATGCCCATGCCAAGGCCTCCCAGGGGCAGCACTACAGCCCCTAACTCCCTTCCTGCAGTGGGGGGACCAGGGGCAGCAAGGGGTGACAGTGAGCTTGGGGCAGGCCATCTGCTCCCTTCCCTGAGGAGCTGCAGTGGCCAGGGGTGAGAGGCGTGAGGGGTTGCTCACCTCCCTCCTTTTTCCCCCCAGTGCTGGCAGCTCCTTGGCCACAGGGAAGGGTGAGCATGCATTTTTGGGCTTGGAACAGCAGTGGAAAAAGCATGCGGTGTGTTTTGCGCCCAAGATGAAGCCCAGCTCTGCCGTGCCACTGTGCAGCACCACTTCTGTCTGCTTCAGGGAATGCATTTTCCGTAATGAAAATCAATTGCGTTGAAAATAGTTAGGAGCTGCGTAGTGTAACATCACATACAGATGAACTTGTAATTGCGGCCAGCGCCGTGCTCTGAGCCAATTACTCATTACACGGGTCACTTCCATCCATCATTATCCACGAGGGGGATAGTACAGTGCAAGGCAAGGGCATGGAGTGGCTGGATGCTCAAGGAGATTGCCTGGCACGTGTGCGGGGCTCCAACATCTGCTGCAACAGCAAGGCAGGCGTGGTGGTGAGGCTCAGGCAGAAACATACAGGGCTTTCACCTAATCACCCTCGGGCTGGTCCCACTCTGTTGTTTGACATCAGTTTTAGTTGGTTATTAGCTTTGCAGCAGGTAACACTGTTTCTTATGTCTAGAGCTCCCAATTTCTCACACCCAGCACGTACCTCACCTTTCAGTGCATAAAGGGGGCTTATGAGAAAGACAGAGACATTTTACCAGGGCCTGTAGTGAAAGAAGGAAGAGCAGCAATTTTAAGCTGAAGGAGGGTATGTTTAGGGTTAGGGTTATTAGGAGGAAATTCTCTGAGGGTGCTGAGGCACTGGAACAGGTTTCCCAGAGAAGCTGTGGATGCCCCACCCCTAGCAGTGTTCAATGCCAGGTTGGATGGAGCTCTAAACAATCTGGCCTTGTGGAAGGTGCCCTGTCTATGGCAGGGGGCTTGGACTAGATAATCTTTGAAGGCCCCTTCCAGCTCAAGCCATCCTATGATGTTACCCCCATGCAGGTACCCACTCAGCACAAGTTATCCAGGCACAAGCTCCTAGGCAGCATCTAATCCTTACCTGGGCTGGAGGGTCTGCACAGCAGATAGAAGACCTGCCCATGCACATGGTGCCCACTTGACTCAGGGATCCCCACCAGAGGTACTTCCATATGATGTTAGGCCTTCTCTTCTCCCAGGTGCTGGCTTTCTTGTTCCTAATGCACTCTGAATCATGTCAAACTGGGGAAAAAAAAAAAAAAAAAAAAAAAATGTAGAAAAGGCAGATCTGCTCTCAGACCTCGGATGTGGCTCCCTGTGAACTGGCAGCAAGCAAACAGGCCGGGAGGCACAGTGGGGGGTCTGCACAGTGGGCAGGACAAGTAGAGGGGTCAGTGGGGGAGGTCAATACAGCATGTGCAGCTGGGGGGTGGGACAGAAGCAGGCTCCCTAGATGGCAGTGAGCATCCTGGCCAGCCAGAGGACCCTTGCCTAGGTACTTCCCTGACAGCAACAAGCTAACCTACCTTGAAGTATGAGGCATTGTCCAAATACAATTTATTTTTTTTTTAATGAAGTAAGGCACCAGGAAAGCAGATCAACCAGGCCACACCCAAGAATCATTTTCAGGATCATTTTTCAGATTCAGTGACAAAAAACAGAGTGCTGTAGAAAGCTACAGCCCGGAGATTTCCAAGCCTTAGGCAAAGGTGAGTGAAAAGCATTAAACCAGGGTGCAGCAAGAAAGTTACTGTGTTATTCATAGGAAAGATCCTGGGAAGGCAAGAAATACAAGCTGCTGGGCTCTGCTGTGGCTGGAAGAGAGAGCCGAGAAAGGACTGAGCAATGGGCTATTGCCAGCCCCACTGTGCTGATGCCTTTCCAGCTCCAGGGGAGAAACAGCTCCAGTCTCACTGTAGGTGTACACAATATACATTGATGGAGCAAAACTCTCCATTAATAGCAAACAGCGAGAATGACAAGAAGCAGGAAGCTGTAGTATCTAATTGCTCTTATATGCAAGTGCTGCTTCTTCCAGAGAGCACTGCTGTCTTGTAACCTGCAGAGAAAGGAGCTGCTACCAGTTTTGCTTTCCACACCTCTGTGTGACGGACGGGACTTGCAAATGTGCTGGCAAGGACAGAAGATGCAAATGGCATTGGCTTTCTTCCCCAGCGGGGGTCAGGGAACACAGGCGGCCAATTCCTCTAAGTGCTGGTAAATATGAAGAGCACAACAGAAGAAAAAGTTAATGTACTGCAGCAGTGACAGTGCAGGGGAGGGGGAGCTGGTGTGTTCCAAACCTCTGCTGTTCCCACAGTGAAAAACGAGGAAGGCTGGAACAGTTCCTGTTGCTGGGGAACATCACTAAGGTCTCTGCATCCCTGTCAGCCACTGCCAGGACGTGTAAAATGTGCTCCACCAATTAAGTGGAAATTGTTTTCTACAAAGACAGCATTGATTTCCTGGCAACAATCTCCTGCCTGCATTTTCTGGCACCCACATCAGATGGAGCAGGTAGGCTTGCAGGTGAGCTTCACAAGGGCATAGGTCCAAGCATTTCTTTCCACAGTAGGAGAGAAAAAGTTGCTGAACTCTGTGCAAGATCACGGTACTCTGCTACAAGCCATTCTGTGAGACCTGCCACGCCAGCAGAAGGGATGCGGGGTCCAAACAAACAACAAAGACTATTCGAATCTTCATCAGCCTGTATTTGTACTACAAGTGCAGTATGGATACATGTTTGGGTTGCAGGAGTTAGACATGCATTTCCAAGAACCACACATGGAAACAGCAGCCATTTCATTCTTGACATTGCAGAGGATCAAGGATGCTGTGCCCTTGAACCAAGGTTTAATCTGCAATTTTGCTTGAAGATGACAATGTACTATAGTATACAATACAGTGTATTGTATATATATGTGTGAAGAAAGTGACTCATTATGACCTTTTAGTAGTTTCAAGACTTGTGCCTGCTAAATCAGAATTGTATTAAAAGTTAATTTGCACTTTTGAGTAATTCACCTCTGGTTCACTTTGACACAGGGGGATTATTGGAAAGAGGTTGCAAAATTATATTGGAGCTGCCCGCTCCATCTCTTCCAGTTTCTGAAAAGACAAAGGTGGTCTTCTCTTTCCTTGCGTGTCTTTTCCCCAATATCTTTGTCTTCCATTTTCGTTCTGTTTGTTCCCCTCTTCTTCTTACTCCCCTGGCCATGGGATCACTGATGGTGAAAGAAAATAAATGGCTAGGTGGGTGTTTTCTTCTTGATGTCTGAAAGGACATTATAAATAATGCAAAAAAAAAAAAAACCCAAACCCCTTTATCCCTGCCCTGCTCTGCAGAGGGAAGGATAGCGTCACGCAGGGTCCCAGGACCACCGCGCTTTGCCGGCCGGCTCAGAGGGAACAGCTGGGTGGGAGTGGGGATGCAAATGGCATCATTGGAAGAACAACCCCAACCCAACCCTGGAGCGGAGCAGAGCAGCGAGGGGGAATGCAGGCGGGGCTCAAGCACCCGCTCGCCGCACGCACAGGCACTGTGCTCACGGGGCCCTCCGGCGGGGGGTGGAAGCGCCCCCGCTCCCCTGCAGACCGATCCCCCCTTCCCCGCTCCCGCCGGGCCCTCAGAAGCGGCCCCGGGCCCGCGCTCCCCACACGGGCCGGCCCTGGGCGGGCTCTGGCGGCCTCTGCCGGCCGCGGGCCCCCCGAGCCCAGAGCGCGGCCCCGCCGCCCCACACCCGCAGCCTTCGGGGGCGAAGCCTCAGGGACACGGCACAGCCGCCTCCCGCAGGAGCAGCTCAACGGCCTGAGATCGTTTCCCGACTAACTGCAACTGGCACGTTGGGCGGTGTTCTGCCTCGGGAGCTCGGAAAGAAACCTAAACCACCTTCTGATGACCAAAGGAAAATTCACGTAAGCTTATCTAACCAAGGACATCTAGAAAGTGAGCATGGCAAGGTGCTGCTGGAACTCAAGTATCATCTTTCTACACAAGAACTATTTTTCAGAGGACCAGTAAATAATATGATACAGGATCATCTTTGGCAGTACAAGGAAGCCAGGTGATAGGCATCACACTGACACAAACCAGGTGTATATTGTTGAAGCAAAGGCCCTGTGCCCAGTTCCCAGACATCAGCTCACAGGGATAGTCTTGGAGTTTGTGAACTGGATTTCTCTCAGGCAAAACTCAACTGGAAAACAGATTCCAAACACTAACTGGGGCTTCAGCTGCAATTTTTACCAGTTGCAGGTTCTTCAGCTGACACTGACAGCAAGAAACAATGGACTACAGCATATATCCATCTTCTCCTTTGCCACCCCTAAATCACTACTGGAAGTGCTGCTCATCCTTTTTTTGATAGTGGCAGCTGAAAGCACATCAGTTACAGAACTTTTGATCTGTTCAATGAGACTCGCTTACATTAAAGAGTACTTGTTTTCCTTCAAGAACACTTGCTCTATTTGTACGTTCCTCTCTCATTCATAACTTGAAGCCTGAAGCAGCTAAGGTTCAAGTCACCTTGTCTAGTGCAAGTTGCAGATGCTTGTTCAGAGTTAAAAAAAAAGAGAAAAGAAACATCCAATTTTTAGTTTGAAAGACACAGAGCTGTCCAACGACCATTTTTGTTAGAAGTTAGTTTTTCAAACTCAGAGGGACAAGATGATGATGTAATTCTCTGTACTAGTGTGAAGAAATTTGACAGAATGGACAGAGAGCAGCTGAATATTTTTAAATTAGTTTCACCGTATCAACAGGTGCTTCATGTAAGCACAGTGTTCATCAGGACTTTACCCAATGCTGCACTCAGCTATCAGATCAAGGGCAGCAGAAAGTTAGAAATCACTGATTAAACCACACTAGGTAAAATATTTCCCTGGGAAGTACGATAAATGAAAAATTACTGAGCATAGACAGTACAGTAGTGTTCTGGGCTTTGAAAAACATTCAAGAAAAGGGAAATGAATGATAGAGAGAAAATGCTTCAACAAAGACAAACCATTTTAACTGTAGAAGAGAAGGCATGTGGCACTCCTTTATGTAAAAGCATGAAAACTGATGATGCTAGCAATAAAACAGGAATAGCTGAGATTATCCTTTCTACTACATCTACGTAAGAGATAACTTTTAAACAAGAGAATCTTTCGTTAAAGGGTGATTTAATAAACTTAAAATAGTCCTTATAGGAAATTTGTGAGAATGATATCTTAAGAGAATGTAATAGTGCAATAAATGACAACAAGTGAAAAAAGGTTTTTTTATTTCTCAGTGTTTCTCCACTGTCAATACTGTCCTTTTGCTGCAACATGTTGCAAAAAACTCTCTGCCTTTTCCATTTTAAACAGCTACAATATTTACAGGCTGTTTCCAATAACACACGCAGACACATACACACTCACAGACACGCAGGAACACATATCCCTATCCCTGGCAATGTAACCATTTGCTGGTAGAGGCAATATATATTTTCATTGTCCATTAAAAACCAAAGCCATCCTCTCATTTATGCTCAACTCCCCTTTCAATTTCCTAACCAGCAGCTACTGTCAAGCTTTTGGGGGTGTCTGTAAGAAGTTACATGTCCGTCCAGCTATTTGATTGCCATCTTTCAAAGTTGTGGCCTAAGTGTACCAGGATTATCTATTCAAACTGTACATACCAGAAATCATAAAAATTGCTCATATTCAGATGTTCGTGACCAAGTGATGTAGGTATATTCCCAAAATCTTTTGGGGCAGCCATCTTAATCACCTTTTTAGAAATATGCATATCATGCTGGGGTAAAGAGTCACATGCGTTACTTTCCACCAAGGTGTTATGTACCCACTTTTTTACTAAGGCACCAGGAATTACCAGTATAATTTTTGAAAGAGTCCAGCGTCACTGAATGTACTGCATTAGATTATCAAATAGCAAGCCAGACAAAAACAGAATAGATGCCTATATAATAGGTATAAAATTCCTTAATAAAATCAAGTACATAAAACCTGTGGTGGTACAACCCCAATCCAATATAAGTTGAATAATATTGTTAATGGCAGGAAATGCAATCTACCCAGCTCCATTTTGTGAACAGAGAGTTCTAAAATTGAAAAAAGATCTTTAAAGCAGTGTTTTTGTATCTATAGTCCTAGGTTGTATGGTGGTGTGTGCATTACAGAGAAAGCTGAATCCAACTGTAAGGCATCTCTTCTCCCCCCTTGCCCAAGACCAGACAAAGCTTTATGGCTGCTTGCCAAAGCACCAAAGGCATTGACCTGTGCCACAAGTCCTCATCTGTCACCTCACCAGTTATCCAGGCTTCTCAAAAGAGTTCTTCAGTCCCCAAGGCATTGTGAATATGAGATGAGGAATGGCTCATGATAACTGCACACCTGACTGGAAAACTGAGATCACCACGCAGACATGCCAGATGTCCCAGGCAAAGCAGCTGTAGCACCATTCAGCCTACATGGAATTATCTCAGAAAACAACCATCATCTTCCCACAACTCTGAAACCATTTCACATATGCTGAACCATGAGAGAGATTCCCAGAATCCATCACTAGTATCATACAGTGCAAGTGGCACAGAAACTTAGGTGTCATCAGTCGTGTCACATACACAGTTTGAGGATTTTGTTTTAATCAGAACATTTTAAAAGATTTCAGAGGGGAGTTAAATGGGAGGAGGTTTTAAAAAAATCAAGTAGTAGCCGTTTTTACTAATGAACATAATCTAAGTAGTGGAGTTTTCAATAATTTTTCTGTAACTGAGTGTTTTAGGGAGAAGTAAGTCCTAACACATGTACAAATAGATACCACCTTTAAAGCAATCTGAGGAAAAGAAAATAGGTTGGGATCTACCTGAAAGCTACAACAGTGGGACTTAACTGGAATGTTCTTATGGCAAGAAAATATCACAATGCAAGTGGACAAAGTAAAATATTCATCTATAATGGGTTTTCATGGAAGAAAGATCTATAAAATACTACTCTATGGTAAACTCAATCTGGACTGACAGGACTAACTTGAGAATACCCATCTTTTCCATCCTCAAAAGAGAAGAAAAATGTTACACATCAAGACAAAAGCCAAGAAAAGAAAGCAAAAGATAAAAGTATCTCCATCTAAAAAAGAGGTTTCCACAGACAGATCTATCTTGTGGGGAATCAGAAGAAAACAAACATGTTTTTGTCACTTGCACACTGGAAACCAAAGACACAAACCAACATACAATCACAGATGAATCTTAAAGAGTTCAGGAAAAATTTTTAAAAGTTGATTTTCCAAAGCCTTATGGAAGAGTGAAATTTCAACTAGGTGGCTTCTCTTGAGCACACCTGGAATAGATATGAAGATTATGAGAATGGCTTCACAACAGATGTTTGCTGAGTATCTGAATGAAGGTATTAACCTGTTTGCTGGCCACATTAAAATCCATCTCCTGAAGGCAACACACCAAAAGCCTCATGATTTAAAAAAACAAAAAAACAAACAAAAAAACCCCACAGAAATGTCCATCAATTCTCTTTGCCCCTTTAAAAAAAAGCCTCTCTCCTCCCCCATCTGCTGTTTGCTGATCTAATTCCAGGCAGTTACATATGCTCTAAAATTTCTGCATCAACAAGCCATTAATTCCTATCATGTCTATTATCAGCAATGGACATTGTCCTTATCTTGCCCTGAAGAGAGTGATTGTTCAGAGCCAGGGTTAACATACTGAAAGTTGCTTCAGTCAAGTTTAAAAAAAAAAACAACCCAACTATGTATTTTGTTTTTCAGTCATTTGTTTACCTCAAGGCTTCAGTACAAGAAAAAAAAAGCAACAACCATGCAACTAATATCAAATGGGGGCTTGTTTTCAAACAAACTTCTCTTTCTAAAATGAAGGAATACTCTTAGTGATAGAGGAAACCTGAAGGGTTAATTAAAGGGGTATTTACCTGAAGGGAAGGACATAGAATAAAACCTTATCTAAAACACTTTCAATTCAAAACTTACACGTTTTCTTCATTCCTGATGACAGCAGTACCAGACCGCTAAAGAAGGTTCATCTACTGTACATTTTCAGATATGCAGGAGATGAATTCAACTACACTATAATGTGTACATATGATAAATGACTTTGTTGTCCAATATAGTTTTAACTGTGGCAGATCCAGAACTGTGCATTTATACCATGACTGAATGGGACTGCACAGGAATAATCTGAATAGTAATATGCAACTGTAAGATGCACAGTATTCTGAGGACAAGTTTGCATAGTATATGATGCAAGCAAGGTCCCAGTATCATTCACTGGGAACAGTATCTAGAATTGACGAGCTACCAGGCACACACTTACCCTTTCACGGCTAGATGGCATACAGTGACTTGAGCTGGAATACTAATGTTTCCTAGGTAGCTGTTCCTTCCTTTTTTTTTTCTTTTTCTTTTCCCATATAATTTCACTCTTACATTACGTACATAATGGACAATGTTTCTCTGATGTCAGAGAAATAATTACTATAACCTCTGTGGTATATCAGAAGTCTCTTCTGCTTACAATACATACAAAGAAGTGGAGGTGACTGGGAAGGAGATGGCTGCTCCCAAAAGCTAGGACTGTATGCAGTTTCTCCACAAAGTCCTATATAATTACAGGTCAGAAACAGGAAACAATCATAACAGGTACATTTTTTTCTTACGGATTAAGAAAAGCGAATCATAGGAATTGCAAGTCAAGAACAAACCAGTTTCCCTCTCACACTCCCATGATAGTTCTGAGTTACTTGTTTCCCTGAATACACACTTTTAAAAAAATACAATAAAACCTAGGATATGTAACACATGAATAATTCAACTTCACAGTTATAAATACTCAAATTACACTTACATAGAATATATAATCACAGATAATAAAATTCAAGTCATAGAAAAGAATGAAGACTACAGGGAAAGAAAAGGCAAGGTGGTAAAAGTGATACAAGTTTAGGGCTGTGCCTTCTACAAAAGATCTTTAAAAATAGAAGTCAAGTTTTCTTGCATTCTTTTTTTTTGTTGTTGTTGGGGGGGAGGTTGTTGTTGCCATTTTTTCTTTTTAAACTGGATAGAATCAAAAAAACCTTCAAGCATCCATGAAGAAATCATGGACCTGCACCTCCCCCTAAAAAACTATAACAACCGTGTCTGCCAGAGAAAAGCCAATGAAACAACACAGCCAGCTCGGGGTGTAAAGAAGCCAAGCAGCTATGGCTAGTGAAGGGAGGACAGATGAAAGGTCATATACTGGGGCCCACTTTAAAGCTAGACGTGTTGTACAGGTTTGAGGTACCACTGCCACCACAATAAAGTCTGATGTAGTACAGGGATACTCAGGTGCTTTTCTATGTATTTGTTATTTTACCATTTATTGTGAAGAGGATGCAGCAAATGCACTTGTACGAAATACAGAACATAGAACCAAACCCATGGCACAGCCCTTACCATCAACATGTATATGGAGAGGGAGGGGATTAATCCCAAAGGCAATTTAAATAATGGTATTTTATATACTTATATTTATATATATAAATAAATGTTCTCAGCAATCTCAGGGTTGTTTTTAGTGCATTGCTGTAAAAAAATTAGTGCAGTTCTCATTAATGTTTAGCTCATAAGGAATAAGAATCTATACATCTGTTCAGTCTCTTCTTGCCACACCTGAAACCCTTACACTGTTTCACCAAACTGAAGGTTTGTAGTCAATTTCTTTAAAATAAGGTGGATGAATTCCACGCACTCTGTGACAAGACATGGCAATTTTTGGCAAAACAATTAGAAAAATATGAGGTGCTCTGATCTTAGAACTGAAAAGTTTGTTGATTTAAAGCATTACGCAATGCATAACAAAATTTATAAACAAGAAGATATGTCTCAACAAATCTATCCTTCATGCAAGTGTTTCTTCAGCAGCTAACAACTTAAAAAAATTTCTTACACTTGTTTATTTGGGGAAAGGGACTTAGACAAATCTGTGTTTCAAGTCCTTTCCTACAACCAGACCAAAGTTTCATGTCCCAGGAGCTGCTTCTTCTGGACCCTTCTCTCTTCTGAACCGTTGGAGAAGGGGAAGTTTCAGTCTCAAAGAGCTTTACACTTCAGCCCCAAGTTCAAGGACTCCAGTTTCAACAACAGCAACATATTTATCTTCAATTTGAACCAGCAGGATGGTTTTATCTATATGTGACCGACTACTTGGATCTCTGCTGCAAGGCACCCAGCGGTGAATCACCTGGGGAGGAAAAAAAGTATAATAAAATGTAAGCTCCATATGGAGAGCTGCCTTATCAAAGTTGTGGTTGATAATTCAAGACTCTTACAGGGCAAAAGGAGCAAAAATGTAACTGCTATACTGACTTAGTTGTTCATTTTTCAGTGACAGCATATCCACAGACAAGCTACTTGTTTAAGTCTTGCTGAAGATCTGCATCTTAAAATCACAGAATCGTTTAGGTTGGAAAAGACCTCTAAGAACAATGAGGCCATCTGTGAGAACAGCTTGCTTACCTGAGAACAGCCAGTCTTTGATTTAGATTTCAGCAGGGACAAACAACTTGACCCAAAGCAGAACCAAACAGTTCAGCAAAGTGAGTAACAACTGAAAAATTGTTACATGTGTACAGATGTGGGATATTTTGATGCTCTAGCTCTAAGTCTTAAAATACTTCAGTGTTGTGCAGCACATAATGGCACAGAACTTCGATTTACCAGGAGTTAGGTGTAAACTACAGTCTCCTCTGAGTCAAAGCCTTTGCCCTAATTTTTTCCCTACTCACTGTGAATGCAAGGTTGATCTTCTGAATTAAGTTATTCAAAGATAATTTAAAATTAGAAGTATCACAAAGAGGAAGGATTTCAGAAAAAGAGCTACAAACTACTCTCCCAGACTCCCTTGGATCTACAGAATTCAGGTACTTCAATCTGCTGCTCTCAAGGATACTGCCTGATATTGACCACCAAAAGGTCCCTTTTCCATACAGGCCCTTGTATGACCTTGCATGTCTCTGCTCAACTGCCT
Organism: Chiroxiphia lanceolata; assembly: GCF_009829145.1. NCBI lineage: Eukaryota > Metazoa > Chordata > Aves > Passeriformes > Pipridae > Chiroxiphia > Chiroxiphia lanceolata. Next base: position 29,296,336 of record NC_045642.1, read on the forward strand.
CCATAAAAATATACCCTTAACTTCTAGGTGCCTCAAAGAAACCATAAAAATGCTTCGGTAACATGGTTTTAAATATTGCCAGCTCCACAGAAACAGAATTACCTCAAATTTGCCAGCTGTGAGAAAAGAACCCTTCATTCAAGACAAGGTAAGTTAAAAAGCAAATAAAATTAATTTTTACAAAATCCAAGACAGTACAGTTTTCAAGAGTTCAAAAGACACAGGTGGGGAAAAAAGGACAGAAAACCACGAGTGATCTGTATCTTCCAAGATCAAATCCAAGAGATCCACTTCATCTTCATTAAACCCAGCTCACAGCTGACTGTTTCTTGAACACTGGGTGAAGGAGATTCAGCTTTGTCCACTGCACGAGATCTATGCTGCATTCACAGGGAGAGCATTTCAGCCAGGGAAGCATGGCATGTTTAGTTCCCTTTGATGCAACAGCATATTTAAGTGGTCTGTTAAAGTCTGACTTCAAAGTGTGTCCCTATAAACTTCTTACACAGCTGTATGGAATGAGGCCAGGAATATTCTATCCCCAGACACATAAAATATTGCCCAATGAAGTCCCAGGTACTACATCCTTCTTGTCCAGCTGGTGCCTTTGAGATAGCTAAGGGCTGATTCCAAAAGCATCAATATAATGGCTCCTTGAAAACTGTTTACATGCAAAAGTTGTACATAGATTAAAACTCACCACAGCCATACCTCCACACTCAGTTTTACCATCTCTTCTATCATGACTGGCATTTATTTGGTCACCATAAATGATTGATAACATGCAATATAATGTCACTAGATAGACAAGAGGTGATAAGAATCTCTTGAGAGGAAAAAGGTTCTTCTACATGCCAGTGTCATGTATCATAGAAAGATAATGCTGAGTATACCTTTATCTCAAAATGTGGAAAAAGCAGCTACATTACAAAGAGGACTGCTAAATTTAATTTCCTTGAAGAAACTTTATCATGTCTTTCTGCCTTATATATATATATATATATACACACTGTACTGCATACTTAGCAAAATGAAAAGCAAAGTTAGGAAAAATACTTTTTTCTACTCTGCAGCAAAGTTTTTAACTACTGAGTGCAGAAGTTCATCCTGAGAGCACTGACATAAGGCTTCGTCAGGTAAACTGCTTGATGAGCAGCATCTCAGCAGGTAAGAATCATTTCTGCCTATTTGCAGTAAGGACCACAGCTAAAAGATCAGAAAGGGAATACTATCCTATGAGCTAAGGAGTGTACTGATACTAGTATTTTAACCACAGGCAGTGGAAACCGTGTCATCAAGTTAAATCCTCTTGTCCTAATCACACACTGGATAATCTGGTGCTTTCCCGTTTCCTCTTAGGTTAAAAGATGCTCTTCTAAAAAAACCTGCCAGTATGCTGCACCAAAAATAGATGAGAAGCATTCAGAACAGCAGCTTACTCTGACCTTTAAATCCTCTTGTTTTAATCTTTCTGTAACATCAATCACTGCACATGTCAATGTGCTGCAGTTCACAAAATACACTCAAACTCCTGAAAAAAATTGTCCCATGATACTGGACAACAGGACATGTTTCAAAATAACCCTCTACATTCAGTAGTATCTTTATGACATTCTTGATTTGCAATAGTACGTCTAAACCAAACATAACAGTGAATGTTTACAACAGCATTCTACTCCCAGGAGTTAACTACAAGGTAACTCTACTATCTTAAGAGTGGACTTTTAACTCTGATAAATTCCTTCCATGAATAATTGTATTTTCAGGGCCCTTCCTTCACAAACAGATACCAGCAAGGTAAATCCAGCATACACTGTGTTACCGGCATATCGCCATTTCTTACCTGAAGTTTGCACATACATCCACAGTGATGTGGACTTTCAGATGGCAAAATCCATCCCCTGAATCCAATTTATAAGTAACGCCTCCAACTGAGGTAAACAGTTAAAGGCATTCCTTCTAAACTGCCAAAACTGCCATATTCCAAATGAAAATACAGTTGTATTGATGAACCAATGCAAACACAATGTCAGTGACTCTTCCCTTTTACTATTTATCACAGAAAGAATAGTCACTGGAGCATCTTTATAGATACAAAGGCTAAAAAAAAAAAAAGTGTACACCTCAGTAAAAATCAAAAAGCTTCAAAGATAGATCTGCATTTTTTCCTCATAAAAAGAGTCTAAATTGGGAGATAAGTTTTCTAACTAATGCAGTAAATTTTTATAAAATGTAGATGGAACACCCCTACGGAAAAGAGACGAAATTTCAAGTCATGGGCTTACACAAGTTTTAGAACAGATTTCCTTCTTAAAGGGAAGAAAACATGATATTTAATAAAGAGACATCTAATAAAGAGACATCTAAAGACAATGTTATTTGCCTCTTTTTTTGATCAGAATAATTTAAAACCAAATACTGTTAATCATTCAATTTAGGAGCTGTTGGTAAACTGACCTGTATTTGTTCGGAGATTTAAAGAATATGAAAATGAAAATTAGATGAATGAGTGAAATGCCTGAGAGTTCATGACAAGAGGTGGAAGCAGGCAGGAAGGAGAGATGGTTGACAACATTTGAAACACCATCCTGCATCTTTTGCATAAAGTTGCAGAAATATCTCTCTGCTTCAAATTAGGACAGCAACAGTGACGTTGAGGACAGCTGCTGATCTAACTTACTAGTACATCTATCTTTGGCCTTGACATCTAGGCAGACTGCCACAGAACCAAGACACTGCCTTAAGTTTAGCTTGGCAACTTCTAAGCAAAACTTACATGGCCTTCCATGCCTTCCTGAGGACTCCAGTCTTTCCAGCTGTTTCTTCCAGCTTTTAGCCGTATCACCTCATCTGGCCACTGCAGCTCTTTCCTTTTTGACACGTTGATCCCTTCCAGTACTTGACTGGGATCCATTAACTATAAGTAGGAATTGAGTTTTGACTGTTAGTTCAGCCAAAATTTAAAAGAAACAGATAAACTGTAACCTTTTGCATACTCCCAGATAACTGGCTTTAACCCACTCAAATTGATTCCTGACCCATTTCAGTGTTGGAAACAAGCTCCAGGCTAGGAAACAGCCTGTGCAGCACTGAATTTGGAAATTAGGCTGTGGTTTCAGACACAGTTGACAATATGTCAGTTCACTAAAGCAACAGCTCTGGTTTCCTTTCCCACTTCTTTCAGTTATACTGGCTCACAGCAGGGTCTGGGGAGCTGGTACAACGTAAGCATTGGCAGCACACAGCGTAGTAGCAGGGAAGAGTTAAGTGATGATGAGCTGTTAAAATCGGCTCATTACTTCTTACAGAACATAATAAGTAACATGGTCTTAAAGAATTTACTGCTAGGCAGAAAAGCATTTATCTACTAGCAGGGCTAGATGAGACCCGCTCTGTGTTTTGAAGTAAATTGGTCTTTCCACAGGGGAAGCAGGAGAAAACTCCTGAAAACTACTTCTTATTTAAGGACAGGGAAAACTCCATAATGTCCACTGTCCAAGGGCACACGTCCACTTTGCCTTTATCCTCCTCACACAGAGAAAGTAAACAGCTTCATAAAAGGGCCCTTGCCCGCAAACAAAAGCTACTAAGGACAGATCTGAAAATTTACTTATTTGCCCACTATGATGCAGTTTACTAAAGATTGCTCTAAACTGAGGTGACATCAGCAATCATGTTTATTATGATCTAGTCTATTAAATACACTTCTTGATGTTTTCCGCTCATGTAATGCCAAAGGCATGTACGTGGGGCTGATAAAAGCTAGGAAAGCAAGAACACAGATTTCTGGATTTTCAAAACAAGTAAGGCTGCCAGGATTAACTTAGTCAATAGTGTACTGTTTGCTGCTCAATAAACCCTGACATAGCAATAACCAAGGAATAAATACACGTGAAAGTGAAAACAAGTATATTTACAGTTACTTTTGTGGAAAATCTACTTGGCTTCAAAGAAAAAAAACTAGTTGCAAATGAAGCTGTTTAGCTTTACATGCTGCAATGTATAAAGGCTAACCATGCAGTGGAACTGAGTTCCGCTGATGTTCTCAATGCTGTACTACAGCAAAACATAAATAATGTAAACCAGGAGCATGCAGGAAGGCTTGTCCAGAAAACTTTTTTCTTACATTAGTTCTCCAAACATAACCGCACAGAAACTGTATACTCAGACATTCCTGAATGCATATGTATTTAAAAGTAATGATTTCAACAACATACAAAGTAACAACTAACAAAAGCATGTGGAAACATAGGTTAACTTGTTCTTCTAGACTATTCACCTGGATTCTGTAAATAACGTCATCCTTTTTGGCTTGCATTTGATTTGCAGGGCTTGCATTGCCACCTGACTGAGTTTCAGCTGCATTACTCCCTCCTTCTGTCCCTAGAAAGCCCACAAGGGCATGCTGTTTACAGGCTGGGATGCTTTGGCTGGAGCTGCTGGAAGAGGGCAGTCCATGCTGCACGCTGACCCCAGTCTGGCCAGTAGGTTCCATTTGGTTCACCATAGATAGGCGGGACTGGATGGATGATGGGAGGTTACGAAGGGATATCTGACTGGTGGAAGAGCGCCGACAAGGCACAAAGCCTGTTGTGGATGTGCGAAGAGATGAATGACGACTGCCGTAGCAATAGGATGAATGGCTAGCTACTGAGGCACGGGCAGGGGAATGTCTGACAAGGCTGGACTGCACAGAGTGAGAGCTGTGACTGGTGCCTAAAAGTAAAAGATACAGAATCAGAAAAGTTTGATAAAGCCTCCCACACACATTAGATTGCTGACACACAAACATTTTAGTACACAGATACATAAAACTGATTGGTCTAATCAACATCATCTGCAACAGCTGTACCGCAGATCTCCATTGCATTTCACACAGCGGAACATCTGAATACATTCTACTCATCTCGGAATTTCATATTCTGTTCAATTCACAATCCCTGCCAGACAAGTAGCTTGAAAAATGCTTCAGTCTTGCTCTTTCTGCAATTTCTTCCTTAATATTAACACTTAAGTTTCCCAAACTTAAGGCAACAAGGCAGCTACAGATGTTCGTGTTTCAAAATCCTGAATATTCTTTCTTAATATGCTTGACTACACATTCAAATTTTGGGTCAGAAAATTTGTTAGAACGAAAGCTGTTTTAAAACAAGTTCAGAAGAATTTAATACATTTAAAGTTAAAAACAAATTGCAGTTCATGAGCACTGGTGTCACTACTTTTCCTGTAATAAGTATTTGCAAATACCTCTTCACAGAGAGATTTGAAAAACTTTCTCGGCTTTACTGGTTTTCACCTCCCTAACTACAGATCACTATGGACCCTTGGATAGGATTCAGCTAAAATACTACAGAAATAGAGAATTCGTTTCACTGTATAAATAAGTAATATAAGACATTCACAAAAAATGAAACCAAGTTTAGCATTCGCAGACAATACAACAGAAGTGAAAAGATCCAACGTGTAGAGACATATTATAAAAAGTTATTTAATCTATTTTGTCAGCACAACTATACCCCCCTTTTGGTCAAATCTGTTTGGTAACCTTGCACTGCATAAAACAGTACTGCAGTTTGAGATGAATCCAACAGCTCTTAACACTATATAAAATCACTTTTGTTTGCTTTTTCTTTTAACTTAGGCCAAGGAGCTGAAAGGTCAGTTCTGGCTATAGGATTGAACTTGTATAAAGCTGTTTCTTTGTTTTAAGTTTACCCAGAGTGGAGGGATGAGTTGGTGGGTGAGCTGCAGGAAAAGTTGTGGGATGAGCTGCAACAGGAGGATGCTGTACTGCTCCAGGTCCCTGCCCTGTAGTTGCATTCCCTCCTCCTTGTGACATGCTGCTCTGTGACTCATTAATAGTTGCATTATTACTTGTGCAAGAAGCTCCACCTCCAGCATCTGAATCTTCAATGTTTCCACCACTATTGCAGCCAGCTCCACAGCCTTTCCTTAGTCTGGAAACGTAATACAATTGATACATTAAGTCAGGCCTCCTAATATCAGGATTATATGAAATGTCTCATGACAAGCAAAAAGCTTGACTAAGCACAATCCACAGTACTCCCCAAAATCAGATAAAACCTGACTTTATTTTTTCAGAATATGCTTTGCAAATATAAATGCTGCTTTCTAAGAGATTGCAATTTTCTTCACGACAGCTATCCCGTAACAGGGATGACAAGTCATATGCTCATAGAAGATAGCTTTTTAAAAATTATCCCACCTCTGAAGTACAATAAAGTGAAACAATTCTAAATCTCAAGTGTTGGTAGAACATCCCCATTATTTTGTAACAGTTTAGTAAAATTTATGCTACTTAACACACTGGTCATGCATACTGTTATACTGCAAAAGCTTCAGTCTACTCGGAATAGCAAGAAAAGAATGTTTGCTGGATTTTTTTAAAATGTATTCGCTTTCCGTTACCTTCATAAATGCACTCACAACTGTTTGAAGCACATTTTGAACATTCAGACAGTAGGTTAGCCAACATTTCCCAGAATACATAACTGCACAGTTTTTTAACACTGTTTACACTAAAAAACTTCAGATGGACACAAAAAACGCAGCACATTTCCTCCTCCCTTCAATTCCTACTTTTCGGTTTTCTTTTCTTTCTGTTGCACTCAAATACACTGACCAGTCCTTTCCAATTTTGTTTGCCTCAGGATCCAGAATCCTGAAGCTATATACACACCTTGGATCCAAATACTTGCTGTGTCATAGTTTCACCTGTTATTCTATTGAGTCTGACAAGCTGATGGTGACAGGAGACAAACACCTCTACAGTAAATGTGGCATACTCTGAGGTGAAGCAGCACGTTCTGTTTTGATGTGCCGTAGATGTCTAAGTTAAATATGACTATCAGAACAGCTACAGGACTGTTCAGACTATGGCACTAGCTCCTGGGAGTGGTAAGAACTGGGATGCACATTTCTGAATGCCACACATAGCTGCCACTGTTGCTTTTGGAGTCACAGTCAGTGGCCAGAAATGCAGTGAAAGTTCTGTGGCCTATAAAACACAGCATGGCAACATTTAGTACTGAATTACTCAGGGGTCATGTGGTGAAATGATTATATTATTACCGTTCCAGTTATTTGTTCTGGCTCTGACATTTGGGGTTATTTGTAAGTACTCATGAGATTTTGAACAACAGCTAAAGCTTGTGTTACTATGCATGAGCATACCCTAACAACATTAATATTGGCACTTTCATGTTAAATATGTGCCAGACAGGAACCCTACCAAATAGTCCTGATTCTATAAAGATAGTATTTTAGACTGCAAAAGCAACGGTACTGAAAAAAATAGTACAGAAGTTGCATTGTCTCTCATTATCAGACCTAATGTTCGAACTGAAGTCATGATTCTTGCATCTAGACTTTGTCTTCTTTCCTCTGATCTCTATTTACATAGTTTGTGGTCTCAGCATTGAAGATTAATCCTGTAACAAAGCAGTTGCTACATGCTACTGATGTGCCCAAAGTAAAACTCAAGGTGCGTTAATTTTTATGGGACTGACTCTTATAAATTATGCTGTGTTGGGCCTGTTGTACAGAACTAGTTAGTGGAATATGAGAGCATGAACACATACTAATGAGAACTCATTTCCTCAGCTCACCTGTGCCATGTAGACACTACGAAGTTTCTGATGTTTCCTAAGCTGATGGCTCCCCCAAGAATGTCCTTTAGCTGTTCATGACTATCTGAATAAGAAGTAGTCAGCGGTGAGACATAGATTGGGTATCCAATTGGCTGGTCACAAGAGGAGTTAATCATGTTCCTCAGAGCTTGTTTAGCGTTTTGGATACTTCCTCTCTCCGGATTACGATTACGCAGGAAGACAAGCTCCTGCTGTTGTCCTGCCCACAGGCCACGCACACACTCCTTATTCACCTGCAAAAGCCAAGTAGAGAGAGGCTGTGTCAGAAAGTAAAGCAATGAGAGCATTGGTGACTGCTGTGCTATACCAAAGCCTTCCTGAGCATATGCAATATTGCCCTGCAGAACGGCAAGCATGCATATGCACTTCTTTAACAGGCTGAACTTAGGGACACAGGCTGCAACAATGACAATAAAGCATGGGATGAGAAATAAGAATGGGATGAGAAATAAGATATTTTAAGTCAGAAGGAACTGATTTCCTGATATAGTACTTGCACTGCATGAGAAGAAGCAGCCTTAGCAATAATAAAACAATAAAGATTTCAGTTCAAGTAGCAGTTTGGTACAGTTATTAAAACACACTCCAACATACTGTCCCACTGTGAAACGTGCACAAAGCTTACCTTAATGACCCTGAAACTGAGATACCGCTTATTTAGCATAATGATTTTATATTCATTGGTGCCATCGTCCATCACGTGACGCAGAGCAAGAAGGGACGGAGAATTGGAAAGAACTGCACTCCGCCAAGCAGGGTCTCCTTCATGTGCTATAACTAGATTTTCTTCGTGGGTTGTTATAGCTTCATAAAGGACAGAAGGATCATCATATTCATCTGGAGAAGTGAAGTGATCCTGTTTCCAAGAATACATGTTCAATAAGATATGATTAGCGTTTCAGTATAAACCCCAAACATTTCAAACTCTTGAAATGATCAGTGCATTACAAAAGTTAGTCATCAAAAATACTGAATACCTACTTTAGAACATTAAAGATAACCTCTTTTCCAACAGATTGGTTCTGTTTGCTTGTTTACTTCTTTTTTTAACTTAAAACCAAAATGATCAGAAGCACCTGCCTATCACTGATTCAAGTAAATTTCTAGGTGAATTTTACACTAGATTTGTATTTATTTATATTGCTTACAGAAGCATTTTAGTTTTAGCTTCTTTTCTTACTCGTAAGCCTTCAACTGTAAAACACACTGAAGTAAAACACTGATTATTCATCGAGACTGCATTATATGAAGAGAGCAACAGGAAGAAAAACAATATTTACTATTAAAAAGTTTGCATGGATGCTTGATGACAAACTATTTCAGCATCAGGTACTATCAAGACAACTTACATGACTACCAGTCAAATAGAGACACAACATCTACAAGTTCAATTCAGTATTAGGTCACATTACTTTCTGGTTAAAAAAGGATTGTGGTTAATAGCCAAATTTCCAACACCAGCTGAAGCCTGGATATGCTACTGCACTGCAAGTGAATAAAAACTTTTCACAGATTATTACAATAATGTTCAGAAAAACAACAATTTTTTTTAATTGTTAGAGTGATCTTTATTTTTCTCCCTTTTCATTCCCTGACTTAATTCAAGCCCATTCTGCACAGTAACCCTCTGAGAACACTCCAGAGCCGTTGAAGTGGTACTTCTGCTGGTTTCAACAATGATTTTGTAATTATTCTGCTTTGCTACCTGTAGTCCTAACATACACATTCTGCTAAATTCAGAGTTTGTTACATGAAAGAGTTGATTCAATCGCTGCTAGCTTTGGGGGACTTCTAGAGTCTGCGATGAAGGCAATAAAAGAACCTTTCATAATAATTTTAAAAGTGCAATTAAGATTTGCCTTTGATTTGCCTATGATTCTCAAGCAATCTATTTTTCTAGAGTACCAATACTTTTCCTTCCTTACAGAGTGCTTATCACTAAGTACATGCTTTCCTGTACTTGCTGTGCACATTCACTGGACAGAATTAGAGATTGTTCATCTTCACCCTCACTTCACTATAAAGACCAACTCTAATTTCAGCTTATTGCAAAGCAGCCTTCTTATTCTCACCTGAAACCTGTGATTACAACACTTCAAAGCAAAAAGAACAAGAAAAACAACTCCCATTGGAGGAGAGGGCTGTGCAGCTTTGAATGCATGATAACCTTTTAAGCCAATTACACATGTGTAGAGAGGGAAGAGAGAAGGAAAATATCAGAGAAGTTGTTCATAAGGGAAATGCCTCTAGATAGGTATGCAACAAGGCTTGACATGTTCTCTGATCTACATTTAGTGTAATTTTCAAGCTCTGAGCATAAACAGTATTCCCTCTTCCTCTGTATCAACTTCCACAAGAGTTATAATAAATCAAAGGACAACACATGATATTTCCTCGTTTTCAGCTATCAATCTCTATCACATGCCTTTTATTATCATCCTCTTTTTTCTCTCTCCCAGTCACTTATTTTTAAAAGAACAAATGCACAGAAATAAAAAGAACTGGACACATCTTTCTGTGTAATCTCTTACCTGATGTAACTTAAGTGACATCCGAATTCCAGGAACCACTACTTTCCTCAGCAATTCCATGTCAGCAAAGATCCATTCATCTCTAATCGAAGATATACGGAAGTCACCCTTAAACAGGGCATGCAGGCCATACAAGAAGGATTCCAGATTACTGTTGAGGGGAAAACATAATGAAGAAAACAGCCCAGATATTAACAGAAATACAAGCATATCCACAGTTATCATCACTGAAAAGAACAGAAAATATTGAGCTGTACAGAAGGGCACACAATTCCTCTCCATAAAGATAAGCTACAGAATAAGACAGGGAGAAGAGAACATGAGCAAATATGTGCATATAAACAAAACCTGGACATCAGATGTCTACATGCTCTGAACAGGTAATGAACAAGCCATACGCAACAGACTGTTTACATGGACTAAAAGAAACAGGAACACCATAAGGATTGCCTGACTTCATGTTGAAGATTTTAAAAGAGAAAACTTTTCAAGGTATATAACATATTGGAGGATATGTAACTTCAGTTGTGCATGCTTCAGTACAAAGTAAAAATCTTGTCAACTTTTCATGTTTAAAGGCATTGTTTTCAATTACTAACTAAAGAGTAAAAAATCAAATATGCACTGATCACTCTTGCAACTGCATATTTGCAAGACTTTCAGGAGGCAATTGGTGGGTACTTAGAAGAATTAGTCAACAGTTGCCCTAAAAGTGAAGTAGAACAATCAGCACCCAGCTGACCAACAGCGCCTGCATCTGATTATGCTTTTTATTTTCTTTTTAAACCACCATCTTGTGATTTCCTGAAACATTTAACTATATTTTACATTGGATTTCTAGAGCTGAAGCTGTCAGTCTGCAAGAAAGAGGTTGCCATATCACAACAGAGTTGAGGTGAAGGAGAGTTGTACAAAACACAACTGCTTGCCACAGAGCCAGCTAAACTGTGAAACTTATCATAACAGTCTGATCTAACATCCACCAAGATATGAGTTCTCCATTTTAAGAAACTTCCCTCTTCTTCCCCTTATTTCCATATAGGGCACCTACTTGGTGCAGGAAATGGAGCTTACTTTTAGAACTTAATCCGCTCTTGGCTTTTTTTTCCCCATCAGTTATAACTGGTCCTTACCCATACCAGAATTCTCATCTTGCATTAGTTCAATAAGACAAGATGCTCAGATTCAAGTTCTCCCTCGTTTGCTTTTCTTTGGTTATGTTTCATTGGCTGTTGTAATGAAGACAAGTTACACAGCAAATCTGTCCAGTTTAAGGGAAGACAACATTAATTATCCATTTCTTTTATGAAAAGGAACTCATCCTAACACCTAATCTAGGAACTCAGAGGGATTTTGAGGATGGGAAGCTTACAACAACAGTATTTTATTACCTAGACATATGATGTGAAGCTGTTCCCAATGCTCTCCGCCCCAGAACACACAGTCCATAACACAATGTCACTAGGGGTGAGTCTTTACTTGAATCCAGTGGCTTATAATAACAAAAGAGAAAATAGTAAGTCAGGTGAATGGAGTAAGGAAATCACCACTGAAAAAGACAATTCTGCCAGAAGGAGTAAAAGACCCAAACGTGTAATGGTTCACAAACTCAAGTGTGCATAGGTACCCACTGCACCAGTTACTCTTAAAAAACCAATTCTGTTTGAAACTCTGACCAAGAGTTTTGCAAGTACGTAAGACTACTTGTAAAGGCAAACACACATACACTATTATTTGAAAGAAGACAAACTGTAAGCTGAACAGATGTATGGTACATTCCTCATGGATACTGTGTTATCTTGTAAGCAAACTGTTGATTAGCAAAATTATGGGGTTTAGACAAAAATATTTTTACTGAATACAGTGGATTCTAACTGACTAGGACTATTTAATTCTGATTTAACCAAAAACTTCCCTGGACTACAGTTTTAGTCTGGAAAAACTTGCCCTCAGTTCAAAGCCAGTAGTAGCTGTACAGTGTATATTATGCCCTAGAAAATGGCATCATTAAATTAAATGATTAAATCTCATTTTCAATACATACACAAAATCTCTCATGACTTGAATGGAAACAATTTCCTTTGGCTGTTGTTTGTCATTTGACCACAGGACACTAAGTCTTACACCTGTGAAAATGGGCTTCTTACTGATCTTTTACCTCCAAAGCAAAACTGAACTCTTAAGTCTTGGATCCTTCGTTAAACACCTAAATTCCAATTGTATTCCTGTCTCTTTAAGATCAATTAATTTCTGCTTATTCTCAAAAGGCAACACTAATTAGACTAGACCACACACAGTTATTTTGTAAACAGTAAGAAGTCAAGGCATTCCTCTACAACCATACTTCTATTTAAAAGGTGGAAAGATTTTGGAGAGAAGAAAAGGTTGAATATAGGATGATAATTTTCACAAGCCAACAACTCCAGCGGTCCAAAGTAAAACAGTACAGTATGATCAATGAGAAAGAAGCAGTCAGTCTTATAAACTGGTAACAGGTATTTGGGGTTTTATGGGGTTTTGTTTTGCTTTGGCACTTTTTTGTTTAAGTTAGGCTTGATTTGTGAACACTGACTTCTAAGCATAAAACATCAATTCTGTAAGCATACTGTTTTGTATGTAGATAAATGCCTAAGATTCAACTGATTCATCTGAGCTGGCAAACAAAATTCATTAACTGGTTACACCATAAGTTACTTACAGAATTTATTAAATTCTCAAACGTAGAAGACCAAAACCATTTCAATGAAAATTGGATTATACATATTTATTTTAAAAATCAGCATTGAACCAGCCAGTAAGTCAAGCCAATGGGAAAAAAAGAGACCATCCCAGAATAGTGAATGGCTTTCCTCACATGTCCATACTTACCTTTTCTCTTCGAGAGCAGCAATATTCTATCCAGTTCAAATATATCATACAGAAGCTCTCTCTTGAGATCCCTGCCAGACGATGGTCATAATCCTCATCAATATTGGGGTTAAACGTTGGGTCTACATCAACATAATTGCGGTCTGTGCACAACCGCAGACCTTCCTGCATTGTCTCGTTAGCTAACCATTCCTCTAGCTTGGGGGATGTCGTGACATAATAGATGATTCCCTGAAACAGTAGTAGTTAAGAATATGAGTCATTGCAATTAAAAAACCCAGTCAGTAATCTTGATTGTTTCAAATTATTTGCATTATTTTCCTGGCAACAAACAAAACTGACATACAGTAGTATTTATTTAGCTCACAGGTGCAACATATTTGCACAGAAAATACAGGTGGTATACAGGAGTATTTTTCAAAGATTGTCAAGATTTCTGAAGCCTACACTGAAGAAATAAGGAAAGGAAAAGAGGATGGGACAGGACTGGCACTACAATTTTTGCAGAAGACAGAAATTTTTACCTAGTTAACATGAAGGATTAGATATTAAATTTCTAAAGAACTCTAAATAAAATAGTGCTAAAACACAAAACATTTTAAGACCCTTGTGCTGCGGAACACAACAACTTGTGTGTGTATGAGAGTAAGTATCTTGGAAATATTTTAACCTGAAAATTTTCAGCTCTCTGAAAGAGAGTAGCTTATGAAAGATCTCAATTAGTACACTGATTATCTGAAGGGATCTGAGGTCTGGAGTCCTCTTACAACTGCAGGCCAGGACTTTCTTCCTTTTTTAAGACTCAAAGATGGGTTTGGACAGCTTATAAGGACTGAAGAGCCTGGCTTTCCCTAAGAGAAACAGACTATTTAACCTTTCATTTACAACACAGCTATTATATTTGGGTTATAGTTTTCAAGTTTCTATTCCAGCTTCAGCTAGGAATTATCCTCTCTCTGATCTAGACTACAGGGTCGTTGTCCTACTCATGCACCATCTGACTCACCATCAGTATAACAAACCCTGTCCTCCTTTAAAGAAGGTGTTCATACATCTCTAATTATCATCACATTCTATGATCCTCATATGACAGACATGAGAAGTTCAAGACATTAAGCAGTTTCCAGCCTATTTTCCCCTGAGGGTCATACTGATCTGAATCGTACCTTCACATAGTAAGTAGTGAGAATTTTCCGGAGATCAAAGACTTGAAGCATGGAAGCTGCACTGTTGTCAGTGATGCTGTAACCCTCCAGAACATACTTTGTCACAAGCACTTCCCAAGCCAGCCAACGCTGCCCAAAGGCAGCATTAAAGGAAAGCATGTGAGGAAGGTGGCCTGGTTCACAGCAACAAAAACCTTCATCTTCCTCTACACCTTCAGTGATGGCCTCTACCTCTCGTTGCTGACAGTAAGTTCCTTAGGAGAAAACAGAGAAAAGAATAAAGCACTGAAAGCTTTGTATGATTGCTTTAATGTGAACTTGTGTTTAAGAGTTTAAAATTCAACCCATTTCCAATTACATTTTTTAACACTAAGTGAACTATCTGCCAATGAACACAAAAGATTTGGATAGCTTAATTTATCACTCTAGGATCACATCTGACTTGAGTTTCTCTGAGAAGTAACTATGGCAGGCATGTTGTACTAAAATGGAAAGACAAACTTTGTATCAAGTGATAGGAGCATTAAGAGGCCCTGCAGCCCATTTTCAAAGAAATTAATTTACAGGATGGAACTGAAAATTACTTTTGTTTCTAAAGAAGAAGACAACTTTTTAGTACAGACAGTTAAGGAAGTGTAAGACACTCACCTCTGAATTCAAGCCCCCTCAGCTGGAAGGTGACCAAGCCATTTCCTATCTCTATAAGGTGTACTAGTGCATTGAGGTAGTCAGAGGCTAGGATGAAGCAGTCCCCAGTACTATAGTTTCCCCAGCGACCCAACAACAAGTCTCCACATAAGCTGTGCTGAAGGGAACGGGTTAAATGTTCATAGAAGATAGAATTCAGGTTGTTATCATCTGAACCTGCAGGAAGATTCAATTTGGGTTATCTGAATCTGTAGAAAAACATCAAGCTTGAATGTCAATTATCACTTCACACTGAACCCTGAAAAACTAACCCCAAAAAAACTCCAAATCAACCACCAAAATCAGACTAGGAAAGCTACCTGGATTCCGATCAAGCTGCGAAGCCAGTCTAGTATTTGAATGATCCACACGCTTCGTGCTGAAAAGAATAAAATAAAGCATAATTAATACAAAATATATTACTGTAAGAAAATCTAAGGAAAGAAACTACTAATATAAAATCTGTTAAAGAATATTCCCACTGAAATAGTTTCAAAAAGTTATTTTAAAATAATTTTATATGCAAATTTTTTGCTCTTCTCATATATAAAAGTATTTTCTGCTTGTGATAGCATTGTAGTACTTAATAAATTTTGTCCACAGCAGATAGCCATAGAATAATCTTTAACTTTAGATTTAAGTGCATATATTTTCTTAGATAGATATAAAGCTTTAGGCGTGAGAAATAAACTTTAAAACAATTAAATTAGCACAGATAACATTCCAGTAGACTTTACTGAAAGAGCAATTTCATTGTCTGAAGTTACAACCATAACTCTTTAATCTAAGATTTGGAACACTGTATTTAAACTGTTCTAATGTTATAAGGGAAATAATAACTACCAGAAATATCCACTCATCTTGCCCTATACTGCTACTCTATCAACACTAGTGAACTTCAGAGAAATAAAACAAAAGGAGGTATAACCTGAAATGAAGATTCTTTTACTACTGATCCCACCTTGATCAAAAAATATTTACTTTAAAAGATTTTTATATTGAGTTTAGGCAGTTTTGCTGTAAGCTAAGCAATAATGAACACAGGTAAAATACACTTATGAACTGCTCCTCCAAACCTTTTTATACATAAATCCACTACCTGATTAAAACTGCATTTCACAATAACATAATTTTTATGTTTAAAAATCACCAGGATAGCATACATCTAAGTAGACATTATTTCAAGCAGCTGAAGCTTGAAACGTTCCTAATGCAAAAACCAGCTACTACAGTATTTCAGAAATAAGTTAATTGAAAGCTTTCAGTACTATACACTAGTGTTGTCTGAGGAAAAACATAGCAGAATAGCCAACAAAACCACAAAACCAACACATTTCGACATATTTACATGATTAAAAACAAATGTCACAAACTTTAAAGATCTGATTTCACCTACTTGTAATCTCTTTCCCAGAATTTGACAGGCCTGGCATATGAAGTGATGAATATTGCACTTCCCAGAAAAGGATTCAGTGGAGTAGAGAAGAAAGCTGACACAGCTGCTTGGACAAACAACATGGCAGAATCTGTAGGATAAGAGAATTAAGGAAAGCAAAGCAAAAACTATGGGGTTTTTTAAGCTCCTGGAATATTATCCGATATAGACAGCAACACCAATTAAGAACAAAACAAGATCTCTACAAATTTCTATGCAGCAAAGTGCCTTTGCAGTATCTCCACCAATTAGGAGATTATTTTTGTTTTTAAAAACTGAAATAGATGAGAATTTGGTGCTAGACATGGTAGTCATTCAAAAATTCTATCCAGCATACTAACTGAACAGTCCATTCCGACAGGTCTACAGAAATTTAAAATGCAAAAGTCAAGAACTAAAACCATAGTGACTCTCATAAAAGGGAATGACTGTGAGAAGAAAAGCTGTGTCATTTTCAGAATGGATTCTGCTCCGTCCTTCTGTCATGCCAGCATTCTTTCATGCCAGCATTCTATTCCTACTTTATCTGCTACTGTATCATTATAGCACTGTAACAAGGCAGAAAGTGTGCACAGTTTTTTCATAAATGCTCACTAGACAAGCCTGTTCCTTCAGTAGGTTTACCCAATAATACATAATCCATTATAACACATTATTCAGAAGTTATAAATACACAACTTCAGGAGAAAGCCTGCATTTTCAAAGGATACGTGGCACAGCAAAGGGCTGGGCAAAAGCATGGAAGGCAGATCCCCAGGTGATCTGCCATGGAGCAATGTAGGTATATACAAATCTCAATTTATAAAAGAGTTCCCAAAGCTACAGGAAAAAAAAAGAGAAAAACAATTCAGCAATTTAGCCAAGAATCAATATGCTTTGCAGTACACAAACATCCTGAGGAATTTACTGGTCATCCTAGAGTTCTTACTGGTTCTACCAGAAGCCTTCAGACTTAGGAAAGGGATATAATTACAAAAGCAAGTAACATAATATGTTTCATTGTTCTACTAACAGAAACTCAGGAGATGTTTAGAAAGTTAAATATGGTTTCTCAAGCAAACAAAAATGCTTTGGCAAGGAGAAGTCTTAGCTGCCTTACAGCATATTAATTACAGTACAAGTAAGACTGAGGATCTGCAAGATTACCTATCAGCTAGGACTATCTGTTTTCCTTTTTGGATAACCTGAAACACCTAGGAATAGAGTTGAAGTTACCTTGCTGAAGAGTATGGACATGAAGAAGAGATCTAGCAGCATGGTCTCAGTAAAACTTTTGTAATCAAAAGTAAAGAAGAGCACTGTGAAAATAACAGTGACATACTGGCACGTTGGGCTACTGAATGATGAACGCAGTAACTTCAAGCCAGCTATTGTGATCATTAAAGCACCCAACCTGTGTAAGAAATTCACACAAAACAGTTACTATCTGCTGTCCAAAAGGGGTTTAAAGACCACATAAGTTGTTGCTGTCATGAAATGCCAATCTCTTCAAACTCAAGTTTGCTTTTGGAACTGGGGGGTTGTTGGTTTGTTGGCTTTTTAAAAGACAACTTTGGATTCGGGCTTTTTTTAAAGAGGTTACTAAGTCTTTTTATCAGTATTCTCAAGTCCATCAATGTTCCGAGGATGAGCATTATTTGTAAGAGTACCACTAGCAAAAAAAAAATTAAGAGATGAAATATCCTTGTATTCTGAAGAGAAATTTGGTCTTTAATTTAGGTTATGAATACTGAAATGCAAAAATGCTACATTAATCATCAAGAGAACGTTAATGAACACTGAGTTATAATTTCCTGCATGACTCTACTACTAGTAGCTCTACTACTAGTAGTAAAAACTACTGCTCTAGTTTTTATTGGGGGAACTGCAATTTCATTCTTTTTCGAGATAGTAACTGACAGATCAAAGGGTTATAAAAATTAAGTTAGAGTAATATAATGGCAATATTCCTCCCAAAGGTCTTGTAGTGACAGCTATAATGAATCCAAGGTAAGAACTTATTAGATATAGGGATTAAAATTAAAAAAACCAACCCTCCACCCTCTCCCAAAAAAATCTAATATTCAGTCCCCCACCTTCCCACAATCCATATTCCATTTTATTTCAAGATTCATGTTCTCTTTTGTTCTAACTCAACAGAACTTCAAATACAAAAAAGCCACCTGGTTACTGTTTCTTGAAGGCTAAAAATTGCAGGGCCTATTACTGAACTCTCATTTGCTGAAACAGTCAGATATAGTGCTCAAGGGATTATAACAAAGGCTCAATTTAAGAAGTGGTGTGCAATTCCATCCGGATATGGATTATACTTAGGGGCTAGAAGGCCTGGGGAATTCCTTGATGAGAGACAAAAGCTGTAGAGGGGCTGTAAGCTGGCACACCAACTTGGGGAACAAGTCTGAAATTTACACCTGATAAAATACCAGAACAAATCACCACTATCTTGAGCTTGAGTCTGGATAATCATATTACAGACTCTGAAGATAAACACAGAAACTCTGTTATCACACTATTAGGTAACTCTACAACCTGCAATCTTTACAGTATGTACTATGAATTGAATGATTTATCTTTGTGGGTATTTTTAGTTTAATACTGTAATACTCGGTTCAGTTTAAGTCAGCAAGGTGACTTGGCTTTATAAGGGCTTTTACATAAAGAAAAGCTTTATTTATTCCTTGCCTTAGTCTTAAGACAATAGCATTAACTGTCTTCCCATTGAGACCAGAACTCACTATTTAATTTTCCACCACAGCAGACATACTCAAGATTACTTGATCTCCTTTTCTACTTACTCAGTATCCAGTTTCTTTGGACTAGCAATATTCTTAGCGCTGCTACTAAGCTCATTGAGGACTATGAGTGGATAGATAACATTCTTCTCTACAAAAAGGAGCCAAATGTGAAGTTTCTCAAACCACATAACATGCGCAGCATCTATCAAGATACATTAAAAAGAAAAAATCAGATAGCACTGTCAAATCACATTCTAACAGAATGAAGACTCTTGATCCAAATAGTTTGTGGAGCCAAACATTAACTGTATTCTCACACCAGATTTTCGCAGTTTTATTTAACCAAAAAAAAGAGAAGAGTTTTTGCACTGTTCATATAACAATAGAACAGTTCACAACCTACTTGCTTACTGCACATGGAAGGAAACAAACTGGGTTGCCACCTTTTCAATGATTTCAACATTGCTACTGATGAAGTTGTTTGACATTATGTACTTTAACTCATGTAAAAGGATGGTTTTCCAACTATATTCAATCTGAAAGACTTTTGGTTTACAACTCTGCAATACAGAAGAGCCTACATAATCTGTCAACACAAATGTCTGTGACTTGAGAACTTCTTTTAAACTTCAAGAATTGCAAAGTACGTTTCAAGTTAATGCAAATTAAAATAAGAAAATGTATTCTACAATATAGCGTAGAAGAACCTATGTCAAAAGTTATGTTAAACATTGATGCATATATTGATGCATACATAAAGGGTTAAGGCATACTTGAAAAGAGGCTATGAACGACTGCACATGTCTACAAGAACCCCAGCAAGAACTGAAGCTCCTTTTCTACAACAGAAGTCATAAGGACTATTAGTCAGTGACATGGCATGAATTCTTTAAGTTACAGGGACCAAACTGGAAAATGCTACAAACTCACATTTAACATTACTGGCTATGACTTCCATTTTTCCTGAAAACACTACCACATCTGGAAATACTTAAGCCACGTATCAGGAAAAGGGCACCAACTATAGCTTCTCTAGTTTTATAGATTAAAAATTTAAGGCATACAATAGCCCTTTTCACTTCTTCCAAATAAAGTTCAACATCATACTACAATGGCTATTCATATTTATCTTTACATCCAGTCACTGGAAAGAAATCCCACAATTTAGTCATCAATGAAAAGACCACACTGCATTGCTGCTACAAAGTTTGAAAGTTTGTGAATCAATTCTGATAATTCTCTTCTTCTGAGGAAATACCTAATGAAACACAGTCAATCTTTATGAAAAATTCTTGAAGCAATAATTAACACAAACTTGGTCACTTAAGATTCTGAAGACTGTGTTTTAGTGGAACTGCTCTGGGATAATGTTAGCACATGTATTACCATCATCAGCTAAGAGATACATAAAACGTCATGGAACTGAGAAAGTAAGACATTTATAGATTAGATATAATTAAAAACTCTGGTGGTAAGAGTAATAAAGAGAAGAAATTAAGTTTATTAAAAGGTCAGCAACTACAGCAAGTTCAGTAAAGTGTTATGAATGATACTTACTTCGGACTTCAAACTGATGGTATTCCTTGGTTTTCAGCAGCGGGTGAGAAAAGCAATGCCAAGGAAGTTGCTTTCGGAGTTGAGGCAGAACATAATGGGTCACAAAGCCCACCGTACCCACCAATGCATAAAGAACATAACTTAAAATAGGCTAAAAAAAAACAATTGAAGAAATTAAGGTTTGTTTTTTATAAACAAAGTAATACACTAACAACGTAATACTTTTTCCAGCATCTAGGCAAGTGCTCCTGTAACACTAAGTTGGGAATTTATTTATTCATGGAAGACTGTACTACTAACTTTAAGATAAAACAAGAAAACCTGCAAGAAAAAAACTCTGTATCTAGCAAACTTTCATTGAGTTGAAATGTATTTTAAAGTAAAAATAGTACACCAATCTTCTTTCATAGTCCATTGCTTCTGACCCATATGCATTTCATTTTAAAAAGGTATTATTCTCTAAAGGCTGAACCCAATTTACATTTCCGTCTGCTGGATAAAAGGAGGTATAAGCATAAGCAAAAACAAATCATTAATTTCATATTCTCCTGAGAAAGTAAGAAGCCTCCCACAAGACCAAACCCTTCCACAGAAGTCACAAAATACTGCAATATTAACATGGTATGAAGGCTGGATTTCACAGTAATGCTTTCCATACATTAAAACTTTCTCAAAATTTCTAGATAAGTGATAGAAAAATTAGGATTGCATTGTCTTGTCATAAGCTCTTTCTGAATTCAGTGAAGCCTAAGTCTATTGAACTATACAACTGGTGAAAAACATGCAGCCAATTTTCTCAAACATGGGGGAATGCAACATTCCAGAGGAGTACTGAAATTCAACCATACAATAGAAGTTCCTTAGAAAACACAAGTACACCTGCTTAAATAGGGCACCTGACCTGAAAACATGCAGCTACCTAAATATATATGCTTTTTAAAATTAGTTTTTAACTTTAGGTAGTAGGAGGAGTATAAAATCATAAAAGAAATTTTCATTTGCCTGACATAAAGCTGTTCATAACCTAATCAATGCTTCCATTACAGGAATACCAAAATAAGAAACTCAGTAACTGCAGCTCTTTAGGTAAATGTTTAATTTAAATTCAAGCACAGGATCTAGTCCCATGTCATCATCAAGTAGGAGTCACATATGACATTAGTTAGTCCAGAATATAAGCAGAAACTAGGAAAGAACAGGGGAAGATGACTTTTTGAGCACATAAAAGTGAAGAACTTCAGTCATGTACTTATCACACTATATATTTAAAGACCATCTAAAACTAGTCAGGAGACTCAGTGGACTATCAAAATGAGCTTTATATCACAAAGTATTTGGATACAGAAGGCAAATAGAAGACATGAAGCAATACCTTACCTGTAAAACTGTAAATACTGTACTGACGTGAATTGCAAAATAGAGTACACCAATGACTATACACACAATCAGGTCAGACTGCAATCGTTCACTCTGCAGAGTCAAAATAAAACAATTTTAGAAAATATCAGCTTTAGTTGTCCTCTTAGAATCACTAAAGTTGGAAAAGACCTCCAAGATCATCAAGTCCAACCTTTAAATACCTCGTTAACATACATACACAGTAACACTGAAATTGATTAGAGATTTTCAAATTATGCCAGTGTTAATTACTTCCATTGAAGTTATCAGAAATTTCACAGGACAAATCTTACAGCTAAGAGCGTGAGTTTAACTAAGTTAGGTGCACATCAATAGCAGGGAAGGACAAATCAATACACCCAACATATTCTCTCTCTCCTTCTGGACCGTGAGGGGGTGTAATGATTGCCCCCCATAAAGCAACGATGAAAGAGATGGAAGGGACAATCAAAATTCCCCTTTATGATCTAAGAATTGCTTAAATCATGGGGCAATTAAGAGCTCTGGAAGAGTGCTGCCTTGGCAGAGCTATCAACCAGGGAAAACAATGAGGCTTTAACCCTTTATCCCCTCCCTTTCAGAAGGGTAAAGGATAGCTTTGGAATCCTTTGGAATGAGTTTGAATTTTCCATTACCTCTTAAAAACTGAAAACAAATCGTTGATAATAAGCAAAAAAAATAAAATTAGTAATGCCAGAGTCAGCCACAAGGGGGCAATATGTACTTATGGCAACTCTGCTATTTACAGCCCAGAAAATCATTGAAGGATTAACTACTCCAAAATTGGACAAATAATTACACAGAGCAACTACTGCTGCAAAGTTTTAACTTCCTGCGCTACAACTTACTTTTTTTTTAAATCAATTAGTCCTGACTTCAAAAATCACTGAAAAAAAGACTAGAATCAAAATCCTCAGCTCCCCTGCCCCCTTGGAGACTAAAACCAGTTTGAGAGCTAAAGAGGAGCTTGCAGCTCCTGTCAGTCTCTACTGTAGAACTGCAGTTTCTCTGCTCTAAATATTTATTTGCAGTTTCCAAATGCTGCACCTCATCATGTCTGTGCCTGTTGTATTACGAGAAACCCAGTTAAACTGTTCCTCCCCTACAGCCAAGCCCTACACAAAGCTAAGTGATTGTTCAACCTTCTTTTGTACAAATTAAACATACTAAGCTTCTTAAGTCTTTTATTTATTGCTACACTGTGTGAAAAAGGATAATGTTTAAATATTATTTCTATAAATACTTGGAGTGAATTGGTACTAAAATTTCAAAGTATGAGTCTAAGTAAATGGCACAGGTTACATCTGCCCCCAAAGAAATCAAACAACAAAACAACCGAAAACATTCAAAGCAAACCATAGAAAGCCCCACAACACTTTCCACCGTTTTTATTTTCCACTTCTGGAATAGCAAGCACAAAGCTCTTCCTCACATTATTAGAAATACTGGGTTAATATAGTTCTTGCCACAATTAACTCTTCTCCATTAACTCCTGCACAAAACTCAAGTATCATTTATTAATATTGATGAGCTCGAAGAAAATCCTCAATGATACTTCACTGAATTCATACTAGGGAATTCCAATTCTCTCATGCCTACTTCTAAATAACTTAAAATTGCAATATGAGCATTATACTCTTCTTATAGCACATCGGTTCACCTGCAGAGTTCAAGGAAATGCTCTGATATCCATCTAATAATCAGCACCATGGTGACAAGCGTGAGCTAAGCAAGACCCAGACTGATGCTATACAAACCAACATAAAGCAAATGCTTTAAATATAATAAAAAAAAAAAAATACCAAAACTAAAAAGTCTACTTACCACAGAATTTCTAAGCTTCTCAGGTAAAGGATCTTTTACTTCAGACAGAGGATCCTCAGGGTTTTTGTCTTCAGAATTAGGAAAAAATTTTGATTGCACTAAAGAGCTTAAGGGAAACCAAAAAAAAAAAAACAAACCACTGAAAAGCATGCATTGTTCAATGTGGTTTTAGAAGAATAATGGAGTCAGAAGTTCTATTACAAGCTGATCACAACAAAAATTAATTCTGGCATATTAATGCTTTCACATAGCTGAGCAAACTTACAGACATCTCATCTTCACAAAAGAATTAGTTCTCTTGCACAGAATGTGCACCATTGAAGAACAAGCAGCCAAATGTTCAAATAGCAGTTTCAGTAGAAGCAACAGCACTAACTGCACAAAAACTGAATTTTAAGTGAAGTTCTCAGCAGTCACGAAACAAAATTTGAATTCATAAATAACCAAACAGAAACGTGCAAAATTTAGAACTGGTCTATTTGTCAATACCAGTCAGAAAACCATTAATTCTTCGGTTTAATTCAAACTTCAACAGCAAAAAAACCAAAAAAATCTATACTACCCTGATTAATCACTCAATTACGCATTCTGACCAAACTACTAAATTCTCAGCAGGCCTTGATGACACTAATGCGCAAAAACTTTACACTTAAGCTTTTAGGAGAGACCATGTGGAGCATTATTAGCCACTACTAATTGTCCCTCGACCCCTCAGTGTGATTTTTCTTACAATACCCTATGTTGTGCAGAAGTATTATTTCATTTTACAGAGAAGGAAGATCACTACTGAACAAGCCCTAGATCTTCAAAGGAAAGTACATATTGCAATCTATTACAGTGCTTAACTAAGCCACATCTGGCTAAACAGGTGAAATCACAGGTCAAACATAAGCATCCAGGATTTAGTACTTGGAAAGAACAAAAGAACAAGTATCTAGGGACAAGGACCACATACCAACTGAGTAAAGCCAACTGAACTAAGAGTAACAAGAGGACAAGGTTTACTGGTCAACCCAAAGATAAGAATTTTCCTCTTGTCTGAACGAATCATTAATCTCCTTGTTCACAGGAGAGTTCTCTCACTATCTGACCCAGGCTACTATTTATCAAATTCATCCAACATTATGGTTACAATTAAGTCCAAGCTGAAGCTCCGCCTAACGCAGCCAGATATGTCGCTGAGCTTCTATTGGCTGTTCTGGGGGAGGTGTTTCTCCTACTGGAACTATTTTGATTTACGTGCATAATTATTAACTGAATCAGAAATACTCTCAGCATTAGATCAATACTCAGGAACAGCAACATGAATACCTGCTTCCCAATGCTAGATGGGAATGCTCATCACCAAAATAGATCCTTATTGTTTTGCATCTGAGATGAAATTATTTGTACAAGTGCTTTGAGCACACATTCAATATAAGAACAGATAAACAAATGAAATGAGAGAAACTGTTCAGAAAAACTCCCTGTGGACTGCAGTTTCAACTAGTGCCCTGAGTACGTCTTTAAATATAGGAAAGATACATGTTGTTCAGCACAAACCCACCAGCAGAAAGATGGCACCTGACTGATATTTTGGAGAACATCAGCAGGCAGCTATATCAGATTTTGGCATGTAAGTGACTTACTAGAAGCCATAAAGAAAGGTTGTTGTTACAGGAGGAACTAGGTGCAAAATCTGAGAATTTCTCTCTAACTACTGAACCAAGAACATACTATTTTGATTAATGTGGGTGACTACAAGTTCCAACAGTACCCATAACTAACATTATTAGTAGTTTTTCCTTGCAGTTTGCTTGTTCCTTGGGAAAGGGATACAAATTATCACTTACAAAAGTACAGAAGGGTCACTACTTTGTCTGCTGAGATGATACGATATTGCCACTAACAAACCACAAAATATGGAGAAGAGAACTGGAATATGCTGCCCATCCCAGGAATCCTGCAGACAGAAATAAAATATTAGTAAAAAGGAGAGAAGTATATACCACTTATCTGACCTACAAGAATTATGTATATCATAGTAAAGAGTATGAAAAATTTAACTACGAAGCCACAAAAATGAACCGCGACTTTTTATACAAAAATATTGCTCAATATTTACCTGTGTCTAACTATAGATCAGGAATTCTAACACAGTGTACATCCCTCAAGCCTACAGCACCTTAATCATTAAACAGTCATCATTTTTCATAACTCTTATGAATTTCCTGCATTCCTCGAGACCACAGGTTCTTAAGACTTACATTTAGTCAATTCTCAATTTTGAAAGTTACAAATGTTTTCACTCAGAATGTAATTTTTCCTAATTTGTTGAATGCAGATTAAACATTGGGTTTATTTTTGTTTTCATGATCTGTATTGGATCTGCAAAACAAGATAGTGATTCTTTGCTAAAGCTTGTTCATCTTAAACAGATGTGTTTACAAAAGGCTAATGAGACAAGTGTACAAATTCACGGAAAGCTAATGATGTTCTGCAGGTGACAGTATCATGGGATTATTTCCTCTAGGAACTTTCCACTCTCTGTGACAGAGGGGAAAAAAGCCAGTCAACTTTAAGTTGGATGGCACACATTTATTTTACAATTAATTGTAAAATAAGCATTTTTGATTACTGACACACCTGATGTGCACAAACAGAACCAACACCACACTACACACTGTTTTCTAACAGAAAGGTATTTCAAGCAAGGAAAACTGGGGTGGAGATAGTGGGTGTTCCCTTTGCTACCTTTCACATAGGCAC
The DNA here is from genome assembly GCF_009829145.1 of Chiroxiphia lanceolata. Classification (NCBI taxonomy): domain Eukaryota; kingdom Metazoa; phylum Chordata; class Aves; order Passeriformes; family Pipridae; genus Chiroxiphia; species Chiroxiphia lanceolata. The sequence continues at coordinate 29,322,955 of NC_045642.1, forward strand.
ACATCTTCACTTTGACACTACAAACTATTTTCTGGTTTCTTTTCAGGTAAATATTAATTTGAAGAGACTATTTCACTTTCGCAGCACCAGAAAAAAATACTAACATAAGCCATTTTGAGAGTTAATAAACAATACATGAAGACTCTGCTAGAAACAAGCCACTTCCTTTTTTTCCAAGAATCAGTGTAGAGTGGAACTTACGGTAAATGTCATGTATTTTTAACCAAAAAATAGCCTGTTACTGCAAGCACAAATCATGTACCTTTTAAAAAGCAAAAAAATCTGATTTGTTCCTGCATGGCATCTCCACAATTGACATCACAGCTGAGCAAGTATGGAACCCTAGCAAATCAGACTAATATTTCTAATTCAGTTTCTGCATACTTACATTATCTAATACAGAAGGAAGCAGAGAACAAAACCCAAAACATTAATATATACTGTGCATAAAATTTTGCTCACCTTCAGGGCACCATAGCACAGTCCATACAACAATGCTACTGCCACAATACTACAGATAAAACTGTAAAGTGCTGCAAGCAGGCTTGTGGTAGCTGCATATCACAGAAAAGAAAAAAACATTGTTATGTACTTAGGTCAGAATACAAAATACTTCAGTTTGCTTAAGAAGATATCAGCCCCCTTAATTGCAACATCCCTCTGATGAAAAAAGAATTAACAATCGAACCCTGCGCAACTACTTGTATTTTCCCCTACAAATGATTTTTATAAAAAGCATTTTATGTGGCTTTTTTTACCTCCTCATTTTTTTAACAACATTACCATTGTAATAAAATAGTTAAAAAGTGCACCAGAAACCAGCTGAGGAAGAAGGTATACTTTTTGACATAATTACTAGGACAGGAATTCTATTTCTCAATAGTCAATCAGAAGACCTTAAAACTTTTTAAAAATACAGTTAAGTATTCTGTGTTTAGAGGACAGGAGTACAAATAATGCAATTACTAAGTTTTTTAAGTAGCATACTAATCTTGGCTGCTCCAAGCCTCGTGCTTTTACCGCTGACAGAGAACACAACGCTCACCGTTGCCACCGAAGACATGGATGTCCAGCTGTTCACAGAGATACATCACAAATGTATTCACCTGAGGCAGGAGACCAATGAAGAATACTATAGGGAAACATAGTGTAAACACTACAAAAGAAAAAATAGTTGAAAAAGTGGTGAATATTAAAAATACATCATGATAAGTTCAGTTTAAGTTCTAGAGTAACACACACCATTTAACCCAACATCACCGAAGTACTTCTACTACAATTTCTAAGGAAAATATATATTATGTAACGTTCTCCTTCAGTGACTCAAAACTGACTGAATACACAGATTATATAGACCAACAGTCAGAAGATTTCTTGTACTTTTGTTTTAATTGCCGCAGAAATGGACACAGGCCCATTCAGGTTTTTCATTTTTATTTAACAAAGATCAGCCAGGAGTGTTTACAGACTAGATCTGTAAATTTTCACTCACTGTAAGTGAGGCTTATCTGCCTTAATTGCCTTACAGGAGCAAGCTAACACCAGCCACATTGATGTAAGAGAGGCCAAGCATTCCACCTCTGGGTTTTCTGCTACTAATAATGTTTGACATTTTACTCATTTTCTCACACCACTTCTGAAATTTCTGATCCTAAATGACTCTTATTTTAATGAAAACAGGTCACTGTATGAATCATGAAAACCTCTGCAAATTATAGGACTTCAGAACACAAAGATAAATGAATGTCAGTTAATATTGATACAGAAAATGGTATGTCCCAACCTGTACATACCATTTACCTTCCATTTTAAGGAATAAAAGATGCAAGAATAACAATCTCCTACACAAGTTCAGATATAATTCACATGCAGCAGCATTTCAGAAGTTCTAGGTTCTGAGGGACAGAAGGATCAAATAACGAAAACTGCCCTGGCAGACCAAGTCTGGAAGTTTAGGGAGAACTGTCTATAATCCTATTGACTTGTAGCCTGTGATCAAAAGAAGAAACTGATTTTGAAGTATCCTGTAAAGCATCACAGTCTTAAATTTAAGTTTCTAATTTTATATCTGCAGAATGGTTGGACACTGAAGGAATTAGAAATATCTACGGTCATAGATATTTCTATGAGTGAGATAGATACTGACAATCTGATTTTTTTCCCTATTCAGTGGTAAAGTTAAACAATGTAATTTAAAAACATGTAGGTTCCAGGCTTGGGAAAAACACTGAATTCTGCATTTTTTTACTGATACAAACTAGGAAATAAAAGACTACAGACCAGCTCCTCAGGACCCAAAGAAAATATTTTTTCAGAACTCAAGTCAAAATTTTATCTCAAATAATTACTAAAGGAAGCCTACACAGGAGGTAAATACAATGTTTTGTCACTGATAGGTTAAAAAGCTGTTTCCTGAAGGCCCGTAAATCGCACTATCTTGTGCCCATTGAAAAGAAAGTTACTAGATAGATGGGGAAAACACAATTTTTAGAGTACTCCAGCAAAAAGCTGCTATTTATGAGGTTTTTACAGTCCATAGCATATTTGTTCTGTAATGGGGACCACCTAGGTGAAAACAGAAAATAATTATTATAAATGTGGAGTATATTTAAAGCAATCGATCAAGTCCAATATTTAGGACACAAAAATATAAATTTATGCTAGTCCTCACTTGTCTGTTGGCAAGGATACAGCAATTATGTTGTTTACATTAAGTTTGCTGTGCCCTGCACCTGTGTTGTTCTAGTAGCTATGCCTGGGAACGGGGAAAAAGGCAGCTGAGATTTTTACTTTGTGCTAACAAAGTACGTTTGCTAGCAGCCAGCTTGCTTTGCGATCACAAAGCTTTCTGAACCAGTACTTCAGCAACATTAAGAGTTTCTCCAAAGGCAAGGGGATGCATGTGGGGGGGGGACGTACAGTGTAGGTTTTTATTTTGGTTTGGTTTTTTTTGGGGGAGGGGGGGTGTTTGAGGGGGTGAGGTGTGGGGTTTTTGTTTGTTTGGTGTTTTTTAAGAAGAGTGAGCCATTCTGGCAATCTGATTTTTTATGGGGAGAACTGCTAAGAAACATAAACCACATAAGCTGCTGCAAGATAGCCCAGCAGAAGAGTAAAACGTAAGGATCAAAAACCACTCAGAACTCTTGAACTAGGAGTTTCAAAAGCTAATCCCAAGATGGACATGGCCTGGTGAAGATGCCTCTACATCTTTTAAAACTGGTAAAGACTCTTAAGTACTTGTAAAAAGCAGCTCACTTTCATAATATGACACACTATTAACACATACATTATCTTATGGGGATGGGGGTATACATTACAGCAATGACTCCAGGTAGTAGGAAAGGGAAGAAAATACTTTCAAAATTGACAGAGCATAATCAAGAGAAATTAGGGGAGTTTTATATCTTGAATGAGTCAAAAGTATCTTCTGTCTTAACTTCTTTTTCTATCACAGACACAGAATGAGTATGCCAGTACATAAATAGAGCCAAAGAATCTGTTCAAAAGCACTTTTGAAAGTGTTGGGACAATACTCTGTTCATACATATGTGGCTTCGACATTTTCCCTCCGAACATTTAAATTCACATACACACTTATTAGCAGAAAGTTGAAGGGGGAAAAAGTATAAGGCATGAAATTCAGGATGTTCTTAAAATTAAGTAATAAAAACTAATACACAAAATGCTTAAGTCAATAATTCTTATTAATCAATTAAAATTTTAAAAAACCCACACCAAGTTTTCATTTTTCTTGGACAGAAAACTTTCAGCATGCAGTCATAACATTTAGCTGCTGGAGTCTTTCATGCACAGATACTTGGACACAACTGAAGAGCAACAGAATTCAATATGGATGAATTCTTACAGATTTTGTTACCCCTCCCAAAGTAGTGATTGACAAAAGATCACCCAAATAATTTTTCTCCACTGAAGTAATGTACGAAGTTCCCGTGATAAGATGACTTTCACATGTTTATGTCCTCTCTCTCCTTTTGATGGGCTCTGCCTGAGATTACACAGCTGTTATTATTTTCATAATTTTGTAAGTACAGAGGGGAAAGGATTGTTGGTTTGGGTTTTTTTTATGCTGTTTGGTTTTTGCATTGGGTTGGGGGGGGGTTAAATGCCAGCAGTATTGTGAATGCACTGTGCTGCTCAGAACATAATAAAAGTACCGCATACTGCCCAAAATTGTATTGCTGATAGGCCTGTTCTGAGAAGAGGCACATTAAATAAGATTTAGTCTGTCTAAAATGTGGTTGGTTTTTTTTAAATTGTGTCTGCACAATTTCTACCAAATTGCTAAATACAAATAACCTCATTTACAAGAACTCCTACTTATTTGCTACAAGCTCCTCCAGAGTGAATGTAAGAGTTCAAATCAAAATGGTTCTTTAACTACTGAGCAGCTAGGTCCAAGCAGGGTAACATATCCAGACTCAAGAAGAAAGTTTAGGGATGAGGGCTAAGACACTACATAATGAAAAATATCTGTGACACCACATTAGAGGACATCTCTGCCATTTGCTAGAGCAAATCTATAGAAGGCAGAAGTGTTCCCATTAAGTTCTACTGCTGTGAAGCAAACAATTCAAATCCATGAAAAAGCCACTCACCTATAACTAAGTCCCTGGCTGACAGCAGCAGTAATGGGTTGGTGAAAGCCATTCCATACAACCTGAATCTTGTTGTAGATATGTTTCTGCTGCCATAATCCAACAGCCAAATAAGACCACAACATAAACAGAAATATACAGGCCTACTATAGGCTATGATACGATTGTGACCCTGTTTAAAAAAAAACAAAACACAAAACCACCAACATTTGTTTATTATTAGAAGAAAAAGTAATTTTTACTCTTCTCCTACAGACAGCTTCAGAACCAAAATCACTGTTCATCAACTAATGTACTGTCACCTCAGCATAACCTACAGTTTTCTTCATAAAATCCTTAAAATCCTTGCAGTGATACCAGTCTGTCTTTTTTATGGCTTTGATATAAGAAAGACACAACATTCAGATTAAGTTAGACTAAGCTATATTTACTCTTAGCATAAAATACAACGAAGACTATGTTGCTTGCAGGACTAAATGCTAGAGAAGCTCTGACTAGGCTTTGCAAGCAAGAGAGAATAAATTCATTTTAAAGAAAAAGCAATTAAAGTTTATTACTCAGATACTCCTCCTGCTGGGGGGTGTGGAGGGAATCTCTATTTGTGTGTTTATAAAAACACAATCTCTTACGTAAAATAGTAAGAATTCCTTGCTGCAAAGGAATAATGCTTTTACATATTTTAAGACACACAAGGAATATTTTGTCTTGGCAATCTAGCACATGCACACAGAATATAAACCTATTGTGCAACACTAGCACATGAACATTTCCATGCCCAAACATTAATGCTACTAGAGCATGGCATACTCAGCTTATTATCACGAAAAAATAAAGCAGTGTGCACACTAGGACAGCTGAATGATCTACAAGACTAGAATAGAACATCAAAGCTGTGTCAGTTCTTGCCAGCAGAGCAAATTACAACATTAAGAACACTTCTCAGTATAATTGCTTGAATAATAAAGATTCATCAAAAACCTAACATGGCATGGCTCCAGAGCAAAACCTAGGCTCAAAACAGGGAAGACATGATTTTCTAAATACAAAGAGTATGACAGGGGGGAAACACAGTATCAGTTGCCTTCTCATACACTAAGGCAATTATAAGCCTTTCATGCCTTAGGAGAAGGCACATAAAAGAAATGCCAAAAAGATCAAACCCAAGTGATCAGTTCTCTGTAGAAGCTCTGCATCTGCAAGGTTAGTACAGTAGCACGTGCCCATGACTTACATGTCGAGGGGAAGAAGAATCTGGCTGAACACTCTGAAACCAAAACGGAAAGAGGAAAGTTACCCAATCTACAGATAAGTGTGCTTACCTCCACACATATACAGTTTCTTGACTGAAGTTCTTTTAACAATATCTACAATTAATTTTACAATTGTCAAGCCACACTACTGCCTCTTTTACTGTTTTTTTCAACAGTTATGAACTTTCTAAATCTAATTTCCACCCCAATAGTCTAATCATAAAAAATAAATAATCATTCTTAGATTACAAATAAACCATTAACAATAGTCTAAAAAAATTCAATAATCTGATTAAAAATTTGCTTAGATATAATTGCTTCATATGAATGCATTGAAGTATACCCACTAAAAAAAATAAAACCCCAAAGCAATAAAATTTCAAGTTCTGTTTGTAGGCCGCTTTTAACCAGTGAGAATGTGTTCCTTTTTGGGAAAATAAAAAGTGCATGAGAACAATAAATAACGGGTTGTTTAACAAACATGCAGAACCATTCTAGTGAAATGACCCTGTATTACCATCTATCAAACTTTCCACGAAGCTAAAGTTTACTCATTTCTTTATAAATGATAAACATGCATTTTTCCCTTAAAGCTCTGACTAATCTGCAACACCCAACCAAAGTTATATCTATAGTTCGTAGAAAACAAAGACAGAAATTAAAATACCTTCAACAGCGAGTACTGACAACTGGCTATTACCAGGCAGAACTGGAAGACCCAAATATCCTTGAAAAAGCCCTCTATAAGAAGTACAGAGCCCAGAAATGCAACTAGAATAGCTAGGATGACAGCTAATACATTTTCAAGGATCTCACGATTCCTGTATTAGAGGGAGAAAAAAAAAAAAAGAAAAAAAAGATAGAATTAAAAGCTAACTATGTCTAGAAAAAGCTGCAAGGGAACAGTTAGGGTCAGAAATTAACAAGAGTTATGCTGCTGGTAGCAAAGTAGTTAAGAATAGATTTGAACTTCCACAGACTATACTAGCACACTTGTCTCTCAGCAAAGCTAAGAGCTACCAGGCTTTCAATGACAGCTGAAAGCAATTAGTATCTTACAGAACTGAACTTTAAACAGCAGAAGATAACTTCAGCAGATAATTTCAGAAATAATTCAAATGTTTAACCAGAAGCATGATCTGTAATACAAATCTATATTCAAGGCCCATCCAGGATGATTACAAGCCTGTAAAAAACACAAGCATGACAGCTTATCTGTATATACGCTGTCATTCATGATTTTGTAATGAAGAAACTAAAAATACTCTCACTTGGGTAAGATATGCCAAGTGGAATAAAGATAATTCCCTATGATATTGGTAGTGCTTAGGAACAGAATTAATAGTGTTCCTCTGTAGACCGAATCACTACTCTATTGTTTATTTCAAGGAAGTTCATTACCAAAATATAAATAGTCCACATATTCCAAAAGCTGGTAACCGAAGGTTCACCTTAATTTTATTTCACTAGGTAAATGCAGCAGGGACAACAAGTTACAGTATTAGATGACTTTAGAAAAATGCTTTGAAACAGCAGGCAAATTCTCTCTATTTGCTGAAACACTAAGTGCATGCCAGGTTCCAGACCCTTTCAATTACTTTTTGGACAAAACTATTTCCTAGCTTTAAAGATTAGCAATGAATGTCTCGTTTTGACCATTCAATTATCTTATTGCCCCACTCAGGCAAAATGAGAGTTGGTTTCCTTTCTCCTTTTTTAGGTTGCTTGAGAAAAAAGGAGAGTACCCTTCACTATTTTAGAAAAAATACACTTTGTATTATTCTTTCATCTTTCGGAGTGAAGAAAATACGTATAATTCTCTAAGGATAGGTTTATCTGTATTACAGTTTAGTCAGTATTTTTCAATCTTTGCTCTCCGAGGTCTAGTGACATACAAGGATCTCACCTATCAAATAAAGCCAGAAGAGTTAATCTATCAAAATTGATGCTAATCCAAAGCTTAGGCAGGATCCAAAAGCGGTAGTACTGCTTGACTTTTTGAGCTGCTTCCTCTTGAGGTTGCATGTGGTCCTGAAGGTCAGGGCTCAGGTCAATATCTTGCTGCTCCAGTAGATCTGTATCCATTGTTAGCAGCCTGTTCAACCTGATCTGAGGAAGAGAAAGCTAAAAGAAAGTCAGTATTAACAAAAGCTCATTTTTATTGTATCACTGTAATCTACTGAAAACAGCTCTAAAGAAAATTGCTGGAATACTTAAAGTTTCACTTTTGAGAAGTTATATGTTAAGCACTGCCAGTTCACAGGCTTCTACTTACTTTTCCTCTCCTTATCACAGCACATGAATAGCACTAGCAGCAGTGATAGTTTGCATACAACACAATCATTTGCCATTTTACTACATGCCTTATTTCAAACAAACAAGTCTTCCAAGCACATTATCCCATTTACTCCGAAAACTTCAAATTTGAAGACAAGTAAACTGATACATGAACAGGAATAACATACACTACAAGAATATTCCAATTATTAATTTAAATAAATTACAACACAGTTCTTATAGTCAGCTAACTTGCATGCAAACCCATGCTTAATGGTTCTTTTTGCATGACAAAGCAACATACGCGTGCACCAGCGGTCAAATTCAAACTCACTGAATCCAGAATAGACTCAGAAATGAGCTTAAAAAAGCTCTGCCCTAAGCAGCCAAATACTATTTATGACTGACTGCATCTCTCACTTATTTTGTAGTTTGTCACTCTACAGTACTCCTGAAAAATCGCAGCAATACTAACAACCATAAAGGATATTTAAGGAGAGTACTCAATGTTAAAAAGTTACTACAGTATGTATGTGTCATCCAATTCACTTTAAGTTTCATTAACAGGCCAAGAAACATCTTAATACACTGCCCTTTATTCTTAAATAATATCATAGTTAAAATGTCATTTAATGAAAAAAGTCACAATTGTTTAAGGCAAAGAGTAAAATCTCAATACTCACCTCACCTTTAAGTATCAAAACTATAGGTTTTAGGACTTAAAGGGGTCTTTTGCTACAATTATCTTTAAGTTTAACATTCGATTTCTCTTTTTATAAAATTTTTTTCATTACTCCTTAAATCATCAGTGTATTCTAACTATGCTCAGCCAGCTTTTCCTTCCTAGAAAAACACTAATGACAACAACAAGCAGGAATACTCTTTCTGATGGCATTTCAAAAATACAAAACATACTAGTTAAGATAAGCTATGTCAGAAAATAGGTCCTTTTCTTGACAACTTCTTAAAAACCTAGTTTCTTAAAAGGTAGAATCACTATAACATTCATGGCACTAATAATAAATTTCAGTGGAAATTTCCATTTAGGCACATGGACTAAGCTTTTACAGTCAGGAGTTTGCCTTAAAGAGAATCATTCCCTCCACTGGGACTACACAGGCAAACCAAAAGCACAGGAGAGGTAATGCAGCCTCTTTTCTAAAGGTCACATTTTCAAAGGGGATGGTGGAAAGCAAAGGAAGTTTCTCTAGCAGACACGAGGTTAAGAAGAGCACATTCTTGATCAAAAGTACAGTCAGGCAAATGGAAGTCTCTTGCTCCTCTTACAAATCCTAAAGCTGTATTTCATTTTCCTTCTTGATTAGGTCATTAAGTACTTTGATATACTTTCCTTTGGTTTGCTAACTTAAGAATCATGCACCATTCACATTTTTTTCATGACACAACAATATAAGACTTCAGAGTACAGATATGTCTGGACTTGACAACAATATAAAAGGTTTAAGATCACAAACTACTTGCAATATGAAACATAGTAAGCTTCTGCCCTGTCTTCCCAGTCACTTCTTGCATATCAATTTAAATTTTGTACAGCAGATTTCAATGACAGATTTATAAATTCCCTTCAGGGAAATTATTGAAGTTTCTCTTGGTCAGAACACAATATTTATTCTTTCTGTTGCTTGATAATCTTAGTAATAGACACAAGGAAAACCTGTCCAAGTTGTACACATATCTCTGGAAACCTTTAAAAGGTATCTTAGGAGATCCAATTTCCATGCAATTTTTTTTAATCACTATGCAGAAGGGTTTATTTGTATATATATATATATATGAAGACATTGCAACAATAAATACTTTATCTTCACTTAAATCCAGACAAAATTCCTTCTTAGGAACAAAGAACTACCATATAGAATGGTTAATCAGTGCTATAAAATTGGAAAGTCTTCTGAGTTTTCACATGCTTTAAAAATATATAAGAAAAACTTACTAGATCATGTGGATAAAAGCGAACTGAGGTAGAACTCGATACGTGAGAGTCCGTGTCACTACAAGAACAAGGAAAATACTTCAGATTATATACTACATTTTATTTCAACAGGTTACTTTAATTTTCTAGTGCCCCAAATTAATTTTAAATCCTTGTGAATTTTATTTAAGTATCCTTAAGTTTTTCCTTCCGTTATTTATTATAAGTATAAATAGCCACTTAGTCTCATGTACTGTGGTACCTTCTGTAGCTCTATTAAACCAGGAGACTCTAATCTTATCCGTAATATAATTTTCTCAACACCCAGTCCCTACGTTGCATAACAAGGGCTACAATAATAGTAATGATTCCACTTGAACAAAGATGTTTTATAATCTGATAGCTACTGATATGTAAACACGCATCACAGCTCTAAAGAAGTGCAGAGGCATCTATGTGTTCACATGCAGAGTTTCTGTTAAATCTATACTGTTTTTATCAAGGTCCCAAAACTGCCACAAAGGGTACATACTTAACACAGGTGTACTGAGTACTTAAATTGCTTTTTAAAAACTTAAATTTACACAAACTCAAACCTCTGGTAAGAAGAGCAAAATTACTTTGCAATTTCCATTCATTAGAGATGAGGAGAAATTTCTCTTACTGTATGAGAGTCCATATCCAACCATTGCTTTTTTCCCCCAATTTTGGATAGCTTTTGGATGTTTGTTTTCCATGTAAATCACATGGTTGTAAGAGTTGTATCAAATGTATGCAACTTTCCTTCAGCTCCTTGCCTTAAGATAAAAACATTCTTTGTTATCAATTTTACTTTACTGAAACTCAAGTATTTCTAAAGCTGAGATCTGATTATCTGATGTTTCTTCCATTAGGACATAACAGCAGCCATCAGCAAAGCCTTTGCATTTGGAACATGCAAGCAGTAGAGGCAGGCACTGGCAGCTTTGTGCAAGGAATACAGAACTTTTTGTAGAAGTTCAATTCTACAAAAAGCACTTGCATACTCTCACTAGAACGATTTGAACATGGGAGGTTTTATACTCATTACTCCATAATTCCAAGAGCTATTCCACCTACTCATCATGGGAATTATTGTATTCAGTATGATGCAATAGTGTCAGAGCAGTGCTACAGTGAAGTGGATTGGGGGCAGGCGGGGAGGCAAAGGATGTTTTGGGTTGTTTTTCTTTCTTCTGCCTCCTATCCTTTCATACAAAGAAAGGGCATCTTTCCAGCAGCAGATGAACTTTCCAGTATGTAGCTGGCTATTTCAACTGCAAGTCAAATTTTAACCTCAGGCATGTTAACACTTCCATGTATTGTTTCATGTCATCTATGAACTTGAGAACAAATTTATCAGTTTACAATTGCTTCACATTTGGAAGTTCAACAGCCATTATGGTCAACAGCCACCTACTTGCCCAAAACACAGGTTAAATCCTTTAACAAAACTTTCTATAAGGCAATCAAAAATGCATTTTTCAAGTTCTCAGCTTGGAAATGTATTGCTTAAGCTAATAGTAGTCTTCATTTTCTGCAATTTATTTAAGTGGAGAAGACTACACGGTTAATGTCACCTTCTAGTAAAAATCACTTAGGTTGCAAAAGTATATGGATAATATTTTGTATTGATTTTTTAGCAGTCCATACTAAATAACCTTCTAAAATTAAAATCAAATATTTGGTTGCAGTAAGACAAGAATCATCACTCTTGACTGGCCTTCACACACACCAGATGTTGGATGCTCTTCTTGCAGCTGGCTCAAAGTTCACAAGTGACATGTCGCAGCCCCCTGTCTCGTAGAGCGTAGAACTGAACTTACCTAATAAAGAAAAGGCCAAAAGCAGGTCAAAATTTCCTAATGTTTCATCCCATTGGCAGCAGTTCCTATTCATTAACTTACTACTGAGCTGAATTTAGACATCTAAATTTACATCAGTGTCAAAATATAAAATGTGATTACACATAAATGCATCACTAGTGCAGACAAGACATGAGCTACTCTTTCATACCGTTTTACATAACATATATACTGTAACTGCATTACTGAATTAAAGAGTTTGTATTCACATGATGTCACCATTAACAAAACAGAAGCCCAGTGTAAGCCTTTCTTTCCCCTTAGAGAATAACCACATGAACAACTTGCGATGACCAGCTTCTTCAGTTCTTCCCCACCCGCAGTAAACAATCAGTAAATCACCAGCTACCAGCATTTAAGAACCATGACATTTAGCTACAACAGAGATAATCCGAATAAAATTCTTTTGAGAAGCCCATGTCTATTTGAAAAGAAACACAAAGACTGAAAGAAGTGCCCAGAGATGCTTCATAAGTAGAAAATAAAAAAGGAATGTGAAGCAGAGATTTATTCTACAAACCAGAAGCAAATGCTTCAGTGTAAGAACAGAAGACTGCAAACTAACTTCTGAGATAAATCATTTGGACTTACTTCCCAAATACATAATTTTTAAAAGTAGCCAAAAGACTATAACTCAAATGATAAATTACCTTATTCACAATATTATGTTTTTACAGTGCCCTTCTCCCAAAATAGTCTGATCAGAGAGATAAAATAATTTCCCCTGAAGGCCAGGTTCAATGTATTTCAGCTCTGAATACACAGAGCTGATTTCGATATTGTGAGTTCATATGAAATGTTCTGCCAACTCTTCCATCTCTTTTAGCTTGAAACCCTTCTTAAGCCACGACGCAAAGCATGAAATATTCTAAGATGAGCTTATACAAAATAAAAAATCCCACTCTAGAGCATCCGAAGAAAAACTGTATACACCTCTCAGCTGTGTGTCTTGCAGCTCTTCCTTCTGCTGATAGAGGATAACAAGCAGCCCCTGGAGGAACACCTAACAAGATCAGAGCTTCCAGTCTTTACCCTCTCTGTGAGAACATAACCTGCTTCTGATACAGTGGGTTTTGATTACTGTTTTTTTAACACACTGATCCTGTTCCTGCTTCTCTCTTCAGACCACGGACAATTACGTTTGATTTAGACATGTTTGAATCTTAGCAAGTTAAAAACCTCAAACTAGATTATTAAAACCAGTGAAACTAAGAAAAAAATACTGGTATATTGAAAGTTACCTTCAGAAAGCTTTCTAAGCTTTCTACCCTCAGAGGGAGCACTTCAGAAAAAACAGCAGCCATGCTCAGACCAATCATTCTGATAAGACAGTTTGCTACGTAGTTCACGAGCCACATACAGCGTGCGTCAGAGTTCAGTAACACAACAGCTCTCTCTCCATTTCCAATTACTTCTGCTATAGGCATAAGTACAAAGTTCACTTATTAGGGTTTTTTTCTCAATAGCTAAGATTTTAATTAAGTACTTTAGGTAATTATCTTTTGGTTTTTAACAGGTAGTGAACAGTTGATACTGACGTTTAAAATTTAAGCTAGTGCAAGATATGAGTAATCTTCCCACAACTAATAAAAAACCTTGGCTATGTGGGTTTATTGCTTAACTGCATCAGTAAAAAAAAAAAAATTCAGCAGCAAACATGGAAATATTGGATAATACATTTCAGATTCTACTCAGGACACTAATATGCATAAATTATTACAGAAAAAACTCCTGAGGAGTCAGCCCTTAAAAGAAACAGGGAAGCTTGCATTATTTCTTCATGTTTTTACATTACTGAATAGAGATCCTGGAAATTAAACTTTCTAACTTTTAAATTAATGAAATCCTGGTAACAGAATTCGAATATACTACTTGGTCATGTAACTTCCCATTCTCTTGGGTTGAGATAACAAATCAGATGTATTTATTTAAGAAGAAGTTTATGGAACTATTACACTCATGAATATCTACAGTTCCCTCTCACGTAACTCATCTTTGAATCTGTCAAAATTTACTGCATTTATATTGTTGCTCTAAGTACTGCACTGCTGTGGTGCGATGTAACAAACCTGGTTAACAGGGAGGTATCAAACAAACAGAACACTTAATTCTAATTGTTTATACACAAACTACAAAACGGACTCAAGTTATGCCATATTTGCAATTTATCTACCTAGGCTTCCCACTGAAAGTTAGCTCCCTGGCAAGCAAAGGACAGCATCTCATTAAAACAAAGTTGTCTGCCTGTTTTTTTCTTTTGGTTTTTGTTTTGTTGGGGGTTTTTTGTTTGTTTTTCTTTTAAATAAAAGGGCTTTTCAGAAAAGCCTCAACTCATGTGAGGCAGAAAACTTGACAGGACTGTTCATCGCTGTTGAGGACACAAACTATAAACTGGGACTGGAGATAATATGTCTAAGCTCCAAAGTCCTACAATGAATACTTTTTAAGCTTTATGAGACAGGAATAGTTTCCTCACAGTACACTCAAACTCTAATGAAGAATTTCAGCACCCACAAGATTCAATACATATGCATATACCTATCATTTTTATTACCCTAGTGGCTTTCTCTCCCTCCCGTTCCTACATTTCCCGCAGCATTCTCTGAAATATTTTTAATAGCATCACACTGAATAAGCTTAAGAAAATATTTTCTTTATCTAAAACCTGCAGTTTCATCAGGTTGTGAACAAACAGGAGACTCCATGTTTGTTTTACCGATCAAGAAATACATTCAACAGCACGTTTGCCCACTCACAGAAATGTTTGTAACTTCTGCGCGCGCGCACACACACACACACACACAGGGGAGAGCTGTAAGTTCTTTGCAAATCCAAGTCACCCAAAACTATTCTATTTGGACCAGGTTACAAAAAAACAAAACCAAGTCACTGATACTCAAGCACACAGATCCAAAATGCATCTTCGTTCTGACACGAAAAGATGAATGTACTTCCTTTGAAAAAGGTTTCCTTGTTCCAAAAGACAAAAATCTCTCATCACCACATACAGAGACAACCACGTAACAGTTCACATGGTACGAACTGGTGTTCCCACAGTTAAGGGCATCAGTGAAAGCAACAGGCTGATGAGCTTACACAGATGAAACCTGGAAGATAAAAAGTTGCTCAGGATCCAACTAAACTGGTGCTCTGATGGTTTCCTCAGCTAAGTTATTTTCAGTTTATTTCCCGGTTTTACAACTAATAAATATTACTTTGTTTCAAATCTCTCAGACTAGTTCAGAATGTTACAAACACTTATTGACATGTTAGATCAAGATATATTCATCTACTGCTTCAGTCAGTATTTTTTAAATCCTAGTCAGCAAAACCAAAGCCATCAGCATCTGAATACTTTGTAGAGTGCTAGGAGCTTTATTTCCAAAAATGAAGATTTTACCCTTTATTCATGATATGAAGACTTACATGTTTTCAATTAGAACACTTCAAAGCAGTTCGTTTTTAGCTCCTATATGAAGTTTCTCAAAAGAATAACTTACCTATCATGCTGAATTCCACACACTACAACTGGGATATTTTCCATAAGAAAAATGAGAAATTAATATTTCTTTTCTATCTGTACCTTTGAAAATGCTTCCACATCCATCCCAAATAAATTACATCTATTTCATAATAAAAAGGTACTGAGGAACTGCTTCTAAATGGTTTTTTAATCAAGTAAGTAATCTGTGTATACATTTTTCTTTAGAGAAAAGTTTTGATATTCAAGACCATCCAACTGCCTTCATAAATTAGAATACTTCAATAAATATGAAAGATTATCACTTGCATATAAATGATACAACCAGAAGTGCAGCATAGAAGCATAACTGTCTTGTAAAGCTCCAGGTGACCAGTCCTCTTTAAGTGCAAAAGCAATATTCCCGAAGAAAAAAAAAAAGTCATCTAGGCAAGGACAAGGGGTTGTTATTTTTGTTATTTTATTTTACCCCAGTTTCAGAAACTGGGCATCTGTTCTAAACTCAGTACTTTGATTCCTACCTACTTCACAAATTCTAATTTGAATTTAATCAGCCTTCACTGCAAGGACTGAAAAATCCCACTCATCACCCACATGTCTCAAGAATCAGATATTACAGAGAAGAAAAAAAGCATTAGTACTGTCACACTGTGCTCTGAAAACTGTCATTCACCTAAGTCACGGCGCGCGTTTTGTTGCTTTCTGGATTCGTACTATACTAATCCTGCCTATAATCATGGCATTTGGTTTGCCAACTTTCCTTTCTTTCCTGCATTCCTTCTATGATTTACTTCATGTTTACTGCTCCACATCAAACTCCTTTTCCATCCTAACCTCTCAACCCTCAAGAAACAACAACATAATTGATAAAAATCTTCCTACTTTGAATCTGGAAGACTGAAGATAATGACTCAAAGCATCTTTCCTTACTCTCAGGGAAATGCCTAGTTAAAGACAACTGTGCAGTCACCAGATCGGGTGTAGGATGGGTATAATACTGCAAGGTTCATCCTTTGTAAAATAAGCCACCAGAATTCAAGTTAACAGACAAGAAACTTTAAAGTAAACAAAAACAAAAATTGTGTGTCTTGTTAAGAGCTGCAGCTTGACATCAACACATAAGTGGAAAAAATGAAGAAGCAGATACTCCATTAGTAAAGAAAAACAGGAGCCCTAAATGTGAGGGCTTTTAAAGTAAATTAACACATGCCCTGCTTGCCTTTCCAAGAGAATGTGAATTAAGAAAAAGGACTCATATATGCACTGTACAGAGATATATAACCCCATCTGCTACATTTGTCACCCATATTTCCAGTTGCTATAAACCAGGTTTTGTTTCCATGTATTTCCCCAGTCTCTATTTTCGGTATTTTTTCTGCCCTGGGCAGTCACAGTGATTTCCACAGTGACAAGGAGGTAGTCATATCTCCTGCATTGTTTTAATTTTTATTCTGATGCTGTTCAAGGAAAAAAACAAACTACAACCTTTCCCCACCCCCAAACCATAAACAACCTAATGTAAAGTAACGGGGTCATCTTTCACTCTAAGGTAGTTTAAGATAATAGAGTAAAACCTTACTCATAAGGGAAACAGAAGTAGTGTTACCTCATCCCTGAATGATGATTAAAAACAAACCCAAAATACAAACAAACCATGTACCAGTTAAAATATTTTCCTTTCTTGTCAGGTCTGATAAAGGAATCATACACACAAAAGCTTACACCATTCTGCCAATTATTTTACTCTTAACAAAAGAAAGTACCTGTCCCACAAAGCCTGCTACGCAAACTAGAAAATTTGATTTTCCTTAAATAATATAAAACAGATCCTGCCTAGAATACCTGCTTTCCCTCAAAGGTTTCTAAACAGATGCTCAGTGTTTCAGAACAGGGAAAAAAAAATACCTATTATGCATCAGATTTTCACCTAGCACATCATGGAAGTTTTGTGTATCCCAAAGACAATTGTGATGTCCCATGTAAGTGTAAGCACAGTACAGGCAAAGTTTCAGAAGAACTGAGCCATATAAATTTCTGAAGCCTTCAATACACACCAAATGCGATGAATACACCTTTTTAGAGAGCGTGAATACCACGTTGAATTTCTTAAATGGTCCACTTTGATTTCTGCTATAGCATAGGAATATAAGTTCTTAAATAACTTAGACTTACCTAGATTGTGTATTATTTCTCAAATTCTATAAAACTTGACTATTATTTTGGGTAAGATGAACTAAATCCTTCAAATAATGATGGCTTCAAGAATATATTTCAATGTTAACCTTGGACAGATACAACCAGTATCCCTGAATTTCAGAGTTATATTCCAATATTTTTTCAAACAAGAAATAAGAGTCCTAATGAAACAAAGAAATCTGTAGTTTCATGTGATAAGCTTTCCTACTTCAGAGACACACACAAGCACTGAGAAGTCTCAATTTTTTTAATCTAGTCACTAGTAAAGCAAGAGAATCTAAAACGAGGAAACTAGATTGTATGTATCTAGTACATCTGTAGTTACTTTTTATAAAACATCTCAGAAGGACAGGGTTGTTTTCAGTTTTGTTTGTATTCAGTTTTTCCTTATATTGAAGCTAAATGATGCAGAAGAATGAAGACTTAGTCAAACTCACATTTAAAGAGCTGCCATGCACTGGAAACTCTTCAAGTTTCCCCACTATTGGGGTAAGATGGCAATTCACTTATCTTTTAGTACTGGGTTGCAGTAAGGTCTGAAACAAGTGTTTCGTCTGAACAAACTTGTACTTTTAGGTTATTACAGGTTATTACTCAAAATTCTGTCACTAATAATTGTCAGTTATAGATGCCCATTTTAATAATTCCAAGAAGAGTTACATATTAATGCTAAAGTCATAAGTAATTAAGGCCATGTACAGATAGATGCAGAGATCCCTGCCAAGAATTTTTCCACATCTGCCCCTGCATTACTGTGTGGCAAGAGATAAGTCACTTATTAGGACCATCCCAACTTCCTTCTCCCTAGCAATTTTATTAGCTGTATAGAAGTTAATTAAGAAGTTAATGGTTAATATCCCATAAAATGGACCATGAAGAACTAAGAGGCACTATAAAGCTCTGTAAAATTATGACATTTGATATAAGAAAGACTCCAGATTTCCTTCCAATATGAAGCTCCTAAATTAAGGTGTGTATGAAAAGCAAAGCACTTATTTACATGAGCATTTCTTTTCTGAACAGCAGCTACGCAACACTCATCTAAAAAAAACAAGATCAAGAATTCCTAGGGACCATAACAAGCAGTTTTTTCAGGAACCAAAAGATCCCCAAAGTCTCAATCTCTGCTCAACTGCCTGCAACACTGCAAGAAAAAAGTTATTTATTATTCAGTTTACATTGTTCAAGTCAAGAAAGCTCTCACAACATCATTACTTGTATCTATGCATCCTTAGAGGTTTCCCATCATGCATTTCTTAGAGAAAGTGCCTGGAAAGGCGACTGACAAAGGCAAGTAATTGATGACTGATATGACCTTCCTAGAAACACACCTACAAGATTCAGAAACAAAGCTCAGGTTAACTGATTTCCACCACATTATTACCAACAAATCTGCCGCATTAAAACTTCCATGTCACCAAGGTTACATAAGGCCTGCATACCAAGTTCATCGTGCAAACTGCTACCGCCTACAGCAGATGCAGTGGCATGTGATGCTTCTAAGTGGACACTCCCATTTCTCACCAGCAAGGAGGCGCTAGCGCCGGGCACAGCTGCCTGGGAAGGGGGGCGGGACTGCACTCTGACCTGGGAGGAGGACTGCTGGCCTTGCTGACCATCTTGAAGGCTACGAGAAAACACGCATTGGGGACACATTACCAGGAAGAAGTGAAAAATAGCTAGAAGTGAAGCAAAACAAGATTTTTCAGTTTAAAGAGGAAAACCTTGAAAGAGTATAGCATTAAGCAGCCAATTATTAGGGTTAAAGTAACCCATATGTTCTGAATATTTGGACACTAGTTATAATCTAAAGATACTGTTCCTATCAACTTCTTAGAAGAAGCATTGTTTCTAACATCTCCCCAAGTCACTTACAAGTATATTCTTATAAGTCTTAATTTATTACTGGTGGTTAGTCTACAATTAGGTCTCAATTAGTCTACAATTAGGTCTCACCTGAGGTATCACCTACACATAGTAGTGACTATTCCAGTCTACTCACAATAGCTGGGGTCCTTTTTGCTTACTGAGGTATCACTTGGTCAGCTGTTTAACTAGCTGTTTGGAGTCTTTATAAGTCACAGTGACATCACCTTTCTTGTTATTAATCTGCACTCTAACTAGAAAATGCCTTTAAGCACTGTCAGCAGCCACGCACTACCACGGACCTTGTAGATAATTCGAGTTATATATTTGGATCCAGAATTTTTTTGAACATATTAAGACTACCTATAACAAGTTATCAATTACCAAAAATTTTAAGTCTATTTTGAAGTTATTTTGAGAGTACAGGAAAAGCTTTATTACTCACCAAACCACACGTTTTAAAAGCTAACTTGGGCTTCAGAGAAATATGTACCTTTATAGCCATAAGCAGACAATGCTTGAAAATGTTAATTCTCCTCTTCACAGCCTTCTCATTGCAAAACTATTTTATAAAGCTATTTAACAAAGTCAGGTCTTTTAACAGTTTTTTTAATATTAAACATTTAATACTAGACATGGCAAAGTGTCAGAGTACATGATGTCTACAGTTGATATCCTATCTTTGCAAGAGCAGTGTTTTCTTTACCGTTCATTTTGTGAACTTAAAGAAATTACACATCACAGTCATTAGCTGTGAAATTATTTTAGACATGAAAGAAGACTTTGTATTTTAAAGATTGTGTAAAATATCTTAAACACTCTCTTTTGAAAAACAATCTGTACCACCTGTTGCTTTTAACACTTCACTGTTTACAGTGTGATACTACAGTTGGCAAATGAGGCAACTAAAAAAAAAAACAAGATCTTACTAAGAGTTGAGGGGCTATATCTGATGTACTTGCTTTTAACAATATTTTCTAGAACATCTACTTTTCAGTTCTTTTGTTAGAGCATCACTGGAAAACAAAATATAGATATAAGAAGAGGTGTTAAGAAAAGCTCATGCAAAATAAAGCAGACATGCACACGGCTCATGAGGAAAAGAACTCATTAATTTATCATATTCTAACATATTTTAATCTGAAATTTAAATTCAGTGTTTTGCTGCTGTACACAAGACTTTCAGTGAGTTATGCAGCAACAAAAGCCCTAAGGAAGCTCTTAGATGTGTCAGCCTTCATTGTCTCCCTTAGGTATTATCAGTAACACCAAAACAATGCTAAACAATACGGCTTTCCCTTGAATAGCAGGTACATATCAAAAGGTATATACACAGCTGCTCTTTGAGTAGTTATTCATATCTGTTACAATTAAAAAATCCCACCAAAATATCAATGTCAGCTGATTGTACAGATACGCAATAAATGTGTTTATTCTCCACCTAATTAATAAGAATAAAATTCTGCTTCAGACAGTCATTTACACACATGCATACACCATTGACTGCATGGGAAGTCAATGCATACTTATTTTTAAAGTGCCCAAAACACTGTTGGCATTTAGGTAGGACAAAAGCAGGGGTGGATGGTGGTTTTATGGTGGGCTTTAGGTTAATTTTGGTTTTTAATTTACCAGGCAAAGTACTCTTTTGTCTAATTTAGCATGAAACCAGCAGAACTTACTAGACCAGGTTTAATTTGTCTGTCCTTGCCAAAGACATACATATATAACACCATTGAGTCTTTTACTAAACATTCCATAGAGGAAGTGAAAAGAAATTGCAATAATGGATTGGAAATTTAAAAAAAAAAAAAAAAAAAATCACATTTAGCTCAACAGGTTCTAGGGAACATCTCCACATCATCCAATTTTAAGAAAGAGTTAGAAGACTGGAGATTAAAGTTTTTTTGGCAAGAATAAGAAAGAAGTAACATCAGGGCAACTAAAGATTAGTAAATCTAATACTCTTAGAAGTTTAATATCTGAAGTCATATGGATTAGCAATATCAGGAACTAAACTGAGGCAGCTCACCAAGAGCATATATGTCAGTACAGTTGCAGTGATATTTTGAAAACATCTTGGCGGTAAATGGCTAAAAATATCTCTATTTCTTCACTTATGTAGGATTTATTTTTTTTAAATCTTTCTTAAGGGTTTCCTTCTTCCAGCGACACAGAGAATTTACACTAAAATTAAGCTACTCAT
The DNA here is from genome assembly GCF_009829145.1 of Chiroxiphia lanceolata. NCBI lineage: Eukaryota > Metazoa > Chordata > Aves > Passeriformes > Pipridae > Chiroxiphia > Chiroxiphia lanceolata. The sequence continues at coordinate 29,344,663 of NC_045642.1, forward strand.
ATAAAGTTTTATTACAGACTACTCATCTAGAAATCAGAACAGTAATACATTTTATCAGATACATTCTACAGTTGATAGCTCAAATGGAATTTTGTCAACAAATCTGAAAGCACTTGGGTGTTTGGTTGGACTAAGGCAATGTAACTCCACTCCAAGGAACAGTCATTAACCATTACAAACAATGCTTTGAGCAAAGTAACCTCACTAAGTATTAATTCTGAATATATTTATAATACAAGTATTTTTGATATTGCGTGTCATTATGTTAGAGAGAGTACAGAGAGTTGTTTTCTTTTTTTTTTCTTTAGAATGGAACAAGTTTAGGTAACTGGAAGATGCTTAGAGGAAATACAAGGCTAGAATATTCAATATGTTTTTTCTGCCCTTGAACATCTTGTCTGATTGAAAAGTTACTTCCACCAACTTCAGTTTTCTCATGATCTCTCATTGAAGTTGAGCTTAAGCCATGGAAACCTTAATGACTGAACTAGTATGGGAAAACACCAGTCTAAAACAGTCCCCTTTTTTTCCCTGCTTTATACTTACTTAAGAGAAAGAAAACACTGATTTCCAACTAATACACAGTTAAGGAGCTTTGATTAGTCTGCACAGCCTCTTATGAGGCAATACACAAAACTATATTGCCCTCTCTTATAAAAAAAAGGAGAAAAAATCAGATGCAAGTGAAGGCAACTAGGTAAAGCAAAAGTGATCTGAGAGAATGCAAAGTTTTATCATCCTTCACTACAAAGTAAATCACCCACTCTAAAGCTGAACAAGCTACATTCAGCAAGACCAAAAGCTTAACAAAAAACCCTGCAATTATGTGATTACTGCTACATACTGCACTAGCTACCAAACACGTCTAACTGGTTTCAGTCCTTGATATGGCAGAAGTCAATCCTCCTGTAAGATTTTTAGGTACCATTCTTAACATCTCCCTGCCTGAGGAAAATTTAAAGGTTAGTCTTTGATTATTTCGGTGGTGCAACAAAGATGGCACAATTTCTCTGGCACCCTCTATTGTAAAGCATTTTCTTTTTATTTGCTCAGTTTTTATAGCTTTTTCTAGCTCAAAAAATTACACAAATATTCCCAAAACACAAAAGCACTCTGCTTCTACTATTAAAAGACAGTTTAGCATACAAAGAAAGATCATTAAGAATATACAACATATACAAGTATTCCTACCTATTTATCATATAACTGAAGGAAGAATTATTTTGATATGTATGGGGGGAGGGTTCCTTCTTCTGCTCACCAGATTCTCCAATACTACAGGCAACCAAGAGATTGAAAGATTTAAAAAGCAAGTTTAAAAACTTATCGTGGTTGCTGTTGTTACTGTTCAGGCTGACAGCTCAAACAGAGCTGCTGTATGTAACAAATCACTAGGCTCAGCACTGAAAGCAATGGGCCAGTGAAGGTTAGGGACTCCTGGGATACATGTATACAGTACAGCTTTAAACATTGCCAAGACATGTAAACTGCCACATAATTAGATCTAATACTAAGCAATACTGTGCATTCTATTCACTTCATTATTTCTCTTTTGCTGTAAAAAGCTGCAGGGTATTATTCAAAAGGGTTTACCTGTATTTAAGATTTGGAGCCTCTGTTCGTATGACTCGGCTCTTTATAAGGTTCTGTCATTTTGCTATTATGCTTCTCTCTCACTATTTACAGATGTGAAAACCATAGTACCAGGCCCTAATAGTTACTCTCTTAAAGGAAAGGAAAACAAAATGGGGAGTGGCGAATACTATTTTCTTCGTTTTTTCTCCTTGATTGAAAATAAAACTTTGTAAAATTTTTGATAAAAAAAACACTGAGTCTAAGTTTGTTAGCATTAGTTAACTTTTCTATCAATCTGAAAACACCTATAACATGTTAGAGACTGGCTATCCTGACCGTTTTTTAAATAGTGCCACATATACATGCACAATTCAACAAGCCCACAGTGACATGCAGTGACAGCTCAAGGAAGTTATGGTGGGGAAGGAAGTAAAAAGTGCTTTTCTGGCAACACTGGTGGGTGTGGGGAAGTGGTCTGCTGCATGCATGCTAAATATGGTGGAACATTTAGATACCCTACCTGAGGGGTGATCCGATGAGCAATGTAGGAGGGGTAGGGTTACTCCCTGCATTGTGCCGGCGTCGTACTGCCTGACGCCTAAATGTGCTGCGCTCACGACGAAATGTGACAGCCTCCTCGCTGGCTTGTGCTGCTGCATCAAGACAGACTTTAGGTCAAATCACAACCCATCCTAGTTACGTACACAGTAACTTAAGACTGCTTTCTTCCCGCTGACCCTCCCCAAGTTAATGAACGTGACTTGCAACAACAAATCTAGCTTATGCCCTGACTGTTCAAATAACCTGCCTTAAGACAGGATCACGACACACAGTTATTAGCAAAAATCTGGGTGCTTGGGGGTTGTTCTTGCATATACAGATAACTTTTTTTTTTAACCCCAGATCCAAATAGCCAGGTTGTAAAACAAGTTGGATACCCCAAGTCTCTTCCATTTACACAGGGCAGGAAGAGACAAGACTGATCTCACCCTTTATCTCATTTAACAAATAATTAAGGAGAAGTCTAAAAGACAACCTAGCAAAGTTGTCATCATCTTCTCAATTTTATAACTTCTGCCAAACAGGTAGGGTGGAGGTTAACCTCATCATGACTCTTTCAGGAGACAAAAAGAGAGTCACTTTTTTTTCCTGGTAAGCAGCAAGGGATACATTTTGCTCATTCTACACTAGTTACAATATAATTTACAGAAGCGGGGGAGTTGAGAATAAGTGAAAGAATAACTTCTTTGTAAGGATTGATGGTTTTGCTATTTCAACTACCCAAACAAAAGGTTTGGTTCACTTATAAAGCAACATTGTAAAAAACAGTCAAGGGATTCAAATATTTATCCACATATTATCCCCTAAAATCCACCTGTGCTCCTTAAGCTTCACAGTCTGAACAATTTCAAACTTGGACTGCTTCATGGTGGGTCTACAATCCAAGAGTCTTCCTCCTGAGTCAAGGAAGCTCCTGGCCAATTTGAATGCAGAGTACTAGAGAGTATAAATGAACAGGCCACAGAGAAAATAGGGTTTGCCAGGCAAGTGAAGGAGGAGAAAAAAAAACTGCCATGAAGTCAATGCAAGAGAAGAATCACAATACTGACAGGGAAGTCACAGCTTGGTAGCCAAGTTACTAGCTACTAGAGTGAGAAAACCAAGAATTGTGTCAAACCAAAAAAACCCCACAAAAAACAAAAACACAAAAAACCAACACAGAGTGAGGCTTTTTCTGATGGCAGAAAGATCACAGGCACAATAGCCCATTTTCACTTCAGCACAGTTCAGATTACAACATGGTTGTCATTAAGCTTTCAAAATTTACCAGCAAATATTCTAATGCTGGTCTACAGGGAGTAGCAACCTATAGCAACCTGCTTCTGCTGCGTATTACTGCCATAGCTGAGGCAATAAAGACTGCAGGGAACAAGAGTCTAAGTCCATCCATGAACCACAGGTTACTAAGAGAATACTATAAATGAAGCTTCAATCTGCAGCTTGCTTTAAAAGCGGAGAAGCTCCATGAAGAGATATACTTTAACATCAATATACAAGTTTACAAGCATTTCATTACCAAAACACCAGAAGTTAAGGGTATCCTTAATGAAGTCCTTTCTTGTATTTTTAGGAAAACTGGGGGATTTGTTCATTTTCTCATCATTCCTCCACAACTGTTTTACAATTCTAGGCACAAACAGATTATACTTCTTTTTAAGTGTATTTTGGCAAGAATTCAATAAATTTCTCTTGTGGTTTAATATACAGCTTCATTTTAATACACTGCCTAATTTCTTCAAGGATTTCTTTACAGCTCTCACACTTGAAGTACAAAGCAAGTAAAACACACTAAAGAAGACATTATGAATCCTGACACACTAGGTCAAAATTGCCCACTAATTGTGGGTGCCTATTTGTGAAACTCATTTTTTCCTCGTATACACATCAGCATACAAAAATTCATATTCACAACACAGCTTTCACTGACTTCAGATGCAAAAGCAATTCTGATAATCAGGCCATAGTTAATCACCACGAAATAAAGAACAGTGACTAGTCTTAACTGAAATGTAAATATCTAAATTACCATTAAGACGGTAAACATCAGCATTACATTGGAATTACCATTTGCAACTACTTAGCAAAAGCAGCACTCAAGTGTAATTCTTCAAGGCAGCATACTTAACACCGACAACATCTGGTTTTCTTTCCATGTCCTTTATCCAGCAAACATAACCTTCCTCAATAACTGAAGCCCAGACTATAGAAACACAAGAAGTCCTTCCTACACAGCTCCAGTTTATCACTAAACCAAGTCCACCTCAAGGACTGACAGAGGCAGTGTCCTGCAGGAAAAATATAAATATAAACATGTTCAGAAAAAAAAAACCCCATACGTACTTGGGGATTAAATTCAATGCTTCACAGGCATTTTCTAACGTTTTATTATTTTACTTTAACCTTTAAAAGTCAAAGTAGATTTTGATGTAGCTTTCTACCTAATGTACCAAGAGATTTTTGATTTATCCTTAAACTTTTGTTCAATGCACATCTCCTTTATGCGTTCTTCCTGAATGTAGGTGGTGACATCCAGGATCACTAAGCAAGTCTGAAAGCTCTTTTGAAAAGACTGCAGGGCTTTTCAGACCAACCACCTCCAAGTCTGCTAACATTATGCAGTATCAAGAAGCTACATGTGGAAACCATGACTAAGAAAGTGAAGGGGAAAAAAAAAAAAGCTAGCTGAGCAGAGACAATTAGTTTGAAATGTGGAAAGCCAAACCAAGCAAAAATGGGATTTGGTTGTGGTTTTGTTTTGTTTGTTGGGTGGGCTTTGTTTGATTGGTTTTGTGGAAAGCTTTTTGGTGTTGTGGGTTCTTTTAATATCATTTTAAAGAACAAACACAATTAAAATAATATATACCAGTGCGGAAAGTTACCTATGTTAATTCGTATTATTTGTGTTTCTACTTGCCTTTAATAAGAAGGAACAGTGCAACTGCTTGTGAGTTCACTAGTAGAAAGTACGATAAAGTTCCTAAATTACCCTCTACCGTTATCTGAGAGCAGCTTAATCACGAAGGAAATTACTCTGCTTTAAAATAAATAAGCTTCCTTTAATATTTACAATCCGATATACACACTTGTCCAATACTGCTACTTTCAACAACTTACTCTAGTCTCCAGAAACATAACATCCAACATCTACACTCATGGACAAAATCTACATGTAACAGGAAAAGATAACATAGGTTATAAAGTTCCTGCTTACTTAAATTATATCAGTAGAGGAAGACAAGCTTTTCAGCTTACAGTGTGTTTGTTAAAATGTGCTCTATTTTTGTGTTCTTCTACACTTCTGTGCTGAAACACTGCACTTAATTCATGTCAAAACTTAAGTATACATTTCCTCTGCATGTTGTCATATGAATGTGAGTCTCCAACACTATCTGCTCTCAAGAACAGAAAAATCAAGTTTGCAGATCAGTTTTGAAGTTCAAAGTGCATGAGTTTGAAATACAAACCTACATACTACAGATCAATAAAATAAGAGGTGGAGACCTAATAACAACTTTGTAGCAAACTTAACCCCTCACACACTTATTCCCAACTATAATATATCTAATTTCAAAGAGGATGTAATTTGACTTTTGTATTTGTTAATGAATATGCATTTGCATGCAAATTGCACTAAAATTAATACTTCTGACTGGAAAAAAAGCCAAATTAGCAGGTATTTAAAAATTTATGAGGGTGTTGTTTTAGTATCATTCCAAGTGGCTGATGACAAAGTTTTTGACTTAAATGTCTGTAGTGCCTCAAAATTTTAAACAGAACTGAAAACTCATAGTTTTACACTACAGCTATATAACTGTTGTATAATGCCACCAGCTTTAAGAAACAAAGTACAAATATTTTCTTTCAAAGGGGAACATTTATACAAACAAGCCAAAGCATTTGCAACATCTCCCTGCACCTATTTATCAATGCTTCTAACCAAAACTTAGAAGATGGAAGCTGAAGAAGCGTAATACGAAAAAGGAGAATTTCCAAATTTTATTGCATCAACGAGTCCATTTCATTTTGTTACACAAAAATGCTAAACCCTGTGCCTTACATAAATTCTGAAATACAGATATATTCTTCACAAGAAGATTCCTGGAGGAACGGTATGGAGGTAATACAGCAGTGAAGTATCAGTGTGGAAAACCATAAAGTTCTCCAAGGAAAAATTGCAAACATCAGTCTAACTGGAAAGCAAGCAACAACACCACTAACAAAAAAAACCCCAAACCAAACCAACCAATCAACCAACCAAACAAACAAAAAAACACACAAAAAACCCCCAACCAAACCAAACAAAAAAACCCCAAACCCAAAACACCACAATGGAAACCATGTCCCTCATGCTTCTCAGGAAAGAAGAAAAAGAAAAACAAGCAAAAAGAACCCCAAAAAACACCCCTTCCCCCATCACTTGATACCTAAATGGTTTTGAACACTAGTCAGGTTAGAGGTGTGCAGGGAACGAAGCAATGCTTGGACATGCCATTTTTCTCCCTATCAAATGGGAAATTGTGATCTAACTATTTTCAATCACTTTAATTACTAAGCCTACATATTCTCAGCAAGAGCTGAAATGAATAGTTTATGGCTCATGCACTCACATAAGCAATGAAATCTGTCTTCTAAAACAGAACATATTTTGCCAAACCAAACAGCTGAAATTTTGTTGTTCCATACTGAGCATCTACATCTCATTTGTGTTCGAAACCTGAGAAAAGACATTCTTCACATGCATTTATGGGTTAACACAACCACACTCCTCATGGCTGAGGCATTCATAGTTTATTTTCACGTCCCCTAACACTATTTTAAAAAACACACTTGTAAGATACTCAAGTAGAAAGGAATCTGTGCAGTCAATATCTTCACCATGCAGCTGTTAATCACATTATTATTATGCACCACAATAAAACCTTCAATTGGAGGGATTTCTTATACTTTGCAGATGAAACTTTAAAGTATTGGATTAGAGTATTATAACTTACTATGAATGTCTAATGAAAAATATCACTAATGAATATTTCTAAAGAACAGAGATGTGGGCAGCAAGGAAGAAACAATGAAGAACAGAGGGACATCTCCAAGATACAAACTTTTGCTAAAAATTAGGGCATAAGAGAACAACACACAATTTAGGAAGGAAAGCAAAGCCCAAGACTTCAGTGTTGTAATTGAATGTATGTGGAGAAAAAAAACCAAAGAAGAAAACCAAGTTTGAGACTAGCCTGGAGAAATATTTACTATTATGTCAGAAAAGTCACTACAACAATCTGAAAAGCAAAACACTGTCAAGGAGGGAACAAGCAGGATAACAAAAGTACCTGGTTTGAATTCTGAACCAAACATTTTTACAGACCAGCTTGATAGTCAAATTTTTATACTAATGCCAACGATAAAACTAGGAGTCTCAGTTATTCTACTTCACTGTATTTCCCACTTGAATTATTCTGCTTTTAAAAATTAGGCACACAGACCTCTTGAATCTAATACGTTAATCGACTTCAGGTCAAAGAACTAAAGCTATACCTCATCTGATCCCCTGCCCAATACAGTCCCTATATCCTGGGATTTGGGTATCAATAGCTAGTATTATGCTTATGTAGCAGACAAATGTTCATAGTCTACATTAATCTTTAGGAAAGTTCATTCTGACTTTGGATTTAGATTTATTCACCTTAAGGAAAAGATGCTATACAGCTTTAGAACACAACCCTTCCAGCATATGTGGCATACTATTTCAGTGTATACACAGAAAGTCATGTTTGCATTGCATGGCCTTAACTATAACACCAAAGGTTAATTAGTAGCCAACTTTGATACATCCTGGAATTACATATCATCGCTACATTTGGCAACAACTTGAGTTCTTCCATCACAATTCACAGAGCTCTTAAAACCTTCTCGGCTGTATGCATAACAGTAAACCCAGGTACATCTAAAAAGCAGCATGAAAAAAGTGGCTTATAAACCTAAGTCAGTAGATGGAGCTTCATTTTTATCTAGTATCAAGAATTCCTATTCAATTCCTGTTTGAGATGAATACTTAGCAAATTTATGAACAGCGCATGTCAACAAAATTAAATCACTCATTCCAAATCAAGTAAAAGAGATTTAATGTAAGCCTATATATTATCCATAAATACCAGAAAGGGGACAAAACAGACAAGATGGAGTCCCCACAAAATATACAAAAATTTTGCTTTACTAGGGAGTGATTAACAACTAGTAGATGCAAGATTAATTCCAAGTGTCATTTTATCATTAAATTCCAAAACTGTAAAACTCCACTGTAGCCTCATACATCATTCCTAACACTGTCTACATCCTTAAGTGTTGAATGGCAACAATCTCACCTCTGAGATAACGAGATATCCAAGGTAATTCTGTAAAACTCAACCTTTACACACAGAAGCTGTGACAGTCAAATAACGTTTTCAAAGTCATGTTTGAACAAAAATGCAGGTACATTATGACACTGCTAGTTAATATCTAAAAAAATCAAGTAATGGGATACAATCTTTTGGTTCCAATAAAGAACCTCATATAGAAGAGAGTCCTTTCTACTTGCCTGATCTGCTTAACTGGATCCAGTTACAGAAGTTGTCCTGCTGAACACATGAATAGAGATAGCTAACATACACACAAGCAATACAGTAACTTTACACATTTTTCAGTTTTATTTCTAAACTCTGATTTCTCATGCAAAACTGTAGTTCAACTGTGAACTGGAAGACTCACAGAAAACAGAGCAGAAGCTCCACCTTCTGTAACTATATTAATTCTACCTGCAGAAAACGTATCTAATTAAAGCCATCAGAAGCATGGAACAGCTCTACAACACAGGCAAAAAGTCATAACTGCAGACCATGTGCAACATAAGCACAGTAGGAAAAAAGTAATATATTAGTAACAGCTGACATGACCATTGGCTGAATAGCAGAGAACTGAATTGCACTTTTAATTTTGGAAAGGATACTGTGCAATTACAGGCAGATACGCTAAGCATATATGTACAAATACACACAGACTGAAAAGATGAACAGGTTTCCATATGTCATAAAAAATGCTGAACTAACCCAAACACAAAACCCTATTTTGCCTGCCTGTAGAGACATACTACAGACCACAGAACACACAGAAGAACAGTATGAGCTGTTACTTCAGTATTGCTATGCAATGTACAGAAGGAAAAATGCATTACATTACATGCAGTTTGATTTACAAAAGGGTATGTATGCATCTCAAGAACTCAAAGTAAATAAACCTTAAATTACAGCAAGCTGTAAAACAGAGTAGCAACTTAAAGGGGGCATCTTTTACTGTTAATATAGAACTGGGGAGAACACTTAACTTTTCAGGTCAGCTCAAGTTTTACAAAATGTCACTGTCACAGCATTATGTTGGTTCTTTAAACCACTACAAACAGCAATCCAGAAACAGCACACATCTGACAGAAACCTGGCACAGGACAGCGCAAAGGTGGTATTGCCAAAATATCACTGGATATCTAGGAAAACTTTCAGACCTCTAAGCAACTTCATGACTCATCAATTCACTGGCTACTTTAGAGTCTGAGTAGTTAACAAGGATAACAACTATTGTAAGGCATCTTCCGTTTTTGTTATACATCCACCACGTACATTTTATTTCAGAATTTTCAGATATCGTTTCTCTGCATTTTAATGAATTGCAATTTCTATTCAAATACACACACTATCTCATAGAAAGTCATTCAGCACTTCCTGACATAATAATATAGAAATGAAACTGCTAAGTTGTATCTGCAGAAGTGAAATATGTACAAGTCTGTATAACATCCTTCTTAGCAGAAGATTAGTAAAGGCCATATCCATTATAAAACACATTTTAGCACTCACACAAACATGTAAGAATGTACTTTTTAGTTTACTCCCTAAAGACTGAAAGATATAATTAAGTTCTAATTACTGATTTAAGTCAAATTTAAAAAATAGGAATGAAAGCTTTTGACTGAAAAACAGAAGATGGTATTAATATCAGTCTTTTGGTTATCCAGGGCGCATTTGTTAATTATTTGTTTCAGAAAGTTATCATAAGCAATCACAAAAATATTTATATAAAATTATAAAATAATCCTTTCAGCAGGAGGTTGAACCAGATTACTTCTAAAAGTCACATCCAACCAATATCCCCTTAGCTTATGAAAATCTGAACCAAGTTTATTCTGTAATTCACCTGCTGCAAGTAAACAAAATAACTTCTTAATTTTCTCAAATAATTGCTACACATATATACAAATATGATACGTATTTATATTACACATGTATGTTAAGAAACCTCTTGAAGGTGAAGACAACTAAGTAGTGAGAAATACTGGCTATAAAGCAACTTCAATTCTAAAAAGTTACAGCATTTTCTCTCATTACTATTAGTCACGGGCAAGCCTGAAGAAGAAAGCCACAATCAAAGATGCAGACAGGTGTTACAAAACCTGTAATATAAGCTATAAATCTGGGGGGGGGGGGGGGAAATCTCAACAAAACACACACACAATAAAAACCAGTAGAGAAGAAGGACAACATGAAGGAATTATTCAGATTGATCATGAACACATAAATTCAATGTAATTAGTGGTTTAATGCTAGACAAGACTGCATAAATATTTAAGTAATGCTGAAGAAAAGTACATCAATTTTGTTCCTCTTCACAAAAAAAAAAAAAAAGAAAAGCAGAATGACATTAATTTCTCACAATCATAAAGGAAATACTTCCTCTTCTCTTGGTAGTAAGACATATAATATACAGCAAGTGTTAGTAACCATTGACATTACCAAACCTGGAGAACCTGATTCCAGATTGCTTCTTAAAGACAGCCTGCAACCCATGGGCAAGGAAGACCTGAGTGCTTGCCACTTAAAATACTAACAACTTTGAAATGACCACCATGTAAAATTGGAAAGGGGAAACCAATTAGACCAGGAAGAGTGACAGCAAGCCTTTCCTGCTTAAACTGCTACAGATGTGTATCTTTAACATCGCTTTGAAATGTGATAAGGCTTGTCTTCCCCACCATTTCATTCTTTAAAGGAGCAAGCAAAATATTTCACAATACACAGCATCAATTAATTAATTCTTTCAGACTACTGACAAGTAGTAAGCACATATAAAGTCTGACATGTTCCATAAGGTAAGGTATATTAACCCTCCTTCGCACATAAGGAAAGAACCTTAATAGTTTTAAACAGTAATAACACAAATAACTCCATGCTAAGGGAAGCATAGAGTCAAAATGGTAAATACATAAAGCAGATTTTTTATTAGTCAAATTACTCTCAGTAGACATAAAGAAGAGTTGTCACTTTAACAAGGCATATAATAAGTGTTAAGTGTTTGGCTTGCAGAGTTAGTACTAGAAGAGTAACCTGGACTCTTTCATTAAACCTACTGCAGAACTCTGTTACTAGAAATAGTAGAGAGAAAGTAAAAAAAAAGAAAAGAATCTGCATATAGTGGTAAAGTGAAGGCATCTAAATAGGTCTGAACTAACTGTAAACCAGTCAGATTTGATCGGTAATCAATACACAGCTGAACTTTAGCGTGGTACATTTTTTTCCTCCCCAGAAATTAATTGCACTGATTTTTAAGTTCTTGTGTCAATGTTGGGGAACACACACACATAAAAAACAAACAAAACAAACAAACAAAAAAACCCAAACCAACCACAAACAAACAAACACAAACTACCAAAACCAAGCAAAAACAAACAAACCCACAAACAAACAAAAAACCCAAAACAACAAACCACACATAAAAACCCAAAAGAAAACCCCACTATTGGTCATATTTTATGTCATCTCACTGTCAGTTGGAAGCCTCTCCTTTTAAAATGAGAGAGTCACTAGATTTTGTTCAAGCAGTCCATATAACAAGAACAGTAAATTTGCTACAATTTCTTATAAACATTAATGTCTTGATCTACAATAAAATGTTATGAAGCATTTGTGTGCCTAGCTATAGAGATCCAGATTATGTGGTAGCTATTGCCCTCCAACAATCCCAAAACTCAGACTGAGGTAATCTGAGCAATCCCATACTGTTCTGAAAATGTATTTTAAAGCCACTTATCTTCCATGACACAAGAAGTCTTCTCAGTTAAGGCAGTCAATACAGCTAACCAAGAAAATAAACTGAAATGTCATAAAAAGTGATTAAAAAAAACTATCAAGAGCTCCAAATTTTTTTTTTAAAATGCCACTATTAATCTATATTAATAACAGCTGCTACAGGTAAGTTTAGTATTCACATTACACCAAGCAAAGCAATAGTTAGGGAAAGAGGAAACTACATTCCTCTCCAATACTGGAACATTATTGTGTTCAAATAATGAAGACAAAAAAAAAAAACAAACCAAAAAAAACCAAAAGCAAACAACACTGTCTAGCCAGCAATGGTAAGGCTAAGCAAAATCAAACCCCTAAAAGAATTCAGCTTTGTAACCAGACCATTGTAAGAATGCACAGTTCAAGGCAGCATGGTAAGGGTTTGGGATTGGTTTTATTTTTTGATACCACCTCAAGCCATGTCAGAAAGGCAGCAGTGGTTTGTACTACTCAGCACAACGGAGCAGGTTTGGATTTGATCACAAATACTGGTTTTAAGATACAGTTCTAATTAACAAAGACTGCTGGTAACAAAACCATAACACTTCTGCCTATATATTTCCTAACAGTTGTTTGGATTCAACTCCCATTTCTATACACCTTCCAAGACATTATGAAGGAAATGCTTTTTCAGTTTTACTGGGCAGGAACAAAGAATCAGGAGGACATTTAAGTATAGTTTAACTTAAATCACAGATACCAGACTCATTAACAAAATACGACAAGGTACTTCTGGTAGGTCATTTACTTACCTCCGCTTGCTGATTCTTGCTCTTCCCCTTCAGGAAATGTAGCCTGGTTTGGTAAGCTATTCCTAGAACGAGTGACTGACTCTAAGTGTGAAGCCCTTCCCAACAGAGATAGCTCATCTAGCACCTCTCCTTCTTTGGCTTCCAAATCAGATTTTGAAGTGGTTAACTGTTTTATGTTACCTGGTGCCATTAAACTATTTGGGTCATTTAAACAAGCTACAGTACCACTGTCCAGACTTAATACTCTGGCACGATTCTTGGCACTGTTTGTGCTAGAAGTCCGTCGTGTAGATCTTTTTTTGCTAATTCCTTCAGAGCTTACGTGGGTTTTGTGAGCATTTTCAAGGTCTGTGCCCCCACGTTCTTTAGAAACGTATTTGGTCTTTAGAGCACTATACTTTCCCTCAGGAGACTGGCACGAATGGGAGGTGGTGCTGGAAGAGCTATCGCTGCTGAACTGGTGAGCTGACTGCATACTTGATGTCCTGCTCAAGTCACTTTGATCACTGGAGTCCTCATCGTGACAAAACACAGCACTGTGAGGTTTAGTACCAGATACACCTCGGAAGGAAACATATTCCCTGTGCCGACTTGAATCAAAACTACTAGCCCGCTTTTTTCCTGTCCTTCTCCGGCTGGACTTGTGGGTAGAGGCTGTTCGATGTATTAAACTAGAAGATTTTGGTCGAACATCTCCTTCTTTTTGTTTTCCACTTGTTTCTTTAGAAGCTCTTGAATCTACTAACACAACTAGTTTCTCACTCTGCTCATCTCTTTGTTCAGCAGCCTTCCCAAGCGGCCTGTCAGTTTGTGTAGTTAATTCATTGGCATGTGGGTTCTTATTGGCCTCTTCTGAAGCAGAGGCACCAAGACCTTTCTGGCTGTGCATCTCATCAGATGCGTTAGAACCCTTTAGCTCTTGAACACCACCAATAGTGCTCACTTCCACAGCAGTCCTTTCGCTACTAGTCCTTTTATCCGTAGTAGAGCTACTGTCATCCTCTGAGTCAACACCACAGTCTTTTTTCTTACCACCCTTTTTCTCTTCTCTAGGAGATTCCTCCTCGTGCTCTGACAACACACTTTCTATATGTGTTGAGCTAGTATGTTCACTTTTATAGCTACTGATGGTACTGTTAGTGTCACGATCAGTCCCACTGCAGTAGCTTTCTGTTGAACCACTGCTCCTAGTACTCAGGCTTCTCAGACTGTCCATACTTTTGTCTGCTTTCAAGGATTTGCTCTTCCCACTCTTAGTCAATGGTTGAGGGCTGCTACTTTTCAGAATGTCGTCTAATTGAAAAACTCCTGAAATGCAAGAGTTCTCACCCAAAGACTCTCTGGATCCAGAAGGGGGTTTGGAAGCTTCTAATTCACTGACAGGATCTAGTCCTCGTTTTTGCTGATAGAGAGGGAAGTCATTTAGTGAAGCATCTGGAAAAGCAACAGCAGAGCTAGAAGTCCTTGGTACACCTCGTGGTCTGTGATCCTTCCTATACGAGTGAGAATGCAGAGTTACAAGTGAAGCCACTTCTGTGTCACATGCACTGGGTTTAGACTGGTCCACAAGCTGGTTGTTCGAGAGGCACACTTTGTCACTGTTGTCCCTTGGCAAATCCTGTCCAGAGGACAATGAAGGTTGGATGGAGACAAACGAGTCGTTCGACACCAGACGAAAAAGCTTCCGATCAGCTGCCAGATCTGTTTAAGCATATATTTAAAAATATTCATGTAGAATGTCCATGTAAGTCAAACAATCTGCCTTAAAACTGCTTGCTTATATCAGATAAAGTAAATGAACTGACAAATCCATTTGCAAGTACTATGAATGCATCACATTACCATTTCGAATTATTTCCTAACACCTGGGCAAACCTGACAGGGTTTTTTTAATTAAAAAAAGAAACCATCAATAGCAGCTTAACCTTCACAGCTAATAAAAAACAATGCAATTCTGACAAGTCCCCAACTGCTTATGTGTCTCAGACTTAATGTTGCACAGGCCTATTGGTATTATAAAAAAACTCCCTATGAAATTACTGAGTTTGACTACCTCTAAAACTGGTAACGTGAAAGCAAATCATGAGGATTTGCTGTTAGCTCTTGATTACAACAATTGTTCCTGTTACTCATCACAAGCAGTCTCATGTAAAAGTGTCCACCTGCAAGTAGCACTGAAAGTCAGGCTACTTTCCCTTTTGGTACTGTCACTAAAAATAGAAGATCTGGAGGCCAAGTTAAGTTTCTACGATCGCTAAATTTTTGTAGAGCCTATTTGAACAGGTGCAACTTAAACCTCAAAACAGTTACATTACTCAGCTGAAAGTAGTAGAACCTTGCTCCCTATTACAACAGCATGGCCACCTGTGATGCTTTATTTCAAACATACTTTCTGCACTCAAGCACATAGTAATAACCGAATCATCCATGCCAGTCTAATCACCCATTAGTGATTAGATTGGCAAAAATGAACCATAGTATTCCCAGAGTTAGTTTCCTGCTAATCACCCGGTATTTTAAAATCAGCAAACAAAAAGATTTCCCTACAGTTTTATTCTCTACTTTAAACTAAGCAGGCTTTTTCCTGGCAATGAAGATAAATGACAAATGAGATCTTCAGTTGTCCAGTTTTATTTCAGAACACAGGCTAGCAGTTTCCTTACATACAAGGAAGAAAAAAAAATAAAAAAAGGAAACACAAAGCTCTGATAACTTATATCTTAGAAGCAGTCTATAGCTCCAGAAACACAGAACTCTGCATAGGATTATTTACTTTATAGAAAAGCCTTCCAGATTTAAAAAAAAAAACATATGTCTGTACTGGAAAGCAAAGCAAATAAGTCTACAATGAAGTCCCAAAATCCCAGGCCACTTGTAGTATAAGAGATACTGTCTAAAGACATGTAAGTTAGCTGTCTTTCAGCAGTAAGGTGACAATAAATATTTATTATCTGCTGGAAGATGTCAGAACAAGAAACACAGCAAAAGAATAACGTTAAAAGCATTCAAACTGTGCTTCCCAGAAACCTGAGTAATTCAGAAAGGAAACAGAGAACTTCTAGATACCTTTTCTTAAAGTCTTATCAACAAACTGCATGAATTTATTTAGCATATTAAGCAAAGGGTCTCTGGTAACAAAATACCGTGTTTAACATGGAGAAGAAGAAATTTTACCTTGTTCTTCACTCCCTTCTTTACACAGGCTAGAACTCTGGCCAAGACTCAAACTGATATCATCAGAGGTCTTGGCAGTGTCAGTATCACCTGCGAATTTTAAGAAATAAGAGTACTAGTGCTCAAAGTATTAACACATACATTTACATACACTGCAGATTTCTTAGTTGTCATGAAAGACTTGCTTTTCTTTCTTCATTTGAAGGTAAATAATAATCACAAGCAACACAAGATTTATCTTTTAGAGATAAATATTGTCTACTCTATTTCATTTATCTTAGAAAAACTAGAAAAGTATCTTCCACAGAACCCAACAGAAATAGTGATTTTTTTTTTTCTTAAAGATCTATCTATTTGAATATCTCTTTTTGCATGGTTGCCTATAAAAAAAGAGGGGCAAACTGTGAGAAAATATTTGTAATGATCAAAAAGGTAAGGAAAAAAATAATCAGGAAGGTGACAAAAATTCACATTTGATTTTGTCTTATTATTGGCTGGATAAATTTACAAGATCGTAATTTTGCATATTACAAATAATTTATCTTTTCATCTAGGAGTTCACAAGGGCTGTTCTGGACAATAGTTTTGCTAGATGCAAAGCAACCAGAAATAATTAAGTCACTGAAATACAATACCAGAAGGGTGGTTGGTTGCAGTGACTTGAAAATGCTAGGGAAAAGTGCACCCAAACCAATCCCTTAGCTCTGCATTGATAAGCAAAGGAAAAACACGTCATTACATAGGAAACAGAACATGGACTCTATAATATCCTCTCCTCATGTTTTAGTCACATAATTGGCAAGTCCAAGGAAGATTTCTCCCAATTAGTAAATGCTGTACTTAGCTCACAAAAAAAAAGTTTTGAAGATAAGGTAGGTGGTATTTGGAAACAACATAGGAAACAACGTAGTAAATAACATAGTGATTTGAAGCGCTTCTGCATGGTAATTTAAGAAGCAGCTAAAAATCTCACCTTTGATGGTTGCTGCTGTTCCCAGACGAGATAACCCAGATCCAACCTAGAAACAGGGGATTATGTAAAAAGTTGTAAATTTTCAGAAAATAACCAACTGTTGTTTCCTATTACTTCAAAGCATGCATTTGCCTATACATCTAGGAGAGACTTTTAAAGGCACAAAAGCATCCAACAGCCTGGTGCTATAAAATTCTTTGTGACTCGATGTGTTTCCACTGCAAACAGATGACAAGGCATGTAATTACGCATCTAACTACATGACAGCATTATTCTGTTTCTTAGCCAGCGTTCTTAAAGATTTTACTATTTGATTTGAGAAACAGTTTTTAATCTAGGAATTTTTCTAGAAAATACTTAATGCAGCAAACAAAGTACTGCTGCAGTGGTATATGGGTAACTACTGCTGCAAAGCTGAATGTTTAATGCAGTGATCACGGTTGTCTAAAATCACACAATATGCTGAGTTGGAAGGGACCCACAAGGATCATTGAGCCCAAACCATAGCTCTGCGTAGGGCCATCCCCAAAAGTCAAACCATGTACCTGAGAGCATTGTTCAAATGCCTCAAACTCTGTCAGCCTTGGTGCTGTGACCACTGCCCCAAGGAGCCTGTTCCAGAGCCCAACCACCCTCTGGGGGAAGACCCTTTTTCTAATATCTAACCTAAACCTTCCCAGCACAACTTCAGGCCACTTGCTTGGGTCCTGTCACTGGTCGCCACAGAGAAAATCACCAGCCCCTCTGATTCCCCTCATGAGGAAGTTGTAGACTCCAATGAGGTCTCCTCTTCTCCAGGCTGAACAGACCAAGTGACCTCAGCTGCTCCTCACACTGCTTCCCCTCAAGGCCCTTCACCATCTTGGTTGCCCTCCTTTGGACACACTCTAATGCTTACAGAAAACAGTATCTTAGTATAAAATTTACCTGTTCAACACAGTAAACACCAAGCTAAATCCATAAACTGCTTCCATATGAAGAGATATATATTTTTCCAGGATTAGTTTTCACGTTCAATGGCAAACCAGCAGGCGTGTACCTCCTAATATGAGAAAGAGCTAGCCATTTAGGCTTGCAATCTACCTTTCTACATACAACCTATAATCCACAACAGATAATTTTGCAGAGATGCTACAGAGAATTTAGTCTTTTCCTTCAATAATATTTTCAAGACCATCTCTCAAAGAGCTACGAATAGCACAAAAAATGCATGGGCCAAATAATTAAACTATTTAGAAATATAGAAGAGCGCTTAAAATCTGAACCCAAGATACATAAAAATGATGGCCATTTGACTTTCAGAGATATATATAGACAGATAAATATAGATATACATACATACTTATTGGGATGCTGTTTGTCAGAAGCCCCTAGTTCAAACGACTCTGGGGCAAAGGCATAATTCTACTAATTCTTTTCTGTACACATAGCAATTTCAGGTAACCTGAAGATATGTGCAGCCACACCACAGAGGAACAATGGCTTCGTTATGTGTAATGCAAAATGTGTAATGCTTGTTTGATGCATTTTCTTCATTACATTGTCACATACACTTTTAGTTAGTCATTCTGTCATGTTTCAATGTTTTTTTCCCATTCAGTAATGTGCCTTGCTGAATGCTGCAGCTGAGTGCAAATGCATCAGCACAGGAAAGCTAGTTCACACAAAAAACTGAACAGAACTCAGATGCTAACTGTTCATGTTCCCTTTTGATGCTACAAATTCAACTGAAAGGGACTAGTGAATACTACTTTTACTAGGACAAACACATTTTAAACACTGTACTTTCTTTCACAGTAGCTTTAACTTCTTCACATGCTTTAACATTACAACTGTTATAATATGTTTGAAATAGTCTGTTTGCCAAAGTCCAGTCAAAGAACTAGTCTAGGGATCATGTTTCTATCTTCCTACATGGACCATTGTTTCCTATTCCTT
The DNA here is from genome assembly GCF_009829145.1 of Chiroxiphia lanceolata. Taxonomy (NCBI): domain Eukaryota; kingdom Metazoa; phylum Chordata; class Aves; order Passeriformes; family Pipridae; genus Chiroxiphia; species Chiroxiphia lanceolata. The sequence goes on from NC_045642.1 coordinate 29,363,781, forward strand.
TGAACTACCAAATTCCTACCAAATGGCTGCTTACTTCAAAGGAGAAAAATCTATTAGAGTATCTATGCTGCATAACGGAGCACTATTCAGATGAAACACCAACATTAGCATACCACCGCACCTTGCTATCTACTGACTGCTCAGAGAGCTAATTAGAAGAACATGATATTGTAATACCACACCAAAGATTTCCATGTCATTCAAAAACAGGTTCTGTATCTTTAATATGATGCTGCATTGCTCATTGTCAACAAAACCATACAGTATGGCCAGTCAATCTAGTTGTCCTTGTGAAGGGCTGGTAAAAGAAAGATGCCAAGACCAGTAAAACATCCTAAGACAAATAGAAGAAAGAATACATCCAACGCTATGGAAGCTGAATGCATAAACCTCGTAGACATAATAAGAACAACTTCCCCAGTGAAATTACAAGGCAACTAGAGCATAATAAAGTTGCATTAAAATGTAATAAAGCCACATTCTTCAGTACTTCCATCTTGCAGGAGTCCCTGTTTATTGCTTTCTTCCCACTCCCACTGAAGCGTCAAAAAAGTGAAGATTTTGAAGAGGTCATCCAAAAATAAACAGTTTTAGTCTTTCCATTTCCAGTTTATCTTGCTTTGTACAACAGTAAACTAACATTTTTGACTGCAGAGTCTGAATTGTCAGGAATAATAACTTTCTGAAAGTCATTTACCACTGCAAGAGATAATCAGGAGTGGATACGTTCTTAGAGGACTTAACAGAAGCCTCCTAAATACAGCATTTAAATTGACTAATTATTCTTCTAAATGAAGACCAAACAAAAGTAACAAGACAAATTAAGTTACACTATAAGGACAAAGATACAGTTTGAGCTCACAGATACCAAAATCACCAGGGAATCCCATCACAATGGGCTCTTGGCCCTTATCTGACCATGCTCTGAGCCATTCTGATTTAATAAATCAGAAGAGAGCTAACAGCTACTGTCTCTCATAAGACAGTAAGTTCCCTTACAAAATCCAGCCATTTATAAAGTAAACACAAAACAGGATGAGAAAGACCTACACTGTTGGGAGAGTGCAATGCCATCCTAATAAAGCAGTTCAATACAGAAACATAAGTGGTTTAAACTCATACAAATTTTAAAAACGTAAAATAGTAAGAAAAGTTACTCTACAGATTGCAGAGCCAGCAGTACTAAAGCAACAACCTCAGTAGCTTTAATTCTTACCTGGTTGTTTGGATCTATCCCAGCATAAGAATTGCGTGAACTACAGCCAACAGGGGGAGTCGCTTCTCGTATAAACTCTGACATCTCAATCCCTCCACCAGGATCACTAAGAGAAACATAAAAGAAAAAAAAAAATAACATTAGCCTACCAGTTAAACCTAAGTTTGTCTATCCTGAATGCAAATTCAAAACAATGTTTCCCTTTTCAAATATCCAGAGCTCAAATATATCCCAGTATCTCAGATGAATTTGACACAGGAAGCTCAGCCAGAGCTGGAGCACCCTACATAGTGTCATAGAAGCTGCAGCCCTAAGTCCACTGTCATCAGCCAACACAAACTGTGAAGACTCAGGAGCTACAAGGCATTCTGCAATGCTGACGTACTAAATTCTGTCTGTATGTACACACATGTAACTTCTGGATCATCTGTCCAACTATAATACCCAGAAATCCATCAACAGAAAATGTACTACACAGAGCTTTTTCAAAGACCACGGAAAGGACTCTGGTCTTTTCCTTAGACTGAATCTAGGAGCAAACGCAAGGATGGTTAATCAAGAAAGCCACACACTGTCAGTAAAAGTTATTGGACAGGCAGAGACATATAGGGACATGGCATCTCTCTCCCAGGAATGCAAACCACATCTTTCTACCCAAAAATAACTTTCCTTCAGATACTTTACAGGCCCTATTAAGATATATTTTCAGGTACAACATATGTATCATTACATCCTTTCAGGATTAATAACTATTGGTTTGAAAGTATTTTCTAGATTGACATCACCAAATTGCAATTCAACGTAATTCAGCTTGTGAAAGGCAGATATTATATGAAACATAAGCAAATTGGATCTATCCATTAGGACAATGACGTGTGAAGTAAATTGAGGACTAGAACACAGGGATACAACCTTGCACCATTTGTTGACTGCAAAGACGGAGAAATTGAGGCTTCCTTTTTCCTCTCCCACTGCATTTCTCTTCAAACATCTTGATACAAACTTCTGAAGGTAAGTAACTGCAGAGTAATTTGACACTGACCCTCTCTGCTTCATCACAAAGATAAACAACTGCCTCCCAATAATCAATGATTCTGACCTGTGGCAAGTCCACTCCAACATTTTGCTGGAGAAAGTACATATATATACACAATACTTCTCTGGTTGGACCGAAAAACTAAAGATGAAGCCCCTCTAGAGAAGGGGACAGAAAAATGGAAGCACTGCAGGGCTTACTTAATAGACAGTCTTATAGGAAAGTCTCGCGCAATAAGACCAACAACTAATGGGGTGGTCTGCATAGGCCATGATCCTCATGGGTCCCTTCAAACTTAGCATATTCTACAATTCTAATCACTTTTGTAATATACAGCCATCAATCTAGGATATTATAAACAAACTGTCTGTAGACTAAAGGACCTGAGACATGATTCATTCTGCAGCATGACATTTCAAGCTATTGTAATCTTAGAGAAGCATAAAGGTACAACCTTGGGAATCATTCTAGATCATATAAGAAGCCCGTGAATCTTCCTACATCAAAGAGATTACAAAAAAGACAGTTTGAAGTTAGGAATATATTACTTCAGTAAAAATAAGTTAACTTAAAAGACAATCAGCCATTAGTTAGCAGAACAACTGTGGTCCAACTCTAGCAAAATAAAGAAGTGAAAAGCCACCATTTTGGTACAGCTCAGCGATGAGATACAGGCATGCTCTTAGTGATGGCTGTTTATAGAGTCCTCTCTGATCTAATATTATCAATTATGCTAGAGACAGGTAAGGAAAATGAATAAAAGAAGATACAGAATTCAGCTTCAATAATTTCAGCTTTAGCCAAAGTACTCCTCATGTAAATATTTTAAGAATACATAAGGACATAACACAAAATTAAAGACTGAACTGAAAAATTCTCAATGTTTAAGTTCAACATACATTACAATGACAACAGAAGGTATAACAAAGAATGCCTCTCACAAAAAGATGAAATCCCTTTCCTGCTTGAATAATTCATTGAGAAACACTGTATGTGATTAAAGTACACCCTATGAAGTAGAAAAATAAGCCATTGCAAATAAGCTCTCATGCACAGAACTGGGTATTTAGCCAGGGTGGAAGAAGGAGGTAGTTTTGTCTAAAACTGAACCAACAGACACCAACATAAGCAACATCACAATCCCAAACTGCCACTCTACTCACAGCTTCTATATTCTGTGACACACACTAACAAAAGCTAGTAACAAACAACAACAAATAACGTCCACAGGAAAAAGCAGGTAATACAGATTCCTAGGACTAACCATTGTATGCCAAAGTATCTGGACTATAATAGCACAAAGTCCTTTAGGAGCTATTTGATGCTACCACTGTGGCCATTCCTTTCTGCTTTGAAGTTCCACAATCAGTTTCTTACAGTTTGCCGACCTCATACCTTAGAGCAAGTGCTACACTTCTCAGCTTGAAAGCAAAATAACTGGAGTGAAGTTATCATCCAAATTGAGAAGACTGAAAAAATTATGTACCTGCAATGGAGATTGCCGTGCAAGAGGCATTCAAAGATCACATAAAACAACTTAAAACTAATATTTCTAGTTATTAGTAACTTTCCTAAAAAAAATTACTATCTGCAGGTATATTACATTAGCATGTCAGAGATTAACCAGATGTCTGAAGAGGGTGTAAGTCTACATGAATTCAAGAGCTTAAAATCTGACTTAGGCTGATTGACTAAAGCAATTTGATATTCAGACCAGAACTTTGAAAGAGAATTTGGAATAAGCAATTTTGATTTCTGGACAAAGCAGAGAAAGAATTTTATTACTTTCTTTTGAACACCTTCTTCTGTCCTTAATTTCCAACTCAAACAGGAGGATAACCAGTTAGGGGGTTGCTCTCAAAACACAGAAGGACCAGAGCATGTACTGCAAATGCTAGGTCACAATAGCTTGAAGTATTAAAAGAAGTTTTCTTTCAAGTTTGAATCACCAGTCAAAAATGCAAACCAACTCCAAACTCAAAAACACTCTGCCAGTCACAGAAAACTGCAAGAATAAACAGCAAAGGTAGGGCAAGAGTTCTTGAAATAACATGTTTTAAATTTTATTTCTCTTGCTCATACTTGTTTAAGCAGACTGTACGTATCTCAAAGACACAACATCCTCCAACTGTCCAGAAGTACAAGTGAAATTCATGCAGCATCGTGATTACAGCTCCCCCATGCTAATGGAGATCAGGGACAGCAGTGTCACCAGATTAACACTTTATGATATTTTGAACCACAGTAGTCACTGACACAAGAAAGAAGCCATATTCATATACCCAGAAGTAAAGACTGACTGAAATGTTTTAAAGTATCTATGTGGGTCCATTGATACCCAACAAAGATCATGCTTGCACTGTTTCTTCTACCTTTTCTGTGAAACCAGGAGCCTGTATCCTCATTACTTGCTTTCATGAAACCTCACAGAAGAATTACTAAAACAGCAAATGCACTAGAAGCTACAGAAGAAGGGAACTCACATTCCTATCTCTAAATTAAGACTAGTTTCTTTCAAAACCATTAACTAGAGAATTTCAGCTTTTTAAAGAGCACAGTAAAAAAATAAACAAGGCATTTCTAAAGGAACAGTAAGTAGTTCTTTGCTTAAACATGCCAAAGTTTCACGGAAAGAATAAAAACTTTCAGTTTGATCCTGTTCAAAAACCAGTGTGAACTGAAGATAAATGAGCAGTTCGAGTAAGCCTACAGATGACAGCACACAAGTTGTCAAGATACCTGAAAGCACCACTTCACAGATAAACATCTTCAGAAAGAAAGAACAGCAGTTCTTAGAAGCTAACAGAATCCCAAACATGACTTTAGAACAGAAACCAGACTATTGCTTAATCCTTCAAAAATACTACTATGTGGTCTCAGGGAATGTGGGCGTTGCAGAGTGAAAACTCTAGGATGGCTTTGCAAACCATACTATACACATTTATTTGGTATCACATGCTGTAGCCTAAGCTATCAAAACTAATATTCTGATTATGCAAATATTAAAGACAGTATGTCTGCTTAGATCTCCCCTACATCCACCTTCTGCAAGGAGAGTAGAGTTTAAAAAGAAAATCCTACATACACACTCTCTTCCCAGACAGGTTTGGTTTTTTATTAGTGTTCCAATTTAACTTAAGAAAGTTACAGCTCAATATTAAACACTCACTCTACACCCCATCTACTAGTTTGAATATTACCCCAGAGTTCTTGTAAGCTTCCAGGCAAAGATTAGTATATACTGTACATCCCACTTACCAAAAAGTAACTCCGTAATTTCTGCATTGACCTTGTTCCCAGTTCTAGTTAAGAGACCTGAAAGTGGGAACAAGGATCATATAAAAGTTAATGAAACTTTAGTTGGCAAGCAGGACACACAGCATCAAACTAACCTCTACTTCTGAGCTCACAATGCTTATAATGTAGTAACTTGTCCCATGTCAACTGCTCCCTAGACAAAACAGAACTGAAACATCCAGAAGTAATTCACAACTCTAGTAGAAATTCCCTTGCCAAGTTCGGGCTACTGTTTTGGAAGCAAAAGCTACATGGTAAAAAAAACAAAAACAAAACCCAAGCCCACCAAAAACCGCTCAAGAGACAAAACATCTAAAGATCACACCTAAAACATGCATTAACAAGGCTGCATTGAAACACAACAGACCACTGTTTACTTCCATGAATTTTATTAAGCAGAGTAAGCATTAATATACAATTAGGGAAACAGTCTGCCAAAATAGCTCAGTGCAGTTTTAATAAGGTATATGGTGCTCTAAACAGAGTCCCAATTTAAATCAGCAGGTTCTGTTGCCAAACACAACATGGAAAAAGGGGCAGGTTATAAAAGATTGATACAAGAAGTTACTGTATATCAACTTTAGAGCAATCTAAGACACCATTTTGCTAACAATACCTGAGCTGAGAGTAGACACAGAAGAACGCAGGACCCATCTCATGAGAAGCTACCCTGTATGTACACACAAAGTCCTTTTGCTTCTAGGCTGAGCATTTTCAAGAGCAGCAGTTTAACACTTCCTTTCTTTAAGCGTCCTAATAAACAGACTCAAGAGGCTTCTTTCAACTACATTTCCTTATAGCACATGTCTCCATTTAGAAGTTACAGCGTTGGTTTTTATTAGTAAGACACACACAACCTTATTAGAGTCAGGACAGCATATTAATTGCCTCACTTTGAAAACTGTTCATGGCTACTAGTACCAGAAACTCACAGACAAGAGAAAGGTCTTCTTTAAAAGCTAACAATTCAAGGTTGATTTATTTCATACAGTTTAACTTTGTAGATGGCCTCAATTATCTGAAGGCAGGCAGAGGCTTTGATAATAGAGCTCATAACACATCCCCAGTCTGATCAGACTGGTTAGGCTGGCCTTGTTGATGAGTCATCTTTCGCTCTTCTTTCTCCAAATACTCTGGTCAGAGAGGAAAACCTCTGGGGTTTTTTATGCTGGCAACAGCAGAGATCTGTGGAAAGGAATCACCTCCTATTGACAGTACTTCAGAATCATTATCTTCATTACAGAGCTGAGTAATTCCAGAATTTACTAGTTCATAGGACAGTATTCTTCTGAAGAAAGACTGTAGCTGGAGTCAAGCATTGTATTTTACTCCTGTTTTTTAAAAACTAAAATTGAAACCCAATCAGACACTCCTCCTAGTGATAAAAGAATTAGCAAGCAGTGCATGGTCTTTTGACAGCTAGATTTTTAGTACTACATCTACTGCTGAAATAAAATTACTTGTACTAGTTGTGTGTTAAGTGTCTAGTGACCTAATCGGCCACATTTTCCATGCTATTGTTTCAGTGCTTCCAGCACATTCAATATTGTTCTGGAACACCTCTGGGGGAGGAACCAGGAAATTAACATGAATACATCACTTCAAACCTAATAAATAAATAAGTCTGCTTTTAAAGACCAGACTGAAAACAGTCTTTCAGAACAGGTCTGTATCTGTATTTCTCAGTGTTTATCTCAACCGCCATCCCAGTTACACACCTGATGAAGGCCGGACTGTTTATCATTTGAAGCAGCATACAAACATCAGCAGACACCTTACCTGGGCCCATTGCTGTCTTTCCTCTTGGCTGAAACATTGCTTTGTTCTGTTTTTGCACCTCTATCCATATGCTCACTGGCATTCCTCTCCACAATTTCTCCCTCATCCAGTGCCCTGTGCAAACGGTAATTCACCATCTTCAAAACGATAAAGAGAGCTGCTATCACCGGGCAGTAGACAGCTACTATCATCATGGAAGAAGGAAGAGCCTTTCAAAAAAAAGTAAGAAAGAGTTAATGAACACAAGGTCAAATATCCATAAGAATACCCTTCATACAGTTTGGCAGTTTCTTCCGTGGAGAAAACACTGATCATACTGAAAATTAGACCATCTAGTCCGATTTTGTGTGAAGAATGTTAGAAGTCTAGACAGAAAAACGGAACAGCTGAACTTCAAGATACCAAAGCAGCATCATAAATAAACCTGTGTCACTGAAGGCTGAGAAACAAATTCAACTCTCATTCTCTTTTCACAGATTATAGAAATACAAGACCTAGACTAGGAAACTTACTGCTAGCATGATCTTTTTGTGTGGCACACAGTATTTCTGATTAGCTGTTATGAATAAAAAGAGACGGGAAGATTTTAAGCAACTTGGAAACTAAACCAAGCACAGGATGTGATCTTATTTCAGGGACAGTACACAGCACCATTTTCGAAAAACTGTTGCAAGTTTGACAGCATGGTTGGATGTGAGAAAACCTGCTTAGATACCAAACAGAGATGTTTTGTCTTCGCTTGTCAGCTTCCAACAGCTACTCCTGCATGACAAGATACTGATCAGTCACAAAAGCCAAACTTTTTCCGAGCTGCATACAAAAAAAAAAAAAAAAAAAAGAGTGTTTATATTTGTGACTCACACACTGAGCAGCAGTCCTCAATAACCTGCAGACCACAGGCTGCAAAGATTATTTGTGTTAGATCATTATATGCCCATGGAAAAGGAAGCCAACTCATGTTCTGAAGAGAATTTTTCAGTTGTGTCAAAGGTGGCCAGAAGCCACATAAAAAACCTCAGTCCTGAATTCAGCTTTTGAAATTCCACTCCAAGTTAAGACTTCTCATGCAGCTTTTGCAGAGCTACATAGGGATTTTACAGATCAATCACTTCAGCAACAGGTAACGATTAAGTACAGCTATTTAAAAGGAAAGTTCAGAGTACTAGTTAAACTGCAGATTTCACTTCAAGGTTTTCATCCTTCTAATTTATCTTTTATTCATATTTTTAACTTTGCCATTTCACTAGGCAGTCACTAAACAAAATGAAATACTAACTCTTAGTATTCATCCAAAAGCAGACTACTTCCCTTACACAAGTGAAAGTGTTCACTGGATCACTATCCCTTACCCCACCGATGGTGTAGTTTGAGACATACCTTCAAAAACATATATACACATAGACATATGACAATCAGAATTAACCAACATTTGATATTCAGCATGAACAATTATTTAGTAGATGACTAGAACAAATGAACTGGTTTTTTAGACTTCCAAGCCTAAGGAGACTTCCAGTCTCCCTCCATATACAGACCATTACAAGAGAAGAGAGTCTTTATGGTGATCAAAGCCCCCTGCACATCTTGTAGAATCAGAAGGGGAAAATTACTAGAGAATAAGACAAAGAGCCCTCTCTATTCTGCACATAAAACTAGTTTTAGTAATTCAAAAGATTTCTACATATTCAAGAGCTTAACAGTCCTAGTAGTACTGGGAGTGCTTGCCACACAAGCAATGAGTTTATCAAAGCAAACTGCTTAAAGAGATCTCCACGTACGGGAACAAAAGAATAAATATTTCTAAGTATTGTATTGACTGCTGACTTTAGAACAAAACCAATTCTTAATCTAGCTGCTCTCGCTTTCTGGCTGTAAGCAAAGCCAAATAATCAACACAACATTCCTAAAGCCAAACAAATATAAATAATTGAATCTGGAATCAATCAGGAGGCAAGTTATTTATGAGGATTGTTTTGTTAAACAGATCAAGTTAAACTTAACTTGTTTTGGAGGAAAAGGTAAGTCAACACCTAATACAACATTTGAAGTAGGCCAGGCAAACTCAGCTGAAGTATGCTAACTTAGATTTTGCATGCTGAGCTGGACAACACATTACACCGGGAGATTCACTTCCCAAGCACTACCTCAGGAGGAGAAAGAGGAAACAAAGCTACTTAAAAACAGCATCAGTAAGCAAACAGGAGCCAAAATTATGCTTATGGCATCCTTACAACCCCTGAAGCAATGCTACAAGGGTTTCCTTAAGAAATGCCATGTTTCCACTTTCAAAAACTTCAGAGGCAATTAGTTCCCTGCAGGCAAGGGCAAATCCGTTAACTCTGGCAAAACTCATGAGTTTCCTGTACCTGCCCGATCACACACACAACTTCAACTGTCCTCCTCCTTACAAGTACCTAGTGTACAGAAGCCATTACCAGAAGAGTCAGTCTAACACAAGATAACAAAAGCTAGAATTAGTCTATAAAAGACATGCCCATACTTATCTGTCTAGAGAACTCTTAAATTTTGTCAGCAGTGAGGTCACAAAGTGTATCCAATTTATCTTGTGGAAAGCAAAATCTACACATCCTGTTCTGCAAAGAAACGCTTTAAGAACAAGGGGGGGAAAAAAGGCCAAACACCTCATGTAACTTGCAGCAAATCCAATAAAGAATCAAAGGGTGTTTTTTCCTCACATCCTGTTTTCACAGGATTGCAGAAAGCTAAAAATAAGGTAAGTTAACTCACTACTTTTCCTTCTTCATATTCATTAGTAGCGACTCGTGTCTGGATAGGGCACATACTGTAGGAATACAAATTTTAGCATGCCTAGTTGACTCTGCTGTATGATCATACTTCACACTAAGTCTCATGCCATGGTACAGCACTGCCACCCAGGGTACCAGTAATTTGTCTGCAGTCCAGCCTCAAGGGGAAGACTTACTGCAACCTAACCTAAACCACTGGCACCTTCTCTATCCTTCTTTGCCAAACTTAGAAGCATTCAACTTCCATTTGGGGTCTTCAAGCCACAAGCCAAGGAGAGCTAAAGTGAGATTAGCACTTTAAATCATGGTTAGCATTTTATCACATTTGAGGAGAGACAGGTCTCTCATCAGCATCCTGTATGATACCACCTTCAAAACTGGAATACAAATCTAGGTCCTACAAATTTGCAGCTAGATTTTATTTCACTTCTTTCCACAAGCACTAAAGCATTTTTATTGGGCACAGCAGACTAAAAAAACCTCAGGTTAGAGCTTGTTAGTAGACACCAATTGGCTACAAGTCTGCAGCTGCAACAGCATTTCAGAGAACACCACATTTTACTGCACATCTCTAGTAACTTGCATTAGCAACAAAAGAAAACATACACTTCACATCAGTAGTCACAACTAAAACTCTGGTAGAATATAAAAAGCTAAACATGACCATACAAAAACTGACTGCTTTAATTACATTCTGTTGAAAACTTCAGTCGTCTAATGGCTGAACAAACCCAACCTTTAGATAAACTCCTAGCTGAAATTATTTCCTGGAATCTTAAAGGGAAGTTAAGTAGTACTCAAATATGGAGGGGGAGGGACACTGATTTTCTACCACCTTTCCCTCAAGGGTTACTTTCCAAATTTAAACCTTTCAAGACAACTTATGAAATCCATACTATACATATGCACAAAAGTAAGAAGCAGGAAGGCACAGCTGAGGACTAGGACTGTCCCTTCTGGAAGCTGTTGGCTGTTAAGTGAGCTCAGTTTTATCACAACTCTTCTTTTGTGAAACAGTAGGTAGAAAAAGCTTTAAGCACTCCTAAACTCCAACCTAAAACAGAAAAGAAAGCTCAGAGCACTAGGCACTGCAGTAAAATACTCCCATCTGAACTACAAAAAGTCGCTGTATCTTGATGCAACGTTTAAAGCACGTAAGTGCCAGGAACCAGAGGGAATTTCATTGATCGCAGGCTGTGCAACACATATATGAAGAAATAAAGACTATATGGATCTTACCTAATCATATCTAGCTTTAGCTAGACCCCACAGATGCAATGAAGCTTCCAGATTCTTTTCAAAAAAGAAATGTGTAGGGGTTACCTGTTGAGAACACTCAGAGGAAAGTCTCCTAACCCAAATCAGACTGCCAATCCTTACATAGAAGTGATATCAATCAATCATTAAGAAGTAACAGACGTCTTGTAAAAAGCCTTACCAGTTCAAGCATTTTGAGCCCAATATTTTATGGAAACATTCATACTGGAGAGGAGGAAAGATTAAGAAACAGATATAGTTTTGTCCCCAATTTTTGTTTATGAACAGTCAGAGCCCTTAAGAACTGCTGCTATCAAGAAGCAAGTTCAGTTACATGTTATCTAGTTTTTGACCGAAAACTCAGAAGTGTACAACTGAAACTTGAGTAGCCAAGAAACTAGAAGTGTCTTAGAGCAGTATGGGATACCAGGGATCGTTATCACAGATCCAACCTCAATTATTTAAAATCTCAGTTTAAGAAACAGCACATATTTCAGAAACTCGGTGGAAAAAACTTTCACATGAAGCTACATTTAAATGACCTACTTCTATAACTATGTACACAAACCAGGAAATTAGGTGAACTTGTTGTCTAAACGAGCTTGACTTTGACAGACAAGTTCTGTAGGTACATTTGAGCCCATCACCCCAAGCAAGGTACAGTCCTGGCTCCTCTTCAGTCACTGGCAAAATTCCACAAGTGCCAGAGCCAAGACTTCACCCCCTCCTGCGCACGTGGTGGGACCGAAACAGCATTCCGACTAGGGGAAGTACTTTGGCAGCCTCCTCTCTTTCCCCTCCCCCTTGCAACACTGATGCATAACACTGGCCTCTGCACTTAGGGTATTTTTTTCAACTCTACCACTATATTATACAAGGTAGTTGTACAGCTTCCCCATATAGAAAGCATATTTTCTTCTCCCAGTTCCAGTTCTGGATTACAGTGAAAACAGGGATCAGCTCTCACAGATAGGCAGATCAACAAGTACAGTTGAGTCTGTTACTGAATACAAATTTGCAAACAGGATAGATTTAACTAGTCTAGAAAGCAATATTTTTGTATGCATGTTGCCAAACCACAGCTCCAAGAATACAGACTCAAGCAGACATTTCTCTTACTCTACACCCCAGTTCCTCCATTATCTACACTTTTCTTCTTGTCACACTTCCAACAGGACGGTTTAAGCGTATAAATACACGAGAAAAAGAAAAGTATCTGGATCAGTAATACAGCTACCTTTACGTATACAGTTGTCTTCACACAGGGTACAAGGTCCACTTTCATGTGCTTAAGCTCAGAAGGCAGATGAGGGATCAAGGAGGAAAGGATAGTTGAATTCTACTGCTGATTTTTTAAGTGGGTTTCCACCACACATTAAATCCGTCAACCCTAACAGTACTAGCATACATACGCAAAGAAAAACACGGATTTATGGCATTATTTGTTGACCACAACTATTACCAGATTCCATTCTGAAAATACCAGATCAATAGAAGGAATGCCCAGAAAAAGATCAGCAATGTTGGTTGCAATAAACCAAGTCTTTAACCAATAAGCGTATCTAAATTATCATATCCCAAAGTGTTCTATTCCTGTTGGGGGCTAAATAACATGTGAAAAAAGTGATTAGCTTACTGTAAAATGCATTCAGCCTTGAGAGCCAGCTACAAGCGAAGTTCTTAGGCGATACTTTTGTCTTTGTTGCTACAAAACAATTTAGGAATAACTACAGTTATTGCTGTCTCAATGCATAAAAGCAACACTGTGATTTTGCAATTCCTTATGTGAGGAAGTTCTATAAGTAATATGAAACCTGACAGCATTTTGAGTCTTTGTATATACCTTGATTTTTTAAACACACAGGGTTGTCTGCCAGCAACAAGTCACTTGAAGCTAGCTTAGAAACTCCCTCCTACACACCAGTGAGCCATGCTCAGAATTCAGATTATGATTACTTAAGACTTTTTAAGCAAGTTCTGCTTATTTATGTATGTCCCACAGCAATGCAACACTTACTGCTTTTTATTCTGAAAAAGAGCTTAAGAGATACTAAAGAGCTAAGATGACCAACACAGTACTGCCTGTTTAGTTTATGTCTAGACAACACTTAAACTACACAGGGTGGAAAGAGGGAAAACAGCCAAATATGATTCAATCTGCTTTAACTTGTGACTAATCTCCTTACTTATTCTCAGGGAAGTTGGCAGTTGTTGCACCTTTAACTTGTCCAGAGCTATGAAGCAAGAGAATTTCTCTCACCTCAACAAAATGCCAAGCAGCTTGCTCTTGTCTGTCTTTTCCCTTTGCATAGGAAAAAAGTTTAGGTAACACTGAAGTATACCCCATAGTACGGGTAACTCAAGCTTAACTATGATTTAAGAGCAGCAGGAGACTCAAATGCTGGCCCAGATTTATCATTTGTCAAAAGATCTATGTACAATATAAATCAGTTGCTTTTCAAAAGTCTCCTGTGTATGCAGGATACAGTTCTCTCAGCAAGGCAGTACTAATTAAATAAACTATTCTGTCAAAACAGAAGAACAGTACTTTTATAAAAAAACAATTAAAAGGCTACATTTGAAGCCAAAAGTTCTCTCCTCTTCCCATATTCTGAGGAACTTTGAATAGATACAGTTTCAAAGCTTTTATAGAAAGAATCTGCTTAGTTGAAAGTTTTATCTAGCTGTTGTCACATTAACTTTGGTTTTAAAAGCAGCTGGTATCAGCCTATGGTTTTCATGCCAGCAATCTAAAAGTTTTCAAACAAAAAGCCTTGGAGCTGCCTTTTCCATGACACTGTAATACAAATTAAAAACTAACCATACAGAGCTGTAACCTCCTCTTCCACATTAGCTATTTCTCAGTATTAAGTGTCTCGTACTGCAATCTTACAAATTGCTTTTTAACAAAGCAAATGTCTGACCCCAGAGCTCTCAATCTCACAACTGCAGTTGCATAGAATTTCTCCTCCAACGTTTCATTCACTAATCCCAAAATTTTCACAAGGCAGTTTCTATTTCAGGTTGTCACAGCATCTGGACCCGGTAGGTTTGCAAATTACATTCTACCTCATATTCACAAAACTGGTCACAACACACCTAGTATAATCAAACTTTTCTACTAAAAATTCCGAAGTAAACTATTTGCATTTCCTAGTTACAGACAACTTACACAGGAAGAAAACGACTGGCCAATAGGAAACCTCCCCCTTCTCTCCTAACTGATCACACCTCTCCTCTATTTGTTCCCAAGTCCAAATGTCAAGAAAGTTTGTAGGTTTAAAGGTTAGTATTTTAACAGCTCTGATTGAACTATCGCTTACAAAGATATAGAGGACAGGACTTCCCACAAACCAACTACACTAAAATCTGGACAGAAGCGAAAAAGTCAAAGTAACTTCTTGTCAATAACACAAACTCCAGATACACCGCCAGCCATCACACAGCACATCACACTGCAGCCAAATAAACTTCTAGGCTACCGACCCACATCCCTCCACCAGACTCAAAAACCAGATGACAGCGCTGCCAGCCAGAAATACTGGCTAGATCTAACAGTTTCTGTAGAAACTGTGCTTTTTACTGGACTGCCAGTAGATCCGCAGCGGAAGCTGACAGAGTTATGCCCAATTTTGAAGGAAAGTAAACAGAAAAACGAAGGCAAAGCGCCAGCGCCTGTAGCCTCGCCGCGCCCCGATAGCGCCCACCCACAGATTCCCGGTTCCAGCTCCGTGCGCCCGAAATGCCGCAGCCCCGACCGCGGCCGCCGGGCCCGCTCCCACGGGCGGGGGAGCCCGGCCGGGGCCGTTCCCGGGGCCGCGCCGCGGGCAGGGGGCGCGCGCGCGGCAGCCCCGCGGCCCTTCCCGCCCCCCCTCCCCCACGGGCCCCGCAAGGCCCGCCCGGCCCAGGCCGGCTCCGCGCTCACCATGTACAGGGTGAAGGGGAAGCCGAGCAGGAAGAGCCACAGGTAGAGGTGCAGCGCGTTGACTCCCGCGCCCTGGTGCGGGTCCTGGTACCAGCCGCCGCTCAGCGCCGCCCACACGCCCTGGCGCAGGATCTGCAGCACCTGGGAGCCCATGGCGGCCCCGCTCCGCCGCGCCGGCCCCGCTCTATCCGCCCTGCGAGCCCGGGCAGAGCCGCGCACCGCCCGTGCTCCGCAACAACCGCAACCGCCGCCGCCGCCGCCCCAGCAACGCCGCCGCCATCTTATGTCCGGGCCCGGGCCGGCCGCCCGCCCCCGCGCCGCCGACGGACCGGCGGCCCTTGCGGCAGGGGCCGCGCGCCGCCGCCGTCGGGGGGGCAGCGCTGCGCCTGCGCGCGGCTTCCCCACGGCCCCGCCCCCGCCTACCGGGCACGGCCGCCGCAGCGCCTCCTGGCGGCGCGGCCCGACCCGCCTTCAGCAGCGGGACCGCGCGGGCACCCGCACTGAGCGGGGCCTCCGCACTGAGCGGGGCCTCCGCCCGGCGCCCGTGTCGTCTCGATACTCGAGAAAATGGAGGGAGACACAACCCTCGCAAAGGCTTTTTCAATCAAAAAATGACAGAATCAATTAGGCTGGAAAGACCTCTAAGATCATCGAGTCCAACCTGTGACCAATCACCACCATGTCTAATCTTTCCTTAAACACCTCCAGGGATGGTGACTCCACCACCTCCCTGGGCAGCCCATTCCAATATCTAATATCTTCTTCCTAGTGTCCAACTTAAACCACCACTGGTGCAGTTTAAGAAGTTACTTTGGATTTTTTGCATGAGTGCAGACATTAGCATATTTGCTTTGTGGGAATTCCTGTCCTGTAGATCTTTGTAACTGTAGCTGTCCTGCTGTGCAGTGTCCTCCACCTCCCCCTGTTTGTTACCCATCCTGTGGGCATTGCGTAGATGCGCTTAAGCTGGGCTGGGGACTTTGCCCCTAACTCAGGGACACCACCCCCAGGCTCACCTCTAGCAACCCTGTGCTCACCCCCTTCCCCCTTCAAACCTCCTTTCTTTCCCTCTCCCAGGGCCTGACTCCTGGTGAGGTGACACATCCTCTTCTTACAGCAGGGCAGGAGGACACTGGGCTTTACTGGGAGAGCACAACACAGCAGGCCATGGATGCACCACAAGTCCCTCACAGATTCACCTGTGTTTACAGATCACTAGTTCTCATCAAGTCCCAGCTTTTCAAGCTTTTCCCTTAGACAAGCCTGTTCAGCCTCGAGAAGAGACAAGTGAGAGGGGACCTCATCAATATCTTGTATAAGTACCTGAAGGGAGGGTGTCAAGGGGAAAGAACCAGGCTAAGTGGAGCCAAGCAATAGGACAAGAGGCAACAGGCAGAAAGGAAGTTCCAGCAGAACGTGAGGAAGAAATTCTTTACTGTGCAGGTGACTGTGCACTAGAATGGATTGCCCAGAGAGGTCATGGAGTGTCTGTCATTGGAGATGTTCATGAACCATCTGGATGCAATCCTGTGCAATTTGCTGTAGGATGACCCTGCTTGAGCAGAGAGGTTGGACCAGATGACCCACTGAGGTCTCTTCCAACCTTACCCACTCTGTAACTGTGGGTCTCTGCAGCAAAAGAATCACAGGAATGAAATAACCCTGGAGCGCCTGTCTCCGCCACAGGGTTTCTTTCAAGCACTCAGCCATGACTCACGATGAGCATGCATTTGGGCTGGTGTTTTCAAGAGGCTGCATTAATTCCTCAGTCTCCACTGTCTCCCTGACAGTTAGTGAGCCAATGGCAGCATTTGGCTATTCTTGGAAAACCAGAAGGCAGAAGTTACTGACTCAAAGCAGATGTATTTCATCTATTTTTATTTCCCCAGTTGGAAAATAGGGAGAAGGGATGGACACAAAACCTTAACCACAATGGCTCTCTCCTCCAGTATAAACAAATAAACCTTTTTCAAATAGTGCATTTTCAAATACAAAACTTCTAGCAGTATTTTGCAAAAGAGCATTTTTTAACTCTGCCAAATAGGATTGAGGTATGAAAGGAAATAAGGATGGGGGAAGGGAAAAGAAACAACAGTGAAAACCTACAGAGTATTATAATGGATGGGGGGGGAGTTCCCTTCATCCCTTTGAGTTAAAGCCAAGCATGACAAGGCTCACCAGCTACAGTATGCTCAGAAAAAATATAGAACTATGAAGCCTGTTTCAACTACATCATTTGCCAAAATACCATTAAAAATTAAAATTACAAATATGGCTGTTAAAAAAAAACTTTTTTAGAATGTGTTATCCATAAATATACTGTGATACGGTAATGATCAGGATTATAAAGCATTAGTTCTTCCAGCAGCTGTTTTATGAATTACATAAAAGCTGTTCACCTTCTCCACAAAAAAGAGGCAAGAGGTATAACATTCATTAATAACATGTCTGAAGGCTGCAGTAAATGCTTTAAAAACCTTTATACTCCTGCTTATGAGCCATTGATTAAATCTGGACAGATTAGCCTCAGTGTCCTAGTAATGATTCGTGTTAAACAGTGCCCCTGTGTGAGAGGCTGGATGCTTACAGCTGTTTCCCCAGCCCCACTCCTAGAAGTCATTGGACCATTTGACCAGCCATGAAGTGATAGAGGCTTGGGGGGATGGAGGAGGCAAAAGTAAAAAATAAACAGAGGAAACCAAACAAATATTACCGACTGAACGCTGATCCAAAAGAGTGTAACCTAGTACCACACAGATAGCTTTGTTCAAGAGCACTTCACCATGGGATGATCTAGGCTGCATCCAGTAGAATAAGTGAGAGAATATCACATGCTTGAGAGGACAATTAAATTTCATTGTTTAGCTATTTAAGTGCAGACAGACTGAAAACATTAGGATACAAGTTGGGGAAATAATATTATTGGAATCCATCCATGCCCAAAGGTAAAATTGATAATAAGCCCAGTTGCAGGCATCATTAACAAAGCAAGAAAAAAGAAATCTTTGTTAACTTTTAAGAGGAAACAAGCAAATAATCCCCATCTGGATAGAAAGTAACAGCAGTACATTTAATCTGAGCATCAAACATATACAATCCAACAAATAATTAGTTTATCATCTGCATTGTACTTTAGCCTTTCAGTATTTCTTTAGGATGAGTACAGGAAAATAGTTTGCTCCAGAAAAAAAATAGAGTATGACATCAATGAAGAGTGATCAATTTATCAGATAAAATTTAAGAAAGGGGGCATTGAATCAAATTATTGGGGACCAACAAATGTGTGCTATTACAAGAACAGAAAATTAATCAAAACAGTAATAAAACACTGAAACCTGTCACAAAAATGCTTCAACATGTTGTCATGTCTAAGAATAATATTGCAGCATGTTTTGCACCATTAGAAGTACTTTAGTCTCTCTTATCTTCCCATTCAAGGGAATGGGGTTCTACACTTTCCCTCCAGACATATTTTGTGGGATACCCAAAATTATAATTTTTAAATTAGTTATCAAGAGAATTCCTAAGTTTTATGAGAACATAACTCAGATAATTAGGACAAGAGGTGAAACAGAAAGTTAAAAAGAGTATTTTGCCTAAATTGGGCAAAGTTTATGTCCAGAAACAAGCTTATGACTGGCATTTCCTTGTAATTTTTCATTACAGTAAATCATCACAGTATGACTCTAAAGTGTAAGTAGATAATAAAACAGACAACAGAGAATAATAAAATCACCAATTTACTCACTTTACAATTATAAGAGTTAGATACAGCATTTATTCTCAGATGAACATTGACATACTAGGCCTTGGTGGCTCACTACTAACTTTTACATACTTCTTCCTATCAATTGCTTGATAGAAATCAATTCTTCAGGATCTATAGTTAGACAACAGCATTTCAACCCCGATTTTTGCATCCTGCTGACACATTCCTCTCTCTGTGGATCATATACAGCATCCAAAGCAGCAACTTTGGCTCCAAAAAAAAAAAAAAAAGGAAGAAAAAAAACAAAAGTCAATTTTCAATATAATTCATCAGCCTAGGAGAGAAATGCACCTACCTTTTTCTTTCCTGAAGAAACAATGGTAAAATATATACTTGCTGCTTGGGCTTTAAGCCTTTGCATAATTTTAAGTCTTGACTTTTTTCCCCCACCATTCCCTGTAATTGCAACCTGGTTAAAAAAGGTTTTAGCAAAATTTGGAACTTTGTCATAAATAATGTGTTTTATTCTCTCAGTATCTTATAGGAGAATTTAGAAGTAGACTTATTTACAAGGATGATAGGAAGCAGAAAGTCATTCTACAATAACATTTGCTAGCCTAGTTTCACTTTAAGATAGCTAATTTTCTTATAAAGCCTGTCAGGATGTTGTTCTAGATTTACTTTTAATTACAGTAGAGTGGGTTTTGGCAACTGCAGGACTCTGCTTAACATGTTGCCATCACGTTAGCATCTGATGGCAGCTTACCTGCTATATGTGTGGGGTTTAAACAAACTACTAAGCAAGAACCAGATCCTTTTACAGATCACAATTCCTCTCTAGCAGAGAAGTCACACTAGATTCAGCTTTACGCACTAAGGCATTCCTATGATATTACCCCATGGTATATTACCCCTACTCCCAACTGGAATACAGCCTTTAGAACTAACAAAAAAAAATGTGCCGATTTTCTAGTGTTCCAGACCATGCAGGAAGGTTCCGTGCCAAGAGACCTCCTCTCCATGCCATACTGGCAAGTTCAGTACTCACAGCACATGATACAGCCCCAACCATGCCAGGCTACTGCCTGCACTCACCTTTATCACAGAGAGCTGCACCACCAAATACACTCCCAGATCCACCTGTGCTTTCAGGATACACTCTGCCCAGCAGCTTGTGGGAAAAGCCAAAGCACTCCCTCTCTCTCCATGTGACAACATAGTTCTTGCCCTCACAAACCAGGAAAGGGGAAGAAAGGTTTGGATTTGGTTTGGGGTTTTTTTTCTTTTTTTCAGCTATTGCTATGACTAATTTAGCTTTCCATAGTACCTCACAGTTCTACTGAGGAAGAATTAATTCATTGGGTGGAGGATGCTAATTACTCATCTGCAAACAGCTGAACTGTGAAGCCCCACAGTCCCATTAATCCTGCCCTTGCAGTTGCCTGCTGCCCCTTTTTAGCATGTAAGTTCTATTCATACACTGTCTGAGCCCTGTGGTTTTCTCAAGACAAAATAAGAAGACCAAAGCCAGATTCTCTCTGAATAAGAGCACTTACACAAGTTTCTTATTATCATGGAGTGCTGAAAGGGGAAAACTACTTAAAATAGATCCACAGAGACA
This sequence comes from Chiroxiphia lanceolata, assembly GCF_009829145.1. Classification (NCBI taxonomy): domain Eukaryota; kingdom Metazoa; phylum Chordata; class Aves; order Passeriformes; family Pipridae; genus Chiroxiphia; species Chiroxiphia lanceolata. The sequence goes on from NC_045642.1 coordinate 29,384,389, forward strand.
AAGGAGTCCCATGACAGCTAATAAAAACAAATTCTTACCAACTTGTTGATAGCGGCTTTCTGTAAGTTGCCACTTGAACAACAGCATCTTCAACTCCATCCTTTTATTTGTTGTCTAGAATCTGTATCTATACATCTTTCTGATGTACACTTTTAGCAGCTATGTGGGCCACAGTCTCCCTATCCTAATCTCTTGCAGCTGATTTAGCATGGCTGAAAAATCAATTGGAATGGCTTAATGGTCCCATTGCTAGAGAAAAAGTGGAGGTTCAGCATGGGTTTTCCTTCTAAAGATAGCTCTGACAGTGATTCTTACAAGAAAATTGTGAGAGCATCATGCACTTTCACACTACAGAACCTAATTGTGTGAACACGTCCATACGGAAATCACAATGAGAAGCGTCATCAGTGTCCCAGTGACCACAAGGTCTCTCTGAAAAAGAGGAATTTGCTAGCGTTGCTGGTACATGAATTGCCTAAAAACACCATGGAGATGAAACATAATAAACAAGGCTAAAATTAGAATATCCAAACACTCAGCTGACAGTATTTTAGCAGCATTTATACCACAGTCTTTAAAGTAGAGCACAGTGGTGCCTCATTTCTACCAAACAATGATTCATGATGCCACTGGGATAAATTGCAATTTAAGATCTTTGTTCACAGTTAAAACTCTCTGTCTGAAGTACAAAGCACCCATAGCATGCTAATGAGTCCCCAAGATCATATTCTCAATTTCAAAGGATTTCCTCTCTCTCACGGCACTTTTTAGCCATTTTTCTGAGAAAGTTAAGCCTTTTGAATTGGTCAATCCCTGCCTAGGAAACGGTTCCAGTTTAAAGTACATTGTCAAAGGCATAATTACAACAAATATTAAATGTGTATCAATTTCAGGGTAATGAAAAGAGGCCAAAATCAGAAACTCTGAGGAGGAAATGTAGGCAGAATTTGGACAATAGTCTTAAGACAGCTGGCTTATCAACAGGGAACTGTGGAAATCTGTAGAATAACTAGTGGTATTGCAAGGTGATAATGTCGTGGTGGATATAAGTCACAACTTCATGCAGCTGGATTTCTTAAAGTACAAGGATTTGCTTGGGTAAATTAGCTGAGAGGTCCTGCAAGTCTTAGCAGCTTCCCTAGATCTTTCTTGGATTTTAGCTTCATTATGAATAATTGGAAAAGTAACTTTATATTTCTGTCTGATTTCAACTCCTTTGCAAACTGTGTATGTAAGACTCCTCACTGACTACAGCCTTGTCTGAAGCAGAATATGGCAGTGACTGTGTGCTTTAGTAGGAGGTGTGAAGAATAATTTTGACATTCAAGACTACTTGAAACAGTATGAAATTCATTGCCTTGAGATGGAATGTGGCCATGGTTAACAACCTGAATTTGAGAAAAGGACGGCAGAATCTCAGTTTTAAATCCTTTTTTGAAGGTAGCATCTCTAGCCACATGCTGATTCAGAGCCAATATAGGTCAGTTGCAGAAGAAGCAGTGCTATTTTTTAAACAACCAAGGTTTAAATTCCCAGACACGTTGTATGATTTATACTGGCAAGAAATATCTGCTGCCTCACAAGATCTGCCCATTCCTGTACTCTTCTTTCTGTTCTTAGGGGGGTTCCCAGATAAATATTGAGCAGGTTGGACCTGCTTAGTGTAGAAGATCAAACTAAATAATGCTCTGAGGTGTTGTGACTACTATTTTTTGTATTTGCTTGAATTGGCAGTGCCTGAAGGTACAGTTGACAGATTTCAGAATGTGAAAATTATTAATCTGGGGGGAGTGCCCTGAAACACTGCCACTCTATGGCAGATTTAAGGTAAATTGGGTTCCAGCAACCCTTTAAAGAGCTATTTAGAAAGAAAACCCATGTGAGCTACCAAATGAGTAAGATTTGCTGTCCCAGACAATCTTTCCTTGTTCTCTAGGCCATGTTTTCTCTAAGCACGAGCTGAAGGAAGTCATCATCCTGCAGTTGTACCACTCCATGAACTAAATGAAATCAGCAGAATGAGGGAAGCCTGAAGGAGGTGCGATGAGAGCTTTATTAAAGAGGACATATAGCTTTTAAAGAAAGGGTCTTTGGCAGGCAACTGGATGTGGCCAAAGTATTCATCAGGAAAATAACAGCAGCTACAAAGGTCTTCTTCCCCTGCTGGCCGAATAGATTTGTTGCAGCCATTCAGTGAGCAACTGGTTTTGACCTACGCACCAAAAATAACATTCCGTGTTAAGATGATGTGGGAGGAAACTTACTGAAAAGAAACTCACAGCTATAGAGAAACACATGCACACATTCAACCTGGCTCTCCTTGCAGCCTTTGCTTTCAGCTCCCTCTTTGCTATAACCCACTAAGACAGTCCCTGTGAACAAAGAACACATGTATGCATGTGTATTGACCCATGTGTTCGTGCACATTTATAGATACGCCACAGGTTCTGAATGAGCATAATTTTTCATGCAAATATTTTTTCATTTGAATGAGCCGATAGTCTTCAGCCTGTTTTCACATTAGACTGTTTCACTTTTCGTATTATCTTTGTATCCATGAGGTCTGTCTTCAGAATTCTTTGTCCTCACCCATGCAGGGAAGGCCTGATGATACCCATCATGAGCAGTGCCACAATAGTACTAGACTGAATGGGGAACTGTGTGTGGCCAAGAAAAGTAGACTTAGAAATAGATTACCTCTTTGCAACTCAGTGTTATCTGTTAAGTGGCATGTGTTGGATATATATTTTTTTATCTGAATGAAGTCAACTTGCGAAGGATGTATCCTTAATTCCTTTGTACATATGTTAAAACTGTTGCAAATAGAGTGGTTTACTCTGGTTCATGATGTAAACCATTGGCAAAGCCAGCACTCGGATCTCCCAAGTCTTGATCCATTAAACAGAGTGATGTTTTACATGAAGAGCATCTATACAAACTGTCACAGCTTCTGCAGAGTCAGCAAGCTTTTTCTTGGTTCAGAGGCAAGGCAGTGCGATGAAACTAAGACTGTTCATTCTTCTATACTTATTTATCATAGGAGAGCGTTCCCCACTTTGTATTGAGGCGATACTGATCAGCACAGTAGCAGTGGAGTTCACAGATCAGAGAACTGCAGGTGAATGAATTCCAGCTCTCAGAGAGTCTAAAGGTTTTTCTACAGACGCTGCTTGTTGGTCCATCCTTCCTGTGGTAAAACCCACAGGAGGTGCTCTGAGAGGGTGCACCCTTTGAAGAGTTTCTTCCTGATCTTTTGCTCGGGAATTAAGAATTTTGCCCATCGTGGAGCAGCTTGTAAATCCCTCATGGTAGATTCTTAGGGATCTTCAGGGATTCAGAGGCACCTGTATTTCCCAAGGCTATCTGCATGGGTGCCTTGTGTAGCTGCCTTGTGTAGCTGCTATGGTCTTCGCTCCAGGGCACTGTCCATATCAATAGCATTTGTCTCAGTGCATTCTTTATTGTCTGCAACATGGAAAGATATATTCAGCCCCTTGGGAAATGTTTGCTGGATTAAGTAATGAGAATGATCAGGGAGAAAATTATTAGAAATCAAAGGAGTTAGACGTAGGTGTACGATGCTGATGACAGTCATATATTTCTGACCACATCTGCTGGAGAAACATATAACCTTTGGCTTTTTACAGGCCTTCCCAGAACAGTGATGACTGCAAAATGGTCTGGAAACACTTTTCTGGAGATGAACAATGGAAATGATCTAACATTAAAAATAACCCAAAAGGCAAAAAAATCTGAAACCACTTTGAAACAAAGGAAGGGTGGAGTAAGAAACCCTTTTGGAGAGACTTATACTCTGTTTTGTGCTGCTTACAGAACCCAGAAATGCCAGTGAAGGTTGCATCAGAAATCCGTAAGCTCTATACCTGTAGCTGCTATATACAATGTTATAAACATTATAGGAATCAGAGAGCCTGTTACAAAATTTGCAGCAGTTAAAATTAGTTTTGGAGTGATTTATCCTTTTACTATTGTTTCAGCATGTGACGCGACATGAAAAGAGGAGGTTTTTTTGCAAACAGTATTTTAACCACAAAAAGCTATTTTGCAGGAGAAAATGTACTTCCAAGATTTAATTCAATATTGACCATTACACAAATCATATGAAAAACAATTTCACTGTGGTAACAGCAGAATTAAGCATAGGTGGCCAAAGTCATTTGACTCTTGGACCAAATTTTAAATTTTCTGATACACCCTGCTGCTTTACCATTATGTTGTAGCAATGCAACTAAATGTTTTCTTGTAAATCTTTAAATGACATATGATGGAAAACAAGCAAAACATTTTAGGGTTTTTTTTTAAAAATAGAGGTATACATCAAAGCTTCCTGCATAATTTTGAAAGCTATAGAATGAAAAGCATCTTTATTCACAAGTATTACTTCTACTGAAGTAGGAAAACTGCACATATCTCTGTAGTTGTTTTTTAATGTAGAAAGTTTCTAGGATCTGGGTCTTAAAAGTAAACAGTTCAGAGCTTATAATTATCCAGCTTTGCACTGGACTCCCTTCTGCCTCACTCTTTAGAGCAGATCTAAACAACACATACTATCTTGAAAAGACATCTATGTGACTGGCAGGTCTGGTAGGAGCTTCTGTCATGCTATTCTCATGAGCTGATTTCATCTCTTGTTTCTATGAACTTTATCATCTCATAAACTTCGAGACAAGCGCTTAAATTGTCAGATTAGCTCATAAATACAACAGAGAAATTATAAGGGACTGAGTTTAATGGAGTGATGGATGAACATCACCTCCAGGCTAGAAGTGTTTAGAAAGAGTGGGACTGATGCCTCCAGAAAATTCATCAAATTCAGTTAGCTAGAGTGACCTTCAAGGAAATTCCTTAGGAGGTGGCTGCACAGACAGGGTGTGTGGCCTTGTGTAGTTGTCAGGAAAAGGAGAGATTTCATTACAGAAAACTTGTCCTTTGAAGTAACACCTCATCTTCTTCCCACCAATAAGATAGCAATGGCCATTGTGTTTGTGACCCATTTTTCTTTCTAAGACTCCCTATACAAAATAAAGGATAGAAGTGAGCTGAGGCTTAGTCAGTCTCTGAGGGTACAAACCTGAAAACTGTCACATTCTCTGAATCCACTGATATCAGAGCTGAGGAAAACCCAGAAGTCCTAGATGTGCATATACAGTTACATTTGAATTAAGACTAATTCAAATTTCAAGTGAAAATTAGTTAACCTGCCTCACCTACTGCAGAGTTTTTAACAAAAAGAAACAATATTATATCCAAAATGCATGTGTTTCTTTTCTCTCACTCTTATTATCACCCCTAGGATTCATAATGGCACTCCTAAGTCCCACAGAAGATTAAAAGGGGTAAATTGGAGAACAAACAGGAAAAAACTGAAATCAGCCCCAGTTTCAGAGGATAAAAGAACTTGTTCTGAAGGTAACGCTAGAGAAAAATATGGTAAGGGTAGTAAGAAGCATAGACCATAAAAATGGGTCTTCCAAGGAGAAACTGGGTGTGTAGGGGAGCCTGCGGACCTAGGTCTTCCAGACTACCTTGTGGACCTAGATGAGGCCACGTTTGGTGGTGTTATTCATAATAAAATGCAGGTAAAGAGAGCTGATGCTTCTACTGAGGACAACTGTGAGATGGTTTTTCATATATGCTAGGGAATTACTAGACACAGTTCTATTTTCAGTGCTATACCCCTGGCTAGGCTTACTGGCTGTGGGATGTAAGCAGGGCCTGGCAAACTCCCTTCTGGATGGTGATAACTTCACCAGATGAAGTGCTCATGAGCAGGATGACTCACACTACCTCATTCCTTCACTATTACGCAACTTGCTTTTTTTCCACAGTAAGGTTTTCTTCCATATTTTTTCTGTGATTTTTTCCCCCCCTTGCAATAAAAGCGCCTGCCTTTATCATGAGTTCACCCTGAAATGGGCAAGGGAATTCAATAATGCAGCTTGGCAGGGTGTCAAAGGTCCATTTTCTCAAGGGGAACAGGAAAAAGGTAAAAATGGTTCAAGGAACTGGAAAACAAATACGTCCTGCGTAAACTACAATTCGTTCATCTCAGCGAAAAAAACAATGAGCTCTGAGCCCTGAGGAAACAGCGCGCGGCTCCAGCAGGGCCAAAAATGGCCCGGGCGAGAATCCCTCCATTGTTAAGCGCGGACCGGCAGCGGGCGAGCAGGACCGCGGGCTCCCGGCGCCCCCCGGAGGGCTTCAGGGGCTTCACGGCCACACACCTGACAAGGGGCAAAGCTGACTTCAAGAAAGGTCTGAGTCTTGCTTGAGTCTTACTTTTAGATCTTTTGGAATCAAAGCTGAGACTTTCCTCTTCCCAGTGATAGAAAATTTTAGATCCTACCATCAATGGAGCACGAAGAATTATGCTTAAGCAATACATATGTGCAAAAATTCTGTCATTCATACACTAACAAATCTTATTCTTACAGGCCCTTTTACTGGCGTAATTTGGAGGGGAAATACCACACCATGAGAAAGAAGGAGGCATGTATCCTTCAAGAAGGTTAATTATGTTTAATATTATCTTTTCAGAACTACTCAGGTAGCAATTAGACTCAAAGACACTGAACAGTCTGTAGTCTGGGACTGATCTGTGTAGGCTCACTCTATGAATCATGTTTCCCTTATCCTGCAAAAGCTTCAGCTGTAGAATGAACTGTACAGTGCCTTGACGGTGTGACCAGAGACCACTAATTCGGCCTACTAATTTGTGAACAAAAAAAAAAAGGTAAATAGATCATGCAAATTAATTCTGAATTGTAAAGGCAGACTCCTTGAGATGGTTACAAGCTTAAAACATGAAATCTCTGCTCAGCGCATGTCTCTGGCTGTCTTTGGATCTGGTGCTGCCAGTACGGAGAGATGGCAAGATAAAAACATGATGTGTCTCTCTGCCCACACTAAACTGAAAGATCAAAACAGAGTTAGGTCTATTTCCATGTAAGTACAAGGTAATCTCCTTCTAATTGCCTTATGAAATATCAAATGGATATTGTATGATATCTGAGCTTAGTCACCAGCCACAGAGTAGACACTATAAGCGAAAATCAAGACAATTTTCCAGTAGTCATACATTTTTTGAAAGGGGCTCCTCTAACTAATTCTGCTAAGGATTTAAACTGGGATTCCAAATAAAAGGAGACGGCAGGCAAATCTCATCTGTTCTCTGAAGACAACATTGAAAAAAACCAATTACTATGAAGACAGGCTGAGAGAGAAGAGAAGGCTCCAGGTAGACCTTATTGCAGCCTTCCAGAACATAAAGGGGGCTACAAGAGAGCTGCAGAGGGACAATTTACAAGGGCAAGTAGCAACAAGACAAGAGTTAATGGCTTTAAAGTGACAAAGGATAAGTTTAGATTAGATATTAGGAAGAAATTCTTTCCTGTGAGAGTGGTGAGGAGCTGGAACAGGTTGCTCAGAGAAGTTGTGGATGTCCCATGCTGGAAGTGTTCAAGGCCAGGTTGGATGAAGTCCTGAGCAACCTGGTCTAGCAGAAGGTGTTCCTGACCATGGTGGGGTGTTGGAACTAAATGCTATCTAGGATCACTTCTAACCCAAACCATTATATAATTCTATGATAATTACTATTGCACTGATCTAATTGGTCTTATATTAGATTGAGGTTTATAATTCTGAATAGTAAATTAACTTACTAAATACAAATTGGAGAAAAGAAGACTCAACACTAGCCTCAATGAACAAAAGGATTATGTTACTCCAAAGGAAAAGGCTATCTGTTCTGTCCATAACTTTATAATGATAGATTTAGCAGAGTTATTATTTGAATATAAAGCTATGATTTGGATATGAATGCTGGTATCTAATTGATGTTGTATGTCTCTCTGTATTGTAGAAATAGAGTTTGCATCTGTACCCTATGGTTTGAACTCAGAGGCAGGATTCTTTGTTTTTGTGTTGTGTTTCTGAAGCTATTCAAAGGTGACTTTAGTGATCTGAAAACCGGCCCAAAGGCTTTGTTTGACAAACTTAAAACCTAAACAAAATACCTTTTTTTCCTTCTTGTCTTTGTTATTTCCAAACAAAATCTCACTGCCCTCACAAACATGGGAGACTTTGTCATTCCATGGGCAGAAGGCCTTGACTGGGAGACAAGGTGCCGGAGGCAGTGCAGAACACTCTTAACGACTGCTGCGCCATATGCTGGCTGTGGCACTGAAAGTTACTGTGCTGCTGCTTCGTTTTTCACATGAAATATAAAAAGGAAGATCAAGGCCATCTGCACCTATAAAGATTTCAGAAACCTGAAAGGTTTGATGTATCATCTTTGCTGAACTCCAGTGAGAGTATATGCACTGCACTAATCTCAGTTCCTCTATTCGAACACGTTAAATTTTTTTTCCACACCCTTGCAAAACTGTGGCACAATGTTGCCAGTGTGGCAGCATGATTCCAATATTCCTTTACAGGAGCAACAACTCAGTCAATGACAAATTAAACAACAGCTATACATGTGGCTTGGACTGAGGTAATACACAGTATGCAAATGTTAATCATTACTAATCCAAAGTTAAACATTATTTCTGTTAGCTATATATCTTTTAGTGCAGGCAGAAATCTCTTTTGAAAGTCTACCTTTGTTTTATTTTTCTTATAGGGATGCAGATGTATGAATGGTCCATGTTACAAGTGAAATTATACTGTGACCTATAATAATAGCCATTGCTATATTTTGTTATCAAGCCAGTTTCCAACTAAATTTAAGAGCCAAGTCTGTCTGTAAAATCTGCTGCAAGCTCCCAGATTTTGGCCCAGAATTCCCACTCTCCGGTGTTTTAAGATTTTTTTTTTTCCAGGTCATCTGTTCTATGGAGAAAGAAGATACAGCCATCTGGGAGATTAGCATATATATTTCATGAAGCACAGTAGAGCTTTCTCTTTACTGACTCAGATGCTAAAGACCCAGATTTGCAGCCTGCTTCCTAGCTAGCACAGCACAGTTCATAAAGCTTCTGTTGCCAGTGGCTTGTCTCTCTCCCTGCATGAAGAACAAACCTACACTAAAGTGATATTGTCGAAGCAGTACTGTCCTAAAGTGGGGGAAAAAACACAGTCCAGTTTTACAGCCGTGTAGAGGCAATTTTTATTGACAGAAGGATCCATTTGTTAGTAAAGTTTACATCATTTGAGTAGGAATTATCAGCAATTGATCAAACAAATCTGGCTACTGGCATGAGATTCATCTCCAGAGCAGTGTATATGGCTGTATCTGTGGATATAAGCATATTCAGAAGGTATACCTTCTGAAATGTATAAAAGCCAAATGAGAGCATTAGTGCTGGGTTAATTTAAGATGCACTATAAAATACTAGAGGATGTAAAAGGAATGAGCTGCAATAAGCAGATGTGCCAAGGGGCATCTCCTTAATCTTTTATGCTTGCTGTGCTGGTAGAGACGTGCTTTCATGTAGTTGGAAGTACGGTGTGTTTCTAGTACTGCAGTGTAGCTGTTCTATGCTGGTACTCTTTCTTTTTTTTCTGGACATTCATCTTCCTTTTGTGTATAGTTGTGGTTTTTTGTTTGTTTGTTTGGGGCTTTTTTGTTTTGGTTTTTGTGGGGTTTTTTGTTTGTTTGGGTTTTTTTTGTACCGTTCTGTTTTTTTCCCCTCACAGAGCACAGATACTAGGAACCTAGACTGCCAACATTTTGATATCCAGTGTAGATTTATAGCTATGGACGTCCAAGTGTTAACATGTTATAGAACTGCTAAGTCCAGTGAAGAAAGAGGAAAGACATCCATTGAAAGAAAGAGTACTAGTTTGATAGTCTGCACAAGCCTCTAGAAAAGTCAGGACAAGAGCTGAGATGATAATCCTAAATTTGTATTAATAATGGTATTGAATAAGCTGAGTACTTTCCATTGTTTCTTAAAATAAGAACTGGGGATAGACTGGTGTTTTTGTCTGTCCTCTAATAATTTGTTGGTATTTTTAAAATGTAGATGCAAAAATGAGTCTGAATTAAAAGCTTTGGTCCAAAATTCCCAGTTTGGAGGAAGTTTGAACTACATTCAGAGTATCATCTGCATTTTGCAGATTAGACTCTTCTTTTGAAACATATTATAACAAAATTCATGTCCAAACTTTGAGAAGCACAGACTGTGTATTCAAATACAGATTTTAAGAGCTGGGAAAAAATACATTTTTATTAGAAAATGTACAAGAAAAAACCTTTCAATGTAACATTTGGGCTATATGTTCATTGGAAAGGCATGCACAATTTCAAAAATCTTTCTGTATCTTGCAAATGCTAAAATGTCATCTTTCAAAGACTGCATGCAGACAGTCTTTAATGTTCTTTTATTTTACCTTTTGCCAGCTGCTGAAATATGAGCTTCATATTCACTGACTATTCTATTTACCTTGATGCTAAGAACAGCCTATCCAATCTGGCCAAATCTTTTCATTCAGAAACCAGCCTCTGACATGGCTGGTAAAAGACGCCAAGAGAAGTCTGTGAGAGTGGGAAAATCCTATCATGGCTCTTCAGAGCATTTTCCTGGACACTCTCCCAGCTTTAGGCACTAGCTGCTCTGAGCTTCCTGAGCCAGTCACACCGTTTCTGTAGAAACAAACACATCATCAGAAAAAAAAAAAAGGGGTGGGAGAAGCAAGATGTCTTTTGAAAAGCAAAGCTGTGTGCTTCGATATCAAGGCATTCCACAAGATGGCAGGGTTCTGTCTTGGCAAGCACCCAAGCCTCTACAGAAGTAATTTTTCTCCTATCATAGTTCTCACCATTGATAATACAACTTTCAACTTTAAACCTAACAGTGCTCTATCAAAGCGGTGATCAAAATTGGTGGGAAACAGCTGAAAGACAGGAGGCCTCTATTTTTTTATGTTCTCAAATTTTGTATTACAACACTTAATGCACAATATTCACATAAAGCATAATAACTTCCCACTGTGTGAATTAAAGAAATATCTTTTTTTCCTAAATAAAATTGGACAGAAAAGTATTACATGCAACTGCAGCTGTTGAACTAGGGACATTAACATCAGTCCTTCACATTCCATCTCAGTCAGCTATTATTTGAACTCTCAAAATTATGAATACAGCTATTTGTTATCATATTGTTATCATATCTTGTCTTCATGATCAAGACAAGGTAACCTAACTATGGGATGTTGCTGAAAGACCCAGGTGTGCTGTCCTTTTCACCTGTCCAGCTTCCTTGTGCTGGCTTTAATGACTGTGCGTACAGTCCTAATGCAAGTCATATCAACCTAAAAAGCTGATTGTAAACTAGCTGGTTTTACTCGGAGGCTTAGCTTTCAGCTAGATAAATGGTCTGAAATGACTCCACGGCCATGCAGTCACTACTGCTGCAATCAGTAAAGCAGGTCAAGCATGTGATGAGGGGCAAGAAAGTCCCTTTCAGCAACAGAGCAGTATTGGATAAGCCTATGCTAATTGTGAAAACACACTCTTAAATAACAAAGGAATAGTGGAGAGGATGCATCCTCTGTTCTGCCCCCACTGACAAGAGGCAATGGAGGTAGAGGTGAAAATCTAATGCTCAGTTCTTAGTTATTCAATTGAATAACTAGTGCTGCAGCAGCATCTTGCACGTGTCACAGTGAAATTTTAGTTCCAATCTCAACTAGATATATTTATATAGATATTTATATATTAATATGCCAGCTCTTTCTAGGCAAGGTATTTTTGGTTTCTGTGAGAAAGCAGTTTGTAATAAAAAAGAGAGAAACTGGAATAATTTTAGTTGCCTATAGGGTTCTTTGCAATACTTGTTACTAGGTTTTAGTTGAGTGGGGGAGTATTCCCAGAAAACAGGCAAGTAAATTCAAATATTTTACAAACACTGATAAGGATTTTGAATGACCTCAGAGCATGTTACACCTAAGATCTTCACCATTCTTTTAAAAGCCTAAACCCTAGTGCTTCCTAAAACAGCAGCAGCATAGTGCTAACACCAGGACAGATAAATACACAAAACCACAATGCACAAAATTAAAGAATTATTAGCAGTTACTCTGTACATAAACCAAAACAGAGGCATCACTAAGGAATATTTAAAAAAAAAAAATTCATCTTGCAGAGAAGAATTGTGTAATTGCATTTACTAAATACTAAAGAGTAACTAAGCCCAAGATAAATGGCAAGACATCAGGTGTGGTCAAGATACCCGGGGTTCTCATTAGGCATCAGTGGGCTTTGTTATGATGAAGCATGAACAGGGACTTTTCATTTCCAGTTTTACCACTGAAAATCAAATGAGGATTTTTAAAGAAAACTGGAGTGAAATAGAAAGAAAATCTCCCTATAATACCATCAAGTGCAAACAGATTCCATTTGCAAGGTTTAGCTTCGCAAACCTTTGTAACAGGGAGGAGGAATTTGGATTTTCAGGACCAAGAAGCTACATGCTGATTTCAAGAGTGAGAAATAGATTGTTTATTTTTAACAAAGGCAAGGATGCACTCAGGTTAACCTCGTGCTGAAACCACTTGACACCTGTGCTTAAGCACAGACCGAGCACGGAGGACCATGGAATAACTGAACACAAATACTTTGATTTGGTTTCTGGCCCAAGCCCGCGCCCCAGGCGGCTACACCGGAGCAGTGACACTACCCTGGGTGCAGGGGGACACCCATTTTGGGGAGGGTGGCGTTGCTGCCCTCAGGTGTGCGCCACCTCAGCTCGGCAGGGGGCGCCCGCCCCCCCCCGCCGTTCTCCAGCCGCCGGCTGGAGATGTCGCCCCGCCCACCTCCGACCCCGGACCGTGTCATGCCCCTTTCCCCAGCCAATGAGAAGAGTCGACAAAGGCGGAGCTCGGAGCGCGAGGCCAATGGAAAGCGAGCGCTGACCAGGCGGGGGCCAATCGAGAGGACACCGGTGAGTGCGCGACTCCGGGGCCGGCCAGGGAGGGGGCGTGGCCAGGAGGGCGCGGGCCCTCAATCAGGTGAGGGCGGCGCTGACGGGCAGCGGCGACGGCCAATGGCAGCGCGGGGGCGGGGCCGCCCTACCCTCCACCGCTGCCGCCGAAGCTGCCAGAGAGTCAGGTGGCTCCGGGATGCGCGGCGGCGGGAGGCGGAGGCGGGCGCGGAGGAGGCGGCGGATGGGGGGGATGCGGCGGCTCCTCCACGGCACACACTTCCTCCTCTCGCCCCTGCCCGCGCTGGGCTGAGGCGGTCCCGCGCCGGGATCCCCCGGCAGCGGCACCTGGTGCCGGCGGGCGCCGGGCCGCATGAACAATAGGCGGTGGTCCCGGCCCCGCCGTCCCCCGCAGTGCCCGGCTGCCTCGGGCGCCTCCCCCTATGGAGCAGCCTCGCCATGGAGCCCCTCACCGAGCTCAGCCAGGAGGGCGCGGGCGGCGGGGAGCCGCCGGGCGGCGGGCCGCTCTGGACCGCCGTCTTCGAGTACGAGGCGTGCGGCGAGGACGAGCTGAGCCTGCGGCCGGGGGACGTGGTGCAGGTGCTGTCCCGGGACTCGCACGTGTCCGGCGACGAGGGCTGGTGGACGGGCAAGATCGACCAGCGCGTCGGCATCTTCCCCAGCAACTACGTGAGCAGCGGCGTGCCGGGAGGCGGCCCGGAGCTGCGCGCCCGATACCCGCCGCCCCCCGCCATACAGCGTAAGGGGGCCCGGGCCGGGGCGGGGGGCTCGGCGGGGCTCCTCCGCCGGGACGAAAGGAGCCGGAGGAGGGGGAAGAGGCACGGTCACGACCCTCCCCTGGGCCAGAGGGGGCTGGGTCACCGGGGGAGGGGGGACCGGACCGGCGGGGCTACCGAGGTGGGGCGGGGGGAGCCGCGGCCCGGCCCTCCCGCGGTGCCCGAGGGAGGCGGGACCGCCGCCGACGCGGGGGGAGGCCCGGGCAGGCCCTGCGGTGGGTCCTGGCGGGAGCCGGGGCCGCCTTGGAAGGGGAAGGGAAGGCCCCTCCCGGTGGCGAACGGCCATGGGAGGCCGCGGGCCCGGGCGGCGGCGGGGTGGCTGGGCGAACGGGCCCTGCCATGGCCCTTGGCGGGGAGCGGAGAGGCTGCGGCGTCTCGGCCCCTCCCGTCCTGGGGCTGCCCCGGGACCTTGGTCCGTTCCCTTTCCCACCCGGGGACGCATTCCTGCTGCACCAGTGCCCTTCTGTCTTCCAGGCTAGCGCGCCGCTCCAGGGAGGCCGAGCCTCGCTCGGTTGGCGTTTCACCGGCGCCAAGAGCAGTTTCCCATTGTTAAGTCATGTGTTTCCAGAGGCTGATAAATTTTCATCAAACGACTGAAGCCTGGCGGCTGTGCAGTGATGGAGTCACTGGGGCTTCTGGTGACTCTCCCTTTAAGAATATCCTTAAGGAAGGGTTGCTGGATAGGAAGCAGTGTCGATTCACTGCTAATACTTGTTCAGTATCTTCCTTCCTCCTAACCAAAAGCTTATTATTTCTGACTGAAAAATTCCTAAGGTGACTCGTGTTACCAGGTTCCTCTGACCTCGTACAAATTTTGTCCTAAAATACCTGTGAACGAGTTCTATCTGCTTTTGGGTGGCTAGGCCTGCCTGAGGATTGCTTGAGTAAGTTGTGATGCTGAAGGCATGAAGGGATTGGTTTGTTTCTGTGAACTTCATGGCAGTTTTGAAGCCTTTGTTAGAGACAGAGAATAGGGCCGTTTCATCTCTACAATTTTTTTTAGCCGCTACATACAATTGTGGAAAGAGAAACAGCATGGGATGACTGTTTCTGGATCCTGTTCATCTATCACTGTTGACAATTCAGGCAAGGATAATGCTTTTTTTTGGAGGGGCAGAGAAAAATCTTCAGACTAGTAGGCTTTTCTAGAAAGTAAAAGAGATGCTTTGTCCTATGTAGGTCGTATCTCCAAGGAATACAACTAATAGCTTTTTTTTTTTCTTATTTTGTGTTCTGCTTGAAAGTATTTAGGTAAAACTCAGTAATTTCTAGCATTGCCCTTGGGCTTGTGAAGGGACTAGGTTGGTAGTGGTGGTCCTTTCTTTCATGCTGCTACAGTATAGATAAATTATTTTTTCCCCCACTTGCAGAAAACACTGTGAATGAATCTTATTAGGTTTTGCCTTTGAGATAGTTAGGAGAACCATTTCTGCAGAACTCTTTGAACCCTCAACTCCCATCCTATTTTGAACGTTCAGGTGCAGGGTTTATAGCTGTGGATTCTCCTGTCTTGCTGCGTTTTCTATGGTTTGATAGTTCAGGAGCAGATGTGGAGTTATATCTTTCCCCTTTACCCTTGTCTTTCATGCCACGACAGGGCTACACTACTTCTCTTCTGTCAAGTTATTAGCCTTTATGATGATCATCATCTGTTCATGACAGAGGAGAACTTACTGCCCTCCAATAGATGTGTATAATGCCTAAGGAGTACATTTCTTTCTTAAAAGAAACAATGCCATTTGGACAGTCTTGTTAAAGTTGGCTGCTGTTGAATTGGATTTTCAAGTTTAATGTTAGAAATCCTTTGCAAGGAATGATACCACCTTTTAGAGCTGGTGATGTTAGTTTGCTAGCTGTTGGGAATAACAGTCTATTCTTACTGGACAGTGAACTGTTAACGCTTTGCAGGAGTGATGCAAAGTGTCATTCCAGACACACACCTCTGCACAGAAACTGTTTTTACTTGCTTTCTTAAAGTTTATCTTTGTGTTTAATGATGGGCTAGGAGTATAAGTCCTTTAGATTCTGCTTTCAGTGAGAGGTGTACTAGTATAGCTGGTAATTTTAGCCATCCCATTAGTGTGCCTGAGTCTTGCTTCAGAGATGGTACCGTGAATGATAAAAGTAGCCTGTAGAGGCTGTCAGAAGTGGACCAACTTGAAGGACCCTCATCTGCAGTGTGGGCTCTTAACACACTTCAAAATTAATTAAATAGCTTCATCATATGGTATAGTAAGTGCTGATTAAAAAGCACCTGCTTTGCAGTTGTCAGCATGGCCACTAGTTCATGGTGTACAGGCCCTGTAATTCCTTATCAGTCCCTAGAGGAATGATAATGCTTCATTTCTTAAATTCTGAGGCAAAAATGCCCCTTAAACATTCCCATTGCCTGTACAGTCCAGTACAACACATCTGCCAAATTATACTGGAGTTTAGAGGTGGGATTAGTGTTTTTAGTGCCCTAATGTAGCGGTATAACTCAGTCTGTGAAAACAAAGAAGCTAATTCAGCACAAAATAGCTTTAAAAAAGCCCCTCGAAATATTTTTTTTAAATGAGGGATTTTTCTGATGAAGCTTCCCATGAGGGTGAGCTGGCCAGTCTGCCTTACAGAAACATACATTTTCAAAGTTAAAGGTAAGGTCTAAATAACATTCAATGTCACATGAAATTTTATCCGGAAGCCGAAGTCTCTCTGTTTTACATCGTAGCCCTGTTAACTTGTGCATCCAGCAGGGATGTGCTTTTTCTGACGGAAAATGGGTGACGGCACACAAAGACTTGTACTTTCCATCCCTTCGGTTTGCTTTGCCCACCTCGTTCTCCTGCCTGACACCTTCCTGCCGCGCTTCTCCCCTGCACGGCCGCGGGGCGGGGGGTCGGGGCGGGGCTCTGCCCGCGGGGCCGTCCCGTGTCCCGTCCCGTCCCTCCGCCCCTCCGGCACCGCTGCCGCCGGAGCTGTCCCTTCAGCACCTGCAGGAGACGGCTCTCTCGCCGCCTCGTTCATGCCCTCTCAGTGCGTGAAATGCCCGAGAAGAACACAGACTGGGAACAGCCCCGGAATGCTGTGTCCCCGGAGGTTGCGGGGCGGGCAGTCGCCCGGTGCTGTGGCTTACGTGTTTGTTCACTCAGTCTTTTAACTGAGCTTGTCCCTAGGAGCCGGTTAACTGAGGATTATAACAGTGCTGAAATTCTACTGACTGAAGAGATAGGACTCAACATCTGATTTCTTTAGCTCTTATATTAGTGAAAAATACAAGAGCAGCTCCTTTTGTGTAGTCTCAGTGACATTCTCAGTCTCATATGTGGAGTTATTGTCATTACAGCCTTGTTCTAAAATTTCAGTGTTTCAGGTCAGAATGTTCTTCTTCATATTTTCTGGTAATCTCTATCTCATGAGCACCAAGGCTGGCAGGAGTGAAATCTTCTTTGTTTTGCAAATCCTTGAAGGTCAGTGTTACTCAGAGTAGCAGAAAAAGAAATTATTTTTGTGTTCTGGACTGGAAGGGACCTTTCCTCCTTTTGGAAGACTTTCCTGGCCAGTTCTCTGTCTTGTTTCCCATTAATCTTTTGTTCATGGAACACTAGGAAAAGGATCACAGGTATCCTTATTAAACTAGTTTATAGATTTGACTGACTTACAATAGTAAGATAGACTTTGAAAAATCATGTTCAGGGAAGACAGAGCTCAGGCAAAAATAGAAAAAAACCTACAGCTGTGGAGAGAAGAGTTTGTACTAATTCCATGCAGCTTTGTGACAAAGTCTTGTATTCTTAGGAAAGACATTTGATTGGAATAAGGAAAATAGTTTAATGTGATCTAACTTGCTCCCTTACAGGCTTAATTTCCTTTCAACTAAACAAAACAGGGGAACCATGTCAGATTTGGCATTTCAAATGCAGGAAAGTATTAAAAATCTTGATGACTTTCTGCTTAAATCTTGGTAATCAGCCAAATATCAGACAGAATAGGATCAATGGTATCTCTCCAATGGCCTACCACTGCTGTAAATTCAGCTGTGTCAGCATGTTTTCATTGGTCAGTATGTGGGGTTTTCATTCTACATTAATCAGTATTGGATGGGTTCTTTTGGCCACCCATGAGTATAAGCTGTGTTTAGTGTGCATTTGTACAGGATGCATTTTCTCACTGCTTTTGTTCCAGATGCAATTTACATGTTGAATTAAGATATCTGCATGTGTAGGTTTTTCCTATACAATGCCAAGTATCCACCGGTTACTGTGTCAGCCTGTAAAGTGTAGCTGTGAGTGCATGGGAATGGGAAGTTTCTGTAATAAGAATGCAGTATGCAGCAATCAAAAAATATTTTTCTTATTGCTAGCACTGCATACTCAGTGTGTGGTCTGATCCATCTGTCTGTCACACTATTGTCAGAAGCGTCAGAATTGGTTAACAGATCTCTTGTGGGGAATGAATCTGCAGAGCCTATAGAGATCTGGAAGAACTCTATACAAGAACAAGCTTGATTTGGGAAGGACTAAATGATTGTTGTGGCAATTCAAATAAAGAACAAATGCAGAAGCAGATACATTTTATGTTGAGTTTTAGATATCTCACATTAAGCACTGTGTTGTGAACACAGCAAAGATTAGTTTGTGTGTTTTTCTTTTTTGAAATCTTGTGCTGTCAAGGCGGGTTTATCTGTAAGTGGTGGGAAGGGGCATCAGTGTTATAAGAGTTTTAAGTGTGGTAAGAGGACATAAAACCTTCATACGGGTTTTATGATACTGCAAGATCTATTTTACCACACTGTTTGGCACTAAAAGATTGTTGGAAGGGACTACTGCTTTTGTTTATATTGTTTTGGCATGAAAATTGGCCCTTCCTCCAAGGGTAAGGGTGAGGTTGGGCAACATGGACCTTCAGTTGATGTACAAGCTGCATAGTTGCTAAATGTTTACATCTTTTTTTTTCCTCTTTCCCTAGTCCTGGAGATCGACTTCTCAGAGCTTGTTCTGGAGGAAATCATTGGCATAGGGGGCTTCGGAAAAGTGTATCGAGCTGTGTGGATAGGAGATGAGGTTGCTGTCAAGGCAGCTCGCTATGACCCTGATGAGGACATCAGCCAGACCATTGAGAATGTCCGCCAAGAGGCCAAGCTCTTTGCGATGTTAAAACACCCCAACATCATTGCCCTCAGGGGCGTGTGTTTAAAGGAACCTAATCTTTGCTTGATCATGGAGTTTGCCCGTGGAGGATCGCTAAATAGAGTGTTGTCTGGTAAAAGGATACCTCCTGACATACTAGTGAACTGGGCAGTACAGATTGCGAGGGGAATGAACTACCTGCACGAGGAAGCGATTGTTCCCATAATTCACCGTGACCTGAAGTCCAGCAACAGTAAGTGTTACACAGTGAACAGTCAGGGTGCTGGGATATGCTTTTGAGAAGAAATCATACAAAGAAAAAAGGGGAGTAATGTTAACTTAGCGATCCTTTCTTGTGAACCACTGTATCCTCTAATTTAATCCCAGAGGGGTTTATTTTTATACAGTATGGTGCTACAGACTGCAGGAAACCTGTAAATGCTTTCATTCTGTAGAAGCAACTTAACTGATTGGATACAAAAGCAATTGTAAGTGAAGCGTGCTTCTCTAGTAGTTAACATACATACATAAATAGTGTCTGTTTTATTGGCATTTCAGCAGACTTCTGTATGTTGGAAAGTCTTACTGAACTTAAAATGTATATTCTCCTTCCACTTTTTGGAAGGGTAAATACTCCTTTGTTAAGATAAATGCTCCCAAACTTTCATTTACTTGCTAGATTTTGCTGTATAGGTGAGATGCAAGCCTGTTTTCCTTATGGGAGATTTAACCCATCCCAGCTGAATTGGATCTTCTCTTTATCCATCATAGAGCTGGTGTTGACAGAAACATTAACTTGGGTAAATAAAATGTCCTTCTACATCCAGGATTTCAGCTGATGTTTGTGATGCTTTACATGGGATGCAGCTGACCCATTATAGAACATGGGGATTGAACTTTGGCAGTTAGGATTGTGGAAATCGTGGTGATTTTAGCTACTCTATGTTACCAGCAGCATGACTGTCTGCCAGTTGGGTATTGCTCTGATAGTGTGTCTCTTTTCACAAACTTAAAATTGCCTTGAATTCAAACACACACATAGAACATTATGAGTGTGGGAGCAAATTATTGCAGTAGTTTAAAGGTCATAATTTCCTTTCCTGATGCCTTATGCATCTGATTAGCCTTTTTCTCTGCTTGGCTATGTCTAGATGGCAAGAGCAAACACATAGTTGCATGTTAGCTGTGGTGGTTTAGGTTGGTGTGTTAGTATGAACTTTTCATTTATGGCTTGAGTTAAAAAGGAGCACTGTGAACTGGGTGGCTGGGATGCAGGCATATGTTCCCTTTTGCTTTGAGGGCAGTGACATTAGCAAAGAGATCTGACAGATGGGAATTTTAGTATCTTAAATAGATTCAAATGAGCTAGCATTAACTATTAAAATGCTGTAAATTTCCAGGCCTTGCAGAATCTTCCTATGTTTTTTTTCCTCAAATGTTGTGCCAATGAATTTAAATGGTTTGTTGTGAAGGTGTAAAAAAAGTATTAGTTCTTGTTAGTGAGTTTGCAGATAGGAACTATGAGAGCTTTCAAATTAGTTTCTACAATGTTATTCTTATACTATTAAAGTTTCCTTTTTTATTAGAGTAAGACAATCTTAATGTCTATAAAGATGCCCTAATATCTAAACCCTCCCCTTATAGATGGCAGTATATATGGGCATGTTGATAAATGCTGTAAAATTAAGGAATGATTTGCTCAGTTAGTGGATTACTGGCTGCATCTGTGAATAAGAAGTAATTATCTTTAAGTGTCGCGCCTTTCCTCCTTACCAAAGAAAATATTTATTTGCTTATTTTGCTCACAGGCCATTAAGACTTTATTGCTTAGTGCTAGCTGAACATTTTTGAGGTTTAGAATGAAAGTTATTTCTAAGATGAAAAACTGCTAGCTAATGGTATTTTACTGTTTTATTTGGAGCAGAGGCTGCTACCTGTTAAAGGTAAACATATCAACAAGAGAACCAGCCCAACTAGAGGGACACCAGTGCACAATGTTGCCAACCAAACAGATATGGATGCTGGAAAACATCTGTGCTGTCAGCAGCAAGAGTAAATGTCTCTTGTCACAGTGAATCAGCAGAGCATAGTTGTGCTGCACTGTAAATTGTTAGTGAGAAGTTGAGGGGTTTGCTACATGTATTACTATAATTTCCCTCATTTGAGAGGAAGCAATAGTAAAGAAAGAGGAAGAATGAGTGGGAATGCCTGTGGGAGGATTCAGAGATGTCCTATGTTTGTAGGGGAAAGGTGGTCTTGACCAAAGATAGCATCAAATCTAGTACAGAAATAATGGGTATAGGGAAAATTCTATCCCAGCTAAGTCTGGAGCAAGCAGCATTACATTTGGGAAGGTAAACAAATGTAGGAGCTGATACTGGAGGGAAGGACTTGAGATATTTTAAGGAAAATTGATTGGTTTGTTTCTCTCTTGGAATAAGATGAATTAGTAACCTTGGGTATGGGCTTGAGACGTTACAACAGCTGTTTATTTTATTAAACAATATGGAGTTCCTCATTCTGGGCTGTGTGGTGGAAGGGATGTTTTAAAAAATATATGTTCTTTTTAGAGTGAATCTATAGAGCAAGTATCATAAATATTAGATTGTGACAATGGTGGAGCTTTTTTACGGGGATTGGGGACTGTAGGCCCAAGTCATGTCTTTCTTGATTATTCTGTCACTGCATTGCTGAAATCCCTTTTCCATTATATGTAATAAGCATCTTGGGAATTTCTCTGTTCTGTGTTCTGTGGAAAGCTTTTTACTAGTTTCGTAAAGATTACTGGACTAAGTATGTTATTGCATCCTGACTTATATATAGCTTGCGTTTTCTCTTATTTTTCTGATGTACTTGGTTTTCTCAATTACTGTGGGTAATCAAGAACAGGTTTTCTCCTTAGCTTTGTGCCTGCAGAATTACACGGATGTAGCATTTCCTTTGTGCAAATTACCACCCACCTACTGATAGGCAGTAATGTGTCTCTGGTGAGGGAACAGCTTCTGCTTGCAAGAACTTGGAAATGATTCTTGCAGACACATTTCTTACTACGTACTAAACATCTATAAGAACTGTAGAGCTTTCATGGGAGCATCAGCTGTATTGATCTACTGGTTGGTACTGCCTATGTTGAATAATAGTGATTCTCATACACTCATCTTGCACCAGCTGGGACGTACACTATGCACCTGAAGCTGAAGGATGGGTTAGTTTGGGAGGTAGGGAACAACATGGGGGAGTGCGAAAGAATAGAGTTGCCTTATTCAAAATCAAGTTTTCTCCTGGAATAGAAGAAAATCAGAGAATGCCTTGTTTTCAGATGTCTGCCTGTATTTCAGCAGATAGAGAATGCATCAGGACAGTGCTTCATGATGAATCTTTTAAGGTCACATTACATTTTGAACAGTAATGTGTCAAGTGGGCACATTAATACAAGTCTGAGAAATTACCCAATTATATAAGGATTTGAAAAAAAAAATCCTATTTAATTTAAACTATTACAGCTTTGTGGACTCAAATAGTACATACGAAAATAATAGTTGTCAGCATTTCTGGTGTGCAAATAAAGAACGTAGGATTTTGATTACTCTGGGAGGTAACTTCATCTCATACAGGGACTGAACTTAAGGGGATTATTTGACTATTCCAGAATTATTTGTCTATTTCTTGAGATTCTCCTTGTCAAAAAGCATGCCGACCCAAGTTGTCCACCTTTTTTGGTTAAAAGAAGGAAATTTTTTCTTAATTTTTTTTCTTCTTTTCATTTTCATAACTTTACATTTAATGCTAATACATTTAGAGCGTAGGAAAGGTGCCCTGTGAGTTTACTACCATGTTTGTTTGAGGCAGATTTATTGTAAATCTTGGAGGTTCTGAGGGCTGCCTCTTTCACTGCTTTGGGGATGCTAGCAGGAAATTAGTACATAATGGTCTTTACAAAATAAATTGCACACCTGTGATTTATTTTTAGAGTCCCTGAAATTATTTTGTTGAGTGTCAGTTCAGTTGGCAGTGAGTCTGGTAGGCAAGTGTTCCAGTGGCATTACCAGCAGTCATATAAACTACACAAGGGAAGGAAGATAATTTAGGAAAGCTGTTTCGTTCTGCTGTGTGAGGAGATAAGTATTTGTTTTATTTTGGTATTTGATATAAGGGATTCAATTTATTCCATATGAAATTTAATCTTATTAATCTGACAGAGTCCTCACTGGTCTTCATCTGGTGATATTGCCAACCTCTCCTCCTTTCGCTGCGTGTTGGTGAGCCATTGAGCATATGTTACAGAATTGGTAGTAGGTTTTTCCCAGTGTGAAGGCACCTAAATAATCTAAATGCTGAGCTATAGAAAAAAAGCAACTGAAAATGCCCAGTGAAGTCAACATCACTGTGTTTAGCACAGCACTTAACAGTTTCCCTTCCTTTTATCTCTTACCTGTGATTCAAGTCTCATTTCTGGCCAGAGGAAGGTACTTGGCATATAATGCTTAGGACGAAAAAGGACAGTTCTGTTGGTTTTAGTGAAGTACTGTAAATAACGAAGCTAGTTCTGTTTGTTTCTGTTTGTCTGTCAATGTTAGATATGCCAGTGTTGCTATAGGACTAATGCCAGTTAACTAATACTGCAGAGCACTAGCAAAAGCGTATTTGCTCCTTTTTTTTGACTGTCTCAGCAAAACATGTTTGTTATTTACACTACATTGAAACATTTTGCTGAGAATGTCCATGCCAGTTAGCAAAGTGCTTTTTAAAAGTCACTATGGTTGTGTTCCACAAAGTGGCACAGAAGATAAGCAGCAAAGTGGCATGGCCAAGGTCAAAGAAAGAGGTAAGGACAGAGCTCAAAATAAACCCCAACAATTCTGAATCAGCCAAGTCAGTAGTTCTTCCCTTCTAATTCTTTGAAGTCTTCACCGCTCCTACTTCTGGACCACTAAGGTAAGCTTGTGATATCCTGCTCTTCCAAGCTCTAGCTTTCTGAAGAATTCCAAACCCTCCTATAGCTTTGCGTATTTAATGTAGTTAAGCCTTTTTCTGTTCATAAAGATGCCGGTAGAGCTGACTTTCACATGGATAGTTGTTCCTAGAACTTACAATATTCCTTGGAGATTTTTGGTTTGTGGGGTTTTTTCAAAGTACGGACAGATTTTAGACACAACTAGTTCAAATCCAGCTCAAGGGCAGCAGGACTTCAGTGTTACATGTTGGTAACATTGGATTTGTTATCTCATTCCTTGTTTCAGTGTTCACATCCCAATCCAATCGTAGTTGGCACTCTTCTGTCAGTCTTTGTTCAGAGAAGGAAAAGTACTTGATGTACACCTTTTTTTCTGTCTGGCAGTGTTGTAGAGAGAGCTCTTCCAGAGAACACTGTTATTATTGCTGCTTCTGGTACTTCAGTGTAATTTGCTGACTAATTCTCCAGTGTTGTACCTTCTATCAGAATGGATTTCCTTTGCCAGTGCAATTAAATGAGTATGAGTAATGCTTTATGTAAAGTGTAGTGAAACTATTTCAATGACGTCTGAATGCTTTTCACTGGGTGAATAATCGATCTGGCCTTAGTTTGGAAGTCCCTTGCCCTGAAAGAGTAAAGTGATAAAAATGTGATTTTTTTTTTTTTTTAATTTTTTTTTTTTGGGGGGGTGGTGGTAGCGAAGGCAACATCTGGGAGATGAATTTTCAGGGAGCAAAAATCGGTAAACTTTTTTTATTTCTTTGAGTTTTAAAAAATGTGTGCAGTAGAAATCAAGCCTTTCAAGCAGCCTGGATATACTGCTAAGGATGATGAAAGATGACTTTTGAGGTTCTGCCCTTAGGCAATTATCTGTTTCTATAGACAGGCTATAAGATATTGCTAATGGTGCATAACTTCTAGTTCTGGTTACTCGCTTATTTCTCTGTCTCCCCAGAATATCATCCTTTGTGCTGATATCCTGATCAATTGCATCATGGTTAAAAAAAATTTTTGAGTAACTATAACTTTTTGTGTGTGGTAATATGATGAGGAAATTCATGCCATTAATACCACAAGTTTTTATTGAAAATAATGAAAAAAATTAATTTCATGTACCATCAGTTCAGAAAATGGAAATTATGCCTGAAAGTGTTGCTAATTTCTAAGACGTTGAGATACTGGGAATTTACAGAAGTAGGATGACAATATGTATATTGTACTTTGGCACTTTGTTGGGTTTTTTCTTCTTTAGCTTTTGTAAATTAGTGCAGCTGTTTTCCTCTGAGAGGTTTGACAGATGCTTTCATGTTGCTATGTTACATGTTTTAGTAGATTTCTGAGAGCTCCAAAATTAAAATATATCTCCTGTAAATGGTTTGGTTTAGTTGAATATGAATTGATGTCTTCACTATTAATTGCTTGTCAAAAATAGAAAGTCTTTATGAAATAAGTTTCATGTCCACAAGAACATTTTGGTATCCTGCTGCTGACATCATGTAGTAAACAGGCAGTTTTACAGATGGAAATCTGTTATCTTCAATGACAAGTATGGAAAGAGTACCTCTTGTTTTTAAGAAATGAAATTGTCTATTACTGTTGAAAACCTACCTAATATCCTTTTCATGTCATTGGGCCACTGCATTCTTTTTTTGCAGGGTTCTTTCTGCTCCTAAGAAAAAAATATCTGAGAGTCTTGGCTCTAAGCAGTTTTTCCAAATTGTGCATATGAAACCATAGAACAGATATGAACAGACCTACGTGCTGACATGCAGGAGGTGTACCTGGGCATCCCATGAATTCACTGTCTGACCATCTGTGACAGAGCTGGGATAAATCTGTGTTGTTCTGAAATTTCCAAGAAGCAAGAGCGAGAACAGCCTTGTTGTGGAATTTCTGGGGAAACTGGAATAATTTTTTCAGCTCCACATTTTTTGGGTTTTTTTGGTATTGGTTCCACATCAGTAAACTTACTTGAATTTTGACTGACTCCTGTCAGCAGCTTCACTCTTGCTTTTCTTATCAAACAATTCCATTCAGAATTTCAACATATCTGAAACAATTTCACTCTGGAAGCATCAGATGTTAAACACAGTTTTGTTCTTTGATGTGATGATTCATTACCCAAGATGTTTCCTTAATATTAAGTAATATACCATTTTGAAGATGGTGCATATTTCCTTATGACAGGACAAGCAGTCTTAAGCTGTTGGAAAGAAAACAGAGTGTAGCATGTGGTTTTAAGTAGCTGCTTTTAAGTACATGTTTACTTTCTGATTCTAGAATAGTTTGTTATGTTGGTGTGACTTTGATTGCCAAAAGATGTGCTGAAGTTGATTGGCATGTCTGCTAATTCCTTCTTAATTGTCTGACTGCTAATGGACAGGTAAATTTAGTCTTTCTCAGACCTTAACTTTTTGCAGATATGAAAAAGAAATAATAACAGAACCTCACTCATTAAGAGAAACTATTGCAATGTATAATGATTTAGAATTGTGTTGTTTGGTTTCATCAGTGTTTCTTAAGATTGGGAAGAAGAGGACTCGCTCACAGAATAGTAAATGTTTGGGTCCCACCCTGTAGGCTTGGAATTTACAGTGGTAATGGCAGCATGGTGCAGCATCACTTAAGGTCCTCTTTGGAAGGAAGTAGCCAGAGGACAGGCAGCCTTTCTTTGAGCTGTTTGTATTACTACCACACACTGCCCTTCCACTTTGCTTTCTAGAAGCATTCTTATATTGCTCAAGCATTTATAAAAACACCATTTTTTATTAGGAATAAAAATACCCTTCCAAACCAGCAAACATTATCTAGTGCACATATGGATTCCCCACATTATCTCTGAAATCCTGTATGTGCTTTGAATATTGTACCACTTAAGTTCAGGATGATTTTTACAGCTACAAGACAAGCTCCTAGTATCTTTCTTTGATGCTTCATCAAACAGGCTTCTGGAATTTGCTTTGGCCTTTGAGAAATGCCATTTGTATTACAACTGTAAACATCTAAAATGCTAGCAAGGCTTCAACCTTGCTTACGTATAGACTCATTGTTTAGATGTATAGCAAATGACAGTGCGCCAGTATCTCCGCTGACTAGTAAGAGGTAAGTACTCTTGCCCCTAAAATTTTGCTTATTGCAGTGATGGCTGTGCTTAAATTGGGAATTCCTGGAGGATTCTTGGTATACTATAAAGAATTGCTAGTATGAATAATTGCTGTAAAGATGGTATGTTTAAGAGTGGTGGGATGTATGTGAACCCAGCCGTGTCCACCTACCAGAAAAGTATTGTGTTTCTAGTTGTTTCTCCCCTATGACTGTGGGCCTATGAAAAGATGTGAGAGAATAGTCTTTAGTTGCTTTTGACTTTGCATTGTTCAGGTATCAAATAAGTAAAATCACATTACTTTGATAGAACTCGATATGCCTAATTCTGGATTTATTGATTTGCTTTTTCTAGTTTGATGTAATCAGTCACATTACTGTGTGGTTTTGATATGATTACGGTCATCTACTAACTAGGGGATATTCCTAATCTTCATCAGATTATTGTGTAGTCAGACTCTCTGATTACAGAGTAAGGTGGGACAAAAAAACTAACAGAAATGTAGCACATCAAAAAGTGAACAGCTTTCTGAAAGCTCTACTGCATGAGCTGTTGTCTTGTGTGGACTTCCATGTGCTACAGTGCAGGACCACCCTCTTTCTCAGCAGCTGGCAACTTGTTCTGCTTATCTTAAGGTCAAAGTCTGCAGTATTTAAGAAACTCGGAATTTTACTATTGTCAGCTGTAGCTTGGCATTGATTGTGCATCTAAGAGCCTTTTAACGTTTGTTCTGATGAATGGAAATAGACCTCTATCTTTTCTTAATTTTTTTAATTGAATCTGATTTTAAAAAAAATCAAGCACAAGACACAAATCATGTGGATTGCGCTGCTGCCTGTGAAGCTTTTACATCTTCCTTACCTTGTAGATTGTGGAGTACCAGCTTATTCCATTAATGAACAGTACTTGGTGTTATTTCCTGTTTCATAAAGACATCTTAACTGAAACTAAAAACAGCTCTGCACTACTTTTTTTTCATAGTGAATTTCATGTTTCTGTTTGACTGAAAACAGCTCCCACTGAACCAGCATTATTATTAAATCTCTTTTCAGACAGTCTCTTGAGTGGCAAATGATGAGTGTCATTCATGTGATTTTACTCTGTCCCTTCCTTTTTTTGTTGTTGCCTTCTAGGTTTCTTTCAAGCTTTCAGACTGATGTGGTTTGGTGATGCCCTGTGTTGAGTACTCGTGTAATTATATTTTTTCCTTGGGGCATTTAACTGATTACGAAGAGTACAATAATCCATGCCTGAGCTAGAAGGTTGTTCCAATGTCAGCAGTATGGTAGGATTTAATCTGAAACCAGAGCTGAACAGCTCTATTTTTCCCAGAAACTCACCTGAGCATTCTTCAGGGGCATTCCAAGTGTTTTGTACAGATCACTAAGGTGATAAGACTTTTTTCAGCTTGGCTAGGTAAAAGGATCGATTCTAAATATATTGTGGCTCTGGAGGCCTTTCTTATCCCCTCCCCCATTATGCATGAAGCTCTTTAGGGTTACTGTACTGCACGGCTTAAAATCCAAGAACTGCTGTGCTGTCACATCCATCACCTCCTCTAGGTTGATAGAAGAAGACAGTTGGCCAGCTTTATGGATTTGCTGAACCCTCACATGAACTTAGTAATTAAAAAGCTATTGGTTCCAAGGTATATATGTTTTTTTAAATGTACTGTTGCTGAATGGTTAGTAATAAAAGAGAGAAAATATTTGCATATTACTAGGACAATATTTGTGTTCTTTGCTTTTGCTTCTAAGATGTGAAATTTTGAGTGAGTCTTAATTCTGTCCTCTCCAGGATCTTATGCAACACTTAGCCTTCTGCAGCACAAACAAATTAGAATAAAGATGCAGTTGTACTGAAATAAACAGCAGAGTACCCGACAGAAGGTGGGTAAAGGCTACATGTGGAAAGCCCTAACTCACTCCATGTGCAGATCTGTTAATCACTTTAAGTACTTTGAATGCAGGATCAAGAGCAGATTGCTCATTATCTGGATACTTGTGAAGCGAAACTGTGCCGTCTGACTATGGAAGGTAGAGCTAAAATTGCAAATTAGATTTTGGCAAACCACTACAATATGAAATCTGATTTTGGAGTGAATTTTTGAAATCCTTTCCCAAATGCTTTGTTCTGCCCTCAAGACAGAATGCCATTGTACTGCCAATAGGACTTAATAATTAAAAAAAAGGATTGCCTAGCAATCTCAGTCTCTTGTTCCCTTTGCAATAGTGCTGCTTTTTGACTTGTTAGGCAAATTGCAGACTTAGTAGCTGTCTTCTGGCTCTCTGAGACAATGCAGCAGCATATAGCAGCATATTAGGGCTATCTTTCTATCTGGCATCCAGTATTTCCCACCACCACCCTCTGAGCTGAATTGTATCTTGGGACGTTTTGCTGATTTATGGGAGGGGAAAATAGGATTGTTTCAATCATTCTAAGTTTAGTGAAACCATATTCTGTGCAAGAATGTTTTTATTTCATCTATGAGTACTTGTCTCCTTTAAATAAGGACTGTTCAAAAGCTAGAGGACAATGGTTAATACTTGTATTACTATAGTACCTTCTAAATAAGAACCCTGAAGATTTCAGAATGCATTGCATTTGTTCAGAGTACAGTGGAACTTTTAGTTTACTTTTCAGATAAAAGCAAGTAGAAAAAGTAGTAATTGACCCATGCAAGAGGTAAAATATGCTTAACTGATTTTTCTGAATTAGTCTTCATTTAAAAAAATTAATCCACATTTTCATGAATTTTACAGTAGTTGAAAAGTGTTTGGAGTGGAAATAGAAGGCAGTGAAAGGGATTTGTACAAAGTGAAAATTATACATAGATGGTGGGGAGATGAGTGCAAAATATTTTGTAGGCTAAAATTGGCTGTCCCAATTGTGAAATTCCAGAATGTATATCAGGGAACACATTAAAATTGAAGTGTAGTATTAATGTTTTAGTGTTCAAGGAGCCTCTGGCTAGGAGTAGAAGTTCTCATAAAGAGCCTTCAGAGCTCTCCTGGCTTGGACAACTTTATTCTGTGGTCTGAAAAACAAACCCTTAGAAAACATACAGGGTTGAGTGAGGAGATTCTTTGTTTAAGACAAGGTTTCTTGTGACAGATTGGCTCAGTTTTGGACACATTCTGCCATGGGTGGGTGAGTCTGGATCCTGGGATATTAATCAATCTTTTATCCTCTCTGGCAAACCTTGGACTTCAGGAAGCCTTTAGCTTTCTGGGAAACTTGTGTAAAGCAATTTTTTAATAAATTTTTAATAGTTTGGAAATGGAAGTGTTTTCTGTTTCCTTCAACTCTTGCACTTGAGACTTCTGCTGTATTGCTGGCAGAGAGAAGTTTAATGGTAGTACTTCTCCATATGGGTCTGGATTGCTCTTAAATCATACCGTGGAAAAGACTTGTATTATTTAGAATTGAAACCCTGCTCATGTTTTGCATTTAAGGGTTTTGGAATGAAAAAGCATTGGTTTTCCTAAAGGTTTTACTTTGTTCTTTTTTTTCTGGAAAGTTCTTGCACCTGAGATTTGATGGACTTAGTATCTAATATACCTCTTTTTAGTACTTGAATAGTCTAAATGGAGGAAGTAGATGGGCTGATGCTTATTCTACCTGACAGCTTTTGGTATTTTACATTTTGGTAAGTAAAGCCACAGTAAACTGTTCTGGTTTTAGGATAGAGGAAGAAATAAAGTGTGTCCAATATTTCCACTCACAATGAGTACTCAACTCCAGCAATGGTCTTTCACGTTCCAGCTATGACAGGGAAAGCCTTAGTTCCCCTCTTTGTAGCTTCTAGTTGACCTTGCTGATTTTGAAAACAGTGATCATACAGTAGCAGATGAGCAAAGGCCTGTGGGAAAACAAATCTTGTACTAAGCTGTTGTATCTATTGGTGCTTGAGTTGCTCTGGAGTGATCTGCAAAAACACCCAACTGTGGCAAAAAAGTGTGGTATTATTCTGGAAAAGATAAGTTGGGTAGAGTGGTGTAATTTCGTATGAGTTTGAGTTCCCTTGTCATTTTTCAGCCTTTGAGGTCATAAGTAGTGGTATTCTCACTTCTCTTCAATCTTAACAAAATGAGAATAGATATGGTGAAGCATTGAAAGTAAAGCAGAAACCTGGTTGAGAGCCCAGATAAAAATAAGGGAGAGTGGGGAAGAAACTTCACTGAATCCGAGCAGCTAGTTGGATGACCACTTTATGATTTAAATATTAGAGTTGAATGCTTCTACAGCAAGTAAAATAACAAAGACAACGTATTTATCCTATTTATAGTCCTTCCTCTTGTCACTCTCACCCACCCTTCATTGTTGCTGCCATCTGCCTCTTGAACTGTGTAAGCAGCTGATGTGGCCCTAAGGAGACAAGCACAGCACAAAGTAGTGGGTAGTGGCTCTTGGGCATGAATGTGAGTGGGATGTGTTTGCAGGTGATATGGTTTGAAGCTGGCTCCCTGCCAAGTCTCCAAACCTCACCACAAGAAGTCCCCACCCCAAACCTCAGGGAGAAGAGGGAGGAAAAACAACCAAGAAAACCCGAAACGAGAGAGAGACAGCTAAAGTGATATATATATAAATATATTTACACTTATATTACAATTATATACAATTAAAATATATACAATTTCACAAGGGAAGGGGAAGGGGGAAGGGAAAGGGAACAAAACCAAAATAAAATATATATATATATCCAAATCAGTAGCCCGAGATCTAGTAACTAAAGAATTAGCAAAGAAAATATCCCACCACTCTCCTTGGGACAACGGAGAGTCACTCCGGGACGATCGCCGGCAGCCTCCGCCTCCCAAGGTCGACAAGGCCTTACCAGGCCTCGCTCCCCAGCACGGCAGACTCAACAGCAGGGAACCTGCACCTCCAAGCCTCCGGAAGGAAAGAGAGAGCGAAGGCCTCTCCTCCTTTCTTCTTATAGTCTGGCTCACGTAAAAATCGTAGGGAATACTGGGTAAATCTGGACCCTTCCTTGGTTACAAACTGGTCACCAAGGAAGGCCTAGCCCAAACCACCACAGCAGGCTAAATCCTTTTGCTTGGAGATTTTCCGTATATCTTGATATGACTGCTTTCCACATTCCTAGAATCTTGGATGGCAAAGTATTTGACCCACAGCAGTGCTAATGGTGGTGAAGACTGAAACAGAACTACTGAGGTGCACTGACACTTACAGGTATTCAGGTATATCCACCACCTTTGGAGGTTTCAGGCCTTCTCAAGTTTACATTATCAAGTCTTTTCATCGTTATCTTTTTTATTTCTCCTTTTACTTAATGATTGGAACCATTTCCATCAGGCTTGATGTTCATTAGCTAATAGATTTCTGTTCTTGTGTGCCAAGTTTACCGATTAGCATCACGCACAGGTAAATGACTTGGTGTGAACTGTGAGCTGGCCCATGCAAGAGACTGTCTTGGATTTTTTGTAATTTTTTTCGTGTTCCTTATACAACACACACACTGTCTGGATTGGGAAATGGAGCATGAAGTTGCTGATACTGCTCTTGTCGTGAAATGCAAGGGGCAATGGGCATGTTGATGGTTAACTATTGTGGTATTGCAAGGTATTCCTGCTTTCCTTGGTATTCTCTTGTTACCAACTGTTGCCTTTTAAGACAGGAACTTCTTTATTTTCTTGGTGTTCTGTGTGCTAAATAAATTGGGAATACAACACCAGAGTAGTTGAAAAAGCTGAAGCCAGCTTTTGGTACGCCGAGCTGCTCATACTACTTTGTGCAGTAGACAGGGACCCCTTTCCTCTACCTTCATATATTAAAAAGGGGCTATTTTGCTGTGGAAGATCACACTGTAGTAGTTCCTCCCTGAATGTTGTTCTGCTTCTGAAGTGATGAGTCAGCTTTTAGCACAAAAGCAAAGCAAAGGAGTATTCTGTTCAGCACTACACTATGCAGATTAACCTAATCCTTTTGTTAGGCTCAGAAACCAGGAAAAGGCAATTATATTACCATGTCTTGCTGCCTTGACACTTAATTTTGACAGTTGAGAAGCCATTTTTTACCAGGACTTTGATGTTACTGGCAACTGGATCAGCACGGGTTAAAGTGTTTATTTTGCCGTACTTGCTCTTTCCCACTGCTTTGGCTTACTGGACACTAAGAACACTGCCCTAACTGCCCAAAAGTATAGCCAAAAACTAAAATAACCTTCCAAAAGAATTAAACAGAAATCTGACAGTGTTACTGCCTTCCAGGGGAAGTTTGTGGAAGAAGGTTATAATACGTTTTCTGGCTCTGCTGGTGTAATGTGTGTGAGCAGACCTAATGTGAGAATTAAAACAGCAGCTGTAAATTTGGTTGCCAAAATTTTTTTATTAATTTCACTAGTAACAAATTTCCTTTGGTGGAATAAATCTACCACTTTAAACTATCTTTTTATGCATACTGGAGGTAGTATGGTACTGGATTAAAAATTGGTGTATGACTGAGGTTTTGTGAAATTAACATCTTGAAACCTAAGTAAAGCTTTATTATGTTTCTTTTAGTGATTGGATTGAAAGATGCAGTGCAGATGATTTATCTGCTTATGTAGGATAGAGGAGTGCATTTAGAAGGAGAATGGATGAAAATTAGAGAAAAGGGGTAAAAAGGTGTATATTTTGTCAGAAGGAAAGAAATTCAGACTGTTTGTGCTTCTAGCATAATTGGGAAGATGAAAAACATGTAATACAAATCAGTTGGGTTAAGCAGAGTGAAAAATATATCAACAGTGCAGTTATTTGCATTGGAATGCTGTAATAAAGTTGAGAAGATTGCCAAAACAAAATTTGCTCAGCAGTTTTAAAATTCTTACTGCAATGGCTGAGAAGCAGGAATGATACTGACATATTGGATGTGGCTTATACAGTCCTCTTACAGTTTATTAAAATATAGGTACAAGTAGATCAATCTATACAGCTCTATACCCCTCAAAGATTATACAGCTTTATACCCCAATCTTTACCGTGTCTTGGTGTATTTGTTTATCTGCTCTTATGTCTTTCTGGTAGATGCATGAGTAATGAAAACACAGCTGTGTAATATCTGGAAATGAGGTCCTCCTTTGTAGTAGGGATTTGGTGTTTGACAGTGATGTTGACCATTGACTTTTAACTGATTCAATGATTATTAAGGTGAGCAATGCAAGATGAAACGATTTGTGACCTCAAGCTGCCTTGATGGGCAAAGGGACAGTTTTACTTAAGATTGATTTCACAGTAGTACCAGTTTGACTTACATTAGCTGTCTGCCAATAGAACAATATATTTCTGACAATTTTAAAGAAATTCAGAACACTAGGTAATCTTGCAACTATAAGTAAATTTGTCTCTCTTAACATCTGGTGCGTAGGGGAACTTCTGTAATTGAATAGCTTGCTTACACCAGACCACAGAGGTTCATATGGTTTGAGTGGGCACTTAGCACAGATGTTCTAGTCAAGCAAGGCTCCTGTAGAGAGTAATTCAGAGCACGTATATTAGACTTATGCTTGGAATCCCCTTCTGTCGAGGCTTTGTCTTTTCTCTGTCTGTGTTTGGAGTCTAGGAAGGTTGCCTTCTGAGATCCTGTGAGTTTGTTTCATCTAAGCCAGTTTTCATTGTAATGATCCGTAGCAATGGAGGAGGGGGAAGGGGAAGAAATTCACCTTTTGAACATGTGAGGTTGTGGCTTCTGTTTCATGCATGCAAGACAGAATTTCATCTCTATAGAAATGTTTATTACTTGCTTCCAGGGCAGCCGTTCTGTAGTTTTATCTGATAATTTATGGCAGAGTTGTAACTTGGCCAGCATTTAATCCGTAAATTTTTTTTTAACTTCAGTCTGTATTCCTTCAGAATTCATTTGATCCTCTGTTTTGCCTACTTAGAACTAACCTCTGGTTTTGGTACAGTAAAGGATGTCCACACTAACAAAATTTTAAAGCTGCAAGTTTCAGTGTTTTCACTGTGGTGATTGCTCCTTCTGAAAGGCATCTCTCTTTATAGTACCTTGTGATGATGAGACAGAACTGAAGAATCCAGCATGAGGGCTGAAGGATATGGTAGCATTTTAAAAATCTTAATCAAGCTGCTTTTTGTATTGCTTTGAATCAGGTGTTTTTTATCTTTCTAGTAAAGCATAATAATTTGGAATAGGGTGGAACAGGAGGAAGAGCTGACTCAGTGTCAGATACCATTGTGTTGGTCGTACATCGGTCGATCTGTTTCTGTGGTGTCTGTTTTTGGTACAAATCCTTGTTTAAACAGCAAAAGCACCTGAGTTGGCCCTGGTTCCAGAAAAAACCCCCCATTCTTCTTGATGCTACTGATATACAACAGTTATTCATGAAACTGATAATCATACGTATCCTTTGGGATCTGTTTCCACTAGGATATGTGTACTTCTACAGGCTTGATGGCTTTCAGTAAGACTGACATTGGATTCTGTGAAAATAGCCTATCAGCTTTTAATGCACATACAGAATGATACTTAAACTGTGGAAGGTAAACTGGCTTCACCTGACCTCAAGAAGATGGTTTCCATCACTTCCAACTCTGCTAGAAAAGCTGCTACATCAAATCACAAACAAGCATAAGAGGGGTTTAGGTGCATCATCTGTTTTTTTCTTCCCTGCCCTAAGAAATCATTTTTATATGGTGCCACCAGTGACTGAGTTAACACCCCATGACTCTTTGTGCAGATTGAGACTGGAATGAGAAACTCAAGTTGTATCAGGAAAGTCTCTAATGATACTTCTGTTTCAGCATCTGGTGTTACCTACTAACCAAAGAGCATTAAACCTGATGAAAGATCTGGTTGATGGCCAACATTAGTGATCTGCAGACTGTACTGAAGATGCTCTTTGTAAACTTTATCAGTCTGCTTTGGCTCTGGCCTCTTAACTATTGCTTCAATATTCAAAACAAGTAAATGGAACCATATGTTAAGTCACTGGACTTCTTGTGGAAATTATACTCTTCCACGTTACTGTGATTCAGAAAGGATAAATGCCAGGACTTGTTGACTAAGGATGATTTTCTGGTAATATGGATCTTGATTGCTGAGTTCACTCATGGCAACAAGGACAAATTAAAGAACACAATTAAGAAAGGCTGTTTAATATCTGGGATGGTCTTGCAGGCCTGGGTGGTGCAGTTACTACTGTGAGCACGATGGTAATTGTTCATGAAGTATCAAAGTTACAATCACAGAGTATCCTAAATCTTCAGAGAATAGACTACAAACTGCTACCTATAGCTCTGAACTACTCAGAGATGACTAAAGATGTTGTGAAGTTAGTGATGAGAGCAAGCCATGCAATGCTGCCTTTCCTCTTTGTTACTGCAACTTGTTTTGTCCGGAGCAGAAGCCAAAGCATCACATAGATGGAAACCTGTGCTAAAAGTACTGAAAATACAATGGTAACAAGTTTT
Organism: Chiroxiphia lanceolata; assembly: GCF_009829145.1. Taxonomy (NCBI): domain Eukaryota; kingdom Metazoa; phylum Chordata; class Aves; order Passeriformes; family Pipridae; genus Chiroxiphia; species Chiroxiphia lanceolata. Next base: position 29,420,669 of record NC_045642.1, read on the forward strand.
CTCATCTCTAGCAATACTTTATTTACTTACTGTAATGTCAGACAGTATGACTAAGGACTGCACCAGACTGAGTCTTGTCAAATCTTTGAATTCTGCCTTGTACTGTTTTCCTGGTTAGTCTGTCTCATCAGTATGTGTTGGCTTATTGCCTTTGGTTGCCTAACCCCTTTGTTTGTATGGTGCCTACTTCTTTCTCTGTACTTCAGGAAATTTTTTCATAAGAGTCTGGTGGGAAAATATACTCTTATAGGGCATCAAAGATGTTCTCGAAAAATAGAGGACATTTTCATTTCAAAGAACCTCAACAGACATTTTCATTTCAAAGAAAAAAGACTAGTCTTCATCATAACCTAGATAAGAGGAGGCCCAGTGTTTAATTTCTGCTTGTGTATCTTTCAATTCAGACCTTTCTTGTCTCAATTGACTATTGTCTTTTAGCACTTACAGTATGCCTGGCTCTCAAGAAGTAAAATAGTGGGTTTGAATCATTACCAGTAATGATTCTTGAGAGTCCTTGTGGTAATAAAATTCTTAGTATATTCTTAATGGTTGAAATTACACACCTAAATCATATGTACCTGCATCTGGATGACCACCTGATCCAGGGAAAGTCTTGTTAGGAGTACTAAGGCAAATTTGTTCTTAGTTCTTCCATGTTGGGACACGTGGAGATGTGGAAGAGGTGTCTTGCTGGACAGAATTCCTGTGAGCAGTAGTTAATTTCTCATTGTCAAATGCTTATTTTCCAGAGGACAATTTTCAAGTCCTTCAGGAATATATGAAAACATATGTGAGCGCTTCTGGATTATTACTCCTGTAAGGTCACATGTTCATGGTACACTTCACCTAAAGTTGCTGGCAATTTTTAATGCTAGTTTAAGCCACCATGCTTTGCTTCGCACTTGCAGTTTGCAAAAAGCGTGGTATTGGTGATTTGCTATATTAAGTTGTTTTGCTTTAGTAGTTGGGTGCTCAAAGCTGTCGAATGTGCTTGTAATACCTGATTTACTTCACCAGTCCCCTTTGCACACTGCTGGTTGGCTCCTCACCATGCTACTTAAGATCAGCTTTTAGTCCACGCTACAGAGGAAAAAGAGGAGCAGCAGTACATAGCAGACTTTCCTCTACAACTTGGCTGGCTCTGTGCATGCATTCAGGAAGAGATTTCTTGCATGGGCCCTGCTGGAACAGGGAAAAACCGATCCACCCCTAACAAGCTGACACACATTCTGCATGTTCCTGCTGATTAGGATCTCATTCTTCTCCAGTTCCTTGAAAACTAGGCCCAGTGTTTTTGCTGCCAAACAATTTCTTTCTTTAAGGCTGGCAATGTGAAAGATTTTCTGTTAAATTTTCTATCTATTTTAAACTTATGTATCACATGCAGATCTTTAAAATCAGCAGCCAAGAATGAGGAGATTTACTGCCTTGGTAGATTAGCTGAGTTTCAGAGTAAGTGCTCTGTATTTGTGTCTGAACTTGTTAGGCCAGATGTTAATCATCTGGCCACTGTAGCTCAGTCCTGAGTGATCAAATCTATATAAAGATGGAAAGGTATGTTTGTAAATGTAGGAAGTATGTTGCTTGTTTGTGTTTCATGTTTCGTGTTTGTTTTGTGATAGACTAACATGAGTGCAGAAGAAGTAGTGCTTGAGGACTTGCACTCAAGAGTATTAAACAAGATGCAGTAACTGGTCGTAGATAAAACACAGAAGTAAATGAGACCGTGTTGATTAGCATAAGTAAAGTGCATTTGCTGTGTCCTAGCAACCTGCCTTGTGTTCTCCATAAAAGAGATTTTTAAAGAGGAAATTGATAGAAATTAATATTTCATCTATTTACAAATTCTCCATTGAAATTCAAGCAAATGCAAAGGGGAGAATCAATGTTTTTAGTTTGAAAATCTGACAGGTACTAGTGAGCCCATTGATACTGAATAATATGATAATGATAAGGAGAACTGAAGCAAATGCTGGAAAGAGATACCATTCTTAAAATTAATTTTTAAAATTCTGGATTATGAGATTATTATCCCAAGCAGTTATTACAAAGAAATAGGAGAGGAGACAAGGATGTAACTAAACAATCAAGGACTTGCAATAAATCCAGCTTTCATTGTCCTTCTCTGTGGTCTTTCGTCATGGTAGTTTTCTTAATATCCTGCATCTGACAATAGAACAAGTTTTGGATACAAAAGATCTATATAAGTACTAATTATTTTGTTAGAACTTAGTGCAAATCAAGGTAATTAAATTTAAATAACCTCCTACTTGGAAGGTATGTACAAACCAGCTGTGGTACATGGTGCTCTGTCCTGCTATTGAGCTCATTCAGACAGAATATGATGTACCTTGTGAAAAATAAATTTGGTTGTTCCTCATTGTGCTTATGGAGGGAAGCAAAAAAAAACAAAAACAAACAACAAAACCCAAACCCATGCTTTCTTGTTTCAGAGTTTTACTTTGCCTTTACAACATCACTGTATATCTCTGTATTACTGCATTTAAATTTAAAATTAGATTTTGTTATTCTGACAGCTCTTTAGGCAAAATGGGTATGTGCTAGAAGAAGAAATAATATGTATGTTCTAGTCAGCTTTTCACTTTGTAATCAATGAATGACTTGTAGGCAATTTCTCTTAGTAGTTCTTCATCTGCTAGAAAGAAGGAAAAATGTTAGCCTTATTAGAAGAAGAGGCTCAAAGGAAGCCGCCTTCTGTTCCTTGGTTTTTTGTGGTGGTTCTATTCTACATTGAAGTGTTGCTCTAAAAATGCATATGCTTTTGCCCAAATGAAGAGAATAACAACTCTAGGCCTCAGTCTCGTCTTTCTTCTGCAATTAGGAAAACGGAGCATTCAGTCATGTTAGAAAGGAATTTTGCAAAAGAAGCAAGACCCAAGAGCTTAACCATAGGTCTAATTTATCCACAACTTGAATAATCACAACAATCTTTGAAGTAGTATTTTGTCAATTCTGAAACCATGTAGAAAGAGTAACTGATTTTTTAAAATTTTCAAAGAACAGACAATTTGTTTAACTTTAGTAAAAGTAAGTGCAGTATTTTAACGTTTAGATGTGTGCTACTTATTATGCAGAAGGGTCCAAATAACACTTCAGGCTTTTATTTCATGGGAATTCCCACTGATTATTGTGGGGAAGTATGAGATTGAATGCAAGATTCCTCTTCCTTCCCTTTCCTACATCCCCTTCCCCCACCCCCCAAAAAAAAGCTGTGTTAGCTTGAAACTGATACTTGAGTCTTTTCATGGACTGATAAAAGTAGTCCTGAAGATGATTTTTATATGTTGAGTAATTTTTGAAGCAGTTTTGCTTTTTGTAGGTTTTGTTATGATCCATGTTTATTTGGTTGTGGGTTGTTGTAAGGTTTCTTTTGTTTATTTTTTGGGGGGTTGTTTTTTAATTCATGCATACAAAGAAAAGGAAAAAAACACCCTCATGTGTTCTAAGAACCTGAGTGTGTAATGACATTAAAACAGAGTAGCAGCATGATGACGGTATATTACTGGCTTGATGATCTTTGCTGTGAGGTCTTTGGACTAATAGTAATACAAATATTTTTACTTTGTGGTCTTTGACAAAGTAGCTGAAAATTCTTTCACAGACGTATAGTGGCATTAGTTATGGAAGTTTAGTGCCCTCTTATAATCTGTTGCTTGATGTTACATTGCTGGCACAACCTGTGTGGTCACTTTACAGTAAGATAAATAGGATAATGAGATGCTGCTAAAGCAGAGTGGATACTTCTGGCCTCTAGTTTACACTCATTTCCCAGTGGTGGGACAGTACAACTTGCTGGCTAAAAACACATTCTGGAGTTCTGCCTCAAGGTGTTTTTGAAGTTCTTGGGTTTAGACTCTTTGCCACTGAAACTAGATAGAAACTTTGGCAGCTTAACCAAAAAGTAGCTTAATAATGATGGGAGAGGGAATCTGTGGTGGTGTATATGAAGTTTGGAATTGGCCGTGTTACTACCAATCATAAATATATTTTTTTCAATTGTGACTTTAAAAAAAAAATTATGCATAGAGCTTCCACTCCTAATACATTTAAATGTAGGGCATATCCAGCCTGTGTGTGTATCTGGATTTAAAAAAAAAGTCCTCTAAGCAGTTCAAGAAAAAGATGCTATTACTGGCTTGCTGAGAGAGGATTAATTAGGAAATGTCTTCCCTTATCTGGATTTCTAGAAGTTACAGTGGTTCACTTCCTCTTAGCAGAGAATTATTATACAGAACACTAGGCACTTTATTAAATAATTATGTTATTATGTATTTGTTCTCTGGGTCTTGTACTTATGTTAAAGTTGAAGTTATTTGCCAGACAGCTATTCAGTTGTCAGATGAAGGGATCAGCTTGAAATAACTTGTAATGGAGTATGATATGTTTGAATAACAAAAAGCTAGGGAGAATCTTGAAATTTGGAAGATCTCCAGGAGAATCTTTTTTGCATAAATACTAGCTTTACTCTGCATACCTTTTATTCCCCCCCTTCCCTTTTCTCCAGTACTGATACTCGAAAAGGTGGAAAATGGAGATCTGAGCAACAAGATGTTGAAGATCACGGATTTCGGCTTGGCCAGGGAATGGCATAAAACTACCAAAATGAGCGCAGCTGGAACATATGCCTGGATGGCTCCTGAGGTCATCCGCTCCTCCATGTTCTCCAAAGGCAGCGATGTTTGGAGGTATTGATTTGGCATTAAGCGATTGGATACTAAAGAGTAACTAGACCTGCCAGGAAACCTCTTTTATGTTTAAGACTGAGTAATGGTGAACCAAATATTAAAATTCAGGTCTTAAGAAAACTTTATCCATCAGCTTTCCATCTGTTAGACTTATCTCAGACTTACTGTTACTGTAGAAAGTGGTGGATCAGCTACTGCATGCCTCTAAATTTTTGTTGTTCTATAAATTTGCATTCAGATAATTTTGGGACTCATAATCAAATCCCTTCTGCTTTATCTAAACTAAACTTTTTGTACTTATTTGGCTGTTGTCTGACATAATCAAAGGCCATAATACCATTTGAGAAGTACTTTACTCTTTTACCAATAGTAAGATAATTTTATGTTTTGGTAGTAATCTGTCACTGATGCACTCTACTTAATTGAATTCCCCATGCAGTTTCAATCCAAATGTGATGTTTTTCGCTTTCATTATTCTTATTAATGATTTCCACCCTTCTAGTCTTTCATAGGGTAATAAGTCTCTTCTCTAGGTCTGCCTGAGTACATAATCCATAAGTAGTAACTTACATGTATATATTGTCTTTTCCATTCATGCACTGGGATTTTTGTGAATGAATTAATTTAGTGGGAAGGAGTGTGACAGTCAACCCACAGACTTCCAGAAGCTGAGTTTGAATACTGCCATTAAGTGAATTAGTAAATAAAGAATTCAGTAAATAGCTCTAGGACAGTGACTTTTCTGGATGCTGGATGACTTAGAATTAGTACTTAACATCTGAAACAGATTAATTAGCTAGAATTTTGTTTTTCTTGTGGAGAAAGATGTGTTGAAATGTCAGGGTGACTTCAGAGCAGTACGGTTCTGTTGCTGGCCAGTAATGCTCTCGCACAAGTGAGTGCATACTGTGAAATCAGTCAGGATAAAGAATATCCCAGCTGGCAGAATTGCCTGGCTGTTATGGCAGAGATTTGGTGTGGGGATTTTCAGTTTCCTTATCCAGATTTGCTGAATAGATATTGCTTTGTGATAAGTCTGTGAATTTAGATTTTACACACTAATAGTGTGGGTAAAATTCTGACTCTGTAATGAAATGTGGTAGCCTCTGTAGTTAATCTAAGACAAATTGAGCAAGAACCAGGCTTTTATTCTGAGTGAAGTCTGAGAGAAGTGAAAATCTCAGGACTGTGAACCTTTCTGTGTACATGATGACAGTTCTGGTTTGTACACAACTTGTCGAGCTCCAACCTCAACTTGCTCTTCCCTGAAACTATGCCAGGAATGGCCTTTAAGGGTAACCTGAGGGAAAGGGAGAAGGCAAAGGGGAAACTGTTTTGCTGTAATTGTAATTGTAATCCAGGCATGCTGTGAACAGATCAGTAGATGTTCTATACCAGTATGACTTTATTTTAAAAAAGGTAAGACTTAATTGGTTGGTTGATGATTTTTGTGAAGGTAGCACAAGTGCCTCTTTATCTGTGCAAAAGTACCAGTTTGGTCATTGACTTACAAACTGTGAATCACTTCAGGACTTAAGGATTGTACATAACTTAAATGATTTGGTCATTTTTAGGAATACTTTATTTTTACTTTTAAGATTCCTTCATTGCTTTCTCTTGTTATAGTTACCAGTCTTGCCTTGAAAACAAGTTGAGTTCCTCACAGTATTCTCCCCTAAACAGAGTGTCATCACCATTAAGAGAACTTATATACTATCTCTGAAGAAGCCTTTTCTCCTGGGTGGCTAAAACCTCTATTAGTAGTTAAATAAACTGAAAAGAACATGATGTTTGAGGTGTGTATGCAGAGGACAAATACTTTCCAGAGCAGTCACTACTAGTGTGTCAATGATGATAAGCACTAGATTTTACAAAAGCAGTCATGGACTTGTATGATAAATTCTGTCCCCACCCAAGGATGGAACCAGAAATTCTTAACAGGATGAACTCTCTTATCCTATTAGACTTGCCCTTCCTCTTGTCCAGTTCAACCTCTTGGTTAATCATTGGAGTCACTGGGAGATTTTTTACCTGGCAACCTTACTGTTGATCTGTGCAGCATCAACAGAATTGGCTGTCTCTGTCTCTCTAACATTCACAAACCCTTTTATTTCAACACCTTTTCTTTAAAGCTTGTTAGAATAATACTGCTGGCTGAATTGTTGCCCAGCCATTGAAAAAGGATCTTGTTCTGCTTGGGTTGTCACTGCAAAAACAGGTGAAGAAGATGCTGAAGAAGATGCTTGCTAGGACTGCAATTTCCTGAGTCAGTCTTATCATAACTAACTGCTTCATCCTTTCAAAACATGTATCAAGCTCCATTTAAAAAATCCAAACTGTTTTTTATGTCCCATTGTAAAGAGTGAGGAATGGCCCCACACACTGGTATCTGTCACCAGGGTCTGGGCCACTGTAAAGCCTGTTAATATTACCAGTACCTAGTAAAACTTGCTAGTGAAAACTTGTTACTGTGAATTTTGCTCTTCTGTACCTGCAAGCTTTAGATATATAGTAGAAACTTTGTGCTTATATTGCGCAGAGGACAAAGAAGCCACAGTTTTATTTAAATAAGTCAGTTCCTGTAAATCTATTTATGTGTTTAGATTTGCTTTGGATTTGCAGGGGTGAAGTTGAAGCCTGGATATTGCATCTTATCCAGTACTATACAGCAAGCTAATTTTAGTAGGCATATAAATCAAATTTCCCTGTAATTTGACTACTTAAATGTGCAGCAAACAAGAAATACACTTAATTTTTTACTTGTGCTGCTTAAAAGACAGTCGTTGTCAGTATGATTGGTATGTGGAATATAAAGGCACCATACAACCTTCATCTGAGTTCCTTGTGTTCCTTAAGTTAGATGCTTTTAAGATATATCTACTCTGCCACCAGTGAAATAATTGGGAATTTAATTGTCATTTGGAAATGGAATACCAGCACTAGCTAAAACCATCAGATTAGCAGATCAGGAAGTTTGAGGTATTTAGTGCTGTGTGTAGAAACTTCAGTCATTAGAATGTTTTGTTTTAATCAAGTGTTGGTCAAGTACTTCCATCTACAACTGACTGATGGTAGGCTTTTGTAATTCCCTGTGTGTAATGAAGCACTGGCAAGACTTCAGTACCTGGCAAGTAAGTGCTGACTAGCAGTGTTAGTAGAAGCTCACCCAGGAGAAGCATAATGACTGATGTGAAATGGGTAGAAAATGTCAGCTCTGGAACTGCAAGTTCGATAACATGCAAAATGTTAACTGCTACTAGCCATTAAAATGTAATGAGGTTTATGGAGTGGTCTCTTAACAAAAGTAATGTTCTAGTTTCTGTTGGAACTGGGGTCTCCTTGCTGGGCTGATAATTCCTTGTGTTGAAACCTAGGGAAAGTATTGAACCTAGGGATATGGAGAAGAGAAATCAATGGTACAAATGCCATGGAACAATATCAGTGAGAAGAAATTACTGATTTTTTTTTTAAGTTCGCAGACTAACAAGGGAGGTGGCAAAATCACATGTGAAATCCTGCAGACCTCCAGCCTCCTTCACCCTGAAAATCCAGTGTGTAGGATTGAACCTGATGTTAAATGGCTTAAGGGATTACTGGATCACTGAAAGATGGTTAATTATTCACACAAGTGTCAGTTGACTTGGATGCATGGTCTGTATCACATGGTTCATTTTGTAATTAAAGTCCAAAAATTACTACTGAGTGCTGGAAAAATAAATGAGCTTGATCAGTTTTTCGTTCTCCCTGCTGAGAATGAGTAGATGCCCTTGTTTCTTTCTTCCTATGCCTTTTTTTTTGCATAAGTTTTCTGACTCTGGCTTCTTCCTTTGTACTTCCCAATTTTCTGCTTGAGTAATGGAAAACACTCTGTTCAGCACCTCTCTTGCTGTTTAATCACTTGGGATTACTGTTGTTCAAGTGCCACAAAGCAGTATTCCCCTAGTTCTATGGAAGCAGTATTCTCAGCAATATACTTGTAAGTATGTGAGGAAGAGGTGGCATCCAGTTTTATCAGAAGCAAAATGACCTTTCCTGCAATAAGCACATACAGTGTCACATTAGAAGAAACATCAGTCTGTCTATTCCTTTGTTCTCTAAAATTGACTCTGTGGAAGAAGTGCTTTGAGCACATCAGTAGTGCTTTATCCAATACTAGTGGTAAAGTAATAATACAGCTGTTTGTTAGTTTTTACTACCTTTTGCTACCAAGAGTCATATCCAAACTGAAGAGTAACATGAATGATCAATTAGATTTAGACAGTCCGAATATGCATTCAGTCCAGTATTCATTTTCTTCGAGTGTTTATTAATCCTAGAAGGACAAAAAAGAAAATGGGAACTCCTTAACTCTAGTTAGTTTTTTATAAATAAGGCTCTTGAGGCAGTAAGAAGTAATAAATTACAATATCAAGAATATGAATTACATAGAAAAAAATGCAAAATATTGTATAGGTGAAAAAATATACTTTGCTGAATAAAGTGAACTAGCTGTGTTAGCAGCAAAGGTAGAATCATTAGTGACTAAAGTCCTATATCTAAATAGGAAGAGTACTGTTAAGGATGTTCAACTAAAGTGGCAGCAGTCACAGTGAATGTTAAATACTTGGGGGGGGGTTAGATTGCAAAAATACGGGTTGTGATAATGTACTCCCAAGTGGATAGGGCAACTGTTGCTTTGAAACAAGAAAAGCTTAATCTTTTAGCTTCAGAAGTAACTGTTTCATGGAGCAGCTATTTAAGGAGCTTGCAGGAGGAACAGCAGTTTTTCATTTGGTCTTCAAGTGTGCTTATGAAGCCTTCAAGATTGTACAGTATGACATGGTCCAAATTATGTATACTTAGATTCGATATCTTTCCAAGAGCAATGAGGAAAAATTAGTCCATTAAAGCAGTGTTTAATCTCAAGGAGATTAATGACAACATTGGGAATTTTATGTGAAAACAATGAAAGGAGAACACAGAACATGGATACCTTTTAAGGACACTTATTAAATCTCTGAGTGAATGTATAGGAAAGGCTTTAAAAAAATGAAGAATACAGTGTAGAAGAGAGTTCTGAAAGACATGCTTCTAAAAGTTGAATCTGTATCCGGTGAGGAAAATTAGGCATGGGCTTAAGCTCTGGCAAGTTGAACATAAAACACTTAAGAAGATAAAAGGGTTTTGGGGAGAGTCTTAAAGCATAGAACCAAATCAGTTGCTTTCAAATGCAGTACAGGTGAGAACCCTGCAGGAGAGCATACAGCCCAGAGGTGACCAAGATCTAAGAAGGCAAAGAAGATGAGGCTGTAACAGAAAAAAACCTTAGTGACTTGTGTCTGCCAGAATGGAGCAAAGAGAGACTTTTTAAGCTGAAAATTTCTCTATTAGGGAGCCAAGCCAGAGGACGTATCTTACTGAAGTACAGTCCACAGAAGTGTTAAAACTGACTGATAAAATGAGCAGTAACAAATTGCTGAGATTTACAGTAACACCAAAGATTTCTACAAGAACATGAGAGTCAGCTGAGTTAATAGCTGTCCTGTGTAGTCTGTTGCTTAAAGCTGCTGTAGTACCAGAAAAATGGAAGGCAGCAAACATGGGTGACAAGTCTTAAAAGAGCCTCCTGAGGATTAGCAAGTATGATTTTCAGTTCTTCTAAATGGTAGAAACAGCACTAAAGAGCAGGGAACTAGTGGACATATGAGCATATCTGGGGGAGAGTCAGCTTTTATAGAAGAAAATATAATACCTTGTGAAAATGCTTGAAGGAGTTACTGACTGTGTGGTAAGTGGTAAGACTGCTTATATTATATTTGAGTTTATAAAGACTTTAAACAAAATCTTTCATCAAAAGCTTTTAAAGAAAGTAAATTAATGTGAGAAAAGAGGGCAAGTCTGTTTCCCATCACTAGTCAATTCTTAATTACTAAAGGAATAAATCAGTTATGTTGGTGGAGAATTCTGTGTTCAACGCAATCATAAGTGATTTGAAAAAAAAAACCAATAAATGGTGAGGTAGCATGGTTGATGATACTGAGTTATTCAGGATTAAGAAAAACTAATCTACTGCAGAGAGCTGAGGAAAAGTTTTACTATAATGAATGATAAAACAGATGGTAATATATACAAAGTAGTACCCATGGGAGAATTTCATATGTACAATGATAGGCTCTAAATTTTACTATGATGAGTCAGTAAAAAGATATTGGAGCTACTGTGGGTAATCTAGCTCATTTTGTAAAGAGTCAGAAAGGAAAGTAGCAAATTGAAATTTAATAGGAAATTAGAGCAGTACCATTTGTGCCTCTCCCTGTATCTTTAAAACTTTGTGATGTTGCTCATTCCAACAGAAGACGTCAAGGGCAATGAATGATATGAAATGGCTTCTGTTTGGGATAGTAACTAGATTAGGATTTAGCTAGATTAGGATTTGGGGGTCTAGAAAGAAGGTGATTTAGGCAGGATGCATGGGAGCCTGTGAAATCATGGATGGCATGGAAGGAGCTAATAGGGGAACATATGTTCACTCTTGTTTTGAAAGAACTACAGTGAAGCAAATGAAATTACCAAGTGACAAATTCAAAACAAATACACAGAAGTATTTTTTGGCAATGCATCATTAAAGTTGTGGAATTCACTACCACAGAACATAGTGGATGGTAAATGGGTTCAGAAGAGAGTAGGACAGATAGACCAATGAAAGAAAAACCTGTGAGGTCACCAAGTATGAAGAAGCAGTTTCTCGTTCAGGTTTCCTAGAAGTAGAGAAAATATTCTGAGGATGTGTCATTTATTGTATACTTGGGGGGAGAACAGTCTTGAAACTATTTCCATAACTTCATAGTTAATATTTCATGGAACATCTTAAGAACAACTTCATTCTGAAGAAGTATTTTTGACTTATTTTTAAAAATAACATCCCGCCAAACAACTCTCCTTCACATTTTTAAGTGTTTTGAGAGGTACTGCTTTGAAACTTGCTAAATTAGTTAGAAGATTTATGGTTTTCAATTGTTCCAAATTTCCAGAGAGAAAATTATTTTTGTCTAAAAGGTGAAAATGGCATCTAATTTCAGACTTATTAAAAAAAGGCAGTTCAAATAAGGCACATCACCAGATTGGCAATCGTGATAAGCTTGTCCAGAAAACTGCAATTTCTTTAATATACCAGACTCACTCTTATAGGTTCAGGTACCTTCTTGTTGCTTAACAAAGAATGTGTGTAAGTCAAACACCTGCTCTCTTTTCTGTTTCTTCCTGGTAGTTATGGTGTGCTGCTTTGGGAACTGCTAACAGGAGAAGTTCCATTCCGAGGAATTGATGGTCTTGCGGTAGCATACGGTGTTGCCATGAATAAACTTGCCCTTCCAATCCCTTCCACATGTCCAGAGCCTTTTGCCAAACTAATGGAAGGTAAGCCAGGTGTGATGTGAGTGTGGTTTGTGCTGTTTCTAGAGTGCTGTTGAGCACTGCCTCTTTGTGTTGGTTTTGACACCCAAGAGCACAGATTTCTCAAATGGCTTTATTCAATGGTGCAGGTTATTACAGGAGCCAGGCTTGGCTGTTAATGTGCTGTGACAGTTCCTCTATTACTAGAGTAGTGAAAGAAATTTCTGTGCCTTTTTTTATCAACTGACTTTATAGGAAAATGGGGACTATTGCTGTCATCATCTAGTTTGTTTTCTAGTAGTGAAGGCTCACCAACACCAAAACTTCACATGTTTTGGTCTAGTTTGAAGTCTTAAACTTGTTTTAAAATTCATAGCTTGAACATCGTGCTAGGCAGTGATTTGAAATTAAACTTTATCCTACTGACATTTCAGGTAGAGGGTTTAAATGTGGCTTTGACATTTCAAAACAACCAATATTTTCAGTCAGAAAGATGTTATTTTCTGCTTTGTAGGTGGAGATAGTTCATGCCCATAGTGGGCTACGTAGAGATGAAAGAAATATAGGACTATCTCATCAGAGCTGCTGTAGTTATTAAAAAAGGATTGTGTGAGCTAGCTTTTGGGGTGTACTTATGTGTCCTTCCCTGCTGGCCCTTGCAGCTACTTGCTTGTTTCCTTAGCTGCAGTCGTCCCTCTTTCCTTCCCTCTCTCTCTTCCAGTATTACCCTTAGTAATTTTGTCAGTGCCCCTATTCCCAAGGATTTCCAGATGTTTATATGTAATAAACATTTTTATACCTATCTGGCAAACGAAATCTGAGATAAAGAGAAATCAAACTTGGTTTATAGTCTTGGTGAGCTAAGAGTTAATCTCAACATAGAACTGATACTCTGTGGCCTCTGGTGGTGTTTTAGCCCAAGAAAGGAATATAAGCCCTGTAAGAAAATGTTTCTGATGGATTTCTCTGCTTTTAGAATACTTCTACCTTTCTCTGGTCTTTTCTTTAGGTTACGGGCTTCAGTTAATTTAAAGTAGAAAATTTCATGTACTGTTCTGCTAAAAAGAAATGTCCTACTGGATAGTAAACAGCAGCAGAGTTGCAGGTAGAGTAGCTTGGAAGGAACATAAAGCAAGAAACTGCATCTGAAGGAGTTAATGGAACTACCAGCTCAGTGTTGTGCCAGAGCGGTTTGTTTTGACGTGGTTGTGCAGCTGGGTTTAAAAATAATGCCCTCTATTGGGAAAGTGAGGTAGAGGCATATGGTCAGTGCTTGAACCCAGCAGTGCAGGGGTGAGCACCCACTCAGCTTTGGAACGCTTGGTTTCTCCGTGTGCAGGGGAAAGGCGAGAACAAAAAAAAAAAAAACAAACCAACAATTACCTTCTGCCCCTTCACCAAAACTGTTTTTCAAACAGGCTGTTTCCCATCTCGAGTGAACTCTTGTTCCCCTAATGCTGCTTTTACTTTTGAATTACTGCCCTGGTGGTCTACACTGAGACAACAAAGCTGAACTTTAGGTCTTCGCAGAAAAGACTTGTATGTTACAACTGTCCTCATTAGTGCAAATAATGGCAGATCTAGGCCTGGGAAAATAAAAGCCACGGGCCACCTGCTAGTTATCCTGTTCACTCATTCATGCATTTGGCTGGCTGCAGCATTTTATTTTACTTTGGGTCATGTTTGCTTTGCTATGTTTAAAACCTGGGGTAAAGAGACAGGGATTATGGCACTGACAGTCCAGCTGTAACACCCATTGCTACTAATTGGCCAGCAGCAGGGGACCTTCAGAGCACTCTCTAACATCCTCGGTTCTCTGTTTTGGTAAGAGAAGCAATTTAAAAGCCATAAACACAAACACATTCCAGCTTATGTCTCACGGAACCTGTTGATACCCGCAGTTTTGAAACCAAAGCTCCCAAATGCAAAATCTCAGTAACGCTAAAATCAAAGACCTGCAAGACCAAGCCTCAGCAGTTGCACAGATTTTGTGAAGTGATATTTATTTTTAATTACAGCTGCTTCTTGGTGTATTTCAGTTCACAAATCTGATGAACGAATGTCTTTTAGGACATCACCAAATATTTTTAAGAATGTTTCCTTTTTTCTCCAACTTCAAGGTCTAAAAAACTTTTAGAACATTTTTATAATGCTTGCTTCATGCTGCAGTAATGTGTGTCTTAAATCCAGTGACCATGTACAGCAATGACAGTATGAACATACTGAGAGAGTTAGTTACTTCTATTCATGCAGAAAAGCTGTGTTCCCTGGAAATGCACTTGAATGTTAAGTTTTTCTCTGTGCTTGCTCTGAAATTTTGGCATGCAGGAGTCCAGCAGTAGTAAAGAGAATAAGGGTATTTGTTGAACAAAAACCTGTGTTAGTGCCAGTACAGGGCAAAATAGAATGAAAAAGGGATGTTTTCTGCAGGAGTAGAAGTGAGGGTGCAGTAAGAGGGAAGACTGAAAGAGTACAAATTTCCTATTCAAAAGTGTTGTTAAATGTTTTGACGTAAAGGCTTTTTAAAAATATATTCTTAGTGATTTTGTAGCTTGAGCAGTTACTTCATACTGTTTTCTGTTTCTGTTTTCAATGTTCGGTTCCCATCACTGTAAAAACGTTACTTTTTGTATTGTTGCTTGTTGAGTTGCCTTATGTGGAAAGATGGCTACCTTAAAGTCTGCATTTTTAGAGCTCTGTAATTGGCTAAGTAATCGCTTTAGATTGTAAACGAAAAAACTCATTTATCTGTTGTTTCTCTTAAAAGCAAAAGAAAAAGGTCTGATCAAACAATTTTCTCTCAAATGATAAAGAAGAAACCTTACAAATAAGAAAACTACAAATGCACTATTTGATGTCATTATTTTACTCAAGTTATGTCCAGTTTGCTTTGTAGGAGAGGTTTTCAGTTTTGAAAAGAGATCCGTAATGACTCAGCTTGATATTAGAGTTTGGCATTAGAAAAAACCCTGATAGATACCCTTCTGCACTATGGCTGTTAACTCTGCATTGTAGCTATTATAAAAGAACTGTTTACAAGAGCCTTGCATAAATTTCCACTCTGTGAACATATACATACATTTTAAAGCAAAACATGTAAGGCAATTATTTGTTATTTCTTAAAAATGCTTGAAAATATAACTTTCTGTACAATTAATAAACGTCTATTTTATTTGACATATTATTACAAGAGAATCTAGAGACCAGGTAGTTAGGTAGTTCAAGATTTTTAAGTGATGTTGGATATTTTATAATCATGAAAGCATGAATTGCATACTTGACAATGGGCAGTGTGAGTGGGAAATGGGAAAGGTGGGGTAACAGATAGTGTGCATGCCACTCTTAGCCACTGGGGATCAGTAAAGTACTGCTCATCCTCTCAGACCTCCATACTTAGAGATGCTTGACAATTGCTTATCTTTGTCCTGTTCTAGATTGTTGGAACCCTGACCCACACTCACGACCTTCCTTTGCCAGTATCCTAGACCATCTTACTGCCATAGAAGAGTCTGGTTTCTTTGAAATGCCCAAAGATTCCTTCCACTCCCTGCAGGAAGACTGGAAACAAGAGATCCAAGAGATGTTTGATCAGCTCAGAGCCAAAGAAAAGGTAAGGAGAGAACAGTGCTCCCTGCTTGTGCTCTCTGGATTATAATTTCCCCATTTTATAATTCAAACAGGGATCATTTTTTAGTGCATCCCAGATATAATTTTGACTATGCCTTACTGGAGCTTGTATTAAGTCCCTGAATCAATGGCAGGTTATGATACATGGAGGGGTAGATTCATGAGAAAAATAAATATCCTCATCCTGACCTGCTACTCTTTCTAATATTGTAGTGAGCTTCCGTTATACACTGTACAATTGCTATGATGAGTTGTCTTTAAATTGTTTAATCATCTGATAACTGTTTCACTTAATTGAGAAACCCAATGATAACAGGAGACATTGGAGGGGTAGTTTCAGCATATATACTCTAGTACACATTGCAGCTTTGATTCTGCCAAATTTGTGTTTTCCAGGTTTTAAGGACAACCAAAGTGCATAGACTATGATAAACATGAGTGCTACCAAGGGAATGGGAATGGTGTAGTAACTGTTCTAATTAAAGTCCATCTGCGCAAAAAGCAGGAAACAAAAATGCTGGCAGAAATAAAAGGAGTGGTGACCATCAGCCTCAAAGAAAAGTGAAAAAACTGAAGTTTTCTTTAAGCATACTTTCAGAAAGCACAGCTTGCTGCATCTAAATTAAGGTTCTTACAGAGACTGTCTTTATGGTCATTTTAAGTTCATGATCTCTTGCCTAAAAATAAATTCATAATGAGCCTCCAACTTGATCAGGGCTCTGAGATTGGATTTAGGAGGCATAGAGAAGAAAAAGATGACTTTGGGTCAGAGGTGAGAAGTCCTACAACAATACTTAAAACATTTCTATTCACCTGTTATGGTAGCTTTTGGGGAAAATAGAATAGCTAATAGACATTTCTCTGCTACTGTTGTCCCATGTTGTAACTGTGTTGGAACAGCTTTTGAAAACCAGAAACTTCAACAGACAAGCAGAAAGCCAAACAGTAGTTACTAGACTGCCCTCAGGTTGAATACTCTATTCCTTTTTAGTGATGGGGAAATAATTTTATGTGCTGTTCACTTAATGAGTAAACAGTACCAAATCTCCCTGGTGGTGAGACAGGTAACAATGCTGTTCTTAAAAAAAATTTGAACTAAAATCTATCTGATTGTCTTTTTGAAGTTTAATTTAAATTCTTCAGTTTTTACCTTCTGCACTGGAATTAGCTAGCTGGAGAGAATTATTCTGAGTGCTGAATTCTTTTGTACTTCTGGGGAGAGGAGAGGAGTGCAGAGAGTTTTTTGAGATTTCAAGGACAGTTTCAGTTGATTCATTTTGTCAGCAAGAGATAGACTGAAAAGTTTGCCTTATGCATCTTCGCCAGGACCATGTCCAGATGGCTTTTAAATATTCCTAAGTAGGGAGACTCTATAACCTCCTTGGGCAACCTATGCCCAGTGTTCCTGTAACTGGGCACTGCTGAAGAGAACCTGGCTTTATCTTTTTTCCGCCCTTTCCTCAGGTTTTTACATAGACTGATAAGATCCCCCTTTACCCCACCCAACCCTTCTTTGTGCTAGGATGAATAGTCCCATCTGTTTCAGCCCTTTCTCATAGGAGAGGTCCTCCAGTCTCTTAATCACCTTCATGGCCCTTTGTTGGACTCTGTCTCCGGTATGTCCATGTCTGTCTTGTACTGGAGAGCCTAGAACTTGACACAGGATTTCAGGTGTGGCCTCACAAGTGCTGATGTCCAAATTTTAATACTGGTATGAAGGTCCTAGAATGGCAAGCATAGAAGTCCTTGAGGATTGCTTTTGGCTTTCAGCTGAGCCTTTAAACAGTGGTGCTAGCAGTGCTGTGAGCACAAGTCATTGCTGCTGTACCTTTAGAACAGGCAATGTTAGTCTTAACGCACAGGTCACAAGGTAGCTTTTTATTTCTGCTCTCTTATCTCCGTACAGGAGCTGCGCACATGGGAAGAAGAGCTGACTCGTGCTGCTGTTGAACAGAAGAATCATGAAGAGCTGTTGCGAAGGCGGGAACAGGAGCTGGCAGAACGCGAGATTGACATCCTGGAAAGGGAGCTCAACATCATCATCCACCAGCTGTGTCAGGAGAAGCCTCGGGTGAAGAAACGCATGGGGAAGTTCAAGAGGAACCGGCTCAAGTTAAAAGATGGCAATCATATCAGCCTGCCTTCAGGTTGGTGACGTGTTGTTCTGTACCAGGTGAAATGGGAGCAACCTGTAGGTTTGGTAGCTCCTTACTACTGATACTTGAGCATTAAGTGTTGGATGTATTTAGGGGAAAAAAACATGCCTCATGGGTTCAGTAAAATAAATTTGATGCTTTCGTGGCTAGCATTGCTCAAAGATCCAAGATGAAGGCCAGAAGTAGATTTGAGATGTTACATGTTTGTTAATCAATGGCTGATGGTCAATGGTTAAAATGCTGGTGTTGCAGTTTAGCATGTTAAGATTCAAAATACCAGTTTAATAAAGGACGTGCATAAAAAAATGATGGAGGTTCTTGTTCTGACAATACTTTACATAATGCTGCGGCAGAAACTGTAATGTACTGGATTTTTTGGTGTAAGAGCCTAAAAATTACCAAAATACATTCATAGCTATGAGACTATAGCTCTGGATTACTAGTTCATATATAAACTTGTATTAACACATAAGTGACCTCTAATACCACCCTTCTGGAAGAAATGCTAAATATTATTGAAGTGTTAGGGAAGTCACTCTTAAGAGCGAAGATGGTGATTTTCAGAAATACCGAATCCTTAGCATTTCTACTGCAGATTCTGTATGGAGATTCAAATTTGTAAAAGAACAAAAGTGTGGGTTTTGTAAATCACCTAAAACTCATTACATCAAGGATGATGGCTTGCACTATATTATTTGTTTTCTAGGAGATACTGGCTGTTCAGAAGAGCAATTATGCTAAAATGTGTATGTTAACTATGCCTTTCTTTAGGTCTGTAAATGCCTATTTTTGGTGGTGCTTAAGAAACTGAGAGATAAGGTGAAAGGAATTATACAGGAATATACTTTGGCATAAATGTCATGGGGTTTGTGTGTGTATGTGTCTTACACATACACTAAGAAGATATATCTCCAAGAGTGTGAGCACACATTTTTGTTCTGAAGTAACAGTGTGTACAAAAGGCAAATAGCAATTAGCTCTAAAACTTCATTTCTACCTTGATCCTATAAGTTGTGCTCTTTGAAAGTTATCATAAAGTATTTCTTTTTCCATATGTTAAAAAAACTTCAACTGTTTTTCTGCTTTTGTTTTGATTTTTTTTCTTTTGCTGAACAGATTTTCAGCATAAATTCACTGTGCAGGCTTCTCCAACGATGGATAAAAGGAAAAGCTTGATCAGTAGCTGCTCCAGCCCTCCTGCAAGTCCTACCATTATTCCCAGACTCAGGGCCATACAGTGTAAGGAGCTCAATGTAGTATTGAATTTGGGAAATGTGCAGTCTGTCAGCGTGGTAAGATGCCCAGATTCCATATCTAGGACAGGACTGTAAAAGAAAGTACTAAAATGTTTGCCTTGTGCCTTGTATGTATGCATTTAGAGAGAAAATGAAGTGTGTTGGTGATGGGTGGGAATATCACCTCCTTTGGAGTAGAAACCATACTTACCCAAGTCCTTGAAATACTGCTGTTTGTATAGAAAATACATTCCTGAGGTGTAGAGGTTAATTTTTAAAAATGCTAATTTGCAGAGTAGATCTGTGAAACATTATTGAAGTGGATTAAGCTGCTGTTGTAAGGAAATAAAAACAAGGGTGCTTGTCATGCAAATAGTGTTCCCATAATAAAACAGAATTAGGCAGACATGCATGAATTATGGAAATCATGTTAGCTAATGTATAGTGTTTGTTTTGGATATCATGACACTTGTGTGTCTGGTATCAAACTGGTGGTTCTAAAGAGAAACCAGTGATGGAATAAAGCTGTAAAGCCTACCTATACTTTGAGGGATTAGGGAATATCTAATTTTGAAGGGATTTGGTTGGTAGCTCTGTGTTGATAAATGATCAGAAATACAGGAAAATAATTTTTGCTACTACTCCTGTTTTGGCCTATGTTTTATTCTTCATGTTGCCATGGAACCAATTCTTTAATTTGTCTATTTGTTTTTCTTTCCCATTTTCCACTGTTCTTCCCGCTTCTGAAGTGACTCCTGCTGAAAGCAGTAAAACGTGGGGGCGAAGCTCAGTCCTTCCAAAGGAGGAAGGAGAGGAAGAAGAGAAGAGAGGCCAAAAGAAAAAGGGACGCACCTGGGGACCAAGCTCACTTTGTCACAAGGAGCTAGGTGCAGGAGAAGATGGGTAAGAGAGGACCTGGAGGCAGGCTTATTTCCAGCCTGCCTAGAGGCAGGCTCATTTCTCATAAAACAGGTTGTGAGATGGCTCTTGGGAGATTTGCCTATCCTCTTGCAAACACTTTCCTGCTCCCAAATTTATTTCCTGTACCAGAGATGTTAGAGATTCAGATTACAGAACTGCATTCAATCTCTTGCTGGTGACTGATGCTTTCGCTGTTTGCTATTATGTTGTTAGGTGTATTTCTAAGCAGTAGGACTTCCTAGCTGAGCAAAACTCATTCTCTAGTAGGTTTTCTCTATTTTTCAGGCTCAACTTTTTGTAGTTTTGTAACGTACCTGAAAATACTTCTCTCTTACAATTCTCAGATATGCTTTTTCTTGTCCTAATTTTTAAATAATAGCATTTATGTGGTAGAGCCAGACAAATATCTTTAGTTATTTGAAAAGGACATGTGCCTTGAGTGAATACATCCTGAAAGTGATCTTTGCAGAGATACAGATTGTACTTCTATTTCTATAGGTTATTGTTCTGTGGCTGCTTCTTTTTTTTTTTTGCATGTGTGTGAATTATTTATACCAGGACTCTAATGGATCATTGCTGAAATGCTGCTCTAAACATAGGAGTATTTTGGTCTTCTAAGAGATTTGAATGCTTTGTGATTTTTTCATGAAGTTTGAAGGTTTTTCCCTCTGCTAAATTGATAGTTTGACTCTTGCCATATTTTTGGCAGGGAAAATAAAATAACTGTTTATAATCTTTAACTGTTGTGTGCTCAGGTGTGAAATGCCTGAAAACCACGTTTGCATAATGCATTGCTATTGCAATCCTCTGAAAGAGAGCCTGGATCTATTAGAATACACTTATTTTCTCTCTCAAATACACTTATGACATGTTGACAGGGCAATGTGGAGGAAGGTTCTTTGACTGATGTCTGTGTTTTAGCTGTTCTGTAGATGAAGTATAGCATTCTACAGAATTAAAACAAATGTCACACTTTACAATCATTAACTATATAAAAGGGTAGGAGATCACTGAAGCTGGAAGAAAAATACTTTTATCTTGAAATCATGTTCTTAGAATTCTGGGAATAAAGCTCTTCAGTTTTCTGTTCATTACTGCACAGTCTGAAGCACTGATGGCTTTTGGGCACAGATAACTGGAAGGGATTTGATTGCTAACTGTACTTGCTCATAAGACTATCCTGTTCTCTCTGCAACTGAGATGTTCTGTAGTATTCAGAATCTTTCCTAGGGAGACTCAATACAGCTATTGCATTTTGCAGACTGTTTGAAACAGGATAGTGTTGCTGAGAGTGCAGTATGGTTAACATACAGTGAACTACTCCTTCTTTCTGAGATCATGCTGGACTGCAAATTTTAATTTAAAGGGAACAAAATTGCAGTAAACATGGAAATGTTTTTGGAGTTGTTTTTCCTCTCCTTCTGCTGAGCACTTTATTTTTTACCTGCAAAATTGATTGCAAAAGAAATCAAGATGCCTTGATTTCAAGAGAAAATGTTTAGTCTGATTTTTGTAGTGCTGCTTTTTATTATTCTGCATTCGTAGCTGTTAGTTATCAGTGGAGGTCTTTTGACTTCTATGGTATAATAAACGATGGAGGGACCTTACGACTTTTTTTTGTGTTTTAAGGTGCTGTAAAAATGTCACAATTTCTTGTTGCGGGAGGGCTTCCAATCTATGTAGTTAAGATGGATACATGCATACTATAATAGACTGACAGAATATAGAAGGGGAAAATGGAAACTGCTTGTGAGCACGGTACATTTTCTCACATCCTTTTGCTATTTCAGTCTGAAAGCTCTGGTAGAAGGATACAAACAGTGGTCATCCAGTGCACCGAACCTTGGAAAGATCCAGAGAACTGCACCAGCTTTTCCAGGATTCACCAGCTTAGCAGAGATGGGTAAAGGAATTCCTTGAACTTGATACTCTCATCCCCACTTCCATTCTTATTTGAATAAACCTCTTCTGACCTTCACCTGATACCTTGCAGCTATGTCTTCATTTTGTTTGGTACCGATTTTTCTTTTATTCTCTGTGAAATGTCCACTTCCTCCTTCTAGATTTTCTTTTTATTCACCTCTCTGCTTGTGCTTGTTATCTGTCAAGTTAATAAGCTTCTGTTAATTTTCCTCTAGCTCCAAGCTATCTCTCAGCTCCTTTTCTGTATATTGATATTTAGATGTGCAGCATGGTTACACCTTCACTTGCAAGGAACGATCCTTATAATTTTCCCACCTTTTGCTCCTCACTCACAAACATATAAATTCAGTCTAGAAGTAACTGAGGTGCAGGGTGCTTCTGAAATGCTGTTCTGCAATTAATCCCAAATAGATTAATGCGTCACTAATTTCTTCCACTTTGATAGTGCTTCCAGGTATTTGTCTCAGCCTATTTGCTTTGGAGACAATAACCTGTGAGTATTTGGCAGTTGATGAATGATGCTTGTGATGAAAACAGTTGCATTTTTTGAGAAGCTTGTTTTCATGAATATTTGTAAGACAGTGAAATTTGCTAGTGAAAGTGTTACATCAATGCAAAGTCTATTTTCATTTGCTTTCCAGATGATGAAGACAGTGAATGTCTTAATGGAGAGGACAAAGTGCACCCTTCACCTGTGCACAATCAGTCATACCTCTGCATCCCATTTCAGAAGAATGAAGACTGGGACGGCCCTTCTAGTGATGCCAATGAGGAGTCCACCCCTGTAAACTCTGCTACTAGTACCCCACAGCTGACACCCACCAACAGCCTCAAACGTAGTGGCTCCCACCACAAGCGATGTGAGGTTGCACTGCTTGGCTGTGGAGCAGTGCTGGCTGCTGCTGGCCTGGGTTTTGATCTGTTAGAAGCAGGGAAGTGTCAGCTGCTGATTGAGGAGGAGCCAGAGGTGCCCAAGGAAGAGAAGAAGAAGCGTGACAGCATTTTTCAGCGAGCTGGACGCCCACGCAGGAGCACTAGTCCACCTTCCCGGAAGATCTTCAAGAAGGAGGATCCCATGTTGTTGCTAGGCGAGCCATCCACATCCCTTACCCTTCTTTCCCTGTCCTCCATTTCCGAATGTAATTCCACCCGGTCCCTGCTGCGCTCAGACAGTGATGAGATTGTGGTATATGAAATGCCTGTCAGCCCAGTGACAGTCAAGGCTCCTTTGCCAGCCATTACCAACCCACTAGTCAACGTCCAGATCGAGAGGTTCAAACAAGACCCCAACCAGTCCCTGACTCCCACACATGTGACAGTCTCTTCCCACACCCAGCAAAGCGGGCACAGGCGCACACCTTCTGATGGGGCCATCAAAGGGAGTGGACTAATTGTCAACGGATGCCCAACCAGTGGATGCCCTTCCAGTAGCTGTTTAACTGGAGCACTGGGAGCAGGTAGGTTTTCAGCCATCTTCCTTTTCCTCTTCAGAATAAAGACACAAACAGTATAATTACTTGTTGCTTATACAGCATCACTGTGATGACCAGCCCACAAGAATTGCTTATGGATGCTGTCTTTACACAAATAGTTAACAGAATAATGCAGTAATGGTTTCTGTTCCAGCATCTCTGAGCTAAGGAACTCTTTGCTCCCCTGTGCTGTAAGGCAGAGCATAGTATTGTTTTTTAGACAAAAATGGTGCCAAAATACAAATACTGCACGTTTTTAACAGTTCTTTGGGGTTCCATCTTCATTGCCTTTATATACTTGTTTGTAGTTCAAAGTAAATTCTGATCTTTAAAGCGGTGAAAACAGGATCTCTAAAACAGTTGGTGGTTGTGCCACTGTTGCTCTTATTCCTTTGCAAATAAGTGGAGTCTTTCTGGATAGGTAGTGTTCTCACTGTTGCAATCTTTAAAAGTAGCTATGACTTCGTAACTTAGAAAATATTTTCCTGTATTCTTGCCCTAGTAATTCAGAGAAAAAAAAAGGACTAGAATAATAAATTAAAATTTTATTTAATTAGATCTTTTCCCAATGGTAGAACAAAATGTGAGGTTGTATTTTGAATGGAAGTCTACAGTAAAATGTGGGTTAATGCAGTTGAGAATTCTCATTAAAATGGTAAAAGTTATGTTGTGTTTATAAAAAAAAATCAAGCAAGCACCATCCTCCACCCCTAAACAAAAACAAACCAGGAAGCATCTGCAGTAGGTAGTGTTAAGTGGCTCTTTCAGGCAGTTGGTCCTGCTTGTGATAAATAGATGTTGTGTATCATGCTGTGCGTCTCCCTGATCCATTGAAGCTGTTAGTGGGTATTGTGCCTTCTGAAGGATTTGGAGAGTTCTCCCCTCTGGTAGGAGGTCAAATCCGTGCTCTCCACTCAGAAAAACTGAAGAAAGCAAATGAGAGGATGAACAAAACTTGGTGCTTGTGCTAGGTCAGTGAAACAAGTGTCTTGCAATGTGTTGAGAACAGTGTAGGAATAAAGAAGCGAGTTACTTCAGTTTGGCATCATCTTGAAGATACGGAGTTTGTAGATTCTGAATGGAGGCTTTCTGCTTTGAAAATGTTTTTGCACTGTACATACAATAAACCAAGATCTGTTGTAACAGTGACATCTAACATGTTTCCCTCTTCTCTTACATTGTCTGGTTTGGATAGGTGTATTAAAAACACCTAGTCCAAGTAGAGATCCCACTGAGGTCCCTCGCCTGCCAGACCCCAACCTTGTTTTTCCTCCAACCCCGAGACGATGGAATGCACAGCAGGATCCCACACTGGAAAGACCCAAGACATTGGAGTTCCTGCCCCGGCCACGTCCTGCAGCCAGTCGGCAGCGGCTTGATCCCTGGTGGTTTGTGTCACCCAGCAATGCCAAGGGTGAATCTTCTGCCAATAGTTCAAGTACTGATACTCCAAGCAATCTGGACTCTTGTTTTGCTAGTAGCAGTAGCACTGTAGAAGAGAGACCTGGACTGCCTGCGCTGCTTCCTTTCCAGATGGGTCCTCCTGTAGAGGAGCGGACACTGTTGGACATGGATGCTGAGGGGCAGAGCCAGGACAGCACCATTCCGCTATGCAGAAGTGAACTTAACACACACAAAGCTGCAGCATATGAACTCAAGCAAGAATTCTGGTCTTAATATGAAACCAATGGGGACAGCGAGCCCCTCTAAATTGAGTCCTACTTTTTGCACTGAGAATGCACTTTGAAGACAGATGAGATGGAGGGATGCTACAGAGATCATATGGTGCTGCCTCTGCTGAAGATGCATTGTTGACTGCCTAATTTTTGTCTGCAGTTGGGTGAAACTTGGCAACTCTGAGCTGCTGATTTTTGCTGTGGGGTTTTTCTGTAGTCTTCCCTGCCCTCTTATTGCAGTTTGAATCTGCAATGAGCTGAAATTATCATATCAAAGCCTTTTGTTACTGACCTTGTAGGATTTGGCACTTGCAGTAAGTATATTGGTATCTATGCTGTTATTAATCAGTATTTTCAAAACTCAAATATTACACAATAGCAGACATCAGTGTTTGATGTTTTCCCAAGGAATCCGGGACAGAAACAATTAATTATCTAGAGACTACCTTCTCTGAAATATATTCAGATCATTAGACAGGCCTGGGAATCATCGTACCCCCACTGAAAGAGGAGAAGTAGCTGTCTTAAGGCTTGTTTGTCCTCTTTTGCTTATCTGGTAGTGTATGGTGGAACAGATTGCAGGGGAAGGGCATGGCATCTCCACTGATGGAGGTCTTTGAGAACAGGTGAACCAGATGAAACAAGTAGGTGTAGTTGATCCTGGCTTCAAGGTAGGTTGGATGAACTTCAGTGGTATCTTGAGGTCCCTCTCAGCCCTGTTTTTCTATGACCCGGTGCTTTCAAGAAGATGAAGGCTTATGGTATGGCTGTTTATCTTGCTTTTTTATTTCAAACTTTGGTTCCATCTGTCCCTTTTTTCCTACCACCTGTTTCTCAGGCTATAGTGAAGTTGCCTCAGCTTTGGGAAGGGAGTTATCAGGAACTCCTTCTTTAAAGCTGTGTTGACTTGCAGAAGTAAATTACATGTTCCCAAATTTATCTTCCTGGTCTTTGTCCTTTCTTACACTTTTTAGGAGTGACCCATGAAACCCAAGACTGTTCTTATGCACACTGGTACTTGTTTAAGGCTATTTTAAAATGAGGCTTGTTAGTAGTTGGATTGTGCAAACAGGAATCAGAACATCTGGATTCTGTTTTATTTTGTCACTGATTCACTGTGTGACCCTGGGCAAATAATGTAACCTCTGTGCCTGAATTTCCCCATCTGTAAATAATAGGAATAATACCTACCTCACAAAGGGAGGGGTTGGGACATATGTAATAGTCCTTTGAGATCTTCGAGTGAAAGGCCCTATAGACATGTAAAACTTATTCTTGTTCAAATATGTAAAAAACTAAATCAGGAGCAAGAACAGATCCCTGTCTTGAAGGAGGAAGTTACACAAATAGTGTGTGCCTATGCTCACAGTTTTCTGTACAAAGACTTCCAAATGTGTCTGTGCCACTACAGATATAACTTAGTGGCTGTAATGAGAGCTTCACACTCCCCCAGGTTCAGCATTGTAAATAAGAGATGTAGCCTTTATATCACTGTAATAGGGTAGTCTGCTTTCTTGGAGGTTAAGCATATCTGTTCACTCTTTTTGTACAGATCTGTGCTCATTTTGATAATCTACTGACCATTTGGTTGCAAATAATTTATTTGACAGTGACGCCAATGCGGTGCTCAGCCTGTTGGGGCAGTCCAGTCCTGGTGTGAAAGCAGTGTAGCCAAATACTTCCTGCAGCTGTCAGCACAGAGAACCTGTGTGTTTAGGTGTTTGTAATCGGATTTTAAAAACCAGCATGTGAGGAAGAAGTGTACATAAGAGTTTTTAGTTCTGTTTGAGGACTGAAACTAGCATGTTGCCATTAATCAAGTGCACCTTTTTTTCAAGCGATTACAGTATGTTTTTGTGTAGAAAGGTCACAAAATAAGAAATATTTCTTATTTATCACATTCCGTGAAAAATTTTTAATGGTAGAATTACTTTCTGCCACCCTCCCCATTAAATGCTCCAGAGCTAGCTTTAATTGTGCTGTATGAGGTGCTGAAGCTGGATAGACTGTGTAGACAAGGTGTTGTGATGTGGAACTAAGATACTAAAAAAAGAAAACTTACATTTCTGACTGTTTTGTTAAATGTAGAACTTTAGCATTATTGATTTCTTAAGCATTCTTAGTTTTACTTTCATTTCTGAAAAATCAGTCTGTGATCCAGAGACTAACAAAAAGGCAAAACCCATCCAACAGATGATTAATTTTGATTGTGCTATAAACGAAGCTCAAGGAAATGTCAGTGAGAGGCTGTGTCAGAGGGACTAAAGTGAAAGGCATTAAAACAGTCCCTTATTCAAAGTCTGCCTTACCATCTTAAAAAGTCCGAAACAAAACAAGATCAGCTGTTCTGAAATGTAATGTTTTCTATCCAAAAAGTATCATTATAAATGTCATAGGGAGTATCATGTGCTCTGCAAAGGCATCCCCTGGAATAGCCCCATTTGAACAGAAATCTTTAAAATCCATTTACTTGCACGAAATGGGAGGCCACCTTTTTAGGTCATATTGTTTTAACTCAACCTGCTAAACTTTCTGATAATTGGCCAGTAAGTTCACCAAGTAAACTCTAAGGTTTCAGTCAAGTTCCTATCAGTCAAGACAGCTGGAAAGGCAAGTTGTTCTGTCACCTCTTTTGCTTAGAAAGTTGAGGATGACTTATCAAACCCTCCTTGCCACTCTCTCCCTTTTAGATAATCACTTGGTGAAAGTGGTGTGTAGCTGAACAATGAGAAGTATTTTGCTCCAAAGACCATCTTCACTAATACCAAATGGACCCTTCTTTGATGCAGTTATCTTCATTGAATCTAGTATGTGAATTAGCCGCAGGTAGTCTTTGAGTATCAACCCATAAGCTGTCCTCTGGTGACTAACCTGAGGTATCAGGCGAGAGAAGACTGTTGTGGAACCAAGACTATTGCCTTTAGTAGGTGGTGGGGTATTCTCTGACAGGCAGAGGGAGCTCTCAAGGCAAAGAGCTATTTTTGCCTTATGAATCCCAAAACCTCTCGCTGTATCCATCTGTCCCATCCTGGCTTGAATTCTCTTCTTTCTTAATCTGTTGGTGTTTTTCCTTCCCACTTGTGTGAGGTGAGGTGTTCCACATCTCCAAAGGAATGCTCCACTGTAGTCCACTAGATAGTGAGAAGATGTGAGCCTGTCAGCTCACAAATCTTTTTTTCCTACTGGCTACTATTATTCCCATTTTTCAGGGAGATAAAAGTTTCAGAATATTGTTCATTGACATACTTTTCTAAGAGTATTCCTGAGGAAAATAGTGAAAATATTACTTTAAAAAATTCTACTAAGTGTATTGTTTCCTAAGTAGCTGAATAAGTTGCACTTTTTTTTTCTGAGAAAATGAGAAAAAGATAACATGAGAGCACAAAATCACTGAGCAGTCTAAAACATAATGACAAAAGAATGGAGTAAAGTGTGTCTAATTACAGGCCTTACAAGGAGGAAGGCACAGTTTTTTAACTCGTAGTAGTGAGATTGTAGCTGAGAGAGATGTTTGTGGTCTAGAAATATATTTGTGCTTTTGTTTAGTCAGCTGGCACTATGTATCACTAATTTATGTAATTGATATGCTGATTTAGGAAACATAAAAAAGTTTGTTGGCCCTTCAAAATATGCTATCCTTGTAGCCTGTTTGGTTTTCCTGTAAAACTGGGGGGAAAGCACAGACATAGCAACCAGTGCAAAAAAAAATGATGAATTTTCTTATAAATTTCTACTGGTTTTACAGAAATTGAGTGTGGGACAAGTAGAGAGAAGAAAGCTTTTGTGTCAAAACCAAGGTGATTAAATAGTTATGGATTTTTTTCTTATACTGTTGCTTCTTATGGACTACACAGTGCTGTGTTTTACCAGCAAGCAGGTCTTGATCTCCTTTCAGTCCTTTTCAGAGGTGCAGATGTAACCTTTTATAGATATTTTCTTTCCAGATTAGTATTGCAGTGGGTTCATATTCATTATGAGGCAGGGAACCTCAGTGAAAATACTCTTTTTGTAACTGTTTTCTAACAAAATTAGTATTTTTAAAGTGAATATTTCATTGTTGATGTGGAAAGACCTGTTCTGGCTTGGCATGTTTTTATGATGAAGTATTTTTCTGTACCTCTAGGAATGGGAGTAGTTGCCTTCCTCTTCATAGCATGCTGTTATCTTAAGACTTTGTGGACAATACTGCGTAGAGATGTTGCTTCGATATGTCATGAAACTGGATACCTCTCATTCTGTCGAAGGTGAGGCAGTAATGATCAAGTAAAGAAAGGTCTTTGCCAGCTAGAGTGTTCTGTTAAATAGAACATGACAGGAAACCTCTCATCTTGAGTCACCTTTCTACCTTGAGCTTAACTTTTATTTGAAGTTTAATTAATCTCTGTGGGATGAACATGGGAGCTGGAGTCCCTTTAGATGTATGGAACCAAACCTAATACTGTATCCCAAAATTCGGTGACAGCCTGTTACTTTTGTAAGTAATTTTAAGCTAATAATGGGTTTGTTTCTTGTGGATTTTTTTGAAATCTTTCTTCTTGGAAAAAGTGCTTATTGTTTTCTAACCTTTTCCATCATTTTAGAAATGTTCTCAAGAACTCTTACCAATTCTGTGGTGAATAAGGAGGTTTATATCTTTCACAGTGATTTAGGCCCTCCTTTTGGCTTTGCTTTTTTTGGTATGAAACAAGGACATCTATATTTGGAAACTAAGATTTCTGATCCTTATCCTGTCACTGCAGATCAGTTTCTTAGTTTCCATGCTTTTAACTCACTTAAGACTAAAATTTGGGTAAAACTAGACAGTAAGAGTGAGGGGATATGTCTTAAAACATATTTGCAAACAAGCAATAAGAACGCCAAATACGATAACCAAAATATGCTGTCACAGAGCATAACTTTCAGACTTCATAAACCTTTGGATGATTTTATAATTAAGGTATCTTTAGGAAAGAATGCCTTCCTATGTTTTTCTGTTACATTTACTATTTTAAGATTAGAATATGATTAAGATTAGAATATGGTGGTTTTCACAGTATGGTAGCTAGCTGGACAGAAAGGATCTTTAGCCAGATTTGTACCTCTGATTTTTTTCCTCTATCTTCAATCAAGTCTGTGGTTTAAATTTTTTTTTTTTTTTAATGTTTAACAAACAATACAGTCTTCTTAAGAACTTACATTTCATTGTTTCCTTAGCCTTATTTTGTGGTTTCATGAGGCAATATGGAAATGAACTCATGGCTTCTTCTGCTGCTCCCTCTATTGAACACACTAGTATAAAGTCACATGCTGCAGTTAAGATGTGCATTTGCTTTTGGTTTTTCCCATGCTGAGTTTTTTTAAGCAGCTTTGCTGCTGGTCAGAGATGAACACAACTTCTGAAATTACCTATATCAACTTTGTTTTTGTATGTCGAAAGTAGTCACTCCCAGGCTAACGAGATATGTGTGCTTGATTAAAAAGTAGTTTGCCACTGGTAACTGGATGATGGATCTGATGTAGCTACCACAATTATTATTTTTCCTCTCTAACAAGGATCTCTTTTTTGCAACTAGAAAGTCTTCAGCACTTCATCAGTGTTTGTACACAAGAAATACATTTTGTCTCCATCTGTACGTGAGTGAAAAACCTCTTACTTTTCCTGACCAGGAACACAATTTTCCCACTAAGAATGGCTTCTTGGACTCTATGTTTTTGTTTATTTTCTGTTTACTTGGGGATGTTGATTATTTTTGGTTTGTATTTTAAGCCTATGAAATATATACATGTCTTAGGTGCGTCCTGTATTTGTAGGTGCCCTCCATCTCACATGTTCCTTGCTAGGAGCTGAGGTTTTTTGGAGGGAACTCCTGGTTGTAGCTTTCAGTACTGTGTTGTTCATCATACACCAGGCCAAATACCAGCAGTGTTCATATCCTCCCTATTAGAGATGTGCCCACACCCGTGTGTCAAGGCATGCGCTATCACTGGCTCTCGGTATCTCTCTGTTAGAATTTTGCCCCCACCCAATCTTTATTGGTTATTTATTCTTGTTACCAAAGTAACAAGCCTGAGACAGAAGACAACACATATTTTAGGTGTGCTTTGACCTAAAAGGTTTCTGAGCTAGAAGCATAAGATTCAACTGGGTGAAGTGAAAGTGGAGGTTGGCAGGAAATAGCAAATAAGAGTGAAACTATCCTTCTTAATGTAAGTCAGAGAACAGAGGGATACTAGCTGCTTGGTAATCTATTGGCATCATAGGTCCCAAAGAAGAATTTGAGGAATATGTAGTTACTTAATTTCATAGACCGGTTTGGGTTGGAAGGGACCTTAGAGATCGTCTAGTTCCAGTCCCTCTGCTATGGTCAGGAACACCTTCAACTAGACTAGTTCCTCAAAGCCCCATCCAACTCATCCAGTTTCTGGTTGGTTTGTTGTATTTTACCCTAAACTACCTCATTTGTAGAGATAGAATGGAAAAAAAGTTCAAGTTTTGGTAAGAATTGCTCTAAGTAAGCAATTGAGGCTGGAATGAGATAGGAGGGCAGAGGCGAACACTGTGTTTGGCCCTCTGACATGCAAATTCCTGATGGAAAAATAAAACTAACCATTTGGTTTATTAAGATTATACTTTCTTTAAATATTTATGTCTCCAAAACAGACAATAAAGGAGAAGGCAGGGCATTTTTCTTGATGATTTCTGATCTGTGGAAGAGTTGATTGTCCACAGACCAAAAGGTGGTGATTTCATATTGGTCACTACTGTTTTTAAAAGCAACGGTCTGTTTTTTCAAAACACATTTTTTTTTTATGATCTCATGTGCTCTTAAAGTGGACCTACATATGATCCTGATTGTTTTCCTGTATTTGCAGTACTGTTTTCCTAATGTATCAGCTCCTAATACAGTCCTTACTGTATCTGAATGCTAATAATGCGCAGACAGACCAGTATAGCTAATGTTAAGAAACTATGACACATTTTTAGTGTGCAGTGTAGTGGATTTATAAGCTCAGCTTGAAGTGGGCTACTGTTAGCTCTGTAGCTGGTGGGTCAGATGGATGCACAACTAGCAAAAGAGGGCTTAGAACAAATCTGCAGAAGAAATGCCAAAGTTTTATTTGCTTAAAATAAGCAATTTGAAAAGTAATCATGGTGGGGGGAAAAGGCCCTTCATTATTCAGAAATACTTTTCTAGGTTCTTGTCCATGCTCAAATTTTAGCTGCCAGGATAGCTATTGAGAAACTACATTGTGTTCAGAAGTTTTGGGCTGGAACATAAGACCAGAATAATGCATTTCAAATATGCTATTTCAGAGTGATTGATACTGTCTCCCTGTTCTACCTTCAATTCAGCATTTTCTCAAGAACAGATGTTGAGGTTGGATAAAACTAACCTCCTTGTCTTGGAGAGACATATGAGTCTGAAAAAAAGAAACACTGTTCTAGGCGTGTGCTGATGCTTTTATGTCTCGAGGTCTTGGCAGGAGAGGTTATAATGGAGCAGGAAGACATGCTGGTGTTTTTCCAAGCTTCGTTGATAAGAATGCTGCTAACAGCAGTTATGTTTCAGAACAAACGTAGCCTCTGATTGCTGTTTGGCATAGGTCAGTTGCACACTGAGCTTCTTGAGTCTATTCCTTGGGTTCTTCTGGAATTTGTGAATGTGGCCACTTCTCAGCTTGAGTAGTGTCTTTACTCCCAGGCCTGGTCAGTGTCACAAAATGAGTTGTCACTGTCGACTGCCCAGATATTCACATTAGGCTTGTTCTTCTGTCTTGCATGCTTTAGTGAGCAGCTCTTACAATGTCAACAGGGTTAGCATTTCTATCTGAACAGAGCAGCTAATACCTCTTTTCACACTGCATCTCAAGCAGTTGTTACTCCATCAGTTGCTCTGTTTTCAAGGTTATCTTGACAACCATAACATCCAGATACCCTAGTCTGTAAAGAATAAAGCCACAGCAAAAAAAAAAAAGGTAATTAAAAAAGAAAGCATACTAGTGAGTGTTTGCCAATTGAACTGGTTGAGTTTGGCCAGTGCTCTTTGCAGAGAGTAGAATCCATTCTTGTGCAACATAGGTCTCTTTGGGGGATGTCTAGGTTCAAACTGGAGAATATACCTAGATCCACTAAAAGTCACCAGTGCCCATCGTGTTTGGCAGTTATAAGAAACCAAATAAAACCAAGGGCATCTAGTAGTAAAAGTTCATATTTAGGATAATTACTTTTCAAGTTAAAAGGGAAGAGGCCTCAGTTCAGAAAGCTCTTCATCACGTACTTAAACATCACTGAAGTCAACGGATTGTGTCTGTGGGTCAAAATGCACAAGACCTCAGTTCAGCAAAGCTCTTTAAATTGGGGGATTGTCCTGGTGAAGGACCAGGCTCTTTACTTTGGTTGTCAGAGGAAAGAGTCAGTTAACCTGAGGAAAGAGTTCCTCAACAAGCCTCTGGGTAAATGCTGGTTTGACTGCTGATTCTTGTGGCCTTTCCATGACTGCACATGCCATGCCTGTTTGACTGCTAATTCTTACCATAAGCAGAGTAAGCTTTGAGAATGTTTTCTGACACAGGATGAAAGAGCAAAAACTTCTGCATTAGCAGATTGCTTTCTGTAAAGGGGCAAGAAGTGGTGACTGGAGGTTGTGTGTGCAAATGACAGTTTAACCCGGGGCCTTTCCTCAGGTGTTTCTTCTCATTTTCAAAATGTATCCCTCCAGGCTGGTGAACAGACCTGACAAGTTCAGCAGTGATCAACATCCACCACTTCACTAGAGTTCTAGGGTTCTTGTCTATCAGCTGTTGGCACAGCACTTCATGCTGCTATATGTGAATTCCTTCTCGTAAATTCACAAGCTGGAAATATCTGAGATATTTTGCCTGACTCAAGTTGAGAGGCTTAAATGGAGTGGCAGACAACAGTGGTGGAAAAATCAGGGAAAATACCTGTGCTTTTAACAAAATCTCTTCTGTGGCTTTGAAAGTTGAAGAATTTCTCAGCCAGAGAATGTATTTCCTCCCTCTTTTTATAAGCTACTTCTTTCTTTTGCCTTATTATTTGTGGATCTGCTCCTACTTCTATTTAAAGCCAGACGCAAAAATCGGTGACCTGACTTTCCTAGGTACAATGTTGTAAATCTGAAGAACCAGGTGAGTAGCTTACTCTAGTATAAGATCATGCCCCATGTCTGATCCTTTAAGATACGGGATAGTTCCTGCTTGTGTTGAAATCACTGTGTAGAGGATGTTGGGTACTTCATAAGGAACTCCAAATTCTGTAGGACTGAGATTCATCTTGCGACTCCAGTATTTCAGTCTGGTTTTGGAGACCTCTCTATGTCTTCTCTTCTGTTCATGGTGTTCAAAAGTTTGTTGCTGTGGAAGTAGCACCTGAAGGTATGTTTTGCCCTAAGAACCTGCAACGAAGCAGTTGCATTAGCAAATGGCAATGTACCCCGGAGTTGAGTAAAATAACAGAGGCCACCAAGTTTTTCTTGTTTGTGTGATGAAATGTTGTCAAATTAAGTGATTCGTTGGAGCCTTCCTTTAACTTCTGTACAGCAGTAAGCTTAGAGGAAAAGAGGATTGCATTATTTTTTAAAAAGCTTTATTTGTGACCTGGACTTGTTGCCTCTGACCCTCTTGGGCTTAAATAGTTAAATTATATTAATGTCCAGTTTGTTTCACTGTAGGTAACACATCAACTGAATACTCTTGTGCATAATCTACTGTATCTTTCCTCTGTTCTGTGTCAATGTATTATGTGTATTTGGATTACAGTTCTTTTTGTATTAAATTATTTTATGTTATAGAACAATATTTAAGCGAAGCAAAGAGCTATTGGAAGTTGTTGGCGTTTTGGGATTTCTTTTCTCTTTGCTCTTTTTTTGGATGTACTGTAAATTGTAAACCAAGGATGCCAAGCAGGCTTGGTTCAATGGCTAAAATTATTGTATTACAGTGTAATGCTGATCTAGGCCTTGTCTCAACACTAGAGCACACAGACTTGAATAAAACTGCTATAAAAGTGATTGTCTTTAGGCCTTGATTTCTTGGGTTTGTGCTTCAAATAATTTCAAGTAGATATTTAGAATAGCAGTGGCATTACCTTGCTCTGAGGATTTGAGAATTTTTCCCAGTGCAACAAGAGGTTTATTTTTCTTTGCTAGGTATCTCAATCCTGATCAGCTGTTCCAGCTCTGGGTCCTTCATAGGGCTTTTGAAATGTTTCTGCGAAACTCCAGACAGTTTAGTCCAAGTCTTGGCAAGTTACCTGTCTGCTAACCCCCTTCTGGCTTTTCTCTGAACTGGGTAATTAATTGCATACCATTTTTATTAAGGCTAATATTTCTGTTCTGTTAGGTTGAAATTTTCTACTCTTTATTTAGTATCTCAGCCAGAATGTGAATCTGAATGCCTGAATCTGGAGCTAATACAGTAACATGTTTTTTGCATGATGACATTTAACAGATGGTTTAGATTCGCTTCTGATGCTGTGCCTTTGTCCCTGCCACATCATTCAATGAGACACATTTGCAGGAACAAGGATCTTTTCAAGCTGTCTTTCATCTGCTGTAGGTGTGCAAGCCATAATAATATGGTTTTTGATTCCTAGGTCATGTGTTTGATTCCTAGGTTGAACCTGTGCTCTTCTCTGCTACCAAGCCATCATTTCATGTTTCTCTGCTTAAAGAAATGTACCCGTACTAATGAAGGACTGTGAACTACAAGAACTTAGGTTTCATAATTCCCTTTGAAAAAAGAAATTTTTTCAAACCAAGAAATTGGTTTTTTCTAATGCAGGTACGTGCAAGAAATCCAACACCCTTCCAACAGATACAGAGAGTGAACAATTCATAGGTAGGTACCTTCAGTCGTATATTCCATTCAAACTGCTGTAGTGTTGCTTTGTGATAAACTGGAAGGAAAGTGGACAGGCAGTCAATTTAGTTAGAAACAATAGCGTGCAAAATGAATCACTTTTTCACTTGTTTTAACAAAAGGTATCTTTCAATGTTTTGTCTTTCAAACTGTTTTTCCACTCCTTCTTCCCAAATCCTGCCTATCTGAAATGAAACTAAATATTTCTGCCTCCTGGAATGTTCCGCAGAGTAGGATTCTGTCCTAAAAGAAGCAGATTTTCTAGCTGAATTCACTCCCCTGTCACAACCACAAGGTTACTATAGTGTTCAAGCTTGCCTCATCAGCAACAAAAATCTATATGCATCATGGCAGATACCTTTCTTCCAGCAACTGCAGCCTCTGCAGACCATGGCAAGAACACAAAGCACTGGGACAGAGTAGAAAAATAAAACAGTTTTCTAAGCAGGGGAATCTAACCACTTCTAGCAGAGAGAGAGCATCTTAAATGAAAGCTGGCAGGGTCAGCATGGATGCAGAATGAACGCACCAGCAGATGCTTTAGGCTGAGTAGCTTTAGTTTTTCATTGGTCGATGTGTGGGCAAGTGTTGGGCATTCAAGTTCTACAGCGATCTGCAAATCGTATGTAGGCCTTTAGCTATGAATGTGCTAGGAAATGTGAGGAAATCATCATGGATTACCTTATGTTCCTCAGATGGCATATGCTGAAATAATAGATTTAAGTAGTGCTACTGTGATGAAACTTGCAGTAACCTTCCAAGGCTATGCAGACAAAGGGAAACGAGGGTATGCAGCTTAGTATGCAGCTCATATGATAAATTAGTCTGCTGTTTCTAGTGAAATTTTGACATTCTTGGCCCTTCTGACATGGAAGGAAAGGGAGAGGATGTCCTGCTAAAGCTAGGCTTAACAAGAACCTAATTAATTGTAAGATGAAAAGTTTGTAGGCATATTGGTATCGGGCTCAAGAAGACTAAGCTTTAGCAAAAATTCTGGAGTGAATACGGCAACAACAAACGTCAGTATCTTAACAAGGGTTAACAAGCTTTGTCTTCATGCTTGGGTACAATGGACAGTGCAGTTTGCTTTGGCAGTGAAAGCGGAAATAATTGTGACTAAGGATTGGACAAAGCTCTGGGGCTTTCAAGTAGACTTTAGTATGCTTTGTGGCTCTTCGCTGAAATCTTATTAAATGGCATGTGATTTACTTCTGTTAAGTCCTCATTAATTTAAAAATGAACTAATCTGAGCGGAATGAAAAGAGGCAGGATCAACTGATGGCATTCCAACACAAAGTAGAACAAAACCATAATTGCCTTACTAAATATAACCAAAGTGCATACACTTCATGCCTGCAAAATTTGCTCTGAAATTTATTCCTTTCTCCCCAAATCATGCTCTAGTGTCTTAACTTTATAACAATTCATCAGTTTGAAATAAAAAAAACAAAACCATGCATGGGGTTACCTGTCACAGATTGCAGCCAGTATTAAAAGAACCAGCTCTCGTGGATGTGAGTATCGTGTTCTCCAGTGGGACCCTGAGACAGCAGTTGGACAACTGGTCACTGTACAAAGAGCTTAATATTTTTGCAGCAGTCTGGCATTTTTGCTTTTGGTGATCTTCCTGCAATTGCATCTGGCTATTTACTACTTCTACGGATACCCCCAGATCTTGCAGAGGTAAAAGGATCTTCTAAGCTGGTGTGCATTGTGAAGGAGAATTTCTTCTTGATGATGATTTGTGACTGGAGAAGCTGGGGCAAAGGAAGAGGTCTCAGATTGGGGGTAGGAAGAAGGCAAAAGATGAAAGGTTTCTTTATTCTTGTCTGCCTTCAGAAGGGAAAGGATGGCTGGAACAGGAACCAGCATTGAGAAGAATGGGTCAGACCCTGTTGGGATGCTACAGGAAATAAGGAGAAACCAGCAGAGTTTCTACAGAAGAGGAAATACCCTGGCTGATACCTGATCATGCAGCTGGTTTCTACCAGCAAAACAGAACTTGGGGTCCCTGAAATACTGATCTGCTCACTGTGATTTTGAAGCCAGAGGGAGGATATTTCCAAGAAAGACCAAACCTGCATTTTTCACACCCTATCTGGTGTGAAAAGAGGTAGAATTTGCATCTCTCTCTGTTTTTGAGGGTAGAAAGGGTCAATTCCTAGAGTGACAAGAAGTGAGTATGACAGGAGAGAGATGTCCTGTCATCAGCTTCAGGTCTCAATCCCTGTGGAACTCAGAACCTTGTCTCTGTAGGTCTAATTATCTTACTGCATCTTCCAAACAAACAAATGTCAGTGATGTCTCTGGGCAGGCAGAGCCTTGTAGGCCAGCTCTGTAGCACACCTGTAATTTCTACTACTTCTACATTTGTTATTTCTAGTCTGGTTTCAGGACTATCAAGTCAGCACTGAAGTGATTTTAAATTCAGACCTGCCAAAGACAAAACTAAATAAATTCTTTCCTTAGGAGGTATTGCATCAGTAACATAGCAAACTTATGAGCAGAACTTGCAGGTATACTTATACAGCTATGTTAATTTAAAAACTTTATTCTACTCATTTAGTAAACCCATTTGTATAGTTGACAAGAAGTGAAGGTTTTCT
Source organism: Chiroxiphia lanceolata (assembly GCF_009829145.1). Classification (NCBI taxonomy): domain Eukaryota; kingdom Metazoa; phylum Chordata; class Aves; order Passeriformes; family Pipridae; genus Chiroxiphia; species Chiroxiphia lanceolata. The sequence goes on from NC_045642.1 coordinate 29,459,222, forward strand.
GAGCAGCCTGCCTATGCCACTGCTGCTGGTGGCAATTATCTTTGGTGGTATCGAGATTATACCTGTAATATTTGGGTTTCCTTAATTAGGTTTTTGTGTCAGTGGGCAGCAATGTCACTGGTCTGTAAGAAGAGGTGAGCTGGAGCAAAGGGTGACAGCAGGGCTGTGGCCTCATGAACGCAGTCCCAGGGTACCTGAGCAAGGTGAGCAGAGCAGGTCAAGTGACAATAACCAGAGCCAGCCATAGTCCAGTGATTCAGGCAAGTTTGTAGGGGTAAGACAGGTCCAACGTCAAGCTAGGAAGGCAGAGAGGTAGAATTTGCATCTGGGTGAGCAAGGTATCTGGGCAGGAATAGCCATGATCATAATTTAGCTGAGGCAAGGACCATGGGCAAGAAAATGTGCTACTTGGTGAGGGGGGGGAGTCTGTGATAAGGTTTCTCATAGCTCTTGTCCCAGCCACAGCCACACAGCTGTAACTGAGCTGACTGGGAGCCCAAGCAGCCAAACCTGTAGAAGGAGAAAAGAAGTTACAGAGGTTGTTGGGCACTCACACCTATTCAATGACAAAATCCATTAAAGTTCATAATTATCTCGGGGTTTTTTTGTCGATTTCTGCAGTTCATCATTGTAATCATGTGCAGTTAGAGGATGAGAGGAGGACCAGGACTCAGGAGCTTTCACTGTCACTGGGGGTTTCAGAACCTCAGCTTTTGCCAAGTCTGGTAGAAGAAGCAGTGCTTAGTGTCTTCACTACAAACAGCTGAGATTCTCTGCTGGCCTTCTCCTCCTCTGTGCAATTTTCCATCTTTATACTCCAAGCTCCTTTTCTACAATCACATAGCTTTCTCTGGAGCAGTCCATCATAACTGTGTTTGTCACCTGATTTCTCACCTGGTTCCAATTCTGACATTAGGACCACTTCTTGCAGCCACATATCATCTCTTCTGGGTTAGCCTGAAGTATTTTTCCCTTCACAAATTATGTGCATGGTAGGACAGACACTTTTTTTCACAGATTATACACATACCTCCAAGCAGTACTATTTCAAGCCATGTCCTTCCCTCTCCTCCTGCCTGGACAAGGCAGACACGGACAAGGAATCAATATTATCTGTTCTTAATTCTGAAATGGCATCACAGAAACTTAGTCTCCAGGGTTCTTCAACTTAAACAGCTATCAGAAAAAAAGATGTCTAAATCTCAATCACAAATTATTTTCCATCTAACTAAGCATGGGAAAAAAAATGTTGTTGGACAGTGCAAAATTGAAAGTGTGTGAGGAAATTAGGAATTTGCTCTAATAATCTGCTATTTAATTAAGTCCTTTCTGGACTTGTATCTATGCAGTCTTCAAGATGTAAGTGCTAGCTAATACCTCTCAAGAACAGTTTTCCTTTCTTCATCTAAACCATGCACTGATTGGATAACAGTTGGCAAGCTTGCACAGAAGCCAAGCACAGAGTTTTAGGCTAAAAGAATCTGGGGGCCTGACCAGCTCTGTGCAACTCCTGTTCTGTCTCATCTCACAAGAGATTCTCCTCAGGCTGTATGGCACATCCAAACTTCTTTATTTTGGTGCAATTCTTATGACCATGGGCTCCATCTCAGACTGGCAGTCTTAACCTTGTGGCACAGCCTTCGTAAACTTACTCTTCTCCAAAGGTTTAGTATGCCAGGACATAATCTAAATAAAACCAGCTGAGAGGAAGGTCTGCCACTCAGTAACATCCCCATCAGCCTTCCTCTTGTGACTGAAGTGCTAAGCCAACCATTACTTTAAGTGCCATAGGCCTAATCGTGTAACTCAAACAGCCATTTTCTTTGCCAATGGGTCCGCATTGGTTTGCTGGTGTTGACTGCTGTGATCCACCGCAGGAAAGACTGAAGTTGGGAGACCTTGGAGCTGACTGAGCAGTTGGATTCATCTTCCCAATGTGTTTCCTTCATGGCTCATTACACCCTTCCTTTAACCACTTTTAGAATGGGGATGTTTATTATATATATACTTCTCCGTAGGCTATGGTGCGCAATATACAGGATTTTTTTTATTTTCTCTGTGTGTGGGAGTAAATGCGATTTAGATTATGCAAGGCTCTCACCTTTCTTCAGTTTTGTTTTATCTAAAGCAAACCTTTGCTAAATTGACTGAGATCATAGTTAAGTGTTTCTCTTCATGGGTAGTTAAAACAGAAGCTGTGTGTGTCCTGGGGTGACTGTGCCTATGGGGAGGCAAACCTCTCTGTTGGCAGCTGTGAAGATTCTGCTGGTGCTGCCTGCATTTACCCTTATACCCAGGTATCTGGTGGATGTGTCTAAGCTTGTCAATTCTGACAGGGGAGCAGAAAAGCAGCAGGACTTGTCCAGAAGTGCTTGGTGACCCTGGAGCAGAGCCCATGTCTTAATCACCCTTCTCAGGTATGTGTATACATTAGCAAGCTTGCAGGCAGTGCAGAGCCCTCAGTTAAGTGCAGCACAGCCCTGTGTCCCCTCTGCCTCGGACAGCACGCGTGTGTGCACAGTGCTCTCGCTGCATGGGCTGTGCTCCTGGGATGTCACTGCTCGCCAGAGTTTGACCCCATGTCATCAGTGTTCCCTCTCTGAGTCTGGAACTCTCTGAAGCCCACTCCTGGGTCTGTCTTAGTGCTCAGGGGGACTGGCTACCTAGCCAGAGGTGAGTCAGAAGTGCACAAATTCTCCTTGGCATTCTCCTCTGTGTCAGTTGGACACCAACCTCCTGTCCCTCAAAGACCTCATTCATCCTCACTTACATGTAGGTCCCTACCTTTGGCTTTTAATGCAGCTCAGCAGCTGTGCCATATACTTGTTCAGTGATTGTAACAAACAAAGCATTCATCTAGGTCTTGGCATCAGGCTGGAATTGGAGGAACATGTATTTAATTTAGAATTAAAAGGACAGACAAAATACACAGGTTTGAACATGCAAAGGGGTACAGTATTCTTCACCGGTTAAAGCATGGATTAGTTTTATCCTCGTGACATGCTGAGAAAAGTCAACACTTGATCTCCCTGGAAGCCACCATATGGTCTGGCTAGTTTTCTTCCTTTCTAGAAGGGTTTTGGCGAACACAGTGCGGCTGCAGCTGGGAACAGGGCTTAAAATAACACCGAGGCTCCAGCTCAGATTGGTAGCCTCTGGCAGCTGCACTACGGATTGCCAGGAAGAAACTGTTTGCATCCTCAAACTGTAGGGGATGTTCCTACCGGTGCAGAAATATTATTCATTGCTAAATGCTTTATGCTGTGACAGGCTGGTAAAGAGGTGGATTTACTGTAAAAAGGCAACCCAGGGTATAGACAGCAAGTTTGTGCTGCTGTGAGGCTGGATGACTCACAATGTGATGGTCTGTGTCCTGCTTTAAGAACTTGAAGGACAAAATTTGCTGCAATGGCTGTTTAATTTCAGCACTTAATGCCTGAGAAAATTTACCACATCTGCATCTCCGTGCTATGCTGTGTCAGTGACAGGCCAAAAATAAAACATTTTCTCTTATTGCACAGGCATTAGACAATGTGGTAAAGAAGCCTTGCTCAGAGAGGTCACTGTGTTTGATTTGCTTCAGGTCCTGTGGTAGCCAGCAGCCACTGTTAGGCACCGAGTGCTGTGCAGCCCTATTGTCTGTAGATTTTGGTTCCCCTTGCTCAGTCACAACACAGAAGCCACTACCCCATTCAAGACCTGTTGTATACCTGAAGGATGTATTTTCTGGGCATTACAAGCAGGACATTGCACAGACCTGCTCCCAGCCCAGCCGTGCAATAGCTTGGCAACCTTTGGTTAGCATGCGCACCCCTCCATTTCCTCCCTACAAGAAAAGGGCTCCTGCTCCTTCTCAGGAGGCTCATGAGGACAGAGACCTCTCTGTGGGAGTAGGAGACATTTTGTATGAAGCCCTTCCCTTTGCTGGTAGGTGGAATGGTGGTGGTGGTTTTTAATTACCTCTGATTACATGCTCTTTTTACTGCTCTCTCATTGGGCAGAACAGAAGGACCCTGCCCAGAGAAGCTGAGGGCATCTATCCCAGGGCTGAAAGCTCCTTATCTCCAGAACTATGCAGCAGCTCCAAACAGCAGCAGAAAGTGGATGTGAATACCATCTTGCATTACCTTTCTTGGAGCTTGTACTGGAAGACCCTGGGAACATGTGTGTTGCCCCAGTCACTCATCTTTCAGAGTATTCAGCCTTTATTTAAAAATAGATTACAAGTTTCTTGCATGATCATTAGGCAAGAAGCAGTCTCTGATGTTGCACACTTGGTGCCAGTTCAGAGCAGAGGAAGTGGGAAGAATCACAATAGCAGGTGACAAATCACAAGGGTACCCATGGGTGTTACAACTCCCTTTCCATTCAACACCACTTGTCACTCATCTGAGATAGCTGCTAAAAGGGCAGGGCTTTTCCCAGAGTATTAGGCCAGACAGCTCACAGTGGATCTGGGCAGGTTGATGATCCTGGACATCGAGCAGGGTGAGGGAGCAGTTCAGACTCTTCAAAGGACCTCGCAGCTGCATACAGTCAGATAAGGGCTGGGAATGGGAGTGAGGCTTAAACATGCCTGTGTCCCTGATGTCTCTGGCTGATAGACTTGCTGCTTGTTTTTATGTCAGGATCCACATGCCTCTTTGGCAGTGGAAAGATAAAAGGGCTTCTATGGATAGAAAGGAAAACATCCAGAACTCCCATCTGAGTTCTGCAGCCTGAACTGCACTGGTGGAGGAGGGCCCTGCAGAGAAGAAATAATGCTATAAAGGATCTGTGGGATAGATTGACTGGGCTCTGGTGGGCAGGGTGGGGAGCTGTGGGTCAGTGGGGAGCAGGTGTGTGCTATATTCCTGCCTCTTGCTGCCCTTCCCTCATGCAGCATGCTGCTTGTGCAGAAAATGCATTTTACCAAGGACTTGAATTTTATGGCAGACTTGCCAGCATGCAGCTAGTGCCGTCAGAAGCTGCAAAATGCCGGCTTTCTCAGGAGTCCCTGGGCTTTCGGTGGTTTTTGCCAAGCATCCTTATACCTAGGTCAAGAGTGAGTCATCAGACACAAGGATGCCTGCACATCCCTGTCTGCTGACTGAGCACCGTGAAACCTTATCTCCTGTTGCTAACTCTGGGAGTGATGACCTCCTACATACCCTACATGACCTCCTCTTGCTGCTGTGTGTACCCATTCTGTTTCCCATTTCTCACCTGACCTTCTTGGATTTGTTTCCGGAGCCTCATCTACCAGCATTCAGTTTTTCGGCTTATGTAGCTGTGCCTTCTTGTGTACTTTTGAGCAGATGAGATACTAATTGGTGTAGATCACATCTATTTCCAGCTGAGCTGACTTTCCGCATTTATAGGTGCAAATCACAGGCTAGTAATGAGGTACAAAATAATAACCAAGGTGAGCATATGACCATCACAGAACTGGGCTTTGCTCTTGCAGCTGCTTGCATTTGATTCTGTAACAGCTTTTCAGGTTTTTTTCTTCTTTTTCTCTCTATTAAGGCTCATCAACCTTTTGTCATTTTTGTCCCAGTCACAGGCTAAGGCTTGTGCTGATTTTGTCTGGCAGTGAACATCATGATTCAAATGCAAAATTATGTGCAAATTATGTACTTCCACCTCCGCAAAGTTTCTTCGTAGCCCTCCTGGGCTTTCTAAGTTGGTCAGTGGCTACATTTCCTTGGTGAGCTGTGAATTGTGTTTTGGCTACCCTTACACATCTTGTGGGCGGTTGGAGCCATAGCACATCTCAAAATCAACAACTTTTACTTTCTCTGGATTCAAGGAAGGAGCCAGATAAGTGAAGATCGCTGAAACGAGTTGTGTTCCTCCAAGGAAAGGAATTGCACATACACATCAACACGATGATGGAGCCTTTGACTCAGCAAGGCCGGGCAGCATGTCCTCATTCCTGGCCTCCGGTGCAGGAGCTTGTGGAGGCAAAGCAAAGCCACTTACTGAAGGACAAGAGGTAAATGGTTTGCTGCAGGCAGGATGGCTGAGAGACAGCAGCAAAGCCACTCTGGTAGCAAGGACATGAAACCATGGCAGTGCACTGCTGTGACCTCCTTTCCAGCCATGTGGCCTGAGGATCAGCAATACTTGGCAGCTACACAGAGTAATTGTGGGGCAGGCATTTCCACATGCTCATTTCCTTTGTTTTAAATACATTATGGGGGAAATGATCGTCACCTTGCTATCTTTCCTGTTAGGATTGCTTTCCTAATATCCCCTACAGATGTTTCTGTCTGCGATTTAAATAATGCACATAATAACCAAATAAGGAGGAAAAACTTCTAAGCAGAAAAAGTTGAGGATAGAGTGTAGGAAAAGGAAATGAGTAGAGTCACCATTTTTGGATGATAGTGGTGTAGTTAAGGGGGACGGAAGTGCAGACTGACTTTTTTGTGAGTGCACTTAGTACCTTAAATCCAGGATCTTTGCAAACACTTTAATATTCTAAGCTAACCTCTTCCATGGATCATTCTACAGTTTAGAAACTGAGGCAAAAGTAGATTAAAAAAAAAATCTTTCCCAAGGTGCAAGCTCTATGCAGAACTGAAAGCAGAGCCTGGGAGTCCTGCTGTTTAATTCCCTTCTCTGGCCACAGCGCTTTTCTTCGATTTTCCACAAATGTTTTTCACTTGAGGTATACATTAGCTTGCTCTCTTGGACAATTGCATTCAGCTATTAGCAGAGATAATAATATTAAAACAAAATGGCTGGATGTCTCTAGAGGTCTACAGGGAAGCACGAGATGCTCTAATAAGAGCAGCACTACCAGGAAAGAGATAAATGCTGTAGCTAGGTACTGATTAATGTAGCACAAAAATGAGCCTTTTAATGGCTCATTAAGAAGAAAAATTACATACAGAAGTTGAGGCTAGTTTTTGGGGTTGATCATTGTTTCCTAAGAAAATGTTGCATTCTACCCAGGGGATCAGTCAAACATTTTGTTGTGAGTTTTGTGGGCTTTAGCTAATAAAGGAAGGTTACTGATGGATGTGTGAGTGCTGAATGATAAAGCATTTCTCTTGGATGGAACTTAAAATACACAGCGAGTGTCAGCATCCCTCAACAGTGCTGTTTGTTAGACAAAGCATCTCTGAACTGCAGTGCTTAGACCACGTAGTCCAGGCCATGGGTTCCCTTATGCGCACCAGCAGAGGTGATCTCTGTGCTGTCTTTACTGTGTCCTGATGTGTTGGGAGTGGCAGTCTCCCAGAGATGTGCATGGGGCTTCCTGAGCCCACCAGATCAAGGGATTCAGCCAGGTGCTGGCAATCGGTGATTATCTGCCACACAGTCTAGTGGGCAGGACTAACCACCCATCCTTAACATCAGTGAGTCCTGAGGGGAACCAAATCATTTTAGGATCAGAGTACCTAGGTTTTTGCTGTTCCTAGTTTTCACTGCATGTGCTAATACTTTTTAATCCCTGTTCCCATAATCTCTGGTCATATAAAACCAACCAGATCTTAATGCCAGAGGCTCTTCTTCCTGTTTTGTCCTCTATTTTGCTCACATTTCAGGGGGCCAATCCTGACCATACAGGAGATGCCTCTGGAATAGTCAGTGTTGGTACTCCTGCATCAGTGGAATTGGAGACAAGGAGACAGGGGCTGGGAGGTTGTCATAGGGATAGGATATAGAGGATCTGAAGCTTTGCTGGGGAAGAACTATCATTTTCCCTTTTAGTGCCCCCCAGGAGGCACCAATGTGCCTTTCATCCTCTTCCTGCTACGGAGCGGCCATTTGCCTGATGTTACTGACCTGAGAATTTGACAAGCCTCGGCTTAAAGTGTCCTTTTCAGGGCAAGTAGTCCTTCAGTGTATGCTTCTGGTATCTCCTGTTACACATGGGTGCTGGTATTCTGAGGCCAACACTCAGAACCTCTTCTGAATAAGCAATACTTTAGATAAATTAGGTAGATCTAATGAGATTGGATATACTGGGAGGTAGGGAGCTATCTAGCTTAGCATCTCAAATACCCATTGCAATTATAGGCTGATCACATATTATAATTGAGAACATCTTCCTTCCTGAGGATTTCATGCTGCTGTAATCAGACCCTCATAAAGGACAAAGCTGGGTAACACCAGCAATTGAGGGGAGAGGAAAGGTATGCAGATATGAAATCTATGAGCTGCAGAAAAGAAGGAATCAATAACATGAGGTTTGGTGAAACGAATAAAGTGTGATTGAATGTTTTCACACCGTGCAATATTTGCTGCTTGCAGTACTTTGTCCCAGATACAGGCCATGATCTGGTGCTATTCACAGGCATTTGAGAATACAGTTTCTACGAAAGATGCCATTCTAAATAAAGCTGTATTGATTCAAATAAAAGGAATAAGCTTTACCAAAATGAAAGGAGCAGGGAAATGCTGGTTGAGAAGCAGAACCTCAGGAAAGGATCTGAGGCTGGAAATAGAGTTGCCTGTGGAATAATGTAAAATGCTATCATAAAAATAAAAACTGGCAAAATGCCTTTTGGTGGAAAAATGAACAGGGCTTTCCTCATAACCTAGGAAAGTCCTGATCTTCTTTACACTACTTAGGACCCAGCATAGCAGCTAAAGGAGGTGAATCATACAGGAGAGATGGACTTAAGCCCCGAGCTGTCATTGTATGTTACTGTTATCCACTGATGGGGAAATGAGTGAGGGGACAGGAGCCCAGTGAACTAAAGTTGCTTTTGCTTTTGTGTACAGTATATCTTGGAACTGCCTTTATCCTGGAAGCTTGTCTTTGATGCTCTTCTGCACATTTCACTTTGTGAAGTACCAGGTGTTCCTAACAGCTACTCGGTGCTGATTTCCAAGTCTTGATCTCATTTAGAGACCCTCTGATTGGCATTATGGACTGAATACATCCTTCTCATACCCAGTCCTTTTGTTGTTCTAGCTCCAGTGGGGGATGAGGAGAGGAAAGTAATTTCTGACCTCTGCTACCAGGTAGGTGTGATAGATAACATACTCTCCTGCATAAGTAAGAGAGAGAGAGGCAAGTCAAGACCTTGACACAACTTTAAATACCTTCTATCCTTATGCCCTTGCCCTCTCTTACGCCCATCTATGTGTGTTCAACAAAGACAGATGATATTCTGGGCATTGCTCCAATAAACCATCTCTTTGTACCAAAGAGCAACAAAATGTAAAAGGTTTGGCATGCCAGTCATATTGCCCAGGAGTAAGACCGAGGGCAGAATGGGAGTAGCTGAACTGGTGAGTAGCCAAGGAGAGAGAGAGGTGCTTCTCTGAGCTGGAGAGCAGGGGCCATGGGAGAGACCAGAGATCTATTGGTGTCATTGGGTCACCCATGTCAGAACAAAAATTGATGAAGTTAATCTGCACAAGGGGAAGTCTGATGTAGAATTAAAATCAGTTTCAGTGAGGGAGCAAATAGGTAGGGAAAGGCTGGAATAGTTACGCACTGAGCTTCCCAGGCCATTATTTGACAGGTGGGATAAGGTTGAGGGAAATATAAAATACCTCTAAAGTGTGTATGTGCCTGTGCATTCATGTCCTTTCTCACACATGCACCCAAGCAGGTGTGAGTTAGGGGAGGCACCCACACCCAGCTCACAACGGCACATTCATTCTTTATAGTTTCCAAGAGGGCGTTAGAGCTGGCAATGCAGCAGCCACTGGAGTACAACACAGAACTGTGGTACGCTTCTCAGCATCACAAGATTGTGATTTTAAACCCAAAACAAAATCGTCTCCTCACTCCTAATGATATTAACAATCCTAGTATTACTTGCTTATTATAGAATACAGTTCTAAAAAAGGCAGTTTGCTTGTTCTGAATTATCTGCACTTCTGAGGAATATCTGGTTTTGGGCTGTAAGACTTGATTTAGATTAAATGTGATGACAAATAAAAAAAATAGAAGTAAAGCATTTAGCTGCTGTCTGGATCATACTGCAGTAGATTGCTTTCATAAAATGGCAGGTCCTCCTACAGATACAAAGGTGCAGTGCAGAGAGGACACAATACAAGCTAAGATGAATTCACCACATCTCCCCCGCTCCTGCCAAGTCAGTAGGGTTCAGACTGAACTCTGGAAATAAAAACTGCCATCTATTTTTGTGATAGACTGTGGATGTAATACAATACAGACCATGAAATCTGGGAAGGAGGTTACAAACCTGATAGAAAGCCCAAGGTACTCCTCCCTGTAAAAATATTCCAACATTAGAAGGAGAGCTTGAAGGCTTTTGCTTTAGGAAGAAAAAGGCTCTGGCACTGGAAGCAAAATGTTCAAGGAGCCCAAAATATTTCGCTATGAATGAAGGGTGCTCTGAGAAGGAACGTGTCAGGCTTTCTGCCCTCAAGGCTGTGGACTGCAGCATTTCAGTGAGCACTACCAAGCTATGATCAAACATATTCCTTTTATTGCAACAGATCACAAGACAGTTTTTCAGCAGACATTCAATTATTGCACACAATAGATGGTTGAGCATAAAGGGAAAGTTCTCTTTTTAGACAAAGCTACTCTTCCTTTGGAATTCCTGTAATCAGAAAATGTATTTGTAGCAGCTGGCTACTCCTGCCTCTGCAAGCTTTTTCAATCTACATCAGAATTTCAAAGGTACAGGTTTCTTAAAATGTCTCTGAGATACTGGACTCTAATGTCAGACTAAAGTATGTAACGTACTGCAGCATAGGTAAATAATAAATAGCACCTTTCCAATGCTGTCACCTTCTTAAGAGGAACACTAAAAGAAATTGTGTTCCTTTTCTGCTAAATTTATTGTCTGCCAGTGACTGCCAGGCGAAATCCATTGGTTATAGAAGAGTGAGAATTTACACTCCCACTACCCCTTCCTCCTCACCCTCTCCCTCCCCAGCCATCCCTGCCTGCCAGCCCACCTCTTTGCCCTGGGAGCAGCCACCAGCCTGGGGACATTTCTCCAGTGCCAGATCTGCTGTGGCAGAACAGCACTCCCTCTGCTGCTCTCCACCATTTTGGCACAGGCCGTGGGCTTGTCAGCTGCTTTCAGGCTTTTCAAAATTTGGCAGTGGCTCTTCTTGCCATGCTGAAACTGTCTCTGATTCAGAGAGCAATGTTCCTGTGCTTTGGGGATATTGGGATTGCCTGCCTGTGCTGTTCCAAGCAGATACTCTGCTCTCATGCTAACCCATCTCTGCTCTGGAAGGTTTCTTATGGTTAGAAAAAAAAATGAAAGAATTAACTACATGTTGGTCATTTGGTTTTATGCATCTTCCTTTCCTCACATATATATTGGGACACAGGGAATGTCCAAACCTTCATGTCCCAAATAACGTTCCATTAACTTCAGTACAAACCTGCCAGGGATATGGCAAACCCACAGCTAAATGCAAGTGTGGATCAGGATGAATAAGAACAATGACACTGATGAGCAAGGCAGATCAATGTTGATCCAAGAAAGTAAGCCACCTGCAAGCTTCCTATTTTGAACAGCAAGGTGTTAGTAAAAGCCTACAAAAAGAAGTACCTGAAAGAGAATTAATGTGAAATCTTTCCTGCGATGGAAAATACAGAGGTTCTTGAATTCTCTCTATTTGTGGAATTCAGTGGTAGAAACTGGTGTAGAGTTTGCATGGAATTGGATTAGCTGTTTAAAGTATCTCCTGCAAGCCAAATCAAACCAAATTATTCATCGTAATTATCATGCAAGTATATATACATGTGTGTGTGTGCCTACCCTAGAATCTACTGCTTATTTCTAAGACATTCACAAGAAAAATTCTCACTGCAAAAGAAATCTCATTGCAAAGTCACTGTTTGTGTTCAACCTGAAATATTTTGCTCTGCTGGTAGACCCAACTCATGCTGAGTAGCCAATCTACAGCTGCTACGATTGGGAAGTTATGGCTTTAAGTTTCAAGGAAATTAAACTATCGCGGTGTTTTCTGAGGTGGGGGCATTATGGGCAATGGTGTAGAAGACAATTTTCTGTTGTCTCAGAGGTGACTGTAAAAATGTCATTAGAGGGTGTCTGATTTATTCTTTCTCAGTGTTGCTTCCCAGTCAGCTTTGTTCAGCCTGCAAGTAAACAGCGCTTTGTGTCTCAGTGGCAGGATGGCACTTCAGAAGGTGAAAACTTGTTCGATCTGTCTCTGACTGTCACCAACAATACAATTTCTACCATCAGTGCATATGTGACCAGATTATGGAGCTAAATTAGGGTGCTGGAAAACTAAGAGCTGGTTTGTTGTTTTGCTGAGTCTACCTCCATTTATTGCTGCTGTACTAATTCCTCCAGGCAGAGTCTCATGGAGAGTTGTTGGGATTCTTTCCTATTTAAATACATAAGTGGTAAAAGTAAATGGATGGATTTTCATCCTGCAGAGCAAACCCATTTCTGAGAAGGCCCTCTTCTTTCTCTGATATCTAATCCTTTCCTTTGGCAAAATAAATAATGAGACAGTTCTAACAGATCTGGTTAAGCTCTGAGTCCCTTCTTAAATGACAGAAGATCAATACTATTACTAAATCCATTAAACAGTTCTTCACACTTCAGTTGTGCTCTCTCTAGGATATTCGAGAAAGAACAGAAGGGTATTTTGGCTATTATATAGGAAATGCATGATAAAGCCTCTTCTCATGTTCCACTTTCTCTCCCTGCCTCCAAGCCATCCATTTCTTCCAGGCTCCCACATACCTTGAATCTGACTCACAGGCCAGAAAGAGCCAGAGACCTGGGATGCAGGAGGGACCTTTGTCTTTCAGTCTCTTATGCCAGGCTTGAATCTGTCCGTAGTATCTGGGAGTTCTGGGTTTTTGTTTAACTCTGATGACAATTTGCTTGAAGTATATCTCAGTTTCTGGTTTAGTTTTTGATTCAGTGCCTGGTTTTTTGCTGCTACACTGAAGGCTTTCACAAGAATCAGGGCATCACAGCACTGTGCACATAAATGAAAGTACAGTTTTGCAGCAGATTTTGAGGTTTCGTATTCATTTTCAAGCCAGCAATTGTGACCAAGTATGAGCAAAGGACATAGCCTTAGGGACAGGAATTACAGAATCATAGAATGGTTTGGGTTTGAAAGGGACCTTAAAGACTATCTAGTTCCAACCCCCGTGCCATGGGCAGGGACACCTTCCACTAGACCAGGTTGCTCAAAGCTCCATCCAACCTGTTCCTGAACACTTCCAAGCATAAGGCACCCACAACTTTTCTGGGCAACAAGTTCCAGTATCTCACCATCCCCAGAGTAAGGAGTTTCTTCCTTATATCTAATATAAACCTGCCCTCTTTCAGTTTAAAGCATTCCCCCCTGTCCTATCACTACATGCCCTAGTGAAAAGTCCCACTTCAGATTTCTTGAAGTCCCCTGTATGTCCTAGAAGGTGGTGCTATAAGGTTTCCCCAGAGCCTTCTCTTTTCCAGGATGAACAACCCCAACTCTCTCAGCCTAACTTCATAGGAGAGATGCTCCAGCCCTTTGATCACATTCATGACCTCCTCTGAACATGCTCCAAGAGGTCCACGTCCTTCTTATATTAGGGGTCCCGGGGCTGGACTCAGTACTCCAGCTGGGGGCTCACGAGAGCAGAGTAGAGAGGAATCAGTTTTCTTGCCAAGGCAGAGGGAGATTTTCCTGTGTGATTTGATTAAGAACAGAGACAGCTCTAAGGCTCCCACACTGCAGCTGGGCTCTGTGAATACTGGTATCTTTTTTCAAGCAGCAATCTGAGGTAGAGAATCTCCTTCCCATTTTTAAGAACTGCTGAGGAAAGTTTTGGTGTCCGCAACATGACACATCTGTGCGGAATGAGCAGCTCTGCCCATTCCTCCTGTCAAGAAATCTAGTACTGATGTGACACGACAATGCCTCCCAGTCAGCAGTAGTTACCACTTCTAGAGCCTTACCAGAAAGGTCAAGTACCGAAAAGGCTGGGAACACTGAATCCTCTTTCTCCACCAGAAATGGTCCCTCCAAACGAGATAGTCCTTGGATATCTCAAAGGTTAAAGGCAAAGTGTTACAATAATTCAGAAAATGAAGTATGCAACCCAACACACATCCCTGCTTGTCCACGGTCTGATGTCACCACCAGCCAACCTGAGAGCTCCATCTGCATCCTACTCCCTGTAACCACTCTCTAATTATGTCTCATTGTACAGCATTTTTGTTCAACAACTCACTGGCTGTTTTTCACATCAAATGAATTATTCAGCAGCAGACTGTGTTCTTGATTCTAACAACAGCAGCAATAATATTTCATGCTCATAGAGTCCCTTCAAAAGTGTGCTGGAAACATTATTTGTTGAACTCTTCCATACTCAGCAACAGAAGGTGGGGCTACTTCAGTGAAGTGAGAAATGAGTCCCAGCACAGCACTCTGACATGGGCCAAATGAGAGCACAGAACTAGGAGGGAAGTCCAGCTTCTACTGCCTTACCCAGCTTTTCTTCCCCTCTGAGCTACTTTTCAGCCCTGTACCCATCTATCAGATCCTCAGTCACTTTAATCAACATTATTTCCTTCAACACCTTGGGGAAATGCTGATATTTGTCTGGATCCAGCCCACATTCTCAGACTAAATTCCCATAGATACTCGGTGTTTTTTTAAGATGTCTTTAGCTCACTGCTCCCATCAAGAATGGTGAGCATTTGGATTATTTCCCCTCTGGGCAGAAGCTGGACCTCACCAGGTTGGGCTGTGAGCACAGGCTGAGTTTGTACATGGAACAGATGATTTAGTGAAGGTGGATGATGCATGTTTGTATTTGGCTCCTTCACCTGCACTTCAGGGGCACACTTGGAACCTGTGCTTGTCTGAAGCTCTGGCGTGGCAGCACACATCACAGGCTTTATGCCTTCACTGATAGTCTTGGAGAATCAGGGACCTACCTGCCCTCCAAGCAATGGTCTGATCTCAGCAATTAACACCTTCAACATGAACCTGGGCATGGAGCCCACAATGGGTCAGGAGTTCTAGCAGTGTCCTACAGCCTGGTTCACTGTAACGAAGCAGCTACAGATTTGACTCTGCTTTTGCCAGAGGTGTCCCATAGAGTATCAGATCAAACTCAAAGCTGGCTTTGCCCTGAAATTAGATGCTCAGTAATGTTAGGAGATCACTGACACCACTTCAAGGTTTGCAGAAACCTCACACTGCTTGCGACTAATGTGGGGCATGTTCCTTAGGTCTTGATTAAAGACAGAAACACTGAAATGTGTGCATTCAAATCTCATGACCTACCAAATCAAGTCCTCTGTTGCGCACACTTTTTCTTGTGAAAGAGCAAACAGCAAGCCAAATATCAGAATGTCTTTCTGGATGACACTGAACTACTCACTACCTGTGAGTACAGGATAAAAATCTAGGAACAGAAGCCAAGCCATAATCTTCACTGGAATCTGGGAAAACTTCAATTAACATTTCCACTCTTCTCCCCCGGCCACCCCCATCTCTCCTCCATTTTAATTTCCGCTGAACATCATCTGATTTTCTGTTCATGGTCAGGTGCATGAGCTGCTAAAAAACCAAGACACCCAGGAGATATGGTAATTCAAATCCATGGGCTGCACTGCCTGTGAACTTAGCTTAGAAGGTTTTGAAAGAAACATATATCTTCTGTCTGACTGGGGGATGTTGGGGAAAGAGCTTTCAAGGTTTGGTGGACAACACTTGATTTTTGTGCTTCAATGTTCCTGTCTTGCTCAGGCATTATTAATCTTTCTTATTTTGGATGATCTGAGTGGGCCTGACTCTGCAAGACAATCTAAAAGAGCAGAAGTTGCTTTGCATGATGAAAGACAGCTGTGAGTGATGCTCCCTACAGACCGTGCCTCTCAACTGTCTTGTTTTTCTTAGCTGCTTAAAGCACTGAAGAGCTTGAGCAGCTATAGAATTTGTTAACAATATTACAAAAGTGGAACAAGTATATTGATTTTTCCCCACCCAAAACCTGGTACTTTATGCTGAATCTTACTTTTGCTGCTTCTTAAAATTTGGCCATATGTATCCTTTAAAAAGCAGAGAGATGCAGATCTGTTCTTTTTGTGGAAAAAAGAATTGTGATGTCTGATTTTGTGGAATCTCTCAGTCACATGGGATGCATCTCAGTAAGGAGTGTTGACTGCACAGATACAAAAGGACCTAATGACAACACAGCAGAAGAGAAATTGGGATGAGTCAAAGCAGTCCAGGGTGAAACTTGAACATGAGTCAACAATGCCTTGCTAATGCAGCAAATATGTAAGGAGGCCTATCTTATATAGGACCTCTGAAATAATGCTCCTGCTCTCTCTTGTACTGGAAGGCCATAGCTGGAGAACTGTCCTGCCTTCAGCATTGCACTCCAATAAAGATGTAAACAACCTGGAAGAAATCCAGAGGAGAATGAGAAGAACAAGCAAGGAGCCAGAAAACTTGCCGAGTTGCAGAAATGTTGATGGAAGCTGAAAGATGAGTCCTAGAAAAGAGCCTTTCACAAAAATCATGAATTGCTGCAAAGAGAGAGACTAACTTTGTGGTCATATCTGCTGTAGCTGAAAAGAGAAGCAATTGGTTTAAATTACTGGAAAGCAGACTTAGTTTAAGCTTTAGTAAAAAGTCTCTTAACTTGCCATCTAAAAAGGCAGTGATATTCTGTCATAGGAGGGTTTTAAGAACAGGTTAGATAAATATCTCTCAGGAGCAGTTTAACTTGATCTGACCTAACTGCCTTAAGGTAATGGGTGATGTACATGATCTCTTGAGGATCTTTTCCAGTCCTATTTTCAGAGTTGATACTTCCTCAGATTTATGGTATGAGATGATATGGCTTGGCTTGGCTTGGCTTGCTCATCATGCACAGAGCTGTGAAGTCCTTGCAGGGACTTTGTGTTTATACTGATGATGAGTGAAAAGGAGAGATGTCATCTTTTATTACACAGCCATCTTTCATTAGTCATATGTGAGTCCATCTGACATCACAGAGATATAAACATCCGGGATCCCTAGAGCTCCACATCAGTCTGTAGACTAATAACAGATGGAGTGGGAAATGGCTGTCCCAGAACACTGAAAATAAGAGGGATGTCTCTCAACAACAGCATATGTCATAGAAGAAGATGCACTGCTTGAGAAGAAAAATGGAGCTCATTTTATAATGGGAACCAGTACTAATGACACTGTGGGATTCCTCATTTTTCTATTGCTTTGAAATTTGACTGTGTATGCTCTAAATAACAGGATTTTCCTAGCTCATAGTGTTGTATTTCCAGCCACTGATCTGAGAGTCAAGCTATACAGTTACCTGTAATCTGCGGATTCAGACCTTCTCTCATATGTATATCTTCTCTCATATGGAAATAATTTTCCAGACATCAATCAAATCTTCCAGACTGACAGCCTGTTGAACAGCAACTTGACCTTGCCAGGTTGAGGTGAAAACCTAAGTCTGGGTTGGTGCTGTGACATGTTGGTTTGGTAATGCTCAAGGCAGGCTTTTCTCTTGCTCAGCCTTTCCATTTTGCTGGGACAATGACTAGATAACTATTTTTCTGTGCTTATATGGAAGCCCAGGCCTGTGTGATAACAGTCCCTGCACCAAAGACTGGGATAGTCAAAACCAATGAGGGTTGTTAGCAATGTGGATATGCCAGTCAGAGTCAGCCCTGGCTTTGTGACCCACCCCCGCAGTTTGCAGAGCTGATGTGAAAGCCTGGCATCTGGACTATGAAAGGGTCACACATCTGTTTTGCTCAGCTGATGCTGAGACCTGGCTTTTTGTGAGCATCCTGGCTCAGCCCCCATATCTTGCTCAGCCAGAAGTCATCTGAAGGATCCCATGAAAGGACTTGCATCTTGGCTTGTGTCCTTGGGCTTATGTGGTCTCCCTGAGTCAATGCTCAGAGCTTGCTGGGAGGCAGCTGAGCCTCAAAGACAACCTACTGAATTCAGCAAGCTGTTGGTTGGATCTAATTCAGCCCCAGCAAGATGCTGGAGACCACCTCTGAGTGAGGAATATGCAGTTTGCACGTCGCCATTTCTCTAACCAGAAGTTTGTAGAAAGTAATATCAAACAGCTGGGATTTTATCTATGCCAAGAGATCTGCTGTAACCCAGTACTGCTGCTGTGTGAAGTGGAGGAAGTCTGCAGAGTCTGTAGCTCTATCACCAGCTCTTTTCAGGGAGCTGATAACACAGTTCACCCAGCACATGGCTCTCCCCTGAGGCTGTTCCAGGCTATGCTAAGATGCTTTCTTTGGGCTGCCATCACGAAATAAAGAATAACACAGGCAGCCGAGTGGCTGCAAATTATCCATTGTTGGTTAAGAAGTGAAAATCCTTTGTTCCCAATTTAAATTCTCCAGCTGCCTTTGCTAAGCAAAATCAGAGAAATGCTTAGTCCATCTGTTTCATTCCGGATAATCTGAATATTGGCCACATTTTTCCAGTGGCCACTAAAATACATTTTAATTTTAGTATCACATGCTCAGAAACAGTTTCCATCTAGAACATGAGTTAAAGATCTTGCTGCAGGAGGAAACAGGTGCAACTACATCTGAGTTTGGACCACTGCTGAAGGCATTGACAACAAAAGCTCGCCCCACCAAACTGAAACAGCAGCCTGCTTTATGGACAACTTTGGCAGAAGGGCTGGAATCTGAAGTCACCAAGAAAATATCAGCCTTGGAAAAAAGCTCTTATTTGCTTTGTTTCAGGTCTCAAAATAACTCTGTCCCCAAAACACATACCAAAGGTGACTTACCACTTCCAGCTAGTATAGGTCTTAAAATGATGACGCTATGCATGATGTCCCTGTCCCCTCCCCGCCCTGATGCTGCTGTCATGTGTTAAAAAATATATCAGGACAAGGCATTTGGTCTGTCTCTTGGTTTAGCACATCAGAAGCAAAAGAAAGGGATCAGCATTTAAAGGTGCAGCACTCCCTGAGATCTTCTCCTTGTGTCCTCAGGATGGTATCAGTTTCACTATTCCTCGCTCTGTCTCCAGAGTCAGAGCTAAGGTAGGGTCTGGTCATCCAGATGACCAAGTCCTACTAGGATTGGAAGACCTATTATCAGCTCTATCTTTTGATTTTTTTTTACCATATTCCATTTCTCTATTTCCTCTTTCTCTTGTGTTTCACTCCTTTTTGTGTCATTCCAAAAACCCCTCCTCTGCCCTGGAGTCAGAGCTCCTGCCAGGTCCTTTTGACTTTCAGCTATGGGTATCTGTGTCTTTTTTTCCTGTGTTCCTTTTCCCACCTAAACTGTCCTTTCCTCTCTTGCTCAAACAGGATCCCAGATTCTGGATTGCATCTGCTTTGATTGATTGGTCTGCAATGAGTACTCAGGCTGGTTTTCACATTCAATGAAGCTCTTGCTTCCCTTGGAATATCTTCTCCCTCCTCTCTCTCCCTGGGGAACAGTGTGTAAGCAGTTATGTTCACTGCAGATTCATGGCCAGATAAAAGCCTGCAGAACTGGGAACCGTAACAATATAATGTATAATAATATACAACAGTGATAATGGGTAACCAAACATTTGCCCTGCACTTAGTTCAGGAGTCAAGCAGTCAGTAAGAACATATCAGGACTGGCTGAGCTGGAGCAGGTCCTGCTGTAGAATGGACTGGGCAGCAGGTGGGCTGGTCCAGCTCTGTCTTGTACATTTCTGCCCTCAGAGCTGTAAGTCACAATCCCCTCATGTGCCCACCCACCCACACATTCACACGTGTGTAGATGAGGAGAGCCTCCTTAAGTGATGAAAAAAAAGTCACTAGTTGAGATGGTTTAATATTAAATCTTGGTTCTGTTACTAGGAACCAGATCTTTCTCCTTTTGTTGCAAAGTGATTTTTTTTCTCTTGGCAGAGTTCTTTATAGAAAGCTGTTCTGTCATCTTCAGTGCTCAAATTTTGCATTTTGGATGCCAATATTACACAATAGTTAACACCAAACCTTTACAGCACTGAGGTTAGCTGGGGTCTAATACATAAAATGTACAGTTTCAGATTAATAACACTTTTGATTTGAAGCTCTGACAATAGACGAGAGAACATATGCTTATGTGCTTCTGTTAGCTCA
Source organism: Chiroxiphia lanceolata (assembly GCF_009829145.1). Classification (NCBI taxonomy): domain Eukaryota; kingdom Metazoa; phylum Chordata; class Aves; order Passeriformes; family Pipridae; genus Chiroxiphia; species Chiroxiphia lanceolata. Next base: position 29,479,251 of record NC_045642.1, read on the forward strand.
TCTGTGGGGAGAAAATAGTCCAATGAAGAGAGTACACCAGTGATTCACTCTTTCTCTGAGCTACTCTGCCATCTCCTCTGTGGGCTTTGTGGGCAATAGGGAGCTCTTGTGAGTGCCATGTGTACACACACACGGTGTTCCAGTATACATGTATACAGGAGCCCGGGCACGTGGAATCACTGAAGTTCTGGTGGCACTACTTGTATGAGAATCCATGTTGGCCCCAAAGCTCCAGCCAAATTCCTATTTAGTGATGCCCTTTCCAATTCCACCTGGCTGCATTACAAACTATTTCCTCACTAGTGACAGGAGTCGCCAGAGGTAGCTACCAGCTGGCACAGGTTCACACTCCCCACAGGCAAAAGGGGAGCCCTCTGGAAGGAAATAAAAGTTGTGGAAGTTAGTTTTGTAGAGCTGCTGCTATTTATAAGACCTGGCTGGGAATAAAGGAAGGAAGGAGGCTGTGAGTAGGGCCTGTGAAGCCTCTCTTGGAGAGCAGCTTCATTCTCCTGGCTGCTGTTGAATAGTGCCATATGTGCCCCCTTACCTATCCATTAACAAGTGCTTTCCATAGGATAAGGAGAGAGCATGAAAGTAGAGTAACAAGGTAATTTCCTGGGCACTACACGGTCTGTTTATTTTCTGATTCCTAACCACAACTGGAAACAGTTGCTGTAGGCACAGTTCTCTGGGCTGAAGAGAGAGCTGGTCCCTTGCTCTGACAGAGAGCATCTCTCTCTGCAAAGCAAAGGAGAGGATTTTTTTTCCCCTCTGCACATCTGTGCCTTCCACCTCACAAGCTACTAACTGCCTCAAAGTCACATATTGCCACAGGTTTCCTCTCATGTTCTCATCAAGTATCCATGAATTTACCTTCCTTCAATTGCAGGTGTGAGAGAGGCCAGGAGAGTATCTTGTCTTCTCATCACCTTCACTGAAGTTATGCAAACACATGGATAGTTTTAAGAAACATGATAATGTACTGCATCCTCGCAAGCATCCCATCTGGGTGACATGACATATTGGCCCACCACTGTTTCTCCTTATTTAAGTAACCCCTGCCCAAGCCTCTAAACTACTGTGCAGATCAAGAAGTTCTGCCATAGAAACTTGGGAGGAACATCAGTGAAAGGTGAACAAACAAGCAGAGAAGAGATAGTCAGCAGGTCTTGGGTGAATTTGGTTTGATTTCCCCTTTGCCCAGTGCATACCCTCCCCCTTCCCTTCTCCTGCCCCTTGGAAAAAGTGAAAAGAAAGGGTATCATCAAGGGACGGAGCATAAAGAAAACCATGCAGACAAAACCTCTGGAGATCTCATATGAAACATGAGGAGAACACAGCCTCTCCTGGGCCTGCTGGCTGTAGTTTGGGGAGAACATTTACACAGATGAAACTTGCAGAGAAATTCTGCAAGTGGAAGCTAAATGGAGATGCATTGCTAAGGGAGTTACTCTGCACTCAAGACCCTCCTCTTCATCTTTTAGGCTCCTGGATTTCACTAGCAAGCAAGAATAGCCAGACCTTTGCCTTCCCATCAGTTCCATATACCAGTCATACCCTCTTCCTAATTTAAACAAAGGCATTTCCACCCTATTCAGGCCACTTCTACCAACAGCAATTGTTAACACACATTTGGAAAAATTCTGTAGCGAGCATGTGTTTGTCTTCTCCTCGCACTTTTGAAAATGACTGTGCTGGAGGAAGGAAGCCTCCCCCTCTTGTGTCCCCTCCAGCTGGAAAAATCACATCTAATCTTGCTGCCTTTTTTTCCTGCTGTGTATCCTGCCAAAACTGGGGGGTGTTACGAATTGCAAATAGTGTGGCTAAGCCTTTGGTCAGTTGGGTTTTTTTCATTATTTCAATTCTCATTCTGCCCATGAACCTGGGTTTGGCTCATATTTTGCATCCCATGATCATTTCATCCCTCTCTCCTTTCAGCCTCAAGTTCCTGCTTGCTGTCCTACTGCTGTGCCTGGCACCTGCCATTTTGTTCCTACTGTTTTCACATATGATAGATGAATGGGCTCACTTCTCATTGCACTGGAGAGATTTTAGCCCTGCAGGGTACATGTGGAGATCTGTGTTCATTCCCCTATGTATTGCATGTTGATGACATATGGATATACCACCTGGCTGGTATATCCACCTGGTATATCCTGGCTGATATACCACCTTGTTTGATTTTTTGGGCTTCTAGGATATGTATCTTCACATTGCCATTTGACTGCTCCACAGAAACATACCATCAACTTGTAGTGGACATGACTACCTCCAACAGAGACAAGTCCTTCTCTGTCTCTCCATCTCCCTGTAACAATGTTTGGTTAACTTGGGTGGGATTGGGTGCCCTCTGCCCACACCTCCACATCTGGCTGTTAAGGACCATTCAGTGGAAAAGGTGTGTAACTCAATATTTAACTATGGACTCTGGAGGGTCTTGTTGTATATGTAGATCTCTTTCTTGGGGGCTTGATACTAGGTTCTTCCCTTTACAGCCAACCCTTATTTCACTCTTCTGTTTCCTGTTAAGACAGTTCTTGGACAAAACCACAAGTTTCTCCCTTAGGTATTCTTAAATTCAGCAGATGCCATGAGATAAACTTGCCTGTGGTCTTTTAGGGCCTTGCTTCTCTACAGCCGAAGAGCCTCTTGATGTGTTGGATGTCAAATCTGCCTTCTCTTTCTTCTGCAGAAGACAAAGCACTTTAGAAGGTTTCAAAGGCTCCTTCTTAATCCCCTGACACACACAGTAGAAGTGATGTGTCTGCACATCTTTATCGAATTAGACTGCAAGGTAGAACTGGCTAGTGTTGGGAGAGTACAGTCCAAAGGAGTTCTGGGGACTTTGGTGGCATTGCTGCCATGTCTCTCCTTGCATGTGGAGGGTCTCCAACATGGAGTTTTGTCCACTTTCTCTCAGGCTCAGTGTTACTGGGGAAACATACAAATGCTACACAGTGTAGCATTTGTACACAAATGCTTGCAGGTGCTCTGGGTGTCAAGGTATGTAGGGACAAGAGTTTTCTGCAGAAAATAGGTTGTGTAGTCCCTGAAGGCTCTCTGAGATCTGTTTCTTATGCACATTCACAAACTTCCCTCTTTCTCCCACCCTTTGCAGTGCTCCTGAAGGGAAAGATGCTGAAAACTGAGGAGACTAGAGCCTGCTGTGCCTTTTTCATACTAATATATACATGGGATTTATGCAGTGACAGTATGTCAGTAAAGCCATTGTGAGGGCTAAAATTATTTCCAGACAAAATGACAGTCATGGACCTACATCTCCAATGGCTGGAGAATGCCCTTTCTCTTACATTAAGGTCATGAATAACAAGCCTGCCTCTGTTTGTCTGAGCTTTCCTGGGGCAGAGGCTGTTTGCGTAGGCGGTGTCCTTTCCTCCTGTGTGGCCTACAGGATGAATCCTCATTTCAGTCCTAATGAAGAGACACGTGGCTGTGGGATGAACTGTCATCAGCAATATGAAGTGGGGGAGAGTCACCTCTATTTGAATTATTTGTGTGCTGTGATGTATTTAGGATACAGAGGACTGCATGCATCTGACAACCAGAATCTGTTTTATACAGTACCAGGTACACCTTACATGCAGCCAAGCACATCTCTGCCTAACCTTTATTTTCTGGTCTGGTTAAAACCACTTACAGAATTTCCCTCATTTTTTGTCTTTAAAGCAATTCTTGTCCTAGTAGCAGCTGTAGTGCCATTTATTGCTTAGACATCTGTAGTGATGGGCAGGGGTGCTTGCTATTTCTGGTCCAGATGTATGAACCATGGGCCATCTGAAGAAGGTGACTGTGCTGCCTCCAGGATGCAGCCCTTTCCTTCACAGTCACTGCACACTGTGTTCCCAATTTTGGGAAGCAGCTGCCTTCCACCACCCACCAGAGGAACATGAACTTCTGGTGCCATCTCAGCTGATATAAGTTTTACACAATTGATGTACGTCTGCCTTATTTCATAGACTTATATGCCACTTTAACATGGTCTCTTCCCCACTTCTAATGTAAGCTGGATACGACTGGTTATGAAAAAATACGACTTAAGTTTTTTCAGAGACAATGACAGAGATTTCATAAAATCATAGAATCATACAATATCCTGAGCTGGAAGGGACCAACAAGGACCCTGGCCGTGCACAGGACAACCCCAAAAATCACACCATGTACCTAAGAGCATTGTCCATACACTTCTTGAACTCAGACAGGCTTGGTGCCATGACCACTTCCCTGGGGAGCCTGTTCTAGTGCCCAGCAACCCTCTGGTGAAAAACCCTTTCTTAATATCCAACTTAAACCTCCCCTGACACAGCTTTACACCATTCCTTCATGTCCTGTCACTGTTCACCACAGAGAAAAGATCAGTGCCTGCCCCTCTACTTCCCCTCAAGAGGAAGTTGTGGACTGCAATGAGGTCTCCCCTCCCCAGGCTGAACAGACCAAGTGACCTCAGCCACTCTTCATACAGCTTTCCCTCAAGGCCCTTCGCCATCTTTGTTGCCCTCCTTTGGACACTCTCTAAGAGCTTTGTATCCTTCTTATATTGTGGTGCCTAAAACTGCATATTCAAGATGAGGCTACGCCAGTGCAGAGCAGAGCAGGACAATTCCCTCCCTCAACCGGCTGGTGATGCTGTGCCTGATGCCCCCCACAGCACACTGTTGGCTTATATTCAATTTGCCTTTTCTCTTGATGTTTCTTTAACAACTCCTTCAAATTTTGGCTGGAGAAAAGTGTGGCTAGATACCACAGCTGGAGTGTGGGATGCCATAGCCAACTGTCTGCAGACACAACGTCCAGTGGGATGAAAGCACACAGCACTTGGCTGAACTCTGTTCAGCACTCTGTTTCAGTTTCCATGTTTCAGCTGAGGGCTGAGTTAAGTAACTGGGTATACTCACTTGACACTGACTGCCTTGGGATGAAACCACTCATGTACATCCTGCAACTGTAAGCAGGTCTCTGTGGGTCACTGCTGCAGCAAGTCACACTGGAAATGTGTTTGTGGCACTTACTGATCCCATTACTGGCAGTTTCAGAAAAGGACCTTTGAGCCAAGGAGCCTGAGCTCTTAGAAACAGTCAAACTGCTGGAGAAGGTCTAAACAGGCCCTATGGGCTGCTGAAATAGGCTCCAAAGCTCTTGGTCCTTCCCTGTTTGTCAGCACCATGTTCTCCTACAAGATAAAAAAACAGGACACAGGAAGCACCAACACAAGGTGGCAGAATCAAGACCTCAATCCAATGTACTGATAATACTTAGCACTGTACATCACTGTACTGTTACTTACAAACATTAACTAATACATCCTCACAACACCCCTGCGAGGTAGGGAAGTATTTTTATCCCTCGTGTACAGACAGGGAAACTGAGGCACCAAGAGGCTAAGTGACTTGCCCAAGATCACACATCAAGGCATTGGCAGAGCCAAGGTAAGAATGAAGATATCCCTTGTTCTCCACCCTATGCTGCCCCACCACTAGGCAATGTTGTCTGCCTGGACACGGGGAACGCAACAGGTGCCTCTGAAAAGCAATGCCTGGACTTGTTGCCTATGAATAATTTTTATTTGCCTTTAATGGATTATTTCACAGTTTTTCCCTCACACTGTACACCATGCTTTCACAGTCCATTCAGTGCTCTGTGGTAGCCCACAGCCTTCTCCTCCAGCACCGGGACAGTTCTGCAGGGGGTTCATAGGGTGCTCTGTGCTTTCATTAAGAGGATGTTTAGAAACAGTTTTCATTGACATTAGACTGGGAGCACGTGAGCTCTCACTGGAGACCAATAACACACACTGGAGAAGCAGGCAGAGGGAACTGATGGTAAAAAGGCATTTGCTGTCCTCTGTGAAATGACCAGCGGCCCTCTTGGTTTCTTAGCTCTTCCAAGCTCCAGTGATCACTCAGATCGGAAACTCTTGGTCTCCAACCTGCCTGGTCAGGAAGTCGTTGTTCTTGAGGTTGCTTCCTTAATAGGTAATAGGCGGTCAGTTCCAGACCAGACAGGTCCCCCAGAATCGCCTACTCCAGGTGTGTGACGCTGTCTGGGAACAAGGCTGGCTGTAGTTGTTGTGCTCTTTTGCCACGGGGAAGGGGATTACCATGGTTGGCAAGCAGCCATATGCAGCGTCTAAGTCTCTTTTTTTTCAAAACTGGTATTCAATGAAGAGCAAGGGAGAGTGGATGGATGAGGAGATGAGGATGAGGCAGAGCAAACAGGAAAATCCACCAAATGAGCTTCTAGGAAGGAAATGTTCCCCCTTGGGCACTTCAACTGAAGCGGCTTCATTTTCACAAAGCTTCCTTCTCTCTCTGGGAACATCTGCTGAGCTTCATCTCTGTCAGCTGGATGTATCGTATGACATTGGTATCTGCAGGGAAAGAACGCACACATACAGGTACAGTGGTTACACAACTCCCTGTGGAAGACAGATAGGATGCATCTTCATCCTTGGTACATCACTTGGGGAGCAGCACAGCTCCAGCGCTGTGTGCTGGAACAGTATCAGCTGAAAGGGGCTCTGAACCAAACCCTGAAGCTTTGGTTTTGGAGAACCTGGTCTGAGTTGCGCTCATCATTCCTGTTGGTCACAGTCTTGCCTCAGCTAGTTTTTACCTTCTCTCTGATTACTCTTGGTCAGTGCAATGGAACTCGCACAGCTGAAACTATCCAGGTCGTCCTCTCCTGTACTTGTGGAATGGCACCTCCATTGGCTTCCCTTCCTGCAGTGCCTGCATGCAAGCCCCTAAAGGCATTCTGTGTACATTCATGCTCTGCCTTTTCACTCTCCTATTCCATTTGCAGTCTATTTCACTCCTTTCACATTATTCCATGGTGAGTCGAATTGGGAAGAGCATCCTTCACATTCTCTTTGTACCCTTGCTTGCCTTAATTTTTCTATTTGGAAATATAAAAATGATGTGACGCTATCTGACACCACAACACTATCTGCATTTTTGTCATATGCTGTATGCTGCATACTGCCTTGTGTCTGTCCTGTCTAATGAAGTTCCTAGGGGCAGAGATCCACTGATTCATCCCTGTAAAGAGCTATGAGATCCCAGCACTGTGCAGGTGATAAGCTGAGCCCTCTTTTTCCTTCCAGCATTTCAGAGCATCAACACACCACATAGAACATGTGAGTTTTGTTTTACCTCCTGGCCTCAGCTGTAAGGGAACCTGTTCACCCTGAATCACAGGCTGATCTAAATGGCTATCTGCCTACAGAGAGAGCCAATGATTCTGCAGTCATGGCCAATCCCTTATCAAATCATGTTGATTTCTATCATGAGGGTGACCTCCCACACATGCAGCACCCACATAGTGGCAAAAGCCATGTGGGACCAGAAGCAAGCAAGCAAAAACATAGCCACTTTCACTTCTGTATTGGCTGAAAAATGGTTCTTTGCTCAGAGCCTTGCTCAGACAGCCAACCAGGACCAGCTTTGTCCATTTAATAGATCCTCAGAAACCAATCTGAACTGCACTGCAGTCCAATCAGAGGGCAGTCTTGTCTCCTCCTCATCCAAACAGTGATGTGCTCCACCCCAGCTAGGGAAATGAGAAGTGCTTGAGCTTTCAAAGCAATAAGCAAATTACTGGGAACACGTCCAGCACCAGGACCAACGCAGTTGTGGGTGAAAAGCTTCCTTCAAATATGAGAAAGAGACATCTCTGTTGTGCCCTCTGCTAGCACTGAATCAGTGGGAGATGGACTGGTTTCCCTTCATACAAAATATCCACATAAACATGCCATGGGGCATCAGTGGGCTGTGGCACTGTGGTGCTGTTGTGACTTCTCAAGCTGTTTCTGGGGAGATGGGTATCTCTTAGTCTTCTTCAGGTTCAGCTGCATCATCCTAGGTACTCTAGAGGCTGGGATTTGATGACTAAGCTACTTGCCCCGTTTGGGGCATTCTTAATGAGATAAAAAGTTCTGCTGTTGCTTGTGTCAAACAAGATGCACCAGCATCCTGGGCTGTTCATGCATTAGCATTTCTTACCAGCCCAGCAAATTTTAAAGCATCTTTTTTAAAAACAGGATTGATTTTAGTCGCGCAGCCTCCTGGAATGAAGAAATTCAGTTGAGGCGGTAGCCCTGAATTTTACACTTAAAATAAAATGGGTGCAGGTGGCAGGTGACTGACTCACTCCCAGCTGTGTGAAGACAGGGCACACAGCCTGGCTGTGCTACCCACACCTCACTGCAGCCTCTCTGCTCTGTGCCTTTCTAGGCTCTGGGCTGCACTCTGGGTACACATCCCTCCACCAAGGTGCATGCACTAAATGCCTGCCTGGTGCAGGTGAAAAGGGAAGGGATAACTGCATGGGCTTGTCAGGAAGTCCCACCTGTCTGGGCCCGCAGGGACTCGGCGCCTGGCTGAGGCAGCAGAAGTAGGGTCAGTGCATAATTGGGAAAGGAAAGGCTGCCAGTCCCCTTTAGCTTTCAGATAAGGTAGTGACTGCTGATGGCACAGCTTCACTTACCTGGGAGACTTCCACACGCCTGGAAAGCCAGGGGCAAAATAAGGTGTAGCCTGATAGATGGCGGGAGATGCTCCTATTGTGAGCAACTTATAAATCTCTCTAGCAGGTTTTGGCATGTTTTGCTTCATTTTTGGGACCACTAATTTACCAAGAAGAAATAATGAGATCAGCACTCTGTTTATAGAAGTGGAGCCTGATCTTTGCGAGGTTTTTTTCTACCAAATAGTATTGCACCATACTAGCTCTGCCTACAGAAGTATTTCAAAGTGTAAATGTTAATGAGGAGAAGACTCTCATCTCTCAGTTAAGAAGTGATCCCCTTTGGCTGATGTGGAAATAACAGGACAACTCAGATGAGGGGCTGGACCCATGCAAAGAGATACTGGCAAAGCTGCAATGTAAATATGTCTCCTGGCTCTTAGGACTGTGCCTGTGTCCCTCTGCACTGTGGCCTAATGCTGTTTTAAATGTCATTTCTGCTTCTCCTGTAGCTTCAAAGCCCAGTTGCTTATCTTCTGTGCAGACACCATGGCCTGGGTTTTGTTCCCAGGACTTCTGATTTGCAGGAGTCCAGGAAAGCAGAGCCCCAGTGCAGCCACAAGCCTGCCCCACACAGCACAGGAAACATCTTGTACAGGCAGCCCATGGGATGTGTGAAGGTGGGCTCTCAGCACAGCGCCAGCAGAGACCTGTATCTGATATTAGCTAATGGTGTGGTCTGGTCCTGGTCCCAGTCCCAGTCAGTACCAGCTTTGACAATCCACCCCAGTGTGAGAGGGCTGAGAAAGGCTTGCAGCAAGGTGCATCTGGCTGCCTATCTTGCACCAGCCTCTGCACACTGAGATCACAGAGGGCTCCATGCATGCTTTACATGACTTAACAATAGCTTCCCTCTCCCTGAGTAAGGAGGGTTATACAATTATCTTGTGTTAGTTCCATCTGCTTTTGTGATTTTTGTTTGGAGGTAGAACAAGAAATCAGGCCCAACCCAACCTTCCTTCACCCTGGATAGATAGTAAATAGCCATAAGGGATCTGCTGTGCTGACAGCCCTTTAGAACAGTAAAACCCTTTGCTAACTAATTCCTCTTTACCATACAAAATCTCTCACACCAAAGAGAATAACTACCAGTGATTTGTGCCAAAAACATTCCTTATTAGAAAAAAAAAGAACACACAGAACACTTGTCTGTAATAACAGACAAGTCCTTTTACCAGTGAGCCTAGTGAAACCTCAGATAAAGGAAAGCAATCACACTTTGCAGATGGAGATATTAAAAGTGGAGACACTGACTTATTCCTGGTCACATAATAATTCTTGATAGTGTTACCTGATTCCTACTGCTGTGTTTTAACAGCCACATCCTTTCTTACTGTACATGCTCAATTCTTTCCCCCTGAATACCCTCCAAGTTTTCTATAATCATAAATAAAACAGTGAAACAACAGCCTTGAATGGTCTACAAATAACAGGAAAGAGTCTCTGATGCAGAGCTGAAGGCCAGAACTGGTTTTGTATACATAAAGGGCCTTTAGGGACACTTTCTGGTACGTTTTTGTAGCAAGTGTGGTATTTGAAGTTGCTGCTGTTGAATAAATTAGTATTTATTTCAAGAAGCAATGAGGAATACCAAATAAATAGTATCACGAGGGGGGGTGGGTAGAGAAGCACAGAAACATATATTTAAAAAAAATGGAAGCAAAGTGGTTCAGCTAAAAGTAATTTTTCACATCTGAGCCTAGTCAAAACCTCAGGGTTAGGATAACTTCTTATTTTCCACTGACTATTTTTCTCTTGCATGTGCTTCTCCATTTCCTGGTTCTGGCAAGGGCTGAAAGCAGAAGGGCACACTGTAAACTAAAATAGGCTAAACTGAGCTTTTAAACACATTTGCTCTGGGAGTGTGGGGTGCACAGCTGTGCTGTCAGACTGCCCGGAGCCCATGGCCAAACACAGCAGATGGGACCAAGCACCCTTATGGGAAGTGGAAGAGGAAGGAGATCCCAGCACACTCCCAAGCACACCCTCCCTGATGCTCCTCCAGGGCACAGCCACTGCAGGAGCCCTGCAGGGCCAATTCCTGTAGGATATCAAGCACAGCCAGCTCTGACAGCCTCCCTTACAGCCTCTAGTTCAATGAATACCAGCTCCACCATGCTCTGCCAGGACCCAGGCTCGCTCCTGTTTCACACCCAGTTCTCCTTCTTTCCTCTCAGGTTCAGCTGAAGAGCCATTCTATGTGTTTTCTTTGCACATGGCCCCCATTTTGCTTTCTTGTGATCCTTTAATTTTCCATAGTGCTGTTTTATGTCCCTATTACTATCTAAAAAAACACCCCATAACTCTGCCTCATGGCCTTCCACCTGCCTTCTGAGGCTGGGCAGGTTAGCATAAAGATGGTTGTTCTAGCAAGGTTAAGTTGTTTGGATATACAATTTCATTGCTGTCCCCAAATGAACTGTATGGTTTTGACAGATGGATGACAGATACTTAACAGGCAATTGGCTGATTTCATGGCAAAAGTTGAAGCATCCTGATGACTGCTTTGTGGGTAAATGTCTGTCTCCTTCATCAAAGTATCTTTACTGGGATGATGGAAGGCACAGCTATTGAGGATTACAAATAATCTCCTGGCATTGCTAAGGGGAAAAAGCTTTTTCTCAGAGTCAGAAAATATAATGGTTGGGGTACACCCTTCCTCCATCCTGCTTTCTTCTTCAAAAATAAAGTAGGTAGGGAAAGAGAGGCAGAATTCCCTCCACACCACATTCCAGCAATGCTGTCATCTTCCAGGTCATGCTGCAGCCTTGGCAATGGTTAATCTTTGGGCACTGCAACCTTGCTGCACTACCCAAGAGTGCTTGAAGGGGAGTACAGCAAATGATACACAGTGAGTCATGCTCATCCCTGTGGAAATCAACGCAATCAAGTCAGGGACAGACTAAGTCTCATGAAAAGGAATACAAAAGCACTCAGTGCAAAGCCACATCCCTGCTCCCCTCCCCATACCTGTTGGCTGGCGGGATCTTGCCTCTTTCAGGTAGTAGAGGGCCTTGTTGAAGTCACCCAGGTGGTAAAATGCCACTCCCGATCGATAGAGCGCCTTGAAGTTCTCACCCTCCTTCTGAAGCACTTTGAGGCAGTACTCCTTGACCCTCTCGTAATTCACCAGCTCGGCCTGGAGCAGGCAGGCTGCAGGGGATGGGTATGACAGGGAGACAGACAGACAGACAGACAGGAGAATATTAGTGCCTTATTTGTCCCTGCTCCTGCAAACTGCAGGAGAAAAGAGCAGCTTAGGTGAGGGAAATGACTCAGCCTCATGATTCAGAAAGGGTGCAGTCATATGGATTGTTTGCCAAACCCTGCGATTGTTTGCAATTTAAATACCAATGCTTCTATTTTTGGCATTGCAAAGCAAAGGGATTGTGTTTACTCCTGGGACACACATACACACACGTGCACACACACACAGACACAACACTAGGGCAGAGAGGGAGAACATAAATGACCCTCTGCAGCTCTGGAATGCCACACAATCTCGTGGCAGTGGCTGGCTTCATTTATAGTGACAATGCTTCTCAGACTGAGGGCTGCAGCTCCAAAATATACAAAAAGGCAGTCTAACTGTTATGTGACAAGAAAAAGGGGGATAAATTAGATCAAATTTTTTATATGGCTTAATCCAAGGCTGTTAGGTTTAAAAATAGTATGTAATTACCTTTTATCCAGAAGATCCTGTAGGGAGTTTTGCTATAGAAAACAAGGGGCTCTGCCCTGTTGGAATGTGTTGCCACCAAAAATAAGCCCATCTAGAGCTGCATTCCAAGGCAACTTTGGGATTGACACAATTTGGGGAAAGAAGGCAGAATGCCACTACAAGGATCAGTTCAGAGGCTGGCAGTGCCAAGTGCCAGGGCATGGAGAGAAATTTCCCATGGCAGGTGGTGTTACTCAGTGTGTCTCTGGCAAGGAGAAGACTCACTGCTCCTGGAAATCCAAGTCATCATAGTTCAGGTGACACCAAAGAACAGCCAGATTTCACTTTTTGCATGGTAACTGCAGGTGAGAGGATATGATGCTGGGTCAAGGATATGATACAGTTCTTGATCCTCTTCCCCTGCACCTCAGATGTAAGCCCTACACCCTCTCTGTATCTCACTTTACATTTCATGGGCAGGAGGTTGCCGAGATGACCTCCTAAAATTCCTTCCAACACAAATTAGTCCAAGACTATGATCACTTAACATGGACAGAACACATTCCTAATCCAATTACACATTTAAAGCTTAAAGACCTTACCAGGAACAATCATAAACGGGCTTTTACCAGCAGAGCACCGATGGTGCAGATGTGCTGAACAAGGACTGCAGAACTAGCCCTACTGCTGGTACGTTTGTTTGAGTGATGCAGCCATTAGTAACCAGAGCTTTGTCCCATTTGCTTTAATAATGGAATGTCAATATATTTTAACAGTTCCTGCCATTAATGTGCACAGGTATTTCAAAAGATGGTTGCTTGCTATTTGATTGCCAGTTAAAAAACATGTATGTTTTTAAAAGCTTAGCAGCATTTCCTTATCCAAAGTTTGTCCCTTCCTATTTGTCACACATTGATTTTTCTTACTCTGTTTCTAATGAAGCTTGAAATTACTGTCCCTTGTTTTCCTTTATTTTTCAAAGCTATTAAAAAGATGGCGGCGTAAATTTACTACTGGCTTTACCACCCTGGAAAAAGGATTGCTTTGTTTATCTGCTGATCAGTAGCATGTACAGCAGTGGCAGTAGCTTTCTGCATACTACCAATCTGAGCCAGCCTTTCACCTTCTGTGAAACTGCCTTTTGGAGCAACTAGGGGGTGGATTTCAGTTTCTCTGTTCATTTGTTACTTGGCATTTCCAGTTAGAGTCATAGAAATGCCTCTGTGAAAAATGACAGGCAGTTTATTCGTATATATTAACTCAGTAATTCCATATTGGACTTGCCTCATGGACTGGTTTAAAAGAAAAGAAAAACTCTCCCACATCCTGCTAATTCACAAACCAAAATGGGTTTCCAGATATCCAGCTGGGTTCTTTCTGTGACTCATACTCACAGTAAAGCTTCTGCAGGGCATCCCCACTAACTATGTACACGGTGAAGAGAAGTCAGTACCACATGGCTAGCAGGAGAGACGTGTTTATCTGAACAGAGCGAGCAGATGGATGTGCAGGAAACAGTTCTGCTGGAAGATTTGGCCATTTGGAGACCCAGCATTGGAAGCGGCTGTTGGAAATGAACCTGGAGGGAATATCTCCCTTATAAATATTTAGACACGCATGTTTTCAGTTCTTGGTGGACTGAAATGATCTTAATCGACTGTGATCCAATGCAAATATTGAGGCTGTTAGTAATTCAGCTTTCAGAAATGGAAGAGACATTGAATTCTTGTACTTACTACCTAATTCAGTCAGGGGACAATTGCTTTGAAAATGTATTGTTTTCCTAAACAGACATGCAACTCTGGCTGAGAGTATTTGTTTACCACATCAAACACTTTATCACCCTCCTTCTATGTTCATAATAGGCCCCCAGTGAATCCCTCTGAGGAACAGAGCTCACCGAGAAAGACCAAACCTAGAGGTTTCTTCAGATCCTCCTCCTACTTTCTCAAAACTCAATGGGCTTGATTGTGCACTGCATCAGCTCTAGTAGCTCTTTGGTGATTAGAATGGTGCCGTTTACTTGCAGATGCAAACCTACAGTCATCCGGTCCCTGCAAGTCTCACAGTCGTAATACAGCATCTAGTGGCTACATCTCCCCAACTCAGAAATGTTGCTTGTCCTGCTTCCTGCAGCGTGTGAGAGTTATCCATCGTATTTGGTTATCATTCGCAATTTGGCAGCTGATTTAGTGTGTCAGGTTAAGCAATAAGTAACTCTTAATTTTTAAAACCATGTATGTCACGTAGTGCTGAAGAGTCCCCACCTGCTGTAAAACAAAATAAAATAAAATAGCCGTCTTGCAACTACTGGGTAAAATGTGCCATGGGAACAGGGAGAAGGTTAATGCTATTAGCTCCACAGGAAGGGCCCTGTCCATCACACTTCCCAACTGACTGCTGATGTTTAAGCAAGGAAACGGGAAATTTGTCTGGTTTTCTTCACAAGAGGAACGTTAAGCCTAGATTTGTACATTTTAATTTGTGGATTCAAATCTATGCCAGCCAGCACCATAAGCTGCAACAATTTGAGAGGTGCCATACCAATCTGGTACCAGTAGATAACTGAAATAGTTTGTATATCCCTGCTCAGCACAAGGCTGGGCAAAACAAAGATTAAAGCACCCGCAGAGCCAAAATACATCTACACCTTTAACTTTTACCACCAGCTGTGGTTAGCAATGGTAGGAAGTTGTAACTAAAATCTTGGCAGTTGACGGGTTTGAATTCTATTTTATTCCACCCTGAAGTAATTTTGAATTCCAGAATATCTTTCAGGAAGCTATCTAGGCTTGACCGGTGCCAGTGAGAAAAGATCCATGACAACCCTTTTCTCTCAAAGGCTAATTACTTTAATTGTTTAAGAAACATCACTACATTTCTATCCTGATTTTTTTTGTTTAGCTGCAATTAACTAGCCACACCTCTGCTACCCTGAAAAGCTTGTGTTTCCTTGTTGCATTGGTACTATGAGATTCTGATCAAGTCACTCCATTTTCTCTTTCTTAGCCCTTATAAAGAGGTGACTAGAGTCTCTTACTAAAAAAATACCCTTACTTTTCAGCTTTCCTCGCTTTTACAGCTGTTCTCTGAACCCGCAAAACAAAGTTCAACTGAAAGTGCTGTCATTTAGCATCTTATCACAGAAACCTCTTCTGTGTGAATACCTCTGCAGGTTACACAAATAGCTCAGTTTGGCCTGAACTTTTGGCTTCTAATTTTGGCTGAGCTAAGAACTAAGTCTGGGAGTAGTATGTCCAGGTTTTAACATAGAGATATTGAACAACAATATCAAGAGCCTTGCTCACCTGGGAATTTTCACCAAAGAGTAAATCTGCATGCCAGAACAATCGTCCAGACACTTTGTATACCAGTGGCTAAATTCCCATTATAGGCAAGGCTTGAGACCCATCCATGTTAACAGAATACTTAAGCGAATGGGACAAATTGCTGTGCAAGCAGCATTAGCATATCCCTACCCTACAATCCTTCGGCTCAGCACACTGTGTTAGTCATAACAGGAATCCATTTGCTGTTGTTCTGGGAGATGAAAATGCCTTTGCCTTACAGGACAATCTTGGGTTGCAAGTTAATGTTTCCCAAACTCCTGTCTTGTTTGCTGTTCGCTATCACTCAGGTAAGCTGGTCACACTGCCTATTTTTAAGATTGCCTTGTGCCTTCCACTGTAGGAGAGGGTAACTTGTAAACTGTTGTTTTTTAAGTTTATGGACTAAAATATTTCATGTGCGATATCTGCCTTTGATGTCTGCTTTTAGAAAATGTCAGCCAAGACAGTTCAGGTATTTTTGAAAAACAGGCTAGGGAAACATATCTCGTTAAAGATCTCTGGTGACTGTCTCTCTGGATGCATCTCATTCCTTCACTGTTTGGCTTTGCAAATGGAAATCTGGCAGATATTGCTTGTGTCAAGCAGGTGCCTTCTGTTATCCTCTTGGTAATCTATAGCTGGCCAACTGAAAATAAAACCCAGTATGGTACTGCATGCTGTAGAGGTATGCTTTAGAATTTGGTACCCAAATCCTTTAAATATTTAGTCCACCCAGGTTACAATTTGATCTAGAGAAAGTGGGGATTTGGAAACTTTGAGAGCACAAAAATCCTCTTACTGGCTTACCGGTCCCGGGAATAAAGGAGAAAGTGGAAATCAAGTTTCACATATGACAGAAAGACAGATGATTGCAAGGGGAAGAGACTGCAGCTGACAGTAGTGTGAGGACAGAGGCACAGAAAGGGGTAGTGGTGAAAGGGAGTTGGGAGCTGAGGTCTACTGAGGAGGCGAAGTCTGGGCAGAGAAGTGGAATTAAGACTTTAGGACAAGGTGCTAAGGAAACACAGTGCAGCCAGCCTGGAGACCAAGAGGAGCATTTATAACACTGAAATCCAGGCAGAGGAAACCAGCTTCCCTAGCTATGTATGGCAGTAGCTCCTCTGGCAGATCACTTAACCCCAGTCACACTCCTGCTGTAATCACCTTTTTTCTCTGCTGGCTATACTCACCAAGGGATAGCAACCTGCAGTGCTGCAAGCCAGCCCTTGCAAATATTCCCTGGAGACTGGAGCAGGTGTCCTATACAAGAGCTAATGGTAAGTCATGTGGTTGAACCATTCTCATATATCCATGCAAAAGGGTCTGCATCCAAATGACCCTAGTTTTTTCCCATCCCTCAGAATGAAAAAAACAGCCTGTATTGATTTGTTTGGTTGCAATGCAGAGAGAAGTAGCTAAACTCAGTACTGCTTAAACCTGAAGTGGATCTTCCCTCTTTACTGTATTTACTCTTGACTCAATCACTGAAGTTTAACAACCTATCTGGATTGTTACTCTTTAGCAAGTGCTAGGTACTCCAGTCACTACAAACTCAATCTGTATTTCACAAACTGACAGTGTCATTCCCAGAAATAAGCACAGTTAAACTCTGCAAAATACTTTGCTTTCAGATATGATCTCACCTTAAGTATAGCAGCCAGCAGCTCACTTAAAATATGTTTAAATTGCAGGAAGATGGTGCATATTCTTGCTCTGGTTCTACTTTGGGAACATGATTAATACTTTGATATTACTGCTTCAGGTTTTTATTCAGACATTTCATTAAGACCTTTATATATATATCATTGAACAGGCTTTGTTCTCGTATCTAAGACTGAAATTAATTGGGCAGACTAGGAAAGTCCTGTACTTCAGAAGGCCTGGCATCCTTCATGGTGATGCTCTTCCTCAGAAAAGAGAAAAGATGGTAAAGTTCTGGTTGAAGTATTTGGGAAGAGAAAGTATTGGACTATAACAACAATAACAACAAACCAGGAGGGGAAAAAAAGGAAAAATATTTGTCTTGGAATAGACAGCAACCTTCTAACCATGCCACTAATGGATGTATCATTAATCTCTGTGTGCTGCAGACTGTGTAAATGGTGTTTACAAAAAGCACACGGAGCTTACAGTGTACACTGGAAGAATTAAAAGGAATACCATTACTACATGACACTAAAAATGTAAGTCATGTGTTAGTATTTTGAATATAATTAGACTCTAAAATAAATCAGGTAATGTGACTCATAAGATGATGCTGAAAATGTAAAGGGTTATCTTAGTTTAAAAGTCACCTTGGACTTAAACTACTGTAATTTTAATGCACAGCATAAAA
The DNA here is from genome assembly GCF_009829145.1 of Chiroxiphia lanceolata. Taxonomy (NCBI): domain Eukaryota; kingdom Metazoa; phylum Chordata; class Aves; order Passeriformes; family Pipridae; genus Chiroxiphia; species Chiroxiphia lanceolata. The sequence continues at coordinate 29,497,117 of NC_045642.1, forward strand.
AGAACTAGCTATTTGAATACTTATCCAAATTTCTCTAAAGTTGAAGTTACTGATCCTGAGTCGGCAAACTGCACAGCCTACCTGTAAGAAGGCATAGCCCAATTTTTAACCTATGTTTGATCTTGTATTAAATTTTCAATACAGATTGGCACTAAAAGGAGCCTATAACATGTTCAATGTAAGAAACCTGTGCCAAAGGAATGGAGTAAAGCATCCATATCTGCACAGAGCTCCACACATGCTGCACCTTTCAAGAATGCAACGCAGCATTCCTCAAAAGAGGATGCTTAAAGCATCTTTTTTTCAAAGAAATGCTGCATGCAGTTTCACTACTAGACTCAGATACTAATTAGGATCTGCAGTTTCCAAACAATCTCTTTCATTAAATATTTTTCTTCTTTCGCTATAGTCCAAGCTTGCAAACAAAGAGGATTTTCTGGCTTCTCACCAATAAAAAGCTAATTATAGACAGCTTGATAATGTCTGGCAATAATCTGATCAGCTGACTCCTAGTTCCCAGACAACCTTAATGGGATGAAAAGGGAATATCACAATGATGATAAAACTTTCCAGCCAGTGGCTCTCATTTATTCCTCTCCAGGTACCAAAAAGGTCTAAACATGCCCGTATGTTTCTGCTTGCAAGGAAACGTGTGGAAAATTAAAACCCAAACTATATGACAGGTTGTCTCTCCCCATAGGGGGGGATTAATGCTAAATGAAGTGTGGATCCACAAATGTTTGGAGAGCCCAAAGTAAGCCACCTCTTCCAAACTGCCTTCCCCCTCTTCTCAGCCTGACTCTCAATTTGTAAACAGATACCAACTGTTCCTCCCCATCCTGCCATCCTGGCCATGCTTTCCTTACAATATGTAGCACAGTCTCTTTCAGTTCTCTGCTGCTCCTGAGTCCTTCATACCTCTTCCAGAAGAAGGACCCTGACTTCACTCCAATTAGCTTTTCTATGAGAGAGAGAGAGGCAATGGTAGTGACTGAAGTATGCTGATGCTTCCACCATCGTACACATTAAAAGGTATTCAGTAGTTCTCAAAGGAGCTGCTGAGCCTGTGTGTCAGGCTTTCTGTGGCTGGTAGCCCACCCTAGGACTCTGCCTATTGCCTCCCTTTGGAATGCACAGGGCCGATAACAAGAAGATAAGTAACAGCTAATATGAGCTGCCAGAACAGATCAGTTTAACTTCAGTCTGTGATAGGGTGATCAATCTTGAAGGTGAAAGAGAAACAGTAGATATCTTGGCTTTTACGCTACTCAAATGACAAATTTTAGTGACATTTTCTCAAGCAGGTTGAAGGAGCACAGTCTCAATGAATAGACTTAACTTTGTTAACAAAATGAAAGGCAACATTAAGTTAGGGTTCTGCACTGATCTGTCCTAGGCCCCATGGTATTTGACATTGTCAATAAAGACCTAAATGACAGACTGCAGACTTCTTGTCAATTTGCAGATAACACCTAGATGTGAGGAGCCAGTGTCTGCTGGAAGATATGGGTAAAATTTCAAAGGATCCTCACAAATTGGTGGTGTCCTGATAAAAACAGGATGCAATTTGACAGGGGAAAGTTAAAAGTCCTACAGTTAGGCAGGAAAGACCCCCACTGTTTAAGTACAGCAGGGGAACAGTTGGTTGGAGAACAATTCTGCTGAAAATCCACAGGAGGACCCTGACAATAACAAATGGTCCAGAGAGGACAGAATATAAGCCCTCAAGGAGACAGTGAGGGAAGAGAGGCTAACTCTGATCATCTACATAAAAAGAAAAAAACCCAACTCTAATGCAAAGAAGGGCATAACCAGGATACTATCTGTTCTTCTTGTACTCAGGAAGTAAGAAGAGGGCTTACATTTCAGCTAGGAAAAACTTTATAGCAGTAAAGAGAAAGAAGCTTTGAAAGAGATTGCTTGGGAAAGTTGTCAAGGTTTCTAGATTTCCAAGTGTTTATGAACAGCGTAAACAAAAGTTATCTGGGATATTATCTTATCTGTACACTTGTACCACACATGGGTATGGACAGAAGGCTCTTGACAACTCTTCAGTCCCATTCTTGATTGTCCTGTAACACTCAGAGCATAAACAATCCTGAGCTGTCCTTGACAGCTGCCATTTAGTGTGAATTCCTATCAGAAGGTCCTGCTGGAGGATGTCAGACCAACATCTTAGCAGGACATGTGAACAGGTGAGCATTTAAGTCAAAGCTGGCATGACTGCTAGCTTTTGCTATGTGTTTATATTCCATATTTCAGACTTCTGAGGTTTGAAGAGCACAGTTATTTAAAAGTGTTCATTATTTCTAAATTATGTTTCTTAAGCTACTTTTAAGGTAAGTTTGTGGTGATTTGTGCTTCTTTTTTGTCATGAATCCAGTTATATAATATTGCAGTTTTCCTTCAGAGGGCCAAAGCTTTGAGAAGCAAGGAATTTCAGCCAACTTTTCAGCTGATCCCCATAGCTTCTGTTTCAAAAGAGTATTTTGACCTACCACTTTCTGTAGTTACTGGTCCTTCAAAATAAAACCAGAGGCTTACTGAAAATTCTTAGCTGCAGTAATATTAAAGCAGTAGTTGAAACCTAGATGTCATGCAAACAAGAATTGTTGTCTGAAGCCAAAATCTGCCTTCAGCTGTGTACCAGCAAATCTTTATTCTACCAAACTAAAGAGCTTCACATGGAGATGATCTTCATATTGCATCTTCTAATATGCATGCCTTTGGTTTTTTCCCAGAGGTAGGAGCAAAGTCCTATCAAAGCGCTGGTGGAGCAAGAGCTTCAGTCAGCTTTTAACTACTAGATAATTTTGATTCTATAAATACTAGCTCCTACTGTAGCCACAAGAGAAGAGACGGAAGTTCCTTCTGTTTGTTTTTGCCAAGGCTGCTATTGTTGATTTCTCAGGTTAAACACCCTGGAGGTTTCCTCCTCTCTGACTTATCTAGTAATCTTTGACCTGTCTTTATCTTTTAAAATCAGTACTCATCTAGGTCTAGTCTAGTCCAGTCAATTACAAATGCTTAGCCTTCGGATCTGTTCCAGTTGCTATTTATTCCAGTGCCTCTTCTTTGCTGTTTGTTTTTGCTCACCTTGTGTTGCTTTACTCTTTCACTGTGGTACCTTCTCTACATCGTACCTTTTCCTCCTCTGGCCTCCTGTTGCTATTGATATCCACTGAAGGAATCTTGTCTCTTGAGTTGTTTTCACAAGAGAAAAGTACATAGAATTTTATCAGTGATCAGCAACACCAGACAACCATCCAGTAAGTGTCTGGCATTCAACAGCAGTCCAACTCCAAGAAGTGCCATCATTCTCACCAGAACATATTAAACAGTGAAATCAAGTGGATGAATGGAAGGATAGTGTTTTTTTTAAACCCATCTGAGACAAAGAGGCGATTTCTGTAAATAGGGAGGCACTTTGGAAGAAGTGGTGGATTTTAAGCTGCCTTCTCTACTGAAGAGAAAAGCATCCTTTGCTCACAGTGGTTCAAATTAACTGACAACAGTACTGTGAAATGCAGCTGGAACAGCTTGAAGACTCCCAAATGAAGTCACAGACAGTTGTGTGTGCCATTGATTGCCTCAAGCCTGGTTTACTGCAGCATGCTCAATCTGGGATGAAAGCTAGCACTTTATCCTGTACTACAAGCCACGATGACGTGGCTGCATAACATCTGTGTGCTGTGCCCTGTGGTGGCTCACAGTTCACCTCCCAGGACACATGAAAGAGCTGACCATTGCAGAGTCTGCTAAGGGGTGGAAAGCAGGCTTGCCCTGGGGCCACCTCTTTGTATATTCGTACCATGTATAATTGATAGGGACTGAAATGCTTTTAGTTTTGTCTTGAACGCTCCCTAGCTGAAAAAAATCATCTGGCAACATGGAGACGTCAAATGAGGAGGAGCATTTCCTTCATTAAATTAATTACTAATTCACATGTTTTATCCAGTTCCAGTGTAGCCCAAAGCCTTTCCCTTTTAATGATGTTTTGAAACAGAGAGAAACCTTTATGGCCTCTGTGGGAGGGATGGAGAGGAGAACAACTGACAGAATCAAAAAGGCAAGGATGCCCAAGTCAACTGTTTTCTAAATAATTGAAGAGGGAGAGGTGTAAAACAAAGGTCTCAAACTTATTTTCCTTAAAAATGCATGAAAGAAACTTAGAGAGAAGAGTGGTTTGTCAGCAACAGCGAACTAACCCTGGTTGTGCCAGGCTGTCATCTGCCTGAGCTTTGACAGACCACGTAAAGGGAGTTTAAGCGTCACCCTTTCACGTAGTTGGGCCTCTAGTGTCTCTACCTCTTCCCTGTCCTCCATTTATATCATACGAACTTAGTATCATTGACACATCAAATCTAGCTGGCCAACAGGTTTGAAAGTTACTGAGAGAGGACTGACAGGCAGACTGCAGAAAACATACATGCTTATGACTAATTTCCTTTGGAAATCAGGCTGAAAACAAATAAACTAAAGACCAGAGGGAATATTCAGTATATTATTTACTTGAAAAAGTAAGGGTTTGAACTGTGCAGAAGCATAAGTCAGAACTCTAATAAGATGTCTGCTCTTTAATATAAGCTGTAGCAAAGTGCTTCAGGTAAAGATCTCAGATCACTCCCAAAGTGTTCATAAACCATGTCCATGCAATGCATTGTTGGCAGTGGAAGAACAAGGTAGGAGTATGTGTCTGACTTGGGGTAACCTCCACCTCAAATAGAGAGGCTGTTTTCAGGCACTATGAACACTGGAATCATTATACTGAATCAGTAGAATTCTCTGTCTTGACTGTAGCTTTTTGGTTAAGGAAGGTGAAGATACAGTATAAGAATTATATGATGGCTAAAGAGACTGAAATGGGTTCTGTTGACAAGCATATTGGTCTGCAAAGAGATCACTAGTAGAATTCCTCAGAAATTAATTTCAGAATGGAGCTTGTTTAGTGTTTTATTAATACCCCTATGTAAAAGTCAGAGTGACCTACTGACTGTCAAGTTCAAAGATACTGTCAAAAGGGATGAGGATGACAGTGTGATATAAAAAGAACTACATGACCTTGTCATGGCTGAGCTTCGCGAACGAAGATTTGGGAAGGCTTTATCCACATTTGTTACAGGCACGTTGGTGACTTATGAGGCCAATACGTGACAGACATATCCGGTTGCAAAAGGCACAACAGAAAGACTCCTTAGAAGGTGTATTCCGTAAGACACGGTTCTTCCTGCATTGCCTTTTCTCCTCGAGAGTGATCCTGCGTGTGTTCTCAAAGGCTTCCGCAGCGTTATAGATGGTGTGTCTCCAGGCCTCCCGATTTGAGGCCAGAGTGGACCAATTATGGTGATCAATAAGGCCAAGGCTGAGATGTTGTTTCAGGGAGTCCTTGAATCTTTTCTTCGGGGCTCCTCTCTTGCGGCAGCCAGTGGCAAGTTCACCATAGAGCAAGATCTTAGGGAGGCGGTGGTCCTTCATCCTGGAGACGTGCCCTGCTCATCGCAGCTGTGTTCTCATCAGCATGGCCTCTACACTTGTGACTGCTGCTTGCTCAAGAACAGATGTATTGGTCACAAAATCTGACCAGTGGATGTTTAAGATTGTACGGAGGCAGCGCTGATGGAAGCGTTCTAGGAGACGCAGGTGGTGGCGGTAGATGACCCATGATTCGGAACCATACAAGAGAGTAGACAACACTATGGCTTTGTAAACACTGATCTTTGTGCTTTTCTTCCTTGTACACAGCAATAAATTCATTTGGGATGGAATTTGGTGATACAAAATTTAAGACTGTGCTGTTTGGGACTACTAAGAATTTTTGCTGGAATTTATGAGGAAACAACCGAAGAGGAAAAGGATGTGAATATGCAATCGGTTCACAGAATGAGTCACTTATGTGACATGGCCATGGACAGGGAAATGAAAATCTTGGAGAAGTTTATTCAAAAATTCAAACCAGTCAGCAGGGCTTCTCAAGCATGAAAATGTAATATTTGCTTTACCGTTTTTATCCTATTTAATAGGGCAGTGAGTGTTCTGATTAGTTATATGTCTAAGCCTTCTTTTCTAACCTTATTAGGTTCTTTAACTCCATGATACTTTCTGGCACTGTACTCCCAAGTTAATCAGACCTGAGGTTTAAAAATTATTTTGTATTAATCTATTAATTTAATTTACCACCCCACCCCATGAGCAAAGCTCCTAAGCTGCCTCAGTTTGAGTTCCATCACAGTTCTTCGAGAATGTAAAAAGGAGAATGAATCCATTTGCTTTGTATTTCCAGTATAGGTGAGGATCTTATGCTGCTCTGGTTTCCTTGCAACATGAACGCACTACTGTGTCTTAAGCAATTAATCACTAAAAAGGATTTAAGAGGATAGTAATCTGGGATTTGAATTATCCTAGTATTAAAAATATATGGTGACTAAAGGAGTTGAGGCTTAACTTTGCACCACAGTGTTTGATGAGAGAATCATTGCTATAGGCATGGTGCAGAAATTTTGGTTTGATTCCTTTGGAATCACTAGACAAGAAAAAAAGTGCCTTTGCAGAACAATAGCTAGGGCTAACTTATGGTTTTCCAGAGCATCCTAACAGACTCCTTCTCTCATTCTCTGACCTCGGCTTCTGTAAGATCAACTGGGTGGGGTGATGCCTCCCTGGGCAGCTCCTGTTTGGGAGAGGCTATGGCCATTGCATAGATTTATTCTCTGAAAGTGTACATGAAACAAAATCTTTCTGCCCTCTCCCTCTCTGGGAGCAAAACTGAAGCAGAGGAATGTGAATTCTCGCAGCTTCTTCCCTGTAACTGGTTGAAAGATCGTTCTTTATATCATAAAGATGCTTTCCATTTCAGGGTGAATTTCTGGATTATATGGTGACTGCAGGGATAACACAGCACACCGGAGGTAGATGTTTGTTAGTCACATCAGTCCAGGAATAGACAAAGGGAGCACTAAAAGTCTGACGTAAATTTTCCAGTCCCAGACACTTCCTCTGCTTTTAATTTGCTTCGGAGAGTAAATTTCCTCTCCCATACACTACAGTGGGGAATATGCAGGGCAAGGATACCCCACTGCTTGTTTTGTATTCTCCTCTCCTTCAAGTAGCAGTAAACAGCTCTGCTGTCTGGAGTTAAGTTTTCAAGTTGGAAAAGGCCAAAGATAAGCAGCATGCAAGTGGGCTGATCTGAAATCAGTCTTTACATTTTAAGATAAGCCTCACAGACACATCAGATGGGTAGTGAATTTCCACCACTGCCTGGTTAGGTTCTACCAAGAGGGCCCTGAACCCTCTTGCTTTACGGAATAAGGTGACTTACAGCAAGAATAAGGTTACTTATACTCAAGGTACCTCACTTGAGTTTCATCAGGTAGGAAACGAGCTCTTTAGATGTCCCTGATGTGGCCAGGCCAAAGTAACATCAGAGGTGTGGAAAATGACAGCTGTAATCAAGGCATCAAAGGAGCTTTGGAATCAAAATTTGAGGAACATAATTTGGTGGCTCTTTGCTGGCTGACCCAGCTGCTTCTTTCCAGCAGCTCCCAGGCAACTGCATGGATGGCTGGATCAACAGAGTTTTGCTGTCTGCCACTCTGATATGAAAGGAGATGCTGTTGCCATCGATGCAGAACAATCTACATGACAGCCCCTTAAACTGGCAGCAAGTAAATGCAGTGGGCAGTGCTCCTACTAAAGAAAGAAAGGGAATGCTGAGCAGTGGCTATAAAGGTATTTGCTTTAGTAGGACAGAGATTTGACCTGTCAAGCATGGATGTGTTGGAGAAGGAAAAGTGCTGTAGCCTTACAAGCAACAATCAGTGTCCTGTGTCCTGAAAAGCTTATGCAGCAATGTAAGGATGGTGTTCTCTGCCCCTAGGGATGTGTAAAGGGTTGCCTTTTTGATGGTACATGTGAGTGAACAGGACTGAGATGTCATGACAGTCAGGAGCTTGGGACACAGGACGTGTCAGGCAATTATGGTTTTATTGGCAAACATTCACAACTCCTAGAGGTGCAAACAGCATGAGATTTTTTTTTTCCCCCCAAAACTCTTGTCGGGAGGTTGTTGCAGAACCATTCAGTGGTGGCGACTTACACTTGCTAAGGCTTTCCAGATAAGTATGTGCTAATCGGGTGGGCAAAGTTGTGATCATGGCTACACAAGACAAGCATGTGTTAAAATTCATGCCCCTGATTGGAAGAGTTGGTAATTTTATCAAGGTGAATGTCAAAGCATGTAAATATACAGAATAGAGTCTCACGCTTGCACATGTGCACACTGTTGTAGAGAGGAGCTCCTCCTGGTTATACATAAACAGGTAACCAGCACCGACTGCCTTCCTGCAAGTGTTACAGCACCCACAGAGGGATGAGAGGACCTCACTGGCAGAGCAGAGATGGGGGACATCTGGGAAGGGACAAAGCTTTGTGTGGGAGAGCATAATATCTGACAAAGCTGTGTTACAACCAGGAGAGCGAGTAACAGAATTCAAAGGGTAGAGGCATGGACTGTAAGCAGCCCCAACTACTGTGCCAAAAAATAAGATGGGAGAACTGGGTACACAGGACAAAGACAAGGAGAAACAGATAGTGCTATCCAGCCTATGAGCCTCAGGGCAGTGGCGTGTCAAGAATTTTGGAAAGTGGGGAAAATGGAGTGGATTTTGAAGTAAAGATCACGACATTAGCTATTGCATATGCATAGTAACAAATGAGCTCTGGAATGTCAAGCTATGACAGCTAAAGATCATTGCTCCCAGCTGTCACTTTTGCCATAGGTTATCAGAGAGAAAATATGACTGTACCTAATTCACTTCCATGAACTGTCTTAGTACTGTTTCTAGGAGTGTCCTACAGTCTGAGACTGATTTTGCTGCTCCAGCCCATTGGAGATCCATCCATGGACCTTTAATGGATGCCATTTGCAGCTGCCTAGGCAAGTGTGTAAGAACGCTACTATGACCTACCAGCCTCACACAAGCAAGTCTACCTTCAGCAATTCCAGCAAAGCTTTCAGAAACTGCACTGACTCTACAGTCTTCGTGAAAGGGAACAGAATAGCAACACTCCATGCCACCACAAGAAGATTTACCTGCATTCATCCATCAATGTCCTAAGCTTACTGTTTCCCATTCAAGATGCAGTTCAGAACTGAACAAAAGAGACAGATTCCTGAGCAGCCATTAGTAACAACTTTCTAGTTAATGACAGTTAATACAGACTCTTTTTCAAAGCATTTTAACCCTCTGTATTAGTCACTGGTATGGTCATCTGAGTAAGCTGAAACCAGAATTAATGAACAGTTGTCCTCCTTCTGTATCAGTTTCTCACCCATGAAGTGAGAGAAGAAAGAAGAAAATAAATAGCCAGTATTTTGTCTCAAAAGTTTATTATGCATTTTCTCCCTTTCTTCATTTTGTTCCCTCAATTTCACAGTCCTTTGTATGTTGTTTTCTGTGAGATGGCACAATGCCAAGAACAAACTGGCAACATTTAGACCTCCCCTTTTATTTATTCTGTTTATTTTTACTGTTCTTTTTCTCACAGCAACACCTTTATCATCCTAAAACCCTAATGTGAGAACTTCTGATGATTCTCCCTTCTGGAGCATCAGTTGCAACGCTAGAAGACACTGATGAGGAACTTGGGATGTGCTGCTGAACTAATAGGCAGTTCTAGGAGAAAGGCTGGAGAAAGAGGTTTGGAGTTGGGTTAGAAATTTCTGGGCCTAGGCCCAAGAAGAGAAGGATGTTCCACCTGCTGAATCATGCAGAGGTGGCCCAGCTCTCAGAAAAGGTGGTAACCACGGAGCTCATGAGTGTATTTAGCAATAGACTGGGACCTAGGTTTGATTTTAACACTAGGTTTTATTGAACCAGCTGAAACATCTTCAGCACAGCACTGATGAAAACCTGTGGAGGTCTAAGATGCTGTGACTCTGCATAACTTTTGCTGGAGGAAACTCTAGGACAGCATTTCAGAAGATGGAGTAAAGCTGGAAGGACGTGCTACTACAGAACTCTGAGAAAACAGCAGTGTTCTCAAGGTGGAGAACAGCAAGTACTCTTAGGTAAACAAATTAACCACTGCTCTTTTCTTGGAGAAGCTTTCTGATTTTTTATATTTCCTGCTTCATCTCCCAGAGTAAACTGTAGCTAGACTTTGAGGGATCTCAGCTTAGCAAGACTGCAGCTCCTCTGGACAGTCTGGTCAGGGGATCTATACCTTCTCAGTACTCTGTTTCAGGAAAATGGGGACAAGGTCAGCTGGGACAAGCTTCTCCTCATGCAAAGGGAATTAAACGTGGTAGAAGTGGCTGCAAAAAAAACAAACCAATCCACAAAGCCTCAAGTTTTGAAAAGGCTTAGGATGAATAGTTACACATACAGAGGAAAACAGATCTACCTCAGTAAGAGAGATGCTGTCAGACATATATCACTTAAACCAAGTTTGGTGGCAGCTTGGTATCCTTTCTTTTCCTCCCTCCCACTCCCCTGGCATCTGGATGTATTTCCATCCCGTCCTTTCACTGCACAAGAAACTCCCTGAACAGGGAGAATTTTGCTATCCTAAATACAAGGGAAAAGGTAAATACTGAGTATTTATAAAGAGTAATTAATGACAACGGCTTGAAATCCCACACTTTTCTTAAATACATGTCAGAGTTTGGGCCTGTCACTAAAAAACGACACACAGTGATCTGTGTTTAATTCTCTGCTGCAGTTGCACCTACCTGGAGCAATAATTGCATCAGTCCTGTAAAACAAGATGTTTCCATGCATTCTGGGCTGGGCAGATATATCTAAACCAAGAGTGTCAGGAAACGCCCCCACACTAATCAGTGAAAATGCAGACCACACCCGGCTGCTCTGTTTGCTGCTGTCCCTCTTTCCCACTGCATGGCATCCTTACAGAGGGTGTTTGTTGTTGATGCAGCACATTAAAAAAAAAAATCACATCAAGCAACAATCCAAGACTGCTTTAACACCCACAGCACCATGTGTCCTGGTAGAGTCTGTACTTGCTAACGGCTATATGCTGGAATGGGCTTTTAGCAGAGACTCCTTGTGACGTGTCCTAGTGGGTGGTCAGTGGAAAGTTTTACCAGTTTTTCTCATGTTTAGTTACATTTTTACTTGGATTAAGTATTATAAGTATTTTTACTTGAATTTCTCAGTTGAATCACTCACCAAAGTCCATGCAACTGGTGACAACTGGAAGTAGTACCTACACCCCAGGTCGAGGGCGCTTGAAGGTTCCTATGCTGATAGAAGTGCCATGTTTTGTGTGACTGTCACTATGACCTTTGCATAGTCATATGACTGGTACCAGTGCATGTTTCTGCCAGTGTAGGAAGCCAAACCTCATTATCAAGGGTGAGGTGTATCTTGGAGGGCTACATTTTCAATACTCTGCAGGTATGTGTACCCTCTTGCCAAGACTCCTATAGTAAACTAAGGATACCTGAACGAGAATATAAACATGCTGCATTTGATTTACATTCACATAATTAGCAAAGCCTTACAGTACTCCCAGGAGGTCATAAATGCAGATGGATAAACTGAAGTTTAGGAAAGATTTGGTGAAGATAATACAAATGGTTAGCACAGGGGGGAAGGATTAAAAACCAGATCCCCCTACGCCACTCATCATCCCCAGATCGCTCTCTGATTCCATTTCTCCTGCCAGGATTAGCTCTAGCATTTCTGCATGCTTAGGAAAATCAACAAAGGTTTGCTTATCACACTGCAACATTCCCTCACCAGAAAAGCTTAAAACTATGCTTACCCTTAGCATTTTGCTGCTTTGGAATGACTGGGACTTGTTTCTCTCTGCAAAGCAGACACAGTCCTTTTGATCCTGTAAAATTTTAGGTAGCAATGGTGGAATAAAATAATCATTGTGTTGCATGGTTGCATTTTGTAGTTGGCAAATGATGCCCATCTGCATGCAATACATAAAGCATTTAACTTCTTCTACATCAAAGATACTGCAGGAGTAGAAAGGAGACCAAGACCTGAGGTGTATTTGGCCAGTTTGCTTTTCTGCAAGCATTCTTTGTACATTCCTCTGTTTCTTAAAAGAACATAAACCACTAATTTGAGAAAACTCAGCTGAATGCACCATCAGGATGAGATTGTGGTCCCCATTCTTTATTTTTCAACAGGGCTGAGAGAGGAAAAAAGAGGTCAAGTGACTCCCTCAAGGTCAGAGACCATCAGTGAGTCATAAAGAAAGGACTGTTTGCCTTACAAGCCTGCATTCATTCCGCAAAGCCCTGTGCTGCTGGTAGGGTTTTTCTTTGCCTACTCTAGCAATTTCTGGGAGCCTTGACCATGCTGCTGCTCTTGCCTCTGGTGACATTCATCAGAATGACTTGTGGTAAAATGAAGGGCTATTGGCAGGCCTGTGTAAGAATGCAGCAGCACTAGATTTGGCAGATGTGGAGTCCCTTTAAGGCAAAACTCTTGGAGCTTAAACTGAAGTCTAGCTAGTAGCTTAGTGAAAGAAACATGAGCAGCTCTGCCAATAGCAAGCAGTAAAAATCCTAGGCTGATTTAAAATAATAATTTTAAAAAGTCACGGGAATTTAAAACCCGGTAGATCTGGGATCCTTTGAAATGGGCTAAATAGTTTAGGCTGTGGGGGTGCCACACAACTCCACAACAGGGAACCTTAGAAAACACACCACATACTGTGGGGCTCTGATTAAATACGAGAGCTGGCCATGCCACCACACCTTACAATAGAATTGCCTTTTGAAGGTGCTCTGCAAAAGAAGCGGAGCTAAACAAGAGTCTCTGTGCACGTTTGTGCCTACATTTACCTTCTGCAGGAAATAACAGGCACTGATAACAGTTTAGTATTTGCTCACATGTTCCTACTCATGTAATCGGTCAGATTAAAAAAAAACCAAACAACTCCAGCCCTCATCCATGAGATCGCCCCAAATCCCCTCTGGGTGTATTTGTCACCTACGTGCATATTTACCGGTAGCTCGTGCTCTCCTCTTACTGTTTTGCTGCATCTAAAGAAGTAAATGTGTGTGTGTGCATCCACAGTTGTGATGCAAAGCATCTCTGACAGGTGGCTGTGTGGGGGCCACATGAAAAATGACAGTGCAAAAGCAAGGTGGACTTGTCAAATGCCAAGCCTAGAGAGTAAGCGGAGGTGCTAAAAGAACTTGGTAATAAGGACAGTGAGATGACAGCTGCTAATGCTACCGGGTATACTTCAGAGCTAAGTGAAAAACTGCCTTCTCTAGAGCTAATATGTACTGCTGTTAGGCTTTCTGCACTATACAGATTTATTTGTTTTAGAATCAGCTCTAGACACCCAGCAGTGCTCAAAAGCAAAACTCTCCGCATCTCCTCTCCTCCCCAGGTCAAGTAACACTGACTTCAACTCTAACAGTATGTGCTGGTGCCCCTGCTAGAGCCCACTGTGTAAAGAAACTGGTGCCGTCTGCTGTATCACACTTGGAAAATAAAGTCCCACTGCTGCACCTCTTGAAGTTGTTATTAGAAAGGTATACTAATTATTGTTACATTTCTGGGGAAACTTCCACTCCCCTCTTCCCTTCACCTCAGACATGAATTCACAGATCTTTCTGCTGGAATGGGAGCTCTAGAACCAGGCTAGGAATAACTGCAATTCCAGTTTAACTGCACATTGCCCTCTCCAACATGCAGGGCATTTCTTTAAAGTTGCTTGCAGACAGCCCAGCAGACCCACGTGAAGCTATGCATTTCCAAGACAAATGTTGTTCTCTGCTCTGTGCATGCCATCTACTGAAAACATGTGACAACCGTCTGTGCAAAATGACAGCTTGACCTGCTGTGAGGTTATCCCAGGAAAAGCACTGCTTGTAACTCCAGGGTTAATTATACTCATCTCCTCCTGTGTTCATACTGGTTAAATTTAGGAAAAAATCTGTTCATATCTAGGTTAAAGATGGAACACGTTTCTCTCACCAGTTGCTACTGCTGACAAGATCAAATACAACCAACGAAAACAAAAATTCCTTGCAAAAACCTGAAGTGGTAAATAAACGGGCTGGACAATGACCATTACACAGGACAACTCTGTCAGCAAGAGCTGACACGTTTCTAGCAAGTGGAACTTGTGTACTCGGCAGAAAGTGCCACAGAAGCAAATTCTATCCTTCCCTCCCGCTCCATTTACCTTCTACTTACCATGTTTCATTTGTATCTAGTAGAGATATTGCCTGTGAGCCCTTTTCAAGCCCAGGAACTCACCAAGCTATATTGTTCAAAGCGTTATAGGTTCTTTGTATAACCCTGCCAATCTAAATCATCCTTGCCAAATACAATGGATTTTAATAAAGCTGTGAACAGAAATTCGTAGAGAGACAAAATTACAGCTGTGTAATTACGATATCGCTCTGAAATCTCACTTGCCTCTCCCTCTATGCGATTTCAATAGGCTTTTGAAGGAAGAGTATTTGGAAATATGATGAAAGGGAGCTAAATTGTGCTCTCCATTACATCCCAAAAGGCATGTGGAATATAAGAGACTGGCATGCATTAAGACAAGAGAGAATGCTGGCTTGGTGTTTCAAACTGTTCGCTTCGTTCTGCATCTTTTTAGCACTAGAGACCAGGAAACAAAGCTAATCAACTCTGTCTAGGAACCCAAAAGCTGATGTCCTGATTTTTTCCATTTTTTAGCCCCAAGGATATAAAGGGTAATGAGCAACTCTTCATCTTTCTGGAAAACAGCAGAGCTTTATTAATGTTGTTATTTTGTGCACCTTGTCCAGACTATGAATGCTCTTTTCCCTGTGCATACCTAGGCACAAGTTTTTGTTTCAGAGATGCTTTCAGGTTTGGAAAGAAAAAAAACATATGGTGCTGCAGACCAAAAATAACCTGATCCTGCAGGTCTTGTTTGAAATCAACAGGCGTTCTGTTTTTGTAAGGACTTCAGAATCAGACTACAAAGTGGTTAAACCCCTCATCCGTCCCCTCCATCTTCTGCAGCACTTCTAAACAGATGGCAGGAAGCAAAGGGAGGGATGATCAAACGTCTACTGACCACAGTGGTGACTGGCATCTAGCGAAAAGCCAGGGCTGTATTTGCTTTCACCTTTAAGTGCTAAGAGGCCAAAAAATTCTTTTTATATCTAGTAGAACTATTTGGAGCTACTGCAGTAGCGCCCAAACCCTTCCCTTTCCTTACATCAAATGTGGTAGAAGGAGTCTGTCTCTCTATAATACCGTTAATTACAGGCACCAGAACGGAGCTGTGGTTGAAGGGACTGAAGGACATCTCGGGCTGAGGGCACACAGCAGCATGCAATCCTGACCACTTCACGAGCCGCGATTTCTGTCAGCCGGAGCGCCCCACGCACGCACCGCCGCCTTGCCACCTGTCTCCCGGGGGAGGAAGGCAAGGGATTCATCGCTGGCGGATGGAGCCGCCCGGGGGAAGAGCTGGGGGCCGCGAGCGAGCCCGAAGAGCAGGAGCGGCGCGGCCGTGCGCCCCTTCCCCAGCGCTGCCCGAGGCTCCCGGCCGTGCGCCGACAGCACCGCTGTGCCCGGCGTGAGCGCGAACGCGAAAATGGAAGCCAGCGGGAGGGAAGGAGATGCAGCGAGCGGAGCAGCGCAGTAGCGCTGCTTTGCGGAGGGGAAGGGAGGTGTGCGCGGCGCAGGTGGGGACCCCCCGCCCGCGGCCCCGCTGACCTGCCAGGCTGTTGTAGCAGTCGACCTCGATGGCCTCCACCGCCTGCCGCTGCTCCTCGCTCAGCCCCGCCGCGGCGGCGGCGGCGGGAGGGCGCTGCCCGGCCGGCTCCTGGCTCAGCAGCAGCAGCAGCGCCTTCAGCTCCAGCAGGGCGCGGTGGTACTTGCCGATGGCCTCCCGGAATTTCTTGTCCTTGTAGCACTGCGCCCCTTCGGTCTTGAAATCCAGCGCCCGCCCGATGAGCTCGCCCGGCTCCGCGCTGCCCGCCGCCGCCGCCGCCCGCGGCTGGGCACCCCCGGCGGAGCCGTGCCCATCGCCCGCCCCGCGGCCGCCGGCGTTCAGCTTCCCCGCCGCCGGGCTCGCCCTCTCCATGGCCGCGGCGCCGTCCGGCTCCCGCGCCGCCCTACGCGGGCGATGCCGCGGCGCCCGCCGCCGCGCTCCCGGCCTTACCCCCGCGCCGCTCCCCGGCTCCGCCACTCGCTCCCATCCTCCGGCGGCCGCCGCTCCTCCTCCCTCGCCCCGCCGCCCGCGGGGCGCCCGCCTCCGCCCGCCCCCGCCACCAGCCGCCCGCCGCGGGCACCGTCGCCCCCCGCACCGCTGCGACCCCCGCCCGTCGCAGCGCGGGGCGGGGGGGAGAGCCCGGGGCGTGAGGATGCGGCGGTCCCGCTCCCCGCTCTCCACGCTGGCCCGGCAAGGGGCGTACGGCCCGGCCCCGCAGCTCCCCGAACTGGCCGACTCCACAGACCCCCCGCCCAACCTTCTGCTCTCCCTGAGACTTGGTTCCCCCCAGACCCCACAGCCGAGTCCCTTCTGCACCCTGTGCCTTGCCTGCCTGTACCTGAGGGTCTCGCCTCCCTGTCTGCGGGGTGAGATCCCACCTCTTCCTTTCTTCTCACCCCCAGTTCCCCATCTCTCTTGCCTCTCCCACATCCCATCAGTGGCCATCCACCACCGACATCTGCTCATGGTCCCTCAAGGTGTTTTGGTGTGTGTACTCCATGTCACCAGGCAAACAAGTGCCAGGCAGTGAAACCTCCTGTGTCCTCCGCATCAGTGCAGCAAAAGCCAAGTCCCAGTAACTGCCCTGGCACCAGCCACTCAGGGACTTTGATTTTCCTGAAGCGGATTTCCCCATGTGTTGTTGAAAACAGGTCAATGCTCACGGAGGCCTGAAACATCTCCTAGTTTGGGGGATACCAGTGGGGAGTGGCTCTTCTCCTGTAGACAAACAGCAGAACTGTGCTCAGCACCAGGCATTGCTTTGTTAGACCAAACACCATGTCTTTATTGAATATTAGAGCAGTTTGATGTAATTGGATGCCAATTTGTAGGTCATCTCGTGCTTAAAAATTAAAGGCTGGATGAAAACACAGTGAGATTTTTTTTTCTCAGTAATATAGGGGGAGGCACCTTTTCATTACCCATGCAACTCTTACATGGTAAAGAGCTGTGGTGCAATGTGTTCAAGCTTCTCTCTACAACTAGGATGACATTTTAAAATGGAGACTTGAGTTTCTCTTTGAATATGTCCAGCCTACTGTGATGGCACATGGTGTTGCAGTGCTGGGCAAACTGGGATAGCTGTGTAGCACAGCTCCATGTAAAGGTACTACTGCAGGTCTGGGACTGGTGCCTGGATAATTCATTTTTAGCAGGGCAGATAAATTCCTTACCAGTTATTACCTATTATTATTATTATTATTACCAATGCTTTATGCATTGGACCTTATTGAGGTTGTGGTCACAGTGTGGGACAGACATACATCTACTCACTTAAATCCAAAAATCAGAGCCTCAAGGAGAAGCAAATAGCATCATACTTAGTGTGATAGATGTACAATGTTGTAAATACTTGCGTGAGAGAAATTTGAGTTAGAATATTCAGCAATGATAACATGATTTCAAGTGTTTTCATTTCCAGGTGCCTTACTAGACATCCTCAAGAAATCTTACTTATGAAACTGGATGCTCAGTATTTTCGCATACCTCAAGCCAAGAATGAGATAAATTACTTACAAATCTTGCTCAAAGTGCATCTGATCTAAAATCAGAAAATCCTGGGGGAACGGGTATGGCGGTGGTGGATATTAGTCACAGTAGCTAGAGTATGTGGAACCTAAATATTAAGGAAGGAAAATTCCTGTTGGGACATTTTTTAGTCTGTCTGCTAGTCATATTGCACGAGGTAAGTTTAAGTAATTTCAGAGGTTTCGTTGTACCATTATTGATTGCTGCTCGGGAGAATTCACAAGGACAATGTACATCTCTTGCGCTGGAACGCTGACTTTGCCAGAGGAAAGGGGATTGCCACAGAGGATTAATTACTCAGATCTGAGCAGCTGCAGAAGCTATCGAAGAAGGGACTGTTTTCTTGGACGGCAGTGTAGCAAAGTGACATTGGGAGTTAATGTTGCTTCCCTCTTTCAGTGTTTACTTGAGCCCATAGATATACATGGTATAGGGGGCGCTGAGACATAAGTGACGTTTCCTACTCTTCCCCCTCCTCTGCTTAAGGAATTTTTGAGATGTCTTCTTCCAGTTACTTTTGTCAACAGCAGAAGTCTGAAACAAGCTGTGAAAACTGGATGTTTTCTTACACAGGAGTCTGTCGGTGGCCACTGCCAATATGGGTGTAGATGTGGTCAGAAATGGTCACAAGGTATTGACAAAACTGGGTGCTCCTCACATTATGAACTATACTGAATATACCAAACTGTGACTTAGTCCCGAATGTTGCCTAAGCACCCAAATGAGTTTTCCATCTTGTAGTTCTTCAAGAAATATCCAAGCTCTCTTCCTGATATTGCTGATGCATATGAAGAGAAATGCCACAACCATGTAAATCCAAACCAGACCATAACAGAAGTGTACGAATGATTGCTGTTTGTTGGCCAACTTGGACTTTTTGTTGATAGCAAACAGTATCCCTCACCTGAGAGCTGGATCTCTCAGCCGGAGAACTTGAAGATTCCATAAGATGTGTAGGATGACTGGTAAAGATCGGTTTAGCCCATCCGTTCCTTCCTTCAGGAGCTAAGTAGTGTGTTGGCCGCGCTAAAATATTTAGGAAACATCACACCAGTCATATAGTCACCCCATTGACTCTTCATGTAAGGGACCTTTTTTATTTGTTTCTTTTTCAAAGGGAACATAGTACTTAGGGGAAAACATGAGAAGCTATCACCTTTCTGAGTCAGACAAGATTTGTACTTGAGAGATACCTCACATTTCATTTAACATATGACATGATATTCAGGTCTAGATTTCAGCTGCCTGGGGCCCACTAGACTCACCATACAAGCTTGCCTCTGGTCAACACCTCTAGTGATATCCAGCTTGAAAACAAGACAGAAACCTGAAAGCATCAGAAAAAATAAGTTTATATATCATATCGATACACTGAACTGTGAAATAAGGCATACATACATTCAGAGAAAATTAGACCAGTTTGCAGTCATTATCTGTATGCCATGAGATGAGGTCATGGTATTAGTCCGTATTAGCTGTTGTGCCTGACTTCTGTCCAACAGTGAGGGGGGTTTGTCCATAGAAGCAGAATGTGCTTATCTGTGTCATACTGTAATAGATGGGGTGTGCCTGTCTGTCTGGATGTCCCCAGGTGCTGTGAGTGTCTAAAACTGCCTGGATGTTCCTGTCTTTCCTCCTCCACACTGAGAATT
This sequence comes from Chiroxiphia lanceolata, assembly GCF_009829145.1. NCBI lineage: Eukaryota > Metazoa > Chordata > Aves > Passeriformes > Pipridae > Chiroxiphia > Chiroxiphia lanceolata. The sequence continues at coordinate 29,516,499 of NC_045642.1, forward strand.
CCTTAGCATGTTCTGAAAGCATACACTTGCATTGCTCAATTATTATTAATAGTAGTATTATGCAGTGGTCACATGCTTCATAGGGATATTTTAGGATCTGTGACTCATTAAACCATAACTTCCTGTTCACAGGTTACCTGAAGAAAATTGTCTTTGTGGAGTCATGTTTGTGATTGGGAGATGTGCTCTTAGGTGAAATGGTAAATATTGAGAAAAACACTGGATCTTGCATAGCTGTGAGCTCTTCCAGCCTTCCTGTAGCTGCAATTGTTTCTGCCTGCCCATAGGACGATTAATTTACAGACATATGGGACAGATTCCCTGCATTTCAGGATACTGCTATAAGGACACTGGAAAGGCTTCTGAGACAGCTGAGGAGGCTGGGCACTTGGGCTCTGGTGGGGCATTGGAGGGCTGGAGAAACTGTCCTATGAAGACTGGGTGAGAGATTGGGATTGTTCAGTCTGGAGAAAAGAAGGCTCTGGAGAGACCTTATTGCAGCCTTCCAGTACCTAAAGGGGGGCTATAAGAGAGCTGGAGAGGGACTTTTTACAAGAGCATGGAGTGATATAACAAGGGGGATTGGCTTTAAACTGAAAGAGTGTAGGTTTATCGGACATAAAGAGGACATTTGTTTATGATAAGGATGGTGAGGCACTGGAACAAGTTGCCCAGAAAAGCTTCTACAGAACACATCCCTGGAAGTATTCAAGGCCAGGTTGAGCAACCTGGTCTAGTGGAAGGTGTCCCTGTGCCTGGCAAGGGGATTGGAACTGGATGATCTTTAAGGTCCCTTCGAAGCCTAACCATTCTACGATTCTTCTAGATGAATGTGAATTCACTGTAGCATTTATGCTGTGAGGTGAGCTTTTTATAAACTGGAACTTTAAGGGCCACTATGAGGATGCAAGTCTATATACATTCAAAACCAGATATCCATTTGGAAAGCAGTACAACATGTAAGGCCTCAGTCCAGTTCTTGTTCATTCATTCGTGTTGATGGGACTGTTGGCCATGTGAGAGTTGTTTCATCAAGTCGTTCATGCCAAAGCACAAGCCTCATCCATTTCTGATTGTGATGAAAATGGTGGAAAAGAGATCCCTCATTGACTCCATTCAGCTGCAGAATTCCCAAGCAGCAGCGAGCTTTCAGCATACACAGCTGCTGCTGCTACAGTCTGTCACCAGCTTAGTCAATCATCCATTATTTATTTCCAAATTGTATGTAAAGCTCTGCACCATAACCTTTCGTCCATATACAGGGAAAAGAAGAGAAAGAGCTTCTGAAAGGCCCAAGAACACAAAACTAGAGAAACCTCTGAAATCCATTGCTTAGGAGATCATCTTATGCAGTTATACCCAAGGAAGAGAGGAAAGGGAAATAAAATCACATGCAACAGAAGGTGCCACCTTGGTATAAATTCCTTTGATCTCTCCATATCACTTGTTGCAGTCAACAGTTTCTTTTTATCACACAAGATCCTTAGTTTATAAGTGTTCATCAAATGCAACAAACCACTTAAAGAGTATTGTGCCTGTGTTTTCTTCCACGCTCTGCGTTCTTTGACTGGTCAGTCGATCCTGCTGGGCTGTTTGATGCCTGCTGATTGCCTAGCTGAGAATGGTTAATTAGGACTACAATGAGTCTCCCAGGAATAGTATACAATCGAGGAAAAATGGTCAACAGAAATGTTTGCAGGCAAATGAGAGTCTCTATGACAAGCCATTCCTTGGGTGTATATATAAGCAGCACCTTTGTCACAGAAATGTTTGCTGATAATACCAAGAGGTGGATGGTTTAAGAGAGGAGCTGTTCAGAATTAAAACAACTGTTTCAAATTATGTTTTTAACATTCTGAATTCTTTATTTTTCATAAAGGCAATAACAAATTGCTAAGAGGCTTAGCCATGGACCCAGAACAAGTCAAATCAAAACCATTTAACATCACTCCTAGTGTTTCTTTTTGCACTTTAATTAAAAATGAGTACTTTGACTTACAGGACAATCACACTGGAAGGGAATGCTGCCAACAAAGTTTGAGAAACACTTTTAATCTCTTAAAATCAGTTGTTGACAGCCTATCTACAAGCTGCAGCTAGAATCTCTCAAGTGAACCCCAGTGCTCTGGGTAACTCTTGCACTTTACTCAGGCTGGACTAAAGAACAGCAAGGTTGATTCTTCTGTTGTGTGTGAAGAGAGTAGATTTGGAAGAAAACACACCCACATCTCGCTTATCCGATATTTAGAACTGCGAAGTAGGCACTCCTCTATCTTTTAGCCCTTATTTTTCCTGTATCTTACCTGCCAGAATCCAAGGCTGTCCTAATTCTGAAGACACATCTACACCAGACAAACAAGCCTGGTGTGAGGCTTTTGAGTTAGCAGTGACCTAGATCTGACTTGAAAACAATGCTTTTACTGAGACCCTAAGGAAGCAGACCCTCTCTCCACTGTCACAGTTACTACTGCCCCAGGGAGACCTGCAGAACTGCCTAATGCTATGTCACAGCAGCATGGGCTCGAGTTACTGCGCATCAGCTGTTCCACTGTGACTGGCAGGGTGCCTGTTCTGATCCTCCATGAAGGTGAAGACACTCATTCTCATAATGCTGGGAGACTGCATATTGTGCAGCATTAGTGGGGAATAAGAGGCTGCATAGAAGCACTTACTGCGGGTCTGCTTGTGCCTGGCATCTTGTTACTGTCCAAGTAAATGCCAAGTAGTTCAAGGTTAGTAAAGATCACTTAACTCCAAGAGTGACCAGGTGACACTTTGCATTCAGATCTGTACAGGAGTGTGGAGTAAGTCACTTGGGTTTGAGTCTAATGAGACAGTATGTGAGCATAACTGGAAATTGAATTACTGAACAACATAAAAAGAATCCTAAAATGCACTGACTCCCCATGAACCTTGAATTGTTGGTAGTCAGAACAGAAACGCCATCCAACGACCACCAGCAGTAAAGCCTGCTCAGTTTGTGTGTCCATGTTAGAACTGTTGCCTAGTCTTTACACCGTGCTTACACCTTCATGATCAAGCAATGATTGCAACTGCACTCCAGGATGAGTGCATATTTATCATTACTTGTCCATTACCTACATAGCTAACATCAGCGCCCTTGGATTGAACTTACACATATGGTTGTTACTCTCATTCAGCTGAATTCTTCCATGGTAACATATAGACACATCAAATATGCATCCAACTACCTCTAAACTTGAGAAAACATTTCTCTTAGTTTTGTGTCTTAGTCTCTGTTTATGAGATTAAAAATGACACATGGGAGCAAATGGGGATGCTTGTGCTTCTAATTGCTTGCTTTGTGCAACTGCCAATAGTGTGAGGCGTAGCTATTCCCAATCCCTCTTAGAGCTGAACTGCAAGAGGAAAACTGTGAGCACTCATTTTACAGAGCAAGCAGACCTGCTAGAGAAGTGGCTGCCCTTTTAATACCTGTTCTGGCAATGTGTGAAGGAGTTAAGATCTCACAACAAGCGAAGTTGTCTGGAAAGTTCCTAGTTTGGCAATGTCCTTGAAAACTGTGGCTTAAGTTGATTGTCTTACACTTCGCATCCATTTTCATTGTCTTTGCTATGCCAACTAATTTTGTCGTGCCTGAGGGGTACCAAACCCTGGCCTCTGGGAAGGGTCTTACTGTGCTAGACATACCTGACTGGGCTGATGTCAAAGGGAAAGTTTGTACCCTTTCCCTGTCTGGTCTCAAAAGCCCCTGCAAGTTGTTGATGGTGATCAGGGGAGTGGCCTCTGAGGAAAAACAGGCTATTTCAGGAAGTGTGGCTGATGAAACAGTAAATGGTACTCCCCTAAGAGAGCACTTAGCCACCGTGTCGGCAGACTGGCAGGCCCTGCAGCTCAGTTAGTTATGCTATCTTTGGAAGAGAGGTGAGCTGAAGGTGTTTTATGCTCCGGACCTTTCATACGCTTGTGCTGTTATTGAGTTTGAAGTGTAAACTGCAGGGCCTGGGTCAAATTTCAGTGTAAATGCATTTGCACTTGCTTTTCCAGTCAGATGTAGTTATTCTGCTTGCTTTTCTCTTTCCTAACACGCTGAGGGTGCTGCAGTGCACAGCTAAGCAGACGGCTCACTTCATCCTATTGATAGATCCATTTCTGAGCATGGGGATTCTTGTATATAAAGAAGTGCTCAAGTGAAACCACTTGAGTGAAAGCTACAGTGGAAAGTGGACATCTTTAAGCTCATTTATCACATGTATGGGCGATCTGCTCACAGAAAAGCAGAAAAAGGAAGAAAAGCTCTGAAAGAGGCACACTTATTGGTGCAACCTCAATATTTATCATAGTGCAACATGTGAGGTTTTCCTGAGAACATGCATTCCCAGATTTGCTACAAGGAAACTTGTGAGGTCCGGTGGGCACAAAGCCCCAGGCAGCATGGTTGCAGACTTACCAGCTGTGAGAGATCTCAGTAGCATCAGCCCTGCAGTTCACATGTAAGATTCTCAGCTTTCTTCTTTTGCTGCAAAAATGGTTCTGTTCCTCATCTGGACAGCTTTCCAGGCCAGACCTCATCTCCTAGGACACTGCAGTGGTGGAAGGTGGCCAGTATGGTGTGGTATCAGTATAACTCTATGTATTCTGGAAGCTTAAATGAACTCTAAGTGAAGAAACATCATTGCTTCATCCTGCAAAGAGCACAGACGTTCTAATGGACCTTGATCTATGAAAGCCTTTAAAGCCCATTTAGTGGGTCCATGTGATATTGTAAATGTAAGGTCCCAGTGTGGACATGTAGAGATGAGCACTATCACTATTTAATTGAAGCTCACTGTGGATTTCACTGCAGAAAATTTATTTAGTGGTTCCTGCAACACACTGTTGTTGCATTGGCACACTCTTTGCAAAAAGTGTTTCTTTCCCCATAAGCTGCCGTGCACAGCTTTTATTAACAAAATTGCCCTGAGGAGAGCCAGATGAGCAGTCCTTATGGACCTACTTGTCTGTGCACAGCTGTCACAATAATCTCTTCGCCCTGAGCACGAGTGTCCTGGCAGCTCAGGAAAGGAAGGCTTCCTGGTGTTGAAGAGACTGAACAGAAAGAAAATGGACTATTTTCCTCCAAAATTAAAATATCTGTATGAATATAGATTTATTAAATTGCTCATTGACCATGCCTCTGTTTGCTTCTCTGCTTGCATGTCCTGTCAACTACTCACTGACTTTGGTATCCAGACTTCATTTTAGCCAATTTGGTTTTCAATTAAGCACGGTTTGCTCATGAGGGTCTGCCTACATAAATCTCTCATTGGGCTGTTTCCTTCCTTCATGGAGTTGTACAATTATTTGACTGTTTTCATCACAGTGCTAGGCTTAGAAATACCAGTGCTAAAAAATGCAGAGCAGTTAGTAGAATAAGCTATGCTTGACCTTATTAGCAAGATCACTCATTCTGTACTGGGAGGCTTTGGGGATGGTGGGAATTGAGCCACTCTGCTTGGAGAAATGGGGTATGTTGCAATTGTCCTCATGTTGTTTGCTTGCTAACCCACTTAGTATTTGGTTTAGTTTATTGATTATTCTTTTTTTCATTGTCTTTAAGGGTTCTTCCTACAGAACTCATACATATATCTTATGTTAATAAATAGGAAGGGCTCCTCAAAGTCGTACGGTTTACTCAAATTACTCTCAGATAATGCCCTCTGTAGAAAGGTACCCATGAGAACAGGGGATACTGCCACAAACCCATCAGCTTAACACAAAATGGGGGAATGCATGCTCATGAGCAGCACAGGAGTCTCAAAGCTTTTGATTTTAGGGACTGACCCCTGTGGGATGCCAGGGCATTAACCTTTGGGAATGTGATCCAGGATAGGTGGTCCAACTTCTTAACAACATCTGCGATCATCTCAGCCTAATTACCTTCCCACCTCTCTCCCCTGAGTCTCTCCCACGTTTCCCAATGACCCAGCCCCCCTGCCGTGTCCTGCAGCACCTCCTGGTGGGATGAGGCTTCTCAGCTACACCTCTTCTAGGGGGTTGGTGATTAGAACCAGTATCAGTGTATTTTTCAAGCCATCTTGTAAATGTATGATGTGTTTTTAGCATTTTCCTATTGAATGAGGGAATGAAGAGAAGACAGGCATGGACACAATACGTAGAAATTGGCTTTTAATTATTTACCATGTGCCTTAAGAGTGCTTTAAAATTAATATAGATGCTGAAATGAGATATTTGAGCTGCATTAAGGAAAGTAAAAATTTATAAAATGTGTCATGTTCATGTTACAAATCAGATCATTGTATAACACCACAGTCATCTATAGATTGAAAGCAAACAGGTCACTTTTATATAATAGCAAATATTTTATATAAAGGTTTATATGTGTGGACTGGATAAGTAGGAACACCTCTGTAGTTTCATTGATAATTTTTTTTCTTCTGTTTTAGAGGTGATTTTCTGACATACACTTGCACTCATAAATCCAGTCTTTATCTGCTCAACTGACTGAGGCCTCAGGGTTACAGAAATGAGAAACAGCTTCTAAAAAGGACTGGATTCTGGAGTCATTGAAACAAGCTGTTGCATTGAAAATAGGTATGGGAGATGAATTACAGTCTGGAAAACAAATGCCATATATAGTCACTTCCACTCCATCAGCACTGAAAGGCAGTCAGGCTTTGGAAACTTGGTATTCACAAATGGGAATCTCAATGTATACTGACTTCCATTACCTGAGATTATTGTGGTGAGACTCAAGAATTTGCAACATTTAATATATTCTGTATTTTGTAAAATGTACTGATAAATTTGAATAAAAGAACTATAAAATGGATAAACATGCATTTTAACAAATGAGATTCATACAGAAAAGGAATACAGGATAAATACAGCTTTCCATGTCCACTTATGTAAATGTTCGACAGAGGAGACATTTGATCTGCCATAAAAGCAGTATAGATGAGAAAGCAGAAAACCCATGAGCATTACAAGAATTCGGGCTACTTCTTCTGTATCCTTGATACTCACCTGAGAATCAGTTTGAAGCGATCAATTATTCTGCCCAGAACAGAGTCCAAAGTTTCATCTCAAAGGCTAGTAAGTCATCAGCCACACAATGTTCCTCTCTGCTCAACCTTCCCTTTTAGGAAGGAACAACAGTGAGTTGAATAGATAGATAATATAGATGGAAAATATACTCCAGTCATCCTGGAGCTAAAGTCTGAAGGATACTGATTTTACCGCAGGCCTGATAGCGAATTTACAAAGACAAGGAAACTAATATAACCTACCCTTCCTTAAATCCAAATCTTGTTATAACTTGGAATAATAAAAAAAAAAATTAACACGATTGAGAGATTTGCTAAAGTGTCAGACACTAAACAAGGATTATTTTGGGGCTGTATGGCCATGTCAGACTGTACAGCTCAGTAAGGCTCATGATGTCCTTTTTCAGTACAGAGCCCAAGCTGATTACGTGAGGACATTTCCTGCTGGGCAGAAATACATTTTTTTACAGATGCAGTGCTCTATATGTGAATGAAACACTTTGCTGCTGATTTGTACCATACTGGGGAAGCCTGTCCTGGAGAAACAGCCCTGTTGCCCTGCCTTACCATTTTTTCCCTCAAACAACAGTCTACACTTCATGGCATGGAATCAAGCTATGAAGGTCATGTGGTGGATGCTGATGGTAAATGTCAATAATTTTTGACAGATTTGTAGCACATCTAGCTTGTCTGTATTCATCTCCTGATGCTCCTATTATCATTATTTATCACTGCATCATCATGCTTCTGACTCCCAGCGGAGCCCCACTCTGCTAAGTACTATAAAAACACATGTCTGATGTTGCTGGTTTGGCTACACTCCATCCAGTAGATCAGATATGTTCATGTATCTCCTGCCTAGCTATTCTAATTTTTTCCTGTTCAACAAAAGGGATATTTAAAACACTGGGGAGATGAGAGTGGGGGAATGATCAAATAAAATAATTTGCTTGCTAATCCGTAAGCATCCTGGCTCCACTCTTCATTGCACTGATAGAAAAACATGACTAGTTCTTTGCTGGATATGCAACTATCCCAGCATGTTCTGTAAGTTGCCACATACCTACTGACTTCAGTATGATCTGCAAAGCAGAGGGGTGCTGTGATGCTTTCCATTATACAGGTGAAGCTCTGGTATCAGTGCAGGTTCGTCATCGTTTGGAGCAGACGCTGAATCTCTGTGATGTGAGCCTAATTAATTTAACCTACTCTTTCCTGTCAAAGCCTGGTGTAAAATATTCCTAACTGGCCCACTCTTGGCTGATGTGGTTGAGAGAATATCCGCAAATGGAGGGTTCTCTCATGGACAAAAATGTCCTGGACAGTGTCCTCCTGCTGAGCTACATTGTTTCCAGCTTTGTACATTGTGAGCTCAGGGTCACAAGTACAGTCTCTGTAAGTTTCTGTGAAGTGGCACAGCAAGACTAATTTCAGTCTCTGCTGATGCAGAATGCAGGACCAATATGATGGGCTGATATTGTTCTGATACACAAGGGATCAACCTTGCTTCTTGGGGACCATACTGAAGCCAAGTATAAGATAAACTGTATTTGGGTAGGAAAACCCATAATTTTTTAATGCAACCTGTGCTAAGAATTTTCTTACTCCTGCAGGAGAAGCAATGGATACTCCTGAGAATGAGATTTCTCTATAAAGTACAGAACCCAGAGCCCATGCTGGACACTGATTCACTAGTAGATTCCTACCCCATAGAGGACCTTGCAGTTTAGAGGCTATAGAGCAAGAAGGTGAAGCCTATAATGACACTCTCTGCAGCCACTTCTGAATGGAAAGGAAGAGGAACCCACACCTTCTCAGCCACATTTGCAGTGACTGAGGAAATTCCCCCTCTGAAAATACCTTGTTCAGACTAAGCAGTCAAAAGCTGTTGAGATGAAAGGCTCCCATAAACTTATGTCACCTCTACCAAACTTGACCTTTCCTCTGTCCAAAACAGTGTCCAATTACCTTGCAAATAACGTTTGACAATGCAGTATTACCCAGCACAGAAGGAACACTTTGAAGAGATCATTTTTCACAGGCCCAGCAAATAGGCCAGGTTCCCCACCTTAGCTTAGCTCAGATGTTAGCACTAATTCCCGCTTGCTCTGGTCCCAGGGATGAGCAGCCCTGGCTATGCGGTTATTTCCTGGGGTCAACGCTTGGGCAACTTGTCTGACTTCAACTTTGTGATGTGTGGAGGCACAGATGAAAAAGGAAATAGCAGGCAGGATGGAAATAATGTGTTTTTTTCAGTACCTGTTGGGGCAGGGGCATGTAAAATTCCTCTGAAGGAGGCAAAGGTGTTAGAGTTACCAGGCAACCAACACCAGTAAAAAATAATGTAAAAGGAAAGCAGGGAAGAAGGGCTCCAATCAAGGACCTGACTGGCCCATTAGGTACCTGAGACAGTGATGAGTGTACACTAAGATCTCATAGTAGGTGAGGATATCTATTTTAGGTAGACAGAAGGTGCAGGGGAAAAACATATGTGACTAAATGGATGGAGCAGACATGAAAATTCTTCCCTGAAGAGAAATAGAACCCTTTTAACAGTATGAGGCCTGAGGCTGCTGAAGCAGAGAAAATGCTGAGGGGGTTTCATGAATGTTCTGCCACCAGTGCTGCTTGCAGGATTTTGTAGCTCTCTGCAATCCTGAAGCATTGAAATTGTTTCTTTCAGCTTCCTGATCTGGTCACCCTGCCCATGTTTTGCATCCTCCCATTGGGAGGGATCAAAGCTTACTGAGAGATGTCCTTCAAATGCTGTCTGTAGTGTAGTTCAGAGATTGGGAATATTAGATTATTAGGCTTGTGCAATAAAGAGGGTGCGTGGTGAGAAGATTGATTTGCACTTCTCCCCCTCTCTGTCCTGGGCAAGCCTGGGCTGTCAGCAGACACTGTTTGCTCATTGGCAGTGAGTGGGGCCAGGGCTCTGCTCCAGGGTTCTGATCTGCCCTTCGGAAACTGGGAGGAAATAAAACATTGGTTGACTCCCAATCCAACAAACAAATATAGACAAGTAGAGCTGTATCGGATGGAGGCCATACTCCAAGGTTGTCTGACAGCTCAATTTGCCTCTTGCTGGACCTTGGCCTGTGTCTGACCTGTGCAGCTCTTGGGACATGGGGCAGCTTCTGTTTCTCCTACCAGTCCCCTCTGGATTATCCAACACCTGCAGATTGTACTTCCTGCATCCTTCTTTGTCATGGGCTTTTGTGCTGTTAATGCCAATGCAGCAGCAGAGTTGCTAAGGTCAGAGATGTCTGCAGAGACACAAAAGTCAGCATCTGGAGTTTCAGTGTGGTTTTAATATGTGATCATATGCAGGATGACATAGCTGGTGCTTCTTTGCTTGGAAGCTCATTTCCCCTCCTGCCTGCAGTTGTTAGCAGCCATGTGGCATCCTGACATTTCATCTTTATTAACTTCTTGACAGATAGCCTTTAGGGGTTTATTGGGAGATTAATTGTTTTCAGGAAGCTTTTAGACTGTTAGCAGGGTTTCATCTTTTCTTTCTCCATCCCTTCAAACAGGAGACTGTAATAAAGCAATAATATAGTAATTATAAATATACATAATATATTATATATTATATATTATATATATAAAAATTATATATATTATTTATTATATAAATAATATATAATAAAGCAAAATAAAGTAATAAAAAACAATGAGATGTTTTAAAATGATCTGAGGATGCCAGGAGCATCACTCTTTTCAGTGTCTCCCAGCTTTTCTACTCTTTGCAGCCCAGAGCCAAGAGCAATGAGGGGGGATCCAGTTTTGAGAAGAGCACCAGCTGCGGCCATCATTGCAGCCACTTTAGTTAGATCTTCCCAGTGGCATTTTTCTAGGAGAAAAAAAGAACTTACAAGCCTGGCTATTTTTTTTTAGTCAATGCATGTGATTAGCAGTATTTATAAAAAATGTGCAGAAAACAGCATCTCAGGAAAAGGAAAAGTACACGCAGATGCACTGAGCGAAAGGAGAAATTAACAGACTTTGAAGTCAGCAAAAGCGGCTGATTAAGGATTTAAAAACCAGAATTTTGCAATTTGGCTGTGCTATGGGTTTCTAAAGCACAATTCAATGATGGCTTTTGAGGCCTACTGGAAGCTATTCTGTAAATGACTGCATGTGTAATGCCATCTGAAGACACTGGCCACGTGATTGTTTTCTGGGTGGAAAGAAAGAAACTTCACCAGCAAAAATGTTAAAACAAAATGCGGGGGATGAACTCATGGTAGCCCACTCAAACATTCCCTTTCCCTCCCTTCCAATTTTGTGATTTCAGCATTTGCCCATAAGCTTCTGTCACTGGTTTGTTTATTTTTTGATGTCTTTCCTTACAGGATAAGGATTTAAAAGAATATTTTGCCATTCCTATTTACTATAAAAAAACCAGTAGCAAATTGCTCATTTCATAACTAATTCAAGCCCAGCAATTTTTCATTAGCATAGGAATTTAAATTTCCCTTGTGCTTCACTGCAGAACTAGATTTAGTAGAACACAGAATGGGACTTGGAGCTTTGTACTACTAATCTGTGAGTTCAAATGCAGGTTGGCAGAATCCAAAGTGCTGTGATGATCTTCTTCAGCAGCCTCTAATATGTTTTGGAAACTGCCCAGAGTATAATGATAAGGATACATACACAATACTTTTCACTTGATGGCATATAGCTAGATTATTGTTCAGTCCCTGCAGACTGCTAGAGATGTGCACAGAGATGGTTTTCCGTCCCTTTTTAGATGTAGCCTTCTCAATTTAGCTGTGTTTATTTGAGACTATAAAGGGACTCCTTGGTAGTCTTCCTGCTATGCCCATAATGTGGTTTGGAGCACATAGGATTACCAATCCTGCATCCACTGGAGATAACGAACATTGTAAATTACGGACAGTCTCTTCTGTTATATATATATATATATATATGTGTAGAGGGGGGCACAGTAGAATGAGATTCCTCATTAACTCTGACCAGAGAAATACACAGAATAATTCCACTGGGGGAGGGTGATGCTAAATGAGATCCAAATACTGAGCCATGAAAAGGTGTCAGTTTTTATCCAAGTATTTTATGAATTCTTAAGTACACAAATGGAATGAATATGTCTAAGTATTCATTGCTTAAGGTGCCTTTCTTTGACTTCAAAAGCAGAGTGCATAAATTCCTCATTTTATCTGATAGCTTTCATTAGCTCTCCACCTGTAATCCACACCTCCTGCTGAGAAGGACAGAACCGAAATGCTCATTAGGACTCTCCCTTTAGAGGAAGTCGAGTGAAAAAGCCCTAGCCTTTCATGCTATAGCAGAAGGTGAAAATGTTACCAGATGAACAGTTCTTTCCAGCAGTGCTTTGGCTAGTCTCACCATGTAATTGAAAATTTATTGTAAGCCATCAAACCCCATTATTTCCCATCCAGGAATCTTTACTTTTCATCCTCTCACTCATCCAAAGACATACTTGCTCTGGAGAGGTGCAGAGTCAGCAGGAAAGATGGACAATATGAATAATTAAAATAGAGTTTGAGTTCCTATTTGCTACTGAAGAGAAATGGTTTGCACAAAAATAGAATGAGACAGGGCGTCAGAGATTCTCCAGAAAGGTGGCTGTTATGTCGGTTGGCATTTTTGCCCTTCAGGAGGATTGTTCATGACAGGGATATTAAAGTATTTGGTTTAGAATGGCAACCTATCATAGTATTATTTGGAAACGCTCTGGTGAGGATAACACCAGAGAGATGTGTTTGGCAAAGGTTCAGACTGCTGACAAGTAGCAGCTACCTAGTGCATGGGGATATGCAGTGTACATGCATGTGAATTACCCCATGGAAAAGTATATTTCACAGAATATTATCTCGGTAACGAAAATGAGCACTCAGGAATCACAAAATTGAAAAATTAAGGTTACATTCAATTTTTACTGTATTTGTGCCTTTAAAGACTACCAAGTGCTGTGTTTTCATAGCTTTGTTCTGAATTCAGTGCTACAATTGAAAAGTGCTCATTAGTTTTTTTCCACTGTTCAATCTTTTTTACTTATTTTTTGCACAATAAGCAAATAGTTTTTGAAGAGAAGATCATTTTTCTCAGGATACTTACCACCCCAGCCTCATATTTTTGCAGATATTATTAAATTTATTTTCATAAACCACTCAGAGCTAAGGAGCATGTCATCACCTCCCTTTTAGAGATACAGCCTTGAGGTACTGAGATTACAAAAATCTTAATTTGGGTGATTAAAGTGTGAGAGATTTCAGAGAACTTAACTTCTCAGTGTGCAGAGACTTACAGAACAGACAAAGCATGACTATTACTGTATTTGCAACAAAGGCTTAGCACATCTATACACCACGTTATGTTGAAAAAAACTTCATTAATGTAATGTAATGACTATATCACTGGCATGACTAAAGTCCAGTTTTCCAAAGCAGCATTATTCTGCCTGATCTTGTCACTTTCTGTAACCTTCACTTGGTACCTTCACATCTTTCATCACCTGAAACACATAAAGCAAGTGTTCTTCAGGCAGCTCTCCTTCACAGAAAATAAGCCCAGAATATTCGCAAGTCAGATAGTGACTCTAACATATTGAATGAGACAGGAAACCTTGGGGATGGAGAGCCGGGGGGAAGAATATGTGGGTTTGCAAAATAACGTTCGTCTCCTAATGCATTGGTATGAAAGGACTGAATAAAGAGCAAATAAGCAGCATCAGCTCTGGGTTGGTCTCACTTTTTGATCGCTCTCATACAATAATAATATCCCTTTCCTATACTTTATACACACTAAAGTACTTGTGTACTTTATTCACGCAGATCTCTAACAGAAGGGGAAGAAATTCCATCACTAATTACCATTATGTGCCATTAGTGAGCTGATAACCTCCAGACTCAGACCCTGCTGCTGCCAGCAAAGGAAGGGCTGATCTCGGCAGCCTCTGCAAAGGCTCGGGCAAGATGAGTGCCTGGAGCTACGCTAGCATGACACAAGGGTATTGGACGCTGTGTACAGCAGACTGGTAGATTGTAGTTGTCAATCTAAATAAAAAGCTCGTTAATCTTTAGTGCATGTATATTCTTCCACCCACTGAATGTTGTTCTTCACCCTGTAAATGACCAAAGAGCCAAAATGCCAAGGACCAAACCTCAGGGCAGGAACCATGCAGTATTCTGATAGTGTGATCTCAAACATCCCACATGATTCCCACATGGCAAACTAAATCAGAGATACCCCAGCCAGCTCAACCAGGATGACTGTGATGCCGAGCAGCAAACCTGCAGCCCGCATCTCTTTTACTTTGAAAGTGACCGGCAACTACCAGAGAGTCAAGATCAGGTGAAAGCGACTGCTCTTCGAGCCGGTGCTTCCCTGTCCAGCAACGCGGCCTCGGGATCAGGAACCTTCTCCCACCACACCCACTGTCCCGCTGGCGCCGCCTCCCCGCTTCAAAGCCGCTTCCTGCGCGTCGCCCCGCCCCGGTCAGGAAGTGCGCGGCGCGGCCATGGCGGCCGTGGACATCCGAGGTAGGCCCGGGCCGGGGGCGGGCGCTCGGGGCTCGCTCCCCGCGGCTCCGGGGGGCCCTGCCCGCCGCCCTGCACCGAGCTCCGCCCGCGGGCGGGGAGCGCCCTCCGCGGGGCACAGCGGGGCCCCTCCGCGGGGCAGAGCGCGGCGGGGAGACTTGAGGAAGGGGTCGGCGTGATGGTGTGACGGTCCTTGGAAACTGTGCACAAGTAGCGTTGCTAATGCATCCGTGCGATGAGATGAAAAGCTGCCCAAAAAAACAGTTTTCTGGGATGTGCAGCGGGCTAGGAGGGTGTGCTGAGGGTCACCTGGGCAAAGCAAGCCTCCTTCTGGTAGGCTCTGCCTTTACAGGTGGGATAAGAAGGTCCTGGGGTGAGATGGTGACATAAGGGAATAGCTAAAAAAAGAGAGTTTCAGCTCTGAAGTGTGGAGGAAAGTAGGAAACGCGGGCATGTGTGTGGGACTTGCATGAGACCAGAAGAGGGAGTGAGGCTGGTAATCTTAAAAGCATTTCAGGTGGATGTTATGAGGGAGACCAGATGTTACGAAGACCAGAAAGCAAGCTGAAGTAACTGAGAACAAGAAACATTTGTGTGAGAATTCAGGGTTATGAGGAAAAAGAGATAATGTTTTGAAGAAGGGGTGATATTTGAATAAAGTATTAAAGAAGGTTTATGTTGTAATCAAAATATAAGTTACATTACTGTGAAGAATTTGAACTTTGAGAGAGGAATTGGGGGTTGAGAAGGCAAGGGAAAGGAAATTATTTTTCTTCATAAGGGTGCCAATGGATTCACATCAGAAGCCTTTGTGGTGGAGTCTCAGTGATCAAGAGCAGATATTTAGGGAAAGCTTGTTAAGAGTCAATTTTGATAATGCCACAGAGGTTTTCTCATTTTTTCTTTAAATTCTTAATGATACGTGTAGTCTTGTGTGTTTTTCTGACTGCCTTATTTGAGATTACAGGAAGGAATTATTTGGACATTTAATGGAGGAGCACTGTGTTAAGTTATTAGCTGGTGCCAGGACCTTCTGTCTTAATCCAGATCATTTAAGCTCCCTCAGAGTCTTTTATCTGACATGATTTAATATATTAAGTAGATTTTGAGGCATACTTCTGTTTTTAAGCTGTCTGCTGTGGTTAACCCTCGCTGGATGGCAGGTGCCCACCAAAGCCACTCTATCACTCTTGTCCTCAACAGGACAGGGGAGAGAAAATAAAATGAAAGGCTTGTGGGTCAAGAGCAGGGCAGGGAGAGATCACTCACCTGTCATGAGTTACTGTCATGGGCATACCTGACTCAATGTGGGAAAATTAATTGAATCAGAGTAATTAAATCAAATCAGAGAAGGATAACGAGAAACAAAACAAAATCTCCCCTCTACCCTCCTTTCTTCCTGGGTTTAACTTTACTCTCAAATTCTCTACCTCCTCTCCCCTGAGCAGCAAAGAGGGACAGGGTTGTGATCAGTTCAGACATGCTGTCACTGCTGCTCCATCCTCCTCAGTGGGAGGACTCCTCACACTCTTGCCCTGCTCCCTTGTGGCATCCCTCCCATGGAGGACTGTCCTCCATGAACTTCTCCACTGTTTTTGTCATGAAACGGGTTCTTTCACCCATTGCGCAAGAAGCCCATCCACACACAGAGTTGAGGTATTTGTTTATTGCTCTTAAACCCTGTACCAGCCTATACTCCTTAGAACAAGGCTTCTTTATTGGTGTTAAATTCAGATTGGCAGTCTCTAAGCAGCCTTCAATACTGCATCCAGGGTGACGCTTTCGGGTTCCTCTCAAGTCTGGTTCATGGTAAACAGATTTGAGCTTTCTATGCCTTTTCCTGTGAGATGTATAGCTGTACAGAGTTCTCCAAAAAAGTTATTTGTCCATTTAGCTCAACAGTGGAAGAGGACATTCTGGATATAGAAACTTGTGAGTCAGTTTAGTCCAACTGGACACTCCATGAGTGTCAAGAATGGCAGTAAAGCTCCTTTTCCCATTGCTCCAGTAATCGGTATCGTAACTTTACTTAGCAGGCCCTTGCAGCTAGTTATTACTGGTTGTGTGGCTCTGCTGTCGATCAGAAATCTATTGTTTCATTCCCTGCTTGTACTGGAACTAGGAGACCTGCTGGGGATGCCCTGGTATTTTCCCCTGTCCCCTTCCCTCATTGTCAGAAATTCTCTGGCGTCATAACATTTGCATCCTCTAGTTGACCCTTCCTGCCTACAAAGAGCACATTGGTTCAGGCCAAAGGTGGGAGCCCTTTCAGAGCCCAGCCCCCCTGCCTGTTGCTCTCCTTTCACCATCTTTAATACAGTTCTTTTTTCTGTCACAGTTAAAAGATATTCCATATAGCCTTCATAACTCCCCAGTTAGGATTATCAGTCAGTGAAACAGTTTACAAAAGGTGGTACATTCCAGTAAAACAGATTTAAACCTAGCCACTTTGGTTATATATTTGAAAAATGAATGGAGTCAGATAAGGCTGAAGCTGATAATAATATTCCCTGAATTCAAGAAGAAGGGTTAGGAATTAAAGTAGAATGCTGGATGATCAATGGATCTACCTATAAAAAGGCATCCCAGTTTTCTGTGCATCATACATCAAAACCAGCAGTGAAAAATCCAAAATTTTGCACCTCTGAAAAATGGAATTGTTGGTATAATTTTACCTTATGCTTTTGGGCCCACCATAATGTGGGAATATCATTTAAATTCAAAGTAGATATTGCTGACACTAAAACCAACGATATTTTTGGCAATGAAAGAGGCTGAGAAAATTTTATCTCCACAAATTTTTGAAATTGGATCATGTGTGATCTAAAATACAGGTCAGCAATGAATTTTGTTTAATACATCTTGGTCTCTTAAATTGGTGGAATTAATAATGCAGATTAATATTCTGCACTTAAACCAACCTGCCTGCAGTTTTTAAGTACTTCCTATGCAGGATGAGTAGCTTCGTTACACGGGTGATCCCTCACTTTTCCAGAATGACCAAGACCTTTGCAGCCCCCAGGGCTGGGTCAGGATGGACATCACCCCCCAAGAGACTGAAGCAACTGTCCATTGTCACAGAGAGCATGGCCTCTGACCTACCCTGTCCTCTGGGCCAACTTTGGGAGGTGGACAGGATCTGCCAGCTCTGCAGGGCCTGGCAACTCATGGGGCTGCTTGGCATGGCTTGTGTTACGCTTGGCATTGGGAGAAATGTGAATGAGGTGCTCCAGTGTGGGTCCTCCACAGGGTCATAAGTCCTGCCAGCAAACCTGCTCCAGTCTTGGGCTCCTCTCTCCATGGCACCACAGGTCCTGCCAGGAGCCTGCTCCAGTGATGGCTTCCCATGGGGTTGCAGCCTCTTTTGGGCATCTACCTGCTCTGGCGTGGGATCCTCTAGGGGCTCCGTGTGGATCTCTGCTCCGCTGTGGTTCTCCATGGGCTCCATGGGAACAGCCTGCTTCACCATTGTCTGCACCATGGGCTGCAGGGGAATCTCTGCTCTGGTACCTGGAGCACCTCCTGCTCCTCTTTCTTCACTGACTGCAGAGTTGTTTCTCTCTCCTTTCTCCAGCTGAAATTGCTGTTGTGCAGCTTTTTTCCCTTTTCTTAAATGTATTATTGCAGAGGTGGAACTGACATTGCTGATGGGCTTGGCCTTGACCAGTGACAGGTCTGTCTTTGAGCCAACTGGCACTGGCTCTGTGGGACATAGGAGAAGCTTCTGGCAGCTTCTCACAGAAGCCACCCCTGTAAGCAGCCCCACTACTAAAACCTGGTCATGCAAACCCAATACCCTATCAGGTTATTTTACTGTTCTCTTAGTTTGTCAAAGCCTAGCGTTGGGCTATCCAGCCATCAAGGCCAGGAACAAGCCATTGTGTGAATTACTCTTGTTTTTTGCTATGGTTTGCTGGCTTGTCTCCCAAATTGTCTTGAAATTCATGACAGATTGGCAGTATTGTCACAAGCACTTTACTTTTGCATCTGTGATGCAAATTCCACAAGAAATGCTTTGAACAAGATGTCCTATTTTTGAAATGAACAGGGAAGCAGGAACACCATCCTTTCTTTCTCATACCCAAAATAAACAGTACTCCTTTCAGTATAACAGGCATGTCAAGTTCGAGATTGGTTTTATTCTTCCTCCCTTTTTCCAACAATAGTTTAAGAGAACAATCTTTCTAGTTATAAAGGCAGTTGTAAATACTGACACTAAGCATCTATGGATAATTGAGCCTTAGAGTCCAACTCTATGTTACATTTTATGATACATTTATCAGTCTATATACAGCATTATATCTATATATATATATAGATCTAAAGCTTGCCTGACATTCCCCAGAGAAATGCAGTTATTATTAAGCATACAAAAAAGAAAAGTTTGTGTTTGAAATATAATGTGAGAATTTATTATGACAATAATGCAGACACATCGTATTTTGTGTGTTTTTTTGAAAGGAAAGCTTTTTTGGCTTTGAAAGGCATTTAGAATAATCAGCGTTACCATGACTTAAGTGCTTGATAATGGATCTTAGTGCTGTGTTACTGAGATTTCCATTTTTATAGCGAGGAGAGAGAATAGTGTGTGTGAAATAACATGAATGCCTCTAGACCTCCCACTCCCCACCCAAAAAGAGTTAGGCTGGCAATTCTGAGATTAACAAGGTTTATGTGTAGCTATTTATGCTGCATTTGTCCTAATTAGCTGAGCAGGTAGTGTTACTTAATTAACTGTTTGTCAGAGAAGCTGCTAATAGTGTATGAACTGACATTTTTGGGACTGATCCAGTCATCCTTGAGCATGCTGAGTTGTCACAGAATTGCAGAGAAGTAAAATATTCTTAGCGGAATGATAAAAGTGGGAGTTCTGGGTAAGTATATAATGTGTGAACTTTAGGGAGTGGTTCCTGTGCGGAGGGAATTTCAGTTCTTCAGTCAGTCTTCAGTGACATCTCATAGCTTACATTTTTTTTAAATCTAAACAATACATGTCTTTTCCTGCTTTCTTGTGTCTTGGAAATTCTATTTGCTGTTTCTGCAATTTAAAATGGATGAGTTTGAATGTTTTTTTTAAGGTGCCTCATGGATCTCCAATGTTAGCAGATTTGTTGACAATGAAACTGATTGTTACACTGGTTTTTTTTGGTCTGCTTGAGGAATATGGTTTTGCTGCAGTGTGATAATAAAATTCAGGGACGTTAATGCAAATTTCCCTAAATCTGTAGGAATTTAGCCGGCATGTAATGACTTGTAGGTTATTGAATATGTTTCATTTAAAAAGCTTGCTTTTTATATAATTGTTAATGTTCTGTATTTTGATTTCTGTAATACCTACTGAGTTGTGGAATAAATAATTTTCTGCAGGCAAATTGGCAGATTAATTATATAGCCAGGAATAGAATCTCTTGTTCAAGACTAGTGGGAAACATCTGCCTAAAGATAGCATCTTTGTATCTGCTGTTGTTTTTTGGGGTCATTTTTCTTTTTTTTGTATAATAACAATCTTTGAAACATCATGATGATATATATTTTAGTAACAGAACACGTGAGATGTTACTAGTAGCGCTATTTTGTTTCACTCAGTAGTTTACACGTTGGCTTTAGCAATAGAAAACTCTTGGTTTAATCTGTAGAGTTCTACCTGTTTTTCAGTATCATAGTTTACAGCTTGGAAACTGTTTTTGTAAGAAATAAACTGTTTTAAACATGATCAGGTTCATATTTAGTGTGGACTGTATCATTTCCACTCCACCCTCACCTCCATAACTGATTCTGACTTAGTTTAGTAAATTCAACTTACTTACCAGACTTAGTTTTCAAAAGGAACCATGCTTTGTATTGGGTTTCTACTCAGCTAATGCTGTGTTGGGAAAGTAAACTCGTATATAATACTGCTGAGTCGATGTAGTATGATAGTATTATATCCAGTGTCAGAGCCAATTAAGTCCCAGCTGCACAGAGCACATACATGTGCACACAGACCCTGCTCACATTCTTGAGACACAAAGGTGTCTAGTGGTCAAGGAAAGAAAAGTGCAGTCATAAAAAGAGACTATTTCTTTTGTGTGCCTCCAAGAGAACTGCAGCAGGTTAAAGGTTATCAGTTATTATTTGAACTCTGTGAAACACTTTTAATTATAACTGGTTTGTGTGAGGCTGCGTTCCATCTCCTTTCTCTGCTATAGTCATTAACTGGTGGCAATTTACTCTTGGATGGATTTGCATGTTTCTGGCTGCTTTAGTACTCAGTGTAGATTTTATCTTCCCAGACAACCTCTTAGGAATCTCCTGGGTTGACAGCTCCTGGATTCCAATATTAAACAATGGGAGTGTGTTGGACTATTTCTCAGAGAGAAGTAACCCATTCTATGACCGAACATGTAACAATGAAGTCGTCAAAATGCAGCGGATGACCTTGGACCATTTGAAGTAAGTTGTAATTTGCAACTGCTTCCTGTGCAGTGTCCCTTGTCCCTCCATCCAAAGACTTTGATGGTTGAATGGAAGGATGCTGGAAACCTCCTTCTTGTGCTTGGTTGTGGTTGCAGAGAGGCTTTTACACCAGCCATGCAGATGGTCACATCATACATGGATTCTTAGTTGCTGTGTTTAAATGAAATCTCGATGATGATAGATTGTTATCTTTCTTGCCATTTATTTGTTGCATATATGTTCCACTTAGATGTTGTGTCAGGTTGTTATAACTCCTTTTGTACATGCACCTAGGGCTTGATAGCTAACTCAGGAAATCTTATGCCCTTATTTACTGCACATTATATAGAAGAGCTTCCAAAGCATCAGAACTTCATCGGTTTACTGCTGGGCCCCTTGGTTGCTCTTCACATCCTGCAGATTTTACTTTGAGGAAGATACTTATTCTGGTTGCATCTTTTTCAGCCAGATGGTTGGAGTGGAGTACATCCTTCTCCACGCTCAAGAGCCCATTCTCTTCATTATCCGAAAGCAGCAAAGGCAATCTCCAACACAAGGTATGGTCACTCGGTTCTTCCCGCTGTTGAGAAGTCCGATCTGTTAGTCGTTTTTATCAATTCCTAATTTGCATCTAAGCACTTCTGTTTCCCCTTTTCTGTCTTTACCTTAAATCTAACTGGAAGGGTCTGAGGCTTTGTGATGGGGCGGGCGTCCTTCTGCAGCAGTGACCTGCAGAGTGCCGGCAGCAGGGACTGCCATCTTGTGGTGAAATGGGAAGAGAAAATGAGAGAGCGCTGCCCCGTGGTACATTTTGCCACGGGAGATTGGTAATAGCATTCGTTCCACGTCACATTTATCTGTTAGGCTATGATTTCTTATCGTGATGGAATCTTGTGACAACAGCACCACTCCTTACAGGGTCACTGATGACCTTTTCAAGATTTTAATCCAATACCTTAGCTTTTTTTTCCCTGTCTGCATGCAACTGGCATAATTATTCCTTTTTAACCTTGAATTTGTTTGTGTGTGTGTGTGATTAATCAGATAAGTAGTCACATTTCAGTAGTTATTGGACTATCTTCTCTGTTTACTGCATGCTTATATAAAATAATTTAGGTTATTTCAGAGTAAGCTTTATAGAAAAGAAAGGCAAAGTTAGTGCAAGTTATTTTTTAACTTCTTTTTTTAGGGATTTAAGCTCTGCATATGCATTTTGGTCTTGTGTGGGACTTCACCTTGTCTTGCAATGCTACTTATTTGCTTATATTAGGTAATGACCTCTTTATATTGCAGTTCCATATTGAAAAAGAACGTACATGATTGATTCTTTGGTAGATTTGAGTTATTTCCTTTTTAAAGGTTTTGAATCTAGCTTCCAGAAGGTGAGTATGGAAATATCATGCAGCCCTTAATTTCTGGTTTTGACACCTTTTAGATCAAGATTGGATTTCCACAATATGTGTGTTCAGACTTGTGCTGTAAGGCAAATGTATGTTTGGTGGAATTTAGCTGGGACTTGTTTGGTAACATCTTTTTCTCACTGTGACTGTACAGTTTGTGCTGGGTACCTTGATTGAGTCACACAGTTCCCTAGCTCAGATGTTACCCATGTGTTTCATTTTGTAATGGTACAAATATTAGTGTATTTGAGACATGGGAATGGGGAGGGAAAACTAAAATTTAATGAGTTCACAGCTAGTGTAGGGTACTCAAATACAACTGGTGCAGGCCTGTCTTATGATTTCTGTGTGTTTTTAAAAAACATATTTTAAATTCTTTAAGACAAGTTTTTACCTATTTGAAGTGATTTTAGAAAGATCTTTAGATCGAGTGATTAGGGAGAGTAACCTGTCTAAGAAAGTAGGCTGCTCTGGTACAGAGCTCTGAGACAGTAAAGCTGCTGTTCTGTATCTTGCTCCACTTGTAAGGAAGTGCTGAGAATCTTTTTTTCTTTTGAGGATAAGTGGGTACTGGCTGAACTATGCACCCAGCTGTCTTGGACTGTTATTTTAGGCAGGTGTCTAAGCTTCATAAAATGCAAGTACTGGATGAATTGTTAATACAGATGGAGGAACTGCAACAAAGGTGTGCACAGGTAAAGTCCTTAGGAATGCAAAGCTGATAGTATTGTGATTGTTGCTCAATTGAAGAATGTTTGGCAGATTTTTACGGAGGCAGTTGTGATGTTTCTCTGCACTGCATCTCTAATGAACAAGAATTTTGGATTGGTCAGTAGAGCTTCCAAATCTGATTTAGCAAATGCCTTTGGAAGGTAGTCTTTTTTCAGCAAAATGTTATTAATTTTGAAAGGCATGCTCTGTGTATGCTTAACACCATTTTATCTGGGAAGTCTAGCTGAGAGGATTGTATGAGTTGGAGAAAGCTGAGTCCAGAAGAATGAGATCTTACAGTGTTGTGGGTTTATGCTGGTAGCCAAGGCAAGTGGAATTACTTCCAGTGCAGTTCAGTTGACTCTACTGGTGTGGCTCTGAAAACTCCAACTCTTGTGAGGCCAGTCATTTGTTTGAAGTCTTAAAGCTTATTCTTTTCTATTTGTTAAACAGATTTTGGGTTTTTTTTTTCTTCTTATCAGTCTATGGCTAAGCTGCAAATAAAGCGCCTTGAAGGAAAAGGTTCAGAAAAGAAAATTTTGTGATAAGATAAATATTGCAATTTCTACTGTTACTACTGAAATTCAGCAATAAATACACGATCTTAAACCAGAGCTTTAAATCGATCCTGCTCTTTTTTTTTCCTCCCCACAGTTATTCCATTGGCTGACTACTATATTATTGCTGGAGTGATTTATCAAGCACCTGACTTAGGGTCTGTCATTAACTCCAGAGTTGTAAGTGTTCTGTGCATTTGATGTGTACTGGTTTGTGTTTGTTTTTACTTTTGTTTTTTCTCCAGGCTGTTTAAATCTTTCCTTCACTTTTTTGAGGAAAGATCATGTGTAGTAACAGTGCAATAACTTAAAAACAAACCTCACTGGTTAATATTGTGTGCATCCCATATGAAAATGAAAGATCCTGTGACAGTGCAGTATTGCCCAAAAAGTGAGATACATTGCTTAAGGATGAAGGATCAGAATAACTGAAGCTACACAATTGCTAAAACAGCATCAGGTTTGAATAATTAAAAGAAAAATTGCTTGACAAATACATATGAAATAGTAACTAAATACATATTCAGCGAAGCTTGCTTTGAAAAGTGAATGTTGATGTTAAGCTAATGTAATATATATTTTTAAATGAGGCTTACATTTTTAAGCTGATGTGATGGTACTTCTTTTTAAATTGCATGCTTGGGTTTGTTTTGATTCCTTCTGTCTCGTAAACTACTGCTTTTGCAAGTTTTTCTCTGCCAGTTTAGAAGAGCATTTCAGAAAATGCCTTGTGAGCACCTGTTAAATTATATTCTTGGTCCAAATCTAGATGTCCCAAGTTCCCTTCCCAGAATAAAAATGAATATAGAACACTAATTTTAAAAACTCTGCTTTCAAAAATTTATATTGTATTTTCTCCTTAAATTCTAACACTGCCATATGTTCCTGTCCTGAAAGCTCACTGCAGTGCACGGAATTCAGTCTGCTTTTGAAGAAGCTATGTCTTACTGTCGCTATCACCCATCCAAGGGCTACTGGTGGCATTTTAAAGATCAAGAAGAAAGAGGTATGATTCCTAGTTGCTCCTGCATACTTTGGAAGAGGAAAGGTAGTGTAGGGAAAAGCTTGAGGCAATGCACAGTGATGGTGTAGAGGTGAGGTGAAGTGTCTAAAGGGTTAGCGAGAGCTCCCTATGTGAGGAAACAAATCTTGTTCTGTGCTGGTGGGGATGAACATCGAGGCATAGGTGGGACATGAAAATGGTGAGCTGAGTGTCAACAAAGTGGGCGACTGTTCAACCCACTGGAGGCCAGTGTACATTTTCGTAAGTCAAACAAGTTTGTCAAGTGGTAAGGTTAGAGGAGAGTCAAATACCAACTTGTCGTACAACAAAGAGCTGCTAAAAGAATTTTTAATACCTCTTTCTCTAATGTTTCTGTGACTTGCAGAGAAAGCTAAACCAAAAGCCAAAAAGAAAGAAGAACCAAGTTCCATTTTCCAAAGGCAACGGGTAGATGCTTTGCTTTTAGACCTAAGACAGAAGTTTCCACCCAGGTTTGTTCAGGTATGACACTTAAAAGCCACAATATTACTGTAACTTACTTAGAAATTAAAAGACAGTCATAAGTACTTGAATAGTTGAAACTGAATAGGAATTTTGTGTATTTCTGCAATGATAACATGGATTAGATAATAAGTTTAAAATGGAAGACTCTGATTGAAGTGCAGGATTCCCCTTTGTAATTGCAGGAGTCATTAAGACTTAGGAGAAACTATGAGGGTGAATTTTATTATACAGACTCCTTATCTAATAACAGAGGGTCTCAGCTATCAGGTTTTGCTGCTGCTTCCATTTTCATGCTTTGTGAGCTCAATCAAGTCACCACAATATTTTGTCTTAGTTGCTCCATTGTTCTGAAGACTCATTAATTAGTGTGGAATTCTTGGCATTCTGTGAAAGTTGTTGTGATTACCTCTGATTGTCTTTGGTAGCCATTTGTTCCACCAGGTGGTCTGCTTGGGAGCAAAGGAAATTATGTTTACAGCATCTCACAAAATCATTTGTTCCTCAGATGTGGTAGAGACCAGCTAACTGCATTATTTTTGCTTTAGTGTTCTTCAGTTATAAGAGAAAAAACTTGACATTACAAAATGTTAATTGAATTTTGTTTGAAGTGTATTTAGTGATCCATTCTACCCTCAATTCATATTTGTAAGAGTGCATTGCCTGGATTTTATTCCAAAATGAATAGTTGGAAGGGTTAAAAATCATTATTTTGGTTCCCTTGATGTGTTGTTTTATTTTTTTTTCTTCTTCTCCTACAGCAAAAGCCCGGAGAAAAGCCTATCCCAGGTAAAACTCTAATATTCTCACAAGACATAAAAAATAGCCTCTATATGGCAGTATTTTCCAGTTGCCATGTAAGCTCTTGCTGCTGCTACTGAGGTAGTTTGGAATTCTGACATTGCCTAATTGTGCAAAATATTGGATAAGAGTTCTCTGTGAGAGCCAGAATGAAAATGAAAAAAGTATGTATTCTATTCCTACCCTCACTGTAAAACTGGATTGCCTGAAGGTCCAAATGCAGGCAGTGGTCTTTGAAAGTAGGAGGGTGAAAGGGTGAATGAGGAAACAGTTTAGTCAGTCCAGCATCTTAGTAATTTTACATGGTACTAGAAGCTCTAGAAAGCCTCTGAAGACTTTTGAGTTGATCACAAGCAACCTCAAAACAGGAAACGGATGAACTCTCTTCAATCTATTCCACTTTTTCACACATATGAATTTACTCCCTGCTTATTCTTACACCTTTGAAATTAGTTTTGCCCCTTTGACAGCAACAATATTTTCTGTGTACTCTGAACAGTATTTTAGCAATAAAAATCAAAGATTTGACTTTCTTTTGCTGTTACATCTTTAGTGGATCAAATCAAGAAGGAACCAGAACCAGCCCCTGAAACTGTCAAGCCAGAGGAAAAAGACACTGTAAAGAATGCCCAGCAGAGTGCTGCTGCTAAAGGACCACCTGAAAAACGAATGAGGCTCCAGTGAAGGGAGAAGTTGTACTTCTGGATTCGTCATTACCTGGAAAACAGGAGATTCTTGCTCCCTTTTCTTTATGTTTAAGCTCTTCCACTGAGGCTGACAATTCAGGAACCAAAGTCCCTGTAACAGCTTTTTCTGTAGAAACCTCTCATGCAGATGTTAATGTCAGGATGTGAGCTGCCTCAAAGAAGGTGTTTTCAGTCTCCATGGTTTTTTGAATGTTGGCTTCTGAGCATGGTTTTTACATGGACATATTTAGCAACCTCTTGAAAACTTCACAAACTCTTGCATCCTTTGTGTCTAAGTTTCCCATGTAAAAAGAAAAAACTTTTATATATATATATATATAAAATCAGAATTCTTGGCAAATAAAACTCCTGGCTGCTGGGATGCCTTTCTTAGATGCATACTTTGTTAACAGCAAATACACCATGTGTACTGGCAGCATTATTTTTGCTTGGCTACTGGAATATATTTTGAGGAGGAAAAGTTCATCTAAAGGATTTAGGCTGCCTGCTATAAATTGCTGTGCCTTTAGTATGCTTGGGATAAAGATAAAAGATTTGATAACTGGAGCCTCAAATCCGTGTAATTAAGTGTCAGACTGCACTCGGTCTCCAAATGTTCTTTGGCAGTCATTTTACTTATAGGTTAAACTGACACTTTATTATAAAAGCCAGTGTTCTGTGAGAGAGATTCGTAACAAAACAGGATAAAATTTCTTGCTGTGGCACACTCAGCGAAGCTGTTTATATTTCTAATTTTTCACTCTAACTCAAATATATCAATTACATCTCTTCCTCTGTGCTCCTAGCACTTCCTTGCTCCTTGATTAGACATCATCCTTTTAGACCTGAGGAGGTAGGGCAGTGGAAGAGAAACACCACTGACAGCTATATGCTTATTGAAGCATATTTATTGCACAAACCTTTTTTTTTAATTGAAATAATGGAGCAATCCTCAAAATAGCTTGCTTGCTTTCCACAACTGTTACCTTCTTTCCTGTAGTAAACTGTAGTAAGCAAGAAAAAGCTTTGTACATAGCAACCAAAATGTAGATAGGAAGGAAGACTAAGATATGCTTAGATGGCTGTGCCAAATTTATTTTCAGGTTACAAGATACTCTTTTTCTGTTTTAGTAACTTAGCTACCCAGTCAGAGCTATTTATTACTGAATGGTAGAATGACCTGTCAGAACTATTTATTATTGAATGATAGAAAGACCCATGTCATTTTTGTCCTGTAATCCCAAGATGTAATGTTAAAGATGTAGATAAGCCAATAGCTGTTCTCTGCTGAAGCAGATACAGATCTGAAATTCATATATAGGTGTACTTCAGTGTGTATTAGGTTTATTTCATGCCTAGGTCAGATTTGAACAGCTATTTATCCAAATGTTGATGGAAGTAGATAATAAGCTAGTGTGAACTATTAGGTCAAGTGAAAATATAGAAAGCAGTTATTCTGGGATGCTTAAAACAAGACAGAGCTAATTGTTCAGCATTGAATCATGACAAGGTGGTGCGAATATCCTTAGAACAAAAGGGTGTTGGTTCCTTCTTTTATTAAAGAAATTCCTCTGAAAGCAAGTACCTGAAGAAGCACCAAAGCCATCGTCTCATCTACCCCAGTGATGGAAAGGAGGGATCTCCAGAAATAAGACCTGAATGGTGAGGAACCTCAGGAGTCCTTGCTGTTGATGTTCAGAATGAAGTCCTTGGAAATGTCCATTTGAGGAGCTGAGGGACCTGTATGTAATTTGGAAAAACTTAAGCAAGAAAGATAACTAGACTGCATTGTAATGAAGATCTAGGGTGTTAGGCTTTGGTTGTGGGGGGTTTCTTTTGGTTCTTTTTATTGTTGTTGTTGGTTGGTTGTTTGTTTGTTTTAATGGAAAAAAATTATCTATTTGTATACCAAGGAAATATTTACCACTACTAGCAGAAGAAAGATACCTTGCTGAAGAGATGTACAGCTGTGGTAAAAAATGGATGGTAGAGCATAGTATGAGCAAAGTATTCTATCAGCCACTGGACTTTACCTGAAATAAAGTGTATTGTACAGCTCCATGTCTGAAAAAGAACTCCTCTAAAGTAGGGGGGGTTGAAGAAGGGCAATAAAATGAGTAGGAGAAAGTTTCTCCTATGATGGTACTGGGAGGACCAAGACTTCAGTTCCTTTGGAAAGAAAAGACAAATACTAAGTGTTTGTAAAACTGAGTAGTGAAGCAAGTAGGAAAGTAGAGAACTCTTGTTCTGTCTTGTAGTACAAGTTAATGAAGCTGAATTGGAGTTAACGTTTAGACTGAATCGTATTCCATGCTCAGAATTTGAGCCAATTCAGAGATAAGGGCCTGAAGGGGCAGACTGTCCTCATCTCTTCATCTCTTAGCAGCCTTTTTGCTTTCTGCAGAAATATCTGGTATTGGCTGGTGTCAAAGGGCGTTACAAAGAATGGACTTCTGGTCTGATCCCATCTGAGGTAAAGTGCTAGCATCTAAGTTATTGAGAGGACAGAAAATGGCTTCCATTCATGAAACAATGCATTTGAATGTGATAAGCCTCTTCTAGGGGAATGATCTTTTCCTGAGAGAATTACATTATAAAGCAGTTAGGGATGTTACCAATGAGTGTGCCCATTTCTTAGCAGCTGTCCAGTGCTGAATGTCTGCCATACAAGGGACTGAAATACCTTCTGATCCTGTTACTTGCTGACCAGATATTCTAAAATAATTTTATCAGTTAAGTGAGCTATGATATTAACTTACTGAAATGACATTATGTCAGATATTACTGTTAAACTCCAAGTAATTTACTGTTAAAAAGAAGTTAAGCAGCTATCTTGTAGTCAATAATGTTTTCCAGTGTGTAAGAATCTAAGCCTTTTCTCTTTGGTATTTATAGGCTCTCTCTTGGTTTAGAGCCTGACTGCTGAGGTCCCAAGTCCTTCCAAAGGACCTTCAGTATTTGTAAAGCTTATAGATGAAAGGGAGATAATCCAGCAGTTCTGAAATTTGCCCATGCTCCTTTTGCATAAAGGAGAGATTTGGTCATACTGTCTCTACTTTTTGCTCTTGGATAATAACCATTCAGACTTCAAAAGGGCTTTTCTAAGTCACAGGGTAGCAGGAGCTAAAAATTACCGTGAACTCTTAGTAGAAACAATTCTTCTCATAGTCTGAAAGTACATATAAATGTGTGCATACCCATGAATGGTTATGCATGTATTGTATATATGTGTGTATGTATACACATACATGTAAAAATCCAGCCAGACTGTAGGAAGAGGGTTAGTCTAGCTACCTCAATGTACTGTGTAAAGCTAATGGTGCCTCAGGTGCAGCAGAAATACTGTCATTTTCAACTTTTCACTAAGTAAGGTCTGACCGGGCTATGTGTTGCTCTTGCCCATTTCTCTTTGCTACTCTGCCCCTATACTTCATGTTTTAGTAACCTTTTCCCAGCAAAAAAGGTCATCTGGACAGTCAGTACGTGTTGTTTGCCAAAGCAAGCTGTACTTGGAGCAAGGCTAGAAGGGTATAGGCAATAGGAGGGACAAGGCAAAGGGGATAGAATAGCTTTATTTTGAGACATAGAGTTTCCCTTTGAGGAAAATGGTGAAGATATATTATGCAAATAGACTGTGGTTTCACTGAACCAACAGATGGTTTCTGAACAAAAGCTGATGTGATACACTTTTTCAGGGTTGTTTTCATTATTTTTTTCAATAGCAAAGCAAATGATAACTAGGCATTCAAGGTTCAATGAATCATAGATGGATGGGTGGTGTTGAGAAATTTTCCCAGTGGAATGAGTTATGACGTATTAGTGATTTCTCAGCAATCAGGTGGTTAAATTTCTTTCTAGGAGGACAGTGGATTTTAACCTGTGGTCCACAAGGCTCCTGGGGTTTTGTGACCTGTTCCTAAAGACTCAACAGAAGGTAAGTGAGAACAGTAAATTTCTCACTGGTAGGATTCAATTCCATAGGAGCTTGCACCTTCATTGGAAATTTTAGGGGGCTACGAGATTGAAAAAAATTTGAAAAACACTCATGAGAAAGCTGATTACACCTGCCAAAGAAATGTTTCTGCAGTTGAAGTAGCAAAGACTGCTGTGATATTTTTTCCCTGCTCTACTGTAAGGCCAGTCGTTTTTTCTTCCCAGCCTGTTCATTGTCATGCAATGAGAATCTTTCCCTCCCTGCCCTTTGATCTTTACCTGGTCCATACAGAAATGCAAGGGTCTGGTAACCTGAACATAACAGAGTGATCACTGTATGAAAATTATGTAACCTCAATGCCGAAGGGCTTGCTTGGGTGCTGAATGGCACAAAGTTACATTGACACTACCCCACAAGAATAATCTGCCATGAGTTCAACAGTGGAACTAGAGTATTTTCTAGTCCTAAATTTATATTAAAAGAGAAAGAAAGTAGTGGACAACTTCAGTTTGGGGGGTCGTACAGGTGGCAAGGGATGTCTCTAGCAAATTGGCAGAGTGATTTAGTAGGGCCTTTACTATAACTTAAGGAGTGATCACACAGGAGAAGTATGTATTTAAAAATAGCACTACAGACATTGCATGCAGATTATATAACAGGATTTTTCTGTTATTGTAGTCTGATTTATATATATTTCAAAAGACATAATCTGACATAGTTCGCAGCCCTGGAATGCAAAACTAATAATTGAAAAATAGTGGATCATTTTTCAGTAACTAGCTACACATAAGACTTCACAAAAAACCCCAGTTCCTATAATTTTAAAACTAATGAGAAAATAAATCTAAGGCTAACACACATCATGGATTTGGATGTATATCTAGAAAGATGCTTCTAGATCGATCCTAATAGAAGCAGGCATCCTGTTTTCTTTAATCTGAGGTACTGTATTACAAAGTGTATGCTACTAATGCTGGCCATATTTGCAAGGAGTGAGCAAGGTGTCAGTTCACAGAATCTGAAGTTCCTTTGGACAACTGTTGGTAACCTCCACAGCTGTTGGTTAGGTCTGCCAAGTGCCCAGCTTAGAAAACCATCCCACTCAGGACCCTGGGGCATGAGGCAGCAGAAGGAGGCTCTGAACATTTTGCTAGCTGCTTCTCTCACTGCTCAGCCTCCTGAGGGGCAGTGCCTCAGATAGTCTGAAATGTTAAATGTTGCTGCCTGTCCCAGAGTGATGGTCAGCACATAGAAACTGGTCTTGAAAAGCAGGATTCCTGAGATGGATATGGGGTGGTGGGAGGGTGCACCTCCTGTAGCTGAGGAAGATAATAGCCATAGCAGGTTGGACTTCATCCCAGCTGTGCTTTCAGCACTGAAATGAAAGTTTTGAAGAATTCCCAAAAGATAACAGCTGTGGCTATGTTGAATCCCAGCAATATGTGCCAGAAAACCGGTGTGCAAAGCTGTGTTGCACAGGACATCCTGTCCTACCACAATCCAGATCACTGTGTTCTAGCTGTGTCTTGATGTCATCATGGCTGGGCTTCACGAATGAAGATTTGGGAAGGGCTCTACCCACATTTGCTACAAACATGCTGGTGACTAAAAAGGCCAATGCAAGATAGACTGGTCTGGTTGCAAAAGGCACAGCAGAAAGACTCCTCAGGTGGTATCGACAAGACACAGTTCTTTCTGCATTGTCTTTTCTCCTCGAGAGTGATCCTGCGTTCATTCTCAAAAGAAGCAGCAGTGTTATATAGTGTGTCTCCAGACCTCCCAGTTGGAGGCCAGAGTAGACCAGTTATGATGATGTCTTGATGTAGCTGTATCCCAAAATGAGAATGGTAGCCAAGTGGTAGAGGTACCTGTAAGTGTTCTCTTTCCAGTGCTCTGCAAGCACAAGCCTTTAGAAGGGCCATGATGTGGGAAAATGGCTGCTGCATCGGTTATGTCTGTAATTAAAGCATATTGTTGTAGGTATGTAGCATCTATGGTGTAAATAGGCTTGAGGTTTTATATTTGGTGCTATTAGTTTGCCTCTATATTATTGAATGTAGTGGAAGTGAATTACCCTTATTCTATCTGTTTTCTTGGAGGGGTGTGTATAGCTGTAAGTAGCTCTAGTAAGGCACACACTAAGAAAGGGTACCACAAGGAGTATTTCTATATTTTTTCATTTCAGATTCTAAACTTTTCCAGATTTTCTTTTGAGCTGAAAATAGCCTGTTTCTGATGTCCGCTCACAAATTATCCTCTAATAGAAAGAGTGAAAAAAGCAAAAGCCATCCTTTGAGATTTTAAAACAGATTTTCCCACTTGTGGCCTACCCAAGAATGATCTCTTTGCTCAACACAACCATCTGTGACAAAGAGTGCGAATCTGAGCTGGGGGCCTCTCTCTTTATGTCTGCTCAGAAGGAGAAGCACCCATTAATTTGAAATGAAGCTTATAAAAATATGGGAACGTGCTTGTGGAAGGCTGATTTACTCCTTCCTCCCCACAGGAGCCTCTGTCCGTGCTGAAAGGGCAGGGTCAGGAGGCAGCGATGTGCCCCCGGCCGCAGGTGCCGTTTCCCGCGGGGGCCGGGCCGCCACGGCGGCAGTTGGAGCCTCGGGGCGGTTCCTCCCGGGCTGGGCCCTCTCGGGTTCCATCCCCGGTCGGGGCGGGGGGGCGGCCGGTGCCGGGCGGCAGCGATGGGGGCGCTGCCGGGGCTCCTGGTGCTGCTGCTGCTGCTGGGGCTGGCGGGGTGCCCCGGTGCGCGAGGGGCCCGCCCCGCCGAGCCCCTCGCCGCGTGGGTGACTGTGCCGCGGCAACTGAGCCCGCGGGCCGGCAGCGACCCCCCGGCCGTGACCTACTGGCTGAAGGTGGCGGGGCGGCCGCGGGTGCTGCGCCTGCAGCCCCGGCGGGGCCTGGTCTCCCGGCCCTTCACATTGTACACCTATGGCAAGGACGGGGCCCGCCGGGAGGAGCACCCCTTCGTGCGGGACAACTGCTTCTACCAGGGCGAGGTGTTGGGCAGCCCTGGCTCCCTGGTGGCCCTCAGTGCCTGTGACAGGGGCCTCCACGGCGTGCTCTGGGTGGAGGATGATACCTTCCAGATCGAGCCCATCCCCAATGATCCAGCCTTTCGGCACATCCTCTACCGCATGGAGGAGGCCAACAGCCCCATGGGCCCCACCTGCGGACTGACCCCTGAGATGCTGCAGCACCAAAAGGCT
Source organism: Chiroxiphia lanceolata (assembly GCF_009829145.1). Taxonomy (NCBI): domain Eukaryota; kingdom Metazoa; phylum Chordata; class Aves; order Passeriformes; family Pipridae; genus Chiroxiphia; species Chiroxiphia lanceolata. Next base: position 29,550,305 of record NC_045642.1, read on the forward strand.
GTGCTGCCCTGGTTCAAGGCTCCAAAGGCAGAGGAGGAGAACGAGGAACTGAAGGACTGGTGGACACACATCAGATATGTCAAGATAGTAGTGGTCGTGGACAATGTGCGGTTTGTGCAGTCGGGCAGGAATAAATCCGAAGTCTTGAGGCAAGTCATGGAAGTCATCAACATTGGGGACATTCTGTACAAACAGCTTTCTGTTCGGCTGTTTCTTATAGGATTGGAGATATGGACCGAAAGCAACTTAATAAATATTACTACATCTCTCGGCAAGGTACTCAGTGACTTTAACAACTGGCGAAAGTCAAACCTGTCCCGACGGATGCACCATGATGTTGCTCACTTATTTGCATTCCAGAGCTTTGGAAGCACCCTGGGATTGGCATATATAGGGACAGTGTGTGATAACAACTGGTCATCAGCTGTTGCTTCCTTCACTGAAAAAAAGTTGTCCACATTTTTTATCACATTTGTCCATGAGCTGGGCCATAATCTTGGGATGAGCCATGATAAAGCAGACTGTAAATGCAAACGAGAGAAATGCATTATGTACGAAAGCAACGCTGACACTGATGCGTTCAGTGACTGCAGTTACAAATACTACTTTGACCTGCTTGTAAAAGGTGCTGACTGCCTTCGTGAACCACCACCAGCAGGCGCTTTCTACGCCTTGAAGCGTGAATACTGTGGGAATAAGATATTAGAAAGTGGAGAGCAATGTGACTGTGGTTCACAATCAGTCTGCAGAAAGGATCCTTGTTGCCACCCGAACTGTACGCTTACTGTAGGTTCAGTCTGTGCGTCTGGAAAATGCTGCAAGAACTGTAAGGTCCTTCCAGCAGGAACACTCTGCAGAGAAAGTACTGGCAGCTGTGACCTGCCAGAGTATTGCAATGGGATTTCCCCTCAGTGCCCACTGGATGTCTACCTACAAGATGGAACCCCTTGCAAAGATGGTGCTTATTGCTATGAAGGAAAATGTTCTTCCCACAGTAAACAGTGCCAGGATCTCTTTGGCAAACAAGCCAGGGCTGCTTCTTTAGATTGCTTCAAAGCAGTGAATACTCAAGGTGACCGGTTTGGGAATTGTGGTATTCATAACAATATCCATTTTACAAAATGCAGTATTGAGAATATCTTATGCGGTAGGATTCAGTGTGAAAACATAGTCAAACTGCCTCCCTTGCAGAACCATGTAACGCTAGTCCAAACTCCTGTTGGAGGTAAAAATTGTTGGGGTCTTGACTATCACGTAGGGATGCCAGGAGCTGACATGGGAGCTGTGGAAGATGGCACACCATGTGGTAGCGATATGCTTTGTATCAACAGGACGTGTATGAGTGTATCAGTGCTGAACTACGACTGTAACGTGACAAAGTGTCATGACAGAGGAGTGTGTAACAATCGTAAGAACTGTCACTGCGAGTATGGCTGGGCTCCTCCATATTGTGAATTGGAAGGATTTGGAGGTAGCATTGACAGTGGACCCCCTCCAGCCAGGAAGACTTCTCAGAGAGCAAAAGTAAGACTAATACTACTTACTTTTTTTTGTCTCTGTTTCCTTGGAGTAAACCTTACCATGCGTTATAGACAGGAAATAGTAGGATGGCTTAGGAGGATAAAGGCCCAATTCCCCAGAATACTGCAGTTATTTCAAAGACTGAAAAAAACAGAAGTACCTAAAGAAGACTCACCTGATGGTGAGTCAAAATCTACTGAAGACCAACAAGCAAGAAGATCAATGCTCCTGGGGAAATCTCTCTTTAGCAAAGCCATCTGATAATATCATCAGAATAATTCAACACATTCGGAATAGCTCTAATCTCATATGATATCATTAAATGCAGGTAAAAGTTATCTTTGTTTATTTTAAATTAATAAATGTAGGCATTAAGGCCTGCTGTTCTTTGTACGCTGAGCTCTTAAATTGACGTAGTTAGGTAAACTGTAGGTAGAGTGTTTATGCTTCATATCAACAGTTTAAAAATGCAAACTTCTTAAAAAGATAAGATAAATTATCTGTAGATAAATTATTTGCTTCAATTTACTCCTTCATCTAATGCTTTCTTTGATTCAGGGAGAGAGATGTTTGTGAACATCTTGCTTCTGTCATTCGTTAACAACTAAAGAGAAAATATTGCTCTTGCAGTCTCCACTGGGTTCCTTCCAACACGAACCATTCTATGATTCTATGATTTAATTCGCATCTGTGACACACAAACAGGCAAGAAATAGGTATTGCAGTGAGATGCAGGTGTCTGTTTCATAAGTGTTTCCAACTGTTTACAGGGAGCAGCCTTTCAGGAGGGAGGTAGACCATAGGAAACAGGGTCTTCATTTTGTGAGACAGTAGAGAAGGATTATCCAGATCACAGCAGTAAGCATTACATTTTTGACCATCAGATATACATCAACAGTGTAGTGGCATCAAATCTGACATTTCACAAGAACAAATTGTCTTTATTTTCTGGAAATTTTCCAGTGCCTTGAGTGATGGCTTCTTCTGAGAAGTGTTGTGTATTTTATTGTCACTAAGAGGAGCTGTCTGTGGGGTTGCACAAGTTAACTGAATTTCTAAAGTATTCGGAACTATTCTGCAAGAGTTTTCCCCACCCATAATTCCTACAATATTTGATAGATGTTTTATCTGACTTTCTCACGATGTTTCTCTTGGTTTACGATGTGATTGTTTCTTATGCTATAACTGAATGTGTCCTTGCAGCTCTACAGTGCCACACAGAAGCACTGTATTTTTCTTTTTTTTTTTTAACACAAGATAAAATGTGTCTAACTTCTGGAAAAATATGAGGGACATGGAAATTCAATAAGTTTTAATTGTATTATTTATATTATAGCAGTGACTAGATCTTTCTATCAGATCAGCATGAAGAGGATTCTGTAGTCCAGATTACAGTGAAAACTTTTTTCTAAAGGTCTGGTGTTTCTGGATTAAGGGCTATAATGCACTTCTCTGCTAACAAAAGAATTATTTGTATTTAGAAAGCAAAGAGGACATTTTTAGCAAACATTCTATAAAGGCAGGATAAGTACCCCAATACTTGCAACATTTGGGAAGAAATATGTTCATGACTCTACAAATGATGATGGTTAACTCTAGCTGCCTCCCAAACGTGACATTTATGTTTTTAGAATACACATTTTCCTGTAATACTTTTTTTTCTCCATAATTATGTCCTATATCCAAAAAGGGCTGGTTAGATTATGATTGAATGTGAAATACAAAGGATGTGATTCACACTGTTTCATGGCTTTTTGTCTAGAGCAAATGGATCCTTACATAATTATCTATATTTGTCTGAGGAAATGAGGTAACACATTGTTTGCTCAGCAGGCTATGCTTATTGTCTTGATAAAACACGGATAATTTTGATTAGATGAAGAAAACTTAATCCTGTGTTTATGTCAAATGACAAGATAACTGCCCCTTGACTAACACCCCAAATTTATTCCTTATAGCCAGAGACCTTTTTCTGGGGAGCATAGGGGGAGTGTTCTCTGAGAAATAATAATCGTAATGCAGGTGTTGCTAACAAGGGATACTTGATAAACAAGGGGGATAGTCAAAAGACAGAGACAAAAAGTAACACATCACCTTCCAACTAGCTATGCACAGCTGGTAAGTACTGGCAGACTTTTTTAAATTTTGCTTTTTAAATAGATGAAGAGTGGCAGAAGTTTCAGACTGCCATCTTGATGGCTACCTATTGCTGATTGATACTGTACCATAAACTGCCGAGTATAGATCTGTGCTGAGACCAGAGAGAAGTTAGAGGGTCAGGGAGTTTTTATTTACAGACCTGCATGCTGAAGAGACAGAGGTGTAAATGAAAGCACAATTTAGGCTAGAACATTTATTTGCAAATGTAGTTTTGGAAAAGACAAAGCAATAAAATGCTGTAGTTTCCATTTTTCTCTATGCTTAAAGATTGATCTAAAAAAACAATTACTTAATTGGGAGGAGGCTTTCAGTGAGCTTTGGATAGGAGTATTTCTGTACACTTTTCTCTTGTTTTTGCTTAGGCCATATAAGCAAGACAGACACCTATCCCAACAAACCTAGTCTGTGTTTTATAAAAAGTGTGAGTTGCCTTGCTAAGGTTTTCTCTTTGAAAATATTGTTGTTTCTGATTTTACCATAGCTATGAATAACTTGATTCTTGTGGTAGTTTGTTAGAAGTGTCCCGCTACTCTGAAGATGCTGCTCTGAAGGTGCTAGGAAGGTTCAAGTTTAAGTTTAATCCTAATCTTTCTGGTTTCCCCTTTTTTTCCCCTCATAGTTTTAATTACCTTTTAAAATGCTTTAAATGGATGCTAGAACTTGGTTAATGTATAAGTCACTTGAACATGGAAGAGGCAGCCTGCAAATGCTGCTGCACCATCTCCCAAGAGATGTGGGTCAGTGGAGTACTTGAAATGGGTGCTGGAGGAAATAAGATGACACAATCTGGTCTAGTGGAAGGTGTCCCTGCCCCTGGCAGGGGAGTTGGAACTAGATGCTCCTTAAGGTCCCTTCCAATCCAAACCATTCTGTGATTCTGTGAAGTGGCCTGTGCCGGTGCAGTAAGGTATTAAGTCTTAGGTAGCTGTTAACACATGGCAGGCTACTTAGCGATAGGTGAAGCCTGAATCTGCCTAAGAGTAAGTTACAACAATAATATACAATATATATCCATGTTTCTTGTTTGAAATATCTTCCTGGCTAAAGAAGACTTATAAGAACACTTAATATCAAAGTTATCTCAGATCAAGATAAAATTGGGTTTGTTCTAAACCAAGATTGTCATCTTTAAAATACATTAAACTGCTGCTAAGGAACAGTATGTATCTTCAAGGAGTTTGCCAAGTACCTCGCAGTTGCTCACTCACTCTTCTCCCACTCCTTCCCAGTGGGAAGGAGATTTGGAAAAGAAAAGGTTACCCTCGTGGGTAGAGATAAAACGAGTTTAATAATTGAAACAAAACAAAATAAAAAAAGAAAAAAAAGGCAAGAGTAAAGGAAACAAGTCCTGCACAGTAAAATTGCTTATCACCCACTGACCGATACCCATTCCATCTCAGAACATGATTTGCCCCCTTCCAGGTAACTCCCCCAGTTTATATCCTGAACATGTATATGTCTAGAACTAGACTGTTCTGGGGTATGGAATATCCCTTTGTCCAATTTAGGTTACCTGTTCTGGCTATGCTCCCTCCCAGGCTTTTGTGCACCTCCTCACTGGCAGAGCATGAGACACTGAAAAGTCCTCAGCTCCTCCACTTAAGGTTAACACTCCTTAGCAACAACAAAAACATCAGTGTGTTATCAACATTATTCTCATACTAAATCCAAAAAACAGAGCACAGTACCAGCTACCAAGGAGAAAATGAACTCTGTCCCAGCTGAAACCAGGACAGGGGGAAAAAATAATGGATGACTGTTGTGCAGGTTTTATTGTGCAGTGTTCCTATTTAATGGCCACAAAAAGTATAGACATCCAGGACAACATAACTCTGTGAACTGGACTGAAACAGATGTGAAACTGAATGCTGTGCTCAACTGTTTTAAGAAGTCTTCCCATGATAGACAAATCATGGTTTTGCTCATCATTGCAGGTGTAATTGGACCTTGAATGCCTGTCTCCCACCTCTGAGGCAGGTGTTCTAACACTCAGTTTAGCACTAAGCAATAATGTTGTAGCATTAAGGCACATAGCACACTCTTCCTCTAATTCAGAGATCCATCACCCAGATTGCCTCTCCCTATTAAATTCAGGAATCCAAAAATGCAGATCATCTGGGAATGAATGCAGTCAAAAATATTTGTTATCTGTACTGTAATACCAAACAAACTGATTGATAGTGTTAACACTGAAGACCAGAGCAGCTGGTCCTCATTTTCATCAGAGAAGTTCCTGCAACATGTAGATGTGACTGATCTTGTAGTGCCAAGCAATCAGGCAATTTAATTGGATCAGGCCTGTTCATTGTTCCCTGTTGTCATTGTCTGTATTGACATACTTGTAGCATGTGCTGAAATAGATAAGGATACAGTTTAATAAGGAAATAAGTAATCATAAATTTTGCCTTGCTGTTTATTTCCCAAGAATCTGTTGGTTCAAGAAATCCCTGTCATACAGAGTGCCAGGTTCAAGTGGCTTCTCTGTTAGGTAGCAAGTTGAAATACTTTGCCCTTTATTGCTAGGTAATTATCTGTAGAGTTTTGAGGAAATTTCTCAAATCCTCAAACCAAGTGCCTTGTTCAGGGCATAGTTAGGTACTTACTGTCCTGGCAGTGGCAGTCAGCATGTACCATTTGTGTTTCTGAATCTAGAGCATCACTTTATTGCATCACAGGCTATCTAAGCAATGGCATAGATGCTATCTCTGCAATTTGCCTGCATTTGGCTTTTGCTCCTGCCCATCACTGTCTGATCTGCTTTTCAGCTTGCTGTGAGGCCAGTTAAAAGGGTTGGGAACAGGTCAGATATCTCTCTCTTTCTCTGCTACGTTCCCCTAGACAACAATCACCTACTTCTTAACCTTCCTGAGAAAGCCAGCTCCAGCCTGGGGAGCAAAGCACGGCCAGGCACAGATGCCGCGTAGGATCCGGGGAAGGTGCAGGGGGCAGGAGGACGCTGTGCTGGGTTCCCCCGGGCCCGCTCCTCTCCAGCCTCTGCAGTGAGCGCCCGTCGCGGGCGGCCCGAGGGCCCAGCGGGAGCAGCCCCGTCCCGCGGGCGGCCGCAGCTCCCGGGCCGAGCCGTGCCGCTCGCAGGACGCGCTGGCACCGCTTCCCGCGGCGCGGACTACAACTCCCAGCGCTCCGCGGCGCGGCCCGGCGGCGGCGGCCGAGGGGACGGGAGCGGCTGCCCCGGGTGTCGAGTTCATCAGGCCGCAGCATGAACGGCAGCGTGGCGGGCGGCGGCTACGCCGAGGAGATCATCAGCCTCACCCGCAGACCTTCAGGTAAAGACGGGGGCGACCGCCCCGCGCTGGCCCCGGGCGCCTCCCGGGCCGGGGCAGCCGCGCCGAGGCCTGCGGAGCTCCCGGGGAGGCCGGAGCGGGAGCGCGCGGTGGTGGCGGGGGCTGGCAGTGCTGCCGTGGTGGGCACAGGCGCGGCGGCGGAGGGCCCGGCGACGAGGTGCCGGCGAGGACGGGAGGGAGAGCGGGCAGCCCTGCGGTGAGGGAGAGCCGGCTGGGTCAGGCTCGGTCCTCTGCGGGAGCGCCGGCCGGTGTCCCCGTGAACAACTCGCCTCTGGTTTTCCCAGGAAGCTGCCATCTCCGGTGGAGCTCCTGTTGCTTCCAAGTGAGGTGGCAGGCGTTGAGCGCCCAGCCGCGTTGGATACCCTGAGTTAAGTGCCATTTCAAAATCGTGTGTCCCAGTGACCGTGCCCCGTAGTGTCAGCTTGGCGGTCATTGTACGGGGTAGGACGAGGGGCCTCGGGGGGTGAGAGAGAGGAGCACAGGCTGGAGGGGAGAGGGAACAGGGCAGTCCTTGGGGCATTGTTTTGGCTTTGCTTTTCAGGAATTATGATGCCATTCAAATCACACTTTGAGAAGTGCGGCAAGTTAGCACCAAACGTACAACTCCTGAGCAAAATCTGGCTCTAAAGAACCTCTGGAGCAAAATCCTGACTCCAGGGAGGTTTCAAAGCTACGGCTGTACTTTTGCGCGTGAGGCCTTGTCTTTAATTAAAACGAGCATAAAAGAAAATGTGGCAGCCCTTCTGTCTGTCTGCACAACTGTTAGGGGCGGCTGCTGGCCGGCCTCGGCTCCATGGGCTCCCCAGGGACTGCAGCACCCACAGCGTTGGCCTGTGTGCCGTTTTGCGATTTCTGGGGTGAACGTATTTCCTGGTAGGTCCTGGCCCCTGTGCTGGCAATCAGAACCCAGAGGGTGGGCCCGGGGTGCAGTCCTCTGCCTCCCCTGCTCGCCAGAACAGCCACTGGTCTGAAAGCCGCATAGCCCTGCCTGTAGAGCCATGAGGTCAAGCTAATGAAGCTGTGCTTGTCAGTGAAAACTGTTTGCTAAACAAAGCCGGTTCTGATGGGAAAGCTGTTTCCATGCATTTGGGAACCTAAAATTTTGAGAGAGGCGGAAGGGAATGTCGAAGTGCAGAGTTGAGAATGGTCTTGGATGTGGCCACTGTGATTTAAGTCTGGTCATTAAGACGGGCTGTGCATTTTTAGTTAGGCTTCTAACTATGTTACTTGATTTGAAGGTTCTACAGCCCCTTTTGGCCTTAATGTACTTACCATATGAATTCATTTCTGTGGAAGGAACAAAACACTATTATCTGTGAAGCAGAATGTAATACCATAGTCTCCCAAATCAGAGTTTTGACTGCAACTTGTTAAAATAGGTCTGATGCTAAACATCTCTGGCAAAAGTTTGCTAAGGTGTTGAATGTATTTCCAGTGGCAAAATGGTGTGTATATGTCTCTTTTTCAACTTTCTTTGTATTCAGTTCTTTTTTCTAATCCTGGCAATTATAATTTTTTTCATGTCTTTTTGAAGGACTTTTTTAGTTTCAGGGAGGGTAAATGAGGCATAGGGAGGTCTGCAGCCTCAGGGAGGGTGAGAAGTTTAGCCCAGAGCCTGCTTTTAAAGCTTTACCTTTCTGCTTCTGGTTCCTTTTAGACAAGAGACTTAGTGCCATGTTCTCCCTTCCTCCCCTTGCTCCTTTTCTTCTGGCTGTGCTGTGTCTCTTTCTATGGCTACATGAACTGTAAGGGAGAGAATAGCAGAGAGTTCAAGGAATTATAGGGAAGATATTTTTAGCCAGAGTGGAAGTTTAAGTGCTGGAAAGAAAAGACACAGAGAAAAAGTTCAGTGAATACTGAACTTGGTCTAGCATGAATTGCTGCTTCTTTGGCACAAAGATTTGCCTCTGCTGATGAAGGCTGTGACTTTTGATTATTTCTCCAACTGTGGATGAAAAGTTGCAAAATATATACTTCTTCATATATATATATATATATATGTTTGAGGGCTTTTATATATGTGAAAGAGAATCAATGTGTTCTGAAACTCTAGCTCCTTCTTTCTGGCTTTTTAATAAGTGCTGATTAAACCTTTCTGTGGTATTGATTTCCCCTGTTTCCAGGGTATTGGCTTTGTGGCAAATAATTTTTAGGTTTATGGATTTTTAATTTTTTTCTTTTTTATTTCCATTGAAGAGTGTGTTATTGTTCACGACTGCCCCTGCTTGGAACAGATATTAGTCTAGTTGAAAAGTCAGTGTTTATTCAATTTACTCTTGCTTTCATTTTCTTCCTTGCTTGTCTGAAGCTGCCAGGAAGGGAATTTTTAAAAAAAAAAAAAAAAAAAGCGTGGCAAGATTGCAGTTAATATTTCTTTACTTCCGAGCTGTAGATGCACACTTGAAATAGCATGACTCATTTTGTAAATCCTTTGATCTCCTATGACTGATTTAAAATGCTGCTTCCCAGCAGGCACAAGGTGGTTTTACTTTCATTTGCAACTCCTCTTCTCAAGGTTTCTAGCCACAACTTTGAGTGAAGATAAGAAAGAAAGTGAAAACAAATAAATCAGCCTGGCTGAACATGGGCAGAATTTACCTTCAGCTGTTCTTGACTATAACTTTTGGATGACTGGTCTATGTCAGAAAAAAAAAATTGTTTTGTTTTTTTTTTTCATTTGCTTTGATTGTGTATTTGATTTTTTTTTTCTTTTTCCTTAGCTTTTCTTTCCCTTATTTCTTTGCAAGCTTCTTCCTAGGGAATTTTTCCTATCCCTTGTCATGTATTATTATTTATAGACAATCTTAGCTGCATGTGCAATGGGGAATGTGCTCTTGTAACCTGTGGTTTTCCAGATTCCCAGATTCTGAATTCAGTTTGTTCTTCTGGGTTTTGATGAAGCAAGAAATTTTAACTTTAATCCAGAAGCTGGATCCAACTAGATATCTGTAACTGAGGCTTACTTTAAAGAACGATATAAAATGGCCAAAATGTGAAGTGGACATCAGTTCTGTTTAATGTATGCGTATTCTTTTTTGTTTTGCTTTAAATCTGCGAACTTTGTCTTTATTTCCTGTCATGTTTTGAATTCATGTAACAGAACAAAACGATTGCATACAATTTGAAGAAACTTCATGTAGGATAGTCTTATTCTTGGAGGTAAAGCACACCAGTTCCAGTTCCTGGGATGTGGAAGGGGAGCCTTCTGAGCCCTAGTACAGTTCTGCTTGCCTGTTTCCTCATCATCTGTAGGCAGGGTCTGATGTTTCTTGCCGTTCCTTACTCTGTTTCCCAGCTCACAAAATGCTTGTCAGGCATGATTTCTTGTTGCTCAAAGGTAATGATTTGCTATAGCCTCATGCGAAATGCAAAATGATTTCATTTTCCTTCATGCTGTGCTGAAGAAGTGTATTCCTGCTGAGGGCTGAACCGGCATCTCGGAGATGATGGCACGTCCCTCAGTATTCCCCAACACCCTGAATACAGCTCACCATGTTTTGTGAAATGAAGCGTCTGGTTCCTCAGGCATTTAGTGTCTCTCCTCTGCTTTCAAGACCAGTTTTGTGAGACTAATTTCTAGACAGTGGTAGTTTAAAAGGATGATGTAGATTTATGTGCTGTGAGTTTTAGTGTGGTGAAGAAAGTAGGGCATCGTGGGAAGGTGCATTCCCAATAAGCAAGACAGCAAGAATATCTGAAGCTTTGAGCTTTTTCTCATCGGTTTTCTCTTTGGCTTACCTTAGGGCTGGGCTTCAACATTGTTGGTGGGACAGATCAGCAGTACGTTTCCAATGACAGCAGCATCTATGTCAGCCGGATCAAAAAGGATGGGGCAGCTTACCTTGATGGCCGATTACAAGAAGGAGATAAAATTTTAGCGGTAAGCCCTGTCCTCTGTCGCCCCGTGTGTTCTTGAAGTGCTGTTATCAGTGATGTGATATGAGAGGCAGGTTTGCCATCGCACTGCACAGAGAGGAATGATTTGGTGAATGCAATTAGGTGATGCTGAGCAGTCTTCATGGAGGAGCTGTCTTGGGGTTCTGGGGAGAGCTTTGAGTGCTGCCTCTACAGATGTACTTGTCTCTTTTGCCTTCTTGATTTGTCTCAGAAGCACTCCATGGTGCTGCATTTGTGTTTCCTCTGGGACTTGCCTTCCTAAGGTTATAGAATCCATCAGAACTTCTCTTGTTCACAATGGATCATCATTTACACACGTGTAAATAAAGGTTTTCCATTTTTTGACCGGTAATCTATGATTACTGATCCTTTTGCTCAGGGGGATTTTTTAACTATAAAACTTCTAAGCCATAAAATTCTTGTTTTCATTTCAGCTCCTCAGGAATAATACAGGCTGCTTCTCCTTTTAGAAAAATGTTTTAAGATGACTGATGTTCAGTCTCACTGGTTCTTCAGTCAGCTGGCAGTCATACAAGACAATATGCTTTACAAAGTGATGGGTGAAGAAGTAGCATCTTCTAGTGTGATACACGATCTTCTAGTACTCCCTAATTTTATTTTACACTTGATTATTATGTTCCACATGCAATATTTTTAGCCTCTATAGACTGCCTTGCACTAGTTGGAACCTATTATTGATCCATGAAATGATCCTAAGTTAAATAGAGAATATTATCCTATCTTTTCTTGACAGTTTAATATTTATGTATTTGTGTTTGGGATATCTAAATATGAAGAGAAGGAAGGCATTGGATGTGATCTTAGGGGATACAGTTATGGGTAATGGGGATGAAAATAAAAAATTAGGATAATATAATCACTTACTGAATGAAATCAAGTAGGCTATAAAGCTTTCTGCCATGATATATTATTTTAAATTAAGAAAAATCCTACCACTTTCAAGGGGATGCCAATAAGTATATAAGTATTTTTTGTTTTGTTTTGTTACATCAATGTGCTTTTAAATTTATGTTTACAACACTTTCTCAAACAGCGGGGTTTCAAAGGTGCACCAGTAGAAGGAACAATGTGGGAAAGAGACTCATAATAATAATTTTGCTGTAGCTGCTCTTTTGTTTTCATTAGCTGTCAGAATCACACCTTTGATTTGTTTCCAGTAAAGCAACAGCATCAGAAGCTGCTATTGACACATCTGTGGTCTTATGTTCTGATTTTGCTTCTAGGTAGTTTTTTCAGTACCCTCAGTGTTTTGGCTTGGTGTTTCTCATGTTCTGCCTCAACGTATAAAAATACATCTGTAATGATGAATATTGATATTGCTGATTATAGTATCATGCCCCAAATACAGAATTTTGTGAAAGATGAAGATTTTTATCTCCTTCCTATGTTAGCCTGCATCGTTAAAAATTTGCTTTTTTTGTCTTCAGCATCTGGTTCTCCTTTTCCTTTTTTGCTAGGTCAATGGCAAAGACTTGAAGGATTTGCGGCACAAGGATGCTGTGGAACTGTTCAGGAACGCAGGCTGTGATGTGTCTCTGAAAATTCAGCGCAGGGTATGTGTTACCTGTTTCTTAGGGTTATTTCTGGCTCAGTTTAGACTGGTTTTTATGATTGGTAGCTGTCTATTTGATAAGGAAGAAGAGTACTATGTCCAGGTGCTCAGTGTGACATGTGCATATAAAGATCTTGTTTGACCTATGGCCTTCTCTAGTTGCCACAGCTGTAATTGTCTGCGTATTGCTTTGTAACTCCCCAGGTCTTTGTTTTGCTGGAGTATGGTGTGTTTGCTCACAGATCTCCTTTCTCAGAGGTAAAGGTTTGTCCGTGAAGAGAGAATCCCAAGTTCTCCAGTTTTGTTTCAATGGCCAAAATTTTACTGGACACAGAATTCGTCTGTTGTTTTCAGAGGTCATCACTCATGTTAGTGTTCAGATGTGTGTGTGGCCCACCACTACAAGAAAGACACTGAGGCACTGGCATGTGTCCAGAAAAGGACAGTGAGCTGGTGAGGAGTCTGGAGTACAAGTCTTATGAGGAGCAGCTGAGGCAACTGGGGTCATTTAGCCTGGAGAAAAGGAGACTCAGGGGAGACCTTGTCGCTCCCTACAACTACCTGAAAGGAGGTTGTAGGGAGGTGGGTGTCAGCCTCTTCTTCTGAGTAAGAAGTGGTAGGACAAAAGGAGATGTCCTCAAGTTACACCAGGGGAAGTTTAGGTTGGCTGTTAGGAAGAATTTCTTCACTTGAAAGGATTGTCAAACATTGGAACAGGCTGTTGAGGGAAGTGGTTGAATCACCATCCCTGGAGGCATTTAAAAAATGTGTAGATGTGGGGCTTAATTTAATGGTGGACTTGGCAGTGCTGGGTTAATGGCCAGACTTGATGATCTTGGAGGTCTTTTCCAACCTAAAGGATTTTACGATAATACAAAATGAGGACTGCTGTAGTTTGAATGTACTGGCACTATTTGAGATGTAACGAAGGATTCAATCCTTCGTTAGCATTGAATCCTTAATTTCTGGCTAGCATTAAAATTGACAGAAGAAATGCTGATCAACCTGAAGCATGTTGGTGGGGAGAGGTGGGTTGAGATCCCTTTTCTACTCCCTTAGCAAAGGAGTAAGTCTTCTGGACCAGTGTAGAGGGTAGGTAAGAAAAACAGAGATAACTAGTGATGTCCTTTTCCTGGTAATGAGGAGGAAGTGGTGTGGTGGGAAGTGTATCAGTGGATGACTGGATATGTGTGTGTTACTGTTTCTGCTGTATCGTGCTTCAGTTCGTTAGAGTCCTAGTTTACAAAGTGGCAGAGAAACACGAACATGCCTGGTACTGACTGGATACTCTGCAGTTAAGCTCAGTCCATCCAAAACTGTTTTAACCTTCCCGTGCCTGGAGTTCACAGATAGTGGGGAAATTATCTTGAACATCCTTACAGAACCACCTGGTCCAGACACCAAACTGGAGGCTCTCCTATGATGGGTTCTGACACAAATAACTTCTTTTTTTCCTTGTAGTTGCAGCCACAAAATGGCCCTGTGGGTCATCAAAGCGATGGAGAATCAGGTGGGCTTCCTCTAGCAGCCATTCTTGTGCCAGGCCTGGCGCTTGCCGCAACAGCAGTCTGGATCTTGCTGAGGTATCGACAGCGGATGTGAAGAGTTCACGTTTGGGATATCACTGCGTATTTTACACAACTATGATGTAATTTAAAGATAGAGAATCAACGATCGTGTCACAGACTGATGTCAAAAAGGATTATTGCCTATCATCAAAGCTGCTGCTGATGTTCTTATATATTGATTTTGTTGCAGGGTTGATGGAAACAGAGAGGAAAAGGGGAAGGGAGAAGACTGTATTTATGCAAAGAGTGGGATAGCTGTTTTTTGGACAAATCTGAGGAGGTTTTGCCATCCTCCTCTATTTTGCACCACGAACTTTCAAACACACTCATCTATTCCACATTTTAAGATGTAACTGTTGGTTAAAGGGCATGGGAGTTGGGGTGATTTTAAATCAAAAATATTTACTAGAGGCTTTGCCTTGTTTCCACAGAATTTTTTCTTGAAACTAATGATCCCTGTCTAAAGCATGAATAAAGAGAAGCAATGCAGAGGGTATATTATTTTTTCCATTGAATTTTTGTTGGTTGTTGCTAAATAAATGCCTTAAGAAAAATGTGTAAAATATAATATGTGGTTTTGCAGGTAAAATCATTGGCGTAGCTGCTGATTTAACAGTAATATGCAGTATTGGTGAGGTATTTTGCCAGTTGTGGAAAGACAGAAGATAGCCTGCCACTAGAAAGAGGTTTTGTTTGTCAAAATGTCTGCTCATTCTTGAGTCAGGGTTGTAAGAGAAAACTTTCCGCAAAATAGTAGCATACCGGAGAGAGAGAGACAGGCAGACAACTGATTCACAAGGATAAGTGGAGGCAAGAGATTTGAGCATGTTGAAGCTGCAGACGAGCCTTTAGATGAGTAATGAAGTCTCTCCATTTATCAACTGGATTGAAATCTGCATCTCTCAGGTTAAAGGTCTGGTTTGGGGGTTGTTTTTTTCATGGGGAATACTTCAGATAAAGTAACTTGCTCTCTGCAGTTGGAATATCTCATGATGATTGAAAGGGAGAAACTGAGAGCAGGCTGAGATCATCCTGGCTATTGCTTGTTTGTGTTGTATGATGTTCAGGAGATAGACTGACAGCTTTAAGTCAGGGTAAACCTTAGCAAGTAAAACCAGAGGGAGAGACCATTGCTCTGGAAAGCACATTGCTGAATTTACCTGCAGGGTCTCATTCTCCTCACTGTGATTTGAATAGTTTTAAATGCCCCAGCTGATATGAGCTCTATGGGGTAAGACCTATTTCTCTTGTCTCCAAGAAATCAATATGTTTTGATTTTTTTGTAAAAGAAAAGCAGAATGCATGGTCTGGTCTGTATAATGCCAAAAAACCCAGTCACATATGCAATATATGTATTCAAACAAAGAAAAACTGGTGTCTTGGTCCTTTACTTATCTCTGTTCTTTATTATTCTAGCACTGGTGTTTGCTCAGGGCTTGTCCTGCTGTCTGCCGGAGATAGAAGCGCTATGCTATTATACATGGCATTCCTAAATCATCATGGAGTCTCAGAGCACTTAAACCTCACGAAATACTGCTTTGGCCTATAAACTGCTCTAGTGTAGTGGGAAGCGGAAATGGGAGGAATTTTGCTCCATGTTCTTAGGGGACTTTAGGAACAGACTTGAGGTTTGTTGAATGTATATTGGTGTTGGATGGCCTGGGCTGATGCATGCAGTGACTTGCCTTGGCCTGCAAACCAGTTATGCCTGATAGCAGCAGGGCTGCTGTTCAGACAGGTCGTTGCAGGTACAGCATGAACCAGCTTGTTTGTCTGTGACCTTCTCTGAATATTTGGCTGTGGTGTCCACGTGGAGCACATGTGTGTATTATGAAGGATGATAGCAGTCGATGGTGTTTTATCGCATCCTTCAGAATAAAGATGCAGACAGTAAGGAAATGGCCCATCTGAAACAGATGTCTTGTTAGCCCTTGCCTGAGCTAAGTTTTTGTGATGAGAAGGAGTATATGGAACAGGCTAGGAGGATGAGGATTTGCAGAAGGGAGTTAGTTTTCCTCATTTCCCATTGACCTAAGAGAAAGCAAAGCCTTTGGGGTTTTTTGTTTGTTTGATTTTTTTAACCTTTCAGCTTTGGGACTTTCATACTGTTCAGACATGATTGCCATCTCTGTTGCAGCAGGGAGAGGGTTATATCCAGCGCCCAGATAATGATGTGACTTATTGACCAAGAAAAGGCTGTTTCTGGTGCATAGTGTTCCTTTGGATTTCTTTTCACAGTTAACGGAATGATTTTAGTACTGCAGCATTCAGTCAGTAGCTTTTCTAGAAATTTGAGTACTAGTTTTTACTCAGAATTTAAACCATCCAGTCTAACAGTCAGGAACACCTTTCTATGTTTGCCTCCTTCAAACTAGTGCCTAGGGAGTACCAAACAATCCCTTTTCCAATCCCCAACCCCTTCTTGTCCCATTTATTGACAAAATCCAAATGGAAAATGTCTCAGCTCCGAACTCTCCTGTGAACTGTGTCTTGTATTACTTTCTCTCAGCAGCTTAACTGTCTCATCTAAACTTTCTGGGTTTTCCAGTCTTTTCCACCATGTGGTTTCTGTAGCCTTGAGTTTAATCTGTGCAGAAAATGCTGTATCTACATTTTCTATCATTGTGGAAGAAGTGAATAAAAAAAAAATCTAGTGAGAACAGCTTGTAAGTACAAGTGATCAGAGAGAATTTTAGCTTTTGTTACAACTTAAATCTCTGGGATTTAGAAAAAAGGTAAGTTGAAATCTTTGAGAGAAACATAAAAACAACCTAACTGTTTATTTGTTTGGTTTTTTTAAGAGCTCATTTGCCATTAATACTGAGGGCAGCTGAAACTCTTAAATCCCTATGTTTCTCTCCCATTCTCATCTGGGTCCCTCAAATGTATTGTGAACTTACTGGTCTGCTGAAGACTAGATTTTCATATTCATAGTTTAAAGACATCTATCTAGTTTGACTTCCTGTATATTCTAGGCTTTTGTGTCTCAGAGTCTTCAGAATTGTATGTGCTAATAATAAATATTTTACTAGGACATAACAGTGAGAAAAAGCAGCCAGACTTGATCTGAAGATTGGTAGGTGTACTACTTCTGGCACTTTTTAATTAACACAAACTAGAAGGGAGTGTGTGGGAGTGAGAGGTGCGTTGCTTTCAGTTTGCCTTTAGGTTCCAACAACTGGTTTGTTGGGTAGTTCTGTGCTAGATTAAAGAGGCCTCTAGTAACTGATAGTCCCTCCCTTTGAGGGGATTTGTGTGTTGTAGTTGCCTTACCTCGCTCATTATATTTAAGAAAAGAAGTCAACTGAGCACTTTAAGATTCTCAGTGTAGGGTACTTTCTCTCTTTGAGTAGTTTCTGTGGCTCTGTACTGTTTCCAGTTTCCATATTGCTTTGTAAAATCCAGACACCCCAACCACGTGGGATTCTCACTTTTGACCATGCTAATACCCTATAGTAGGAGTTTTTAATATAATTTTTATCAGCAAACCTTTAAAATTTTTTTGTTAAGGTACAGATAAGTGCAAAACAAATTTAAGCACCAATTCCTAAGAGCTTGCTTTCCTTAAATAGCTTTTACAAGTATCTTAAGAGTTGCATAGAGCTTTCCCTTTCTTCATTTGCAGTCTCAAGTGCCCTAAGGAATCTGTAAACCATAGAAAAAACAACATTGCCACATGAGGGGTAAATTCTCTTAATTCCAGTTTGTAGGTCAAAAGAGCAATTCTGCTTGGTTGTAGTGTGACACCAGAAATGAGTGTTAAGTATTCCAACTTCTAAATCCTTGTTCATACCCAATGTGACCTGCATAGTGTGGGGGAAGGTGTCTGACTTAGCACTTTGTTAAATCATTGCACCTCCTGTTTGCACTGGCTGCCTGCACTGACCAGCCCAGATTACTCTCTCTGCCTTGTCTGCTATATTATTTATGAGCCCACTACCTTTAGCAGTACTGATTTTGAATTCTGCTCGATCATCAGGTAAAATACCGAATGGAGTTTGGTATGGGGGCAACTTCCCTCCATGGTTATGATTTTTCAGTAGCTGTTGGTATCTCCTGATTGTTGGATTTTTTATCTGTTTAATGGATGCATTTTGATAATGTATGGCATTGATTTTTTAACAATACATGTATCGGCATGTTGAGTAGTACTAAGTAGATTATATCTGAGTGGTCAGTAAACTTCATCTGTTCTCTTGCTGGCAGAAGCTGATACCAGGGTAAGAATCAGGTCAGGTGAGCTTTATGAGCCAGTCTTTTTCCTATCTTCTTTCCTAATTTATTGATGTGGGTTTTACCTATGGAAGTAATTTTCCTGTACTCAGGATGAAGGAAAGAGCGGATAATTTGCTAATGGGACAATGTTCCACATGCTGGGGGCCCAAGGGAAGGCTTATGTGGTGAAATATGTAGGAGGGCCTTAACTATACCCTTGTCAGTGCTGTAGTGCTTGGTACATGTCATCTCTGGAGCTCTGCTCTCTCTCTGCATGTGCAGCTGAGGGGAACTCCAGGCCTTTCAATGCTTCCTTCAAGACAGAACCACATATGATGAGAACATATACAAGTTTAAATGAAGAGCAACGCTGTGCAGGCTCAGAATGTCTTTCCTTGTCAAATTTGAAAGCTTTCGCACTTGCTGCTGTAGCTGTAACTTCTCACAGGCAAACTTGACTGTAGAGTGACTGTATCTGTCTTACCTGGCTGCCAAAACCAACCTTCCTAGGTTCAAGCTCTTAGTAAAGAAGAGTAACTGTACTGAGTATGCAGGGTAATTAATCAAAGTGGTATGCGAATGATTTGAGGTAATTCACCAAGCTTTCATGCTTGTTTCTGTGTCCCAAGTCTTCCAGCCATGTTTTGTTTTGGTAAAGTTCTCCTCCCTATCATCACCACCTCTTCATCTCTTCATGACCTCTCAACATCCTTAAAGATGTTTTTTAAATTTAGAATATTTGAGATATTAGCAATCTGGTTTTAGAAGATGTTAGCATGGGGATTCCCAGGAGGAAATATTTGCTGTCCCACTTAAGTACATAGGCTGTGTGGGAGTCCAGATGCAATACATGATATAAGGGATCCAGTTACCCCAGATGATCTTTTGCATTCATCACTCCTTAGCATGTTTTAGTAAACTTCTAAATCACTGAAACAATAAAACAGAGTAGAAAAGGGGATAAAAGAATTACAATATTTAAGGCTTCTTTCACTTCCTTCTTTTTAAATATAGCAAGTTAGTATGAAGTTTGGGAATATGGTTCAGAAATTTAATTTTTAAAGGTGGGTAGTAATCCATGGATGCTTTTCTTCTTTCATTGGGTAAATAATACTCTTCAGAAGGGGTTCTAGTGAATGTAGAGAAGACTTTGTGCAGTTCTGCTTATACTTCTTCACAGACTGCTGTCAGCCGATGCACAAAAAGGCATGCTGGTCACGCACTCTGACGGCAAAGATAATACCTTTGTCTGTGAAGTGCTCCTATACAAGGGAAATATGCACATATGGCTTTGCCATATCAGGGTTGCATAGGAAGGGGTTGCATACTTCAGGTGGAAAGTAAGGCCAGAAAAAGCACAGAAGCAGGGTGGGTATCAGTGGAGCACACTGCAGGAACAAAAGTTCCTTCATCCAAGTCCCTGTGGCTGTGTGGGCCTTCTAGTTCCTAGATGAGTTGTCATCTGCCACATGGCTGAAGTGCAGCAGGACTGCCACAAGAAGCCAGTTTTTCTGCCAGGCCAGCACTTGAAGATTACAGTTCTGCAGGGTAATGTCAGTCTTGGGTCCTTTTTCTTAAATTGCTTTATTTTTTTTTTTTTCCCTAGCAGTGGTCCCAGCTTGTCCAGTTAACTATAAACCACTGGTGAAGTGCCATGTAGGTCAAGGATATGGTCAAGGAATCTGACCAAACTCTTAGTTTTCTTCTAATGGTAATTAGAAGGGAGTGTTTGAATCTGTACTGAAATTACCCAGCTCAGTGGTTTATGGGCTCCACTGCATTTTGCTCAGAAGTTGAAACAGGACTTGTTCTTGTGTCAACATTTAGACATGCTGGGATGAGGAGGAAGAACTCTTCTTCATTCTGTATTCAAGTTGTCCCTGCTTGGCAAGCTTTAATTAATCTTTCCTTGAACTGCTGGTATGTCCCATTTTTGTAACTGAATTTGTTTGTATTGCATAAATACTTATAAAAATCCTAAACAGAGGATATATGAGCACTGATCAGATGAATGGGAACACATGGTTCTGAAGCTGTGATGTGAAGCTGGAAAAAAAAAAACGCTTACTCAAAAACTGCTTCAGGGAAAACACTTTACTACTGCCATCTCTAAGTGCTGTTTTAAATGCTGGCTTCAGAACATGTGCTGTTGTTCAAGGTGAACAGCACAGTATGGAGATGTGGGCTGAGTGTGAAAGGCCTTGATTACAAAAGATGGGCTGAAGAGGTAGTAAGGTTTGGATAACCCCAAGGACTCAACAGTTATTGCTAAAGGACAAGGTTTGTACCTCGGTCAATGTCTTGGAAGTATCTGTGCTGATTCTCTGCAAAGCAGGCTCTACTTGCCAAAATGCAGGCATATTTTTGCATAAAGCCAACACGCCCTTGATTTTAAAGTGGTTAAAATTAAAATGATTTGTTCTCAAAGGCTTCAGCTGACTGAAATAGGTTCTGACAGTCATGATATTCAACATTTTAGAGGTGAGATTGTAGACTGCCCCTTACTAGGGGCAACAACTGCTGATGCAGAGCTTAACAGCAGAAGATACAAAGGTTCAACATCTAGCATTGAAAAAAGAAAAGCAATGTTAAACTGGTGTTCCCATCATGATTGTCCTGGCAGTGGGGACAGGTGGGAGGAGAAGGAGGATTACAGATAGTTGTCTCTGTTACTTATCAAATGCTGATCTATTTTAAAAGCATCAAACTAGAAACCGTTCTCTAAAACTTTACTTTCTTATGGCCTTCTAGTGATTTTTTTTCAATGTCCAAAATATATTGCCTTTTTTGCTGGGTTGTGAGCAAAACCTATGTGACCTTTCTCCACCTATTTGTGAAAGTTTTCTTGTCACCAGCTCCTCAGTGCACTGCTCTGGAAGAATTGCTGTTCCTAATAAGGCTGCATGTTTTTACTGTGTATCTAGTCACTTGAAAGTTCAAAATTTTGGCCTCATCCTTTGCTGCACACAGTCCAAATCCCTTTGGATTGTTTATACTAAAGAAAGTGATAATACAATTAGGAATCTTTGATGTTACCTTCCAATCTAAAAAAAATTATTCATGGTCCTCATCTAGTACAGCAAGTAGTGATGCTTTCTCCTTGTCTCATTCAAGGAGCTACCCAGATCTCACCCCAAAACTCCCTCCCTGAATTGTTCTCCAAGCCAGGTCTGCTTGTTCTGTGAGGTTTTTTGCTTTCTTCTACTTTGTACTACTATGGTGTTTCTCCTGACTGTCACTCTGCTGCAGCTGTGTATGTGCAGCCCTCTACCAAAAGCAGTGTACACCTTAGCCCCTTTTCTCGAATCCCTGGGCAACCCCAGAAATGCCTTTGTTTTGGACAGTGATGTATGCTCATGTTTGGAGTGAAGACTGCTAAACTCTTTCAGATACCATATTGAATAGTAAGTCCTAGGTTTTCTATTAGTTTCAGTATGTATTATGTTGATTATGATAGATTCTTATCTTCGTTATCAAACTTCAAGTAAGCTAACCTTCCACACAAGGAGATAGGCTTCAGGGTGCTGATGTGGCTGGTGATGTGTCATTGAGTGCAAAGATTGTTCCGAAGAGAGAGCTCCAGTCTCCTTCTGCAGGTGAGCTCTGGGTAG
This sequence comes from Chiroxiphia lanceolata, assembly GCF_009829145.1. Classification (NCBI taxonomy): domain Eukaryota; kingdom Metazoa; phylum Chordata; class Aves; order Passeriformes; family Pipridae; genus Chiroxiphia; species Chiroxiphia lanceolata. Next base: position 29,572,152 of record NC_045642.1, read on the forward strand.
AGACTCATATTTGCTTCACTCCTCCATGAACATCAGTTTTTCCTATTCTTTCCACACTCAAATTTACCAGAAGGGAAAGTGAGATTCTTTCTGCTTACTGTTCTCCAGATCACTTCCTTTGCCTTTTTGGAATATCAATACAGTGTTTTCTATGCTCCTCCAAAGCAGAATCTGATCTTAAGAGATAGTATGATTTTTAGTCGGGATGCCAAAGGAAAACAGCATTAACTCTCTAGTCTTTTTGCTGGTATTTTGCAGGTCAGAAGAGTGCCAACCAAAAAGACTCAGTCTGGAAGAAGTTTCTCTTTGAGGGACTCTTCTGGGCAGCTATCAGTGCTCAGCTCATTGAAGAGTCACTGACTGGGTTTTTGTGATTCCCACAAACTCTGAAGTTGTATAGTGGTCAGAGCCAATCCTTTACAGATAACAGCACTGAGACAGATTCAGGAAGGTGTGATCTAACAATATTGCAGTGAAGCAAGTGGAAGATCTCCCAACAGGTAGTGCATTGTTTTCTGGGACAAATTAATAAAGCTATAGTGACCCTATAGTGTTGGGGGAGTAACATATACATCCCTTAGAGGTAGTTGTCTTTTTTCTGTGGAAAACCACATAATTAGTGATGTTCTAACAGCTCCTTTCCTTTTCCAGGTTATTCCCAGTCTTGTATGTTGTTCAGAATTGGAGATCACTTAAGAATATCAGGAAATAAGTTTCTTATATCCACAAAATGCCCCTTCTGTACCTTGTCTTTATCTTCCCTCTTTCAAACATCAACAGTTATGACAACAGGAAAGTCGGAGGCAAATAAGCAGCTGACAGTCTTCCTAATGGGCAGAAACACAGGCTGGAGTCTCTCCTGAATTCAGCAGCACAGTGGTAGAACTGCAGCAGCATTGCTAACGTGGCGCAGAGTGCATTTTCAGCTTGCAGGGTAGCTGAATTTAATGAGGTGACATATTGCTCATGCTAAACCTTCTACCAAAGCTGAACAGTATGATGCATACAAATGCAGAAAACACAGTTTAAGATTTTTAAATGGCCTTCTTTATTTATTTATTTTCCAGAACAGAATGGTAAAATGTGATTTGGGTCGCAAAACCAGTTTGAATTTCAAGGAGTGGAAGCATCAGGAGGTAGACAGGAGGAAAGCCAGGGGAGTTCCCTAATTACTAGCAGTGTTTTAATTAAGTAGAGTAGAGCTAGACAAGTTTGATAATCTGAGTTCCTCTTTAGACTAATACTGTCTATTAGGAGATACTTGCACTGGAAGTGGTTCCTTCTCATAGTACCACAGATCTGAGAGCCATTTTATCCTGCCATTTTTAATGGAAGTTAAACCAGGACTGATAGTATTTGAAGGCTGTCACTTCTGGCTGCCAACTATTCATCTCCTTTTTCATGCACTCAGCTTTACGTTTGTAAACATTCCCTGTAAAGGTACAGCTTAAATATCTGGAGTTCTGCATGCCTGTACTGTGTATGAGTTACCTACAAAATCCATTTGTTTGAGAACTATTCAAAAGGCAATGTTTACATATACACAGTATGAGAGTGTGTGTCCGTGTCTGTGTTTGGTGGCAGACTTTGGATTTAATCCTAAAATACCTTCCAGGATGCAGCTATAACACAAGTGTTGTTAGCGAGTATGGTGATCTCATCATGTGTCAAATTGTATGGTGGCACATGTCAACAAAACAGCTCTTCTACAGTCATAACTATTTTTAGTGCTGGGACATCCCAGAATACTGCAGCCGCTGCCTCTTGCACTGAGATGCTAAAAGCTTTACTTTGGCCCCTTCTAGCTTCTGCTCCTGAGATCTCTTATTCCTCCCCTACAATGGAATGGCCATGCCATGGTGATAACACCCGGGGCCCCTGGGTCTTAGTATCCAACCATCTAGAAGCAAAGCAGAAGGAATTGGAGCCATTACAGCACTCTGGGGTTGGAAGGGCAGAGAAAGCAGAGCCTGGGGCTCTCTGGAACCACATGCCAGTGAAAATGTACTGAATGAATTTTCTGAGGGGCTCAGAGCAAGCTTTCACTGTGCTCCAGCTTTTCAGAACATGAAAAGGAATTAGAGCCTTTACAAACTCATCTAGAAAGTGTGGTAGTGCTGCTCACATAGAGCCTGGCAATCAAAGCCTCATGGGAAGTAGATTTGCAGTTTGGGGATCATTAGAGGCAGAACAGGGATCTCTTGTGTGTAGCAGCATGTGCAGTGATGTAGTCCTTGCTGCATGACAGGGGCTGTTGCCCAGGGCCTTTTCATCCAGACTTTGCTACTGTCTATAAACAGTATGGTGAGTTCAGCTAGGCTAAGTGGGCATCTGCCAGTGGGCATATGCTGAAAACTTCAAGAAGCCCAATAGCAGGGAGAGTAGGGATATTCCTTCTTTTTTTTCTAGGATGAATCATTGGCAATTCCTTTTTAAGAGCATTATATTACAGGAACGTTTAGGCTTCAGTGACCAGAGACTTGGTACCACAGGAAGTTCTCATCACTGTCCGAGAGGCCCTCAGCATTTTGCAGAATTGGACTGCACCTCATCATCCATGTTGGACTGGCACGTGGGCTCTTCCTTCTTTCCCTACACCTTGTCTTGCTCTCTGAGTGTGGTAGGACACTTCCTCTTTCCGCTATGGCACAATTCCCAAACCTGTGAAATTGCTCTGTTGCTTAGCACTGAAATCTGATCTACTCCCTGAATCTTTTGGGTCTGATTTTGCTTCTGAATTTAATGAGGCTTTTCTCCATGGTTTCAATATACTGGGAGAGAGACATTGTTTAGAAGGCAAAGCAAACAACATGAATTCTGAGCAGGAAAGCCCTTTTAAGGTTGTCACATGAAAGGGGGGATGTCCTCCACCCTTAGCGTTTAATTTGTCTGTCAGTGTCCCAGGAAAGCTGAGACCCTTGTGCCTGACCAGTCTGTCAGCATTCTGTTATGGGAGCCCTTCACTGAACAGTCCTGATGGATTGGAGGTGATTCCACTGCCCTTTTCAAGCAACTACACCAACAGCGTAAGGGAGACCCTTCAGTGGGTATTCGCACTTTATTCGAGTGTATTACCCTCTGCCAGCACATGCTAGCAGCTGGGAAGGACTGCCACTAACAGTTTACAGAATAACATGCTTTGTTAATACAAAATAGGGACAGGTTAAGGTTCGAGGATTGGCAGTGATAGTATCTGGCTGCAAAAACATTTTAAAGCAATATTTAGACAAACTCTAATCCCAGTAAAAGTATTGAGCATGCAGAGTATGGCTCTTACCCAATAGGCGTCCCTATGGGGGAGGAGACAGACAGATTCAACCCATCGACTGATCCCAGCAGTTACGATGGAGTCTTCCCTCACTTTTCCCACATTCTTGATTTACTTTTATACTACTTTGTTGCTGACTGGTGTAGAACTCTCTTGCTTTGCTTTTAAAGAGACAGTAAAAAAAAATACAGAGCGCATGCCTGGTGGTGGGGGGTGGTCATGCCTTGGAGGTGGGTAACTTTGAGGTTGAGTGTGCATTAATATCACAATTAGGCTTTAATGAACCAAGTTCATCCCAGGAGAGAGATTTTCCCACAGTCGTTTGTAATGTCCAAAACTACATGATCCAAATTTTGGGGGTGAAAACTGGAATCTTTATCGAACATACAAAATGCAATTTAAGGGTCTCAGGGGCAGGACATGTTAATGAGGAGGATGGGTTATGTTAACCAGGGGATGGGTTATGCTAACGAGGGGATTACACAATTGATTAACATTTCCTGTACCCAGGATTACATGTGAGGGGAAGAGGGTTAACATTTCCCATAACCACGATTACGTGGGGAGAAAAAGAACAAAGGGGTTTCAGCATGGTCTGATAACATCATCACAAAGTCTTTCCATATCTTGCTGCAGGAGACAGGCCAATCAACATAGCCAAATATCAATAAGTCTTGTGATGAAGCTCCTCAGAGCAAGGAGTCTCTCCCAGCCCTTGCTGTCCACTGCTTGCCACACAATCCCATAAGTTCCTTTTCTGCTGATATCCAAATTTCAGATTGCTACAGTTGTTGGCTCAGCAGCAGGACATCTTCTCCTATGTCCCTTGGCTGACAGGTGCTATGCAGTTTTATCTGAAAAAGTACCACTGAGTTCCTCTCCCTGCAAGGGTTTCCACAGATCCTGGCTGTGGTGTCTCCACTCCACCCTCTGTTCCATCCCCCTTAGCAGGTGCTTACTGTTTTATGGGGAATCATCATGGAGCTGCCAACCATGTTCCATCCAGGGAGTAACAGCTGCGTTTTACTCTATAATTTCCATACTGTTATAACTTCTGTTAGGATGTGAATATAACTTCTTAGTTTCCTCTCCTTTTTACCCCCAGCCATCTTCCCACAAAAGTGTAATTAATTTTATGGCAAAGTGCCTTCCAAAAACAAATTAAGGAAAATCCTAAAAAAAAAAAATAAAATAAAAATTCTTCAACTACAAATTTGCAAAACAAATTTGACACATTATATAACATGTTAATAAGCATCTATAAAATTGATGGTGGTTTTGATCTGATTTATTTTTCAGTCTTGTGGAGACAGCTGATGAATTATACATGGTGGTGGCACTTGTGAATTGTAAGTCTCCTCATGACTGAAGGTAAATGTCAAAGACACCATGTGTCAGAACAAGATATTTTGCTTGGCAGGTATGGCTTATTCAGGAAATAGGCTTCTGTTTTATACATATGCTACATTGCTCAACTGAGCGTTGAGCACCCATCCTGTAGCTGTCCTGTGTGGCTGAATACCTCCTCATTTAGGTAAATAGCATTTTCTTTGATAGTGGAAAAGGAAGAGGGTATGATCAGTGAATCCTTCTCTTTGGCAGTCTTCTAGTAAGTAATAAGCAGAACACATCTGTCACCTCTGTGGCTTGGAGGCACAATGTGACCTGGGTTAGAACTGAGCTGCCATAAGGCAGAACATTTGTGGCCATGTACTCTGCTCTTGGTGACAAATTATGCTTTGGGCCAGCATGATGGAAGGATGGGGTTGGTATGAATGAGAGCTTGTCCTGAGCAAGTCAGACATTGGATAGGGTATGACCCTTGTTGAGTATATCTAAAGATGAGACTAGCAAAGTATTTTGACTTTGTAACTGTTCCAGTAGAACACACATGAAGGAAAAGTGGAGCTTCAAGGTGTGGCAAGCACCTGTACAAAGATGTGTCCCTAACAGTCCTGACTGGTTGAAGACACCATAGTGCACATGTGAAACATGCCTCTGATGCTTTCTTCTTGATTCCTGTAGCTTCAATTCTGTCTCTTTCTCCTAGATCCTCACCTCTTGCCTATCTGCTCTAGTTACAGCCACTCATTGCACTCCTCTGCTGTTGTGTGCCACAATGAAGTTGTGGTCCTGAGCCAATCTCTGTAAACTCAGGCACTCTGCTGGATGGTGGTTCTGACCTATCCTACTTTCTTCTTTCTGGATGCTGCCTTGCTCAGAGATTCTAGAACTGTGATGACACAACACAGGGCAGTTCACAGGGAACTGTTCAGATTACATTCAGTTGTGATTCTTTAGTTCCTACAGAAACGATTGATCCCCTCTTGCAGGGAGGTAAGCTCATCTTTGACCAGTGATGATTAGTGGATTAAGTACAAGGGAAATGGGGATGTAGCCCTGATGAAAACCTCATTGGAATGGAAGGCAGGCTTATTTCTGTGCTGTTACATACCCTGTGCATGTCTAAAATGACGTCATATGTGATAGTTTCCTTTCTGCTAGCAGTGAGTTTCATATATGGAAAATTCAGATGTTCTGAGTTGTTACAGCTGTATCTTGGGCAGAAATTTAGCTGAACTGATACAAAGTATATTGTTGACTGTCCCTCGGCTGCTGGGATGAGAATATGTTTCTGGGTTGAATGAGTTTAACTGAGCGGCAGAGATAGGGGATGCCACTAAACAGATTTTACGAAATTTCATTTAAACCAACATTTTTTTGGATCTGGTATCTAAGCTTCTCTTCTTATACTAGGTACAAGGGATGTGATTAGCAGAGAGATTTCAAAAGCAATGCACTTCAACACCTGACGCGTATCTGATTCCATTTAGGATCTCAGTAACAGCTGCAAATGAATTCCATCAGCATACCAAGATTTCAAGAGCCCCTCTGGAGTATGCCCAGAACACAAAATACAGCCAACACCCTTGCATTTATTAGCATGATATCTCCCTGAGTGGGTGATGTGAATGTGTGTGACTTGGTGGCTAAAGGTGGAGTTGCACTGCTTAAATTTCTAAGGATTAATTCATTGCGGTCTTGATGTTTGATGAGGCTGGGATGCTTTTAAGCTAGGTAAGGAGAAAGGTTGAGCTCCTACTGGGATTCCATTTTGCAAGCACTTCCTTTCTTTATATTGACACAGGTGGTTCTACTGCAATGTGTTTTTAATAAAACTGTCTTTTTATTCAAAAAGCTAGTTGTTTGGGGGTTTTTACATGTTTGTTTGTTTGTTTTTCTTTTTCCAAGAAACATTTTTTTCCCATTCAGTTTCAGTGGGATTTACCAAAAGAAGCTTAATTCCCTTCTTTTCCATTTTCTGGGGAGAGACTCAGGGGAGTGAGCATAGGGATTTTAGCAAAGTGCGAATAATAATGCACTGAACTCTTGCCTCTGAAAACCACACAGATGTGTGCTAAGACTCTGATAGGATGGGTTGATAAAGGATCAGTTTATAGCTGCTGCCTCCCTCTTTTTCCCCTCTTCTTCCCCTTTTCCCATCAGCTTCTGTGTAAATCATCTCCCTCTTCTGACTGTTTTAGGGTTACAGAAGCAGAGGGCCCTCTGGCCTTGCAGAGGAGATGCTGAGATCATCATGTCAGCATGAGCTCTCTGGCCAGTATTTCCTCTTGGACTCAAAGACATCTTCTATGGCAAGAGGAACCTGGGAGGAAAATGGATAAGACCAGAAAACATAAGATACTGTCTTGTCCTCTTGATGAGAAAGGGCAGTGGTGCTTGGGGGTAGGGTGATATGTAGAGGCTGTGTCTTCTTGCACACTTTTAACTTAAGACTGTTACAGACCCTGTGGGAGCCACATCAGCCTGTCTCCTGCTCAGCAAATTCTGTACATGAAGGGGTTTTGTTCATTACCTTTTACCTGCCACAGCACTGTCACTTTTTTCTGCCATCCCTGACATCTGGTGGGTGAGATTAGGAGTTAAAAAGGAAGAGAGGTGCTGGTCTGGGAATTCACAGCCCCCTGGTAGGAGAAAGGGAGAGGGCTAAGAGCCAGATTAGTACCCTTCTGCTCCAGTAAAACATATGAAGTACACGAGTGCAGTCTGGGTATAATTGGTATCTTTGGAGCCTTAGCCTAAGGACAACCTTTTTGTCTCTTAAGTGCAATGATTCTAAGTTTTTGCTATATATTCTTGAGTGGTGGTGTCACTGCAACAAAAGTGCATATGAAATCAAGATAGCAGGTGTGATGTGCTTTAAGGATCATGGCATTATCCTATTGGAGCAGATCAGAGAGCAGATGGTGTAATTTAAGTCCCCAGGTTCTTTAGACAAGGTCTGTTGGAGACTTGTACAGTCCTCATATCATTGTAAGGCATGTCATAATGTTAGATTTAACACATGACAATAAAAATGGAAGTCATAAAGCAGAGAAGAAAAATTACACTATAGAAGTGTCAAATTTGAGAAGCTGGAAGATTTTTTTCTCTCTCAATCTATTGTTGTCCTCAAGTGCTGTGTCTTGTACTTACCCTGCCTCTGTTAGAATACTGCTAAGGGTGTTTTTTGCTTTTCAATATGAAGCCATTTTCTATGTAATAATCATGTAGCAGCTTTTATTTTGGAAATGCCTGTCCTTCAAACTGACATTTTAACCCTAATTCAGATCTGGAGATCCTTCCTTGCTGTTGTTTTATAGGTGAGAGTTATTGTTGTTCCAGAAGGTGACTGTGATTACTGCTGTTACAAAGATGCAAATAAGGGCAAGGCAGCCTCACTGTATTTTTTCAAGACACGCAGAAATGGAATCTTTGTGGAATAAAATAATCAGAGACAGTGGGAGTGAACAGGAATAGACTCTAGGATGGGACCTGAGCAAGACTAACACGTGGTCTGGGGGAGTTTGAAAACGCAGAGAACCAAAGATGCACATGTGGATGTGTGCATGGAGAGTGTGAGACTGAGAGAGAAGGTGTTGGAAATGACCTGACAGAGCAAGACACAGAGTTCACTGGGAGGAGCAAGCCTACTATGGGTTTTCCCTTTGTTGGTGGAAATAGGACCTTGTGTATATTTTGATCCAGCAGGACCATACATGCATAACATCTTTGCTCATATAACAGTTTTTTCCTAATAGGAACATGGATAGTCCTCTGATAGTGGCATACTGTTTAGGCAAAGTAGGCAACACAGGAAGAATAATGCTCTATTATTTTATAATTTTAAGTTTATTTAAGGTTTTTATTAAGGTATTTTTTAATCAGAAAGAAGCAAATATCATTGTTTCTGTTAGGCTTGGTTGTGGCCGTAGGTGGGAATGTGTGTACTTTAGTGTTCATGATACCTATGTGAGGAACTGGCAGAACAGGCAAACTCTGATAAAGGTCTGAAGCAACACTGAGATTTTTATATTTATTTCATTATTTCCAGCGAAGTTCTGAGGATGAACAGTGGATTTGCTCCCATTGGCTATTCATTCCAGGACTGACCTTGCAAAATTATGTACTTAGACCCATTGCCTTTGAATTTTTCAGTGATTGAGGGTTAAAGAAATATATGTTAGCTATGGAGCTTGTTGAGAAGATTACAAAATTCACTTAATTAATTCCTATAATAATAAGCTAGTCTATTAGCCTGCAGTGCCACCTAGCCTCCTCATCCTTTGGATAGTAGGGAGTATGGTGTGAATATTTAGAAAGATAAAAACTACTTGGAAAGCATACATATAATGATCTTTCCCCCCCTTCATTTAAAGATATGATAATTCAATCTCATCAGAAGACTTTAATCAGCAGTCTGAAAGTCGTTGCCCTGATATTAGCCAGTAAGGGGAAAAAAAACCCCAGGGAGAATTAGAGATTATTTTCCTTCAAAATGTTAGTTCCTTGTTCAATACAAGTATTACTCATAATTTGTAAGGTTTGAGCTTGATAAGGAAGCAGAAAGCTGCTGCATGACTATTAAATTTTTTAGCAGTCTGATTCATCTCAAAATGATTCAGAGACTATTGATAGTAGTCCTGTCAGGACTTGCCATCTCTGTGGTGAAGTTGGAGTGGTTAGTGACATACCACTAGTGCTTCGTGACATTTCATAGCATTCACGAGTTAGAAGTGTATGGGGTAATGAAGGCAGCAAATTAAGTTCTACTGGAATGCTGATATTGGCATCTCTGCTATCTGAAGAAGTCATGCAGGGTTGGCATCTGTCCTTGGGTGGGTCACAGGGCAGACTGGTGAGGAGAAAAATGGCCCTGGGAAAGGGGAACTAAGGCTTTGCTGCCTATCCTGCCCATGCCTGCCTTGGGGAGCCAGGGCCGTTGCTTTCCCATTCCTATTTCTTCCCTTATTCTTTACTGGGTGAGAGGAAATTGGTGTGCTTGGATTTGGAGAGTGGCTACTGCAGGACAGCCATTTGGCTTTGTTTCATGGTGTTGTGGGTTGACCTTGGCCGGATTCTAGGCACCTACTAAAGTTGCTCTGAGCTGGGAGAGGTCACACAGGCAAAACAGACTCAGCGTGGGGTTAATACTAAAATTTATTACTAACAGGATAAGATCTAAAGAGTGAGAAATAAAACAGTCTTAGACACACTTTCCACCCACCCCTCCTTTCTTCCATGTTCTCCCTCCTCCCCCCGCAGCAGTGCAGGGAGACAAGTCCACCCCTCAGGTAACAGGTCTTCTAAATCTGCTGTCCTGTGGGTCACCCTTCCATGGGCTGCAGGGGGACAGCCTGCTTCATCATGGTCCTTGCCACGGGTTACAGGAGGGTCCACAGCTCTGAGTCCTTCCCCTGCTCCATGGGGTCCCTCCCACGGGTAACAGTCCTTGATGGACCTCTCCAGTGTGGGTCTACCCCTCAGGCAAGTAGTTCTCCATATCTACTGTCCGAGGGTCACTTCTCCATGGGGTGCAGGGGGGGCTCTCTGCACCCCGATAGTCCTTCATAGGATGCAGTCCTTTGTAGGGTGAGCTGTACCAATGTGGATCCCCCCCCAGGGCCATGAGTCCCACCTGGGAATAACCTGCTCTGGCGTGGATTTTCCTCTCCACGGGCCACAAGTCTCTTGAAGGACTCCACTCCGTCCTGGGCCTTCCACAGGGGATAACGGCCTTCTTCCATGCATCCATCTGCTCCAGCATGGGCTCGGCTGCACTGTGGCACACCGCCCCAGCCCAGCTGGCACTGCCAAGAGCAGCACGGGCAGCTCGGCCAGGGTGCCGCTGCCTGCTCTGTGTTAGGTGCCGAGAGGCCCCGGGCTGGGCTGCTGCCGCCCACCCTCCTTCCCCCACGGTGGAGGAGGCGGCAGGGCCGCGTGGGAGCTTCGGTCAGTTCTCCCCTGTCTGGAAAATTCTTCTGCACAACAAACTTGTTCTTAAATATGTTATCACAGAGGTGTAATTATGGGTTCTCCCTTGGCCAGTAGCAGGAAATCCCTCCTGTGGCCAGCTATCGTTGGCTTCACTGGGGGGGAAACTTCTATCAGCTTCTAACAGAAGCCACCCTATGTAGTCCCCCTGCTACCAAAAACCCAGCCACCTCAACCCTTGACATTTGGGGAGCCATTGTCCTGGAACTGGAGGAAGAGATTGAGATATTAGCAAGGATGCAGGGTGGGAGCAGCATCCCAAAATCTGGTTGGATGAAGTAGGTTTGTGAAGGGTAAGAAACATGTCCTTACATTCCTGAATTCCACGAACTTTGCAGTAGGCCTTTGTGCCTCTCCCAGCGTCTCTGAAGAGAGCTGAACCTTTTCCATCACTGTTGCAAGACAGAATTGTTTTCTTCTTACCCTGTGGGTAGTTGGATTCACATTTTTTTGCTCGCTGTTCAGATGATGATCTGAATTCTGTGTTACAGAATTGTTAAGAAATGTAAGATGAGTAAAAAATATTAAAGTAATCAATTTCTGACCAATACACTTCCAAGACATCTGTGACAGCTTCTGCCTTCTTAAATAACAAATGTATTTAATCTGAAGCTTTGGGTTTCAGTAGCTCTGTAGAAACAAACACAGCTTTTTGCTTTGGCACAGTTAAACAGAATCTCCCTTCATTTAGACTTGAAAAAGATTAGCAGACACATCCTTTGTGAAAATCTGCAAATGGTGACTAAACATGGGGCTGTTCTCATGATGACAACAAAAATAGGCAGAAAATGGAAAACATGCGCTGCCACAGTCTGCCTTTGTGCAGTGGGCTTATTTGTCATTGCCAAGTAAGACCACAAACTAAGCTCAACGAATGTAGGTGGGATGGGATGCTGCTATTGGTTTTCTTGGTATGGATTTCAGTTTACATTATAACAGTATTCAAAAACATTGGTAGCCAGATTATGCCATGTGTAGCACAGAAGGCTTATGATAATTTGAGGGTGGGAGTAATGTGAGGGAAAAAAAATCTATTGAGTTTCATCTCCAAATCCTGCTAGATTTTCATCTTTATCAGCAGACTTTGTTTCAATGTTTGAATATCCTTTTAGATGTGAACAGTTTTGTTTGAGAAGGCACCGTGGTAGGTTTTGGCTTGACTGAAAGAGTTGCTTGAGCAGTGTACCATGTCTAATGGTTAGGCACAGCCTGTTTGCTTAAACAGATTACATGAAGGGGACTGTTAGAGCCCTCTGAGTATGTCTTAGAATATATTGGGTTAAACAAAACCATCACTAAACCTTGTAAAGCCTTAAAAAGCTATCTGTATTCAGAGATCCAATGAATCAACGCAAAGGTCTAACCCTAACACCATACCCTCTTGTTGTTCTGAGGGAGTGAACTTACCAGTCTCTGTATCTAACCAAATGAGGGATGAGGTACTCCTGGGGAGTTAGAGAGCTACCGTCTTTACTTAGTCATAGATCAATAGCTCACTCTTTAACAGAGGTTTTCGAGTGAAGGGTTAAAACTAGTAAAAATGAACTAGCTAAGGCTGGCATGGTCGTACCTATGGTGGTCATAGTCTTGGATTTATCAAAAGGCACTTGTGGATGCACCTGCCATCAGACGTGGTGTTTGGTGTGTTGTTCTAGAAGCTAAAAGGCTCCTTTTAGAGTTGTTAGAATGCTAAATAGCCCAGAGAATTGCAGCATGCTATTGTATCTGCTGGCTAATCATCCAACATGAATGGCAAGTAAAATAAGAAAAGGGAATTAAATGTTAGTATTCTGGAAAGAAAAAGCAACCAACCACAGTTGATTTGTAAGGAAATTTATACAATCAAAGACGACTGGAGCACCTGTAATTACTAATCACTGCTATCAAGCTGTAAAGATTAGCTTGCAAGTTGCATTTTATCCTACTTTGAACATACAATTTTAAAAATTGATGGAAAAGTTAAAAATTAGAACCAGTTTTGAAATACCTTTCAATACTTTTTGTAATTTTTTTTTTATTTCCTCTATGTTCAGGTTCTATGAAAGGACTGCAAAGAGAGGTTTAGGTATAGGATAAGGAATATCTAAATTCTGTGAATAAGTTGTGATGAGTATATGCATCTCTTTAATCAATATCCTGTACCACCACCTTTGATCATTTTTCTAGAATGACTGGAATGCAGCTATGATGCAGCTGCAGAACATGATACTCAGCAGATAAGCTGTTTGGCTGAAGTCTGGTCACGCTGCTTCCCCATACCTCTGTGACATGGGGTTGATGATGTATCTTTTCTCTTGCCATTTACCTATCAATCACATCTCTTAAATTACCACCTATCATTGATTAACTGCACTCCCCTCCTATGTGTTCATATAGTGTCCAACACATGTTCCTGCCCCCGCCCTGCAGCTTCTGAATATTATTAAAACATAATGCAAATAAATAATCAGAAGATGTTGCTGGTGGAAAAACCCTCTGAAACTAAGCCTGCTTTGCTCCTCAGGTATACAACACAAATTCCTGTTACTGTGTTCTGTCCCTTTTAACTGCATCCATTGGCTGCTTTTGACCCACAATTGTTTGTGCTGTGAATTTTTAATAGCAATAACAACAACAACAACTACTTGCCTAATCCTTAGCATAAGAATGAGCAGGAATGTTCAGCTTTTTCATCCCAGGTTCCAGGTTGAAAGTCTCTATGTACATTGCTTGCCTCTCAGTTGACAGTGTTGCTTTATGTAAACAGAGGGGATAGTCCTGTACTCCCTGGGGCCTCTCCATGGCCCAGGAGCACCATTTCAGCCCAGCCTGGGGTCACAAATCCCTGCCCTGGTGACGTTGGTAGGGTGCTGGTCTCTGGCTCTGCCTGGCTGGGCCCAACCCAGGGGCTGATGTCCTGGCTTGACCTTAGACCTGCCTTATCATTATGAACTTGCCTGGTGATCTGGACTCTTGGCTGAATGTGGTGGCCATCTCCAGGTCTGCCCTGCACACCTTGCTCATGGGCTGTAGGCCAGAGCCCTAGACAGTGAAGTCCCTGCCCTGCCAGCCATGTTAGGAGCTGCCAGTCCTCATTGCTTCCTGACAAACAGCTTCAGAGTAGAAAGTTGCAGAGTGTAGCTGCAATGAAAAGGGAGACAAAATGCAAAATCAGGATTGACTCAATTCAATGTAAATATCAATTATTCCCCCATCTACTAACACATGCCTAGCTTTCAGCTACAAATCCCCACAGTCTTGAAGAAAATATTTTAAATGATTGAGGTAATCCAATTTGGCTGTTGTTCTTTCTCTTTTTGGTGCAATATGAAGTTAAATATTTATGTGTTGCCTTACATAGGGCAAAGCACATTGCTGGCATCCTATGCTGATTTTTTTTCCCCATTTTTTCCCATAGCCCACGCTCAATTCAAATCCTTGGTATATGCAAGTGTCTTGGATAGAAGTGAGATAAAATTCTTTCGATCAAAATACCTCCTCTCACATTCTCAGAATGAGGCTACAAAGCTCCAACACCTGTCCAGGTGGTGATTTATTGCTGTAGATGGAAGAAGGACATAGCAACTCCCTTTACGTTCTCAAAGCAGGGAGACAAGTCTCAAAGACCTGAAAAAATTCTCAAAGACCTGAAAAAATATTGTCTCTAGTTTTTAAAAGGTGATTTTATACCTCTTTTGAAAAGGATAGTCTTGACTAATGTACTCAGAATGGGATAATAATGACAACTTGACATGGGTGGAAGCACTTTATACAATTCAAAATGACAAGTTGTCAAAAAATATAATGGACACCCAGGGGTGGTGTACCTAATGTGGAGACACGACCATTAAATGTCTTGAAGTTTAAACTGGGCAGCCCCACTGTGAAATGTGCTTGAAAGCCCCATTGTCTGCTGGGTGGCTACTGAGGCTTTGAAAGAGCGTGAGGGTAAATTAAGGAAAGGTGTTTATTTAAACTAGAATTCCTGAATAGCAACACAGGTAGACAAACTCAAAGATAGAGCACCACCCTAATCTAGCCATTATTCTCTCTTGCACTGCTGTTCTTTTGTTCTTGCCCCCAGTGGAATGTCACAGCTCTGTTTACAGTGCCCAGTGATACCACTTTTGTGACTGGGGCCTGGAGAAGGTGGCTGAAGTTCTCAGCTACTGACTGCATTGGTTAATATACCAGGTAATTCCTGAAGGTTGTAACTGATTCTTGTTTTTTTAGTCCATGTTGGGTGGTAGCACTGTTTTCCTTTTAACCCTTTTCACCTCTTTCTTAATCAAAGAACTCATGTAAGACCACGCTGTCTCCTTTAGACACTGATCCTTGAAGATGCACACAGACTTATGCCATGAATAGTAAGTGGGAATGATCACAATTAAACTCAAATACATTAATCCCTTTTAAGGGAGTGCTAAGAATGTGGAGAATCTGAGAAAATGCAAGCTCGCAACAGGCTGCTTAACTGTGAATGAAAGTCCTGTCTAGCTTTAGGGATGTTTATGGAAAAAATGTGTGTATCTGCTATGTCCTAAAAGCAACATAAGTGTTTAAAAGAAGAATTCAAAACAGAACCCAAAGCACTAGTTCCAGCTGCTTTAACCAGTAGTAAGAAGAATCTCCCTTTCCCTCTGTATTTGCAATTCATTCAAATGTTAATGTTTTTATAGGGCAAGATATGGACTCTCGTGCCTGTAGGCAGTGTGGTTATCTGCAGGATTGTACTTATGCACCTGAAATAGAGCAGCTCACTTTCTTGACTGGTATCAGCCTGAGCTGTTGCTGAAACACTTCAACACAGTCCAAAGCAAACTAAGCCTTGTGAAGAGTTTATGTGACTGTTAAACATCTCATATTAATGAGCTGTTTGTATTCAGACCGATCCCTTCTACCTGGAGTTAGAATAAGTCACCTAGAATAGAATGGGGTAAAAAAGGAACTTTCAATGGATCACTGAAACACTGGAGGCTAAGTCACCATGTGGAACAACTTCTTTCTGTGAAAGGGAAGAAAAGGGAGCTTGGAGCAATGACATTTGTAATGTAGATCTCCCAGTTGCTTCAAGTTAGAGGGAGTGAATCCAGATCTTAATGTGCAAGTTACATTTACTGTCTCTCCTGCAGCAAAAGTCCTTTAAATAACAAATGTCTACAGGCAAAACATCTAAGCTTGTGGCTGACTGTCATCTTTCCCAAATCCTAAGTATTTATATATGTCTGTCTCTGGAAGGTGTATCTGGTTTAAGTCTCTAATTTGTTTTAGTGAACTCTGGGCATAGCAGTCATTGGAGTTAATTTAGCAAGTAAGCATGTGGACAAGTGTGGAAAGAGCTTGTAATGCTGCTTTTCAAGTTACATCGGTTAGTCTAGTATCAGCTGTTCCGTCTCCTTTCAAGTCTCCTTAAAACATCACCATCACTAGAGCAGGACACATACAAAAGTGACAATCTCAGAGTATTTGTGAAAGTTTAGTAGGAACCCTCTGGGATTCAGTAGGAGGTTTGTCTTACAAGTTAGGGCATGAGTGGTTGCAGAGCTTTTCATTGCTCCATAGCCTTTAAAATGAAATGGGGACTCAGTCTGTCCTCTGAGGAATATCTGGACTCTGAGATGGTAGGGAGGAGGAAGTGCCTTTTCTCATCTGCACAAACAGCTCCTTCAGCCCCAGGCTGCTCAGACAGATAGTTAATGGCACCCAACAGTTTGAGTTGGTGGGTTGGAGAACTGTGGGGGGAGGGAAGTCAGGGTGCTGGTCAAGCCCCTGTTCCATGTGTGTGGAATTGCTTTAGCCCACCCATGGAATACTAGTCCAGGTGAAACGACTGTGCTGGAGTCCCTGCCACATTGCATACCTTCATGCCCAGGCCTGAACTGTGGCTTTGCTCTTTCAAAATGCAAATCCATACAGTTAGGGCAAAGCAGTTCTGGATCTCCTTTGGCACTATCCGGAAGAAAAGTTTTATGTCTGACTCTGTTGGGCTGGCACTCAGCTATGCAGGACATGGGCTCACTTCCCTTTCATGCTGCCTGCCTTCACAAGAAATCCTCCTGCACACCGTGTAACAAGTCTTTTACGAGACTGCAGCTCTATGGTATTGTCTTTCTGGTCCTGACAAAAGGAGGTGAGCCCTTCTCCGGGACGGGATGCAGCTGAAGACAGGGCTGAGGCATGCTGGGCTTTGCTGATGTAACCGGCTCCCTGCAATTTTCATTCAGATCTGGTTGGCTGTGAGCTGGCTGAGAGCCTCAGCCTCAGATACGCCTCCAACTCAGATGAGGTCATCTCTGCGTTTTTTGGTTTTTTGTTTTGTTTTTTTTCACTTGAGAAGTCTGTGGTGTATGAACGTGTAAGGTCAGAGTGCTAATTGCCACACCACTGCAAATCTCTGGATACAAAACCCTCTTTCTCCCTCTCAGCTGCACCGTCTCCCAGCACCATCTCAAACCCTGCTCTCCCTTTAAAGAGAGAGGAGGAGCAAATTGAAGATGAATTTACCGCAGTGCATTTTATAATTAATTCTCGCATCCCGGTCAGAGGGGAGTGTTTGTTGGCAAGACATTGCAGAGCTGCCCGGTCCCAACATGACTGTAAAGTAGCTCCAGGACGGAAAAAACTCCAGAACCTGCTGCTGCCAGAAGCGAAACTACTCGCCCTGCTCAGTCGTTTCGTCCCTTCCCCGCCCTCCCACCGTGTGCCATGCAGCGATGCATCCAGCCAGCAGAGGACGGGGTAGGTCCCCATGGCTGTCAGTCAGTAGAGGCTGCCCAGGCTCGGGAAACACGGACAAAACGACACCGCGAAACACACACGAGCTGATCGTGAAATAAGGACTGGCCCTGCGGAGAGCAGAGCACACAGAGCTGGGGTATCCAGCCCCGGCCCCGCACCCCGCCTGGAAGCATCGCCCGCTCGGCATCTTCCTTCCTCCAGCCCCAACGCCCAGTAATCCCGCGTCGTCTCCCGCGGAGAACTGCCTACTAACTTCGGCGCCGACGCCAGGTCTGCCTGCACGCCGTGGGCAGGATGGGGGTTGCGGCATCCCCTCTGTGCCCCGGGGGCAGCCAGCCCCCTCCTCTGCCCCCTCCCACCGCTGAGCCCCGCGCTGGAGCCCCTTTGGCACAGCCTCTTCACCATGTCCTGCCGGCGGCGGAGAGACCGCAAAGGAGAGTCTGAGCAGGGATCAACCTCAGCACCGCGGACAGATCCCGGCTCTGGACGGACCTATCCCGGTACCGCGGACAGATTCCGGCTCCTGGAAGATCAGCCGGAGTACCGCGGACAGATCCCGGCTCGGACGGACCGATCCCAGCACCGCGGACAGATCCCGAGGTGGCTCCGGGCTCCGGCGGCGGGAGGAGGGACCTCGGCGCCCGCTCCGGCCCCGCTCCGTGCCTTGGAGCCCAGAGCTATTGCGTCGTGCTGGCAGCCCGCTGCGGTAGCAGCCTGCCGCTCTGCCGAGAAATCCCCTCGCACACACTGCCCCCCGCCTTGCTCACGGTGCCAGAAGAGGGCTTATATTTGGCCTCAGAATCTGTCTTCTGTGGATCGGGATTTACAAGCTTGGACGGTGCCTGGTTACAGTGGCGTATGAGTCTACAGACCCCAAGGTGCGCTACAGAGTTAGAAAGAAACCTTGGATCTGTCACGCCGTGGAGGGCTAAAATAAACCCTATACAACCAGCAAACCCAACCCAACCCTTACTGCCTCCCTCCAACCAACTTTACACACACACACACATACCAGTGAGAATTCTCTCCTTTCCTCCTCCCTCCACACTCCTTCCTTCGGCACGACTGTAGGATGAGGCATTTCCCTCGATCTGGCTCAGGGTGAAAGCATATCCTGGGGCATCAACACACATCTGGCAGGGACTGAAAGGTTTTAATCCAGCCTCTGCTGCAGTCAACAATGGCAAATGAACCAGTGATTCTGAATGTTTATGACATGGTGAGTATGAAACTGTACTGATTGAGGGGACAGTGGGACTGGGTGGGTGTTCATGCTTGGAGGCAGGCATTGTACAAAGAGTAGCCAAGCACAGATCCCCAAAGAGGCTGATTCCCTGCCCCACCTTCCCCTCCCCGGCCCAAACTCCTCATCCAAGCATGTCATATCAGAGATGATGCTGACCCCAGCTTTTTTGGTTGTTTTAAATGTTTAGCATATTGGCCCAGATTACAGGTATTATGCTCGATTTTCTGCAGGATCTTTCAGGAGCAGCACTCGGTGAGGAGAGTACTTTTTAATTTCCAGTGCCCCAGTTAAGGAAGGAAATGTGATCACCTCTGTCTTTGCTGGAGATAATTGTTCTTTAATTTTGAGTGAGCAAGCACTACCATGCTGTAGGGAAGGAGCCAGGATTTCATCTAGGGAGGAGAAACAGCTGTACAATTGCAATAAGGACATAGTTTCTAGGCTAATAATATGGATCAATCCCTCACATGCGTAAGAATGTAGTTAATCATTTTCTCTAAAGGTTAATTGCAACAACAGGACTAAGAAATTGCCTTGTGAAGTTTCAGCACAGAGAGGAGCACAGGCACATGCTGCTGGGCAATATTTCCTGGAAGTTCACAGGATAGCAAGTCGTTTTCCTTGACCTTTTCTTGCAAAGGGGAATGTGAGTGGGTGTTATCTGTGCTAACAAATCAGAAGGTCCAAATCTTGGCACAAGCCTCCAAAGAGAAGAAAGCTTGGCACAACCTATTTGCTTGCTGGTCTGACAGAAAGTCAGGAGAGGCATGTTCAGATGAAGAGCATTTTGATGATTGTGTACTTTATCTTTGTTTTTTGTTTACCAACTAATGATTAAAAAAAAAAAAAAGGGAAAAAAAAGTAGTTTTCAGATCTTCCACAAATTTAGTGAACTTTTCTGGGGAAAATACAACCTTATAAAGCCTAGTGCTAACTGAACTCTAAATATCCAGCTCCAGACCTTTAAGATTACAGCATACATTTGCTTTTTATCATCAGGCAGTGACAACTTTTATCAGGAAGCCCACAGAATAGTGTGGGTTTCCCTGTAGGGGGAATAGACACCAAAGAGATTAGGAGTGGGTTGCTGTAAAAGTCAAACCTCTTCTTATCACAAAGATTAAGGGATCTTTTGAGGACTAAAACAGGTGGGTTGCTTTCTGAGGGAAGAGTGAGTGGTAAGGCCTGTTCAGGTGTGTGTCTGCTCTGAGGGACAGTCCAAAAAGCACAAGTACAATGGACTGAAGCCACCTCTTCCAGTGCTATTATTGGTAAAATTGAGGGAGCTGGTGTAAAATCCTTCCCCAGACTTTGGTCTTGAGTGTTTAAAGATCAGTTGCTTGGCAGCCTGAACTGTGAACTCCCACAAGCTGTCCTTCAACCAACAGGTCTGGTAACCCGAGTAAGTGGTAGCTAGTGCTTGATAACAAGACACTGGCATTGCAAATGCACACACAGGAGTTTATCATTAATACTTTGAGGAAAATAAAGGAGTTGTGTTGTCCTTTTATAATATCCCCTCTCTTCCTTGAAATTTTTTAGTTTGTTCTGCAATAAACTATAGTCTGAACTTCCCTCTCTCAGCCACAGCTGATCTGGCCCAAATCAGTGAATATTTCACTACTGAAAGAGATCCAACTGCATGGGTATCATCTTTACCTTTTTGTTTGATTGACACCAAAGATCAGCCCAAAGGAATTATGGAAGAAGGGCTTGCTGGTCATGGTCACTGTGTTCTGAGATGGGACACAGTGAACTGAATTGCAGTCATCATTTTAATTCAGACTAAGTAGTTTTTGCTGCTTAGCAAACCATGAAAACCTTCATGTGTGAGTACTAACTCCATGGGTTAACCAGTCTGTACACAGAAACTGTTCTATTTTCATATAGACAACCTGGTTTGACTATCACTGAGTCACCTGTAGCTCACATCCTACATTATGGCTATTGAGGCAACATGCTTTTTCGTTGTTGCTATGATTTTAACACCACAAAGTCTGGAAGGTAGCCATGCAAAATCTGCACTTTATTACACTGGTGAGGAATCATGGGGAAACTGGGGAATGAACACATTTGCTTGAATAACTGTTGGAAAATTGGCCTCAATGGAAAAAAACCCAACAACAACAAAAAAGACAGCTGGGGACAACAATTAACTGGATGTAAAGCTCTGCTTTCCTGGCAAAGAACATGACCCCCATTTGGCATCTGGAAGCACTTGCACTGCAGGAAAACTTATCCTTAGGGCAGAAGTTCAATTATGGGCTTTGTGCAGCTATGAAATAGCCACTCTGTGTAGTCTTGTGTATTCAAAGATTATAGTCATGTATCCTTTTACCCACTGGATATGTACTAGGCTTCTTTAGGAAAAAAAGTGCTGCTATTTAATGAGGTGTTTTGCACAAATAGCTGAAGCAGGTAGATCTATTCGTAGACTTATTTTCTTCAGCATAAAATAATGGAGCAAAAATCACTGGGTATTCCTAGTGTTCAGAATATTCTCATCAAACACAAACTTTCCTCACCCTCAGCACACTGGGTGGTCATATCCTATTCTATCTCTTGCCAAAGACCTTGTACAAGCTTGTATGGACTTGTGTACTTGCAAAACGGCAGGAGAACTTTGCTGATCGACTTGTGCACTTGCAAAACGGCAGAACTTTGCTGATCAACTAGGACATTTTAAAGAGTAGATATGCAGGATATTGAACTCTGATTTAATGTGTAAGTGTGAATACAGAATATGGATCAGAGGTTTGATCATGGGTATATCTCTCCCCCAGTCTGAATCCCAGTCCAGCTCTTGCATGGACTCTAAGCCAACTTCTGGTTGGAAACCTGCAAGAAATAACTGGATCTATAAAATCTGTGGCAGAGTTTGCTCTGATCAGTCAGTTATCACTTTTACTTCAGAAGGACAAATCAAATTCCCTTTCATAACTTGTAAGTCCCTTCCCTCTGGTCTGCATCAATAAGCTGTTTATCATGGAACACATCTTAGATTATGGGGACTTTCTTAGGCAGGATATCATCCTGTTTCCTCATCACTTTAAGTCTTTGTGGCTTTTGAATAGTTTGCCTAATCACTGTACATTAATAAATGTTGCCTATTTAAATCAGGCAAAGAGTAACTGCAATTATTGCCTGGGTTTTAATCTTTAACAAGCAAGCTAAACACATTCCACTAAAAATAGTTTACTTGGCAGAGATTCAAGTTGGGGGCTCTGATAATATTTCCAGCTTATTGCATAGCACATTCATGCTATCATATTAAAAGCAAAGATATTCATATCACTATTGTCCCTCTTTTATTACAGCTAAAGTTGTCCTGAATTTCCACTGTCTTTGCAGCTGATAATATATAAAACTGTCTTTTTGATCTACTGGCTTTTTTTTTTTGCTTACTCTTTCTGCTGGGGAAAATGAACCCCTGAGATGTGCTGTAGAGGAGAATGAGAGCCCTGGTCAGCACAGAGCCAGGGAGCAATGATGTAGGGTCTATTTAAAAGGGGGGGTGTCTCTTCTCAGCCTTGTCCCACTGTTATTCCATGTCATCCCATCTGGAGTGAATGAGAGGGAAATAAGATTCAAGTCACTGTAGTTGGACCGACTCTGAGATTTTCCCCTGTGACTTCAATTTCAGAAAGGTAACAAAAATGTGAATATTTAAATGGTCCTCCCATGTTCTTTCAGTTCTTTATATAATTTATATCATTTGCCTGCTAAATGGCCAAAGGCTGATGGTGATGGCAAAGGATGGCCCTGCAGCTGACTGACTGGTGTCTCTCTTGCTTCACTGATCAGTGGGTGATGGTGCCATTGGTTTGATTTCTCCATCACACCACAGAGTGGATCATCCAAGTGGCCCTGAAAGAAAAACAAACACAATAGCATTCTTGAATTCACAGCAATGATAAAGGCCTCTGTTTTGGTTTTGTGATATTATGGCAAGCAGCCTGTGTTTGAAGAAGGGGTGGCATTTTGGGTTGAGGATATAAAAGCTAAAAGTTATGCATATAGTTTCTGAGAGTCCCTGCAGAGAAGAGGACACACCAGCTATCTCTGAGGAAAGGCATAAAGCTGGGGGTCTGTATGGCCACAGAATAATTGCATAAAACTTTAGTACTTTAAGCCAATTTCTGATACAAAATAGTAGTATGGAGGAAGGTGTTACTTTTCCTTTTGCACTTTTCAGCTCTATCATTTTCAGCAATTTGCTCATTATGATTTGGAGGTACCTGTGTACCATTGAAAACCAGCACAGACTTACCATCCTAGCATCCCTTTTGGGCTTCCTATGCAATGGAAAAGAGAGAGTGAGACTTGGCCTCTACAGCAGAATGCTTTAGGACTGAAGGAATAGATATGCTTTTTACCTCTAGCTTCAGTATATAAGGAGCCTTTGAGTCTATTATAGAAGTAACAACAGAATTGCAACAGCACTTCATTCTGTGAAATAATTGTTTTAAGCACTGACTAGATCATGGAGCATGTTATTATTTCTTTGGAGCAAAGAATAAGTCTAGTCACTCAGAAAAATGTCAACATGTTTGTGCTTACTGTAGGTAAAGGTCTCCAATGCTCTCAGTTCGCTTAGTCAGAAGAGTGAAAAATCCTAGTGCAGGTAGTGGACTCACCTCTGCTACTTGTTAGTTGTTTCTGAGCTGCTCTGTGTGGAGAAGCACAGCATCTCCTGACTCTTTTTGGTATTCCAGGAAGCCACATGGAAAGCAAGGGAACTTTTTTGTCAAGTATGTTGATAGCTGTGAAGTTTCTTGCTGTGATGAGCTGAAGAGATGCTGTAAGTCAATTGAAGAACTTGTGGTCCTGAAAGAGTAGGTGATGGAGAGTCATTAGGGTCTCTTCTTTCTTTTTCTTCCTTCATATGTTGGCAGAAGTGAATGTATTTAACAAATAGAGAGCAAAAGCCAAAATATGCCTTTGGGAGATTTTAATTAAAGTCTAACAACACACGGACACACAGACACACAGACATACACACACACACACTATATACATACACATTAAATGAAATGTTTTGACTCTCCTTAAAATATTTGCCAGTCATCTCTATCCAAAATTATTTGCCAAATCTGAATCATTTTAGTTCTCCAAAACACACTGTTCACTCGAAGGTTTGTCATGTTCTTAGAAGAGCTTGGTAGGTGTATCATACTCTTATTTATTCTGTGGCCAGTCACAAAACTCAAGAATTTCCTCTTCCATGAATAAGGATTGGCTAAGGAAGATCTGGGGTTTTTAATCTTCTTCACAGGCTTGTTGTGGGGGTAAGGTCAAAGATAAATCCTTAAATTCCTGAAAGAAAAGGGGAAGATTTCAATCTTGGAGTTTTACTTTATCACTGACTCTTCATTTATCCAGAGCTTTATTCATTCTGCTGTCTTCAAGTCATATCAAGTACAGGGTACCGTATAACAAAACAAAATGGTGAGATAACAGGTGCCCAGTGCCTGGAAATGGGTTCCCCACAGTGCTATAGTATGTCTGACATAAGTGCTAAACAATCTTTTTTTCCAAGAGTAGTCAAACATAGTGTTACTCAAAGGTGGTAGTGTGAAGGATCAGGTAGACCTCAGATGCTTGTTTTATGCACCTTCCTAGAGCTTTGAGTCGGCCTTCTGTGCTGTTTTTTGGTTTGCTTTGTTGTGTTTTTTTTTTTGAAGGACTGAGTTTAGACTATGAAATTATCTGTATGCTGCACAATAGGTTCAGGATTCATAATCACTCAGGTATCATACTTTCTATTATGGGCCCAAAAACTCTCTGGGAAGGCTCTTGGTTAAAGGGCAGAGAGACTACATAGACCACTACTGCAAATAAGAGAGGAGGCAGAGAAAGCTGGTTTCACTGGATGTCAACAGAGTCCTGAGCCCAAGATATGAAAGGTCTGTCCAGACTGCTTCAGTTTTCTTGGATGCAACATTTCCCACTGCAAATGGTCTTGACTTTGGAAAAAAATATGAACAATTTTCTTAAAAAAGGTGTTATGGCAAGTCTGATGGCAGTACATTAGAGGTTTCAAATAAATTAGGCTGAGATGCCTGGCAGTGTGCGCCAGTGAGGAAAACTAGGCTTTGTTTCTGGTCCTCTTTTCCTCCTAGACTGCATCAATTTAATTTGAGTGACAACAGGCTGACCTCAGGCAGGGTAGTCACAGATTGGGATTGCTCCCTTGCCCTGCTTGAACTCAGAAGCAGAGGGAAAAGGAAAGCAGTTTGGTGATGCTGAGCACTGTGTTATAGTCAGTGCCTGCTTCAAGCCTGTGAGAAGACGATGAAATGCAACTAGACATCTCTTCTCTCTTGTGTCTTTGGACAGAGGAAGTCAATTGGAGGAAGAAAAGATTAAAAAAACTAATACACTGAGCTGCAGCTGAGTCCATTCCTTCAAGAAGAAGGAATCCAAACATGTCAACTGATTTAAATCAACTGAGAAGCTAAAGAGTAAGTGGCATGGCCTGGGTTAATAAGTCCTGCAATGAAGTGTGCCCATTTATGCATAATAAGTGGATTTTTGTTGTCTTAGCAACAGCCTGGAGATGTGTTATCCATCGGGGGAACAGTCTGTTTTGATGTTGTCAGGGTGACAAGCTGACTACCTGTCCATGTTACTGCAGATCTTCTCCAGCACTGCAGTCTTGTAGCTGGCGACTGTATGCTTATGCATGAGATGTTGTAAGAGCTGTCTCTTGACTGTACATGGGTCATTGCTATCTCTGGCTGCAGCATTTATCCTATCAGCAAGCTCACTGAACCGTTGCTCATGAGTTGAACTGACTCATCCAGGGCAATACAGGAGTTGTCACTTCTGCTAGTCCTGCATGCCTTAGGAAAACTGTTCCACAACATGCTCTCCTTTACATCAGCAAATATAAGAAACTCGTGTGAGTGAGGAGATCCTAGGAAAGCTAACACAATGTAAAAAAATGTGTGAACTCTGCTTCTGGAGCAAAGCTTCTCAGATCCTGTCATTAGCTTACAGTTCCCACATCAGTACTCTTGAGTCAGTTCCTGCAGATGACAATCTGACTTAGTGTCTCTAAAGCACTCATTTCAAGGCAGCCTGAACTCTTGAGGAGTCAGGATTCTTATGGCCAGGATTTCAGGTGTAAACCTAGGGGCTCAAAGTAAGGTCAGCTCTAAGAGATACAGAAGATATAGAGATACTTTTGCTGCTACTGGAAGTTGTCCTTTAACTCCATCTACAGGCAAAGTCACAATCCCCTGGCCTGGCTCTGAGCAGCTCTGAGAGAAATGATTGTTTCCTCTTGAAAGCATATGGAAGCTGGTTTCCAGTGATTTTTCTCTGGTGCTTTTTGGGCTTTCCCCTTATAGCAAGGCACAATTCTTTTAGAACACGACACTTTTGTCAGCAAGATTTAGCCTCTGGCTCACTTTGCTGTCAAGGTTCCTTATGTTACTTGGCTATTCTTTAAAACAAACAAACAAACCCTTAAACCAAACAAACCCCTCTTGGCATTGATGAAAGCTGATGTATTGATAGTACTGGAGACTGTCACTCTCCTAACAAATAAGTTTATGCTAGCAGTAGCAAAACAGACCCTTCTGCCTTTTTTACCTCATCCCTGGTGTGTAGGTTGAGCTGCTCTGGTGGTGTGGCTCAGCTGGTCATCCAGCTTCCTGCTCAGAAGCCCAGAGGGACTAAGTTATACATACATTGGGAGCTTCTGCAGGGGAGAGCTGAGCATTAGTGGTAGAAGCAGAGCTACTAAATTGGAACAAATGTCAGATCCATTTCTAAGTGTGATGATAGGCAGGTATATAGTTGTGCATTAGTGCAATGAACTGAATTTAAATGGGTGTCTTAGGGCTGAAAGCTATGTTGGTGACCTGAGTTGCCCTTATTCTAATTTTCTGTTTGTTTCAGTCTCTCTTGTTCCTGTCATTATGCCAAGATGACGTAGCTGAAGCTGGGGAGGGAGGCAGAGACCAATCAATACATAAAATCTATATTTCTGCTGGGGAAGAAAAGAAACAAAATTCACAAGTATAATGATTCTTTCTCTAACAAATGGACTCAAACTGTTAGGAAAGAAAAAACACTGGATGTTCTTGAGTGTGAAAGATCCAGAGCAGAGAAAGTAGGTATCTCCTTACTTCAGAGCTTTATCTATCAGCATGTGAATCTGTGAGACTTCTTATCTCAGAAAAAAATCCTAAGATTGGAACATGGTTTTAATTGGTAACTTAACTTTTAAGCAATTAATCTTAAGGTGTCTGGAAACATAATAAGAGAGAAGAATAAAAGCTGGGAGTTACAAATGATCTCTGATAGGTAAGAATGGTGATCTGCAGAAGTGTCTGATGCTAGAAATGCTGAAAGCATTTTAGCCTGTGTAGTGCCTTCGTTGAGTGTGTCAACAATGGGTTGAATGCCATGTGACTCCTGGCAGATCCACATCTCTGGGAAAGGAAGGATCTGGCACAGTGTAAGCTCTGTTGATAATGTGGTTTGTTGAACTTTCAACTGTGCATCTGTTACTGTGCTTTCCATGCGGTCATGCTTAAATCCATGAGGAACTATCAACCCCTTTGCTGTTCTCTTCAATATCTTCTACTAGTGATTTATTTATACTGGTATCATGCAAGAAAAAAGGCTTCCTAGATGCTGGTTGCTGCCTCAGGGTTTAGAATGCATGAGGAGCCCAGTGTAGCCTTCCAGAGTGAATTATAGGCTTTGCTATAGGTTATCTTTTGCTAGGTACAAAATGTTCTAGACATCTGTTCTTGGCTCATCTATGTGATTGCTCTGTTTGGAACTACTTGGAACTGATGGTTTTATAATTGTCCCATATTTGTCATTTCTCCCAGCCCTGGATTAGCCTGGTGAGTGTGAGAAGTGACAGAAAGAGAGGAGCAAGAGGTTAAGCATGGGACTACTCTAATAAATCATCACCTTTGTCATTAATCTGTATTCTTGGGCAGCACCTGGGGCATGAGCCTCAGCAGTATGCTTCTAGTTGCATAGGAGGCCTAGGCTGTAGGTATTGTCAGGCAAGGCTGAGGTGCTTTCTTAGCAAATCACTTATCTAAAAAAATGAAAGGCTCTACTAGCTGCCTAAGCACAGATATCAAAAGACATTTTAGGATATCCATCTGATCTCCGGATTCCTCTCAGGAAAGGTCGAGCTATTTTCCCTTATTGATCCTCTTTCATAGCTGTCAAGTTTGTAGAGATGTCTTGACTATTTTAGGGCATTTGAGATGGCATGACATACCCAGAGGTTCTGACATGAGTGCTGCTTATGGGCTGGGGGAGTAACAGTACTAGTTCTGCATTTGACTTCTACCACTTACTGTGCTGATGCATTTGGAGTGACACAAGCCAGGTTAAAATCCCTGAGGGATTCAAACACAACTGCCGCTTCACACAGGTCTGCCAGAGAAGCAGACAGTGGGATTTGGTTGTTCTGAGTCTCTTGTGTGAAAACATTTAGGTTTTTTTTTTAAATACTCAGCAGAAGAATGGATGTTTCCAGTGGATCCTGGCCGTTCCAGGAGGTTGTCCAGGCTGGAGCCAAGCAATAGTGCTACTCACACTTGTTCTCTGGCCTGCTGAACATATATTTTATATGAAAGAAATCTATTATTTACTTTATATGACTCTAAAGCTGCTTCACCAGGAAGGAACAAGAAGGCCTGACTCCAGATACACTATGATGGGGTGGCCAGGCTGCTTTCCTCTGAGGCAGGTGGAGAGTCAAACCCCCTCTGGCAGGCTGAGGTGGTCAGAAAGTTGGTCTGTGTCCTCCCAGACAAGTGTCTAGGCTCCTGGTTACCAGGTACAAGCAGAAAGCACTTGTTCCTCCTGGGAAATAGAGGCCAACCTTGCTCTTCCCTCCTCCTATATGTTTGTTTTCAATCAGGGAATTTTTAGACAGATGTCAGGCTTTGTTGCCCTGAGAGGATCTCTACTGCCCTTTCCTCCTTACATGTGTACCTAACCTGGAGAGTTAGTTACTTGTGCAGCTTTTCTTCTGAGTCTGTCCCAGCACTAATACAAGGGCTAGTATGTCTTTAGAGCAACCCTGTGTTGGAGACATTGTGGAAAGGTGGGAAGGCAGCGCTGGAGGTTTTCATATCTGTGGAGGCCGGAGCTAAAAATGCATGTCCCAGGCTGAAATCCACCCACCATCTGTCTCCAGTTCTAACATTCATTGTTCTTGATTGCAGTGCCATTTGCTGTACTTTTGTTCACTCTAATTTTTATGGCTGCTCGTTTTCCAAGACAGCTGGCTATCTTCTCTTTGACAGTTCTTTGGGATGTGGAACAGACCTATTTTCTGTTGCTGGAGCGCTATGCCTCTTCTGCTTACTACTGGGAGAAAATTTGGGGCCAGGACATTGAAAAATGGGTTGTGCTGAATTGAAAGAGAACAGATTAAATCCAGCATAAGCTAAGAAGAAACAGGGGCAAATTAAATAGGTCCCTTTCAAGCTCAGGTGTTCTTGGGACCATTAAAAAGGAAGTACTACAAATCCTTTTTCCTCCCTACGTATCTCATAATATAAGCAAAAGCTTTGGAAGGATAAAAGAATGCAAAGCACATGGATCTATGAAAATTTCAATTGTTTTTATTGTTGAGATCAAATTCTGCCTCCTCCCCTGGGCAGAATGCTGCTGGCGGGAGAGGCTCTGCACCATGGTAGCTAGAGGCCTTGGCAAAGGCAGGACACCCCCTGGGGGGTAAGGGAGGACAGAAAGGTGTTCATCCCAGCACCCTGTTAATTGGATTGGTCGTACATCCCCCTGAATGCTGTGTGTGTACTCTTCTGTCCCTTGTATTCAGGCAGAGCTAATAGGAAGGAACGTGTCCCCTGAGAGCTGAACTGGGACTTAAGAGAAAAGGGGGATGGGAAAGGAGGACTCCTTTTACACTCTCTTTCACAGTTTTCAACGCCACAGGATGAACTAAAGCTTTTTCAGTGCTCTTTGAAACACCTTCTGTCAGAAAGGCAAGGAAGCAGGAAGCAAGTAAAAGTGACATCTTACCTTCTGAATCCATCTCTGCAGTAAAGTTATGCTGGGAGGCTCACACATCTATCTGTGGCTTTTAAGTGCTGTTTGTAATATGGCATGTTATTGAAATGCTTCAAGGATTCCCTTTGTAATGTGTAATTACTCTGAGATATGCAGTTCAGTGCCTATTGCAGCTGCTGTTCTAGCTAATTTTAATACAGTTAAAGCCGTTGGTGGATCAAAGAAATTTATGCAGATGAAATTTTAAAGCTAGTGTAATGAACAAAAATTAATAGTCTCTAACACATCAGGTACTTCAAAATCCTGTACTTGGTACCTCTGAACTTGAATTCTGCTTCTCATACCCACAGGACTTTGACGCATGTTTCTAACTGTCTGTTACCTCTCCCAAGATCTCAGAGGTGTCTCATTAAAGCTGATGTTCAAGCCTATTAAATACATGAATGTAGCTTCTAATGATGCATCTCATTTGGGTGAGCTGGCATCAGGAACTGGCAGGCATCATCGCTGCTCTGGTCCCCCAGTGGCTGGGATAGTGAAAGCCACCTGGAGAAGTGCAGGATAATACCTTCTGTGTTGGGAGATAAAAGGCAAAGTGTCTTGAAAAGGCTGCTGAGTTCCAGGGGCACACCAACCTTGTCACCTTCTCACCTACCAGCTTCCCTCCCTCCTTCCTGAAAAGTGCAGCCTCAGTTCCTGGAGATTGCAGATGGGAGGCATCTGTCCTTGAGCTCTCAGTCTCTCCAGCCAGTTAATTATTAATCATCACAATATCCCTTATGTCAAGCATCTGCACTGCCCATGAAACATGGAGAACTGTTTTATCAGTCGAGTCAGAAAGGTTTTAGTGTTCTGCCACTCATTATTGTAAGGCTTTTGTTCTGTCAAAGAACTTAAGCAGTCAGAATTATCTTACCTGACTCCCACACCAGATGACCTGGTACTAGCAGGGGCAATAAATGTGTGAATTGGAAAACCAGAAGAGAAAGTTAAGCTCGTATCATGGATCTTGCAACAGAACTGCTGTACCATTGGATGTATTTACAACTGTAATGCTACTGCAGTTATAGGTATATTGCCCATTATGAGCACCTACTTGCTAGGAAAAATACCTCAGTATTTAGCTCCCTTGAAAGATACCTGCTGGGCTATTAAATCCTGAGGGGCACAACTAATTTTCTGTGACTGTTGGCTGGCTGTTGTGCCTCTCTTTGGTTTGCTGGTGCTTACCATTGCTCTAGAAACAGAGAGACACAAGGCTGTGTAGAGCTCTAGGACTTGCCTGCTCTCTGATTCAGCTTATATGCTATCCTAAAAGAGAGATTGAGAGGAGGCAGACCAAAGAGTAGGCATGAAAGAAGAAGAACATCATTCAGCTTGTCTCAAGGCACTTCTTACTGTTGGGAATATTCAGACATGAGAACCTGATGCCTGACTCCTTCTAGCTGGGACAATTCTAGTGGAAATGGAATGGCACTGGCACTTTATTTCTGGTTTAGGCAATATGATGCTTTCCTGCCACCATTTAAAATCATACTGTGGGAAGCTTTGGGTATTGCAAGTAAGTGAACCCATTAAGACAGACGATACATGACTTAAATTGTGCTCTTTAGGATCCCTAGGACATGGTTAGGTCCTCAAGTATTTCTGTCTTCCCTTTCACCCTTTCTTCTATCCCAGGATGTCTTCACGCAGAGTGAAAGAAATTATGGTGGATCTGATAGGATGTTTTTTTGTCTCAGCAAATTCATGGTAGATTGTCACTAATTAGCACAGCAAGGCTCAAAGTCACTCTTACTTCATTCTCTACTAAGGTATCAGGATTGTAGAAGACCAACTCTTATTTACATGTAATAATGATGAAGATGTTTTTTCCTCCTTTCAGTTCAAACATAACATTGTGTTCAATTACACCACAGTGTTTTGAGGAAAGTACAAGTGCTTTGAACATGTGGGAATCAAAAAGCTCTAAACAGATTGTGTCATGCTGCCAACAAAGCATGTCCTTGGACCCTAGCCGAGAACAACCAAACCTTCATTTTGAG
Organism: Chiroxiphia lanceolata; assembly: GCF_009829145.1. Taxonomy (NCBI): domain Eukaryota; kingdom Metazoa; phylum Chordata; class Aves; order Passeriformes; family Pipridae; genus Chiroxiphia; species Chiroxiphia lanceolata. The sequence goes on from NC_045642.1 coordinate 29,603,785, forward strand.
TAAAGCGCTGGATGTTGAGAAAGAGAAATACAAAAACTTTAGTCCTAGTTCCCATCTCAATTGCATTTTTAGCAAGTCACTTCAGTCTCATTGTCTTGAGTCATCTCACCTGTAAGATGCTCTTGTTGGGGTGGGAGGAAATATTTGTGGGATGTTTGGGAGGTTAAAACCCTAACTGCTTTTTGGCATTAGCATGTAGCTGCCTGTTTTGATGTGACTCCCATAGGAATGGGAGGTAGCAGCAGGGTTTCTGGGTAGTGGGCTGAGGGGCAGCAGCCCTGCATCTTGCTGGCTGGCTGCCTGACCTGTGCCCAGGTGAGCACATGCCCTGTTGCCACCTTACTCCTGCTTACCCTGGCAACTGTTCCTAACCTTCCTGTCAATAAGGGGGTGGTGGTTCCACTCCCTTCTCAACAGAGCCTGCCTGGCACAAATGGAGATTTTCTTGCAAGTAGTTAGCCACTACACCTGCTCCTGGCCTTGGCCTTTACTGCCCTTTGATCAAAGATAGCAGATGAAGTATTTAGAGACAGCTGCTATTTCTGTCATTAGCATCCAGACTTCCTAGGAGAAAATTGCTGAAATCTGTGACAGCTGAAATCTGAGTCAGAGGAAGCTTTTTACTTCAGCATGTACAAAAGCAAAGGGAGAGTGAAGCAAGGGGGAGGGAAAGACAGTGCTCAATTTGCTATTCATTTAGTACAGGAAAGCCCAAGGAACTCAAGATGGTGGTGTGCAAATTGCAGACATGCATGTTGCTGTGTGGTGAATATTGTTCAAGGGATTGAAGATGCAGAAATAGTGGGTAAGAAAACAGTGCAGTATGAGGGGGCTGTGTGCTGTGCTTTGTGACAGGACACATTTACTCCCACTGAGCAGTTCTGAGCTCTGGACCCTGCTGATGGTACTTGACAGTTTAAAGCAAATGTGATTATCTCTGTGTTGTGCTGCTGTTGCAGGTGCTGGAACAGGAGAATGCCCAAGGGATTTGCTTAGCCTTCACTACTCCAGCACATGATCCTTTCTCGGTCTTTTCTAGTGTATTTCTCAGTATTTCTCTGGAGAAGGAAAAGGCTGTCATTCCCACTCTGCAGCTGAGGCACTGACATGCAGAGAGGCTGACTTGTCTGATTCTAGGACATGAGGAAATGGAATGAAGCTGTGTCAGGGGAAGTTTGGATTATATGTTAGAAAAAGTTTTTTACTGAGAGGGTGGTTGGTCACTGGAACAGGCTCCCCATGGAAGTGGTCACAGCATGAACCTGACACAGTTCAAGGACTGTCTGGACAACATTTTTAGTCATTATCATTTAGTTTTAGGTAGTCCTGGGAGAAGCAGGGAGTTGGACTTAATGATCCTTACGGGTTCCATCCAACTTGAGCTATTCTATGACTCTATGACTAGGTAACTTGTTGCTGTGCAGTCTCTTGGGTTTTGATGTGGAGTTATGATTGTGAGACTGTTCTTACTCTTCTCTAGCTGCAGCGGCTGAAAATGCTCTGCTTTTTTTTTAAGGACTCTGATAGATGTTTCAAAGCAAAGTGCTTACATGAGGCTTCCCGGTTTACCTGTGCTCCCCTTTGATGGAGTTCAGATAGCTTCCAGCACTGAAAGGAACTGTGGGTCAGAAGCACTCTTCCAGCACTCAGTCTTTTCAAAATGAAAGTGCAGGCTTTCTGATGCTATCATGATTTCCAGTTTGAAAGAAAACTCCTAGGATCAGATTGGTTATTCCCAAACCAATTTATTTACAGAGCACCTCTGGTAATATAATTCAAGAGCCTTTCTGAAAACATGTCACTTAGTAAAGAGGGGAGTAAACAGGGGCGGATGAGTCAGAGCATGAACATTTAATGCCTCCATTGATTCCCATGGCTCTGTATAAGCTTTGGACTGAGATAGGAAGAGGTAAAGAAGAAACAGTCAGTCCTAGTTCTGCCCAATAACTCAACAACAGGATTAGATATATGTTAATCCACCAAAATTTATCCTTTGTTTTAGAAATAAGAACAATTGCTCTGGACCAGCCTGAAGTCTTTATGCTGACCAGTCTACAAAGGTTATCATTTAATTTGATGGCCAATAGATTTGAAAATATTCTTATGTTTTACTTGGTACTTGTCAAAATAAAATGCTACCTAGGATTTTGGGGGGATAGGAACACATTACACACTGAGGTTACAGGAGGTGATGTGGTTAAACACTGCATGCACATATGTGCTCTGGGGACAGCTTGCCAGACTGGAGGCTTTTGGAAAGAACGAGTCTAGCAAAGAGCCGGGGGGCGGGGGGGCCGCGCAGAGGGGAGAAAGCATCTGCCAGTGAATAGATAGATAAAGATTGTCTGTGCTGCTTTTAAGAAGCACCAATCATCTTTGTAACTTTGACAGGTGGCAATGGGGCAGAAGAGGAGGAAGAGATTCAGAGAATTGTGTGAGTGGGGAAGAAATTAATCCTAATGAATTGGAAGAGCAAATCCACAGTGGGCAGAAAGCTTTGGACTTCTGCCCTGCTGGATATGGATAAATGCAAGAGAATCCCTTTTGCACGCAAGAGCTAATTGGGCAATTACAGCATGATCTGAAAACCTTTGCTTAAACTGTATTCTGACTATCAAAGTGTGAGGCAGATTCTCTTCCAGGGTTCATAAGGCTTGCCCAGAGTCTTTCAGGTGGGTGAAAGCTCATCTTTGAAACAGCTCCTCTCTTTATATTTCCAAGGTTTCCTTTCAATGTTTTCATTCTTATCCACAGAAAAGAATACAGAAGCATTAAAAATGGCTGAACTGGCTGAGACCAAGGATCCATCTAGTCCAATTTGATTATTCTTTCCTCAATGCCCGCTTGTGGAGATGGAGCAGCACAAGCATATATGACACTTCTTTCTAACATGGTCATTTTTTTTTTTTGCTCTGAGTCGTCTCTGAGCTTGACCTCTGCCTCTTTACTAGTCCTCTATGGCTCTTTCTTTCATTCAGTTTTCCTGAACAAATGTAACCTTTTGTATTAATAGTCCTTGCAGGGAGTTTGCAAGTAGGTGTACTACATAGTGGTGAAAAGCTAAGTACTTTTCTTTTTTTTTCCTCTCTCTTTTTTTTTTTTTTTAATAATGGCTTCATTTTGATAGGTTTTATATCAGACAGAATAGTTAGTTCTTATCTACTTTATTGCACTACCTGCAGAACCTCACTGTATCTCTGCCTCATGACTAGTTCAATCCTTACAGATGTTTTCTGGAAAATGTGATCAAAAACATTTTTGAAATAAGTTAACTATGTCAATGAAATCACTGATTTCTCCAAAAAATGTCAAGAGATGAGTGTCACAGGACATCCCCTTGCAGAATTCATGTTGATCGTTACCTGAAAGATCAGATTTACTGCCCATTAATGCTATATTTTGTTATCATTTCTACTAATGAATCCAGTTTGGATTCCAGGCTAGCAGAGGTGTTTTTCCTTGGCTCTCATACAGACCTCTGAAGATTAGTGTTACACTTGCTACATTCTGGTGTTCAGGTCCCAGAGACATTTTACACAAAGGCTACCCACAATCATTAACAATTCAGCTGTTCTCTCCCTGTGGTTCCTCTGTTACTCTTGGGTAAGTGTTGTTCTGCCCCTGGAATCCTCCAGGGCCAATTCTGTCTGTGTCATACACCCATCCATGTCAATGTTTAACAGAGCCTCTTCTGATTTCCTCACTCTTCCTACTCCTTATAAAAAAATAAAAGTGGGAATTTCAGGCATGGGAATCTCACCACTTTTTTGTGGAAACAAGAAAGCTCTGATGGAAAGACTGAATTTATTTTCTCTGCAACAGTGAGTATCAGGTTTGAGTTCTTCTACAGCTTTGCTATCACTTGCCCCTAAAGACTTTTCTTCTGACATGTTGGAGGAAGAATTGAAGAAATAAATGTTACTGGAGAGGCTATTCTTATAATTTTTAGGTCTATTTAGAAGGTAAAAGTGACAATGTTTTTTCTGCTTTTGAAAGCACAGGGTCCTGAGACAATTTGAATGAGGAATGATCAATAAGAGTACTCTCTGTCTGCAGTGCTGTCTGCTGGATACCCTGTGGTTTTCCCACCCTAATTTGTGTATTCATGTTGTCTAAATCTTTTATGTGATTATGCATTTGAGCTAAGATTTGAGTGCGACAATGCCAAGCGGTTCCACATTCCAAAGAAACAGAGCATCTGGATGCTTCTAAAATTTTGGCTATCCTTAAAGCTTTAAGACTGAAGACTGGTTCCTCTTTACTTCAACCATCTTCCAAAAGCTCATTTGTGACATGAAGCATGTTATTCTCCATCCCATCTCTCTGCTGAACCTAGTTGGCGTTCTTTCTCTTAGGAAGTGTTTTTCTTCAGAATTGGCATCAACACAGAAATTCAGCATCAGGCTGGTCTTGCTCATCCATTGTGTATTGCCATTTGATCAAATGGATAAAACGGAGCATGTGACTTGCTAGGACTGAGTTGGAAGGGAAAGCAAAGAAGGTATCTGCAAACACGGATGCACAAACCGCAATGGTATTAGTGCTCAAGTGAGGTAAAAACCATGGCTACACAAGTGTACAAAATACAAATGAAGCTCATGTCACACTGGGTGGTCTTTTTTTACAAAGAGAGAGGAAAAAAGATCCATTGGGGGCTAGTATTTCTCTATTCAGCACTGTTTTCATGCTTGGTTACCTGAATGTTGCTGCTGCTGCAGGGTAGCAAACCAAGCTGTGTATTTACTCTCGTTGTTCACAATGTACAAATACACCTTGGAGGATAAAGTAAGCTGAGAGTTAAAATATTTGCATCCTCTGTAGTTTACTTGCTGAAGAAGGTTCTCTTCTGAGCAGACTATTGCCACAGAAAGCAAAGGCATTCAGCAGCACAGCTGTGCAAGTGACTATATTCTGGGAGAGGATGATTAGGAGAAAATTGTTCCTATAAGGAGTTTTGCCAAGGACCAATCTACAGTGCTGCACCTTTGGTGCCATACTGGGCTTGTCTTTAGGCTTGGTTTCTAAAATAGCATATGTGAAAGGAGGCTGATTGTCAGTCTACCCATGGTTGGCTTTGTACACACTCTTGGGCATGTTTGCTTATTGCTTAGCAAGCCACCTGAGGGAAACCAAGAGAGTTTAAATGCTGCTGTTCTCTAAGGTTTCATTATATACATACAGACTGTATTTATGCTTGCACATGTGATTCATGAGCAAATATGTCCTATTTGCTTGTGCAAGTTTTATCCATGTTCTCCTGTGGAAGGAGGTAATGTTCTCCTGCTTACAGCATGCTGGTGTTTGCCTTGTCCTTCTGTGAATGTTTTATTTGTGATACCATCTATGAGCCTCAATCATGAACTGGGATTCCACCATGAAGACACTTTATAAATGGGAACCAGAGAAAGCTCTGGCTCCAAAGAGATTATGAGCTACTTTTCATCTAGATCTGATAGGAAGCATGCAAAGAGTCTGGCTTATGGGGTCTATCTGGTGACACTAACACCTCCCAAGGTGAGATCTCCCAGTCATGCAAGCATTCCTTTGGTCATGATGGCTAGTTTAATACTATTTTGGGGGTTTTATCCCTTTTTGGTCTCTTCCAGTGTGAGAGGCTAAGCAAGATTATTGTGGTGCTAGAGGGAAGCACAGTAAAATGAATTATATAAATCCTACTGAACTCATATTTTATAGAGTAAATGGAACTTTCACATAAGATGAAATATATCAGGCTGGGCTGCTGATCTTATTTGTTTGATGAATCTGTTTACCTCTTGTATGCATCCATCTAACTCAGGAGAAGGCAGATACATGGAGTGGGAACTGAACGGTCTCAGACCTATCCATCATCACTTGCATGATGCATTGCTTTCATGGCTAGAGTGTCAAGATTACTTCCCTGTTATACAGGAATAGAAATCTTTCTTTTCTCTTGGTTTACTGGATAATTAGCTTAATTTATAGCTTTATGACCACTTGTATTCACTAGCTTGCATTTGTGAACTTAGAGAAAAGCAGCTCAGGAGAACTGAAATCCCCATCTGTCCCCCTTCATGTGTTGTGTGAGTCGTGTCTATATCTAAGCTAAGCCCAACTGTATGGGGTTTTGCCCTTGTTCTCCTGCCCTTTGAATCAATCTGAAAAGAGTGTGGTGATTTTTTTAGTTCTTTGGTTGTGTGGGAAACATTTTTGGGTCAATATGGAATATGGGTTATGTACAGTGTCCTATTAAGAGCATGGGCTTTTCTCAGGTACTAATCAAAATGGGTGTGTGCTTGGAGCATGCTTCTTCACTCCTAGAAATGAGTTACAATCTGCTTTTAAAAAAGGTGGTGGGATATTTTTGGCTAATGCTGAATAAGGCTTTGTTTTTCTACAATAGATATCTGGGCATCTAGAAGCTTCTTACAAGGGCCAATCTAGGGAGATAGTTTGATCTGAGAGCAGATGTCTTTGATATTAGAGGATGTTGTGAGCTAGATGAGACATTACAGTGCTTACCTCTTTTTCTTACATCACAGTTCAGCCTGGCAACAGTTGAGGTTAGATTTCTGCTCTGCGTGATGGAGAGTTTTTTGGCAGCTCTCTGAAGAATCTGGCAGACAACACCATTTGCACACCATGGTACAAATATACAACCCTTTCTCTTTTCACTAAAATAAATAGAAGCCAAGATGTAGTTGCAGTATCTAATGGATTTTTATAGAAAGAAATGCAAATGGAGGTGGGAGGGGAAGGGGAAGGGAGGAATATTCCCAGGGAAACCTGCTACATAAGGCAAAATCTTCTCCTTGGTTTTACTGAAGTATTTCCTTATCTTCCCTCTTCCCCTTCACTCCTTGATCTTATTGGGTACATTTCAGATGTGGAGATACCATAAGATGCAAGTCCATGAAGGAAGCAGTTGTCTTAATCACTGGGGTCATTTCAGGTCTGTTTCTACATGTGTACAACACACAGCAGACTAGCACAGAAGATTTGCTTTAGCACAAGTGTAAAATTATTATTGTGCCCAGCAGAAAGGAAATATTTAGGGCATCCTGAACACTAGTCTAACTCATACTGTGCTGTTTAGGATGTGGGGGCAAGGAGAAGAAACAAAGGATAACAGTGTTTTCTGAGGAATCTTGACTGGCATGTTTGTGCCTCTCCTTTTGCAATGGTGTGTGTGTGACTCTTGGGAGAAGCAAGCACAGAGGCTGTCCCTTTGAAGAGACAAACATCTGCACTTTAATCTGAAATTATTTTCACCCAGAACAGTATCTTCATAGTACTAAACACTGATGATTTGTTGCCAGGCACTGCTGCTAACAGCCATCTCTGTCTTTCAGTAAGGGATGGCTATTAAATGCTTTTAGAGCTGCACATCAAACCTGCTCATCATAAAGACAGAGGAAATCCTTGGAAAAAAACCACCATAAAATCCCTGTAGCCCCCAGACAAACCAAAGCAGAGCACATTACATCAGAGTTGTTAAGATATTCCCACAGCTTTTTAATGTTTTTTTGTCAGCCATAATGGCATGCTGCATGTATTAGTCACTCTGTTGCATCTTCTTTGGGGGGGGGGGGAGTAACCTTACAGCACGTTGTCAGCATCAGATAGGTAAATGTCAGCAATAGAAAATGGTTAGTCATTTCCAAAACTATTAATATTTAGTATCTTTGGTCATTTTAATCGCTCAGCATAGAAGCCCTTGGATCATAGGTTATAAACAAGTTTCTATCTGAACTTCCCTGATTGCTGTTTCTGTATCAGTTTTATGCTTTGTAGAAGATTCCAAAACCGAATTTGGCATTGGACTACATTATAGAGCTACCCCTTTTTGAGACAGTTCCCTTCTCAAGGAGATGTTCCTTGCTTTACTATTTTTTTTTCTTTCCTTCTTCAGACCAGCAGAAACTGGAGTTTTGAGGGAAGATATATTTGAATCTCCATGGCACAACAGCATTTTATCATTGCTATATTCAAGTTCCTTACTTTCTGTTTATCCCTTAAATCTAATCTGGAGATATCACTGCAATGCGATTCTTCAGTAGCTGTGCTGGAACAGCAGAGAGAGAATGTACAATTATGGCAAAAATGCACACATATCCTTTTACTTGTAGGAAAAGATAATGCAGAGAGATGAGACACTGTATGAAATTGGCACTATATTTGAAGGCATGGCCCCTGGAATCTCTCCAGGAAAATAAATCTCAGCTCACATTGTGAAAGGGTTTCCCCCATCTATGCTGCAGAATAGATTCCCTTCTCAGAAGCTTAGAGATAAATATTGATTTTTTTTGCAATAGCAAACTAATGTTAGTGGCACACAGTCAATTTCTGTCATGGGCACTATGAGGTATTTTGAACACCACGAAAGCCAGCATGGGAGTACAGATTCCTTAGGTGCAAACAGCCCAGTTCTTCTTTGATCTTTTCTGATCTGCTGTTGGCTCACAGGACAGGCACAACTGTTTTTGGCAAGTGAATGGGAATGATACAACATATAATTTTGACCTTACATAGCCCTTGCAGGGAGAAGAGATCTGGAGAGTATTACATTCTTTTTTTATTTTTCTGTAAGGATCCAGATTCACCTGTGGGTAGGTATAACTCCTGTCTATGGGTTGGTGCTAATGCTGCCATTAGGAACCCCTAGGCCCCTAAGGCCTAAGTTTGTGGACTTCGAGCAGCAAACAATGTGTTTGAAAGGAGAGCTGGGATCTCCATCTCTGTCTGGGATCCTTTTTATCTAAGTATCTGAGTATGGAGCTCACACTGGAGTGGAGTGGGAAGGTCTTCCGTTCAGATTGCTGATAATGATGGTGTTAAACACTTTAGCGTATATGGGGATTTGAAGAAGAATTTGGAGAATCACAGTTTTGAATTTGAATCTAGTATCCTGCTGATGAAATTTTAGTTTTGAACTAGTGTGGAGTAAATCTGGAGTATGTCCATAGCAGATCAGGGAATATGAACCTCCCAAAGTCCTTGTTTGACATCCTAGCTATGGGACTATCCTTCAACAGTTTTTCTATAGATGTTCAAATATGCTTTCACCTCTTGCTGGAACATAACATTTTTTTCTCTCCTTTCTTTTGGGCAGTAAATTTATTTCCTTTAATGTCTGTGTGCCTCATTTTATTTTTTTTCTACTGAAGATGGCAACTTTTGTCTAACAAATGTAACCCTGCCAGCTTACAGATTCCTTTGAAGTTGTTTGCTGTCTCCCTTGGGTCTCTATACAACAGGTTGAAAACAATATGTTATTGTGCTTTGCATTAATGGAATGGAACAAAAGGAACTATTTATTCCATTGCCTGTGGTGTTCATGGTCTTTCTGTGATATCATAAGGGGACTTCTTATCCCTTTCTGATGGCTGTAGTTGCAATTACTTTGTTGTTACCTCAGTCTTCTCCAGGTAGTTATCCACATAGAAACTTGGCAGAAGTCAGAAGTTGTTTTAACCAGTTTTTTATACTTTCTTGGTATAAAGAGAGATGTTTCTGCCTCGTGTATCTAGGAGGCTGTTGTCCTTGGTGACAGCATTAATGAACTGGATTGCAATGCAAATATGGGTATTCCTTCCACTCGGCAGTCATCTCTGAGAGTTTTCCTCCCCACTCCTACCTTAGCACATTATGCCTTCAAACAGTATCCCTGTTACGATCCGGTTATTAAAATTATTAGAGATGCCTCTGCCTGTATTAAGGTGCAAAAGTCAATAGTATGGGTTTTATTTAACAGTAAATGTGAGGCAGAGAGAGAGAGAAAGAAACAGAAAAAAGGAGGAGTGGGGAAGAAAGAGAGTTACAGAGAGATTAAATAGAAATATATCACCACTCTGTGGAATCCCATGGAGTCCCATAGGTCCTCTTCTTCTGGTCTTCCTGGTGGTGAGGATCCCGCAAAACACAGAGTCCAGTTGATTAATATACATTCAGGAGATGCCCAGGCACCTCCCTTGGGAGGGGGAAGTTTTGCAGTCTCTTGAGACAGACTACGGATTTGTTGCCTTGGATCATGTGCAGTCCTCTAGTGGTAGAAGGCCTCAGGAATGAGTCTGGGGGGCACTTTGGGGGTCTTTGATGGTTTATGACCCTTCTCAGCTGCCTCTCACATGAATGTCCGTGTGTATTGGTCCGTCCAGGAGGTCAGGGATTACTCTTTCTGTTTTGTGTGGAGAGATTTTACCATCACACACCCAAAACCCTTCTCCTTCAGCTAGGCTGATGTCTTAGCACAGCTGCTGAGTTTGGCTTTCTTTGTGGATAATCTTCTACCCTGAGGCTTGTTTACTTCTCATAGGCCTGAGATAATTGGACAATAGTCTTATCTCAAGTTCTGGTCACAGTCCAAATTCCAGTTAGGAGGCATATTCGGGATGGGGTGGGGGGTGAGGGGGTGTGCTTCAGTGGTTCTTTGCAGTTTGACAAAAAGTCTTTCTATGATTTTGGCAATGTTTAAGACATTAACAACATTTCAGTTCATCACAATCACTTAAGGAGATGTTCTTGCCAAAAGTAAGTTGAAAGTGGCCTGCGTGCAGCTGGTCAAAATTTTCAATGTCATGTGTCTGATGAGGGGGGGGTTTTATTGTTAGTCTATTTGCATCCCTTCAGAATGGTGACAGCCTGGAAATTTCGGAGATGATCCTCCCTTCTCCTACCACATTGCCTAGAGGATATCTAGAGTGATATGTAGACTGGAGTGCATTTCAAAGGATGCACTGAATGTCTGTTTTTCCCTCCTGTAATGCTGGACATCAGGATGGGGCTTGTCTCTTCTTGGAGAGAAAGACTGGTAGAGGTCCACAGAAGACAGCAAAGTATCCTTACCAACAAGGAAAAAGACATGTTAATGTTCTTGATCTGAGCAGGACCTAGCCACAGCATTACTCCTCATCTGAGAAATCATTAACAGCCTTATTCATTATTACGTTCTAAGTTACATCCTTTCTACAAAATGAAGGACGGAGAGCCATGAGGCCATATTGCTGACACCTACCATTTTATGTCATGGTCAAGGCAGTTCCAGAGCCAAAGCATCTGCACTTGTGCTTCAGATACCTCCTGGTAAACCAAGCTGTAGGGTATTTATCTCCCTATGGTTTGGGTTTTTTTTTTTTTCAAATCACCTGAATCCTCTTTGGTGGAAAGCCTACTTCTTGACCACACTTAAGCCTGGGCTGAGGGCTCACAATGCAGATAGGTGTGCTGGGTCTGAAATATGCTCAGCTGAGATGTTAGCAGGCCTCACTGACATTAGCAGAGGAAAACATTTCGGACCATTCAATACTGTGTCATGCACAGGCACACTAAGGCTTTCTCAATATCTGGCTCTCAGTCATACCAAAGTTTTCTTGTTCTTTTTTGCTGCCAGCAACTCCTAAGCACTTCGTCAAAGTCCCTCCTCTTTTTAAGCTGAGTATGTTGCTCCTACTTGAGTCTTTTGTATTGTTCTTAGAAGTCTTCTCCCATAATTCCATGTCAGCCCCTTCAAATGTTTGCAAATTTGTCATCTGCGTCGTGGCTTTGCCAAGCTATTACCTCTTCTGAATTAATTCTTTTATGTCAGTCTCTTCATTTCCTGATCATTTGGCTGCTGTTCTTTCTGCATACCTCTCAATTGTCATCGTGAATGCATCTAAGGCAAAGGTATTATCCTTTCCTAAGTTTCTAACACATGTGAGTTTCTCAGGTACATTCCATGAGGGTTTCTCAGGTACATTTCAGTGTAAACCTGCAACGGACGTGCTTTTTTCTGCCTTCATATACTTGAGATTAAGACTGTATGTGAAAGTTGTCAAAATTAAGGAGATACAGCATGTGAAGTGGTGTGCAATAGTATGGATAGTCCTTCTGCAGGGCTGCTTAGGAGACCACTGTGTGTGACAGGCTCTTGGCACTGGCACATGCTCCAGCAACTCCCCCTCAGTGATTTCTGTTTGATGTCCCCAGTCCTACCCTGGCCCCTTCAGCTGAATCCTTCAGGCACAGTCAGTAATGAGGTTAAGGGAAGCAGGTGGAGGTTGGGAAAATGTCATATTCCTTCTTGTATGCTGTAAACAGTTTACTATAAGTACCATGTTGTGTGCACAGACAGCCAAGATGGGCCATTAGTTATGACTGGTGTGACAAACTCTTGGGATGGTGGATTCACTTTGCTGGTTTTGTGTGAACCTTTGAACAGAAGAGACAGGGATGGTCATTCTGCAGGGACAGAAAATAGTTGTTTAATTTAGCCAGCCAGTTGCCCTATGTCATTACTGGTAAGACAGGTTCCCATTCAAGTGGCAAAACATAAGTTGGATGAGTGTTCACTGTCCTCAACAAGAGTTAACAGTGGTAAATGTGTAAACTTCCTCACACATGTAGCTGCAGAAAGGAAGCTCTGCTCAGGACAATGCCTGCCACTAGTGTAACAAGGTAGAAAGTGGAACGGTAATGGAGAGAGCAGAAAACTGTAAGAGACTTGAAGTAAAACCAGTATATTGAGCCAGAACTATGCCTGCCCATTTATAGAATAAGGCTGTAAGTGGAAACACTGGAGGTATCTCAATCTCACAGCTAAATCTTGTTTGTGATTTTTAATTTAAAATATTCTGAGTACACCCAAAAGTTAACTGCTGAAATGCTTACTGTTTCCTTTCCACAGCATGATTAATACTTTCTTCTGTCCTGCTATTCTTCCAGTAAAGTCGCATTGCGTCACAACATTGAAGCATAAGCAGATTTCCAATCTCTCTCAGCAGCAGCATCAGTTTTTAATCCATGTACAGCATTTTAGAAGCCTCTGAATAAGCTCTTTATGCTTCATGATTGTAAAGATTTTAGTGTTGGCTTGTGCATCAGGCAATTCAGAAGCATATTATAGTGTCTGAAAAGCCACAGTAAACTCTAAAGAAATTCCTTTCTGAAAAGACAGCTAAGGAATGTATTTAGTCCAACCTGAGAAGAAAGGAAAAGAGCAGAACCTGGCGGAAGTAGAAGAGCTGCTGAGAGAGAGTTGGTTGTCACAGTCTCACAGAGAGTTGGCCTGTCATTCCTTTAAGGGGTGCAATTAAGCATCTTGCCTTGTGTCTCTTCTCTTAGAATCTGTGGGGTTGCGTGAGAGAATATGTTTAGCAGTGTAAGTTTTAAGTATCAGGCTGTCATTTTGCAGGAAATTCCTGTTCTAAGAGAGTGTATTAACCTGAGGGATGGAGAACTGTCCTCGACAGAAGCTCCTTTTATTGAAAACAGAGCAGAGAAGAGGCAGTTGCATGCCAAAGGATGCCTTGTCTTTTTCTTCTTTCTCTAATATGACTTTGCTCATTCTTCAGCCAGTTCTCCTGTCCCTGTCCAAGTGTGAAGTGGGGTCCTTGTGTGGGGTCCTTGTGTAGCCCTGTATCCTTGCTTCATCAGAGCTATGTCAAGCTCTCTGGCTGCACTGAAGCTGCAGATTTCTCAGTACTTGAATGCTCTCCTGGAAGAAAACCTGTAGTTCCCAAGCTTTGATCAGTTCTGTCAGTTGGGTTATTTGCAAAAAGGCCAGTGCCTACACTCTGGGAACTGTTTTTCTTGAGACTTGAAAGTTATTGCCTATTGCAGCTGGAGGCTGAGCCTGTTTGTAAATATAGACCTGCTTACTGCAGTATTTTGTTTCTTTAACACTATCTGGCAATTTAGGTGAAAGTTAGCATACCTGACTAAAGCAGTACCTTTGGCTAGCTGGATTTAGAGTGACCTGATGGCCTGTCACACCCTGGTCCATGACTTGTAGATTGACAGCTTTTGAGAACAGTGATGAGGACCTGACATAGGAGGTGATCCTTCAGGCAGGAAGAGTCATGTCCGGCGTGTGCTGGAGTAAGAACCTACCCAGGTAGTTTTTCCCAAGTATGAAGTACCAAAGACAGGTCTATGTCATCACTCCTCAATACTCTGTTAAGCTTCTTTATTTTGTTGTTGTCCTGCCCACATGCATTTAAATCCTTACCTGGTTAATCTGTATTCACAGTATACTAGGAAAACAGCATTTTAGACTTGGTGAATATACAGGCCTTGGACCTGACACGGGTCACACTGAAGAAGCTTGGGTCTCATCCAATTGCTAAAGCAAACTTCCTAATAGTAGCCATGCTGTATAATTTGATGTCATCCCACATGATAGTGTGCGTGCCTGGGGCCTTGGAACAGAAGTGAGCGCTGCTGCAGTATGGCTGAGGTGCCTTGGCAAAGATCTGCAGGAAGCTCCCTGTCCTGCAAGTCTCTAGTTGAAGTAATGCTTCCTTCACCTCTGCAAGCATTACTTGGGGAACATGTGATCTGTTTTGGGCTCTCTCTTTCCACCTTTGTGGGCCCAAGATTCTGGATCTCAGTTTAGAAAGATGTATGGGGGGAAACTGAAACTCTTCTGAAGTTACTGGCCATATAAAGCTGGGATTTTACTCACTGCTTTCCTAAAATGCTGTTCTCTAGCTTCCCCCTCCAGTTTTGTCTTTTGTGCTCTCAGATTTCACATCTGGATCAATGCATCTCACGACAATGAGCATATTCCTTTCTTTTATATATATAATATATATGTTGCTGGAGCACATATATATTTTTATATATATATATAAAATATAATATCATTATATAATGAGATATTGCTTTAATGTTCCCTGGCTGGTCTCCTGCATCAATCTGATTTTACCTTGAAAAGACTGGCTTTTGTATTGAGCTTTAACATTGCAGAGGATTCTCTTGGTGTTTGAGATATGACTGATCAGTGCATTTATTAGTGCACACACTCCTTTGCATGTTTTCATGAGGCTGCTTATGTAAGTTGACTGCAGAGGCCAAGCACTGCCCTGGGTGTCCTCCACTTGGATTTGTTGAGCCAAGGGTCTCTTCTGCAGTGAGCCAGCTCCCCTATCCTGTAGAGAGGAGACATCTTTGCAAAGGAGAGCTTGGTGCTACAGTGTGTGACTTGGCCCTGAAAAAGGAAAGGATTAAAATCAGTCCCAGGTAGTAGGACAGACAGTCTGTTATTTGACCTGTGTTGACAGAGTACCCTAAAATGCTCCTTGCTTATTAGCAATGTCAGAATATCATCTATATCTCATCCACCCTTACTGTCTTTTTTTCTTCCTACTAGAAGCAAGGCTCTGCCAGTGAACTCACAGGGAAAAGGAAGTAATCCTGTTGAATTATATGCAGATGATGCTTTGAGAAGAGATACAGTCAAGTTAGTTGCTGGTTCATCATCTGCACCCATCCTTGGTAAAGGTGTCTTGGTCATAGTAGTGTGTGGTCATATATGGGTATCAGAGAACCAGACTAGGTCAGAGCAAAGCTTTCTCTAGCCTAGTGTCCTTGCTCAGACAATGATTGTATACAGCACCTAGTGAAGAGCAGAAACTCACTGCAAGGACTTACGACACTGAGTACTCTGAGTTTGTAGCTATTTGCTGAAATCAGATTTATTTAGCAACTACTGGTGGATTTTTTTTCTATATGTTCATACAGAGTGTAAGAAAGGATGGCCTAGCATCTATTCAGTAGTGGATGGATCAGGTGGAGTGGAATATCCCACCTATTGGGGTGATAACTATAATATTGCTTAGTGTGTTGGCTGCTCAGAGAAAAATATCTGAGATACTCACGGAAATGGTCTTGTCTCCAGAATTCAGGAAGCTGTTTAGTTAAATTGCTCAGCACGTTGATGCAGGAAAGATTTTGGTGACACACCGTGGAAAATAATAGTCTGAAGTAGGGAAGCAAAGAGAAAGTTAGTGACAGAAACTTCAATGTATGATATTAATTGATGGTAGAGGTTAGTGGTTACATGAATGGGCCTCCTCTGCCTGGAAACCCATGTTTCTGGTAAGAGTCCCCAGTAATTCCTGCTCTGAAAAGTCCCAGGATGATATAATTTGCTAGTATCACATCATCTGCTTCTCCATCCTAGACCTAACAGAAGCATACCAGTATAATAAAGCTTTTTAGTTTCTTTCCTTTTGGAAAGTTACGGCATGGTTCACTGTTCCAGTGAGACTTTCACTTTAGCTCTGTGTGATGGATAAATGAAATGAATAACACAAGACCTGAATCAGAGTATCTCCCAGAATCTAAACCATCTCACCAGTTATTCTGATCTCTGAACCAAACCAACAGGAAATCAGAGAAGACTTGAATAAAAGTCTCAAAAATTTCAAATTCCTGCTTCATCAGAGATCTTAATTAAAAGCTATTACTGATACACTACAAACTGTAGAGGCAGAGGTTCCTCTCTAGTTTCAATTTTGAGTCCTGGGCTATCTGCTGCCTTTATGAAGCTATTACAGTCTGGTTAGCTTTCCTTCCTGCCTCTCTTGTGTTCTGAGCAGTTCTCTGTCTCTGTTGAAGATGAAAATGAGACAGAATGCTCCAAGTCCCTCTGAGTAGGGTTTAGGGCATGATTTTCCAGGCAGTATGCAATGCAGACATGAATCACACTCCCTTTAAGATACTATTGTATTCAATTCCCTGGGTCTTTCCATCTGACTGAACAGGCTGCAGATTTTTGTTTTTAATCTAAGCAATAACCAGTTTACTCCAGAGATGAGTATTTGCTGATTGTTTACTGCTGTTCTCATGCTCAGAATTGCAAACCCTTGGAAAATGAGGGCCAGCTTGTGCATGAGTGTACAAACCTGGTTTTCAAAACCTGGCTTGGAATTCTCTCTTCCAGCTCAGCAAGTGACTGACATGTTCACTTTGGCATAGCTTCCTCCCGAGACAGCCGTGGGCTGGTGCCAAAGTGCTGTGAGGCGTTCACTGTGTGTTCAGTCACACAACCGGAGGCAGACTCTGCAGCACCCTGGAGACATGGTGAGATGAGGACAGTACAGCCATGATTCAGAGCTGCCTTGTACTTTGGTCTTGCTAGCAGGTCATATCAGTATCATATCAATAGAACCAAGATAGAAATCAGACCCACTTCAATTACACACTTGTGTTTACTGAAATTATTTGAAAGAAAGTACTAAATCAGAGTAGCTTCAGTTCAAATTTTAGGTATAGCTGAGGGTTGTTGCAATTCATAATAGTTCATTAAAGGAATTAATACTGAAAAAGACACCATTTAAAATACAGAAATGTCCATGTGATGGTTGTAATCTTGTTAACACCTGGCATCAGCCAGTGAAACATTCCTTTAAACTCTGGTGGTAACCTCCTCATCACCTGTGCTTCCAGAGCTGTCCCACAGCCTGGTTCTCTGCTCTTGGAGTTGGGGCAGGGTGGATTCCGGGCTGAAGTTCTGTGCTGGGAACCAGGGTAGTTGAGGCATAGGGTGGGCTTGTGATCTGACAGTGCTCTGTAGGTATGAGGTGATCAGGTCTCAGCACATTACCCTAAGAAATACTCAGTCAAGGAGAGGTTTTTGGTTTTTTTCTTGTTTGATTGTTTATTTTTGTTTGGACCCAATATAGCTTTAACGTGGAAGAAGAAAATGGTATAGCTGCAAGTGGCTTTCAGTTTAACTTTCTTGTTTGAAATATAAAGGCATGATGCAGATGAGGCTCTGCAGATAGCCCTGATTTGATAACTGGCAAGAGCATTTCTAATTTAAAAAGTCTCCCTTCTCTTCCTATTAGTTACCTCTCTAGAGCAAAGCAGCTGGCGTGACCTGGGCATGTTTTGCTTGTATTGTTGCTGTGAGACAATAGCTCAGCCTGAGGCAAGAAGACAACCTACTTACCATGTCATCTGGGAGTTGTTGCAGTAGGACTTGAGAAACCAGTGTTTCTCTGAAGCTTGCTGAGACTACCTGACACTATCTGAGGAGTTAACCCAGATAGTTAAAACTGCACCTTCAGTCAGTTTTGCAGACCACACCAAGTTGAGCAGGAATGTTGATCTGCTTGAGGGTAGGAAAGCTCTGCAGAGGGATCTGGACAGCCTGGATTGATGGGCTGAGGCGAATTTTATGAGGTGCAGTAAAGTGAAATGCTGGGTCCTGTAGTTGTGTCACAACCCAATGCAGCACTACAGGCTGGAGGCAGAGTGGCTGGAAAATTGCCCAGTGGAAAAGAAGCCAGGGTTGTTGGTCAACAGCATCTGAACATAAGCCAGCAGTGCCCAATATGCCACGAAACCAATGGCATCCTCACTTGGATCAAAACAGTGTGACTGGCAGGACAGGGAAGTAATTATTCCCTGTACTTGGTGCTGGTTGAGGTGCACATCAAATCCTGTGTTCAGTTTGGGGGCCCTTACTACAAAAAAAGACATTGATATGTCCCGAGAAGGGCAAAAGAGTTGGTGAAGAGTCTGGAGCACAAGTCTTATGAGGAGAAGCTGAGGGAACTGGATTGTTTAGCCTGGAGAAAAGGAGGCTGAGGGGAGACATCACTGCTCTCTACAACTACCTGACAGTAGGTTGTAGTGAGGTGAGGATCGGTCTCTTCTCCCAGGTAACAATTGACAGGACAAGAGGAATGGCCTCAAGTTCTGTCAAGGGAGGTTTAGAATACAGAGTATATATAGAAAAATATCCTCACAGAAAGTGTTGTCAAGCACTGGAACAAGGCTCACAGGGAAGTGGTGGAGTCACCATGGCTGGAAATATTAAAAAAATGTGTGGATATGCCACTTAAAGGACATAGTTTTAGTGGTGAACATGTAGGGTGCCATGGCTGGACTTGATCATCTTAGAGGTATTTTCCAACCTTAATGATTCTATGATTCTACAGATTTGGGAGATCAAAGAACTAAACCGAGAGTTATGTGTCCAGGGAAGACAGGCTTTTGTCCCTGTGGTAGTTTACTTTGGCTTTACGCCAGGTGTCCACCCAGGCTGCGCAGATCTCCCCCCCGCAGAGGGAAAAGGGGAGATGAAAAAAAAAACGTAAAAACCCGGGATTTACCAAGAAGGGCAGTTTTATATTTATAACGGAGAAAAAGGAAAGAACTAATAACACTACTACACATAAGCAAAGGAAACTAACAGTAAAATTCTACTTCCCACAGTAAGCGAAGTGCTCTTTCTCTTTCCTCCAAGGAGCAGCCGTCCTGCCGGATAGCTATCACGGAAGAGAGCGAGCTACTTCCTCTCCCCTCTTTAGATCTGAGCTGACGTAACATGGTATGGAATATCTTCTGAGTCATAGAAGCAGGTGACTTATCCTAGGTTTCCTCCCAGGAAAAGGAAACAAACCCACTACAGTCCCCTGGTGTCATATGTGGCCTCCACCTCTGTATCTTCTTCCCCAGATAGAGTAGGGATGTTCTTGGTGCAGAGGACAGGGCAATAGAGAACTGTGGAGAAGGGCAGTAGAAGGCAAGGGGCACCTAAATAGCTAGCCTGGTGTTCACCAGAGGGTTCACTGCTAACATGCTGTCCCAGCTGGCAGAGGTTGAGAGCTACCTGACCCAGCTCCAGTTTAATGCTCTGATGTATCCTAAAAAACAAGAGTTTGCATAATTCAAGTAAAGAGGTAAGTGGAGGTTACACAAGGTCTGCAGAGAGCAGTGGGCAGGGGTCCAGCTGGGGTCAGGTGGTTTGCTGCCCTCCAGCAGCAATATGTCATTGTGATAAGAAAACTTGCAAAGAACAAGTAGCATTACAGCATTTTCTGGAGGGAAATGGACTGTACTCTGGCTGTACTGCCAGAGGCAAGCATTTTTGGGGACATGTGTTTAAGGTAGCAAGATTGCTATACATTAAGTCAAGCTGGGACTACGCTTTTCATATCAAAGCTACTGTGTTTTTTCACAGTAGCAGTGGTCCTTGCAGAAAACATTTTCAGATGATTTATGGAACTACTGCAGTCCATAAATACATAAGCAAGCAGTGTGAGTACAGTAGTTGGAGTATGCCAGACCTCCGGTCACCTGACAGCAGAGGGGTTTCTTACTCATACCATGGCATGTCAGTGACACCAGACCCAGGGAAGGTGCAGCTTACTCTGGCTCCACAAGAATCTGCCACCAGACCCAAAGAGAATTTTAGTTTAATGAACCTGTCATGTCCTTGTACAGGAACAAGAGAACACACTCACTTTCCTTGCAGTGCTTGATTAAAACAAGATTTAGTTTGCTCTGAGTTACCAGAGACATATCTTCACTGCACAGCAGCTGTAAGTTAACTGTAAATATACCAGGCTGTGCAGTTTGCTCAGTGCCTGAAAACATAATTTCTGTAGCAGCACAGCTCTGCAGCTGACCTATAAATGCTGGTGCTGGGCAGGCTAATTATCTCCAATGCAGCACTGCCCTGGCATGGCTCTACGGCTTCCCACTCCAGAATTAGCTTAGCTGAGACTTGTTTGGGTGTCTGTGCTGTCCTTCACGGTATGGTGGAAATGGTGGAAGAGCATCACATGCATACACCAGAGTGCGGCATTACTCTGCTCTAAATGTAATGGGGAAGTGCTGGGCTACAGAGCAACAGTCACTTAACAGCGTCCTCTTGAAAATTTGTCTGACTTGGATGAAGGTTTGGTCATCTTGGACCTAATTTTGGAACATCAAGCCCTTGTCTCTTCTGAAATCAGTGCTTGATAGTATATGGTGCCACTGAACAAAATGTTGACTAGCGTGCTCCAAGTTCCTTTTTTTTCTGTAAAGCAGTTACCAATGTTTGATAGATAATTACTAAATAGTACCCCTCTGACCTATCAGGGTAACAGACCTGTGTCTCTATGAT
Source organism: Chiroxiphia lanceolata (assembly GCF_009829145.1). Lineage (NCBI taxonomy): Eukaryota > Metazoa > Chordata > Aves > Passeriformes > Pipridae > Chiroxiphia > Chiroxiphia lanceolata. The sequence goes on from NC_045642.1 coordinate 29,624,429, forward strand.
CTTTTTGCTTAAAAACCAAAATACTAATAAGTAGATGTTGGGAGGGTGATGTAAAAAGGTGTGTGGAAAATAATTGGGGATTCTCTTACTCCAGATTTTGAGATCAAATAAGGCAAGTGAAATTGATAAAACTGGCTCAGTGTCAGGTTTAAGTGAGAAGAGAGATAAATTAATTGCACATCCTGTAGCAACTGTGTTTATGGAGGTTCGGTTGTTATATTTAATACAGGTTAGTGCCTTATGTGGAAAGGATTAGAGAGCATTTTTGGAGACCTAATTCCAGCCAGCTGTATAAACACAGAGCCCATTTCTGTTGGTCTGTAAAGATCTCAATTTGTTTGTCTCTAGATAATTTCAAAATCACTCGTCTCCTTAAGAGGAACGGGGAGATAGGGGATATATCCTAGACCAAGATAGATTTGTTTCTTTTCCACTAATGCTTTCCCAATTCCCACTTTTCTTTTACTTTAGTACTGGATAAATGAATACACCTCCACCTTGGGGATTGGTGCTTCCACTCTGGCATCGAGATCTACGGCAGAGGTATGAAGTAGTTCCTTTTCACTACCTGCAGAACATGGACAATAGGAGTGCCCTAGTCTGATATGGAAAAGTATCACAATTGTACAGCTTTTGGCAAGGAATGTTTTGAGGAATGAAAAACTCAGCCAGTTCTCTTTTAGAGTCTATTGTGCAGTCAAAGAAGAACTTGTGCAGTTCTGTCATGAGCCATGTAGCCCTTCTTATTTTCAGCATGTAACTGCAGGCCTCTAAGCTTGTGCAGGTGTGAGCAGGATGGCAGATAGGAGGAGCTATGTTGGAAAGCATTCCAAGAGTAGTAAAGGAGATGGATAGAGAATGGGAGAAATGAAGGAGGGCGAAGAGAGGCAGATCAGTAGTGTTTTAAGATCAGTGGTGTTTTAACACCTGCATATTGTGTTTATGCTAATTCCCTGTCAGGGTAAATCCATTTTCCCAGTCTTTATGAATGCCTATGGTCTAGAAATCTTGTAATCTGGGTTTCCAGATTTTGGAAACTGTTCATTTGAAACAACAGACTTACAGAGAAAAGAAAATGTCTTGTAAGACTTTGAAATTGGTCTGGATAGACCTAAAGCTGGTTAGAGCCACCCATTGCAAAAGGTGAAGTCAAGGGATCTGGGGAACAGCTGTAGTGCAGTGAAGGATGGGCTAACATCACTGACTTTCTGTTTCCCTCTTCAACACTAAATGGGAATGACTTGGGCCTACTCACTCATGGTATTTTTACCCCAGTGCGATTCAGTAGACAGATCCCCTGAGGTGCCATTTCCATCGTTGACACAGGAGGCTTTCACAGGACCCTGTGGAGATGGCCTGTGGGACACTGTGAGAACCCAGGCTGTGTTTCACAGGCTATGCAGGTGGCCTGTATGACATGGAGGGACTGTGTGCTGAGGCAGCAGAATGCAATCAGCCTGGGCTTTCTGCAAAGACTTCCTAATCACTGCCTGTAAATACCTCTGAAAGATTGATTTCTCCCTACTCTAGAAAAGACTTCTTAAAGCTCAGTAGCACCACTGGCAGCCTCTCACAGTTTATCCAGATGCCTTCAATGCAGAACTTTGCACTGAGAGGAAGTCACCTGGGTGGGCACAGAGGCAAGACTCAGAGAGTTTTCCTGGTTGCCTGTGGGAAAACAGCAGTGTTAGCATGGAGGGAGGCTGTGAGGGCACCCTCAGTTTGATAGGTAACCAGAGAGTGAAAATGGCTTTCTGAGTCTGGCTGAAAAAGATTTGGCAATAGCCCAGGCCCTGGTGCTGATGTTGAGCTGTGGCAGACAGCTGCCATAGACTTTTTCCTGACATGGCGTTAATTTCAATTACTCACAGCCTGTTTCTCTCCTTGTCAGAGTTTGCCTATGGAGGGCATCCCTACCCTTTCAGTGGGATTTTCGAGATCACACCTGGCAGTGCGGTAGAACTTGGCGAGACCTTTAAATTCAAGTAAGGGCCCTTTTCTATATCTTCTCCCCCGCCCCTGGTAGCCATCAATGTTGGAGGAGCAGGGAAGTCCTGTCCTCTGGGTCCCCCCTGCACTTTCCTCATAAGTGCCCTCAGTGCACCCTTTACATGATCCTAATTCAAAGGCAGCCCTGCAGGGATTTTGGAGATAGATAAAAGAGCATGTACACCAAATAGGGAACAGTGCTGAACTGTGTTTGTCAGGGATTAAAAGCATGTTTACAAATGAGTGCAGTTCTCTTTTCCTATTTTTTCTGTTTTCTGTTCTCCCAGTTTCACCTGTTACACAGAGCCAGTGCACAGGGGAAAAAATAAAACTTCTCTTTTTATGACTAACTTCTATTTGTGGATACTCCAAAGAGTACCTCAAGTCATCTCCTGTGTTTATTGCTGCTCTGTCACAAGGGACAGACTGGCTGCCAGAGGAGTCTGGGAGGATGCTGCATTCATGTGTTCTTCAAGGTGCTCGAACTGTGGGACTGTGGGTCAAGGAAATGCCCGTGGCAGGTGGCACTTGACCTTCTCAGACCACCTGTTCATGTTGAAGGTTGTTGGAGACTTTTATAATAAGTGCTATTGAGTGAATACTGGGAGAAGCAATAGGGTTTTTGCATGTTTTCAGTCTGCTTCTTCCTGGCCCACCCCATGGGAACCCTCTCAATTGTGGAAAAAAAGGTATCTCCCTCTGTCATAATGGGAAATTTTTGTTGTGGGATGATGGGCAGAGTGAGAGCAGACCCAGAGCTGGTGGGTGAGCAGGAAGTTCTTGGGGCTGTTGCCTGTGTGGTAACCTGCTTTGTGGAAAAGCTGGGACATTATTGTGCCATTCTGTTAGTAAGAGTCTCTGATAGCCTCAGATATGATGTCCATAATGTTTAAGCCTGTCCTTCTTGCCAATGTCTAATCATTTTCTTCTCCCTTAGTACGTATCATGCTCTTCACTGTACCTGTCCATGTTTCCTGTTGTGTGTTTTGTTTTAACTAGAGAATCCATTGCCTTGGGCACCACAGACTTCACGGAAGAGGATGTGGATAAGATTATGGAAGAGCTTGGCAAGGAGTACAAAGGAAATGCATACCACTTGATGCACAAGAACTGTAATCACTTTTCTGCTGCTCTGGCTGAGGTGGGCACAGATTTTTTTTTTTATTTATTTTTACTTCTTCAGATATGTAGTAGTGCTCACAGGAAAGGGAACTGGAGTCAGCACAGCCTGCCAGATTGGAGCCCATAGCCCAATCTCCTGTCTCTACCCTTAATATTTTTGGAAGCCTTTTGCTGTTGAAAGGGATTGGATCAGGAGGTGGAGATATGGTAGGTTTATCACATGTTTTGTCTAAACTTTGTGGGAAATTAGGAGTGCCTGTAATTTGTTTCACTGAACAGGCACTGAGCAGGAAGGGCAGACCTGGTTAGCATACAAATATGCATTTTAATAACAAACATAAATAACCGTACATGATCTCCAAAGGCATAAAAATGGTTTATAAGTGTTCTGAAAACAAAAATTTGCAGTATTCAGGAAATGGGTGTTCTTTTTCCTCATTTAATGTGCACCATCCAAAACACAATAAAAAAAAAAGAATTGATTTTCTCATAGACATCTTTGGTGCTATTCATGTCCATGTTCTCAAAACCACTGTTAATTTTAACAAAGCTGTTATTTCTCTTCAGACACAACTGAAGCACAGAGACAAATTTATCCCAGCTATCTGCTGATTTGGGGTATCTGACTTTCTTTAGTTCCCAAAATTCTGATTATTCTGGGGGGAAGCTGCCTTCCTCCTCACCCCCCCAGATGGGATGTTTAAAGTGCATTTCAATTAATGCGTGAGCATTCAGCATTTGTGTAAATCTGAATTCTGGATCTTGACCCAGTGCCAGAAAAAGATGGGAAAAGCATAAGATGGAAGTGACCTCCCATAAAAACTGTTTCTGTGCTTTCCATAGTTGTTTTATGGCAAACACAAGGAGAGAATATCATCATTACACTAGAATATGACTGCCATAATGGTGAAATTTTCATTTCTCTTTCTGGAGTCCCCATTCTCATTCATTACACATCTCTTGCCTTTCTTCATCATATGGGGCAAGAGTCCTATGCCAATAACTTCTTTTGCCTCACGTGTCCATTCAGCCCCAAACAAGCCCATCATGGATCCCAAATGAGATGTGTAGAAAAAATACTACATGATTTCGTAAGAAATTCCCTAGTGAATCTGAGAATCAGCAATTAATTTACAAGTGACCTGCTTAGGCTCTAAGGGACACCAACTCTCTATTGGTTTCATCCTTACTAATTATATACAGAGAAAATTACTTAGTCCTTTCTGTAAATGTTAGTGAATTAAAACAAACAGGAGGAAATTGAATTGGTACAAACAGAGAATGAAGTTTCAAGCAGTACCGAGCAAATCAATATTAGCCACACAACTAGTCTGGAGTCAAATAATCAAATTACAACAGAAAATGGAAACTTCAAAAATTATGAAGGAAACCCAGGAGAAAGCTATGTGATTATTAGGGAAAGGTAAATAAAACCCTTTACTTGCAGCAGTGAAATAACGTCCTTGCTTAATATGTACTTTGATAGGTAAAACTTCTTTGTGAGGGGATGAGGGGTGGACAGTGGTGAACAGTGACAGGACCCAAGGGAATGGCCTGAAGTTGTCAGGGAAGTTTAAGTTGGATATTAGAAAAAGGTTCTTCTCCCAGAGGGTGGTTGGGCACTGGGACAGGCTCCCCAGGGAAGTGGTCACAGCACAAGCTGGACAGAGTTAAGAAGCTTTTGGACAACACTCTCAGGCACACGGTGTGACTCTTGGGGATGGTCCTGTGCAAGGCTAAGAGATGGACTCGATGATCCTTGTGGGTCCCTTCCAATTCAGCATATTCTGTGATTCTGTGTCCAAACCATAAGCTCACAGCCACTTTTCCTTGATTCTACTGCTACATATCAGTGAATCCCTCACTGCCTCCTCCTTATCTAGCCTTCCAAACACAAGTCAAGTAAGACATCTTATAAAAAAAACTAGTAGGGTATTTTAAATTTTGCTTTCAACATGCCTTCAGTGAGCATCTTTATAGGAGTGGAATTTAGGGTTAAGTTTTCCTGCAAGAGCTTTCTTGGTGGATTCCAAGTGCTCATTCATTGCTCCGTAACCTGTCTAGATAATAAAGCAACAGCCTGAATGGCGAGTTCTGACACTTCTGGTCCCAGGAGCAGAATTTACTCAGGATTTACGTCAGTTTAAATAAACTCTTCAAAGGCAAGAAGGATTTTTTTTGTTGCTGTTGCTCTTCACATATGCCTGTGTTTATCAACCCTCTCTAAAGCATTACAAATGCAAACCCAGGGGAGCTGAACAGCAGGCCCAGGAGCAGAATGTCCTAGATAGTCTCTAGCATGGGGATATAGAAAATGGGAGCTGAAATTATTATAAAAATTGCTGGTAGTAGGGCACTAAGCAGAAGTCCTAGCCATCCAATGTGCCTCAGTCAGCATGAGAAATATGTGTGCTGCTTTACAATGGATATCTCCATCTGTTTTGGTAACACAGTAGTTTGGCAATCATTGTGTTTCAGAGCTGGGTGAGAAGTAGCACAGCTTATCTTGGGGTACTTCTGACCTCTTGAAGGAAAGACTACTTGAAATCTGTTGAGACAGAACCTGCTTGAACTGGAAGCAATGAAAGTTTCTATTCTCATTTCTCAACATCTGATTGCTTGCTCAACTTCACAACTTAAGTGATTTTTTTTTCTTCTTCTTGCTGTAGTTTCCATTAAAACTAAACAAACCAAAAATCACTCCATTGGGAAGCTCCAGTCCATTCCATGTAGAGCTATAAGATGCCTCACAGTGCACAGAACATGCTGTCCAGATGATGTTTGCCTCACAAACCTGTGTAGATATGTGTCACCATAGAGGGCAGAAAACAGAAATTGTACTTATGCCCTAAAATCAATTCCAAGATGACTCTCTTTAGTGTTTGTTTTGCTCTTCAGGCCCTTCACCTGTGAAGGAGCAATAATAATAATAATAATAATAATATATAGTAATTAGCATCTATTTATGCATAGTCATGTTATGTGGCAGTTAAAGACAGTAAACTTGAAAACTATCCAAAGAATTAAAGAAAATATGTAGAAATTTTACTCAACAGAATAAAATTATGCATTAGAACTGGGATTTAATTCCAGCCACAAATAAAAGCAGCCAAGGATTTTTAAGTAAGTGTAAATTCTTGGTCTCTCTGTTGTTGTAGCCCCAATGGAAGGTGATGCTATCTGTACTGCAATGCCCTTTCACCCCAGAGAGGGGTCAGGGTGGAGGATACTTTTTAGTTTGAAAGAGAGAATGACCAGCTGTGCTTCCAAACAGCCTTTTAGGCTTTTCTGCTCATGGGCATAAGCAGTTGCAGACAATCAAGGAGATGGTTGTTCTGAGCCTTGTGGCTAATGCCAGGCAGATCACTTCCCTGCTCTGTGCCCAAGTATCCCCCCCTTGTATACTGGGTTATTTCCTTCCTTCAAAAAGGGCCCTGGAATCTTTCAGTGACAGCTCTTTCATCTGCCAATGTTAATTATCTGGTTTATGGTTTTTAGCGTTCTTTTTCAGCATGGAAAACCAGAGATAGAGCTTTATAGCCAAGCGGTGATGTACGAGTTAATGCATGTTTACGCAAATGCGTCTAGCAAGCCTTGAGATTTGGTTGTAGGCCTGTGATAGGTAGCTGTGTTTGGCAACCTTAATTTCCTTATCTGACTTTGGGCTTGCAAATTAGCGTCCAGACAGATGTTGCCCTGGTGGAAGGGCCATGGCCTGGGAGGATAATACCATCTGGTCATACAGACTGAGGGCAAATGTAGCCATGTGTGCTGCTGGCTGAGGTCACAATTTTGAAGAGGGAAGGGAAAGGAGGTGTAAGGTTGGCTCTACTTCCCATATTGGCTTTCTCAGGATCACACTGTGAGACAACAGTCACATGCCCAATTGCCTGTAGGACCTGTAGGACAGGTTCCTCATTCTTGGAAGGACTGCTAAACTTTATTTTCAGATTTTTGTTTTCTTTTCCTTTACCAGTGTTCTCTCAGTAAATAAAACATCCATTCAGAAATCTTCTGTCTACATTTGTTAAAGAAAGATTTTTCTGCCGAATTCCCATTTAATACAATGATGCCTTGGGTTCCACCATGATAACTGGTATTTGTAGTCTTCAACAGTTACGTGCAGGCTGACTGCTAATGGTTAGGGGCATGTGGACCTATGATCATGACTGCCATTTGGCCATGCATCTTGAAAAATCCTTAGACTATAGGAAGTTCAGCACAGGCAGATAAGCTCTGCTTAACCACTGGACATGCCTTTGACCTATCTACCTCTGGAAAAACTCACTTTGCAGTGCAGCCTCATTGTGTGCTGCTGTGGCATTTAGCCTCTCCCTGCAATGCCATGCATCTCATATGAGTCTTCTGATCTTCCTGCCCACATTCACTTGTAAGCTGCAAAGGGCTTTGTTACTCTCTAATTGCCACTTAGCTCTGAATTTTCCCTACTCCCTACTGCAGACTGCCAAGCATATTCACCTTGCTCAAGACTTAGTTCTCTCCCTCCTTTGCCAGTTCCCTACAGACTTCTAATGAGCAGTGACTGGATCAAAGAAGCATGGCTGGGTCTCCTCACAAAGCAGCTCCTCTGGAAAGAAAACATAGAATGCCCAAGTTTCAGCTACAGGAGTTCAGACTTCCATCTTCCCCAATGCCATTTCATGGCAGTCTTATCAGTAAGTGATTCAGTGAACATGTTGCATGATCAGAAGTCTCTTCCTGTGAATTCTTCTTCATCAGGAACTTTGGGTTTTTTTAAGAAGTGAAGAACTACCAGAAAGCATAAGTATCTGCCTAATAAGTGCTGCACACCATCTTAATTAGTTTTGAAGGACGTTCTGATGTAAAGTAGGGCAGAATTTCCTAGTGGATAATCATGAGAAAATGAGAAAGAAATCGGATGCGCTCCCTGTGCATTTGCCCAGCTTTAACTTAAGGTCACTGGTACATACACCACTTAATACCCCTTTGCAGTCTCCCTTTACCCTCACCATTTATGTCCATGTAGGAAGGCGAGAGGAGCTTGATTTAAATCAGCACTCTGACTCCTGCAACATGGTGTCATGATACCTGTATTTATAAATCACTTAAGCAAATTGATTGTGGATTAAAATGAAGAGGTTCATCAAACTGTGGTTAGCAATTTGCCTACAAGAAGTTTACTCCTTTCATGTTGCTTATGCTGACAGTTCTGAAAATCAAGTAGTATCCATACCATTACTCTCTAAAGAAATTGTCCAAGAGTATGGGCAATCCTTATGGAGGACTTATGTTTGCAATTTCTGCAAAGAAAAATCAGTCAAGCCATGAGCAGCAGATCCCAAACTTCCCATCCTATTCTGAGCTTATGTTCCTTTCTGTGTTTCAGTACTTCGGGGGGTTTTCATTCTGATGAAGTTACGCATGTATGGGGAATTCAGTTAGGACTATGTCAATATTGGATACAGCCCTTCTGTTTGATCATCTGTTTTTAAGTTACTTTGTTCCAAACAATCCCCCATGTATACTTACAGCAATATGTTCAAAAGGCCCTTCAAGGAATTGCAAAATATTTATGTTCTTTATGAGTCGTCCTGGCTGATGAAAAAGGGTATTTAAACTCTGCCAGATGGAAAGAAACACTGGCTTTTGAACATTAAAAAAGCATTTTAAAACAAAAAGAAAGGGTAAAACAATTAGTTCTTTCCATAATATGAATTGTTGAGTTTCCTGATTCTTTCAGAACATGGAGACGTAAGCAAAAGAACAGAAGTTATGAATTGCTGTAAAGCAGACATAAAGGAAGAGGAATACATTTGTAGTTTCAGGAAAAAAACAAACTCAAAGAAATTCCTGGACTTTAAGTTCCCTTGCAAGGACCTGCAGGTCTGAGGTCCCAGTCTTGCCACTGCTTTGCAGAAGCACTTGTCACTGCAGCAGTGGCCACAAGGAAGTATGACATGAGGTGCCAAGAAAGATTGCAGTTATATACTATGTCATGAAAACTGTAAGGTAGGAGCACACAGACAGAGGGAATTGTGAAATTGCTGTCAGAGGGTTTTTTCAGTGCAAGATTTCCCTGCAAGTCTACTTGGAGTCATGGAAGGTAGATATTAGGTGAGGCACGAGCATACTTGGGCCAGCTTGTACTTCTGAACACAGAAGGTAAAAGTGAAAGGTTGATTGACAGGGTTCAAATATGGGCATATGATATCAAGATCTGAGCCCTGCTGATGTGTGGGCATATGGTGAGTGTACAGTGCCTGAGGACAGGTTCTTTAGAGGAGATAGCAGTAACTAGAGGATCAGAGGGAGGATGAAGGGTTTTCTGCTGTGAAGTTCTTCTCCAGCTTGGCAATTTTCCTCAGTGTTGAGTGTAAGGATCACACCATGTCACTGAATCTTAGACTTTAAAAAAGGTTTTGCTGCTTAGCCCATTCACAAACAGAAGACAACTCATTTCACTTCCCACCAGCAATTTTCTATGCTTCTGAAGTTTCCTAAGCCATGGAGCTCTGTTCTTACCAGAGTGATGACAGTTGCTACAGCACATCTCAGAAAAGGACATACCACCAAGGGAAAGGAGAAAACCACCTTTGAATCAGCACCATAACTGGAAGATAAGTGGAATGACTTAAAGAAACTACTCCTTCTCCTTCCATTGATGTGATTACTGCCAAGCAACTGGAATTATCCCTATTTAAGGAAACTCTTCAGTACCTTGCTATAGGACATATGGTGCATAATTATCAAAGAAGTGTGGCTTCTGAGCACCAGGGAAGGCAGCCTCTTTTAGTCCCCAACAGCCTTACTAATGGTGGAATAACAATAAAGTCAGTGGGTGTTATGGGCTCTTTTGCTAAGATATGAAGTTGATGCTCATCATAATTAGGAAATTAATTGTGAGGCAGTGGTTTCATTCACCTAACAAACTGCTGATGTTGGGACTTTACCTGAGAACAGCAGTGGCAGAAGGTTTTATTCTTATATCATGTCTTTCCTCCATCTTCTTGAAAGAGGAATGATATGCTTTTGATTTTTATGAGTAATTTATCTTAAGTACTGGAAAAGATCAAACTCCTCTGTATACCCTGAGAAACACTTAAGTGATCTGGTATGAATTTCCTCAGAGTCGGTGACAGCAGAATCTCACCACATCACTGAGGGGTGACGAAGCACAGTTAAAAATCCCTATTTGCTTCCAAAATTATCTCATCTTTCTCTTATACCCAGAGAAATCTCTTAAAAAAAAAAATCAGACCTAACTGTAAAGTTAGTGTCCACATTTCATCATTCTTCATAAGGCTATTTAAAGTCATTTGGATTTGAGGAATTAAAAACTCTTCAGGAAAACAGATTGGTATCTCATTATCCAGCTTCCTTTTGTACCCACCGATCCTTTCCACCCCTTTATTCCTTTAAATATTAACAAATCTGTTTCCTTATTTCTCATAATTTCTTGATCCAAATGACTGGACTCAGGGGACAGGGGTCAGAGACGCCATCTGGGTAAATGGCTAAAATCTGAACTAATTATTAGAGTTGAGCTGGGATTTTTGGAGCCAACCAAGTCATCAAAAGAGGAGCCTTTTAGAAGGATCTGATAGTTTTATAAAACTTCTGCTGGGATGCTCTGTGGGTTCAAACAAGGCTTTTAGCTGATGAGACATATTCACAAGTAACTGAGAGAGAGAAGCTTGCTGAGGTGCATGAGAGAAAATTGGATTAAAGATTTATTTACTTTTTTTCTTATATTTCGGCAAAAGTTCTGAATATCAGCCATAAGATGTTCTGAAGCAGAGAGTCCCTCAGCCTTTCTTGTGGGAACTGTCCTACTTTAATTATTTACATAAATAGGGAGATAACACATTTCAGCAGGAGAAGAGAAAGGCCTGAATCAGAATTTTTGTGTTTCTTGTTTTAGAAACTCATTTTGAACTTGTTGAAATTGCAGATGTCTCTAGAGAGAGAATATTATTTTGGAGAACTGGGGATCTTGTTCTTGGGCTGAAGTGGCCTTGAAAAATACACCTAGAGGTTAACAAAGTGAGCTTGGCCCATTCTTTGTTGACACAGGAGGAAAAGAGTCTTCTAAGCATTTGAGGTGGCTTAGGTCAGCCTTGGAAAATTCTTTAGCATCCTAGATGAGGCTGGCTACTAGAGGGCAGGGATTATGAACCCTGTCACAATTGAATGCTTTGCAGCCTGTCTTAGACCTGTAGCACTTCATACTCAACCTGGGAGGTAAATAGCTTCCAGTCTCCTGAAGTCAGTAACCTCAAATTGGCCTAAAAAGATGGTCTCCAATAGGAAATACCCTGAAGATTAACAAATGGAGTCCACACAGTGGATCCTGCAACCTGATGGATACAGAGGACTGCAGCAGGCATCTAGCATACTCAATATTGATGACAACACAGTGATATTATTACATCACTGCATGCCAGATGGGATGGAAATGCTTGGTGAAGCCACACATCTGAATATCCTTGGGAGGTAGGGGATGATCTTGGTGCAATCAAGTTTGCTTGCTTGATCACTGGATGCTAGGGCTTCTTTACCCCTTCCTTTGTATTACTGGTAAATATCTGCGCTACTGATAGTAGCAGAGAGGCATTGTCATTGCATATCAGTCTGATAGCAGGAAATACATATCACTTGTGACTGCAGTGCAGCAGGAGATATCTTTGTGATTGGCTTTACAGCTGTCTGGTGTATACTTCCCTGATGGTATGGCTGTCTCAGCTGTGCTTTGTCAAGGTGGTTGGAGCTTTGGTAGAACAGAGGGACTGTGTTTTACTGGTAGAGGGTGTGGAGCTGTGCTGAAGTGACAGGAGATGGTGGTCAGTACATATTATTTTCTTTCTGGATATTCACCTGTCTTTTTTCAGCCACAGCAAAACTGACAGCATATAACAAACCCACACCAGAATCCTACTTTCCTCAGAGAAGCTTAATTTTTAGCAAATTCTCTGAAAGAAGGAAGGTTTGCTGAATCAAGGACCAAATGAGGACAGTTTTTAATCATCAGTTAATAATACAAGACTATAGCTTTTCAGGTCCATCCCCAGGCACATGTGAGTTTTCATCATAAAGTTATTAAAAACAAGGAAGCTCTCCTTACCCTGAAAGCTATGAGAGAGAAAGGCTTAAACCTGAAAGAAGGGAGATTCAGGTGGCATTTGAGTCACAGTCAAAAGCAGCAGAAACTTTCATAAACCAATCTTTAGCAAATCCTAAGTAGACAAGTAATACTCATGTTTTCTTTAGTCAGCAATTGCTTTTCAGCTGCCTCTGTTGCAGAGGAGGTAGGTGTTTCGTTGAGTAAAAACCTAAGTGCAATTCTGTTAATGGCAGGGGAGAAAAATGCTCCCAAGACATAAAGGACAGAAGGAAGTGAACGAACAAACAAACAAATAGCCACAGGACAAGAAAGAACATTAGGAAAGCTTTATTTCCTGGTGCCTGAGCCAGTCCTCACTGAAGCTGATGGAAAGCTTTGCTTCATTGCAGCAGCCTTTGAACGTTGTTAGCTCTATGGGGAACAGACTATGTTTGCTTTGTGGTTTTTAGCTGCCATGTATGTTCAGAATAAGCTTATTTATAAAGATGCCCTGCACCCATAAATTTACCTCATGGTTTCAGGTTTTTCCTTTTGTTTCTTCCTGTATGTATGCACAACTTTGACTGCATGCAGTTAATTAACTGCTATATCGCATTTCCAGTGTGGTGTCTCTATGGTAAAATGACATTTCCAGGTGTAGTTTGTCTATCAGATGAGATATTTGAAGTCTTTGGGAATTTCTTAGAATGAAGGCTGCTATAAAAACATATTTTTTTTTCCATCATTAATCTCTCTAGCCTTGCTATCATGAATGAGTCCATAGGCCAACAAAAATTATTACTAGGATAACACTTACATGTACTTTTCAGCTCTCAGTCCATCTTCTTTCCCACTCTCTACTTGTGCATGGGAACAATATGAGGAGGGAAGTAATTTGAAACAGAAATCAACACTCCTTAAGTGGCAAGTTTTTAGCACATCATTTCAACTTCTTGGAAAAATGGTCCTTTTGCCACATATACCTCTGCAGTCACTTTAGGTTTTCCCTTTAATGTGGTCTATCTAGCAAAAAGAGATTAAAATTGAAGATATTTTAAGAAGAAATTAAAAAAAGGTGAGCTCTCTGGGGCTGGTGTAAATGTGGGTGTTTTTATCCATCTAATTTATTTTTTCTGCCTTTTGCACCTGCCTTAGCAACCTGAAACCCCTGTTTCCTTATCTGTTATAAGTAAGCATGATTCCTTGGAGCTAAGTTAATTCACAGTATCTGGGGAGTTCATCTCTAGTCACACCATCATAGAACCTTCGAGTCTCTCTGTGCAAATGCCTGAAAAACATGCTTCATTTCCAAAAATGAAGATGGCAAGAAAAATCCCTGTCCTTTAAACCAGTGCCTGTTGATAAATGAAAAGTGTCAGGAGCGTAAATGAACTGTCTGAGTGTGTTGATAGGCTTTTGAGACTGGTACCTTTCGCTTCGAAGTCCTGCCAACACTGTCAGACAGCAGGTCTTTCCCTGTTCATATGAATTCTTGTATTCTCCCTTCTCATTGTATGTCCATCTGCAGCAACCTGCCTCTCCCTAATATTAGGAAACACGGCTTGAGACTGAAACACGGGACTTTTCTGGTTAGCTGTGCAGAAAAAATAGATGTTCTTGATGTCCATCCCTCTATGCATATGGATTGGCCTGGTCCTGTTCAGCATGTCCATAACACTTGAAAGGATGACCCCATTAGGCAACAGCTGTTCTCAGCCACTGATCTTGAAACAGCAGCTGCTAGGAGAACGCAATTCCTCTTCATGACCTCATGATAATAGGAATGAATTGCAGTTGTTAATTCATTTGGTGGGATATTCTTTATTTTAAACGCCATTAACAAGCCCAGACTTAATTATACTCAGCTTTCCCCAAATGGTCATCTGTTATGAGGCCACTTGCTGCCTGTCCTATCACCCTGCAGCTGTTGGCTGTACTTGTAAGTGCTTTTTACAAGGACCTTCATGCTCAAGAGGGTATTCCCATGCTTCAGTGTTGGTACAAGACTAATCAGTGATGCCACTCAGAATTCAACTCTAAATATGGTTCAACAAGATGTCACATTTGCAGCCACTGTGTCTCTCCACTGGTGGCCTGGCCAGTGAAGCTGAAACAGTGCTATGAGTGCTGAGGTGCTATAAGCCAGATGTCTCATTTGACACAGAGCTATCTACTCCATCATCTCTGCTTGCAGACTGCAAAAAGGCAACTCTATCCTTCTATCAAGGTCCACAGAAGTGACTAACATGTTCCAACTAACATCATAAGGGGAGCAAGACTGTAGGTATTAGTCCCTCTTTTCAAGGTTTTCCTTTTTTCTTCACTCCTGGCTAGTCTCAGGCAGATGGTGCAGATGCTACCTCTGCTTTACAACACCCACAGCCCTGGGGAAGGCGTATAGGAGTTGCAGTGCCCTGCCTGCTGTGGAACAAAAAAGACTGCACAGGAGAATGGGGGCATTTCAGACAGTTGCTTAAAATAATTTAAAATTCCTTTGACTTCTACCTTTGACTCGCATTGCTACCTCCCAGAACACAGCCTCATTACTGAGCTCATTTATCCTCATCTATAGCTTCTCAGCTATACCCCTTCCTGTATAAGTCAGAGGCCATTCCTGGCTCTGCTGAATGTAGTCTGCATGCAGCCTCATGGCCCAGTGCCACCTCATCTATTCTGTTGATCCCCACAGGCTAGTTATATTCCCTAGAGTAGAAATTGTCATTTTTAAACAGTAACTATACAATAAATCTGTTTCAAGCAATTGAACTTAGCATGCCAACTCCACCAAGGTGAGACTGTGCTTTCAGGTGTTTTGTGAAGGCTGTATGTCCATTCTCCTTCAGAAATCTTATTTTCAGCATACACACTATGTACAGCAGCCGATCAGGAGTGCAGAGCTAGAGGTATGTTCTCTGTTGATGCACCCAAATTCCCTTAGCCCTGCCAGCACTGGCATCAGGTGGCAAGATGGCAAAAAGATGTCTGTTCATTGAGTTAGTAGTTTATTCTGGATGTGTCCAAGAACTAGTTTAATCAAATTGGCAGACTTCTCTTTCCACAGAGGCGTTTTGGCTACCCTAACATAGCCTGCAGGCTTTGCCTGGGCAGATGTGCTTGTTTGTGTCTAATGGCCTTATTCTGAAATTCTGATAGGCAACATCTACGCTATATTGCGTAGGCCTTGTAGGAGCCAGCTCATGCAAACATGTAATGATGTATCATGTATCATGCAATCATGTAATGATTCCCATTGGGCTCTAAAGTCTTTTCTCTCAAAGTGCTCTGAGGTGTGTGTTAGACTTCTCAGATGCCAATAAAAGCCCTTTGCATTCTCTAAGACACACTGAGGGGAATATTGCACAGTATCTCAAATGGATACAAGTCCCATGTGGATGCCACCTCATTTTTAGCAATGCTGCTAAGTCGAAAATCAGTGGGTGGTTCAGCAGGTGTTCAGTGCTGAACTCTCCAAGACTCAGTCTGATGACAACAATTGAAGGAATTAGCTTGTATTGTTTGAGGAATGTTATATTGCCTCTGTTCATTTTGATTTTCATGGATTGGAGCACTACACAGTGCCTTTGGGAGGGCTCACTTAAAAAAAAATCCTCGGTGCCTTCTATGCATGGCCTGAATCACCCCAATTGCATCATCCAGCACAACACATAACCTATTACATTTGAGAGATCTCTCTTAGGATCTACTCCTGATCAGCCCTTCTCTTTGTTTTGATCGGGGCTCAGCCTGTTACACTATCTCAGATAATATCTAGCATATGCCCATAGACTCAAAGCTCTCTCAAAATGCAGCACATTGATAACATTGTCTTCTAGAAGGCAGGAGACTCAGCATCTTCCATTGTTGGATGGCATTTCAACCCATGTTTCCCAGCTGTGAGGCTGTTTGCCTGCCCACAGCAAAGCTTTACAGGGAAATGTTAAGGCTTGCCAAGCAGGGACCTAACTCTTAGGACACTTAGGAGAGAGAAGAGGGGTACAGGGCAATTTGTACATTTTAGACAGTGACTTTTAGTGCAAAATGATACAGCTTAAGATGCTTAGAGGATATTTTTGTATCCCAAATTACTTGTTTCTTGATGAGTTGAAATCCTGGTGTGGATTTGACAACTGCCTAGAAATAGCACCAAAACTGTCAGGTCCCATTTCTCCCCTCCATTTGGCTTCAGCCACGCATGTCTGAACGGCTATTCCCGAAGCTGCCAGCCGGGTCATTCCCAGTTCTTTCAGAGTCCCCAGAAGAAGCTGCAGCGCTGGGAGACTTGTCTTTCTGTCACCAGGTGCCGCTCAGTGGAAGCTGCAAGTACGTGCAGCCTTCTCCCAGGTTTCTGCCTGAAGTGAGGACTGGTGTAGGTGGGCAATCAGAAGTTGTGCTCGCTGTCCCACATGGTGGATTTCAGTCTGTGATAGGGACTGGGTGCCTCTGAAGGTTGAGAATAACTCACACTTTCAGAACCTGAGAGTGAGAAAAGGGTGAGAAGGAGCTTTGATAGGCAGTGAGAGCTGCACACCGTTCACAGGGGGTTTGCAAAGCTTAGGGAAGCCCTACATGAGCCGATGTGTTCCAGGCATTGCTGCCACTTGTCCAGCCTCTCATGTACTCCACGAGGTTTCCCATCCCAAACACTTTTATGCCTCAGACAAGTAAGCTTATATCTCACATAGGTTTAGCCCTTCTGTGGACTGTATGTTTCTTAGCCCCTTCTCTAGTCAGCTACATATCAAAAGGCTCAGCTACTTTCTTTTCCAATGTCAAGCTCAGGGTCACTACAGGTGTCTTAAGTTTCCTAAAGGAAAGGTAGCAGGACAATTTGTATGGTGGTCAGGACCAGCAATTTCTGACCCCTAACAGTTTATTATTTATTTACAATTCCTCTCAGAGTTAGCAAATGATCTATCACAGAGAAGTTTACCCCCTTCAAAGAAGAAAACCTCACTTGTTTGGTAAGGAAGAAAAAACCCCGTGTGAAATCTTAAACGCTAAAAACATCTGAAAAAGGGTTCTGTTGATGGTAATAAAGGAAGGTAACAGGGTTCTGTGAGTTTATCATTGCAGTGTGTGGTTGTCAGTGAACTGATCTGCAGTAGGTAGATTTTTCTGTAACTTTATATGCAATTGGAAAACATCCACTTCATCTTGCTTGTGCTGTTTTATTTAAACTCAATTGGCTTAATCCTATGGCAGCCAGGTTTATTTGATGTTTCTCCATTAGCTAAGCACTGCTGGATGCTCCAGCACAATATGCTTTATGGCAAGGAGTGAGAAACACAGAAGCAGACTGTAGTTTTGGTGGCATTCCCTGCCATTGCCCTTTTGCTCCTATTGAACATTGTGTTCTGCTGTGGAATAGTAATGAGGCTACACTGACAAGAGGTGACTTGACAAGCATGACTGAGGAAAGGGAAACCACTTTGACTTTATCATTATCCTTAAGCTCCACAAACTGCCCTTTGTTGCTTGATGGCCTGATGCCCACACATCTCCATTCTTTTTCTGGCTCTTTCTTGCCTCACTAATTCATTCTGGGTGAAGAAGCTCCCATAAACAAAAGAGGAACATCTCAGCTTTGCTTCCGCATTGGGAAGTGCTATTTCAGTTGCTAGGGAATCTGCTTAGAAAATAGAGCCAACTCTTAAAAACAGTATTTCTATTTCCAGGCATCTTACCTTATGCTGTTCTGTTGTTTCAGCTAATTTTCTGAAGAATCATACTCTTGTTTAGTTCTTCTGTTAATGTCTGTGAGAAAGTCTTTATTAAAACGTAAAACTGCTTCAGAATTAAACTCACATGCATGCATACATCACAAAGAGCCTAAACTGAGTCACTTGCTACACTGGCAATATGCTGCCTAAGTTCCCGGATAGGAAGCAAGAGAAATGCTACAAAATCTAGAGGCGCAATTGTACTGAAATTTGTGACCTTGGCTCAGGGTCAAAGTACTGTAGTGTAGGCCAAAGTGTTCAAGTAGAACACATTGAATCCAGTTTTAAAAATTCAACAGTATTCTTGTGAAAATGGTCAGATGTGTCTGGTGAGAAAATGAAATGGATCAGCCAATTTTCTATGAATGAGTCTTAAGTAGAGGTTATAACCTGAGGTTATAATCTGAGGTTAGGTAGAAAGCAGCATTGGTAAGAACTGAAGTAAAAGTCCTTGGAGTGTATTAGGTAAAGAACAATCTATGCTTGCAAGTAATTTTAGCAGCTAAACGGCTCTGTTCATGCTCTGATTCCTAATGATAATGTCTCCAATTTCACACATTGATTTTTAAACAATGCATGTCAAAATAAAGTGAGTTCCGTAGTCAAATTAGCAAAGTCACAGGTTTGCTGCCTTCTCCACACCTCATTGGAAACTCCATGCTGTTGGAGCAAGCAAATTCCCTTATGCTCAAGGTAACTATTGGAGTGGGGCTTAGATCATTCTGCCCAGGCCTTACACATAAAGAACCAGCTGCTCATCAGCCATAACAACTGTAGTTGGCACAGTCCATCCCTAGAAAATATTTCAGTCGTTCTCCCTGAAAATTTCTTGAAAACTCTAAGCACTACATTTCCCTTATCAATAGAATCACAGAATATGCAGAGTTGGAAGGGACCCATCAGGATCCTTGAGTCCAATTCCAGGCCCTGCACAGGACACCCCAAGAGTCATGCCATTGGCCTGAGAGCATTGTCCAAATGCTCCTTGAACTCAGGCAGACTTGGTGCTGTGACCACTTCCCCAAGGAGCGTGTTCCAGTGCCCAACCACCCTCTGGGTGAAAAACCTTTTCCTGATATTCAAACTAAACCTCCCCTGACTCATCTTCATGCTGTTTCCTCTAGTCCTGTCACTGGTCACAAGAGTAAAGAGATCGGTACCTGCTCCTCCACTTCCTCTTGTGAGGATGCTGAAAACCACACTGAGGTCTCCCTTCAGTTTCCTCTCCTCCAGGCTGAACAAGCCAAGTGACCTCAGCTGCTTTTTTTAAGACTTTCCCTCCTAACCCTTCACCATCCTCGTGGCCCTCCTTTGGATGCTCTCTAATAGCTTAATGCCTTTTTCATATTGAGGTGCCCAAAACTGCACACAATATTCAAGGTGAGGCCGCCCCAGTGCAGAGCAGAGCGGGACAATCCCCTCCATTGACCGGCTGGTGATGCTTTTCCTGATGCCCCCCAGGACAGGGTTGGCCCTCCTGGCTGCCAGGGCACTGCTGACTCATATTCAACTTGCCACTGACAAGGACCCCCAGGTCTCCCTTCGCAGTGCTGCTCTCCGGCCTCTCATTCCCCAGCCTATACACACAATCAGGGTTGTCCTGTCCCAGGCACCAAATCCAGCACTTGCCCTTTTTAAACTCCATATGATTACTTCTCACCAAATAATCTCCTTAATGGACTACAGACAATCACCCTCTTAGTTTTTGCAGCAATTAGTATTAAATTAAGTGTAATTTTAGTAAGAAAGAGGGTGGGAGGAAGAGCAGAGGAATTTACTATTGGCAAAAGGTGCCGTATGGACAACCCTGGAACCACTAATCCATGTAAATTGTGGAATAAGGTCTGTGAGGTGGAGTTTCCTCTCTGTCTTTCTTGCTCCATGGGAGACAACAAAGGAAGGGAAGGAGAATTCAGGTATTATGGCTACTGAACCTGCCACAGACTTACAACTCTATTGGCTGGTGTAGGGCTGCACAGGCAGGATATTTATTTACTAAAGACAGGCTCTCGAGGCATGCCTGCTGATCAGTTCCACGTGCCTCTTCTGTGTCTTGTACAGGATACGGTAAAATGTAAAGGGAAACAATCTTTATGTAGTCTAAGCCAGATACAGCTACTAAAATCTGGCACCTGTATCTATGTGTGGTCACGTGCTACTGAAGAAATGGTCTGCTGCATGCAGAAAGTTGTTTCATTGTGCTGAATTTGATATGACATTGGAAAACAATATCTGTGCTAGCAGAGTGTAACCCAAACCAGTGTCAGGAGCATCTGTGATGGAACAGGCCTAGTGAGAACCTAGTATTTTTTGTTTGTTGCTTTTTTCCCATATTTAGGAAATACTGTATGAGGAGAAATTAAAGGGTGGTGTGCTAGGATAGGAAAAGGTCCCCCAAACACTGTAATTTGACTGATCCGGTATGTCAGCCCAAGGAGGAAAAGGGAGCAGCAAGAACAGTTTCTCAGGCATCTCCATCCCCCTAGTCAGACTCAGCTTTTTCTCAGCTCAAGGTCTGTCCAGCCATAGCTGAAATATTTTTCCAAACTTTTTGAGCTACTTGGAAAATAAATGCCATTGTCTTGGTTGAGAAGCACCAGCAGGCCTGTCCTTTCACCCATGGACTGCTGGGAGAACACGGTCGCCAAAGGCATTGAGAGCCATGAACTGTTTTCCCTGGTCTCTGCTGTGATGCTGACAAGAGCTATGGCTGGCAGGGCTCTCTGTGCATGTCAAGCAGTTTTGTAGACATTTACAGTTACACTGCTTCTGACTGCAGAAGATGCTTCTTTGTCTTCTGAGCAACAGGAAATTCACTGTGCTATAGTGATGGTGAGGATGGGGATGACATGGCCTCTATGCTTGTGTTTTGATACTATTAACCATGTTCCTTTTTGGTTTGCTCTACAGATATTATGTGGGAGAGAGATACCCCGCTGGGTGAACCGCCTGGCCTACTTCAGCTCATGCATCCCCTTCCTCCAGAGCTGCCTCCCCAAGGAATGGCTGACCCCAGCAGCCCTGCAAAGCCACATCAGCCTCGGCCTACACAAGGAGGAGCAAGGGGACACAACGGATGAGGAGTCACCCTCCACCTCTGCAGCCCCCTCAGCCTCAGGCACATCGCGAAGCTGTAGACATACGCGGGTCTAAACTGTGCCCAGCTTGCCCCCAAATAACATCCACGCTCTCATCCTATTTATTTCTCACACCCTTTTGCACACATTGTTTTCTCTCTTCTTCAGTGGACAACACAGGGGAGAGAAGACTTTCTACTTCAGCCCCTTTTCCAAGGGCTGCCACTACAGTTGCTTGGCAAAATGACTGTGAACCCCAACACAGAACTGAGGAGTGTGGTGACTAAACTGGATGCTCCTCGCAGGGCCCCCATGACCCTCAATCCACAGAGAACTGCTAAACCTCTCAGGCATGAGAGCATGCGTATGGGCAGAGTGCACATACTGTGATGTTCCTTCTCTGGAACTGTTTTATCTTTTTATCTCTTCTCCCTACCCATGGAAGCCCAGCAGCCTCTTCTCCATTTTGGCTGGGTTTCCCCTTTCCCTATGACAAATCTCCTGCCCATACCCAGTGAAGGAACCAGAGCCAGAACTCAACCTTCTCATCTCTTAGACCAGCAACAAACTCCAGTTAGCCCCACCCCTTTTGTGATTATCAGGTTTCTAACTCATGTGAAGGACAAATGAAAGGTGCTCCTATTCCACAACCACCAATTTTCAGTACTCAAATTTAAGAGCTCAAATTACTGTCCTGTTCTTGAAAATAATAACAAAGAACCTGGAAAATGAATGTGTTACTGTGGCTTTTCTTTGGGGTCAAAAAGAGGATGAGGCTGTGGTGGTTAAAGACAGCTGCTAAGTAGATGCAGAAATGACTGTTGACCATATTCATGGTTTTTGGCACAGACCCCTCTCAGTTCTCCTAATTTTAGGCAATATTCCTGGTTTCCTTTTTTCCCCCATATTCCCTGGGGAATCTCTCTCCTAGCTGACATTTGCTGGTTATATTTTGGGGAACGGCCCTTCTGAGCCGAACAAAAAGGAGAGTAAATCTGTTGGGAGGGTCAGTATTTCCTTTAGATTTTCCTCCTGCACTCACAGACCTAAAATATAGCCATCCTTCCCTGGCCTTTTTTGAGCCAACCCAAAAAAGTAAAAAATAAGTGGTGAACCCAAAGAATGTCAACCTGTTCCTTTCTCCTCCCTTTTTGGAGGTGGAGGGAAAACTTAGGGCCACATCTGGAAAGTGCGGATAACCCTTCCAATGCATGGGCCACCATGGTGCCTTCCATTGTGTGCACTGTTTCAGTGGCATGAAAAATGGGCACAGCTGGCTCACTGACCTCTCCAGGCTGGCTCCTGACAAGAATCCTGACAAGAATTTGCATGTATTTATAGATGTATTTATGCTAATTCTGACAGCTAATGAGAAAGCAATGGAGGAGGAGAGGACAAGTACACTAACTCTTCTACTCCATTACCTCACTAGGAATTCTAGACAGGAGGTGCAGGAAAAAATCAAAGGGGAAATCCAGGGCCCCTCTCTGCCTTGCAACTCCTCTTGGCTACACAAAGGAGGACAAAAGATGAACAGGCACCGTGTTGAGAGCGGGTTGCTGTTTTAGAAATGCTGTTCTCAACAGTTGCTGCCAAGTCAGAACTTCCACCCTCCACCCAGAAAGAATGACAAGCTCCTTTTTTTGGTCACAATTGCATGCTAAATCCAACCAGCTGTTTCTTTAGCTCAGGTATATAGAAGTATGTGCTTTCAGGGCTGAAGGTCTTGGCTATGATGTACATCATGTCTGCACAGACAGCGCTTAATGGTTTGTTACATGTGCATGGCCTTAGCGAATCAGGAGGCTCTGGAGAGATCTGTTGGGTGGAAGTGTAACTCACAGGATGGCCTCACGCCACTGCCTCCTGAAGTGATGCATGGTTGGGCAACAAAATTGTGATAACATGCCTCTCTTTTTCATCCTCTGTACAAATTGCTGCAAGTTCCGTACTGAAGTCATGTTCCTTATTAACCTTGGCTGCTCACAGCCAACGCTGCATTATGAGCAATTCTGCAGCTCCTAGTAACGACTTCAACACCAATTTTGATTACTCTGGTTTGTCCAGGAATGTTTAATAAGATTTCCATCCTGATCTCCATGCCACTGCCCAGAAACCATGTTACACAATGTACTATTTCGCTCTCTATTCCCCTGCAGTCGTGGTCATTGCAGCCTAAACTGGCAGTGCAAGCTTCATTTGTCTGAAATTTCCAGGGTTTCTGCCAATAGCCAGCAGCACATTATGTGCAGTGAATTTTAAAGGTCCTTCTCTAGGGAAAAGTGAGAAGAGGCTTTCCCAGAGCTTTTGTCTAGGCCAGGGAAACTGCAGTAGGAAAAACGTAGTTCCTGTTGTTGTGATAAAAGCCAGCCAGCCAGCCATCACCCTTGTGTTTCTGCTCTGCACCTGAGCTCCAGATAAAGCATCATGTACTCATCTAGGAGAGAACTAGGGCTCCAGAGGCACATTTCACAAAGGAAAAAATGCTTAATTGACTGTATGGTAACCTGGACAAGAAAACTGCATTCAGCCTCCTTGGGAACATGAATATGTGATTGAAGTATTGGGAACAACACTTGAGGAGAGCTGTGAATGTCATAAAAAAACCCAGATGTTTGTTTACCTACTTTTATGTTTGTCTATCTGTTTATGACAGTAGGGGTCACATCAAGGAGGTATTAAACCTGTGCTGTAAATCAAAACTAGAATCTATTCCAATCTTCAAAAGTATTTCTCCCCACCCCTCTCTGTTCAAGGTGATCAACCAACCAACAATGACAAGAACAAAGAGACACTGTGGAAATAAAATATATATTGATGATAGTTTTACCTCTGTAATTTAACAGCATTTGAGATTATTAAACATGAAGACATTTTAAAATCCTAGTTTACTGTTCCCATTATTACAAAATTATTGTTGTTACTATATAATTATATCATATTTGTACTTAGTTACACATTTGCTTTCTCTTGCTGCTTTCTGTGCATAACAACATGGGGTAATTTTAGATACCACCAGTTATCAATGAAAACAAAAAAAGCAGCTTACAAATCTTAACAAGAGCACTGAAACAAACTCTTAACCTTCTCCTTACTGCCAGGACTTTTGGTGCCCTTTTAAAAGTTGGGATGAGAGGGCACCAATTCTGCACATGGGCATCAGCAGCTGTGGGTTATGTCTCTAGCAGTGACCTAATAGTATTCAGGTGGGACAGTAAGACTGAAGGTGGGGTTACTCTAACACTGGAATATTAGAGGTACAAAACAAACTTTCTAGGGAAAGAGGAGGAGGAAAGTAAGTAATTACCTCTTTTCTCAGTATGTCTTTATCTATAATAGCAACTCTCTTAACTTCAGCAGATTATTTTTACTGATTTCTTTCTGGTCAGTTGCCTTCCTCTTCCTAAGTCTGTGATTTGAGGCCTATATCTCTCAAACTGTTACAAAGTTTTAGAGGGAACAGTTGTGCTTTCAGAGGCCTTGGGTGAGCTGGTTACCCAGCACTGAACCCGTGCTCCGTGATAAGTTCATGCCAGGCTCAGCACAATATGGGGATGGACACAGACCTGTTCTCTTGCTCTCATTGCTCCCAGCAGACAGTTTGAATATCTGGAATTCAAACCCATGTTGCCTTTGTGTTACCGAGGTACTCAAGAAGTAGTCATTTCCTGCTATGTTATTTCTTTTATTCTTCAGTTCTGTTTATTTGTCTCTAGGCTGGTAAGGCTCTCAGAACAAGTTATTTGACACAGGATTGCAAAAATATTAGCTTATCTTCTTATTATATGTGTTTGATTTTCTTCTCATTTTAGTTCCTACATATGTGCTGGCTTGTTGTTATGTTCAAAAAAGTATCTCCACCAATTCTTTGATGTGATTAATGGATAAGACCAAAGGAAGTGATCATCAGTGTTTCATTTTGAAATGTTCTTAAAATACTCTTTGAGTTGAGGCAGCAGGTGCCCTGTTCCACTTTATCCCTGCTCCGCTTGCCATCAGGCAATGAATTGGATTGTGAAAAGCCCGTGTAGTGTGACTCAGGAAGTACGCAAAAGAGGAGCTGTCATTCTTTGTCTCCATTCTGCTATTGCCACAGGCTACCAAAACATGGCAGAACCTCATCCTATAGTAATATAGGAAAACACTGCAGCCCATGGAGAATATGAGCTCTTGTCTCTAACAGGTCAGTGCTGTGCCATTGTGAATGGGGCTGTAGCTGAGCGGTGTTCGAGTGGATGGCACATTTAATTCCTATCAGGTATGAATAACTATTGATTCTAAATCTCAGAGTAAGGCTGTCTGTTGGTGCTGTTGTAGCCAACTTTACTTTGAAAACACTATAAAGGGTTTTATTAGTTCATTTTGACTGGGATAAGGGATAACAATGCAGAAAAACAGACAATGTGATCACGGTAATCTTCCTTCCACAGGAAACCAGGCTACAGAATGAATGATACAGCTAGGGGCTGGGCCTTCAGAACTGCTTTAATCAGAGAGGTGTGCATGCGGAGGGGGTGCGTGGGTGTGAGCGAGGGAAGAGGGCTGAGCCGTGGGTGATGCCCACAGCGCTGTGGCGGCTCTGGCACCGCAGCTCCCCCCGTCGAGCCCCCCGGGGCACGAAGCTCACAGGGCTCACAGGCCGCAGCGGAACCAGCGTTGCCGAGGCGGAGCAGCCGCTGTGGCGGCGGAGCCGCGCCCCGCCGGAAGCGGCAGGGCCGGGCCGGAGGCGGGAGGGCGGTGCCGGGGCCAGCGGGGCGGGAGAAGCTGGGGGGGGAATGGAGAAGCTGCGGAGGCTGTGGAGGGGCCGTACCATGACCTTCGGGGTGCCCCTGCTGGTGAGCGCCGCGGGGGAGCGGGGGGGGGGGGGACGACAGCGTGGGCCGGCACAGCGCGGGGAGGGCGCTGCTGGTCGTGGGCGGACGGCGGCAGGTGGAGTTCTGCGGTCAAGGAGGAGGGGGACGCGTGTGGCCGGTGTGCCCCGAGAGGGGATGAGCCGTGTGCCCGCTCTGCCCGGAGGTCTTCAGAGCTCAGGGACAGACTTTTAAAATATACCCCTGAAGATATTCCTAGCTGGAAGATGAGGCGAGTGCATTTTGGTGTTGGTTTGTTTTTGTTACGGTTTTTTTTTGTTTTTTTTTTTGTTTCTTTTTTTTATTTACAACAACACATATTTTTTTTCTTACTTGCTTTAGCTTTTCAATGGGTTTTGAACTGCAGAGGCACTGTTGGTCTGATAATTTGTACATCTAAATAAATGGAAAGAATTGGAGTGAAATGAGTTGATGGGTTATAGTTACAGTTGTGCTCGAAGTGGTGAGGCATAACTTTTTAGAGCAGTCGAAGTTAGAAAAAAATACTGTCAAAGGAATAAAACAGAATTATAAGACTCTCTTATACACATTACCTCTGTAATTAGTGCACATTAGGTTGCCCTTTCCTGTCCGAAGTACCTGTGTTCATTAGAGGAAAAGTGAAGCCATTCACATCTGCTTATAGATAAAAACTCAGGGAGGAAGACAAAAGCATCACCAAGGCCAGCATGGTTTCTGTTTATGCATGTCTCATTTTCTAAATATACAATTGGTTTGCAAAAATTAAGCACATTTCAAGGTGGATAAAGAATAAGACAAAGGATAATTCCAAAACTCTTATAATGCTCCTAGAGAAATTAATGGCATCTTCCTCAAATATTCAGCAGCGTGCCTTAGAAAAATGGAGTGGTCCAGAGAAGGACAGTGACACTTGATAGAGTTAAAAAAGTTCAAGGCCGTTTATTTTAAAGGGATTTTACACAGGTTCTAGAGTAAGGACTTTCAGTGGAAATTATTAATGCAGTTGAATATGCTAAAGTATCTTTTCTCACAATATCGATGAAGGCATTTGTAAGAAATGGAAACAGCTAAACCAAACAGAACAACAAAGTAGTTGTTGTTCTGTGAATCATAGGCATTAGCAATTCCCCTCCCTATTATTGCATACAACTTCTTCCTATAACACCTTTGTTAAAGTGACCAAGCATGGTGTTAAAGCTGTTTAGATATCCTGTTGCATGAATGTAAACCTAAAAGACTGGAGATGTTGAAGATGAACTCTAAAGACTAGAGGAGAGCAAACTAAAAGATAAAGCAGACATTCCACCTTTAAGGAATGCTTGAAGGAACTGACTTAATTTATTTTAGAAAAGTTTGAGTAATTCTTACATATTGAGAGTGGTGATTGGTTTTCATAATTTGGGAAATCATCAGATGTTAGGAAAATATTATTCTTTGTTAAGGAAGAGCACTCGTGATACGTGCATCTGGTTTTTAAGAAAAGGCTAAACAACCATCTGGCTGCAGTTCTACTTTAGTGCTGGAGCCAGGACTTCAGCCTCCCAGGCCAGGGTAGGCCTATGTTTGTCCTTTTGGCCATCTTAGTGTTTTTGCATGGTTTGCCATAGATCATAGCAGAAATTTTTAAGACTGGTTTCTTTGACTTTGTACTGCCTAATTTCATTCCATTCCTGTTACCACAGAGCTCTCTCCTCTAGACACAATATTACATAGAAGAATATTCTATTATATTTCTTCCCAGGATTTCATGTCTCCTTGCCTTAAAATTATTCTCCCTTGTGAATACTTCAGAATGTTTCTGTATTGCTGCCCAAAAGCTTCCCAGGGAGGAAGAAGAAGGAAAATTCATGCAATTCTTGTCAGTTCCCCAGCTGTCTACTGAATTCTGAAGGCATTTCTGAAACTGAACAGAATTGTGCTAAAAGATCAATTACAGCAAAAAAGACAGTGAATCTAGGCACAGAATCAAAAGGAGCATGCCTTTGCAGCCCTTTAAATCCTGCTGAATTTGTTAATAATACTGAAACCAAAAGTTTCTGTTAGATTCTTGCATTCTGTACATAATTTTTTTTTCACTAGACAGGTACAGTACTATTCTTCAGTACTGCTGGACTTTTCATAAGTACCATATTTACTTTTTTTGATGGAAAAAATAATCAAATGGCTTTCATATCTTGCCTTTTTACACTGCATATTTGAACGAAGAATCCTTGTACCAGTTTTTCTGAAAGCTTCAAGGTTAAAGAGATCCTATTCATTGACAGATGAGTGTCTCAATACACAACACCCGAAATATATCTTTAAAATATTTTTACTTTTTAGTGTAAATATCTTGATAGTTTTTTCTGTGGTTTTTTTTCGGCTTGGGGCTGTTAGAATATTTCAGTGAAGAAGGAATTTTCTTGGCTGATCTTTAAACCTCATACTGACAGCAGCTTACAGAGTAAGATGTGTAAATCACAGTTTTCAGTCATACTTTCTCAGTAGCTAAGAATGTTTCTTTGTGAGCAGCAGCAAGACTCTAGGGGGTAGGACTTAAGCCTTTGGGAAACCTTGATTTGTGAATTTTCCTTTAACTCTGTAAACTTTGTAGATAAAATATCGCTGTGTGGCACAAAACAGTAAAACAGTAAAAATGCAGGAGAGAGTGATGTAACCTGGTATGGAATATCTTAACAGCTTAAATACTACCAACTGAGTAGTCCCAAAGCATTTCTGAAGGTGGTAACATCTCTGTAGATTTTAGGAGGAACTCCAGTGACCTTAAAGATGTATCTAAAATTTGCTGTTATGATGATGGAGGACCGTGCCACCTCTGTGGTAACTTAAACATCCTTGTCACCTATATTTTCATCGCTGTTTACCATCATGATAATGGGAACTCTTTCCTTGTTACATGAAGCTTAACTTAGAAGTCTTCAGCATGGTTCTATTACAGAAGAACTTCAGTCTCTGCTGCTTTAGATTCCACAACCAGCTCTACCTGACGAAAAGGATATGTCTGTCAATGTCATGTTGCTGCGGTGCTGCTTCTGTAGGATCCTGAGAGAGCATGGCTCGTTGGTCTTGCAGCTAGTAGATCGAGTGTCAGACCTTTCTCGTGAGACACCGAACATGTAAGGTTACTTCTCCAGTGCAGTTAGAACATTTGAAGGTTGTTGAAAGTTATTTTTTCTGACAAGTATAAATGGTGGTTCTATATAATTGAGGAAACATGTTAGGATTTCAAAATTGTAAAGCAGTAACAAATGTAAAACACATATTAAAAAAACCATTATTTCGTATGCTGGTGCCACTTTCCAAAACTTACCTTTGTGGTTCTGCCTCTGTCTGATTCCAGGCAAGGAGTTTTCAAATTCTTTAAGTTCATTTGGTGATTTTTATTGCAGACTGAAGATAAGTGTATTGCGCTGTGTATGTAGTAAGGCACATTTTCAGATTGGCACTATGTTGCAACGTTCTCCGTATCTATAACTGTACGTTTTGACCTCTTTTCATATTTCTGTTTAAGTTCCCCCCCCCCCCATCCTGTAATGACTACTTTTACAAGTACTTTGCTTCTCCTTCTGGATCTTGTCTTTGGTGTTTTACATGGTGTGCCTGGTGTTGCCAAAGGAGAAGATAGGAGTAGCTTGGAACAGTGAAAGATTTTTCTATGAATAAATAAATACGTTTCTAAAATCTACTTCTATCAGTGTTGATGAACACAGACTGTGCTACAATGCTATCTACTTTGCTGCCTGGAACAGTGCAAGTTTACTTTGATAAACACTTGGTCAAGAGACACCAATAATGCATGTCATGTACAGGACAAGAAAAAAGGTCAGACTTGAGCGAGTCCCTAACAATTCTGCAGCAATGTGGTCAGTGCTTCTAGGCACCAGTAGAGAAGGTCAGTGACATCTCAGGCTCTTGTTAATGAGCCAGTTATTTTGACAAAACAAAACACCTCTTGCAGATATCAGAAAATGAAATTACATGTCTGTGGATTGGTTTTGTTCACTGGTGAAGTCAGGGTCATCTGGGAGCAAGGACCGATGCCCAGAAATGTTCTGCAAATATTCTGAAATGATACTGTGTTGTGCTGTGAGTCACTGAAAGTGAAAGTTTTACAGGGTTAATGGGATATTTTTATCATTCAAATAGCTAAGTTTTCAAAGATTTCTTTAAATACAACATTCCTGGTTAATTTCATAAAAAACTGCTGAATTCTGAGTCCTGGGGTATGCTGAATATAAGGCACACTTTTCCTCACAGATTGTGGAGGATCTGCCTGTAAAAAGATGATATGAACACTGAGAAATATGGAAGTAATCATCTTTGAGATCTATTGTTGCTATTGGTGTCTATGAGTAAAAACTTATTACATTATCTTCTGATATTATTTGACGAAGGATTACTGCAATCAGCATTTTTCACTTTTAGATATTGCCAGTTTTATTGTTAACATCTTTCACATTATTGCCTTGAACAATTCATAATACTGAATTGCAGGACTTTTATTAATATTTATTACTTCATGTAACTTTACAATAAAATTTTACATGCACAGAACAGTTGTGATTTAAATGTTAATGCACTTCTGAGAGATGAATAGAAGTGAACATTTACCCATGAGAAGACAATTCTGATTTCTAATATTTCTAGATAAATTGTGATTGCCTGTAAAAGTCTCAAGTATTACATTTGCAGCCTAGAAAAGCAATAAATACAAAACTGTTTTTAGAATTTTAAAGCGGTTGCCCCCAATCAGTGAATAACATAGTGTTGCCTTTATGCTTCAGTGACTCATATTGTAAATATTGGGTCTGTAAGCCTATGATGAGATGCATCTTCAACTTCTACTGTGCTTCTGCTTTGCGTCTCCTGTTCATCAGTGTGTGTTTGAATCCACAGTGTGGAGCTGTTTGAGACAAAACCACCCCCTGGAACTGTTGTGCTGGTGTGGAAGCCAGTGTTAAAGCTGAATGGGCTTCTGTGGACTGCAGTTTGTGCAGTCTGAATTAGTTGACTTCCATCTTTCAGTTGACTGTAATCTCTTAGAACTTCTGAGCTCACCTTTTGAATCAACATGTTAAACTTTTCATTCTTAATCTTTGAGAACTGTTTTCCAGATATACGTGACAAACAAATAGGCACTCTTTAGTACTTGAGATTTCCCCTCTGTTTCATTTTAAAACATAGAGTGTATTTGCATTGTTTAATGCTGTTAGAATGAACCAGTCTGGCAGTTGGGGGAACCGAGGTTCTCTTTTGATTGTCAGAACAGAAACAGAAGTACAGACATGCCTGTTTAAAACTGTGTGTTTTTAGTCCTGCTCTAAGTCTCCAACATCTTCAACGGTGTTGATGGTAAAAATGTAAGATTAAATGTTCTGTAGAGTAAAAATTAATCTTCATTCCCTGTCCAGGATTGTCAGTAGGGAAATATTACTAGTTGTGCTTCTTTATGTTCTTTAATGCTGGTTTCAGTTTATTGCTGTTTTGAGCTGGGCCTAACACATCACAGGAGCACCACCTTGCCACGAGATGTAAACAGTTTCTCACTGTACTTCATTATCTTGGCTAGATTTGAACCTGTGAGTACTGGGAATGATAATTTCAATAGGGAATTGAAATTTTGGCCTTTAGAAGCTTATGGAGAAAATGAAGGTGATGTTTAGAAACTGCAGCTTGACCACTAGGGCAAACTTGGTTTCAAGCAGCTGCAGAGTGAAATTCCCTTGTCTTACCAGCCCCAGGAAAGTGTGTAATGCAAATTGACAGTGCAGTGGCTGAAAATGGCCTTTTCCACTCATTCATGTTGAGGAACTTACAGGTTTCTCTCTCTTCTGCATTGTTCTTAGATTGGTTTCTATTACATACATTTTCTGTGTTTTAAAACCTGTTATGAATCAGATATTCTAATAAACAAAGGTTTTGTTTTCTCCTAAGACAGTGGATAGTAACATTGAAAGGTTATGGACAGTTTTTTTGGTTTTGTACTCTGGCCTGTAGCCACTCAAATTGCAATCTTTAAGATCGTTGCTTTGAACATGGTCTTACATGGAGCCAATTAACCTGATACCTTGGGCCAAGTTTAATATTCTGCACATGTTCTACATGCTGTGAAAACTACACTCTTCTGCTTTATCAGTCAGTTACCATTGGCTCCAGTTTATACCAGCTCCTGTCCCAGGTTGCCAGCATGGGTATCCATTTACTGGCATATTTCATCCTTTTTTGAAAGTAATGCAGTTCTACCTTTCTACAATTTGTGAATTCTAATACACGCATTAAGTCAGAGCATTTGCTTACTTGATGTGCTTTTGAACGAAGTAACTACTAATGGATGCATAGTTTTGGTTTCTGTTTTACCCCAAAGGAGGCCTCCGACGTGAACTAAAAATGAATTCAGTTTTTTGCAGACAAGACGTAAAGGTAGACCCACTTCTGCTTCCATGGAGAGTGCAGAGAGGATTTAGTAAGTTTCTGAGAATTTGCACTGTTTCTCTCTCTTTGCAGTCTCAGCGTTTGAGCCAAGTGCAGGAATGGCTGTAAGAAATAAACTCTAGAGAGTTAGAGCTGGCAGAGGGGGGCGCTTCAGGTTAAGATGACTTGCCTGGGTCTTTTCTGGGACTGGCAATTTGCCCTTCTACTTTATTTAGGGAACAGAAAAGAGACTTCAGTCTTCTAGACTGCCAGATTGCCATCTTTCACCAGTCTTGCACTGCACTTATGACAGTTCTTTAAAAAGGAAGCCCCAAAACTCTCTTTGCTGTTATCACTGCAAAGATAATGAAAATAATTTATGACTGCTCTAGTTTTGAAGCTCCTGATGAATAGCTGGAGAGTTTTGCAGCAGCGGTCTTGAAGAAGAGGGTAGAAAATTACTGTGGTCCTTCTCCAGTGATATGTATCATAACATTTTCTACTTCTTCGTGATCTGTGTTGTCAGCACTAAACATTGTCATTTGGTTAATTTAGGGATTTATGACTTTGTAATAATCTGGCTTTCACAATTGGTATTGTAGTAGGAATAGTTTTCTCTAACAGCAGGGATGCCTATAATGTGCCAAATTGCTGGTGTTGCCGAAGAAATAGTTTCTTGTTATTAACCCAGTGAAGTGAAGTTGGCTGCTTTAGATTATGCAGGAAACTGAAAAAGTAGGGATGTATTGTAAGTCCTAAATTCTGCTGTTATGAGCCCTCAGTGACCATCCATTGTAGTTGGTGACAAATACAAGTATTTCCCATTCTAAGATGTGGTTCAAGGGGTCAGTCTGATGCCATCCATAACTGATTGCATAACATCCCAATGGAGAAGTGAACAAATAGAATTTTAAAAGAATGTTATTAAAGATAATTTTATGTCATTTTTTTACATAAAATGTTTATTGAGGTTGCTGAGTGTATGTGACAGATGGTGCTCTTATGTCACATCCTATCTTTCATTTTGTTTTGGAACATACAAGTCTTCCATGCATGCATAATTGCATTACAACATTGTGGGGTTTTTTCTGTGTACTCACTGAAACAAAAAGGATTAATCCAATGTGGGATCTTTACTGGGGGGTTGTGCTAGCAGTACTCTTAAGCTATTTGCTTTGGTGTTAAGTGCTGGCTAACTAGTATGGTTTATGATTTTTGCCTTCCTAAATTAAACTTCAGGTGTAAAGGAAAAAGTGAGAAGTTATTATCATTTCTTCAGTCTGCTGAAAGCATTCAAGTAACTAGACAGATGATGTTCACTATATAATGTTTTATTCTCTGCATTGTGAAGCACATAAAATGAATAGTTCCTTCACAATAAAGGAATGCAGGTATATATGAACTTTCCAGCTAGAGTATCCTTCAGATGCCAATGCCTTAATATTTTATGATGTACATTAAGTATCTGTATGAATCTAAAATTGTAATGAAGAAAAATATATATTAGTTTTCATTATATGTGGCATTTTTCCTTTTCAGTTAACTGGAGAGTGAACTTGAGTCTGACTTCATTAGGATGTTGCCAACCTAACTGTTTTATTTATATGGTGTCCTGAATAGCTTCTCCTGTCTCTTTATACCTGGACTAGTGGATGGAACATGCTGGACTTTGCTGTTGCCCTTGGCTTACATTGAACAAATTTGTCCAGTGTTGTGCTTTTTTACCTGAAGAGTGTTTTGCAAGGAATATAGAGGTTATCTCTGTTTTGCAGGTTGGAAAACTGGAAACGTATGTAAGACATACCGAATATGCAAAGCCAACAAGCTGATAATGTTGCTGGAAATTTTAACTTGAGTCTTATCCCACTTGTGATTATTTTGAGTGGAGACTCTTGCAGCATTATTGTTACTTGTCTATAAATACAGTTAACTGAAATAAAGATACTGAGGACATCTTCCATCGTAATACAACAAAAGAGAAAGGACACCAAGACTAGTATTTCTACTCAATGTATTGTCAATCACTGAGTCCTTTGCTACCTTTGAAGGCATTATTATTGCATAAATTCATTTATACCTTCTTTTATTGGCTTTTGAACACAGTTTTCAGAAATGTAATTGAATAGCTGTCCATTGCTGCTCTGGCTTGTGTAGATGAATGTGATTCATGCTGTGATTCAGGGCTGTCAGCTGACTATATTGACATGCTATTGGTTGATTAAGTGCTAAATATGGCTGATTCTTGTCTGGTTTTGCAATGAAGTCAGACATCATGTTTGGTTCTTCAGAGCATTGGTCAAGTAAACTTGCAAACATTTATATTTTTTGTATGAATTCTGTGCTTCGGAAAATTATTTAATCTTAATAACCTTCCAGCAGTATAGTGTGTAATATTTCAGCATCATTTGTACTTTCTAACAGCATCGATGTGCTTTGTCTCAGCTTAACTGATGTTTCATTGTAAGATTCATCAACCATTGCAGTGTTGGAAAGGTAAGAGCAACTATACTGGTGCTGCCTGATATGTGAAATGTGCCAGCTTGCTAGGCTAGTTACACTGCTTATGCTGTATGAAGAGCAATGTACATCAGAAACCAAGTGGGTTTTTTCCCCTTAGTATAAAGGTGGTGTGAGTGAAACTACAGTGTCAGGTCCCAGCCTGTCTACAGGAACTGAGACGTGTGTGTATCAACTTTATCATGTATAGCTGTAAATGTAAGATGCATTGTGTAATGGATGGTTGCTGTCATATAAGTGATGGGATGTGATGAGACAAAAGGAGTAGTACGTGACTTACTTCATGCAAAAACCCTCTACTTGATTTCCCTTGGTTGCAGTGTCCATTACATAGTTTTAAATGATCAAAACTAAAGAATATAATATTTCTTTTTTAGCTTGCAGCATGTCTTTGTAAGCCATAGGATACCTTTTCATTATGTTAAATAATAGTTGGGTTATGAGGA
Source organism: Chiroxiphia lanceolata (assembly GCF_009829145.1). Taxonomy (NCBI): domain Eukaryota; kingdom Metazoa; phylum Chordata; class Aves; order Passeriformes; family Pipridae; genus Chiroxiphia; species Chiroxiphia lanceolata. The sequence continues at coordinate 29,659,625 of NC_045642.1, forward strand.
ACAGGCCACTTGTTCATATTGCATCTCATAATGGTATATACGCCATACAAGTTTATTGTTGGGGAAATTAATTTTTAATCGATGTTACAAGTAATTGCTACTTTCTGCATGGTTTAACAATTGAACCATTTCTAGTGCAGTTGCTTTTGCCCTGCCATAGACTCTCTTTGACAACATACTCATATACAAAAAGGCAGTAAGTTGTGGTTTGTAACAGCCATAAACTTGTCTGTAGCATTTCTGATTTCTCTTTATTAGGGCTGAAAGTCTGTTAACTCATTGGCTGTTAATATAATACTTGTTAGGAATTAAAGAAGATCAGCTAATGAAAATTTATGCTGAGGTGTCAGCCATGTTAGAATTCAATTATAGTCTGATCTTTAAGACTTTCAGCATCATGTGTTACCGTATCAGCTGACAGATATTCTGATTTGATTCAGTAAATATTGAATAATGTTCAGATTCTTTTTAACCATTTTAACACTTTATTTTCTGCTTCCTTACTTATTCTTTCTTACCAGATACTGGCACGAGGAAGACTTCCCCCCCCCCCCTTGTTTTCTATTGAGTGTTTTCATGATCCAATATTTGCAAGATCATCATTAATTCTTTGAAACAGTTATGACACCAGTATAGTCCCATGCAGTTTTTGGTCATTTATATTTTTAATTGCTGGAAGCTAACTTGCTAGCATATGTTGATTTTCTGATTGGCTTTCTGAAATCAGAGTTCTGTGGCCTTGCAGCTGGGTCTTACAGTCGCAAAATTTTTGTCTCTTTGTTTCTAATTATCAGCTAGATGTTTAGACTTATCAAAAGGGCCATAAAGAGGATCTGGAGCCTTTAACTTCTGGCTATTGGTGAAGGGTGCCTTCTTCTATGAACAGAGTACATTAGTTCCTGGGGACCGCTGTAACTTAGTAGGATCTGAATGTGTGTGGAGAGTGTTCACATGGTTGTGAGTAGTTTTACCTGCTTGATGGGAAATCACACAGTGTGCAACTTTGAGAATGAATAAATGTAGGTGGCTTTTTTTGTTTGTTTGTTTAGTTCTAATTTAAATTGAATGACTGTGACTTTGTGGCCACAGTTACAAAACATGCATTTTGACTACCTGTGCAGCATAATTATAACGGTTCTTGGACACAGGCCATTGCTGCAAACCTAGTATGTAGCAAGAAATCAGCCAGCAGTGTGTAAGTGCAGCAACAGCCTGTAATGAGGGACTGTAAAAGCAATGTGGCATGATAAAAGAGGGTGGTGGTGGCAGGTTTTGATTTTTTTTTTTTTTTTTTAAATTTCACTCAGGTCCTTAGAGCTTCCTCATGCCTCCACCTTCCTTAGATGTGCATCTCTAGCTGTGTAGCCTTTTGGCCTCCTGTGCATCTTCCTTGAACAGAGAACAGCAGACAGTCTGTCAGGTTAGAGCAGTAGCAAGAGGCCCAATTCTTCTGCAAAGTAGCTAGATTGCTAAGCTGATTTTCTTTTTTTTTTTTTTTTTAACAATGCTTGATCTTTGGTTGGTCTGTCCATTTCTAATGGTAAAAATACAGTTTTGTGGTATCACTTTGTCATTAGAAAGAATAATTTAATGATTTCATATGTGGGTATGAAGTCCCTCCCATTTCTCCCTTTATTATCTTTATTCATAAGCTTCACAGGTGTGGAGGGAATTGCAGGACAACTAAGGAAGCAATAATAAAAGGGTAGGTGTGCTGGATATGACTTTTTAGCCTGTGTGATAATATATTATTGAACTTCAGCTACAGTCATGCTCTGTTCAGAAGCTTAATTAGATCTCTCAGCCACAGACATCAGAGTAAGTCAATGTGGCATTGTTACTTCTCTGTAGAGTTTGAAGATTTATGAGAATAAACCCTATGGCAGTGAGGTAAAGGTTCCCTTGCTGCAGTTGTGTCAGGAAACCATATGGAGAGGGGAAGGAAGGAGTAAAAGGAGAGTAAGTCCCTAGAAAGTGTGTGTCATGTAGTAGCTGTCTTTGTATGAAGAAGGAAATCTGTGACATCTAGGCCCAGAGAATGGAAGAAGGCTCCTATACTTATGTTCCAGTATATTATTTTCTTCAGCTCCTGGTGTTTCTGTTGGAATAATCATAGGGTCCCTTGGTAAATCAGTTGGGTCAGTATGCAAAGTGTTCTTTTTCATGATAGTCCTAACATACCTGTATTCATTTTGTTTTCAGCTGTATCTCATTGGAGGATCTTTTGGACTCCGTGAATTTGCTCAAATAAGATACGATGTCCACAAACTACATGGCAAGGTAGTTGAAATGGTTTTATTTACTTTGCATTTCATTTTGCCCACATACTGTTTTCCAGAGAATTGCTAGGACAAGCAAACTTTGTATAGGGGATTTGCCTTTGACTGCTGGGCCCTGGGGTACAGCTGAGGCTCTTAAGCACTGGGCAGAGTAGGTAGAATAAAGGCGCTGACATGATGATGAAAATCCTTTTACTGTCCGTGATAAGGACCAACATAAATAATAGAAACATTTTGTTCCTTTGGTTGCTTATAAGTGGCAGTTCTGAATCCTGAGAAGGAGGTGTAGCACATCTAGAAGGAGGTTATTACAAAGACACTGTATGCAATTTAGACTAAGGAAACTGATATTTTAAAAGGTTTGGTTTTCAAACAGTATTTGGCAGTCAGTATATAATGTTAGATGATTTCTGGGGCTTGGCTTTGTGTTGACTGAGACAAGCAGATACCTTTGACATTGTGCTACATCCTGCTCTTTAAGCTCTGTGAGAGAAACAGGAGCTAGTATTTACCCAGTATGTCAGAATATACTATATAGAAGAAGCCTTTCTTTAAACAAACCTGAAACCTTCTGTCTGAGGAAATAGCGTGTTTATTGGTGCTACTTACACCTCCAAGTGTAACATTAGGTCCAAATCGCGTATGAAATTATCTGAAAGGAGCATATCAGTTTAGCAGAAAGGAATATTGGCTTGCTTTCCATAGCTCGGTAATATGCAAGTCTACCTTTGCAATGCAGAGAGACTTTTTGGTCTTGGTGCTGCTGACTTTCAGGTTGCATGAAGCTTTTTTAAAGATTATATGGCACTTTATATAAAAAAAAATTTTGGAGGACTCTGGACGCTGTGGCTTTCTTCTGTAGCCAAATCTTTGAGATCCTGAGATGTTGAGAGTTTGAAGACTGCCTTGTTTTGTCTTAGACTCTTGTTGTGGGCCATCTAAATTACTTTAATCATTTCTCATTGATCCTCGTGTTGCATACTTTACAAGCTGTGGCCTTTCATGCACCGTGTGGCCCACTCCTGTTAAGTCCTGCGTCTGACATAGCCTATAGACAGGGGAGAGTAATCTTAAAAGTCTTTTCTCCAGAGCTGTCTTCTGGGTAGCTATTTTCTATCAGTCCTAGTCTTTTAGGACTAGTTGGAGCTTTAAGTTTTTCTCCAACCAGATGAGGATCACAACAGGGGCAAGAATTTGCCCATTGTGTTTCTGTCAGTTTTTTGGTCAGATTCATACTCAGTGAATTGCATTTGACTCCATGATCTTTGCAAGCTGGGGAAAAAAACTGTTAATAGTTGTGATTGTTCAGATCTATGAGGCTTTTGTCCCAGCATTTATACTCAAGGGAAACATCTCTGATTTAGTAGTATATGGAAGCTCTCAGTGGAATCTACTTCACCCTGGAAGCTAAAAGAGGACGTCTTGAGTTCTGCTCTAACCAGTATTACTTAAGGCTGCGGCATCTCTCCTGTGTTTTCTTTTTCTTTTCATTGTGATTTTATTTAGGAGTAGATGAAATATAAGTAAAGAACAGTATAATATTGGCTGAGAACTAGCAACACCTCTGGGCTTGTTTGTAAATGGACAAATCAAAGCAGTGTGTTCTGTTAATTTCTGTTTCTATGTCCAAAAAAAGAGTTGAAGCCATTCTAATTCATTAGATAAGACAGCAAAAGAGATTAGAACGTATTTTAACAGAGAAACAAATCTAGTTTAAAATGTACATGAAACTCAGGAAAATAACATTAAGTAATTTGAAAATACTGTTAAAATCCTGATAGTCATAACATCTGGGTTTTTCTGTCACTGGTAAAAATGTTTTTGCATTGGACTAGAATATATTTTTCTAATATAACACACTTTGACTACTGTAAGTGCTTATCAGAACAGGAAGAAGTGGTCAAGTGCTCCTTTTAGGGGGTTGGACAGTTATATGCAAATGGAAATACGCAATAAAATAAGTAGGAATTTCTTTGTTACAGCTGCTCCTTTGGAATAATAAGAATATTTATTAAATAAAGCTTTCCATACAAGGAGCTCAAAAGACTTTCACGGAATTTAGTGAATTAAGGTTCATAGTCCTGCTGCCTAAAAACATAGGATTATTAATTACATTTTACTGCTGAAAAAATTGAGGTTGCAGAAGTTTAAGCAACCCGTCCAGAAGTAGGCTAGGATTCTTTAAGGATGTGCAAACTGCAGTATGTCCCCTTTTGTAAGCATGACTCCTGAACTTGTTTTCTTGCTAATTCAACTGCTAAAAAGACAGAACTTAGACAATCCTTTTGTGGTAAATCTCTCATACATTTCAGATGCTAAACTATGATCCTTTCCCTTCAAAAGTATTTGTCCTTTTTCCCTCTAACTTCTCACAGTGCTAAGAGGGAAAACACAGTAGTAAGCCAGTTCTCGGTCAACAGTGATATTTCAAAGGCAGCATTATAGTAGAACTGCTGCTATGTAGTCATGTTTCAGTGACTAAGGGGTTAACTGCCACTTTGTATTCTTGTGGCTTAATGAGTAAAAGCTGCATTTGTAATAATGACTATGTTACTAACGTCAAACTGGCTTTTGAAGAACATTCCCTGATAAAGGAACTAAAATTCATAAGAAAATGGTGGTTTGGACTTCTTAGGGAGTATGGTTTGGTGGTAATGCATTGAGCTGGGGCTAGCATTAGGGTAGGGAGAGGGACAGAGCCTACAGCTGTAGCTGGAGTGGGGCTCGGAAGAGGCTGCAAAAGGAATTATGTCCTCCTGTTCGTTTGGGCTATATCTTGGACTGTGTCACAGCCCATGTATAGGATAGAGAGACAGAGCCTAGAGCTGCAGTTGAAGAGGGGCTATTAGCATCTAAAGACCAGATATTTCATTCATTTTGTATAACATCTTTGGATATCAAGCCTTGGATGTGCCCATCCCTTGCAAAAGCAAAAAACCATTGTGTACACTTCTGCCTTCTCAGAATACCGGGATCAGTCCTGTTCCCTCAGCACACTGAATGTCCTGCATTGAAAGGAAACGTGCGCTAAGGCTCTTCCTGATGTAATACCTCTTTATGCTGGTCAAAATTCTCCTGAAACTAATCAAGGATTTCTCCATTATTCGTTGTTGCCAATATGTCCATTAATGGAGAAATCATTAGGTTAGGTAATTGTTCCTTTTCTGGGAAGAATTTATGCAGATCAAAATTGGTTACAGAAAACCAGATATGCTTACGGGAAAATCATGTGGAATTAACAGAGTAGAAATTAGGAGGTTTGTATAGGCATTGTTCCAAATGCCTTTATTCTCAAATGGAAAACTGGGCCCTTTCTTTGTCTTACTTTCTGTTGAGTATGTAATTGAAGATGCTTATTTAAGTTTTTTTTACAGAAAATGTGACTTCTATTAAATATACGGAAAATGTCACTTTTATTAAATATACAAAAAATATTTTTTCAACTATATAATCATAGATTATTTTTATTTACTGTGTGCCTATTGTTGCCATTCAAGGTGTAGTAGACACTTGCTGATTCGGATTTAGTTTTGGATATAAGAATCTTGGAATGTGTGGTATGGTTTGTACTGTTGGCTGTTAGCTACTGTAGAAAGTTGAAGGGAAGCAACATATAAACTATCTGGGAAAATCTAGGCTTTCCCCCCATCAGCAAACCTTTTAGAGTAAGAGAGTTTTTAAGCTCCAGAATGACTCTTTTGAAGAAGTACTATTGCGAGGTAGGTTCTCAGACTGTTGGGATGGGATAGGACTGAGTTCCTCCTCAGTGCAGCAGAAGCACTTCTAGGAAAGCTGGAATCCCTATGCCGTTTTGTTAGGAAAAAAACTGTCAGTTAGCCTTTGAAGTCTGCAAATATTTCCTGCTGTGTATTACATATGACAGTGTTACATACTGACCTCTTCAATGTTTACAAACTATGTAGATCCTGTTCACTTTTCCTTTGTCCTATATAAAGCGAGTGTACCCCAAAAGTAGAATGCTAAGAAAATAATAATACTGGTTTCTGTCTTACTGAGGCAGAAAATAGAGGTAGTAAAGAGTCAAAATGATAGAATATTAATCTTTTCTATTCCGTCAGTTTTACTCTTGATTCAGTTGTTGTACCTTAAAATGTGTATGGCTGTTGTGTGGCATTCCGAGAGTTAAAATCCAGATGAAAATGAAAATACCTGACCTGTTCTTTCACCATCCTCTATGAGCAATAGAACTGCAAACCCAGAAAGAGTATTAAAGGAGTGACGATGGTTGTTGGAAGCAGACTCATAAGGAGTGTCGAGCCTGCTTTATGCAGACCGAATAGATTGCCTTTAAAAATTCTTTAAAGGGAATGGCAAGGTTTTGAGCTCCTTAGCTCATGTTTTTGACCAATTGACTGGCATGTAATTACCCATGAGACGTTGCTTGTAGACACCTGGAGACTGTTAGTGTTGCCATTGTAAATTCTGATTTGTTGCATTTAATTGGTGTCTTGAGGTCCTAACTCATGAAATTATATAACCGTGGGTATCTCAGCTTTCATTTTATAATCCTAGACCTTGGAATTGGGAAGAAGAGCGCATATGGTGTGTAGAGGATTATTCTGGAAACCTTTTTGTCCTTTGAAAGAATGAAGAGTGGAAGAGAAAAGAAGGCTAAACTTATGACACTGACTTTTACTGATTTACAGCAGTTCTTATAATTGGGCTTGATAGTGATTTAAGTGCATTGACTGTCTGGTTGGTTATACTTATTATTACAGTTTTAGAATATTGTTGGTTGGTCCCTACTGTTCTTTAACATCATGTCTTGAAGCTCATGAATGGGTGTCAGGAGACCCACAGCAGTATGTGATTTAAATAACACCCACTGATCTCATTGGAAATTTTATTTCCATCTTGTTTAGGTTCTTGCATTTGTTGCCTCCTCTACCACAGAGCTCCTCTCTGCCTATCTTTCTTAGTCTGTAAAAGGTAGGTAACTAATGCTGTTGTTCTACTTTACATAGGAAATAGGAAACTTAATTAATTCAAATAAAAGAAATTATTTAAATTTATATGGGTATTAAAAAAAAATGTCCTCAGCTGAGATCCATTAATTTAAGTATTCTGGGTCAGGGTGAAATAGCAAGGAAGAAATAGGGGCAGAAAACTGACCTTTATGTTAAGGGAGAACGTATCTGACATTTGTCTCAGAAAGGTCTAGGAAATCAGTCCAGCATTTTCTCATTGTTTTAAGTGGGTAGCTGAGCAGTAAGTGGTATCCGCCCGTAGGAATGCTTTTGTGTTGCTATCAAAACATTTCTCTGATTTGCACACGCAGCACAGTGTTTCATACAGTTGAGATTATTGGAACTGCAGCAGCAGAGTGCTTAAATGAGGTTCAGCATCCACCCAAAAAGGGAGTACATCTGCGAGTGACTGACCAAGACTATGCCTTGTTGCTGGCTGGCACATTCATGTTGCTGTCCTCATGTAAGCTAGCTCAGGTATGTCTGCAGGAGTTGCACACATGGGCATGTCCTGAAGTATTGCAGCAAAAATTGTCTGTTGGTTACTGCTTCTATTTTACCTGCCTATGAACTCCACCTGGATAGGATTTCTGTGCCCCAGCAGAAGTTTGGTTTGTTTCTTTCGTTCATTCTGTTGTTTGGATTTTTTTTTCAAAAAGGAAGCATTACAGAATCAAATGTAATTTAAAAGGTTAGTGTAGTGTTAATATGGTTTATGAATAATCTGACGAGTTTCTATATGTCCCATCGTTTTTTCCCTTTAAAGAACGTATTTCTTATGAGGTGAATACTTAAAAAAAAATCACTTAAACCTGTGAATATGTTTGTAGCATTTAAAATTACACAAATAATGCGATTTTTTTACCTAGAGTTGTAGAATGTCAGCAGATTGTCCCAATCACTAAACATACTGCAAGCTGCTAGATAAAGCTGGTTTACTGCAAGCTAACTTGTTTATCTTATTGGAGGACCTGCATCTGTGTTAGAAAACAGTATTTTCTCTATTTGCAAAGCTATAAAAGATACTAAGAATTTAGCTGAGATAGGTAGCAGGATGGAAAGATGTGTTTTTCACTTTCTTCCACAAACTGTTCAATTGACTGAAAACTGCTAGGTGTTTTTATTACAGTTTTTAGGGGATAAGCATCCAGGCTTGAAATCATATTACACCTTGGTGTTCCCAAAGATCGTTAAGTCTGACCAGAATTTGACTGACTTCATCATTTCAAGGAGTAATCTGTATAGCCAAGTCATTGGGATTGGACTGGACTGGCAAGGTCCACAGTGATGTAGTTAGTTCTAATGACGACTAATGGACTTAACACTGCTGCTGTGAGCCCAGGTTGTTCCATGCACTCAGTTATTTTCTGTGTTCTGCGTACTTTCTGCTTTATTGTATTCCAAATAGATTTAGATGGATTTAGACTCATCCTCTAGACTTCATGTTGTGCCAACGCCCCCTACCAATGCTATGGTCAATTTAAATTAACACTGTTAAAACTCAAAAGACTTTAAATGGGTTATTTGTATGATTAAAGCTAGGGAAGTGAAATTTCAGTATCTGCTCAGCTAAATCTAAATGTATATTTGTGGTGCTGTCCACTAAGTCAGTGTTTTGTCTTGCTCATTTTTCCATTATCTTAAATGCCTAGTTTGAGATAGCTATTCAGGTAGTCCATTAAGGTGGTTTGAGAGGAAATGCCCCCATAATAGGCTTCATTCAATTTTAAGAGATGCTTGTGAAACATGTTGTTCTCTTTTGATGGATTGAAAAGTAGAGAGATTGAGCTCAACATTTTATTATTATCCCATTGCAGTGAGATGATTACCTTCCTTACTGCATGATTATACTTAACTTGACCATTGAATGACAGGTGGGATAAACCTCTACTTAACTTCAAGGTACAGATGAGTTAGGTTTTTGGATATATATATCTTGAAGTGGGATTCATTTTCTTAAGGAATGCCCATCTACAGCTGACTGTAGGAAGTGCCTAAATAGAGAATTTATGCTTCAAGTCAAAAGTTCAGATGGATAAAATTAGGTGAGATGAAGCCTGCTCTAAATATTCTTTCCCTGGAGCTTCATTGGCAAACTAGCAGATGGCTTGAAGGTAGAGGAACTCTTATTTAATCTGTTGTTTGTGCCTGAGGTATTATTGTATTCTGGAGAACCTGATTTCATAGGGGTTTGTATTAAAAAAACCCTGCTTGATTTGAGTGTGAACATATTCAGAATATCTTTAGTTGCTGTCTGGTGGAGTATTTTGGACTGGAAAGGTATCCTTTCTAAACCTGTCAGCCAAAGGAATGTGGAATCTTTTTCATGTCTGTCATTGGACTTGGCAGAATAATTAAGTCTTCTCACCTAGCATTTTAGCATCTATTTATTTATAAATGCATCTTCATGTGTTTAATTGGTTTCAGTAAGCTAATTACACAAGTGCAGTGTGGCAAGGAATTCATGTTGATGATTATTGTTTTCTTTTTTTTATTTTCCTTAAGCAGGTCAGGTTGGCCTGAGTCTCAAGTTTAATGACAAACTTTGGCTAATTTCCTTGTCTAAGTAGATGTAGTTGATTTTCAAAGACTAAATTAATTAATGAGCTTGGCCCTAGGTCTTCCAAAAATTAAGAAAATAATACACCGAAATGTTTGATGCTTAAGAGAATGTAAGAGGCATACATTTATGATTGCTTATAGGAGAAAAAAAAAGGATCTTTGTCAGTCAATTGTCTTTAAGTCATGAAGTATGTTTTACTAAATTAAAGAACACCTTGCTTTCAAGCATGGCCTGCTTAGTGGTGAGTTTTAAAATTGTATGTTCAATGAGGCAGCTTGGCTCCTGATTGATGGCTAGGGTACCCTTTGTTTCTTTTGGCATGGGGGATTTGTAACTTGTTACATCTTTTGACCATGGTTCAGAACTATCCCAGGTAGTAATTTCAGTCCTGCAATGTGCCACAGAAATGAAAGGGTAGCAAGAGCTTTTCATACTCTGTATTGTGGTGGTACCAGATGTTCAGATGTCAGTTTTCTTTCTTGCTTCAGTTCAATCCAGAGGGATTGTATGGAAATGAGCTCTTTATCCATGCTACTCTTGAAGATTTTGAGGTTCAGCTGCTAGTGTCTGGTTCATGTTTTTGCATTGATTTTTGGCAAAAACTAATCTGTTTTACTTGAGCTCAGATGACTTCTCCACTTTGTCTGTGAAGAGCTGCTTACTGAATTTGCTATGATACCAGACAGATGTGTATGTTTTTCTTTTCCAGACATTCTTTCAGTTTAGCATACCATTTTTATGTAAAATGCGAATACATAGTCAGTCTGGGATTCAGTAAGATTTTTGTTGTCCCGTTCTGAGGCTGACACTGTGGACTTTTGGCTTGTATACTTTTGGTTTACAGTGATTGATCCACCTAGATCCACTGTTTATTGTCACCACAGACAGCTTAAAGCACTCTAGGATAACCTGGAGTTCAGGAATTGCCATATGTGCCCTTTCATACCATCTCGTATCAAGTTGAAAAAAAATGAGACCAAGGCCATGTAGCCTGTTCTGATGAAATCAGGAGACCCGTCAATGGCAAAAGACCTCTGGTAACAACCTGAAACAGGTTTGGGCTCTCAGAGTCACAATATGGTTGTTAAAAGTTGGGACAGTCTCATGAAATCAGGATGCGATGATGTTATTAATAGAGATTATGTTGGTAATATGTATGTTCACTGTTGAGGGATTAAAGCTGTACTGGTTTTTAACTTTACAATATCTGGTTTTTAAATGAATCTTGAGTTTCAATCTTGCAATATTGTGCCAGCATAATTTTTGGCAATAAATATGAACGTGTATTGTTAGTGATACTAATTTTGGCCAGAGATCATAAGTAACAATATTCAGGGTTTCCATGTGTAAGTGTTAAACTGAATCCCTGTGAAGCTTTTTTAATAAGTTTGGGTTTTCCATGAAGAAAAGCCCTTACATATCAGTTTCCATGTATGCAGTGGTTACAACCACTGTAGAAATCACAGTACCATCCATGCTGGGATGTTGTTATCTCCTGTGTAAGGATGCATTAATAAACATAATCAAAAATGTCATGTCTCTGAGAGGCAGAGAGATTTTGTGCCTTTTATAGAGATTGGAAAAATTGACTTAAATTGACCTTAATATCTGACTAGATCCAAGTTTTCATTCTTAAAACTTTTGTTCTGCAGCTACCTGGATGTATATTGCTTTTGGACTGAAAGTCCTTTTTGTACCTAAAATTCTTCATTTGGCCAAGCTCTCAAGTACCATAGTGTTCATGGTGCTGCATAGCTTGGCATCTGTTAAATATATGAAAATCTTTTAGTCCATGTGAAATAGGTGTTCCTCAATTTGTGTTAGCTGAGATGTATGTGCTACCAAGTGAACTGCTGAGTACAACTTGTAAGGCTTCATATAAACTGGCTGTAGGAGTAGGGATGCTGCTTCCTGTGACCTGCTGGTTCAGCCAGAGGGCAGGTACCCAGGATGTGGATGATTAACTTTACAGACACATCTCCTTTCTTTGAGAAAAAGCAATAACCATAAATTTGTAAATTGCCTGGAGCTGCAGGCATTATCAACTTTCCTTTTTAAAACTCATCTCTGTAAGGAATAGTTAAGAAATCAAAAGAATGAGGGAGTGATTGTGACTTAGTGGTTAGATTACATATATGAAGTAGAGGAAATCTGGTTTTTAATTTCTGTGCCATTTGGAATTTCCTTATTTTTATCAAATAAGTATTCGATATTAAACATATTGAAACTGGGCCCTCTTTTTTCGGGACATTATTTTTTCTCTGAAATGAGAGACTTGTTCTTTAAAACAAACAAGCAAAACTTGGTCCATCTCACTCTGAGATGGCTAAAGACTGTGAATCCTAAATGGCGGATATACATTGTCGAGAATTTCCAAGCATCAAGCAGCCACATTAGAGCTACCACCTGACTATGTTGCCCAGCATCTGTAAATTGCAGGCAAATGGCCAAATTTGTCCTTTTTTTTTGTTTATTTTTGTTTTTCCAGGACAGAATTTGGAGGGGGATAGTAGGAGTGCAGGGAGGAAATAGGGCTGTGTCTGGAGAAACCTGAACATCTGGCAGCTTTACCTCAGATTACTGAGCTTTTTTGTGATGAAATACAAAATACAGTTAAGAGTTCCTTGGTTTAAACAGAAGCCATTTTCCCATTTTTTAATTCTTGATGGTGTTTCTGTTGTCAAGACTAGATTCAGATGAAGAGAAGGTTATTAACTGGAGAATCTCATTCTGATGCCATTGCAAGTGGAACTAATTTCAGTACATAAAATGTTGACAGCTTTCAGATATTTACATTTTATATACTACCACGATTTCTGTTTGGTTTATTTAAATCCTGTCACATTGCCACAATTAATTACTGGTATTTTTGCCTTACAATAGAAGTGATTACAAGTGTGTATAACTTAACTTCAAGCAGCTTTTAGCCAAAACATAATTTAATATCCAGCTGTTTTTCCCAACACCTCCCTCAAACACCAGAAAACATTTAGCTTTCCAGATTCATCTTTTGAAGCCAGTAGCCGTGGTGTCAGCAGATTGAAGCGCAAACAGAAGTCCTGGGGTCCCAGTCCCCAGATCAGTGGCAAAATATCTTTCAGAAGAAAGTAGTGCATGATGTACAAGTGTGTTGCAAATTCTAGTAATTTAAAATACAAGTAATTTGGAATATTAAAAGCTTTCTGTAAGTGCAAAGTATCAGAATAGCCTTTTTCTTCTTACTATAAAACTTCACTAGATGTCAGTGTGGAAAGTATTTTTACTTAAATGCATTATGCAATATAGAATGAGAAGTGTTAATTCATTTAACAAATGCAGATTTAGGGTGACACTAGGATTTGGTAGTAATTTATTTGTAGAGCACCGAAAACAATTTTCATAAATTCACACTGAATTCTAAAAATTGTTTCTGTGCAAAAAGACATTAAAAAGTCAAAATCTGTTTCAGTATTCAATAAATTTCTGATGTATGTGCTGTAAATCAAAATAAAATTTTAAAACATAAATTATTTTTAGGGTTAAAACCATCAGACTTTTTGGTATTGTTTTATATTCTTAATTTTTTTCAGTGAGAAAAAATGTTAATGTTTATTTTCTTGCTTTTGGGTTGTGGAAACTGAGGTTGTTTGTATGAAGGTAGCAAATATATTTTCACATGGCTCAAGACAGGGCTTAGGCATTAACTTACATACTTAGAGAAGAAAAAAAAGCATATCTATTTGTACATATTTAACTTCAATTAAGAAAAGTATTCCTAATCTGTAAGTGTGCTTGTGCATTCTTGTAACTGTATTATGTGTTTATATTACATTTAAAGAATCAGACTATTCTATGCCTATATGAGAAAATTGATTGTTTTAGGGGTTTTTTGAGCAGTTTTTTGGTGTATTTTATTGGATCATCATTGCTTTTATTGAAGGTTTAGTCTCCTATGAGACAGTTAGACTTTTCCCTTTAAATGAATTCCTTTTGTTTCTGAACTGATACGCCAAACGAAAGATATTGGTTTAGGTACTCTGTGTGCCTTTGGTTTCACTATATTATTAAAGTGGGGTTGTGGCCAGGAATAGTTTACAGATGAGCCTAATTAAACAGTCAGTGAGCATCTGAACATAGGTATTTCTGCTGTAGTACAGAACAAAAGAGGACACCCTCTCCAATGCTATTCTGTCTGCTAGTACAGCAGTGAAAAGATTAGGATGAGAGGAACACAGACTGCTTGTATGCTGGCTTCAACTGCCAATTCACGATTTCTCTCTTGAAGTTACTTGCTTTGAACAGACATTTAAGTGACCTTTCTGTTTTTCAGAGTTCACACAAAGAGGTTGATTCTGTGCAAAACTACGACATGACTAAGAGAGCCATAAGGAAAAACTTAAGCTATGCTTGCACTAATTTTCCAGGTTTAACTTGCACAGTGGGTACATAGTCATTAAAAAGCAATCTTTGAAAAATATGATTAAAAAGATGCAACTCTGCTCGATTGGCATTCAGAAGTTGAATTTTGGATTATTTCAATGTATTAAGTATCTTCTTTTTAGAGGCCAAAAGGTGTTTGGGTTTTTTTTTCCCCCCTAAATACTGGCATCACAAATTCACACCTTTTTTTTTTTTTTTAGTACAAAAAAGAACATTTTTTTGTGCTGAATTTTACTGTGAAATTAAATCCATGCTAGCATACTGAGAACCAAGGTTTACGGAACTAATTTATGTTTTATAAATCAAATAAATAAAGATGTACGTGAAAATCAAGCTGGATGTGAAAGCATACAAAAATTGAGTACTTTCTTCTTAAAACTGAAAAATCTAGAATCTTTGTTAGTTTTTATGACCTTATATATGAGAAATCTAGATATGCTTAAATGCTTGCTAAAGTATGGGATGGTTAGGTCTTCATATTAGCCTTTAACTTAATTGCATTTCCAATGGTATTATCACATGAAAAAGGATGATCCAGAGTTTGGGATTGTATGTCTTTTTTTGATCAATCTGGAAGCAAGTAGAAGATTTGGATTTTGAGAGATCACTGGTGCACTGTGTACTGTAACTCTGGAAACTGCTGCTGTAACAACATTTTATATTGCTCCTTTGGAAACGTCTCCATCGATTTCTGTCAGAGGCTGGATGAGATTTTTTTTTTAACTGTCTGTGTTCTGTGCAGATCATAGGAAAGAGTCAAAGGACACAAAGCTAGGGTTTACATCTAGTCTCAGCTGTCTCCCCACTCTTCATAAGCATTCCTGTCCAGGCGATATCCTTGGATCCTGTCCTATGCAGTACAGAATCAACAGAGTCATAGAATTGTTGGAAGGGACGTTAAAGATCGTTCTGTTCCAACCCCCGGCCATGGGCGGGAGCAGTTTCCATTAGACCAGGTTGCTAAAAGTCCTATGCAACCCGGCTTTGAACACTTATGGGAATGGGGCATCCACAACTTCTCTAGGAAGCCTGTTCCAGTGCCTCACCACCCTCACAGGGAAGAAAATAGCCTTATGTGTTGTTTGTGTATGAAATATTTTAAGCAATGTAGTTAAAGGATTGTTGTGACTGAAGTTGCACAAAAATGGTATGTTTTGCCTTGCCCTTCTCTGTTACCTAAGACTGTATGCCAGAGAGTTTGGCATAAGTACAGTCTTCACTGTACATTACAACCTTTACAAGCTTTGTTCCTTTAATTTCTTGAGTAGAATGGCACTCAGCTTGGCTGTAGTTTACACTGGAGTAGAATGGCACTCAGCTTGGCTGTAGTTTACACTGCATTTCCTGAGTCCTGGGATTTATCCTCTCCTGTCTACAGCTTCTCACTCTGCTCATAAACCAGAACTTAGAATATTTATGACACAGACTTTTGTAGCAATTTATGGGAGTCTTCTCGAGGAAGATTAAAGTTGACTGATTTTCCATTTTGAGGAGTTAGGCATATGATAAATGTTTTTAAATAAGATACTCTAGTGGGAGAGCTAGAACTGGTGATTCTGGTTTACTCTAAAAAATGGGTGGGGAGAACAAATTGAAGAATTTCATATAAACAGTCATTTTGTGGACTCTTTATTGTGAATACTGCAGGAAAATTGTGTCCTGTGTATTTATGCTGGTGGGAGCAGATGAAAAAATAAAAAAGCTTAATTCACATTCATTAAATTCAGGCCATCATCTTCTCCCATTTCCAAAGTAAAAGCTGAAATCATTCTCAGTGGGATGTTATTTTGTGGAGGATAGGGTAGGAACAGAAACTCATGTTTTAGTAAAAATAACAAACTGATTTTAGAGTAGAAACATCTTCTACCACTTTCTGGAAATGCTTGCTAGAGGGAAAGTTCTGTAAGACTTTGGCATACAAATATTTGGTCAGTTGGTCAGTACATGCCAGTCTCTGGACACAAGTATACACTGTACTGCACAGACTTATGTGAGAGGAGACTGTTAAAAGCACAGTCCTCTCCTCATGATGTGGTTGTCTCCTGACTGTTTCCTTGTGTAGTAACTGAAGCCATAATTTTAGAAGATGTAATATTTTCAAGACTTGGTTTGCTCTAAAGCCCATGGCTACAAATAGTACATGGACAAATAAATAATAATGGCTACAGCATAGAAAGACTGCTTGTGAAAGTGGACTGTTTAAGTCACGAATCGAGGCATACGTGTACTGCGGACAACTGGTATGTTACCCTGAAAATCAGAATGTGAATCAACTTGCTCCTCCTCTGAATGCTGAACAGGAGTGACACTGCTAATCTGCTTTGTATTCCTGTGTTTCATAGAATCATAGAATAGTTTGAGGTGGAAGGGACTTTTAAAGGTCATCTAGACCAACCCCTTGCAATGAGCAGGGACATCTTCAACTAGATCAGGTTGCTCAGCGCTCTGTCCAACCTGACTTTGAATGTCTCCAGGTATGAGACATCCACCACCTCTCTGGGCAACCTGTGCCAGTGTCTCACCTTCCTCATTGTAAAAGACTTCTTTCTTATACTTTGTCTAAATCTACCCTCTTTTAGTTTAAAACCATTAGCCCTTGTCCTATTGCTACAGGCATTGCTAAAAGGTTTGTCCCTATCTTTCTTATAAGACCCCTTTAAGTACTGAAAGGCCAGAATAAGGTTTCCCCGGAGCCTTCTCTTCTCCAGGATGAACAACCCCAGTGCTCTCAGCCCATCCCCATAAGGAGAGGTATTCTATCCTAAAATTCAAAAGGGATGGTGATGGTGTTCTTTGTGCTCCCTTGCAGAAGAGCTATCCTTTCCTTATCATGGAGGTAAAGTTAGTGACATTTACAAATTTCAGTCACCGTCTGACTATATTATTTACTTCTGAGCCAAAAGGAACTGTGGTCACTGAGGATCAATACAACATTGTTAGCTGGAAAATTTTTCTTAGTAGCAGGACATTTAGATTTATAACCAGAAATACTCGTGTCACAGACAAAAAAATTCCCTTTTTTGAAATGAGTGTACAGTTTCTCACAGTGCACTGCAGGAGTACCTGATTTGGTAGGGGCTGCAAGCAACAGGTACTCCTGCTTTGCTATGTAATGATGCCCTTTGTCTGCACCCCAAGGTGCACTGTTTCTTCCACCTAGAAATTCTGTCTAGGTTCTAATTGAAAAACTGAAATGTCAACCTTAAAATGAGAAGTGGCAGCCACATTTTAGAAGGTTTTTAGGTAGTTACAGCCTCAAGTAGCTGCCTACAAAGATTTCTAAGAATATATCTGTGCTTAACATCTATTACTTTTAGCCATCTAAGAATTTTTTTTTTGAGTCTGTTTCTTTGGGAACCTTTTGAAGTTAAGTAAGGGTAGGTTTGAAGGAACAGTGGGAGTGTGAAATGGGCCAAAATTCTAATTTGAAAACTGTGTTCTTAAACCCTCTTTGGGATTTTTCTGTATTGCACTTGCCCTTGCCCTTTCAGTTGATGGAATATGAAATAAGCCTGTATAATGCAAGTTACTCTGAGTGTTTCATTCATTTTTGCTGCAACTGCTACAAAGGGAAAAACCCCAAACCTTCACCTCAGAAAAAAAAGAAGTAAAGCCTTGAAAAATTGTATTTACAGTATTGGTTTCAAAGCCTTGCAGACAACATCTCACAAAATACTTGCATCAAGTATTTCAGTAGTCTTTCAGTAAGAATTTAGTATGAAGTTATACTGTAATTATAGATGCACACATCTTTGAATTCCATATTTAGAGACAAAGTTTGAATTTAAATGCATCTTTAAGGAGCATCTGAGATTTTGCCGAACAAGGTGGAGTCCTCTAGTGTAAAGGGATATTGTTTTCTGTTCCCTCCTGTCTCTTAAATAATGGTGCAGAGGACACTGTCAGGCTATTATAGCATTTGGGCTTTGTCTGCTGCCCTCATCATATTTACTAGTACAGATTTGTATCCATAATTCAGCTGATGATTCATTTGCCAGTACATAGGTGAATACTTCTAGCTCATTTGGCAGTATGTGTGTTGGCATAGGAGTCATCATGGAAGCAAAATGTATGTGTTTGTATTTGGATCTTGCGGCAGATGTGTAATACAAAAGAGCTACTGCTTTGGCATGGGCACTTTCCTGGCTCTGCCCCCACTTTAAGTGTTCCCTTGTTATCATCTGTGATTGTGACTCATATTGATGTTTATCTGCATTTTCAGAATGAAAATAGCATCGTTCTGTTTTCCTTTTTTTTTATTCTTGTGATGTTTCAAAGATAGTGCAGCATCTTACAAACACAGTGGAAACAGAACTTTATAATACAGTTTTTCTCAACTGCAATATTGATTCCTAAAACAACTTGTAACCCATCTGTCTCCATTTGGTGGCTGAAAAGCAGGGATTTGCAATCAGGGTATTAGAATGTGCAGGTGGATCAACAGCTCTGTGGAGTCAAGTATGTTTAAATTATTATGTGTGGTAAGTATGTACATAGGGAACAGGAAAGGTAATGATAAGAGAAAATACATACTTGCTCCCTTTTTTTATTTTTTTTTTGGTGGGACTTGGAGCAAAAGTGGACTTAAGATGTGTATGTAGTTTGCCCTCAAATCAGGGTTTAACTAGTCTTATTTGGTAAGTTAATTTGCCGAATAAAATTCTGACTTCTAAAGAAGCAGCAGTTTCTGTTCCTTTCACATTTACAGGGCATTTTTCTAAAGAAATTTTAGCTAGCTTCCTTCATTTCTGCATTTTTGTTAATACTAAAGCTACAGCATCAAATTGGAATGCTGTGTTTCAGTTTTGCTAGTCTTCTCCCTTTCTGCAGGCAGAGGAGAACAAAGACATGAAAAGGTCTGAAGATACAAGGGGCTGGAAGGGAGAGGAAGCAGCAGTAACTTCACTGCTTGTTTGCCTTTACCTCACACAAATGTGACCATGCAAACACCACACATTAAACAAACACAGTAAAAATTGCTAAAATAGAACTTGATAATGGGGATATTGAACTGTCTGTAAGTTGAATTCTGGCTGTGGTTAATTAGGTAAATGTGCTGCTCCAACCATGTTATTTTGCTTGCCTCATTATTAAATGAAGGGAAAATGTAGGATGAAATCAAACTATTGCATCTTTACTTGCTGGAGCATGTATTTCCCCTTGTCCATACGTGCACTGCGAGAACACAAAGCATAACAAATAGTGTTTGCATTTAGTTCTGAATACAGTGAGGTCCATGATCACTCTTCTCTCTATGAAAGCAAGCTTCAAAGCCTGTCTGGCTGCCCAGACTTTGCATTTCTGCACATGTGATGGATGGGTTGGTTGTTCTAATGAAGCATGGCTGTTGTTGGAGGTCATGGTCACAGGAGAGAGGCAATCCATCTTTAATGAGGGGCAATTCTACAAAGGCCTTGAATGCCAAGGCAGAGATGTAGCATTCATTTTTTTATTTGATATAGAGGGCCAGTGCAGAGACGCTATCTCGTTTTACAGATTTTTTTTAATTATGAAGAAGGTGGGAGCTGTATCCGGTACAAACATTAACCATTTTATATATTTTGGCTTAGTTCCCAAGTGTAATGAGTCTGGAGGTTGCAAATGTGTATATTTCTATGGCCAGATCGCTGATGAGATGGGGAAATCAAACCTCTGGCCATGCACAGATGCTGTTAGACTTGCCTGTCTGAGCATCCATCCTTAGGAACTGAGGTCTCACAGGCTGCATGCTAACTAGCAGGCAGTGTCTGTAATCAAGGGGAACATTATGGCCTAGGGAAATTCTTCAGAGCAATTCCCATCAATACAGATAGTAGGTGTGTATTTTAAGTACCTCTGATGATTAGGAGCTTGTTTTAGGGGACAGTCTGAAGGTGGATCTTCTTATGGACCAGGCAAATTCTGGCCAGGCAGATTTTGTTACATGAATTCCCTCCTTTCTGTTTTCTAGGCTGCTTATAGATGTTGGTTGTGATGAGGTAACCGAGTCCTTGTCAACTGAGCCCAGGTCAAGAAACAGCAAATTAAGAATAACAACTTTTCTTCACTGCATTAGTCATAGTTGGACTAGTGTACCAGGGATGTACAACTACGCACATTACCAGTCTCCTTACACATCTGTTTTGGTTTTTAAGATCTAAAAATGAGATTGTTCTCTCATGGTGGATTTATTCAGTATTTTAATTAATTTACCTAAAGACTATGTCTGAATACTGTGTATGTGGCTGATGTCTGTTTGAGAAGAACATAAAACACTTTCTTTAAGTGTGAAGAATGCTAATTATCTTTTTCCCCTTTGCTTCTACTCTTGGGCCTGTGGGAGACAGATGTTTCTTAGCAGAGGGAGGGATGAACATCACTTCTTCTGGGCTCAGAAGAAGTTAAAACGTGAAATGCATCTGCTGTGCTTCATTGACATGTCTGTTCTTGGATTTGTTCTTTGAATAAACTTCTCTGAAAGGTGGCAGGAATCACCGGCACTGTCAGGACAGAATCAAAACTAGGAAAGAGCTGTGTGTTCACCAGAAAATTGGAAATTCGACTCATGCTTTCGAAAACCAGAAACTTTTACTCCTGAACTCAGCATTCAGGAGTAAAATATGTAATGCGATCACAATTTTCTCTTTCTTGCACTTGTTTCATTTATTTAAGCTTTGTTTAGTTTGACAGTTTCAAAATAAACAGATACAGATTGAAGTATCTAAGGACTGCAAGTGCAGGACTATAGTTAAAAATACGCTTCCTTTTTGAGTTTAAAAGTTTGGCTGTTGACCTCTCTCTTTTTAGCCCAGTTCTTGTGCTGTGTTTATCATTCTGGTATCTGAACAAATGGCACATAAACTGATTTAGAGGAGAGGAGGGTTTGCATGTACCAATATTTAGTATATTTTAAGATTTCTTTAAAAAAATAATCTTAACAGCAAGCATTTTTGCTGTATTTTTGTTTGTCTTTCAGGTTGATCCAGCTTTGAAAGAAAAATTGAAACAGAACACTGTGACACTGGAATCTGAATATGAGGTAAAATAAATTTGTTGCTTGGGGCTCATAACCTTGGGTACCCTTGAATACCCTGGCTGCTGGTGGGTTGTATCTGTCCCTAACTAAAATTAGATCAGCCATCTGCCTTTAACTCACTGATGTCCAATAAAAACAAGGTTTTTATGTAAAGAAAGGTTTCTGAACACATAATGCTTCTTTCTGAACACAGCTTCACTTTGATGTCCAGATGCCAAGTGCAGTGGTACAAATAAATTCCACTCTTTCTGTGGTTAACCTAGTTTATAAATGTAGAGCTGATGTTGGCCTTAGAATGTGTGTGTGCATGTCAACACTTCTGCTGCATGAGTTTTGATGATCTTTAGACCAAATTACAGAGCAATGTGCATGATATGCTTTCTGTTATTTCTTGCTTCTGAAATTTATGTGCATCTTTCAAACAACTGTCATTCTTTTTACATGGTTTCAGAACATTTTATAGAGAAATATTTCTCTCAAGTTTCCTTAACATTGCATTTTCTTCGAACATTACTGACCTCCAAGATGTCTGTTCTGAACAGTTTAATATCCAGAGTTTCATAAATCTTCAGGTCTACAAAAAGCCATGTTAGAAAAACTGGAAAAAAACCTCCCTTGAACCAGAAACAAAGCTATCTAAGATAATTTTTAATGTTTTAAAATTAATTGAATCAAATGTCCTGCTAACACTTTATCTATCTCTATGGTCCTTTTGCTGAACGCAGGTTTTTGTTTTCTTCCCATAACACATTCCTGTGACAAGCCTTTGAAGATCTTGATAGCACCCATTGTTTTCGTACTTAGGTCTCCAGAGGGCAGAACATGGTCTTCATAATAAAACGTTACTATCATATTATTCTTCTCTGATTTCTGTATTTTTGCATGCCTAATTTCACAAAATATCTGTATACCTGCTAGTTTTTACCATTATTGCAAACACTTTTGGGCTGTCCCCCTGCTATGAAGAACTACGGTTTGTGGTGTAGGGAATAAAAAGATGGAAAGTTCCAATGGAGACTCAAAACTTACAGATCCATTAGGTTCTGATTGCCTCTGGGATTATTGTGTCTCTCACTTTCCATTCAGTATACTGTAAGGCTGCTCTGATTTATTTATGTGGAACAAAACGTAAAAAGAACCAGATCTCAAACTCAATACCTAACCTCAAAATCAACTGATCTGTATTCAGATATGCCTTACTTTCTCTTCAGAAGATAAGTAAATAGTTGAAGGATAATATTTAAATAACCATAATTGCATTAGCTTTATGGATAAATCAATGGTAATAAAATACATCTGACATAACAATATATTATAAGCCTACTTGGATAATGAGGCTCCTTTCTGATGCACAGAAATGAGAGAAGCAATCTTTTTTTCTTAATCTAAACTGCAGAGAGTTCCCAGACCAAGATTCTTCCAGAGTAGTGCTTGGGTGTTACAGAGGGCAGACGAGTTCAACAAATCAAATGGATTTGCATTTCCCCGTAATGAAAATAGATTTGGATTATTGTTTTGAACTCTAATATCAATATATACTATAGGAACCAACTTGCAAGCACTAGGCATATTAATTTCTGTCTTCAGTGAGACTTGTGAAACTACCAGCAATCCTGCACATGCTTCGCCCTTCCACTCTGTGTGACAATTTTAAGTCAATGTTACCTTTGTGTTCTGGTGGACAGAATCTAACCAGTCACTGAGTTACAGCTGACATTTAGGAGAGTAGTTTCTTGTGGACCCTGTCTGTTCCAGAATAGGGGATTTTTGGGTGGACTTTTTTCCTTTCTGTATTTTTTTGACTTGTCCAAAATACACTTCTTAAAAACATCTTCTAATTCAATATCTAGCTCACACTGAAGGGTTACATGGGTGGCTGTTACTAAATATGGTGTAATAAGAGATCAAGGGCAGTTAAAAAAAAGTTCCTGTTTTGATATGTAAAGCTGTATTTTAAAATATTATTAGCATTATATATGCAGCTGTTACTGAGGATACCACACTTTTGAATCATGGTTGCCTGATACATGCAAATGTTCTTTGGCTCTCCCTAAGACTTTTAAAAATACCTTACAGAAATGTATAAGTCCCACCAGCGTGCTTGTAGCAAATGTGGGTAGAGTCCTTCCCAAATCTTCGTTCGCGAAGCCCAGCCACGATGATGATGATGACAGAAATGTACATATTGAATACATACTGAATTCCTCTAGGATGTCAGAATTTCTTTTATAAGTATACATATGCCCTTATGGGTGTATTGCAAAAGATAAAGACATTTCTGGTATTTCAGACATGTTGAAGTCTGCTTTTTGTCTCCAGTGGGGGGTGGTGATGTAGAAAGTTGTAATGACAGACTTAATCAATTTACTGTGAAGAAATTAAAGACATTTTCTTACCTTCTAGTTTACTAAATTATCTCTTCTCAAGCTATACAAAATTTACTTTATTTCATGCAGGAGTGTTTCTGGTCAGGATACTATTTTGAGGAAGGAAGAATTTACATGTGTAATTCATGCTGCATTTCTTATATCTCAGATCTGTTAATAATGCCATTTATCTTGTGCCTTGGGATATGCCAGAGGAGCAAGCTACCTTTGCATGTGTTCTCCATTGTTTATGCATTCCTCTCACACACTTATGTGTCCTCGTGTGACCAATTAGTCCTTGCTCTTCCCCTTTGCCTAATAAATCATGGCTCTGTCCACTAGTGCCACTGGTACAAATGTGATTGCAGTTCTGCTGCTGAGCTGGGGCCTTGTAGAACACACTGAAAAAATGTCAATGTTTGACCTGTGACAAAAGGATAGAGTATTTTATTTGAAAGCACAAAAATACAGTTTGAAAAAGGGAGACAAATAAACTGATTGAGTTAAAAACATTCTTGTAGTTGTTCAACAATCACAGTACATTTCTGTTCATTGGTTTAATGCAGTCTCAAAATAACATCCCTTATCCTAGCACTTGATTGTTGTACTTCTGTGAAATTAATGGTTTAGTAAGCACTAGAAAATATGGCCTCAGTTACATCTGACCCCAAAACATAGGATTGTTGTTAAAGGGTTTTCTAGCAAATAAAAACATTCTTATGAATTTATTAACCTTTTACAATGGGAAAATCCTTTAAGTTTGAGTCAAATATATGATATCCAGTGGGAACCAATAGCAAGCGAAAGTAGAGGAAAAAATATCACAATAAATAAAAATGTGAGGGATTGCTATGGAAACAGTAAATGAGAAATTATAAAGCAGAGAGGGTTGACACAAGATGTTAAGGGCATCAGAGCTGTCTGATAAGTAAGCTGACAAGGGTATGGGTAAGAGGATGGTGTTGCAGCAAACCATAAAGAATAAAATAATGAGGATGTGAAATCATGAGTAACTCTGTTGGCAAAGTAGCAACATTGAAGAAATATATCTGTATTTTTTTTTAATAGAAAAAAGTCCTTTGTATTTGAATCAGATATACTTCCAAACTCCTTAATAACCAAACAAGATGTTATTTAATATCTACTAGACTCTCATGGTTTATAGGTGAGTTCCAAGAATATGCTTGGAAGACTTCAGTGGCTGCTGAAAATTTCAGTCTGGGATTGATGGTTCTCTGGGAATCATTATTGGGTAAGAAGGTGATACTATAAAGTGTTCTGTGAGATTTGAGCTATCTAGGCAATATTGAGTACTTTTTTCAGTATAAAGATATTACAGAAATTGTAAAGTCCTTACTAACATGCAAGTGACACGAAAGTATTGCAATAGTATATGTATGACAAGGCAGAGACAGAGAGCTGTTCATGTTACTTGGTAAGCTGGGCCCATTAAATGTGCAAAGTACCTTTTAAAGTCGCCAAAGCTATTTATTTTTCAGGCCAGATCGGACTGTTATGGAAAGCAGCAACTCTGGAAAAGACTTAGGAGTCAGTGACTAAATAATTCAGCTTGATCTTCTATTATGGTATTCAGTGTATGAATATAAAGAGGAATGGTAGATGTAGGAACAGGTGATTTTACTTCTGAGTGTGGCACTGATGAAGCTGAAACACTAGTTCAACTTCTGGTATCCGTATTTTGAACAAGGGTTTACGAATGGATTAGGTTGCAGAACAGGCTGACTGTATTAACTTAGGGCTAGAGAAAAGGCCTTAAAAGAAACTTAAAGATTTAAGTACTTTTAAAAATACCAAAAAGAATGTTGCTGACGTATAAATACGTTCATGAGGAGAAAGTGATAGCTATTGAAGATTTTTTTATTGCAGAAATTATACTAAAATTAGAAGTAAGGTCCATTATTGATAGATGGGAACATTATTTGAATACAACAGCAAGGAAAATGGGTCTTCTGTCTTTCAGAATATCAAAACTGTAAAACTTTTTAAAGTTTTCCTTCAACTAGTTGGAAGCTATTGGACTCAGCATGGCATAATTCATTGTGAGTGGTTATACCAAAGAATGCTGCTTTCTTGACAAAGTGTATAAACATTGATCAGGTTTTGTTCCTTATAATTTGATAATCACAAAAGTTCAACATCAGATCTGGACAGAAGTTTTGTAATCATTTGTCCTGAGAATTACAGCAAAAGTATTGTAATTGCAGTGTTAAAATATATGTTGAGGACAGTTCAAAAGTTAAAAGCAGATATATGGAGAGGTTTCTTGTGAACATAACCTCTTTATTTATTGTCTTAAAAGAAGAATTTGAATAGACTTTACTTAAAAAGATTCAAGCCACTTAATGCTCATTTGACTTCAGGCATTCTGTTGCCAGGAGAATTGAGGAAATTTCTTTTCAGGGAATGACAGTGTAATAACATCATAATTTTTGTCATCAAGTAGATGCGTCCAAGTGTGTGGACATCAGGAGTACTCTAGAAAGAAAGTAATTCCTGAATGTCAGTAGGTGAAATTTGCAAATGTCTTATTGTTATCATTATCAGTAACTGAGGATTACTGATTTTGTTGTTAAGAATTAACAGATTAGTGTATTGAATTGGTTTACTTCACTGTCTGTGAAGATACTAGTGGCTAAATGTCTTGAGCTGTTTGAGAGCTGACTAAGATGTTAGGAAAACATCCCTAAGAGATACCGTTCTTCCCACTTTAGTCACTCCGTTCCTTCCGTGCTCTCTTCTTGTTGCATTGTCCAGCCTAGACATTAGATTCCAGCTGCCCACCAGGTTGTGTTTGGGACAAGCTGAGTTTCTTGCATTTCAGTTTATTCACATGTAAAATGGTCTAGATTGCTTTTATTTCACTGTGAGTTTTCAACACTTAATGTTTTGTAGAGAAGGACAAAGTGGTGTTATTTTATAATTAATGGAAACTGCCATGGGAAAGGATTTTAGTTAGAACAGTTTGTGTTAGGCGTTTTATTCTGAGGGTATGTACAGTCCGTAGCCAAGCTGTAGTCTGGACCTTTTCTTCTTGACATCTCAAAAGTTCTGTGTGCTGTAGTTCAGTATGTTTGAAGTATAAACTACGTTCGTAGTTCTTCATAGAGAAACGCAAGAAGTGGAATTTGGTGATGGGCATAGCACAGGAAGAGTTCATGGTGGAAAAGCCTTCTTGCAGGAAAAAAGACAGCCTTCAAAGGAAAGTTCATAGGGTATTGCTTTTTACTGGTCTTATTTCTAAAATTCATCTCTATTAATAGTCCTGTAAATTCTTTCCTGGTCATCTCTTTGCACAGGATTTTCCGTAACTGTGAGCTGTTTCTTTCATATATGTTGCATTTGCGCTTTTCTTATCCCATAAGAAGACATTGACTTTTCATAGATGGAAAACGAGGTGGGGTGATTAACAGTGGAGTCAGACAGCAAACATGATCGGGACACACAAATGCGTATTATAAATAATCTCATCACCATTTCTGCTCTCTTTTCTGCTTGTGTTTCCTGTATGATTTTTTTTTTTTAATCCCAGAGGAACTGACCAACTCTTACCATGTTAGGGCCAACACTGTGTGTTGTCTCATTCACAAAAAACCCAAAAGTTTGAGTAGAGAGTTGTATCCACACAGGATGGCTGAATTCTTTAATTTATTGTCCTAAGGGATGTTGCTAGCTTCTACCAGGCAGTATTGGGAGCATCTTCTTATGCAGATGGCTGGGTGGAAATGTTAAGCACTTCTGTCACAGTAATGGGCTCCCAGTGGGGAATTGTTGGATCTTTGGTATGAAATATCCGAAGTAACTTTAGTATAGTGTATGGGAATTTAGCTACACAGCTGAGGCTGTATGCATTCCTTTCATTGGCCGCCTCTGAACAGGATACAGCAAAACATATTGTTTTAAAAGAAGGTCTTGTCTCTGCAACCAGGCAAAACGACTTTTTGCAAGAATATCATCCAGTTTGTTTTTCTTACTTTTTAACTTTTTTTTTTCTTGGCCAACTTCACAAACACTATCTGGAAAATTTTGTGACTGCCAGTGTACTTCCAGATGATGGCCACATGGACAATGAAGTCTAAATGTGAAATGCTTTAAAAGATTATTATACAATTCTCGCATGTTCCTTGCTTCTCAAATTATTGTTACCTATTGTTATTTAATGTTCAGACTATACTATAAAAATGTACTCTGCTATAGCAGGTTACTGTCAGAGAGTGGGTCAATGCCTGTCCTAACAAGCTGACTGATCATACAGAAAAATGAGATGTGAGATGCTTAGGGAGGCTGTTCGTAGAGTTTGCATACTTTTTGGCTAAATAATCAAAGTTCTGGAAGTTGGATGGAAAAGTTCCCAAATTCAGCCCCTGACTTCATCATGTGCCTGGTAAGACTTCAGTTTTGCCCAGGTATAGCTGTTCAAAGAAGTTCAAAGGCTGAGGGAAATGCTGTTGGCAATTCAGTATATAATAACCCATCTTGTTTGTAGCATCTTCCCCTTAAGTCCTTGGAGAGCCAGTGCCCCTCTCTGCCATCTTATGGCTCTCACTGAAGCAAAGAAACTCAATGACCACAGAGTGTCATTAAGCAAGGTATTCTCTTTATTACGGCTCCGGGCAGCACGAGGGATATCTCCTCCTAACGTGCGCCTGATGGAATGGTGAATGTGTATTATATACATTTACAGTATTCATATTAATTACATTTCTTGGAATGGTCAGGTTTAAGCTAATTATTTCTCGGAACTCATCTACATGGTTTTCCGCCTCCTTGCACGGGCGCATTATCATCCAGAGGGTCTTCTTTGAGGGTCTTCAGATGAAAGCTCAAGGTCTTCCTCTTGGTTAAATTTTTGAACTTTCTTTGTTGTGCATGCTCTCTGCCATCATGGTTAATAGCCAGACCACTAGTCCAGTTTGTACCAGTTCAGTTCCTGTACCTGGTGTTTGAATCACCATATTGCATGCATCACTTTGACATTAGGTACATCCTGTGAGTATTGCTGATCCCAAAAATAATTCCTGATATATGCTTTACTTTCAAAAGGTTACAGGTTAACTCTATTTTAATTACAAAAGATTAAGAGTCTACTACTTGTTTCATAACATAAATAGTCTTTAAGCACAATGCAGTTCAAAACCAAAATACCTTCCAACTTTAGAAAGACCCCAGACCTTAACTTCTAAAACTTCCTCTTCACTCTTGTAAAAATTTAGATAGATGCCTTGGTCTTTCTCAGATGGAAGTCCTTTCTGATTTGATTTGAAGATCTGTTGGTTCTGATAGAACAAAAGAGTTATTCACCAGTTACGTGTACTGTACATTCAGCAGTATTGCTAAGAAGTAGCTTTACTGTCACTGGCAATATAGTGGGGCACTAACACTCCTATTACTATCCTCATCAAATAGACAGGGGATGTTAGCCACAAAGAAGAAACAGGAGGATTTTTTTTTCCTGTGAGAAATTTGCCCAACAGCACAAATCTAACAGTAGCCATTGATGTTCCTGAAAAACTATTTATGGCTGAAAGGTTTGAAGTTGCCCTGTTAACATTTCACCAAAATCATAGTTTCTCCACAGAGAAAAGCATTCTGTTTCAACATATAAATTGAAAAGCAAGTTCTGGAAGAGAGATGAGTGGAAAATGAGCAGGCAAGTGTAGATGAGAAACAGAAGTCCTAAACTACGCTAACTTTGCGTGAATGTTACCCGTACTAAATGAGACCAGAGTAGAGGGGGAGCATGTGAGAGGCAGAAGATTTAACTCACCAATTCAGCAGGATTGCTTAGTAAGGTTGACTGCTGATTGGAAGGGGTGTGGTTACTTTAGAGCAATTACTTAATGGCATGGATTTAAGTTTAATTTGACTCTGTTGTTGTAAACCTTCTCTAGTTACTTCTTTTCTTATGCTCACACTGTTAGTAATTCCGCAGTGGAAACTGATCATTTCTTGTTGTGGTAATCTCTTGGCCTTTCGCTGTGGTATTCATCGCAGCTTTTCCTTCTCACATAAGAAACCTGCAAAAGCTTGCTTTTCAGATCCCTTCAGAAGAAAAAACACCATGTGTGACTCATGGTTCTAATACTTTTTGATGCTGGTACACCTCATTCTTTTTTTTATTAGAGTATCTTTTTATCTGTATTAGAAGGACATTCTGTGCCAGATTTTATATACAGAAAGTAAAGAAATTGTCCACACTTCAAGTATTCCTAGGAAGATGTTTGAAATAAACCTTTTCTATGTTGTTGGGAGGATTTTATGAGCTCCAGATTGGGACACGCTGTGGAAATCTGTATGCTCTTTCTAGCAGCAACAGAACTGTCATTTTTTGCTCTTACTGGTCTCCTGCACTGTTAAAGATCACACATCCCCTTCAGTCAAGTTCATCTTTATATAGTTGAAAAAAATGCTGCAAACATCCTAAAAGTCTGTCCCTGGCTGCTCCTCTTTTAGGGAGTTGTGTTGCAGTAACTAGGACATACCTTTACAAAGTTTAGTATGATACAAAGTTAGCAGGATCAAGCAGTCAGACTTGGGAAATTCCTTGGTCTTGTTGACTTGGCTAGGTCTCCCTAGTTGTAAATTTCAAGATAAATCTTAGTAACCAGCACTTCTCTTTCTGGGGCACAATAACCATAGCTTAATAAAACTTTCGTATACAAGGCAAATGAAAACTATCCTAAATGTACTTCATTTTTAATTAAAAGTGGAATTTGCTGAATTTCAGATGTTTGATCTTGAAGTTGTACTGTTGCATTCATGCTATTATTTATATTGGATCTTTCTGAGTTTTATTTTTGTTTAAGAAGATATACCGAAAGTAAATGATGCATACATGAGTTCTGTTGACTTTACCAATAAAGCTTGTGGATCTTTTGGACTGAGAAGTCCATGTTGGGTGATCTGCAGGTGTAATCTATAAATGTCACTGGGTTATCCTCTGAGATTCACTGTTGTTTTTAAGAGATTCTTAATTTTAAAAAGGAAAACTGCTTGTAAATTAGGAGGAAATCATGGCAAAGCTTAATTCCTGATGCAAATCTGTCTAATGTTATATTCTGTTACGTTAAAAATTCAAGGCTGTATAATCATGTCATTTTAATTGAGTGATATAATTGTTTAGTTTAGTCAGCAATTTGTATCACTGTAGCACCTTCACACAATAGAGGAGCACTCTGTGAACGTTTATTAAACTCTGTGACACCTCTTAGATGGAGGCAAGTTCTGCTCTTGTGCTTCATATTGGGAAAACCTTGCACAGAAAAATTGGCAGTGCTGTTCTTTGATACACATCTTATACAACATAGTCACTTGAGGATGTTTCACTTCTCTCTCCACCCCGTGATTCCTTCAGCTGTGCCAGTTCGAGTGTTTGCACAGTCCTATACTTATATAGGATTTGTTCATAAACCGTATGAATTTGTTTTCTAAATTATTTTGCTTTTGTGATGGGAGCACAGCCCCACATAATGTTGAATTGGCATAATTAAAGGGAAAATAACCCATGGGGAAAGAATCTCTTAAACTAGTTTACCACAGATTAATTAATTGTGCCATAGATGAATGGTAGTGGATCCCACTGAAGTAAGCAATAAAACCTCTGTTGGTTTCATCATTGTGGTGTTTGCCAGTCTTCAGCAAAGCCAAAAAGAGAAGCAGCTCCCTGGATGCTTAGAAGCAAAAACCCTCCCCCATTTCTTCCCTTAATAAACAAAAAATATTTTATTCTGGCCATAGTGTGCTGCTTGCTAACTTGCTTGTATACTAATAACATAAAACTAAACATTCTCTGGTTGGAATAAAACACTTCATTTTAATCTGAGGATTAAATCACTAATCATTGGCTGTTAAATCACAGATTATTAAATCACTAATTGCAGATATTAAATTATTTCACTTCCTAAAGAAAGTAAGTACCATTAAGTTTATATTAAGAAAATGAGATATCAAAAAAGTGGCTCTGGGAAGGAGTTGTAAAAATAAGGCCATTTCAGTGTGATGATGAACGTAAGATTTTCAGTCATGCACAAGACAGCAGATTCAGTGTTAGCCTTAATTCTGTACCTCTGCATCTATATATCATCATAGAGCTCCTTGATATACCTTTTGTCTCTATAAGCTGTTTTGACACCTTTGCAAAAACAGACTATTCAATTGGTTTAATTCTTTCACAGAGTCACAGAATATTCTGAGTTGAAAGGGACACTGCCTTGGCTAATCTTCTGTCTACAAATGGGTGTGCTTATTATAATGATGGGAAATAATTGTCTCTCTGAATTAGAGCCATTTATTTCTGTGGTGTTCATCACAGAATTTATTACATCAAGCTGTAAAGTAAACAGGGTTCTCTTATCCCTCCTTTCACATTTCAGAAACTGAGAATAAAGCCAAACTTTTTTTTGCAAGTGGCCACCTTGAAGTAACTCAGCCTGAGCAGTAAGAGCTCAAAATGAATTTCTGCATACTTCAGTTTGTGTATTGTGGCATGAAGACTATCCTGCAAGAGTAGCATTCAAACTCTTTTTTAAATTTTATTTTATTTTAAGGCTGACACAGGATTATGACTTCTACTTAAGCCAGGCATTTGAACCAGCAATTAAGAAGTGAAGATCTCTTTGTGTCCTCATTGGTATCTTTGCACAAGTCAAGCTGTTTAACAGAAGTTTTAAAAGTCAAGTGTGGCAAACAGTTGAACATATTTTTCTTTTTCATGGTGCTTGTCTGCATAACTGCATTTTTTTTCTTGAATTTACAGCTTCTGTCAGTCTTGTACTCTTAAGAGGCAGTTTAGCTGATTTAGGGAGTGAATCAGTAGATTTAATGGACTATACTGATCTTACTTTAAACAGCTAATTTTCAATATCCTTTGGGCTATTTGAGACAAGCAGAAAAAGTGGTACTGATCTGATCTGATTACATTTCATTGTAGTCTCCAATGATTTACTATTTAGTGCCTTCGAATTGGGAGAAAAAGGTTTTTTGCATTTTAGACTTCAAATTCATATGATTTTCAGTTTAGTAAAAGCTGGAATTAGTTAAAGATCTTTATGTGATGTCTTTATAAAGTTAGGTAGGCAGAGTCCAGGTGGCTAAAATGAAAAAAAGAAATAAAAAAAGGACTTAAAAAAACCCAGCCAGATAGAATGAAAGACGTTGACTTCATCTGAGAGTAGAACTAGCTGCTTGACTGAATTCTCACTGTACAGATCAGGCAAACTGAAGGACCTCTGTAACTTTGCAGCTTGTGCTGCACCTAATTGATAGAAGGACTGCAGATCTGGTCTTAGTCTCAGGACTAAAATGAATTTAAAATGTAGCTATGTACATGTCTTTAGCCTACATCTAATGTAGCCATTTATTATAGGGTGATACTGTTGTATGAATTTTCATGTCAGTGACCAAGCAAAAAGGTCACTGGTTTTATTCAGCTGTTTGTGAGGTACTGTCCTGGTTTAACCCCAGCCAGCAACTAAGCCCCACACAGCCGCTCCCTCACTCCCCCGCCATGGGATGGGGGAGAGAATCAGAAGGGTAAAAGTGAGAAAACTCATGGCTTGAGATAAAGACAGTTTAAAAGGTAAAGCAAAAGTCATGTGTGTAAGCAAAGCAAAACAAGGAATTCATTCACCACTTCCCATGGGCAGGCAGATGTTCAGCCATCCCCAGGAAAGCAGGGCTCTGTCATCTGTAATGGTGGCTTTGAAAGACAAACTCCATCACTCTGAATGTCCCCCGTTCCTTCTTACCCCAGCTTTATATGCAGAGCATGATGCCATATGGTGTGGGATATCCCTGTGGTCAGTTGAGGTCAGCTGTCCCAGCCGTGTCCTCTCTTGAGCACCCCCAGCTCACTGGCAGGTGGGGAGAGAAGCAGAAAAGGCCTTGGTGCTGTGTGTGAGCACTGCTCAGCAGTAAGGAAAACATCTCTGTGCTACCAACACTGTTTTCAGCACAAATCCAACATAGCTCCGTACTAGCTACTATAAAGAAAATTAACTCTACCCCAGACAAAACCAGCACAGGTTTCACATATGTGAAAATAGCTATGAAGTTTGAAAGCATTGCAGAACAGATTTTCAGGTCCCCTTTCAGCAGTTATGCTCCTTCTTAAGCTTATCCGCATGTAACAGGAGTCCTCTATTATTCTAAAATCAGATAGCATCAGTTCAGAAAATTGGAATGTCTAATCATTCTGCCTTCTGATGACTGATACCTGTCCCATGAGCTACTAATTTTTGCAGATGCTGTCACATGCCAGTAAGGGAGCTGCTTTCTTTTTGAATTGCAGTAAGACATTACACAGTGTTTATATATGACACAAAATGTGAATGATCTCTATAAATATAATGAGAATAAAAAATAAAAATACAGTCTATGTGTGCATTAGAATCTTTATTTCTTTGTATTTTAATTGATCAGTAGATCTTATTTGTCTTTTCAGAAAATGCCATTCACTGTACAAGCCCATGGTGGTTTTATTCTATCAGTATATCACAGTGTGTTTTCTAGGTACCTTTATGATTTCTGTTGGAAACTGCCAAGATACTTTCTGATACTGGTTTGTTTAGATAGTATAGTTTGGAAATGATTCCTGTTTTGGACAAACCTGCTCTCTAACAAGCCTTTGTGAAGTTTCAGGGGCAAAATAACATGAACTTCTAGTAAGGATCTCCAGTATGCATATCTCTTTTGATAGACTTCTTTATTTAGCCTATCTTTAGATACCACAAGTTTTGTACTTATTTCAAAAGTTGATTCTTGTTCAGACTTTGGGAACTGAACACCTGTTGGAATAGTTTAGATCCTCACAGCTGTGTGATACCTTTGAGTTTAATAAAATCAGCATGTTTCCCTTCTGTTAAAGCACATGTTATCTTCAGTGTAGTTTCCTTGAAGCTTCCATTAGAATCAGATGTTGAATTCTGAATTTGCAATCAAAGGGGATAGTCACTGTTGCATGGGATGATGAGTACCTTTCTCCTTCTCCCTCCTCCCGTGTCAGCTCAGATCCCTTCCAGTTGAAATGAAGTACCAGCTAAGCATAAGATGTATAAAATAGTCAAGACAATTCTACAGAAAGACCTATGCCAACTCTACTGTACAAAATAGTTCAGTTGCTCCTACCTTGTGAAAGTCTGCTGTGTTTGTGCATGTGTTCTCATATATCTTCTGTAGATTGTTGCCTAATTTCTTCTGATATCTGACTAACCTCATTGCAATTTCCTTAGCTGTAGAAGTGGCAGGAAACTTTTACATAACATGAACTAGTAGCAGCAGGTCTGTTTTGTTATAGCTGTTGAATTATTCTGCAACTATTATTCAAGTCCCTCAATGTTTGCCATTTATTTGAATGATTGACAGTAGGAAAATTAGACCACAGGCTCAGGGCAGGGTTAAGTATCTTCTGGTATATTTTTACAGCATTTGCTGAGGTGAGGCCCTGATCACAAATCAGAGGTTTAAATCACACTGCATTGATAGTATGCAGTGTTGATCTGTTCTGTAGAACATGTAGAACAGCCCTGATTCTGGCAGTGGTGCAGACCCTCAGTCTCCCCGTCGTGTCCAATGAGACTTGAGGTCTGTGTCTGCTGGGAAGGGACTCCATGCCTCTGCCAGTAGGGCTGTGAAGATGCGGTGGATGTTTGTGTTCTTCAACTGCAGCACTTGGTAGGTGAGGTCAGGAGGGCTCCTGTTATTTGCTTTTGTGTGCCTCTAAGTCTAGATAAATACTGCAGTTGTTGGTAGTTCTGAGTGGGGATGATAGGAATAGGCAAGGAGGTAATTAAATCTAGAGTTTCTAAGTATCTGACAGTTCAGTCAGTTGTCTGATGTATGACTTAGTAAGAGACCTATCTGCAATGGCTGGGTGCCATGGGAAACTAGTCAGCAGAAAGCATTGCACACCTCTCTCAAGTTAAAACCACATGGATTGAAGGGGTTTGCACTGTTGCTGTCTCTCTGTATTTGTCTCTGCTTTGTATTTGTGCTGACAGGATACCTGAGGTCACTAATTGCTATTCTTCTGTATTAGCTATAACAATAGTTATCACTCTTACTACTTCAGTGCTTGGCAGAATTGCAGTTGAAGAACAGATCTGGAAAACAAGGTGAGAAGGGAGAAAGGGAATACAAGATATCTTCAGTCATGTTCAGATGCTGCTGTGCTTCCTGACCTTAAAAATTATTTATGTGTTGATAAGCAGATGCAGTAATGCCCATCCTAATCATTTATGTGGCCGTATGGATAATGACTAGGTTTTTTCCCTTCTTGTTGAACTTCTCGTGCAGGGTAGATGAAAGTACTTTAAATCATGGATCTGTCAAAGTGATACTGTTATTTTTGCTGTTTGTCTGCAGAAGCTGGAAAAGTCTGACTTGAATAACTGGGAGAACATCAGAGGACCCAGTCTGTGGGAAGATTCCAGGACCGTTCAGAAGCAACGGCGGGAGGCTCTCCATCTCAAGCAGAGTGACTGAACAAGCCTACTTTGGTGCCTCTGAAAAAAAAAGTCTCTGGGTGGACTTAGTTTTTAATCCAGTGTCAGGAACAGACACGGGAGCAATTGCACCGAGCAATTCATGCTGGCGTATATATAAGTGACCGTGAGATCAGTCCAAAAGGCACTGTATTATACAAAGCTCTGTGTTTGCATCCATTTGCAGAGTACCACAGGCTGTATATGTGAATTTTCAATTAAAAAAAGCTGATTATTCTACTTACAATATCCCATTGTTTTTCAGTCTCTAACATTCAAAAATACTTCAGCAAGGAATAACATTTCAAGAATCACTTGTCAGTACCAGAAGTTGTCATCCTAATGAGAACAACAGTGCTGTCATCTAGATGTGTGTGACCAGATAAATGCTGCTTCAGGGAGCCACTGCCTGACTTCAGGCTTTTAAGCTTGGAAGGGACTCCACAGGCGTATGAGCTGTTTGGAACAGTGAGTCCATTTTTGTCTAAATAATACTCATGAGTTTTATTTCCAGGGACTTGACTGTATAAAGGCATGCACAGAATGTCAGCTGGTAATTGCTGAAATAACATTTGTTAAGCCGTGTTTAGATTTTTATGATTAGTTTATCGATACCTTCGTGCAGGCAGGACCTCTGCACTGGAACTTCTCAGTTTAAGTTGGAAACAGTCTTCCTCACTAAAAGCTGTGCTGTTTCTCTGTGAGTAAATATTGTAGCAGAATCTTCTTGAACCACTGTGTAGTGGCAAAGCTCATCTTACCTGTATTATTACATGTATTTGTGCGTGTGCACAGAAATTTTTTATCTTTCAGTGGATTCTTCTGAAATGCTTGTCTTTTTATATTTGTCTCTGTGTGCCAAATGTTTGTTAGAGGACATCATGCTAACATTCAAGACCCTTCTGCTGAGAGAGTTCAATGACAAAGCATTCAGTTAATTTTTCAAATTGACTTCTGGGGAAGAAGCAAAGATATTTCTCTTGCATGAAGGCCTTAAACTTATCAGTTTTCTTGATGAACAAAATACTCACTGAAATATCTTTTGTATTTTTAGTAATTTGATCTTCTGCAAAGACCACTTGGGGAACGGTCATCTTATTTCATCAGTTTTTGAATTCAGTTGTAAATAATTACTTATATGGGCAACATTGCTTATGTCATAACTTAGAACCCAGTTTTAGTGGATTGTTTGCTGGTTGTGGGGTCCTGCCACCCTTCTCTTTTTCATAGGCACTAAATCCTGTAGTTTCTGAGGACATATTTGTAACTACCTTTGAAGTGGCATCTCTGGAAAGTGATGGATTTATCTTAGCATCTCAGAAACAATGACATACATTTGGAAAACTTTCCAAATTGCTCTTCTCTTCAACTTTCCTTTTGACAGACAGCCCATATCTATTGATAGTCCACTCAAATAAAATTCCACCATTTTTATTAATGCTGTTGACTCATTTATGAATTAAAAAACCTTCAAAGTAATAATAACTGGTACAGAAGCTGTACTTCTCATAAAATGGGAAGAGCCATTTCAGCAATTCATCTTTATTGCCAAGCACTTGAACAATGGCTTCATGTTTTATGCTATGCTTTTCTTAGCCATTGAATTGGAAGTAATACTTTTGAAAGGGGTGTTGAGAGCCAATTAAGTCTCTTAAGTTGTCATGCAACCTAGAGTAGAAGGCACTCCAGAAATGTGGACAATTATAGTTCATAACACTAGCAGGAGAGGCAAACTTCAATTGGTTCAGAACTCATGCTTAGTTCAGCTGCTTATTTGAACTATCCTTTTGAAAGCCAGTTATAACACTTCTTGTTATCTCCAAGGCACCTGGAGACAACCTTGTTCAATTCCTGAATTGTAATTCTACACATTTGTGGCTGGAGGGTGTCAGAGGTAATTAAATGCAATTGTCAGTCTGAGCCACTGATTGACATTTTTGCATCCTTTTTGGTAACTGGCATATACAGGTCTGAGGGGAATGAAGACAAGGCTTTAGTGAGAGGTGTTAAGTATTACAAGGGTAGAAGAGAGGACTGAAGAAGCCAGATCTTCTAATCAGTTTGCTGAAATGAGAAATAAAAGAAGGAAGTCTGGCTACGTGTCTGTGTGACTGAAAAATCAGTTTCAAAATCCCTATTTTGACAATAAGGGAGGAAGTGTTTTTCTCTCAAAAAAAATTAGCAAGGTTGGTCTTTGGGATCTTCTGTAACAAGAAAAGCAGTAGGATGTAGAAGTGCAGGGAATCTGGAGCATCTGTCTCCAGAGATAGGGAGAGGTCAGCATAGCACCACAGATATATGGGTATCTGTCTGGATGGTTCC
Organism: Chiroxiphia lanceolata; assembly: GCF_009829145.1. Classification (NCBI taxonomy): domain Eukaryota; kingdom Metazoa; phylum Chordata; class Aves; order Passeriformes; family Pipridae; genus Chiroxiphia; species Chiroxiphia lanceolata. The sequence goes on from NC_045642.1 coordinate 29,698,074, forward strand.
CAGTGGCAGCTGTGTGCAGTTCAAAATGTGGACCTGATCTTTGTGTGAGATCAGCCCTGTGGATCCTGCCTATTGAGTGTGGTTTTTCTGTAGCACTTTGAATGTGTGGACGCATGGATGACCCAAAAGAGAACATGCTCAATATCTTCATTCATCTGTAACAGACGAAGGAGAGCCTTAGCAAAAGCTGTAGCTACTGCAGTGCAAACAAGGTTTGTAAACTACCGAATAGCACAGCAGTTGAATTTCAAAGCTACTAAATACATCTGGATGAGCAGTTCACTGTTAAAAACTTAAGAGAATCAAAATGCAGAGAACAATCTTGCTAATAGTGATTCTCCAAGGTCTTGAAGATGGGTCCAGCCACCCAAAAAAGGTAGGTCGTGGTATAATAGGACATGAGTGATGGTAGTTTACATAGAATATAGAATGGAGAAACTTCTGAAAAACAGCTTAAACCTATCTCATAACCTGGGGACCAGTCCCAAGAAGCAGAGGAAGAAATCCATTTCTTCACAGAGAAACAGCAACTTGGAGTGACTTAAAGGTCACTGTTCATTGGATGTTTTCCATGGACACTTCTTGTTTCATTGTACATGTGTGTGTATAGGTGAAACTTAAAACAGTAGGTTTTACCTTCTGAAATAACTACAGAGACCCTTGTACTTCTTGATGATCTCGACTTTGCTCTGAGTTGCTGCGTTTGAATTCCCAGCACAAGTCCAGGGCAAGTTTCATTTTATATTCTGTATTTTCCAGAGGGTTTTATTTCTGCAAAAAATGTGAAAGCCTAATATTATTCTTTGCTGCTACTTTATGTCCACTTGGGGAAAAAAAAAGAGAAAAAAAAAGAATGAAGAAATAGAGAAAAGAATGGAATGATCTGAAGTCTTAGGAAAGCAAAATAACTATTTTTACATAAATATGCTCAAAGAATTTTCCTTAAGCTTTTATGTTTGCAAAGGCTGCTTATTGTCAGTGTTTTCAGTGGAAAACCGCTTTACATCATTCACTGGAGTAAGGTTCACAAAAAAATTTCCACTCTTATTTTAGACTAGCTAACTGGAAGGTTTTAATCAAAGGAAGGTAATTGCTTACTGTTAGGCCTTCATTTTTTACAAGGACTTGCAACCAGACTCAGCCAACACACAAATAGTCTCTAGAGTTAGAAACAAAAACTCCATGCAGATGTTTTTCTTAGAACTTGTACTCTTCCCCAGGAGGCCAAAGCAGTCTTTCATACCACTGGAATCAGACTGACCATATTTTCTTGTTGAATATGTGTTTTAACTGCATGTTTAACTGTCTTGCTTAACACAGGCAATTAAAGTTTCACCCTCGTGGTTTCCATGCTGCGTGTGTTAAAATTAAATTCAACCAAGGCAGCAGCTGGTAGTGCTGCAGAATGGACATGTAAAATATAGTTATACATTGCAAATGTGAGTAGTATGTGTGTCATAGTCACAGGTCACTTGAGAAAGAAAAAAACAGCCCACCAAAAAAACCCCCAGAAATAAGGGAGTTCTGTGCATTGCCAGTGCCTCTGTAGGAGAAATCGATGCACTTCCACCTGACATACTTGGGGTCTGTCATGATGTGCCTCAATGGAAAAAAATGAGCATACCTTTTCAGCATGACAGTTTCAAGGTAGTTGATGAGGTCCTTGATGTTTGATACCAACTCCACTGTGTGTGTTCAGTACCAAATCCATTATGGTATCAACCTCAAGAAGGCCCAGTGGCTCCCAGGAGTATCGCTTAATCCCATGCAGGATCAGAGGTAAACCCATCTCTCTGCCCTACAGGTCCATTCTCCCTCCTTTTTCTGTCCTGTCTTCCAGTGTTCCTTCTAAAAGTGACAGTTCAGTCTCTGAGCTGCTCTTTTCTAATGGAGCTGGCTGTAAAATGTCACCCTCTTTTTTTAAAGTTCACTGTCTACCAAGAATTGAAGAATAGTGGTTTCTAAATGAATTTGAATATGCCCTGTAAAATATAAGCTCAGAAATACAGACCCAGTGTTATATCCCCTTAAGGGTGGCACGCAGCATACAATGGGTCTCTTTTTATCTTCAGATACACAATGCTGTGCTCTCTATTTTATGTACAAAGGAAATTAAATGTACTTTTTTCTTTAAAAGATGAGATCTTCATTTATCTCCAGCTGTCAGCTCCTAATAATGTTGCCCAGAGAAGTGTTATCTGTGATTTAGTGGCTTTAGTGGACTATCTTTTGTTCAACAGAGGACAGCAGAATAAAATTTCAGCTTAATATAGCTCTTTTCTTACTCCTTCTGAATAAACAGAGGAAAAAAGGAGAGCAAGAGCAAAGAATCTTCTGTTCCAGACTCAAGTTTCTTCTGCTTTGCAATAGATAGGGCATTTTAAGAAAGGAAAGGAGGGAAAGTGAGGAAAAAAAAGGAAATAAGAGAGAAGAAATATGGAAAGAAAAAAGCTTAGGGACAAAAATAGTAATAGTAAACAGCATGGTTCTTTCTGACTGGTCCCTCTGGATAGAATAAGAAGGAAAATTGTTTCTTTCCATGAAAAACTTCTGAGCTCAAAAAATACTCAAGTCTGAATGAAAAGTCGAGTTCAATATTTTGCAAGCTAATGGTTTTAGAAATACTTCTATTTGGGTGAAGTCCAATGTTTTATTTTGTTTTTCCTGTTTTTCCATTATTGATTCTTTTTCCTCAGGTACCTTAACTCTGGAAATGAAAAACCACCACTGATCTTAAAAGTGCAGTTTTCACTTAAAAGACTTGACAGCACAAAATACTTCAACAGTTTCCCAAACTTTTCACAAAAAGTGTTCTCAATAAGAGTAAAATCTACCAAAATAGGTCTTTCTCAATGAACAGATTGCAAAGTGTCAATCAACCAGATTTTAAAAAAAAAAATTGTGAAAGATCTTTTTTCAGTTTTCACCAGTCAGTTCCTTTGTTAATTGGTGAATGCTGATGCTGCTTACTGATGAGGATGTGACTGCACACCTCTGTGGCTGCATGTGCCAGCCTTCTCCCCACCAGATGTGCACACCTGCATTCGGAATACGGCATGCTTGCAATTTAACAGAGGATTTTGCTACTCAGCAACTTGTAAGAAAAGACCTACCCCTTATTGCCTCCAATATTCTGCTATCCCAGATAATGACGTTGCAAGATTTACATGAACTAAAGAAGTTTCCTCAAAAAACAGTTCCTTTTTCTCCCTGCTTTTGCTAATTCTACAACCTAAATTTACTTCTGGTTAGTTCCTTTTAAATGTTGCTTTTTATTAGATATTCAAACAGCATGCTCATATGTCATAATATATTAAGAAGAAACCTAACATTTTTCCCAGTCTAAAAAAAAGCATTGCCCCTGCTTAAGTACTAGATCTAGGGTTTCCATCATTTTAAGTTACCTGTCTAGCAACAAACTGGCAATCAAAGATGGAAATACTTCAGTCCTGCTAAGGACATTTGAAGTGACTATAGTCCATACAGTTTAGGAGTCGTGTCTTGCCATTATTTGGTTATCCACCCCACCACTGCAGATGCTTTTTTGCCTTGCAAACAGCCTGACTCAGATGCGATTAAAGATGTGATTAAAGATAAACACATATTTTCAGTACAAAAATCTGAGATTGCACATTGCTTATAACAGACCCTTTGGGCTGAGTGCTCCCTGTGAAGTACAAGCGTCCTAATCAGCTGTGCTGGAATAATAGCAAAAATCATATATGTTATTTTTATCATCCTTTAAATCAAAATGAACTTGAATACAGTTTGATCAAATTTTTAAAAGTTCACCCTTGCCCTGATATGGGGATTTTTTTTTAAGATTTAAAACAGTGTTATGACAGGCAGTGGTTTTTTTGCAACTTGGCTTAGGAAAGTAATTGCTGAGGAACAGCTGGGAATATTCATGGTATGTTTCAGTTTAGGTAAAACCCCCCATATTTTAAATAATCAGAAATTTAAATATCTTAAATACTCATTTGAATGTTTGAATTTTAATGTCTTTCATGACCAGCATAGAACAGGCTTCTGACTAATCCAGGTTATTCAGACTTTGCAAGAAAAAGCTGGATATGGAAACTTGTACTTTGTATGGACAGACCCAGTTGGCTGGGCAGTGATTTTGAATATGAATAGGAGCAGGAGACCTTTATCTCTTATCTTTCATCTATTCAAGAAGATTTCTTACCCCTGTATTGAATTATTCACAAGAGAAATTAAAAATTGAGCAGTCTTTGTCCCTTGAAGCTACACAGGGTTGTGCAATGTTACAATTGCACAAAAAATGTCCATTTTTCTCACACATACTGCACGTGATCTTAAAAGTTCTGTCACTGGCATGCACTATCTACTTTAACAGCCACATATTCTATACAATGTTTATGCATTTCCCTTTCTGTGTGTTCAGGTAATGCCAAGAAACTAGCAGGAGAACAGGTGTTAGTTCTCTCCTGTGCTGTCTGCCTGGAGATGCTGTGATCTAGGAACTGCTGCAGCAGTCAATGAAGGTATCTCAGTACCTTGTCCTTTTGTCTCTTTTGCCATCGGAGGATTCACCACTTTGCTTTCTTTGCATGAGAGGTGTAGCAGAAGATCTGAAATTTGGAAAACATGAATACCTTAAAGTGTCATATGTGTTTTCATATGACTGTAAAGCTGTTTTTTAAAGGGTGTGCATTATATACCAAATATTTCACAGGAAGGGACCCACAAGGATCATCAAGTCTAACTCTTAAGTGAATGACCTGTGCAGGGATCAAATCCATGACCTTGGTGTTATTAGCACCATGCTCTAATCAGCTGAGCTAATCTCAGGATCATATGTATAGACAGAAACACGTATTTAGGCAGCCTCAAGTCTTTGTTTCCCTCTCTGTACACACACTGTGGAGAGCTGGAGCATGGTGTTCCTTCACAGTCACTGCCCTGCCAAGGTGGGCACATGCAGGGATCACCTCTGAGGAATGAAGATGGTTGCTGTAACAGGAGTGGTGATTGTCTGCCCAGGTTACACAGAAGAGAATTCATTTTCCTACTGACACAGATGGTAGCTCCCGAGAAGTCAAGCGTCTCTTCAAATGTTAACATCAAGTCACATTATCTCATTCAAAGGTAGGTGTTGAATTATGCTCTGCTACTTGTCCCCTTCCACTGATCTTGGAAAGCACTTAGATGATGAGTTTTGATCACTTTGCCTTTATAAGTCTAGTTTTGGGTGAGCTTGATCCCAAGAAGTTTGATTTAGCTTTCATGGATGTTAAGACAAAACCTTGGCATGAGGGCTTGCAAAACCAGCAAGGGCCTGTGTTCCTCTGGAAATGCCCTTAGCCTCTCTCCTTGACCTCTCTGGTACAGAGTTATCAGCTGTGATTGAGTTTGAAAATTAGGGCAGCTCTGATGCTACCATGTTTTTTAATTTATTAGTTCTTCTTTCTCTTGAAAAGCTGATGAGTTTCCTGACAGTTTAAATAAAGATTCTCTCAGTAAATTATTATTACAAGGATCAACAAATATTTTAATGTGTCACACTGGTGTTTAGATAGAAATTGCAATGCCAGCATTGCCTACTACAGAGGTAATGTATGTAAGATACTTTTCTGATAAAATCTGGCAAATTGTGGCATGGACAAGGGGAAGTCATCCTGTAGGCAGGACTGAACACAGGCCTGTCTGAAATAAAGATGAAATAAAGTAAGGAAATACATCTTTCCTGCTTCAAAAGCAAAGTTTTTCTTTGACCATCCTTCAGCCAAAGCTCATGTTGTATGGGCAATAAGGTGAGAGGATCCATCGTCTCCCCTGAGTCATTGGGGAGCGATAAAAGGTACTTTCTGCCATTAAAGATAACCTTGTATGCATTAAGGACATGAACAGTGTCAGCAAACTGGCCCTGTGAGACCACTTTATTGATGCTGCTTCAGGTTTCTTGTAACATGCAAACCAGCATTATTACAGTAGAGAACTGGCACAGACCTTTCAGGATTATGTTGTGAGCGCAGCAAGTCAAATACCATCTGCCTAACGTGATAAATTCCAAGTATTATTCCAAAGAGGTTTGCCTGAGTCTCCTCTGCAGAGCACACAGAGACAGCTGCCGGTTGCTTTTATCCTCAGCCCCATTCCCATCATCGCTTCTTGACCTTTTGGCTAAGATCAAGTGTAGTATCAGTTGAAGTCTTGGCTTGTGCTGTCTTTGGGGACTCTATCCTGCCCTGGCAGCAGGCTGGGCTCAGTGACCTCCTAGGTCTTATCCATCTGTAGCTACTATTATTCCTGCTCTTTAAGAGACCTGGCAGCTTTTAGAAGTCGAGTCCCGTTTAACATGCCTTGCAAGTACAGCTGAGATGCACTGCCCTGAATTGCTTCTGTTTCAAAAGGCAGGTGGGTCTCTGGGTTTTGGAGTGGGAGAAATTGCAGTGTAGCTTGATTCCCTTCTGTTGAGAGCCAATAAAGAATATTTATACTTTTTAAAAATTGTTTTAATGCTTAGAGGAAATATAACCCCAAAATTTTTGGAGGAAGACAACACCGTTAAGTCCTCTGAGAGTTTTGCAACCCTGCATGAATAGGGTTCTGGGACAGGCAAAAACATCTCTGATGTTGGAAGACCTTAAAATTTTGTGATAATATGATCATATTTGTCTAGGTTTGTAAACTTCCTAAATCCAGAGCTGAGGATCCACACCGTAGTTGTCAGCCAGACTTAGTGCCTGAAGACCTTATCTAATCCTGGCTTTTATACACAGATCTATTAACTTGATCTTGGTAGTTTGTTTTGTTTTGTGTTTTTTCCTAAGTCACTCGTGGAACAGGAAGTCATATATATTATTTCTGGAAGATACCATAACATTATATAGTGGATCCTTGTGTGTAACTCAATTAGAGGAATTTCACATCAAGCACAGTAACTGGATATCTTCCAGTCCTTGTGTTGGCAGAGATCACTTAAAAAACTCCACCTTTGTCTCTGCAGCTGTCCTTTGTAGAGGAGGTACATGGAGGATGATGTGAATTTGCCTTTCACCTAGGGAGGGCTGGCCATGTATCCTTCAAAGTCATTTTCTGGGGCAGCACCAGCCAGCTCTCTGTCCTTTGGCATAGAGAGGGATGTAGGAGACTGCTGCTGCAGAAAACCTCTAGCTGGGTTTTATGGGAAGGCAGCAATGTCTTCCAGAGTGCTAGTCTCCCAGCTGATTTTGTCTCAAAGAGCTGTCTGGTCTAATGACACAAGTTGTGGGAGGCCAGGTTTTGTTCACTGTGTCTTGCTGCTATTCTCAGGATGTGATTTTTCTGTTTTGGTTGGCTGGGTGTGGAGGGAGTATTGCTATGCTTTAGGGAACACTACAATTAGATTCACTCAAAACGATCATGTACATGGCAGTGAGCCCTGCTCCTGTGTAAGTAATCCAGTGAGTTCTCTTATGGAAGAACCTCATTTACCAGTTGGTGACTCTTGTTAGGTGAGTCCTAGATAACTGCAGCAGCTGGGCAAATCTCAGGTGTGTTCCAAATAATTAGCAAAAGTATTTGATTCAATAGTGGCAGGGAAGCCACTGAAACAGCTTTCCTGAAACAAATCGGTGAATAAACACTGAAAATTTTCAGTCCAAGTGAAATCTGTTTACCGAGGACAGCTTTTTTCTCCCTGTGAATACATGGCCTCAGGCCTGTGATGTGAAGTAGAAGCTGTTACTACCTGAAATTGCACTTCATTATCTCATTAGAAACTGAGCTAGAGAAGTGCCACGCTAGCCTCTGGCCTCCTTGCTCCTCCTGATGTTGTGGTCTGGGGATGTTTTCACATCAGGAATTAGTGCAGAGGGGTTGCAGGCTGTGCTATCCCTGTGGCAGCAGCTCCGCAGAGTGTCTTTGGACCTTTTTGAAACTCTCTTATTATTTATTTTTATATATACACACACACACACGTATTATACAGGCAATTAACTTTTGACTTTGCTTCATACAAGCTGAAAAACTGTTTCAGTTAGTTCAAGCACATGTAAAAGTAAATTAAAGTAATTTCTTAGAAAATTAATGAATTCATATATACTGTAGTTGAAACAAAAGGTCATCTTCCCTCTGCCTAATTTTTCTGGAGACAGAGCTCATGTTTCTGAGTTTACTAAGGAACTCACTTCCATATTCCCAAAGGAGTAATTATTTATCCCTTAATACAAATTCTATACTTAAATGATCTCTTGATCAATAAGTACAACATAAAGTGAATGTGCTGGGTTTGCACATAAAGATGTCCCCTTCATCTAGCTTCACTGTGAATTTGTTATATGAGGCTTGCATACTACTACAAAATGTCAACCTGCAAAGGGTTTCTGATATGTAAATGTCTGATTTTAAGAGAATCAAAAATTTAGGGAAAACAGAAGATGTTGTGAAAATGCTTTCAGTTGTCCATTTCTTCTATGAAATTTTGAAATGAAAATTTTGGAGTGCTTATTTAAAAAAGTGTCTTTCAATAGCCCTATGCTTTTGTTTGTACAAATTGGAGACATAAAGACATTTTCGTATGAAAAGACAAACAGAAGCCAATGTCAGTCCCTGAGTTGTGGGTACTGACAGTGATCCTGAGTGGAAATGTTTGTATTTTCTTAATTGTCCTAATACAGAAGTATTTCATAGAATCTGTCACTTGAAGGAAAATTTTCCTTCTAACAACTGAGGTCTTGTAGCAGACTAATGTGTCCTGGTTTTAGATAAAAACAAGCATATTACTGGATATTCCTCCCTTTTGATCCTCTGTTGTTGAGATTTATTGCCTGCCATTTATAGCATTTGCAACTTGCAATTAAGGCTTCTATTTTGAATATTTAATGCATAAGCAGGAATTACCATACCTTACTATTTGGATATGTTTTTCAAACCACAGCAGAAAAATAACATGTTTCAGACGTGACATAAAAGCATTTAAAACAGGATAAAGTTCATAGTGACCTAAAGTTATATGAATAAATTATAATTTTGTTAAATACTTTCCCATCATTTTGAAGAGCTCCCCTGCATAAAGTCTGTCAGATTGCATTGAGCATTTGGAGCAAGGAAAGTTTAATGTTTGTGTAATTAACTCTTTGTTTTCTTAAACCCTCTTTGTTTTAAATGCTCAGCTGGCTTTGTGCAATAGAGACTAATTGGGCATTCATCTCTTGTCTGGAATGGGTATTGGAGCACCTGATCTCTGCATCCATGAGCTGTATTCCCTCAGGAAGCACAACTTAGCCTGTGAACTGATCCCCAGGGCCTCCTAGGAGCAGCAGGCAGTTGGCAGGACTTCTGTGGTGTCTAGCTACTGGGAGGCTTGAGTTTTGGGGGAGTATCCGGCTGCTGCACGTGATGAACTCCAGCTCTGTGCGTCTGCTGTATCCTCAGTTTTATGGCAATGAAGGGGCTGTGAGGACCTCAGAGAGGAGCAAAGGGAAATTTGGGTGCTACGGGGCTAGACCTTTAATCATGCTGAAGGGCTGGAAGATTGAAGGATGGGCAGGAGAAAGGCTCTCTTCCCTTTGGCTGGACTGAGAGAGTGCTAACTAATGGTCATCCAAAGAACTAGACTGGGCTGTAACTATGAGCCTTGGTTGTTAGTGTTGTGTAAAGGGGGGAGATAATGAAAAGAAAGCAAAGGTCTTGTCCTCCCAAATGCCTCTCAAATTAAATCACTGTTTGTGACTATCAAAGCTGGAAATTCTATTCCACCAGGGACGGGGGAGTGGAATGAAAGCCCATGTGTATTTTTAGCATCCCTTATAATCATGTCACCTTTTGAAATGAAAGCACCAGTGCATTAGAGCGTAGAAACTGGGTAGAGGACATCTTCTACCAAGAGAAATGTTATGCTCAGAGTGACTGAGTCACTCATTGTCTGAATATTTGTGCTGGCCAGGACAGACCCATCTCCTCCCTGCTGCATACTTCCTCCCTCCTCAGTTTTATTTGGCTTCCTCCTTCATGCATCTCTGCTGGTTGTCTCCTCGTGCATCTCTTCTCAGGTGATTCTACCCTCCAAACTATATCCAGCTGGAATAAAACCCAGCACATGCAACATGCTTTGGGATATTCACCCAGTTTCCTGCCCAGAGGGTTGGCGGCCCTGGCAAGGTGATGTTACATGCTTTAATGGAAGCTACTTAGCAATGCCATTTTCTTTCATCTTTTTTTGCCTATGAAGAAAGCATATCTAACACAAGGAAGAGAGCAGGGTATCTGTTGAACTGTGAATGTTTATTTGCTGTTCACCTCTGAAATGCCAATGAGCATTTGTGCTGTCTAGTTTGAACTGACTATTGGCCTTAGAGAAATTACTCATGCTGCTCTTGAATGAAATTGTCCCTTACTTTCTAAGGAGGCAGAAAATCAGTGTCTCCCTTTGTAATCTCAGACACATCATGTCATTGCTCTGCTACATACAGGAAAAGGGAATAATTCCCCATTGTTCCTACCCTTTGCCTTGCCTTCATACACTGATAGCAAGGCAAAACCTAGTTCACAATACCCAGAACAACAATCCTCTGCTGTGGCACTGTTAGCAGGCAGATCGAGTGGTTAGAGGTCACTTGTAGCTGTTCATTCTGTGTCCCTGGCTCAGCTCTGGCAGGGATATGTGGGTACCAGCTGTGAGAATTAGCGGAGTGGTTTGCACTGGCTTTTAGCACATTATTCAGTGGTGAGTGGGATGCTTTCACCCCTGGAAGGTAAAGAAACAGGAGTGATATAAGTGCTTGAGGAGGGTTGGCTATTGCATTCCCAGACCATTCACTGCAGCTCTCAGTGCTTTGGTGAAGGTGTCATCTGTGGCTCAGGTGACCTTCCTTACTGAACAAGGTGGATATGCAATTAGTGCTGTAATCCTTTAAACAGATCCTGTTATCACAGACCCTCCTTTATGTGCCCAAAAGAGTCAGGAAATCCTCACCTTTTCCCCCTCCCTCCCTTGAGCACCTTTTCCCGCTTCTTCCCTTGAGCATTACATTAAATCCATTATACTGGCACCAGAAGTGTGATGTTTCTGCAGTGTGCCAAGACTTGGGTCTCATGTTTACGCTACCTCCTGCTGCATGGCAGCCACCCATAGGATTAATTAAGCCACAATGCTGACTTTCTCCTCTTTCTTGTGTATTTTCACTTGATATACAGCTTCATGACTTGATTGAAGGTAGAAGTGGAAAACCAGGCCACAAGTCCAGGAAGTGGACACCACAGAAGGGAGCTGGGCTAGGCTGGGCTGGGCAGCAGCATAGTGTTTCAGCCACTGTGCTGCCCCTGAAGTTCCTGAGACAAAACATGTTTTTTGCCCTTGTCTCCCAGCACCTGGGGAGGGATGTGGGTTCAGAGGCAGCCACAGGAAGACTGCCTGCCTGGTGATGGTTTTGTTTGTTTGTTTGTGTTTGTTTGTTTGTTGTTTGTTTATTTTGTTGGGTTTTGGTTTTTTATTTTTAGCCTGATCAAGGATGAAGACATTTTTTAAACAATAAATGTGGATTTAATAGCTAATTTATTCTTTTTTCCCAGGCAGCAGGCCTATCAAAAGGATCAGCATAGATCTCCGATCATGCTTCTTTTTTCATCTTACCTGGTTGTTAGTGATGACAATTTCTATTTGCACAGCACCCAACTAAGGGTCTCCAGATATTTTTCTAAAGGTGGATATCTGTTTTTATCCTAATTTTATAGATGGTGAAACTAAGAAGTACATTTGTGCAACAAACTTCTTGCAGCACAGCTGTGCCGAGGTGAGAAGAGGTGAGCTGCCTGGCTGCTGGAGCCATGCCGGAGGATAGAAAGGTGCAGAGTTGCTGGGGAGGCTTTAGGGCTGCCCACTGCAGTATATGGATGGGGCTGGACAGCCTTCCTCAGCCTGCATCTGTCCCCCAACCATCCTTTCTTCCAGTAAAAGTGGATTATTTTCATCCGGAGTTGTTCTCTCAGTGACTTGGGATCACGGTACAAATTTGGGGCATGGCTTTGTCATCCACTTGTGTGCTCACCAGTACAGTACCTTGCTAAAGCATTCCCACTGCCACCCGAGCAAGGCCTCCCTGGCTCCCCAGTGAGCCTTGGCTGAGTTAGGGAGCAGCCCTGCATATACATAAGCATTTGCTTCAGGGACTTACCCATCAGTTAAAGTGGAATTACATGCTTAACTTACTAAATTACCCTAGGCTTTGCTTAAGTATGTAATTAAGAATTATGTACTCAAAGATAACCATTTGAAGCATTGGGGCTTGCTGTCCTGCTTCCATTTCCCTAACAACATAGGCAAGTTACTTGTGCTCCTTTCTTGTTCTGCCTGGGTAATGTTTTCAGCTGCTGGGATCAGGGTGTAATAGAGACAGGAGGAGAGACAATAAATACAGACCCATAGCAACACCTCATTGCTCTGGGAAGCCATCTTAAAATATGGGAGTGTTTCAGAGGTCCAAATATAGTTAAAGAAGCTTCTTTAAATGTTGCGCATGGTCAAATCCTGGCTGTCCTCCAACTCAAAGTCTTTCTTCAAGGCATCTTTCCCTCTGTGGGTGGGTTGGGAAGAAAATGGCCATGGTTGTCCTCAGGCAAGCTGCTGGCAAGGCTGTGTCCCAGAATTGCCGCCTGGCCAAGGATTGCTTGGTGTTTAGCAAGCTCAGCTTTGCTAGAAAGACTAAAGTCCTTGTACACGTCCTCTGCCAGTGGTTTCTCAAAATTCTGTCAGTGTTTCAGGGGACAGCACTGGGACAAGGCAAGCTACCCCTCCCTTGTGGTTAAACCAGTATTGAAGGCTACAAACAAAGAGGGCTGACTGGGCACTGTGACCACAACCTCCTACTGGAGACACCCATCTGCAGAATGAGCCCAGGAAGATCGTTTTCCTTGGGTATCCAGACTGTGGCAAGCAGTTCCTGAGTAGCAATGGGTCTGAACCAATAACAGTCACAGGTGATGCCCTGGTTCCATCAGCTCCTAGATGCTTGTGTCTCCCCACAGCACTTTTCAGAGGGAGAGGTTCCCTAGTCCCTGTGTGATTTTGGCAAGCTTTGGCTATGGCATGAGAGCAGTCAGAGGAAACATGTATTGCCTTCTAAGGAAAGGAGTGCACTTTGGTGATGGCCACTGTTGTCCTTTCTTGTCACCTCTCTTACCTTTCTCATGAAGTCTGCATTATTTGTATTTGTAAAGATGGGGAATGCAGGTTAAGGATGTAAAAGCCATCTAGAGTTTGTGATTTTTATATACAAGAGGCAGGTTTGGGGGCAGTTTTTCCTTTTCTAATGATTTGCACTGCCTTTTCAGGGCCAATTTGCCAAAGCTCAGAGAAGGTCAGCTTTTTTTTTTGTAGCCTTTTAATTAGGTTTGCTTGTGCTCTGCTCCTTTCTCCCTTGCCCAGACTGGACCTGACCCTTTGTGGTGCTTCTTGCAACCTTTGGGCTCCTCAAGGTAATATCGCAGGTGGGATGTGGTGGTAGGCAAGAACCACTGCATGGACCCGTTCCTGTGGGCAGCTCTTCCTCTGCCCACATTGCAGGGACAGAAGAATGTGCAACCACCTCTGCAGAGCTGTAAGAGATGGCATCTTGTGCCTGTGATGTGCAAACAAATAGCAGGGGTTGTCAGAAGTTCTCTCTTCTGATGTTCGTATTGTCACAAAACTTTGGAAAAGAGCTGTACCTCCTCCAGGCTGTCTTTTTGCACAAGCCACACCATCTAAACACATTGAGTAATCCCTGCCTCAGGCTCAAAAACTTCTGCTTGAAATAGTGTAGATCAGTTTAAAGTATCAGATATTAATTTTAACATCTTAAGTTACTGAAAGATAGCCATGTTTCAGAATGCACTGTCCCAGAGGCTGGTTGTTCCCATAGCTCAGCATCTATCGAGTTCTTGGCTCCTGCCAAATGTCACTTGTCTATGCAGGTATTTTGAGGTCTAAAATCCCGTGGTCCCCTACAAACTTTCTCCTCGGCAAGTCCAATGACCATTTTATCTGCAGAAACATATCCCCCACTGCTATTTGGATGTTGCCTTCTTCATGGTCAAATGGTTATGGCTAATGAAATATTTGCTGCGCTCCTTCAGATCCTTTCATTTCTGTGGTGGATGGAGTGACTCTGGGTGGTTTTGTAGTTTTACAAAGATTTTTCTCTGAGTCTTGGGAGAAGATGAACTGCATCATGGCTGGTACATATCCTTTCTTTCTGCAGCAATAAGCAGTTTACAGTTTATTTTCTCTCTACTAGGTGCAGCCAGGTGCAAACCAGCTTGAAGAATAATTTAATGGTGTCATCTACAGTATGTCTAGGATTTAAGGAGAATCAAACCATATATATAAAAATATGCCTTTGCAGCAGGCACTCACTGTAGCCTACACTGGAATGGAAGATCCCTGGCCTGCAAAATGAGTGCTATGTTCAGTGTCCTTGTACTGATCTAGTTCTCACAGTAAACCTAAAAATGCTGTTTCAACTCTTCAAACAAAGGATTGCCTGCCCACACTGAGTAATTTCCACTTCTTTTTTTTAAGTCCAGAGATCCCAGTGACAAACTTTGTATTGCTTCAGCGCTATTGTTCAATTCATCCTATGCACTCAATTTAGTTTTCCACAGCTTTTAGTAGCTCTGTTTGAACACAGCTTCACCCCACATCTCCTTCCTGCATAATTCCTCTGTCTGAAATAAGCCAGGGAAAGGCAGGTTTGTGTGTGTCTTTGAATGAGAAGCAGCTCTTTCTAAATTCCTGCCCATCACACAGCTGTTCAGCAGCCATTCAAGTGTTGTTTTTTACAGAGGTGCCTCCTTGTCTCTGATCTGATAGCAAATGTCTCCTTTCATGTCCTACATCAAGGCTGCTACTTTGGCCTCCTATTCAATTTCCTCTTCTTTTTAATGCCGTGCCAAACATATTAATGTCAGGCAGTGCTGCCCTGGACCTCTTGGCATAATTCCAAATGCAAAGCCCTCCCTTTGCCCACATGGCCAGGTCTTCCCTGGGCCAGCTCCTTCCCAGCCCCATGTGTGGGCTGTAGTGGTGGCACCATCCAAACCATGGCCTGTGTATTGTCCTATTTATTGTTCTCAGGCATCCAAAGGACTGGATGATTTCTGGCCCAGCTGGCTCTGGATGCATCCATCTCTAAATGCACCCTGCTGCCCTCTAGTGAGAAATGCCCATGGTCCAAGCCTGGCGTTTGGGACTAGGAGGAGAAAAGGGCCCATGGAGTAAAACGTCTGTTGTATGCAGACAAGGGTGCACTGTTGAAGCATGGTGGTGAAGGGCCTGTAGCTGACCAGCTCCTTTGGGTGTACATGCCACCTCCTCCTTCAGGCTCTGCTACCTGCGGTTCATCTGCTCACACAAAAGCTTTATCCTCCTTATATACAAACCCACGGAGAATGAAGAGCAGGCTGACAGGGAGAGAAACAGGCTATAAAGGGCAATGGAAGGGAGTGGGGGAAGGGGCGGTGCAAGATGTTTGACAGGTGATTATGGTTAGGGATTTTCTTCCTATTTATCCTGGCATAGCTGCATGCAAGACAGTTGGACTGCTTGGTAGGTGCCCTGGTGTAACTGGATTTTGCTGCAGTGTTACGAATGTTATGAAGGTTAAGAACATTGCCCCACTGCTGCAATATGGACAGAGAGGCTTCTCATCATCCACACCTCTAGTGCATAGGAGGGGTTTATTCAACCTGAGCGATGCCCTGCAACACTGCATGCCCTGCTGATGCCCAAGTTGTTAAGAGAGGGGAGGATCCGGTCACTGCATTACTGACAACCCCCCTGGGCAGCCAGAGTACTGCGCAGTGTGACAGCTCTTGCTGGCTTCGGCTTAGCTGGCGATGAGTCACCTTGAGGGCCTGACTTCTTGATAAATCCTGGAAAAACCAGGGCAGTTAAATGTCAGCCAATGGGGAAAATTTTCAGCTGGGGTAAGTTAAACTAGCTCCACAGCTGTCAGGGACACTTGCCCACCAACCACCCACCTCCAGACATGGCTGGTTCAATAGCGCTAGTCTGCCACGAATCTTCTGGGAGGAGGCTGGTGAGGTGGTCCACAATATTTAAGGAAAGCCTGAAATGCTGGTACTGTTTTCTCTCTCCTAAGGCCTCAGAGTTTGTCTTATTGCTGAGGCCAGGTATGTAGAGACATTTTCCTCCTTTGCTTCTCAGGAATATAGTTGAAGGTAAAATGAGAAAATGCCTCAGTTTTTGCCTAATCTATGGTTTTTTTCTAGGTTCTCAGCTGTCTTTTAGTCACTTTAAAAGATGATAGGAATTATTGATCTCATTTACCCTCTGTGTATCTCAACTGATTTCTTATTTGGAAACTGGAGTCTTGAGATCCAAAGAAAAAGCAAAGCTCATCTCATGGACTGGAACAAAAATGCACTTTAGAGTATTTGAAATATGTAAGAGGGCTTTGTGTTTCTATGGGTTGTGCTGAAATACTGAGTCCCTAGCAGGGAGGGGACCATGACCCACTTCTGTGCTTCAGAGAGGACTGTAGCCTCCTGGTCCTCTAGCAAGAGGCTCTTTTGCTACTGCCCTTGTGTGCTTTTCTTCAGCTTACCTGAACTTACAGCTCTGGGGAATGGCAGTTTGCTGCTCATGAGGAAAGCTGCAGCCAGCATTGCTGCCTCTGCCCAGGCAGCTCTTGCCCTTTAGGGCAGTTCTTGATGGTTCTAACTGTGGTGTAAGAGACAGACCTAACCTTTCATTTCCAGTTAGCTTCAGACAAGCTTTCCTCAGAGCTGCATATCTCATTTAAGTCTTTTAAGTGGGCTTGATGGTCAGTCTTAAGAGCACTGTGGGAAAGCTCAGGAAAGAATATGGTTGATTCTTTAATGCTAGGAGAAGTTAGAGCTACCTTTTCCAAAAGCTGTGCTCAACAGTGAGATGTTTCAGATGACTCACCTGCAGAAGAAAAAAGGTAAAATAATTTCCAATTCTGGACACTTCTTGACCTACTTCCAAGCCGTGTTACTTCTCCTACCATCACCTACTGTGAGAGCACAAGCTTTGCAAGGAAAATTGCTGTGTGACTCTTAATAGTTAAATGCAGTTTTGTTTATTGGATGTTTTGGAAAACATAAAAAACAGCTAAGTGCACATACAGACTGTTGCATCCAAACGATTTACTGCTTTGCCTTTTATAGCTCTTGATTACATCAGGTTGCTGCATCAATATCTTGTCTGTACAGTCCAGCCTGATGGACCAGCAAGGCAAAGAATATTGTTGCTGGGTGGTTTTCCAGGTGGTGTGGCAATTAAAATAGCTTTCCAGGGAGACGTAGCATAGATCTTGCAAAGTTGGGAAGCAATTTAAACTCATGCATGTTCAGATGCTTGTCCAGCCCCATAGATCTAAAATTAAAATACTATTTTAATGAAATATTCTGTGTATTTTGCTTAGGACTGCCTGGCTGTACTTGAGCAAAAACCTCACCTGAGTATTTCACTACATCTGTCTTTGTTCAGGTTGCAGTCTAGAAGTACAAATAACTGTCCATAGTAAGGGATTAGTGAAGGCTGGGAACCAGGGTCTGGACTCAAAAACCTCTGGGATATGAAGCTGTTTGAGTCAGTTTGGAGATAGGTATTGCTACTGATGCCTTTTCTTCAGGCTGGGATCCACAGGCTCTGTCTCCTTCAAAATATCAGTAAGGTAGGATCCAGAACTTAGTGCCCCAGTGCCACATCGCAGCTGTCTTTGCACCTGCAAGTCTCAGTCTTTCAAGAAGAGTGTCTTCCTGACTGCATAACAGCTGAAGAAGCATGTGATGGGATTTGACTTTGAGGACCCTGCAAAGCCCACAAAAGGAACAGATTCCCAGTGTTCTGATAGCTCCTGTGAGGCCAGATCTGAATCCAAAGGAGATTTTTGTCGTGTATTAGAAAATCTACCCCTGCCCTGTTATGGTCCCACTCCCTTCAGCAAACAAAGCAGCTTTTCCTGTAGGATGCAGGAGGTAACAGAGTGAAGGTAACTCACACTGGTGTGCTCAGTGTATTACCTCCACTGTGGCCCAGAGCAGCTGGTACAGGAAGGAAGGGAGAGGAAAAAGGGCTCAGTGCACTCTGAAAGAGCTTCCCTCACAGTGGACAGAAAAAGTGAGGCTAGAAAAGCAAATACTAAAACAGTTCTCTTGGTGAAAGAGGCAATTGTTGTGACCTTAAGCCCCAGACAACACAAAATGGGGAAGGCCAGGAGAGGACAAGGAGGCTCCCTGGTAAAAACCATTTTCTTCAAGAGTTCAATTTCCTACTGTAGCCAGAGTTTGTGCCTAATTGGTGTACATCTCTAAATCAGATGCACTTCACAGTCCTGTTCTTTGATTGTGCACTGGACGCAATGAGTGGCGGCAGGAAATTGAACACACGACTGCATGTCTGCGGCTGTTGGGAATGCGATGGCATTCGCAATCTGACCAAGAGTCTCTTTTTGGTGGCTCCAGAACTCACGGAAATACAGTATAGAGCCTCAGATCCAATTTCCTCCTCTCCTTTATCCTGGGTGTACATGTCAGTCAGAGCGACCTCCTGTCATTATCAGGTGATCCATCATATTAAAACACGGGGGAAGGAAAAACCACAGCAGAAAGGAAAATTAATGTGTTGCAGACTTTGAAGTACTTCCCCTTTCATCCTAGCCCACAAAAGTTTGATTTAGTTTTGTATCCTGACTCAAGGGTTTTTCTCTATCCCAGTGTTCTGATCTGATCAGTCCAGTTTGGACACTGGTGGAAACCAAGCAGTACCTTTACCCATGTGTGTGCTAACCTGGCCCAGTCTAGCTTTTTCTTCTGGACAGGGTCAAGGCCAGTACCTTGTAGGATTGTCACTTCACCCATGTTGGTCAACACCATTCCATGCCAGGGAAGCAGGTTTATCGTTGCTGCCCCAGGTTTGTGCCCCTTCCCCACAAGGCTCATTAAATAATAAACAGAGTGTAATGCCAGGGTGGACAGTGAAGGTGTGTGAAGGAGGAGGAAGCTGGTGTGTGAAGGAGGAGGACCTGTAGCATACCAGGGGATGTAGGCTGTGTCAGGAGGTCTCTGTGCATGTTGTACTCTTCTTGTTGAGAGGCTGAGACAGTGCCAGTGGGACTGCAATAGCTTCCAGTCCTGTTCAGGGTCAGGAGCAAACCAATGACCTGTTTGTCTGTGATCTTGGCTTTTAGTAGCAGGCATCAACTCAGCAGTTGTCATTAAAGGTCTGTTATGCTCCACTAGGGGTTGGTGGCTGTGACATTCTGAACAGAGTACAAATTTCATTCTGCTTCTGTGAATTCCCCTTGGAAGGTGTTAGATGCAGCATGCTTTGCTTCTTGCCCTCTACTGCTCTGCACTGCTTCTCATGGCTCTTCAGCAGCTCTCATTAAGTGGTGTGGACTATACTTCTTAAAGTGACAAAGTTCCAGCTGATTTCCATAGGATCAGGATTTGGCTTGATCTCCTTGTAATCTGTACTCTGATCCAGTGACTGGAAGCTTTCCGCACCTTCCTCTGTGCCCTGCAGTAACACCGGGCTGGTTGGGACCTTGTTGCACTTTGTAAAATTGGGTAAGGGAGGGGTCTCACATTGGCAGCTCTGAATGTGGGTGAGGGCGAACTGTCCTTGGGTTCTCCAGCTGTCCAGAGTTCATGAGTTTGTGTTTCATGAATTGGTCTTACAAGATGTGGGGACCCTTGACCTGGCCAAGAGCCATGAATGCTCAGACAGTTCAGACAATGCCTGGAGGCTGAATCTCAGTGCTCGATGCTTCACAGCCAGAGCACCCAGGCTCAGAGCTCTGCCCTTGCTGCTGCTGAGATGTGCAATAGCCAGAGGAAACATGCATGTGTCTTACTTACTTCTGTGCTGGTGAGAAATCTGTGAAGGGAACTTCCCCTGCTCAGTACCTTAGCATCCTGGGAGGCTTCTGTAGCAAGGACTGGCACTCATCTGCCTGTTTTCATCAAAGAAAATAGGTGACCTGTTTTGGACTGTTTTCTCTCATCTCCTTCCCCAGTGGTACCTGGGGTAAGGGGAAAGACTCAGTGGCTGAAAGTGAACCCACAGCTGCAATTGCATTCAGGAGAGGAAGGTTTCACATCCCCACCTTCTGTGATAAAAACCTCTGTTATAAAATTAATCGGTGATTTTACACTTGCTGATACACTATGAAAATGATTAGACACAGCAGCGGCTGGGGAAGTGATGGGACTCATTGAGGCTTTGCTCCTTCTAATAATATCTTTTTTTCTCTTTTATTTTTCCCTTTTTTGAACGCACATTCATTGTTCATGGAAGCTGACAAAGGACTTAAAATCTCAATACACCTACCAAACAAGTCCAACAAGAGAGTTGCTCTTTCAACCTGTCCCCATACCACATGGCAGCAGCTCTGTCTCATTAAGGCAGTGAAAAACCATAAACCCACCAATAAAGAAATTAGGAGGAAACTGTCTAGGAAGAGGCTAGATAAAAGGTGTTTCCTGGTTCCTCTCTTTCTGAAGGCATGATGAAATGATCTTCACCTCATGGCTCTATTGCATGATTTTTTCCCTGCGTCCTGTTACAGGGATGGGATTAAAATCGCTACAGCATGTGAAGTGGAAGCTATGCCCTTCACCTCCCCTGGGTGAGTGAAGACTGACCACTGACAGACCAGTGGGTCTGTCTCTGACCTTAGCCAGAGACCTGCTGCCAGGCTTCTGAATGTGGTAGGTGACGGGTGGCAGCCTGGATGCCTGGTGATCCACGGGATAGTGTTGTGCAGAGGGGAGATGCCATGTGCTAATGTTCCACTAGCCAGTTGAGAAGAGGGGAGCCTGGATCTTTTCCCCAGGGGTGGCTGCAGCAGCCAATGGCTTGGCTGTCCCTAGTCTCTAGCAGCAGTCACAGCACTGTCTGTGCCCTGCATGGCACGGAGCCATCCCTCCACTCTCCTTCTCACTAACAAGAAAGTACTTGAAGAGGCACTAGAAAGATGTTAAATGGAATACCAAAGGAATATAACCACACTGAGTAAGTGAGGGCTCAGTCCATTTCCAGATGCAGCTGAAACCAGTGAGAGGATGGCAGTAGGGACAGCAGCTGAAGGGGGAGTGCAGTGGTTCATAGCAGAACTAGACGAAAGGAAATCCAAGCACTGCAGGACCTACTGCTCTTGCAGTGTGAGCAAAGACATAATGCTAGGGAAGGAAGCTGCTTTGCTTCTTCTAGGATGCCATTTCCCTTGCCTAGTAAGTACTACTTCTGGAATGAGCCACATAATGGGTGTGCTGAATTACACCTTCATCTTCTGGAGGACATTACAACCAAGGGTCAAGCAATTAGCCCTTGCAGTGCCTTTGGGAGATCAGTAACTGCCATTGCATTTGAGGAGTTGCCTGGCACTGCTGAAGCTCCCTGAGTAAGCTAAGGTAGGGCTGGGACCTCCTGGGTGCTGGTCAAGTGACTTGGTCTGCTTGCTGCTGGAACTCAGGAACCTGTTCTGCTGCATGGGTGATGATCCTGGAAATTGCTTCTGGCATTGTCAGTACCTTTGATTTCCAGTTCAGAAGTAAATCCAGGCCACTCTGGATGCAGTGTATATGACCTGAGTGCAGGCTGGGGCAGGGAACAGCATATAGATGCAGTGTCTGGGGAGCTCATATGGATTCACAGAGACTTCCTGTCCCCAGGAAGAGAGGGGGTGGTGGCAGTACAAGAGCGAGGGCTCTGTCACCCCAGAGGGACTCCTGCAGGACACACCTAGGGCATGGCAAAGGGAGGTACCTGGCCTCCACAGAAGGGAAGCAGCATGCTCCCAGGGGCCTGGACCCCACCTGCAGCTTGTCACCACTCTGTTCCCACACTTCCAGGCAACCTGCTTGGAGCATGCATCTGCTCTCTGTGCCTGAGAGCTGGGCCTCCTGGGGCACACCAGGGCAGGTCCTGAAGGGAACACGGTTCTGCTTTCAGTTCCTGCTTGCTGCTGGCCTTTGGGGCTCAGTCTTCTCTCAGCTCTGGTGTTTGCTTCAGGTTCTGCTGCTCTTCCCACTAAAGTAAGTGGCATTTTCCCATGGTTTAGCCTTTATAAAAGGCTTGTGGGGTTGGCACTTAATCTGCATGTGTAATACCTGCTGAGAGCGTGTGATCTGCATGTGTGATACCTGCCTGTTGTGGCTTCTGGGCTGGGCTTCTGAGGCAAGGAGGCTGTGTGGTCTTCCTCTGCCAGCAGTACCTACCTGCCTCTCCTGTAGCTCTGGGACCTGCTAGCTGGAAATTTTGTAGCCAAGTAGCAGTTCCCAAAATCCTAATTTCCCAGTTGTGAGCAATTAGGAAGGTGGAAGAGGCTTGGAATGCCCAGTCTAAAGGAAGCACGTGGTGTGTTAGGGCTCTACTGCGAGACACTGAGTGTTCCCAGCTGGGTCTTGTCTGCTGTCAGCTGTGCTGAGTGATGCTGGGTCACTCCTGTCAAGTGTGGTTCAGGTGGCTGGTGCAGCTGTGAACCCTGACAAATCTCTTACTGGCATGTGGAGATAAGGCAGGTTTTTCTACCTGTTGTTCCTGCTCCTGGCCTTTGGGGTGAGGTTGGTGTATTTGGGAAAAAATGCTATGAGCCCCCTGTGACTGGGATTCCCGAAAGTGGGAGATACTGCTTTGTAGCTGCAAGGTGGCCAGCAGTGCAAAAATGAATGTGAGAAACCACACAGCCCTGAGCCTGTGGAAAATGGCCATTTTTGGCTCCTCCCTCTGCCAGGAGTGCCCTGAGAGCCCGAGATAGGCAGCTCAAGACTCTCCAGTCTGAAGTGCTTCTGCCATTTCAAGTTATTCCCCCTGTTATCTCCAGAAAAAAACTGCTTCTGCACATTATGGGATACGAATCAGTTATCATGGAGAGAAAGAGGGAGTTATTCTAAGTTCACAGTTTATGTGATGTGTTGACAAAGAGCAACAGGTAAACCCATGTCCCCACAGCAATGACACAAAGAGGGGCTTAAAGACGCTGTGTAGTGAGAGGAGCAAGGGCGAGAGGGAGGTGCAGGTGGGAGACAGTGTACAGAAAGGGGCAGAGGAGAGGGCAGAGGCTGAATGCAGGACTGTGTACAAAGTACAGGACAAAATACATATTGCGTGTAAAAGAAACGCCTTTAGAAAGAAAACCCAGGCTATGGAAGACCACCCTATCTTTTGAGCATACATCTGAGTGTGTCTTTCTCCTCCACAAATTAACTTCTTTCCATCTGAATTATTTTCACTGCTCTGAGAGTGGGATTCTGTTGTTGGAGCAATCCTGTGGGACTGCTGTGGGCTGTGATGGCCTGCCTGCAGCAAGTGGGCTGTGTTCAGTGGGATCTAAGCATATATAGGTATATGTTGCATGTGCCTAAGTCCTTTTGTGGTTGTGCACTTTTTTAAAACAAGAGATAATAGTCCTGTAAACTCAACTTTTAGGAGAACCTGAGTAAATAAATACTTAAAGGGATAGCCAATGTTTTATCATCCACTTAATCCCAAAACATTACATGTATCAGAAGGATGATTTGGCAACATAACTACATATTTAAAGGCAAGCCTTCAGCTGAGGGTGATGGCAGGCCTTGTGTGGTGTCACAATGGCAGGCCTCTTCCCAGGGAGACTGTCTCTGTCCTACCACCACCAACAGAGCAGTCTGGGGACAGATTTGTACCAGAAGTGTTCATCCCATACATGTTTCCTGGATCCTGCCAGACCTGGGCAGAAGCCACATGTATCCTAGAGACGGATGCATCTTTCCTGTCTCTCCATGCACAAGCTGCTCACTCCTTTAATTAAACTGTTAATTTTCATTAACAGATGATCTTAATTCACTTTAAAGTTCTTTTTTTTCCCTCCTGATTTTTATAAACCAGGATTTTGGATTCTCCTAGAGGGAAGCACGGTTTTCTTCTAACTGTTTTGTTTTGTGGTTTTTGTTTTTGTTTTTGTTTTTTGTCTTTTTTTTTTTAGTAGGTCTCAGCTGTTTTGCTAAGAAAATTATTACATTGACTGTAGGGGAATTGTAAAATTTTATTCTATCTTTATCCAGCATTTATTGTTATCCCCATTGGACAGTGCTATCAAGGTCTGTAGTTATGCTACCTGGTAACAGCCACTGAAGTTGGAGACCATCAGCTCTGGCATTTTGCATGCTCAAAGTGGAGACAAATCATAGTATGAAACCTTCATTGTAGGCCCACCAGAAGCTGCTGTGAAGTTAAGGACAGGGGCACCCGCAGCCACACCAGCATTTTCTGCCCATGAGCTGAGCACCCACAACCCCATGCCAGGCACTGCTCATGTAGGTGGGTGCAATATAACATAATCCCAACTATTTTTCATTACAGCACACTTTTAGCCTGTTAGCAAGCCCACTGGCCAGGGAGTGGTTTATCCAGAATGTGAAGATACAGGCATAGGATGCAGAGGGAAGAGTCTGAAAGAGGTGCAAGAAAGCCAGCCTGTGTTGGTGCCTGACTGGAGCACCAGCTACTGCTCTAGAATTGCTGTGATTCCTCCTCTCCATGAAGCACTGGCTTAGTTTAAGAAACATGGATTTTTTTTTTTCATGCAGGTGGTGCAGGAAGCAGAAAAAAAATCTTGGTGCCAGTGTTTAACAGGGAAACCAGAGTGGTGGAGGTACAATTGATTTTTGTCTTTGTTGGGTTTCAAAATCAATGAAAAATGAACTTTTCCCATTGATTTTTTTGAATTCAAAATTATTTTGGGAAGCTGTTAAATGAATTGACAACTTTGTGAGCTAAATCCTCAGTAAGACACGTGTGAGAACTGATCAGAATGTGCCGATGTGCTTATAGGCTTCTTGCCTCGTTAATTTGTGTTGCTGTTGTCTATCATACCAAATCTCCTCCTCTGAGACAAGGCTCCTCAGTCCTCAGTGGGAGCAGGGAGAGGAGCAGATCCAATCCTCTGCTATAATCTGAGCCTTCTGCAGCTGAGAAAAGGGGGTATCACCAGCAGTGTTGTTGTTGGTTGCTCATTACGAGTCACTGCAGCTGAAACGGACTTTTTGAATGTGCCTTTTGTCCTGGCACATACCCTGATGCTGTAAGCTGTAGAGTCCCACTGGTCCTTTCTAGAAAAAGTTGTTCTTATAAAACCCCTCAAAAAACATATAACCTAGTTTGTAATAGAGTTGCTATTAAGCTATTGCTCTAAGACACCAAAAAGAAGGATTCTCAGAACTATTCAACCTGAGAAGGTCCCCCTGAACACCACCTGTGAATGGCATTTAGAATGCTGAAAAAAATCCCCTTCAATTTAGTTCTGTTTCCTGCCCCAGGATGCGCTGGCTTGCCAGGACAAACCCCTGGTATTTGTCCTGAGCGGTGGATATGCTCCACCACAAATGTCCACTGTCTCCGCACCCTGCAGTGGTCCATCTGTGGATCAACCTAGTTTCTGAAGCCAATGCTAAAATGGAAAACATTGGAAATAACATGTGTCCTGGATTCCATCATGATCAAAATCTGGTTGTGAGGTGTGCCCTCACTTTCCATTGTCACGTAGATTCTTTGGAAGATGTCACTTCTCATCAAAACTTTTCAAGGGTTTGACTTGCCCAGGACTCCCAATGACTAGTTGCTATCTTTAGTCAAGTTTTTTATTTTTTATTCTTTGGGGGTTTGTAAATGGTGTCTGAATGCTGTGTAAAGTTGCCTTAGGTCCATGTTCACTTGCACAGAAAACCCTTGGCAAACCCAGACCAGGACATTTTTGTGGTATCAGTCACCTACATGTGGGCTTGTCTCTGCATTGTTGTGCACTCAGTTGCGATGATGATGATTGCACAAAGAATGGCCCTTCCTTATAAGCCAGACCTGAGGAAGGTGGTCTCTGACCCTAAACTTAAACTCCTGGGAAGCTCTGCATTCAGACTAGAGGATCTTACTGTAACCTGCACCTATCGCAGCCACATCTATGGACCAGAAAGATTAAATAGGTATTTTGCTCCTTTCTAATCAGTGCACAAAGGATACACAAAGAATCCTTGTTCATCTGTGGCAAAAATCCATTTGCTAGGATCTGTAGAGGAATTATTCACTGGTTATGGGAAGTGCCATGAAGAGTGCATGGACTTCCCAGGTGTCCCATGACTTATAAGAATTTGCACACTGTTGAGGATGTATGTGTGAAGCCTAGCTCTAGCCATGTTTGCAAAGCAGGCTTTTATAGGGGAAAAAAAATAAAGCACAGAATTTTACATTTGAACTGGGTTCATTTTCTCTGTAATCATGGATAGCCTTGAAGCTGCCTTCTACATGGTGGTTCCTTTCCTCTTTCCTCTAGAAAGTAATTTTTTCTCAGATTTGGAACTTTATTTCAAGGCTCTGCAAATGCATCATACCAATAAAATGTCACATTATCTCATCCCTTCTGACACAAATGTGAGCAGGCACCTGATGAAAGCTGATGAGGGAGAAAAGAAAATCTAGGGAAAAATAGCCCAAAACATAACACAGATTCACCAAGATGAAATCTTGAATGAGAGAAGGGGGCTGTGCCAGGCCCTTAGGTACAAACTTGAGGTCAGGAGCACTCAGGCTGCTTGTATTCAAGGAACAGGGGCCAATGTACATAGTGTTTGTGGCCATTCTTGGGTCATTAGGCCAAGGGCTGGAAGACTATGGGAGGATAGCAATAGTGGGAGCAATTCTGAAGGCCTTGCTCAGGTAGAAACTTTCCAAGGTGTAGCCAAACCTACAGCTCATAATGTCTGCCATAATAAAACAGTAACATGGCCATATCCACCTGAAACTTTGGATGGCAACTGTGTGAAATTCTTACCCATATGTGCTGAGTGCATAGCTGATGAATGAAGAGGAAGGAAGAGGTCCTTTCAGACCCAACTAATACCTCCCAGAGTTTCCTCTGGAACTTGTAGGCCACTGGCAGGTTTTTATGTCAATAGATGCTGTTGGCCTGGCAGAGCAAGTCAATTCTTGTTAAGCACACTGTCTTTATGAACAGCGCTGCCATCAGCTACATTCTGTTGTCAGCATCTTTATTATCAGCATGGTTGCCAGCAGAAGGCTCAAGTCATGAGATGTTGAAACTATGGATTAAATTAGAAAAATCTTCACTAGTTTTAGGTGGACAGGGAAAGGAAGAAGAAAGCCTGCATTTCCTGTTCTGCTTCAAATCTCAAGAGCTTCAAGACAGGTTTGAGAGAAGGATTAAGGTCCCAGCTGTTTACAGGAAAAGTCCCAGTGCTTTTATGAAGAACTTCTTTACTGTGAGGGTGATTGAGTACTGGAACAGTTGCCCAGAGAGGTTGGGAAGTCTCCTTCCCTGGAGATATTCAAAAGCCATCTGGACACAACCCTGAGTAATATACTTGTGGTAGTTTAGTCTAGGCCTTCCTTGGTGACCAGTTTGTAACCAGGGAAGTGCCCAGATTTACCCGGTATTCCCTATGATTTTTACAGAAGCCGGGGTATAAGAAGAAAGGAGGAAAGGTCTTCGCCTCTCTTTCCTTCCGGCGGCTTTGGAGGTGCAGGTTCCCTGCTGTTGAGTCTGCCGTGTTGGGGAGTGAGGCCTGGTAAGGCCTTGTTGACCTTGGGAGATGGAGGTTGCTGGCGATCGTTCCAGTGTGACTTTCTGTTGTCCCAAGGAGAGTAGTAAGATATTCTTTTGCTAATTCTTTTAGTTGCTAGATTTTGGGCTATTGATCGTGTATATTTTATTTTGGTTTTGTTCCTTTTTCCCTTCCCCCTCCCCTTTCCCTTTTCCCTTTTGAAATTGTACATATATTTCAATTGTATATAACTGTAATGTAAGTGTAAATATATTTATATATATTGCTTTAGCTTTCTCTCATTTCGGTTCTCTTGGTTTTTTTTTTCTCTTCTCCCTGAGGTATGGGAGGGGGGAACTTCTTGTGGTAAGGTTTGGAGACTTGGCAGGGAGCCAGCTTCAAGGCATATCAATGCTCTAGGGGACCCTGCTTGAGCAGGGAGGTTGGACTAGATGACCTCCAGTGGTCCCTTCCAACCTTACCCATTCTGTGGTTCTGTGTTCTTTTAACATATTAGTGTTTGGTAGTTTTCCAGTGATTTTGGGTTAGAATCATAGAATAGTTTGAGTTGGAAAGGATCTTTTAAAAATCATCTAGTTCCAGCCCCCTGCAATGAGCAGGAACATCTTCAACCAGACCAAGTTGCTCAGAGCTCCGTCCAACCTGACCTTGAATATTTTCAGGGATGGGGTGTCTACCATCTCTGGGCAAGCTGTTCCAGTGTGTCATCTCCCTAATTGTAAAAACTTTCTTTCTTATATCTAGTCTAAATCGAACCTCCTTCAGTTTAAAAACATTAGCCCTTGTCCTTAGGTGAGGTAACACTTGAAACATAAAGTGATCTTGGTATTCATTAAAAACTAATATCGATGCTTATTTAGTGAGATTGTGCTAAACAGCCCAAGAGTTTAAAACTCCTGTATTTTATTTGCTAAAGTTAATATAAACAAGAGGTGGTTGGTTGGTTGGAGTTTTTTTAATTTTTAATAGTATTTTTATATTAAGGGTTTGGTTGCTCTCATCCCAGGTTAGTACCTTGCAAACACACCTTTAAGATGAAGGAAATAAAAAATTTCATATACTCCCTCTCATGATGAAAAATTTCTGCCTGAGCTGAGCAATGTAAGATCAGGCCCATATGGAAGGGAAGGGAAGAGGGAAATGCCTGGGAGCGTTTCTTAAGTGTATTAGGCATGATTTTATGTAGTGGGATGAGGTGAAGCAAAACATCTGTGTACCATAAAGAGCTCTGTCTGTCTTAAGTTATTGTCAATTGTAAATTTGTGTTTTGCCCCCAAGGCTTATTCCTCCTGATGAGCATTTTTTACTGCAGTTCCTCAGCTCCAGACCCACTCTTGCTGAGCCTTAAACACAAGCAGTTGTTTGGAACTGCCTGATGATATGTGGGTTGGGAGAGTTTCCCTGTGCCAGCTGGGGTGGTTTCCTTTGCTCTGTGTTGGAGGTGTCTGGAGAGCTGCCACCCTTGGGGTCTGTCCTCACTGGCAGGGGTGTGAGGTTTGGAGGAGGCCACCTGGAGATCGGGTGACACTGGCCAGTGCCAGAGTTCCTGCATCCACCCAGTCCTGGATTTCAGCCATTGATGCTGTGATGTTGATTTTATGTGTTGATGTCAGTAAGAGCTCTTCCACAGCTCCAATGAGACTGCTGGGTACTTTAATGCCTTAGGCCACACATGCACATGTGCCTGTGTTCCCCCAAGTACTGGGAAGCCCTTTGCCTCTCTGAAATCACACAGGAGCATCATGCAGGCTTACAGCCCTGTGCAGGGCTGGCCAGCTCCCTGAGCTCAGGCACTTAAGTACATTAGATCTTGCAGTGTCCCCTGGCCCATATGCTTCCCATACCACGTTCTTACCTGGTATGCTGCCTTGCTTGGGTTATTTGGGGACACCAGGAGTGGCAGGTGGCATTTGGGGAGATAAAAGGCTGAATCTGGGACCCATGGGATGTTCTGTACTCTTCTGTGCCACCATCTCGTATTTGTTTGCAGCAACTGTGTCCTCTATGTGGCCTCCTCTGGCTGCCCTGCTGCCTCTGGGCTTCCATGCCCTTCTCTAACTAATATAAGTAAGTAGCTAGACAGTATGGATAACTACTTTTCCAGGTCTCTGGATCCTTTCTGTGCTGAGGTGTGAGGTCAGAGGCTGCCCTGTAGAGCCATAACTAGAACCTACCGGCTGACTTCCAGGGACTTAGTGGTATGTGCTTTCCTGCAGGGGACCACAGCCCATTTGCAGCTTTTCTTATCCATTTTGGGCAGCATGAAGCAGGTGCAACTCTTCTACATGTCACCCTCCCAGTAAGTGTTCTGTTGCCCTTTCCACTTCTCTCTTTGTACGTTTGCTGCCTCTGCCTGCCTGAGGTAAGAGCTCTTGCCCAGTGTAGGACTCGGGCTCAGGTTTCTCATGGCAGTTTATTCAGCTGCTTTTGACAGGGATGGTTTGCACTTGCTCATGTGCTCCAGTCTTGACAGAAAGCTTTTGTGCCCTCATCACCTCAGGGGTATGGGGAATCACTGGGGACAAACAGAGTGTGAACAGCTTCTCTCTGGAGGATGAAACAGACCATTCTGTGGCAGGATAGCCCCATGTCATGGATCGTTGCCTTGTAGTGCCTGGGCTTCAAAGAAGTGAGAAGCCATGCCAGAAGGTAAATCTTCTGGAGGCACATGTCTGCCCATAACTGCTGTAGTGGAAACAGAGGGGATCACAAGGGGAGACAAATCTATGTGAAAACACCATGATGTGTCTTGTGCTACTGCCCTGTTCCATGGTTCTGGAAACCAGCCCCCAGTTGTCTTCTGCCAAAGTCAAATAACAACTTTAGAGGCAACATGTATTTTTTACCCTAAAATGACTCGCTGTCTCATAACCTGTTATTTGACTTTGGTTAAAAAAAATAACCGGGTGGTTTCTGCAAGTATAAACCAAAGCACACAGCTTCAAATAGACACCAGGACCAACTCTGTGTGTGCAATTATATTGCCTATATTTAATCTCTCAGAAGTGTTTGGCAGATGCTTTAAATTTCAGATATGCAATCAATATCGTCTTTTCTGAGGCTCAGCTACCGTGTTCTTCCCCTCCCTTCCTTGAAATACACAAAGTCAAGTCAATATACTTGGAGGGTACAGGAGTGATCCCCGCTCTGTGAGTGTATATCTCTATCTGTATATACTGACGGAGACCTCGTAGAGGTGTGTGCGTGTGTGTGTGTGTGTGCGTGTTACATGCAAAACGTGCTCTGCCTTCATTTATTTTGGAAGGGGTTTGCCTTGGTTTTACCGTGCCTTGCTTTAAACGATCTGAAAATCCCCCCCTGGATTCAGAGGAATAAATATGCATGGCTTGTAATTCTGTTGCAGCGCTCGCTCCCAGCTGATAGGTGACGTGGAGTTTGGAGGCTCGCAGATTGGCTTTTTGATTTGGCTTCTTGCTGCAGTTGTGCAAACCTCGCTGGCTCCCAGAAATCAGGCTCAGCGCTCTGCTGTGCACCGTAATGCTGGGAAGCCTGGACCGAGCCCCGATGGTGTGAGCGCGGGAGTGGGGGAAGCCCAGCAGATTCAGTGGCAATCTGGGGTACAATCCATTTTCTCTTCCCCCCTCCCTCGACCCCCATTCATCTCCGTCCTCCTCGCCCTCCTCCCCCTTCGCCAGATCTCCCTTCCCTCCCCAAACTCCACCGCACGGAGCTGAAGATCAAGGCTGGTGGATTTATCAACATTTTACCTCCACCCCCACCCCCTTTTCCAGATGCACCTCCCCGCTCTCCCTGACAGCTGCAAAAGGGAGCACAGGTTTTGTAGCGAGCGAGGCAACTTGGACTGACATGCAAAGGCGAACCCCCCCGTACCCACACACACCGTCGGTGAATCACCGGGAGATGCGATGAGCTCCCTTTAGGAACCGGAAGGATTTGTGTTGGGGAGCCAGCGGAGTCCCCCTCTCCCCCATCCCCCATCCCGACCCTCCAAAAAAAAGTCAGGAAAGCCGCCAGAAAGGGTAAGTAAGGGGGTGCCACCCCCTCTCCGTTGGAGACGCGAGGCTGGCGGGCAAGTGTCCTGCTGCCAAGCGGGGCTCCATGCCTTGCACGGGAATGGCTGTGGAGCGGGGGGTGCTGGGGTGGGGTGGGGGTGGAGGGGGCGAGGGCTCTCTTTGCGGGCTCATCTCCCAGGATGGGGGGGAATTCGCGTTGCCGAGGTGCTGGGAGCTCGCTTCATTCCTGCTGTTTTCCCGGCGCCACGGCGGCTCCGTGCCCGTGTGTGTGTGCGTGTGTGTATTTGTGCTGCGGAGGCAGGGCTTTGCCCACGGCGCGGAGCGGGCGCTGCGGGGTGGATGCGCGGCGGGGAGGGGGCGCCGGGCCGGGCCGGGCCGGGCGCTGCGGGGCCGGGGCCTGGCGGAGCGGGCGGGCTCCGGCGGGGCGTGCGCGGCAGCACCAGCCCGGTCCCGCGGCACCGCGCGCGGCGGCCCCGGGATCCCTCCCGCCGCCGGGCGGGGGTGCCCCGGTTCGGAGGCGCGGCACGGCCCGCAGGGATGCCGGGGGCCCCGGGGGAACGGCTCTGCCCGGGGCTGCCAGGCGAGGGAAGCGGCTCTCATGCAGTGCTATAAATTTCCTTTCCCCCCCCCCCCCCCCTTAAATTTCCTTTTTTTATTTAATTTTTTTTTTCCCGCCGGGGGAGTCCGTGCCGGGCCATCCCCGGCCGCGGGTGGGGGCACCGGGGGCGCCGTCCCGGGCAGCTGTCGCGCTCCGTCCTCCGGGGCCGGCTTGTTTACCCCGGGTGTCAAATATAGCCGCTGCGCCAGGCGCTGCCCTAAATAGGGCACGGGGCTGCCGGCGGGCCCGCAGCCCCCCATGGCAGGGGGAGAGGAATTCTACACACACACACACACACACACACACACACACATACATGCGCACGCATGAGAGCTGATCCATATGTGGGGTGGTTTCATACTCTTCGTCTCTCCCAGCCTTGCTTCAGGGTTTTGTGCTTTTCACCTGTATCTAAAGTATCAATCACTCTGGGTGACAGATGAAACCATTGCAACTGTTTTGGGGTTTTTTTTTTACTGATACTCTAAAACGTGAGGCCATGGCCATTTCCCCCTCTGCCCCCTCCAATGGAGCTGTATTGTAATGGTTGGGTTCCTGACTTCTTGGTTTATCCCTGGCTTTTGTTCTGGGGATTTCACCTTAAAAATCTGTTTCAGATTTAAGGGGAGACACCGGAGGGACAGTTGAGGTGAGAAGGGGTGCTGTACGCACATCCTCCCCCTCCTTGTGTTTATATGTATATTCCTTTAATTCCTTACATCTATGAAGCGAAAGATTGATTTCGTCAAGCTGTTTTTTTATTTGTGGAGAGGACAGGGCTGGAAGGCTTAGGTAACAGTCGGTAGCACCTTCCCGTTCAGGAGCATTCATCCCATGCTCTCTGGGAGGCTAGCAGGAGACCCTAGAGACCAGAGCTGGCTTTGGGGAACTGCTGAGACACAGAGGCCTTGAAAGTGCTCTCTAGGTTTGGTGCAGCGGGGAGAGGCATCACTCCCCCATGGCATACACATTTCTAGGGAGTCCCTCATCCTGTTCCATCCACTGCTGTTGAAAACATTTGTTTACTCTGATCATGGTTTGGGGAGCCGATGGTGCTTATGTTCATGCTTCTGTGTTCAACTGGAATGATACTTGTTTCCTAAATAGAAGTAGTGATGTTGGAAAAGAGCATGTCCAGCTACTGCCAAAGGCTGGCTGAGGAGGAGCAAGAGCAGCCCAGGGGCCCTCAGTTCTGCCATGAGTGTGCAGTGTGATGGCAGGAAAATTGGTTACCCCGTGTTGTAAACAGAAGGGTGTAATATCAACCAGGGTGGGGAAGGAGAGGACTGATGGTGGTAGAGAGTCCTACTTAAAAGGTGCAGTACTGCTGTCTGTTTTTTTTCCCCCTAAGCCAAATATGAGTCCTGCTCTTAATAGGTGGGTGGTTTAAGCATTTCCCAAATGCCCAAGGTAGGACAGATTGTGGTAATCCCACTGCTGAGATCCTGTGTGAGAGCAGTGGAAATGCAAGTAGGTTTCTGGTCTCTGGCATACCTTCAGTGTTCTGCTAGGCACATTTATCTCCTGGGTCTCATTTGTATCATTAATGGTATTTTTCTCGCCCTATGGGGATTTGGTGAGGACACAGTTACAATAACTAGTGGGTGACAGGGTGTGAGAAAAAGGCAGATGTGTAGCCATCCTAACACCACTCTGTGTAACACTTGTCCTTTGCAGAGAGACTGCCCCTTGCTCTGCAAAGCTGCCACCTGACAGGGTGACACCTGGGATGGCAGATGCCATCATCAGGTGGGATAGTCCTTTCCCTCACCCTGGGCAGTGTTGGAGCAGTCTTCAACACCAGCACCCAAAACGGGAGAGTGCACATGGAGCACGTAGCGAGCATGGCCTGGCTTGTTAACCATGCTGTGCTCTGCAGGCTCTTGCTGGGCCATGGTGAGGGCAGGAGCTGCCCTGTCTGACTGAAACAGAGTGGGTTGTTGGGAGTCATGAGCAGTTTTTCTGCATAGCAGTTGCAGGGCGCTCCTTGGTTTGACTGGCTTGTAGAAAGGAAAAGGGGATGAATCCAGCCTACCTGCTTCTTCTGCTTTCCTCTGAAGCTGGTGGGTCTGAAGTCAGATGAGGCTGATCTGAGAGAGGCAGGTGTTATGGTATTGCGGGTTGGACAGGTAGAGAGGTTGCTTAGGACCTAGGCTGGCCTGCTGCTGTGTTGTGCCTGAGCCCACATATATCCCTCATTTTCGAAGGGTCCTTCCTGAGAGAGGCATCCTCCATCCCCAAGGCAGGGAAAGGCCATGACAGAGTGTGTCAGCACTTTTATTAGAAACCAAGTGAGGATGTATTCCCTTGGCCAATATTTTCAAGTGAAGCACTATACAGATAAATGGTCTGTCTGTCAGGGTTTTGTTTGCTTGTTTTAAACAAACAGCATCAGTCTCCTCCCCTAAGCTTCCCCAATGACCAAGTGGCATTGACAAATAGTTCCTTGTTCTTTGTTGCTGTCCTGTTTCAGATGCCTTTCATGTGCTTCACAGTTAAAAAGATGGCTTTGATTGCTGGCCAAATTTTTTTTAAACCAGGCAGTAATATCTAATTCTATATTAAAAAAAAAAAAAGCGAAGGAAATTAAATTACAAAGACGAAAATATCTTAATAGGAGGAAAAAAGTCTCTGAAGCCAGGAAATTGATACTTGTGATGCTCCACCTACAATCACCCACAGTGTTTAGGTATTGTGGCATAGATTAATGCTTTTGTTGATTTACTGTTTGATAATGGTAACTCCTACAGGCATGGTTGGGGGCCCATGTTTCCAAGTGCTATACAAATGTCTAGTAAATTATAGTCCCTGTCCTGAAGAATTTCATGCATTGAGAGGTTACATAGATGACAAGCTGTTCTGGGGGAACCTTTAAAACACCTGTGCTGCAGAGCTCATGGTCCCGCACTTGCTGATTTTGGTGACATGGGGTTTGAGGCTGGAGAGGAGCTCCAGCTCATGTCCCTGCTTACCTGCAGAATGAAATTTGGGAACTACCTTCAGTCTCCTGCAGGTTCAGTGGGCTTCTGGGCTGCTTGAGGACTAACATGGTATAGACCGTAGTTGGCTTCCCTGCTTCCCCTCTACCTTAGTGCTTTAAACTGCAAGCTCTCATTGAAAGCCAGCACGGATGTGAAAGCATGAAGTTCAGCATGATGGCCTCCCAGTCTCCCCCCTAGGCACTTCTGTCACTGAGTTTTGCAGGAATAGCAAAACATGAGGTGGCAGGGATGTGTCATGCCATTCTGAAGGTACCACCACAACCCCATCTTGGCAGTGTCACAATGAATAGACCCAGGTGCCATTGTTCCTGCAGTGTGCCATTATAAAGTAATTAGTTCGCCCCATAAGACACACTTACAGATAGGTGATGATCATGCCCCTATGCTCCTTCTACTCTCAATTTCCTGGTAATTCTGTCTTTAAAGCCGCTTGCTGGAGCCTTTGATCACATAGCTGAGCTGTCATTGATGTCTCTGACAGTTGACATCATGGGAGAGAAGGGAGCTTAGGGCTCCTAACATTTCTTTTATGATAGCTTGTTTTCTAATGAAACACTCCAATGAGGATTTTCCATCATAATAAAACAGGGAGCTCTTCCAGAGCACTCAGATTTAGGGAGAAGCTTCTGTTTCCATTCAATAGCAGATTATTTTAAGGCTACAAAAGTGAACTTGCTCTGTTTGCTGCCTTCCTGTACTCTACTGTCTTTTTACCTAAGCCACCTAACTCAGGACAGCAGCAGAGACAGCCAGGTCAAGAGCAATCAGCAATACTAAATATCCTATGCTACTGGGCATGTTTTGCAACCAGTGAGGTGCCAAAGAGTTTTAGAAACTATAGACAGATGAGACTGCATTGCCACTGCTTTCATCTCCCTCTCCTAGACTGGTACTTGGAGGCTGCACTGCAGAATACAGTTTTAATCAAAAGAAGTGTAGTGATGCAGGGATGTACCTGTGAGAGGGCACTTAGATCTGGCTGCTGAGGTTGTGTTGAAGGTGACATGTCCAGAATTGAATGTGGGACTCCAATGCCGACAACACAAGGTGCCCTGCCACTGCGTTCATGTGCTGCATGCTGGTGAAAACTGGCTTCCTTCACCAGAGTGGGAGCAAAAGCAGGGAGAGTTAGAGCATGTCTGTTCCTCGCTCTGCAGTCGGGCTACATCTCACTCTGAATGTGTCCTAGCTCCCCTCAATGCAAGTAGCGGTAGGAGAGAGTTTGTCACCAGGGTCCGGGCTGGCTGTGAAACACACCATTGCCACAGCTCCCCACACCCAAATTAGGAAAGGCAGCTCTTCCTCTGCCATGCACTCACTGATCATGGATGGGTACTCAAAATAATGCTCTCTGTGAAGAAGCTGTCCTTTTGCTCTCCATACTGTTTGCTTTCAGTAAACTTTGTCTTGGGTCATTAAGACCTGGATGTCTTGGTTTACTGCCTTGAGGGGGGCATTCCTTGTTGGGAAGTAATATCTTGATGTTGAGCTTAAAGTTAACCTTAATAAGCACCTTTATCCTCTTCTTTGGTTTTAGTTGGAATTACTCAGTGACCCTTGAACGTGCACATTAGTTGGGAAAATGGAGGCAGAGATATGTCTCTGCCTTTATGTGGCAGGACAAGGCTGTTTCATGGTCCAGGAGGTATTACAGGATTCACTGCTGCAAGAGGCAAACCTGCCTCTGCCATACAGCTAATGCACTTGCCACACTTGTTATTTGGACCTTGTTTTCTACAGCTTTCCCACCCTGGTTGCTTATTCCTGCTCCTGTCCCCCACCTGCAGGATACTGGCATAGTGGCATGAGTGACCAGGTGGTAGGTTCAGCTTGCTTTTTGGCCAGATAGATTCCTCATCCTTATTCATGCCCTAGCCGTGCAAACAGTTCTGCCAACAAAAAAGAGAGAGCTAGAGCAGAGTGGGAAAAAATGACCAGAGGTGGAGAATTTTCAGGCTGGCTTAAGAAGCCCTGCTTCCACCTGTAAAGCTGCTGCCTAAATTGCGTGCAGCAGTTAAGGCTTGGAGTTGGTTCAGCCTTGAAGTCTGCTCTTGATGAAATGGATAGTGCTGAATGCAAATTAGTTGCAAAGAACCTAATATAGTGATGGAGTCTGCAAAGCACTTCTTAAGCTATTAAGAGGCACAAGAATCGGCAGAGAAAAAAGACAAAATAATTTTTAATATAAAATTTTCCTAAAAACATGCATAGGGGTTGATCCTGATTAAAACAAATCAGAGAGTCTGGGCCAAGCTATTTCTCAGATGCAACATGCCAAATGGACTCAGGTTTTTCAAGAAGAGAATAAAATGAGAACTTCCCCTCTGCTCTCAATTCTTTCAAGTCCCTTGAAAGCTTCACACTAATATTCAGCACTTTATCAACAACAATCTCTACACGTTGAAGCCTCCAGACTGCATTCTCTGACAGTGCAAGTGGGAGCAGTGCCAACTGTTTTATTAGGTTTGAACCCACAAAACCCACTAGCAAGGAAAGTCTTCATGAGATTGCTGCAGGCTAAGTTTGTGCTGCTGCTATGCACTTGCTGTGGGTGCTGCGCTTAGCCAGTGTGTGAGTCCTGGAAAAACTGCCTGCCTTGGAGCTAATTGGGAGCCCTCGTTTGCGGACCTGAGGAGCAGAGTGAAGTGGAGGTCTCGTCATTATCTTGAAGGTGCAAAACAAGGTGGGTCTCTGTATGCGTTTCCTTTGTGAGGGATTCTTATGAAGGACAGTGACTTGCTACTGCTTTTGTTTTGACAGCCCGTAGACAAGAAAGCTTGAGT
This sequence comes from Chiroxiphia lanceolata, assembly GCF_009829145.1. NCBI lineage: Eukaryota > Metazoa > Chordata > Aves > Passeriformes > Pipridae > Chiroxiphia > Chiroxiphia lanceolata. Next base: position 29,735,980 of record NC_045642.1, read on the forward strand.
TATAGGAAGTTATAGGAGGCAAACAGAGGGGATGCTGCTGGAGTTAAACATGATAGGGTATTCTCCTGTATGAGCATCTTGGAGATAGGTGCGCTAGACATTGGCCTCACATAAATTACCACCTGCTCTGACTCTTGAAGCATCATTTTTTCCTTTCATTTTAACCTTCCAGAGTAGTTTCAGGTTCACTTCTTCTAGTAAATGTTTCCTTTTCTCTAACTTAAATAATCCATCTCCCCAAAGCTGACCTGACAGATGTTTCCCCCGCAGTGACCCTGCGCACACAGCACACTTCATGAAACCCTGGCTTCCATGGGGAAATGCAGCACCAGCAGTGACCCTGCTGGTGTCCCAGCTAAAAATAAAGCCTGTCCCTCCTGGCAGTGTTGGGGTTTGCTTTTGCAGTTTTACCCATTGGCTGCACTGTGCTCTTGTGCCAGGCAGAAGGCACAGGTTAACCTTCAGAGCGTGATAGAGCTGCCTTCCCTCTGGGAAATCATACCAGGAGACTGAAGGTGAGAAGATGCTCAGCTGCACTTGGTGCACCTACGTCACTCCAAAAAATCTGCTGGCTTGCCTGCTGCCTGTCTAGAACCATCTCCTTACTGCTTCATGCATCCTAGTGAGTCACAAACACCCCTCCTTCCCTGACTCCGGCCTTTTCCCTCCTCTGCTTTTCCTTCTTAAATATAGAGATTTCTTCATGATTCTCCAGTAACTGCCCCAGCTCGCCACTTCCCTCAAAAACTCCATGCCTCATAGCTTCCCAGTGTTCTAACAGCGTTGCTCACATGTTCAGCCCGCCACATTTCCTTCGATTGTGCCTTTCTACCTTCTCTCAGGTCCATATGGGCTTGGCTGCTAGGACAAAGCAAGAGGTTGGCCCAGTGAGGCAGCAGATGCTCATTTAAAAAGGGCCTTTCCAGCTTTCCGTACACATTAGCAAGTTTCACAAACATTGCTGAGGTAGAAGTATGCTCTGGAGCAAGAGGAGGGATGCATCGTATCTGGTGAATCTATGGGTATTTTGAGTGTCCCATGCACATCTGTTTTTCCTCTGAGTGTTAGTTAGAGTACTTAATTTATTTCTTATAGCATTGAGTTCCACAGATTACACAAATGGACGACATAGAATTTAAAAAGTTTTCAGTGCTCACTAGATGAAATACCCAGAGCCTGGAAGCTTTCTGTTGGTGTTGGCCTCGAGCTTCTTTTGGCTTGGTTGGCCACCTCTGTCCCTCTGACCAAAGCTGATTTCCCACAGAAGGCTGAGGGAGGGGACGTGGGAGTTATGCTGGGTTGTGCAAGATTCCAGGCACCTCATCTACTTACTGTTGCAAAGGGAGCATGAAGAGGTGGCATGGTTATAATTTACAAGCATCTGTGTGGGAGCCAACAGCCACCAAGCACGGTGGGCTGGCTGCAATAACCTTGGACAAAGGGGCGGTGGTCTTGATAGCCACATTTGGAAAGAACCACAGGGGTGCTGTCGGAGGAGGGATCAGGGGAAGGATCACAGAAGTGTTTGCATGTGTATCTGTGGGGAGAGCAGAGGGCATGGAGAAAGGGCAGAAGAAGGATTACTGCAGAGTGAAGGGTTTTTATGATATGGGGCTCAAATTCTTTGACTACCCATTTTTACTCATTTGTCTGGTCAGTGAGCTTCCACTGCAGAATGGATTCATTTCAAGGCTTTGCTAGTCTTGAAAAGTGACCATCATTTTGTTGAAGACCTTTTGTGCTTGTTCTTTTACCTATTTGAGTCACTGACCTGAATGCAATAGTAATGGTGGCTCTGCCTGGGATAACACTTCCTATCACGTTGCTCCTCACTTGCTGGTGTTTGGGGACTGTTGCTCCTGTTTTGGCAAAGCATTTTTCTGTGACTTGTGACACGTTTCCCAGATGACAGGAGTTACTGTCATCAGCAGTGTCAGGAAGAGCTGAGTTCATGGCACCACCACAGAGGCATGGCTGGGCGTGAGAGGCTTTCTGGGCTGGGGGAGGAGGGGGCAGGGAGTGAGTGTGGAGTAAGGGTGTGAAAACAGGCTGTTTATTACCACCTTAGCTGTTACTCCATTGAAACCTGCAGTAAGAGCGGGACCCTGCAATTTTCTTGCCTTAGCTGTGTCTTAGGAGAGATTTGGACTTCAAAGCAAATTAAGCGCATCCCAGTTTTAATCTTTTCTTTGCAGAAATGGATGAAGAGATAATTTCTGCTGCCCCTGAAGGGGACTCGAGCTCCTGAGTAAAACTGATGGAGATGTGGGACTGCTAGCATCCATAACGGAGGCTGTGCCCCTCAGTGGCAGTATTGAAGCTGTCATCTCTTTTTGCCTTGATGGCTTACATAGATCGTACAGTGGGTGGCTGCGTGGGATGAGTATGTTATCCAAGCACATACATGAAGCCAGTTACTCCTGTCATTTTACCTTTAGGATGAGGCACTTCTTGTGCTGATCCAAGGTGACAGTGGGCACATGGTGGAGGAGAGAGACTCCAAGCCATGTTTGCTGAGGTCTGGGACGGGGGGGGGGAAAGAGAATTTTCTCCTTCCCTTGTCTGGTTTTAGTGCATTTGGCTGATGTGGTCATCTCCCATGACTCAGCTGATGCTTCTGTTGGCAGGACTAGTTGTAGCAAATCTGGGGCCAGCGTGGAGCATTGGAAGGAGGGAGGAACCTGGGCAGGATGGACAGGAATACAGTTGATATGGAGGAAGCACAAAGATGCCCCTCAGCTGCTGTGTGATGCAGGTTGTGAAGAGGAAATAGATGAAGCTTTCATTTTGGATGTTTCTGTTATATGAAATGTTGCCAGAGTTCCTCAGGCAGCACTTTCGGTAGAATAAACTAGTTCTGCTGACTTGGGCTCATAGGACCTATGCTGATTTACAGCAGAGAAAATCTGGTTCTAAGGGCCTTCTCTCCCTTCTCTCTTGCCAGCCTTCAGCTGATGGGATGCAAGTTGACTGGGCTAGAAAGATAGTTGTCATTTTGAAGATGACTGTGTAAAAGGAGGCTTTTGGAGGGGAGGGTCAAGGGAGGGAAGCTGGTGTAAGTAGTGCTCTGAATACAATGAAAATGCTATTTCTTCCACTTTGGAGATAAACAGCAGTATGATTATAATATACTTTGCTAGAAAATTCTTCTGATACAGGATGCCCTGCATCCAGTTTTCAAGTGTTCTGCACTGGTATCTAAGTTATGACATGCTGACTGTTGGGAACTGGGAGAGTATCATTGCAGGCATGTTAGAAATGGCAAGGGAGGAGTCTCATCCTTTTCAGACAAGGTGCTTTTTTTGTATGCAGTGCCCCCAGGTTGGCATACACATATAGGTAATCTTGATTTTTTGAATCTTCTTGAAGGATCAAGTCACATATTTAACTGACTTAGCCCTATGACATCTGTGTGGGTGGGACCTGCCTGGTGCTCTTGGCAGGAATCAAGAAATAAACTCAGGTCTTTCTTTGGAGAGAACAGCAGTAGCCTCTCATAGCCACCTGTTTGGTTTTCTGCAGGACTTTAAAATCGTGTTTAGGTGTCCAGTGAAAAATCTGTGATTTCAATGAGGTCCAGGTGTCCAAGTGGGTTAAAAAGAGCCGATCCCTTAAGCTTCTAACCAGCCTTTGAAATCTGGTCCTTCACGACTCCTTCAGCGAAATATCTGAAACACATGGAGATCATGACTGAGGCAAAGAAGGAATTTAGTTCTGTTGTAACAGTGGGTATTGAGGGTGTCTAGGTTCAGACAATATTTCAGATTACTGGGGCAGCCAGCCAGGGAGAGCAGACCTGCAGCTGGAACACAAACTGAAAGGAAAAAGGTGAATCAACCTGTCTGATGATGCTGTAGCAAAGAACAAATCTCCGCTTGTCTTTGGTATAGAGATCAGAGTGGCATATGGCTTTATACGGCCCACAGGAAAGCCTTCAGAGGGTGGGGAGACAAAAAATGAAGGTGGGGCAGCAGATAGCCTGGAGACTGCTGCCACTTACTGTAATTGCTGTAGCAGCTCAGCTTCCACTGTTTGTTGTCCGTGTCATCTCTGCAATTACCATATGGTAAACATGACTTGAGTCTCTAGCAAATAACAGAGCTAATATTAAAAGAGAATCTGTAAACAACTAGTGCATAAATGAACAAAGAGCAATAAACAGCCTGGACTTATGAAGAATAAATTAATCATGGTGGATGTGAGGAGTTATTTTTTTAAAACAGTTGCAGAATTAGCAGCTGAAAAAACAGCAAAGGATTAAGATATCTAAATTGTCAATAAGAGAGACATGGGGATATATGGCAGTAAAGGGTGAGGGTGCTGTGTGGAATCTTATTTGATAACTGTATTCAATTTGAGTGAATTTACAGGTTTTGGCACCTTCCAAGTGAAGTGGGAGGTATTTTGAGGATAACTCGTAGCTCAGTGCATTTTTCATGCCTCCTGCTGTGCTCAGATCTGCAAAAGCAGTGGGCGTGTTACAGTGTATTTCCCTCGTCTCATCTGGAGACCCTGACTTTTTGGCTGAAACTCTGGAAATCTCTGCTTTCATTCCACACATGCCGATCAGCAGCACAGTGCTCCTCATGCCAGCCCCACTGTGCTGGGGACACAGCAAATGGGTGGAGAGACCTTCAAAAGTGAGCAACACAGTGAGCTTCTGTATATCAATCTTGATTTAACCTTTGTAGCGGTCTGGTATCTGATGAAAACCTCCTGTGCAGTAATGCTGAGAGGCCAGTCTTCACTATCCAGGCACGGCATTCCTGCTCCAAAGAGAGCAGGTCTGCTGCTGGTTTTGGTGGGAGCAGGCACTGAGCTATGTCTCTCACAGATACCCGTCTGCTTCTGACCGCCTCGAAGATGGAGAACTAAGAGGAGATGAAGATAAATGATTAAAGGGCAGCTTGGGCTAATTTATAAAGATTAAAATAAATTTGTGTGCTTTGGCCAAAGAAAAGCTGTGGAGGAGAACAGCTATTTACAAGTATCTGAAGCATGTAAATCTCAGACAGGGAGGAGAATGGTTGAGAGTGCTCCAAGGACACAATAATGAGAACTAGCATCATAAATTTTCCTAATTTCATCCTAAATATAAGGAAGACGGCTAAAACCTCCAAGATAAATTACATCATGGCAGAGTGTCTATGGGAAGTTGTGGAAATGCCATCACTTGGATGATTTAAAACTGAGCTGGACAAAGTACTAGGAAATAATGTTCACAAGGGGAACAATGCAGTGGCAGTCCCTGAGGCATGGACCAGACAACTCTTCTGTCTGTGGTCTAACTTACTGTGAAATGAGTGAAACCTGTGCTAATTGGGCTAAGTAAGGGCCTTTCCTATCAGTCTAACATGATGAACAACAACCACTTGTTTTTGCTGCAGTGATAAAGATGATTTCTGAAGTGTAGCCTTCTCCTCCTCCTCTCCCATCTCTGTTTTCTACCTAGTCTCCCATTGTCCCATTTGCTTCTTTTGCCTTTTTTGCTGTGTATAGACAAAAAAAAGATCAGAATTTTTATTTTTTTTTATATTTCCTTGAAGGAGAAGTTAAGAAATAAACAGGCCATTCTGGAGGATTGGAGCACTGTGTGCCCCAGCTGCTGGTGTTAGCACCCAGCATGGCTGGCTGATGGCTGTCCCAGGAGCCCACAAGCCATCCAGGGAAGGGCTCATTGCCTAGCTACTTGTTGCATCAAATCCAGCAAATCACATGATTTGTTTGGTTTGCCTCAAATGAGTGTTTTCTGTCAGAAAACTTCTGTTTTTCTTACCTAGCTCTGGATCTGAAGAGAATGAGATATGACTACAACACTTCTCTTCTTATTTACCATTTAGCGTGCCTCTGCGTGCACATAACTACAGGCTCTGCAGCACAAACGCACTGATGACAACAAACCCCAGGGTCTTTAATTGTAACAGTTTTAGATCTGTCACCAGAGTGCTAAAGGAATGTCACGAGTTGCCGCTGTCATCTGTAGGATGCTGTGAGTCACCAGGTGATAAGTTGCACTCTGATGGTGGCACCTGAACCAGCAGTATAATATGTCTGTGAAGCAGGAGCAGTAAATAACACACCCTGCGTGTTGCCACAGGCAGTACGTAAAATGTACTGACAAGAAGTTTTCCTCACACTGCTGAAATTTTTTCCCCTTTCTCCATTGTTCCCCAAATGGTCTTTTCTGCTCTTCATAAACCAGCAAGAGGGAGAGTGATGAAAACCAGTGCCTTGAAAGGCTGCAGCAGAGAAACCAGTGCCTGTTCCAACCCCATGTGTTGTCAGGTACTCCAGGTTGTCTCCAACAGCTGTAGTCCATGGAAGAGGCCAGGGAACTACTGAGTGGGTGACCCAAGTAACTCCATATATAACTACTGTATTTCTCTCAGCCTCCTAAACCTAAAGGAAGGACTTTCAGCCTCTTCACTGGGCCTTTCACATTATGGGCGTAAAATCAATGATCTGGAGATTGTGCCCTCTCAGTTTGGGGTTGTTCATACTGTGAAGAATGGTGTGTTCACATGTGCACTGGAATCCAAGCACATAAAGACTTTAATTGTGTCTAGAAGTTCCTCTAAATGCATTGAAAGGACTGATGTTTGAAGATCTGCCTCTAAACTTGCAATGGAGGCTTCACAGTGACTTCTAAAAGGTCACAACAGCGACTTTTTGCCAAATACACGTTTACCACCAATGGACTGCAGTGAGCTTCTAGTGCAGTTTGTACACATGGTGGGTTTGCTCTGGCTTCCCATGCGCCAACACTGGGTGTGGTGGTCAAAAGCAGTCCTGGACCCCATAACTGTGGTTTCTTATTATTTTACTGTGCAGGTGACTGAGCACTGGCACAGGTTGCCCCAAGAGGTTGTGGAGACTCCATCCTTTGTCCTTCAATATCCTCAGATATATTTTTGAATATATTCAAAAGCCAACTGGATGTGGTCCTGGGCAACTGACTGTAGGTGGCCCTGCTTGAGCCAGGGGGTTGAATTAGATAGCCTCCAGAGATCCCTGTGTTAACTGCCCATTTTTAGGTACTGGAAAAACAATGGCAAGATTGTGTAATACTCATGAAAAGAAAAACCTTCATCTATATCAGAGCAGATAGTACTGCCTTTTAAGCAGGAGAATGCCCACTACTAATCTGTAGGTCAGCCTAAATACCAGGTTTTGTTTTTTGAATGTGAAAAAGGTATGGTTCTGGCAGGAAAAAAAGTAGAAAAGGGTAACTTACTGTCTCTCAGGCTGAGGAATCTCAGAATAGGGATATGTATGGGGAATGGAAGAGCAAAAACACCGTGGCTGAGCTAGCCCACGCCATAAATAAGGATGGGGCTGTGATTGCCCACTGAAGGCTTTCTGCAATGTCTGCCACCTCCTATACGTGTCTGTGCACAGAGCATAAACTGCAGCTCCTATATCCCTATAGCTGTCTATCCTATACAGATATTTTTCAGCTGAAGTGAGAGCAAGGAAATAAAATACCTGGCCAGTCAAGTGCAGTTGGTGCGGAAGAGGACAATTAAGTACAGGCATCTTTATGGGTTAGCTATTTATGCCACTGCTTCTCCAGGAGCATCATGGATACTAAAATACAAAAAACCCAGCATGGATCGGTTCCCCAGGGTGAGTTGAGTGTTTGGAGGTTGCTCCTAGCCATACACAGACTTGTGCTCCATTTGGGCCAGCCCCTGGGATCATCAGATATAACCAGGTCCCATCACTGCAGCACTTTTAAAAGGAATTAGTAGACTTGAGTCATTATGTCAATTAACACCCATTTACCACGCTAGAATGGTAGGTACTGCTCAAATTAGTAGAGACACCAGCTTGTAAATATTAAAAGACTTGCTACGGGAGCCAGTAGCTTTTTTTACGGTAGCTTTTTGCATGGTCTTGAAAGAAAAGAAAGGCTCTTTTTGACACATACCAGGGGGATTAATCCGTAGGCAGTTAATTTTGGCTTTTGGCACGTTTACTATGAAGTGCAGAGCACACTTACAGCTCCTCGCCATATCTTTTCCATCGAGCCAAACTGGGGGGATCTGGTATGGCTTAAACATGAGTTATGGTGCTTTTTTCCTCATAAAATCTAGCTGGTGCAGTAGTACAGAGCTAAACTGCCTATTGCTGTGTCATAACCTGTGTAAAGTCAGCTTGGGGTCCTTGGTTGTGCTCATTTCAGGTAGACTTGTGCCATCAGTCTGACAATTTAAGGCCTGGTCTGTACTGGAAATTTGCATTTGTCAGACAAAGTGGATCTAATGACACTGCTCTGGCTTTTGGCTTGCACATAAATCTTAACTTGTACTCTCGATACTATTCTTGTAGTGATGAGCAAGGGGTTTAATAGCATTTGAATGGAAACAATCGAAAAATATGCTTTGTTTTTTATTAAATATTTCGCTGTGCTTTTATTTCAGGTGAGGGAGGAGCGTGAATTAGGTATATAATACCTCTTCTGTGAAAACTCAGTTATGTATGTTCTTTGGCAGAAAGTTTCAAATTTTGCTCGTATTTGTAAAAAACTTGGTGTGCTCAAATCAAAAAGCTTTTATGTGCTTTGGAGCTGAGGAATGTGAAGTCATGTTATTAAGTTGAGCCTTATTTCTGTCTCCCCCAGCTTTGGAGCAGGGCTATAAGGCGACATTAATAGCAATGCTGTATCCTCTCTGTTCTGGGACAGATGCTTGTCAAGTGCATCTTCATCTTGAGATATCTCTGTCTGGCCCCTGTGCAGCACCCACGCCTGAATGAGGCTCACCCTGTGCTGAGATCTAATCAGCAGCCTTTCCTGGCTGGTCTAGAGTCAGGGAAGAGAGGATATATGGCCACAGATGTACTCCCGTGTCTGATTTATTTGGGAGATGGGAGGGAGAGGGGAAGGAGAGGGAAGTGCCAGAAAACCTAATCTTATTTCAGTTCAAATCCAAAGGCTTTTGTGATGGTTTAAGGCGAATTTTGCCCAAGTTAGAAATTAATAGGGTGTTGCCTTTAGTTTTGTATTTAATGAGCAGTGATCTTGGGAATTTGGTATGTGGCGATTACGTGTTATCAGCCATCTTTGTGTTACGTCGCATCTTGATTTGATTTCTTATAAATACTTCCTTTTGAAAATATCCTTGCCTTTAGAGTCATGTGAGAAGCTGTGTGTAAAAAGCTAAATTATAAGGGATCAGTATAGCCTTCCCAGCTTTCTTCCTTATAGAGGTCCATAGCAGTCAAACTATCAGTCTTCTGAAACTCAGCTATTATAAAACATCATAAAATTGTATTGTAGAACCATAGAATGGTTTGGGTTGGAAGGAACCTTAATTATGACAAGCACGGTCCATGCTACTTTTTGGACTGTCTTCAGAAGTATTTCAAGAACTGATCTTTCTATTTAGGGGTTCTATTTATGCATTTGTGGATCATGTGACCATTGTAAACTCTTGTAGAAGAAGGAGTTCCCTCTGCTAAAATAACTACCATGTGTCTTCCCAGAGCCTTGCTATTGAATGCTAGCTCATTCTGGTGCAGTGATGCTTACAGCATTTTGTCTCTTCTTTGCATTGATTGATTGCTTTGAACTTCTCCTGCCAGATAGGTGATACTATCTGGTCCCCCCACTACCAATACTGAGCAGAAAATTATGTCCGATAGCAAAGAGGTAGTGGAAGTTATGGTCCTCATGGTATAAAGCTGAAGATCATCCGGCACCAACTGACTTCCCACTGCTGCTGCAGCCTCCTGTTGTTTGCATCCTGCAGTGATGTTGCTGGAATGACACCTCACTGTGCCAGATGTGGATGTGTTTTGTCACACTCGTGTCAGAAAAGTGACACTGTAGTGCCTCCTGGGTGACTAGGACGCAGGACTGAGCTGCAAGCCTGCCTGTAGGCTTGATCCTCAGAGCAGGACTCATGCTGAAGGATGGCTCTTGACACAAGCAGCCCTGCTGAAATTAATGCCGCTACTTAGAAGAGAGATGGGGGATGTGTCTACTGCACAGATGTGTCTACTGGCCAGAGCCAGGCCAGACTACGTAGATCCCTTCCAGTGATCTCTTGGCTGAGTTTAGTAGTTATATTTGAGGGAGAACTTTCACCTTGGATAAATAACCTTGCTGACCTAGAGCTACAGAGTGAGTTTTAGCTCTTCTGCCTTCTGTTACCTGAGTGTTAAACTGTTACCTCAATGTTTTATTAAGAGCAGTTTTAAAATTTGATACTTTTATTCTGTTATAAGTCATTTTTGCAGCAGTTCTCAAGGGGGGATGACCACAAGAATGCTTCACTGTATTTTTCAGATTGGTTAGGTTGCTAATGAACACGTATTAAGATTGTATTAAACAGCATGTGTGTGGATAAAGTCCCTGAGGAGTTTTACCTGTGACAAAGAATTGCAGGATTGGGTCATTACTATATCATTTTAGAAAAGTGATTGTGGCCTCCACTTAACATTAAAATGTTTCTCAAAGCAAGTGAAAACCAGTGAAGAAAAATATACTCAAATTCTGAGATTTTCGTCTACAACACATAGCCTGAGTTTGGAGGTCCAAACACATAAACAGAGGCTACCCTGGTAGAGATTGTCTTTGAAATAATATACTATTCATTTGACAAATAGTAAAATTACCCTCTACTTAAAATTAAATTAAAAATTTAAGCAGGACTGACAAGGTCCTGGAGTGTGTTGAGAAATGCCTAGCAATAAAAACCATCATGGCATTAGAGAAGTTAGACAGATAGTGTTAATTACAGAAGTTGTTTGTCCCACAGAGAAGGAGATTGGTGGTAGCAGTGATTTATTTCAGAGGGCAATTTAGTCATTGAACTATTCCTAGACAAGGCTCTGAATTTAAGTGATACTTAGACTCCTAAGTCATTTTTGAAACCAAATTTAGGTGCTTGAGTCATGTAGATGTTTTTGAAATTCCTCCTGTCTTTCTGTCAGCCATTTCTACATGGCTGAACTTGGAAGACACAGCAGCTACTGGCTGTGGTACAGTTAGGTAGGAGCTGGGAGCTGGAAGTGTCAAGAGGTTGGTGGATACCTGCCAGCAATCATAGTATGGATAAGGATGATCTGATGTACCCGGGGTATTTTTGGAGCTGCTGTGCTTGTGTAGTTGGTCTCTGTGTGCACCTTGCATCAGAGGCACCTGGAATGTGTCATCTTTGCTGTGAACGTGCACACATCTACCTTGCAGCCCAGAGATCTTGGGCTTGCTGCTCGTAGTCACTCTGCACATGTTCACTGGCTCTTTCTCAGGGATTTCCCAACATCCTGCAGCTAGAAATCTGGTAAAATACCGTGTGGAGAGGGAAGGAGGACAAAATGGGAGCATCAAATGGAACCCAGGTCGTATGTGCTGGTTAGCTGAGTCCTCCCTGTGACTCTCTGCAAGCAGTGGGGCGTTTTACAAAACTTCAAGGCTGGAGCTGGGGCTGGGTTCTCTAACAGCCCCTGCTGGGGCTGAGGTCCCTCTGATCCCTGGGAGCTCGATCAGGCACCGCAGCTAAGGAAGACAGGCAGATAGATAAGTAGGCATTGGAGTGAGAAGGTATGTAGGCAAACGTGGGAGAATCTTGCTCTTCTGAATTAGTCTACATAGCATGAAGAACTATATTGTTTTTTAATATCAAGGGTGTCAGACATGGATTTGTGATCCTGATACCGTATAATCAATTCTCTCCCCTCTGCTGTGCTTTGTCAGGAGCAGTTTTGTTCATTTGCTTGTTCACGCTTTCCTTCCTGTTTTGCTTGTCGTTATAGATTTTTATCTGAAAGTTGAAAACGGTTTTTGTTGATATTGGGAAGATTGCACCTGCTTTTGGAAATAGGCGAGTGACACAACATGATGATAAAATAGCCATTTGAGATGCATTTGTTAATGCTGATAACAGAGTAATGTTGCCTGGAATATTTACAGTGCAAGGGAGGGAGGGGGGAGTCTCCTCAAGTGTTTAGGGGTCAATTCAACTCTTCGAACTGCTGCCAGCTGAAGGTTAGGCATCTGCTCTAAACTGACTGACTAGGCACCCTCTTGAGACCATGGCGAGAGGTGGGAAGGGACATAATCCCTTCTGGAGACGTGTGTTTTAAATACGTCTTTTGTGTCAGAACAGGATGGGACAGGAAGGATTGTCCCCTGGAAATGACTGTCTCTTTCCACTGACTACAAAGGGAGCCTAAGTGACTTTGACTTGCTGCCCAAGATTTAGATAGTTACAGTAGGGGAAATGAATCCCAGGCCTGCTCATTTGGCAGCACAAACCACAATGAAAGTTAGTGGGAGTTAAGGCTTTTGAACCTTCCAAGTGCTGTAGATAATGCTGCTATTAAGTTTGATGTTTCCTGTGAGATACTTGCCTGTGTCTGGACTCACAAATGTGATTTGTTGGTTAAGCCTGAGACCAAATTCTTCCAGAGGTCTGTTAGGAAGGAAGGAGGATAGTGTGATCTGTGACAATCTGAAGGGTTCAGAATCCAATTTTAAGCAGTGCAAGCCCTGCAGCAATGTAGTCTGTAAGTAATAGAAGGTATTGTTGGGCAGTGATATGCCAACTCTATGTGATACATTGATCAGATCTATTGTTTTTGTATGGTATTTTAGGTTAGAGATTACTGTCATTGTAGAAGATATTTTAATATATATCCATTTCTTAGGAATGCAGAGGGAATGTTGGTGGGTACCTGCATTTTGCTCTGTCTGAGTTTATGAGCACAACTTTTTTCTAACTGTACTGGTTTTGTAGGTTTCTGTGACTATTTAAAAACAGGATTATTGATGTAAAATGTGACCATCCAGATCACAGAAGAAAGGTTAGTGAAAAATGGCCTTGCCAAGCACGAGTCCTCTCCCCTATTTCTGGGATGATATCTTTACCTCCTAAAATGGAGGCCCTGTGGGAGCCCTAGGGCCCTTCTGGAGACTCTGCAGCTATTAGGAGGGGCTGGCTGTAGGGATGATTTGGCCACTAAGGTACTCCATAATTTATAACTGAATTATATCCTAAAATGGACTTCATTTGGAGATTGCTCATTGGCCTTAAAAGTTGCTTTTTGTGTTGCTAGTGGTTGCTTGACTTGTTTTATTCCCTGTGTAGTGAGGTAGAGGAGCCCTTAAATTTGGGTTCTTGTACTGAGTTGAAGTGCTATGTGCTGTGAAACACCATGGCATCACTAGGTGAGTGGCAGCTGAGCACTCAGTTCTCCTGTTGCACATGTTGTAGGTCAAGAACGGGCTATTTTATATATATATATACACTTTTCCTCTGAATTACTTTTCTAGCAATTGATCTTCATCTGCAGGGCATGTAAATGCTGCAGTTTGTTAGAGTCCCTGCTAAATACCTTCTTCAAAGTGACAGAGAGACAACCCATGCATCTCTACCAGTACTCTTCAGTGGTGAGATACTGAAGTGTGTTTGGGTAAATTTTGCATCTTCCTTCTCTCTCATGCTTCCCTCCCTCCTCTCTGTTTTGTTTGTTTCAGGTTCTCGGCCTTTTTGGATCTACGCAGTGGAAGCTGCATCTTGTGTATGGCGTGGTTAAGCTTGCAGCCTGTCACCTCGGCCTTCCTCCATTTTGGGCTGGTTACTTTTGTGCTGTTTTTGCATGGTTTGCAGGTGGATGCTGGCCTGACGGGAGACTCAACCAGTTCAGTACAAAACAGCTCGTGTTCAGGATCTTTTGACTGCAAGGAGGGTGTTATCCTGCCAATATGGTACCCAGAAAACCCATCCCTTGGGGACAAAATTGCCCGTGTTATCGTATACTTTGTAGCACTGATCTACATGTTCCTTGGAGTCTCCATCATTGCAGATCGTTTCATGGCATCTATAGAGGTCATTACATCACAGGAGAAAGAAATAACTATTAAGAAACCAAATGGAGAGACCACAACGACCACCATTCGGATTTGGAATGAAACTGTTTCCAACTTAACCCTCATGGCTCTGGGCTCCTCTGCTCCTGAGATCCTCTTGTCTCTGATAGAAGTGTGTGGGCATGGATTCATAGCTGGAGACCTGGGACCGTCTACAATTGTTGGCAGCGCAGCTTTCAATATGTTTATCATCATTGCCATCTGTGTCTATGTGATCCCTGACGGGGAAACCAGAAAGATAAAACACCTAAGGGTTTTCTTTGTCACAGCTGCATGGAGCATCTTTGCTTACATCTGGTTGTACATGATCCTCGCTGTCTTCTCTCCAGGTGTGGTTCAGGTTTGGGAAGGCCTGCTCACGCTTTTCTTCTTTCCACTTTGTGTCGTTCTGGCCTGGATAGCAGATAGACGTCTGCTTTTCTATAAGTATATGCACAAAAAGTACCGTACTGACAAGCACAGGGGCATTATCATAGAATCAGAAGGTGATCACCCTAAGGGAATTGAAATGGATGGCAAGATGATGAACTCCCACTTTTTAGATGGGAACTTAGTGACTGTGGAGGGGAAGGAGGTGGATGAATCTCGCAAAGAGATGATCCGGATCCTTAAGGACCTGAAGCAAAAGCACCCAGAAAAGGACTTGGACCAGCTGGTGGAGATGGCTAACTACTATGCGTTATCTCATCAGCAAAAGAGCAGAGCCTTTTATCGCATTCAAGCAACCAGAATGATGACGGGAGCTGGCAATATTTTGAAAAAGCATGCAGCTGAGCAAGCCAAGAAAAGCACCAGCTTACATGAGGTGCGGCCAGAGGAACCTGAGGAATTCATCTCCAAAATTTATTTTGACCCATGCTCCTACCAGTGTCTTGAGAACTGTGGTGCCGTTCTCCTGACAGTGGTGCGGAAAGGAGGGGACATATCCAAGACCATCTATGTGGACTATAAAACAGAGGATGGCTCTGCCAATGCTGGTGCTGACTATGAGTTCACAGAGGGGACTGTTGTCTTGAAATCAGGAGAGACCCAGAAGGAGTTCTCAGTGGGCATTATTGATGATGACATATTTGAGGAAGATGAGCATTTCTTTGTGCGGCTCAGTAATCTCCGTGTGGTGGAGAGTGAGGAACCTCCAGAGCTCAATAACTCCCCATACCCAAAGGCCATACTGGCGTCTCCTTGTGTGGCCACAGTGACTATCCTGGATGATGACCATGCTGGCATCTTCACATTTGAGTGTGACATTATACATGTCAGTGAGAGCATCGGTGTGATGGAAGTCAAAGTCCTAAGGACATCAGGTGCTCGCGGCACAGTCATAGTGCCATTTAGGACAGTAGAAGGGACAGCGAAAGGAGGTGGAGAAGACTTTGAAGACACTTACGGGGAGTTGGAGTTCAAGAATGATGAAACTGTGTAAGTACCCCATTCGTTTCTGTTCCTGGGTCTAGTTCTGGTGTTTAACCCCAGATTTTGCATCCATTACAGGTGAATGCTGACGAGGGACAGGCTCCTTTCTTCACTTTTCCATCAGTTTCCCTACTTACCTCTTTCAGGCAAGAACCAACAGCAGGATTTAAGAGCTCAAAGCTCTTGTCCATTCCCTCTTGGGAATGACAAATTGAGGCTTAGAAATACTGGGGGCCAGGGGATAGGAGGAAAGTGTATCATTCTCTGAGGTCCTGTACTAAAGCTAAGGGCTAATGGAGAGTTAAGATAGAGAGAGAAGGAAAAGGATGAGGTTTTACTTGGCTAGGCGAATACGGGAAAGCCTCTTTTTGAACACCAAACATAGAGCTCACAGGAGTTTTTTGCAATCCCTAGATGAAAGGTTCACAACAGTTATTCCTAGGCAAGCAAGAGCTGCTTAGTAGACATGAGGCTTTATTTTCAAAGGAGCAGCGCATCATACCTGTGTCCCTAGGCTTGCCTGTGCAACAGTCAGATCCATGGGGCAGCTAATTTAGAGCATAGGCACAGCTGCAAGCTATTCCGCTGGACTTGAAATCCTTCCAGCCTTTATGTCCCTATGGTCTACCCATATTCCCCACATCACCTTCTCTATGATTTTTCTATGTCTGTTCATTTACTACCTGTGTTTTTTCCCCTTATCAAATACCGTGGCAAATGGCAATAATGCTCCGAAGCACTGCAGATCACAACCTGTCCATGTGGCTTCATGACCCAGTGTTTTCATACAGAATAAAGAAGGGAAGTAGCATCCTATTAATTCAGCTTTTTTTATTGCGTACAAAGTAGCCAATACTAAGCTAGGAAGTAATAAAGACCAGAGAGGCAATAATGTCTAATTGCTCTAAATACCTGCTGTTAACTTTAGGGAGGAATGAGAAAAATCCCTTACCTGAGTAGGGAGAGGGGTGTGAGCCTGGTGCTAAAACTCCCTAGTGTTAAGTGCCTAGGTTCCTTTTGTTAAAACCTAATCACTTGACCCATCGCAGGAAGAATTGTGCAGACTTGCATCTGGCATCAGAGAAAGGAAGTCTTTGTACCAAGCCTCCCAATACGGTACCCAGAAGGATGTTAATATATTAAGTACTATAGAGTAGGGATGCCCTAATTCAGTAACACCTGCTGCCTTAACCCACTAAACCATTTAATCCAGCTAATATCCACTGCCCTGATACTTGATTATAAGTACGTGTTCTTCCTACTAAAGGAAGAGAAGCTTCTGATTGGCTGACTTCAGCCACTGTCAGAGATGGAAGGGGATCAGCTGTCCTCATCTGGCCTTTTTCAGGGAGGTGGGCCATGCAGGTTAGTCTTATTAATTGAGCCGCAAGCTGATTTCTCTAGAGAAAGTGAAGAAGAATGTCAGATGTGTGATTACAGTCTCCTGTGAGTAGGCTACCTAAAATATAATGGGTACTACCTTGATTCAACCAGGTCTTCAAGCAAAGAGACTTTTCTTGCTTGAAGAAGACCCATCAGTAAAAGGCCTGCAGATTTGGGATGCCAGAGAACAAGCCCATGAGTCATCTTCCTCCAAACTATATTTCCTTTCTCTCATCTTCTGGCCGATGGAAGAATTCTTTTTGTCTTTGAAAAATTTGACAGGTCAGAACATACCCATATAGTTGCTTCACTTGGGTTAAAACAAATCACATTCAGCGGGATCAGGCGCATCCTTGTGGGACAGACTCTAGTGAAAAAGAAGACAGTCCAGAAAACAAGTATGTGTAGGTTCCTTAATGCTGTTGGTTTTGACCCAGAGATACCCTAGAGCATAGGTGAGGCATTAGTGATGTGCTTCAAGTGTGCCGACAGCTGATGCATTAATGTGACTTTCACTTCTGCATCAGAAACCTGCTGGGATCAAAGCCTACTAGCCACAGTGGCCATGGAGACCATGTGGCTAGCAGAGATTAATTTCTTTTGAAGCTAGAATTAGCGTAGCTAGCTCGACATAGCACCTAATCAAACTAATAAGCCTAACAAGGAGGGACATCATGTCAGGCAGCACATACCTTTATTCACTCCCTATTCACTCCTTTATTCACACCTCCAGGAATTACAGGAATGGAATTTTGGTCTGGAAATGTGGAGGTAGTTTTCAGTAATCAGCTCTTGGCCTTTAAATTCAGTGAACACAGGTCAGTTGCTGCATTTTGCTAGCTCTTCTCTGAAGTGCAGATGGTAGCAGCTGTAGAAACCTGGAAGCAGTAATAGGTGGGTTTAATATCTTCTTCCTTTTCTGCTTTGTACTTCCTACTTTCTAAATCTGGATGCAGAAAAATAATTTTTAGCAAATATTTAGGCTGCAAACAAATTTGAGGTGATTTAGATCTGAATTTGGAGTTCAGACCTATAATGCTACTATTCCAACCATTTGTTCAGCCCAGTTTGGGAAGATAGGTGCATAGGGTGTTTGGGACAGTTTTGCTGACCCAGAGGGTCACGATATTGCTTGGTACAAGGCTGTGTGAAGACACTGGGTCACCAAATAGGCAGAGCATTGTCTGGCTGAATATTTGAGGCCCTGCCTCTTAGATGCCTTGCCACTGAGGGGGATCCACTGCGAGGTACTGACATCCCCTGCACACTGAAGTGGGAACCAAGAGTCTACCAAACCAGTGCAGAACAGAGAGGAAAGCAGGGAGACTAAAATGATCAGTAGACAATACTAAGGGTGTCAGAAAGCAGTGAAAAGTTACGTACTCCCTGCTTCAGCCCATTGATTAGAACCTTGTTTAGGAAAGGTGGAACTTGGGCTCTAGTTTCCATTCTGGTGTAAAACTCAGTGTAAGAGTTTTACATGCCCATCTCACTGCCTTAATCTTCTCAGTCTCCTCATGAAGTCACTTTGATAAGATTTTTTGACTCATGGAGGAAGGAAATTAATTAACAGCATCTTGCAAACATGTAAGACAGTGCTAAACTTTACTGTGGCTGTGCATGTATGATAAGGATCTGCAGAACTGCAGCCTCAAGGAATCTGCGATCTGTGTAAACTGAAGGAGAGTAAAAGGTTCAGTTCATGCTCTCAGCTTGTTGTCCAACACATGAACTAAAAAATTCCATCTTGCGCTGTGCAGCAGTAGGCAGTCTGTAAGTAGTTCAGTAGTAGGTCAGCCTCCTAAAGTGTGGCAATGGCTAGATTAATCTAAGAGGTACTGGCTTACACAGCATCCCTGAGATTAAACTAGAGGAGAGGCACTGCAATCTACCAGATCCCTAGGACTGAGGATAAGCACTTTCCCTGGAAACTAAATAGAGAAGGGGTCTTCCCTTCGATATAACAAAACAAACTACCGCAGGGTTGTCTTTAAGAGGCTTTCCCTAGAATATATGGGTCTAAAAAAGAGCTGAGTTGATGTGAGTGTTAAAGAACGAGAGGGAAATGGATCCTGCCAGCGGGTCTTGCTTATTGCCTCTGTGATTCTTTCTAGACTAACACAGTCAAAGTTTCCTTACTCACATTTGGGTGGGAGCACAAGAGAAAGCAGGCTGAGATGAGGAGGCTTGAAACAATGCAGTCACTACTGAAATATGGTCCCATGCAGTGTGTGTGTGTGTGTATGGGTGTGTTTGAGTGTTGGATAGCTATAAATCTTGAGTGCTGTCATCTGTTGAGAAGGGAATTGATCAAGTCTCAAATATGTGATTATGCTGCCTCTTTTTCAATACATCTGTTATTTTCGAACTCCTGCACCAGTGAAGGTCAGATACAACCTAAGCAACTGAAGTGGGATCCTAGCTCTCTTGTTGACTAAAAGGATCAATCAATTCCAAAACTTTTTTTCAGTATGACTGAATACTTTTCTCTTAAATGATTTTGCATGTAAATAAATGTTAGGTTCTTCAAGGTATGAAAATGTAGAATGATTGACCCTGCTGCTTTATCATGTCCAAGCAATAAAGAAATCATTAAGAGCCAGAAGCAAAAAATTAATTGGGTTTTAAAGGATTTTCTTTTTGCATAATAAAGAGAACTCTATCAAGCAATTAAATTGAATTTAAATTTTTTCAGTTTAAATTGTTTTCTCTGTTTAAAATTTCAAATTCGTATGGAAATTTGTCTATGTCTTGGTTTAGAAAATTTGGGAAGATACACAAGTTACCAGTAGCTAATTGATAGGCCAGCTGGACAATGAAGTCACAAGTTTTGCTGTGACCCTGTCACATGGAGTTAAGGTTTAGGCCAAGGAGATCTACTTTGTAACTCACCTTTGTTATTGGTTGCAGAGTTATATGCAGGACCTTAAGGCTACTAAAATCATAGCCATCTGCCCTGAGACCATAGTTCACTGAGTATTGCTGTGGCTCAGGAAGGAACTGCATGTTGAGAGATGTTGAGTGTTACACTGGTATTTAATGGCCTGCAAAGTCTTTTTGCAAAGTCAGCATGGCTAAACTTTGGTAATATGTGGCGTCGTGGGTTGACCTTGGCCAGATTCTAGGCACCCACTAAAGTCGCTCTGAGCTGGGAGAGGTCACACAGGCAAAACAGACTCAGCGTGGGGTTAATACTAAAATTTATTACTAACAGGATAAGATCTAAAGAGTGAGAAATAAAACAGTCTTAAACACACTTTCCACCCACCCCTCCTTTCTTCCATGTTCTCCCTCCTCCCCCCGCAGCAGTGCAGGGAGACAAGTCCACCCCTCAGGTAACAGGTCTTCTAAATCTGCTGTCCCGTGGGTCACCCTTCCATGGGCTGCAGGGGGACAGCCTGCTTCACCACGGTCCTTGCCGTGGGCTGCAGGGGGACAGCCTGCTTCACCACGGTCCTTGCCATGGGTTACAGGGGGGTCCACAGCTCTGAGTCCTTCCCCTGCTCCATGGGGTCCCTCCCACGGGTAACAGTCCTTGATGGACCTCTCCAGCGTGGGTCTACCCCTCAGGCAGTAGTTCTTCCATATCTACTGTCCCGAGGGTCACTTCTCCATGGGTTGCAGGGGGGGCTCTCTGCACCCCGATAGTCCTTCATAGGATGCAGTCCTTTGTAGGGTGAGCTGTACCAATGTGGATCCCCCACAGGGCTGCGAGTCCTATCTAGGAATAACCTGCTCTGGCATGGATTTTCCTCTCCATGGGCCGCAAGTCTCTTGAAGGACTCCACTCCGTCCTGGGCCTTCCACAGGGGGTAACGGCCTTCTTCCATGCATCCATCTGCTCCAGCATGGGCTCGGCTGCACCACGGCCAGCCGCACCGGTCCGAGTCCCGGCTCAACTCGGCTGGGGGGAAAGGGAGGGCAGTGCCTGCCGGCAGGGACCACTCTGGCACCCTGGCCTAGCCCACGGGGCACCCCTCCCCACCCCTCGGAGTTCACCTTGGGGTTTTGGTGCTGTCGGTGCTGTTCAGCTCCTCAGGCAGGACGGGCTCCAGCATGGGCTGCTTGTGGGGCGAGCGTGGGGGGCTGCGGTGCTGCTGTCCACGGGGCTGCACACCCTGGGCCTGGCCCTGGCCTCGGACTTGGCCCCAGGCGCCCCTTTTGCAGGGGCCGCCACTGCCTGCTCCGGGCTAGGTGCTGAGAGGCCCAGGCTGGGCTACCACCACCCCCCTCCCGCACCCCCTGTGGTGGGGGAGGTGGTGGGTCCTCCCGGGAGCTTCGATCAGCTCTCCCCTGGCTGGAAAATTCTGCTGCGCAACAAACTTGTTCTTAAATATGTTATCACAGAGGTGCAATTATTGGCTCTCCCTTGGCTAGCAGCGGGAAGTCCCTCCTGTGGCCAGCTATCATTGGCTTCACTGGGGGGGAAACTTCTAGCAGCTTCCAACCTGAGCCACCCTGTGTAGCGACCCCACCACCAAAAACCCAGCCACCTCAACCCACAACGTGTTGGAACCTACAATCCCTTATCTGCATGTGTGTTAGGCAGAGCACTTAATATCAGAAGGGCTATCTCCTCCATTTGTACAGATACTGCTGGAGACGAACATATTAAGCCTGCCTTGTTAGGCTGTGAGATGTTATTTTTTTTCTTTAAGATTTGGGCAGGATGTTGTGTGCAAGTTGCTTCTCCTTGTTGGCTTCTCCCCAGAGAATCCCCGAGGCTGCTATGTGCATGGCCGGGGCTGTGCCATGGAGTCTCTGTGAGCCTTGGGCTGTCTCCCAGTATGTGCTTAGTTTGGTGAGGCTGGTCTTCCAAAGTGCTACCATGGCACTGAACAGTGGAAAACCACATGCATTTCTTCCTGTTGGGGGCTTCAAGCACTTTCTGTCAGGGGGCTTATGAAGTATGTGTCTGTCTATGCATGTGGTCAAAAGTGTTCCTGTCTGGGTCAAGATCTCTTTGATGCTGTGCCCTAAGTCTGATAGTTAACAATTGTCCCAGAGCAGACAGCACATGCTGCTGCTGCCGCCCTCTCTCCTGTGTGTTGTGCCACCCTTGTTTGGTAAGAAGGTCAGTATCGCTTCCTCCTTCTTTTCCCCTCCTGTCCACCCATGCTTGGATGCAGAGATACCTGGACCCTAACCCTTTGCTCATTTTCCTAATTGCCGTTAGTTTCTCCCAGCAGATCTGGTGAAGGTGATAGTGGAGAAAAGTGAATGGTGGTTTTCTGGTTGAAGGATGTCACACTGAGGTTTGGCATCTTTAATTGTCCTTCCTTTTTGCCATGCAGCACTTGAGGAAACTGTCAACTTAATTTTTTGATTTGATCACCTACGCAGTCATGGTTGTGGCATTTTGAGGGAAATGCTATTATTGATACTTAGATCTTTTGCATGGTATTTCATCAGTAGATCTCATTGCACTTTTGGGAAGGAAATTGAAACAGTATTCCCATTTTGCAGATGAGGGAAAAAAATACAGAGAAAGTGACTTCCTTTTGGATTACCCAGCAGATCAAAGGCAAAGACAGGAATAAAAACTAATCTCACTGAACTACCGGCTTGCACTGTATCCGGAGAAGGTCTGTGTACATCAAGCTTATAATTTTCTGTTACTCAGGAACACAGTGAATTTATGCAGATTTATTGACCTCTCCCCAGCCACTGAGAATCGGGTTGGTACAGGTATAGACAGTAGCTGCAATATCTCTCTGTTCCCCCAAACTGACAAGAGGAACCACAGTTTTGGATTCTTGTTTTCCTAAATAAAATTTTGTCTACGTGACATGGAGGTGTGCTGCGTTGGCAGACTTTGCTTTACTTATATCAGCTGTGATGACTCCAGTTAATGACTGAGGTGATAACAAAATTATTTTGGTACTCTAGTCTTAAATCTTGTTCAACAGGTCTCATACACCATGTACTGATCCTGAGGCTCTGGGCTCTGAGGAGAACAGCTCTCAAATAAGATTCAGTTAAATAGGACTCCAGGCAATGAGAATTTGTTGTGCGAGGCTGATGCTTTCCTTCTCTCAGGACATGCTTTCCTTCCCATTAGAGCCTCTTGAGATTGAATCCTCCAAACTTTTCTCCAGTTTGTCTCTATTAGTGGGTAAGCTACCTTCTGGCTTTCTCATCCTGCTTCTTCACTTAAATTAGAAGTTCTTGACCCCTATTTTAATTCACATTAAGGGAAAACGGTAGCAGTTGTCCTCCAGTTAAACAACTTTTCCCCTGCTATTTTGCCAGTGGTGAAAGGCTGTTGTATTTGCTTCTTACTATGAAATTCTCAACAGTGCCTAATTTAACTGATTCCTTTGCATACATGCACAAATGCTTTAGTTTCTGCTACAGTCCGTCCCACTACGAGGTCTAGGTGATGTGACCTGCAGGGGATTAGTGTAAGGTGTCAGGGGACTGTTTCTGGAGTGTCAGTAAAATCAGCCTGCAGAAATGTGAGACCTTGACACCACACTGGGAAGAAGAGAAGGCCTGAGCTGACCTTTACCCTCCCAGACAGTCCTGTTGGCAGGTGTCAGGGGGATATACTTGCTATCTGTCCATGAAGAAGGACAAACAACATCCTGTTTCAGGGACTGTGACTTCTTGCCCACCAAAGGAGGCATTTGTATGAGTTAATGTGATAGCGTTAAACAGGAGAGGCCTGGGACCCCAGCTCAAAAAAGAGGCATGTGGCAGAGATAGCTCTTCAGAACTGGTGCATGCTTTGATCTAGCAGAGAAGCCCCTGGGAAACTCATGGATTCTTGAAGCAGGAGGGCCTTGGAAGGGACATTTTGGGAGTTATTGGAGAGGGCAGTGATAGTTTAGTGCAAACACAGGGAAATTCACCCTGACGAATGACACAACCAAGGTTTGGGTTTAAAAACAAACAACAGATCAGAACTGATCCAACGTAAAACAAGTCCAGCGAGGCTTTGCCTCCTTTACTCATACTGACTCATGCCTGACTGAGTGGAGCACCTTTGCAAAATTAATAGCTTAGAGGTCATGCCCTTTTCACACAGGTTTGCAGAGGCACAGGTTGTATTTATTTCCCATCTGTAAGAAGGAGGAGAAGGCAGAGTTTGAATGATGCAGCTTCAGGGGATAAGAAAAGATGCTGGTGGCAAGCTTGATGGACTATATATCACTCCAAGTATGTACTGGGATTTTTTTTTAAGCCAACAGTGGGAACATTTCTTACAGCATTATTATAATGTGTCTGTGACTTCTAGCAAATCAGAGTGCCAGTAAAGTTTGAGTTAATTATGGGCTTATCCTTTTGTAAATGAGATGAGGAAAACAACAGTCTGAAGTCTCCCAACCTGAGGTCCTTCAGCACCTTTTTTATGTGGCTGAAGAGAAGCAGCTCATCCTGGTGTGAGGCGGCAGCTGTTTCTAGTAAGAGATGATTTACCTGTTGCTAGCAGTGTGGCTCGTTTCTTATTTACCTCATGTCAGGAAAAAAGGTGATAAAAGAATTTGTTATGCTAGCTGATTGAAGCATGAGAGACCAAGTTCATCTTCCATTCAGCTTCAGCAAAACCAGCAGATTTAAACCCGAGAGGAATGTGGACTGGTACATATTTACAGCTGTCTTAGCAGATGAGCTGTTGACAGATGAGGCCCCTCAAGTCTCTGCCTGGGTGCTGGGTGCCAGCATGCACTGCTGCAAGCATTTTAGCCAAAGTCAGCACTGGTGTTGAGCAGGTGCTGGCTGCATGGTGGGTTGGACCCTTTGGGTGGATTGTGCTGAAAGGGCAGCGAGGTGGAAGTCTGAATATTAAATAGGACCAGTTCTTCCAGCCAGGGTTTGCAGAAACCATCCTTAGAAGGCCAATGGAGACGTCTGCTGAAATGCTGTGAAGCCTGAGCAGCTTCATGTGGAACATGGTATAGCCCCAGAGCTGGACTGCGGTGTGCCAGGAAACTCTCCTCTGGACAGCACACTCCTGATAGCCGGTGCTGTGTCCTGCCTCTCTCCCTCTGGGTCCTCATGTGGAGCCCCTCTGGGTGTTAAAAGCAGGCCAGGACTTGATGCTCTACTCCTTGTGAGCAAAAGCCACTGCTCTGATCTTGTCCCGTGAGATGACTGAAAATCTCCTTCAGTGTTTTCAGGTGCTGAGGAGGAAAGAGACTTTTTCTCTCTTCCTTGTTCATCTCTCCAAACAGTTTCCAGGAGTGGTCGCTCCTACCTGTGTTACAGCTGTTGAGCCAAGTGTGTCCTTGCTGGTTTATCTGCTGCTACTAAACTCTATGTAAAAGTTATGTTGATATAGTGAAATGGGGTAGGAATCATTTTTTGTGCTTCTGTTTTTCTTTCTGTGAGATAAGCGAGCCAAATGTGTCCTATCCTCATAAAAATACCCACCTGAATGGTGTGCTGCTCTGCCTTTATCCTTTAGAGAAAAAAAGTGTAATAAAGCTATCAATATTTAATGTAGAAATTTTGCTCCACTTATCTCTGCTTTACCTGTCTTTCCTCCTGGTTGAGGGTTTTGGCCTAATACTTCTATCTCCACTTCTCTCAGTAAAGACAACTGGACCATGATGCTGTTTAAGAAGGATGTGCCAGGACCAAGTGTATTGGCTTTGCAAGACTAAATAAGCATCAAATGCTCTGTTTTCTAAGACATCGGAAATGCTTACTGTTGGGGTGAGTTGTGGTGGGGCTTTTTGATAGCTCACAGTAGTTTTCTCATTCTGTAGTGGAGCTGGGGGGAGAAAACATATGAATTGGCAGTTTTTCCCAGATGTGTCCTGTTAGCTGACACTGCTGGAGGTGGGCAGAGCTTTGAATAATGCAGAAGCACAGTGAGCAGACTATGTATGAGCAATAACTGCTTGCCTAGCAGCTGGGCTCCTAGAGTTTCATCAGCTGTATCCTACAGAGCAGTACCTGAAAGCCATAGCAGGGTGGAGGAGCCGGGCTACTGCTGGTGTGAGAGGCTGTAGCACTGGGAAGGTGTGAGGAGCTGTGTGCACTTTATCTCAGTGGCAACTGTGATGCCTGTCCTATTGGAAGGTCTTAATTTTCTGTAATTAGCAAATTCTTGTCGTAATTATCTTTCATGCTCTTTTTGTGGCCTGACAAGTGGAGCTGTGCTAGATGTGGTCTGTGGGAGTCAGAGCTGATGGCAGCTTCAATAGGTCATTAGACTTTGTAATGGGCAACTGGTGCTGACTTTCCCTTGAGGTAACTTTAAAAAGGAGAAAACAAAAAGGCTCAGAGGCCTGATTAACCCATCCTTTGTATGGTACCGAGCAGCAAAAAAAGGCATAACAGATGTGACATCTTCCCTGGCTTGAAACTAAGTTGTAGACAGCAGTGGGGGAGCAGGAGAGAAGTGCAGGGTAGTTTCCTTGTAGCACAGTGTCCAGAGGAGAGGGTAAAGAGCAAAGGATCTGCTGCCTTTGGTGCTGAGAGAGCATCAGTAAGTGGCAGGTGGGTTTTTTTCTTCCCCAAGCTCAGTGGGGAGCATTGTGTCCCCTGTGTGTTCCTGTGCAGTGCTTCTGGCCATCCAGGAGTTGGAGGAGGTGAGGTGCTACAGTGCAGCACAGTTTAAGGGTACCAGTCCCCAGCTCACAGGCGGGTGGTTCAGGGATAGCAGCTGGTTTTGCAAGTCTAGTGCTGCAGCTCCCCTGGGGAGGTCACATTCATGAGGGAAAAACTGAATGAGTCCAGACTAAAATGGAGAGCAAAATCCAAGGGTTGAAATACGCCACTGTCTTTGTATGACCAGGTGATGAAAGCATGGCCAGCCTCGGGGGAACAAGCTGCTTTGTCCTGGGGTCACTCCGTCTGTCTCTGAGAGACCAGGGTAGCCATTCGCAGCTCTGGGGCATTTGAAGACAGGACAAATGAATGGGCAGGCTAAGGGGGACCCTTGCCAGCATGTGCTGTATTCACTGGAGCCCCCGTTTGGCCTGGCCTGGGACTATTAATGTCATGCCTCTGGAGAACGCTCATCAGGGTCTTTTCTAAGGAGGTTGAGGCTCCCTCGTATATCTCATATGGCATGTCATACCTTGTGCACGGCCATATTTCCTGGCCCTGCACTGGGAATAGAGCCCAGCAGTTACCTGGGCAGGGAATGGTGACTGCCCTTGGTGAGGGATTTTTTCCTTGTGTTGCAGGGCTGTCCTGGTGGCAGGCAAGGGAGTTTCTCAGGGCTATGAGACTGTGGAGGAAAGACTCAAGGAAAAAGTACACAGCAACAACAAATTTTTGCTAAGGGTACCTTCCTTCCAATTTGTGGGGGGAGATGATTTTTTTTAAGTGAATTGCTGCATAAGGTAATGGCCTGCTTCCTGGAGGGTACATCTAATGGAATTAAAAGGTGTCTCTATCTTGTTTTGGGCGGTGAGAGCTTCCTCGAACCGCTGCCCAGAATACTTGTGAGACACCCTATAATTCAATTAGAAGTACCCTCCAGGGAGCATATAATTATATCATATCTATGAAACATAATGACAGCCCCCTCATATCACATGGTGAGCAACTGTCTGCTGCTGCCCAGAACCTTTCACCGGTGAGGAACTAATCTGCTTAGTGCAGATTGAACTCGGCGGTGTACAGCACTTACCCAAATGCTTCTGCAGGGAATCCCTGCCAGCAGAATAAACCTGTTAGCAGCATGTGAGCATCACCGCACCCGCATCCTCTTCCCAACCTTTGGACCACTCCAGCCAGGGCTGCTCACCTCCACCTTTGCCATTTTCTCTAAAGCTTCTTGGGAATTTTGAAGAATGGGAAGTTTTCTTTAACCGTTTAAACTTATCTTTTTGCCCCGTATTGTGTAGTACTAGCCAGTGATCCAGAATGTGCTGAAGGGATTGAGTTCCGTAATAGGCAGTGTCCTACCTTTCTGCTGATAAGCCTGTAAGATTTTGATACCAGCTGGGATGTTCTGGGGAGAGAAATAATTATAGTGCCAGTTGAAATGTAGACCCTCTGGTGTGAACCACAGCACTGCAGCATCTGAAATGGTTTAAGACTAGGGATGAGGAACACTGTACCTGACCACCATGTAGGGGACTTCATGGGATACTGTAATTCCAATTAACTCTCACAAGAAGTATCAGCTTAAATCACTCTGAAGAAAACTGGAGAGGGAGGGCAGGGTGGTGAATTGGCATGACTTTTGAGTATCTAAAGAAATCACGTGGAGGAATTTCCTTACCCACAGTAGTAGTCAGCTGGGAAACAGCGTTGTCTGCCTCATGATTGAAGAATACCCCTAGTCCATTGAGGACTGAGGATGCCTGCCAAGACTGGGGTACCACCAACCCTGCTGTAGTTCAGCAGCTTCTGATGGCTCTCACAGAAAGTTTGTCCATCTACCCAAATAAACCCATCTATCTCTCACAAGATTGTAGTTGCTGTGGGTGCTGTTGAGTTGCTGTCTGTCAGACTCAAAAATGCCTTTTTACCCTCAGATCCCAGAGCTCTGATTGAGCTGGACACCTCTGGAATATGAGATGGGAACAGGCAAGGGACCTTTGAGAGGTGATGGAGGCAGTGGATGAGTGAGGTGTGCTCCCATTAAGAAGCAGGAGAACACTGTGCTGACCTTGAAGACAATGGATCTGAATCCCAATCCTGGCATTTTGGGGATGAATCACCAAGGGTGGAGCCAAGTTGTGTTTACATGGCGTTCTTCTGTCCTTGGGGACAGTTACATGGGGAATCACCAGCCATCAGGGTCCTACTGGGGTTGTGTCTGGGGCTCAAAGGAGCTCTGCTGTGAATTGCTAAGTAATCTGGAGAACGGCAGATAGACGGCAATGTGGTTGGAATGAGAAAAAGAAATGAATGAGAGTTACTTGCTGTAAGCCGTGGGGTTTGGTCTTCTCCCCTAACGTGGGGCTGGGGCTCAGTTTCCTGCTTCAAGGACAGTACTTCAACCAGGACTTCTTAGTCAGTGGGGATGTCTTGGAGATGAATTGAAATTCATCTCCTAGTTTCTCCTCCACTAACTGGTAGGAAAGGAATCTTTCAGTCTTGCTGAGGCAATACAAAGGAAGGAGGAGCTGATTTCTGCTTCCTGCTCTTTCCCTGATGCTCTCTCTACTCTGCCCCCACTCTCACCCCCCCCAAAAAAGTAAAAATAGCGTCTTGGAGCCTACCTGCTTCCAGTACCTACTGCCAATGAATGCTTCAGGTCACACTGGGAAGGCATCTGGTTTTTTTCAGACAGCACTGCGTTTAACTGAATATGGCTGGAGTGAAGAGAGAAGCAGCATTCTTCGCCATGTTTATCTTCTTACTTCTTGGCATCTAGGTGTCTGTAATGATTATTCCCAGCTTCAAACATTACAGCAAAGCAAGAGTTTTGGCATGAAGAAAAACATTGAACCATTGTGTATATCTTTGTGGCTCTTGAGCACCATATCCTTGTCCAGGACAGGAGACTTAGGCAAACACTTGGGGCAGGCTCTCCCTGGCTGCATTAGAGTTGTGTTTTCACCAAAGCTCTGGAATAACTCTCTCTGCTGACCTGCATTTGCACAAGGAAATTGTTGTGGTGTAACACCTTGGCTTTCTGTTCCTAGGGAAACCCCTTTTACCAGTTGACTCATGCTTCACTTTGTTTTAGGAGCAGTTGCATGCTTTTTCTGTAATAAGGTGGTGGGACAGTAGCATGCCCAAGGTTATCTGACCTCCTGTAGGCAGAGCATGGAGAGTCCCTGAGGAATATTGAGGTAATATTATTTAGTTACCTTGGGCTGTTTCTCATCACAATTAAAGATAATTTGTGTTTATATTTCTCCTTTTGTATAGAGGGAATCCCAAATTACTCAAAAATTGGGCAGCAGGATCATTTTATCTACTGAGCAAAAGCAAGTACCTGTAATCATGCTGTGTTTGGTCCTGTGAGATACCACAGGACAGGGGTTGATCAGGATGAGGGGATGCCCATGCTGGGCAGGTTGGGGGCTGGCACGGTTGGCAGCAGTGTGCTTGTTCCATGAGTAGGGTTGTGCTGTTCTGGGGGAGCATGCAGTGAGCGAGGTGTGAGCTCCTGGGTGCTGAGCATCCTTCAGTGCTGGAAGGTGATCGAAGAGAGTTTGTGTGGTGCTTGGTTGAAAACACAGGCTCTGGAGAGCAGAGTGGTTGACATGACTGGGATACAGGGACTAAAAAAGTTTCTTCAGCAGGAACACAGCTACTGCAGAAATCACGGTCTTCCTTCCTACACGGCCGCTGAGTAGCACCAGGCAATGGAGGTGCCTCCCTAGGGTGGCCTGTCCAGGGTCACCTCTGAGATGCTTCTGTTGCCATGCCCAGATGGGGCGCGTTGATCCTCTTCAGGAACAGCGATATGTTGGTGGGCTTTATGCCATGCTGTGACACTGCTGACCCTGGCTCCCACAGCCCTTTCCAAGGAGCCTGCTTGGATCTGAATGTCAGCTATTGCTATGAGGCTCCTGCAGGGATGTGGTGTCTCA
Source organism: Chiroxiphia lanceolata (assembly GCF_009829145.1). Classification (NCBI taxonomy): domain Eukaryota; kingdom Metazoa; phylum Chordata; class Aves; order Passeriformes; family Pipridae; genus Chiroxiphia; species Chiroxiphia lanceolata. Next base: position 29,766,109 of record NC_045642.1, read on the forward strand.
CCAGAGTCTGCCATTTAAAGCATCAACCTTTTGCTAACCCCTTAGCAGCTGTGGAAGTGTTGATCTGTTTCTACCTGTTTGCAGCAACTGGCCACACCATCCCCTCCTCTGCCACATGCACACCACAGTTGTGGGCAGGAGGTGATGCCACTGTTTCCTTCACTCATGCTGTCTGTACTGTGTCTAATAAGTACCTGCTCCTAGACTCTGGTGAGCACCTCTGTGAACTGTAGAGACTGAAGCTGCATCCATAGAGGTGGCATGGTCTTGCTCACAGCCTGCTTGTTAGCTCACGTGAGGCTGCATGATGTGCTCATCTCAGTTTGTTCAGTAAGCCCTTATTCACCCAAACCTTTCTCCAGAGACCATTTGGGTCCCTTAGCAACTTTAAATTGCTTTTAGCCTTGACCAAACTGAGAACCTACATGGAAACACTTTTTTACAGTGAAGGAAAACCAACTTGGAGTGGATATATGCTTAGATTGTGCTCTTTCTAAGTGCAGGAAGGTGACTGGGAACATGGGTTTACCATAGCAGATTATGCTTGACTAACCTGATGACCTTCTGTGATGAGATGACTGAGTTGGTGGCCATGGAGAGAGCAGTGGGTGACATTTACCTTGGCTTTTGTTTTTTGACATATTCTCCCATAGCATCATTATAGCCAGACTGGGAAGGTACTGCCTTGATAGGTGACTACAAGATGGATTAAAAAGCTGTCTGGTCTGTCAGATGGAAAAGGTAGTGGTCAGTACTGTGAGTTTTAATGGGTAGCCAGTTCCTAGTCACAACCTTGAGAAGTCAGCATAAGGCCTGCACAGTTCAGCATCTTAATCTACATCAGGGATGATGGGGTGACATGCAGCCCTGTCCCGGTGAGCCCATGTGCACCGTGGTCCAAGGAAAAGGTCAGTATGCTGGAGTGTGGGTTGCTGGCCAGAGGGGCCTTGGTGTAAAGCAGAAATGGGCCAAAGGGCCTTAGGAAGTTGGGCAAGGGAAATGCAGGTCCTGTGCCTGAGGTGGGGGTCAGCCACTGCCCTGGTGCAGGCTGGGGGCTGGCTGGCTGGGAAAGGTTCTGCAGGGAAGGAGCTGTGCTGCAGGGAAAAACTGCTTGGTTCTTGCAGTTTAAACCAAATCAGGGTTGAAGCAGTGCATCGATTTATCAACGACATATAATTAACCAGCAATCAGTGTACTATATAAGGAGGATCAGTATCAGCAACACAGTGAAGAAACCACAGTGCTGGACACCTACGCAATGCTCACGTTCAACTATAAATTTCCAAGAGTCCTTCTGTAATATCCCCAGAAGTTATTCCTACATACACAGTTACGTGGCTCCATGGTGTTCCTGTCTCAATGATTGTTGCTGCCCAGGGTAAGCCCCATGAGACCCCACAGACCTGGTAGTTCCTGTAGACATCAGTCAGCAGCATAGCATGTCCTAAATATTAGCCTGAGTCATCACTGTGCTGACTTGGGATTTTGCGTAGAGTGGCAGAGGTTTATTCCCTGTAAAAGATGGAAGCAGCTCTGGTCCTCACTGGGATGCCAAGGAAGGGTCTCACTGGGCTGCCCACCTTCTCCCCTGCTCTGGAGAATGCCCAGGCAAAGCTGGTGAGCTAGAATTTCCCACCCAATGCCCATTTTCTGACTTTTCCCCATCTGAAATAGGTGAATGCCCTTAGATGCTGACCAGCTGAGATTCTGGTTACTAGACACAAGTAGAGCTCCTGGGGAGAGCACAGCCCTGCAGGAGCAGCTTATATCCCAGTGTGGCAAGCGTCCTCCTTGCTGAACCCCTGGGCAGTGTTAGGGGATGTCCCTTTACATGATAGTTACATGTGATATGGACTCACCATGTGTTGTTCATTTTCTGTCTGCCCAGGCATACACAGATGTTGTTAGCTGCTGGAAATGGCTGAGGACATGCAGCAACATACTCTCCTCATGATCTATTGCTTTGACCTTCAGGTGGTATTTCTAAATTTTGAGTGTCCAGCACACACTGAAACTGTGGGGACAGAAGTGCCCCCAGGCTACACCATGTGTGAAACTGGCTGGGGACCAGCAGTGGTGTCCACAGAGCAGGTTTCTCTTCCAGATACCAGTATTGTAGTAGATGTGGCAGACAGGAATATAAAGCAGGAGAAACCAGAAATAATAGTGAAAGTGCTAATGACAAGGAGGGAAGAAGCACCACCATCTTCTTGAGATCTCAGGTAACATGTATTTCATGTGAAGTACACAATAGCCTGCCTGGCTGTTTTTGAACCCTAATGTCTGGTTGAATTTCTTCTCTTTTTTCTGTTAACATTCCATTTTAAATAGAGTAATCCTTTGAGGGCCTAAGCTCAAGCCTCTTACATGTGTCAGAAAGATTTCTACAGTTAGTTAGTGCATTAACCATCTCTTTGCTGGTATTTGCTGTTTTGTTGGCAAATTACTTCCATGTCATTTTAACTTGATCAGTTGGAAGAGCACAAGCCATGCAGTCAAGACAGCTTATGTAAAACTTCCCTTCTCAGGCAGTCCAGGTGTCCCTAGATGGCTGTGTGCCACGAGGACATGTCAGTAAATAGCCATGAAATTGGTCTATTTACACGAGATTTTGACCAAGGTCTGGCAGGACTGGAGTGCAAGTAGGCACTGAAATATTTAAGTCCCATAAGGAGTGGAAGGACTTTATTTTCCTAGCTGAGAGGGTGTGGAGATTTCACAGGCCCAGAAGAGCAGTGTGTAAGATATTTTTTGAGAACCTCAATTTTTGGTACTGTTTCTGTGTGAAAAACAGAATAAAAGGGCAGTTCAGACTCTTTTGGCTGCATAGCATTTTTGTTCCTTGTGGTGACTTGGAAGGACAATAGAAAGCAATGAGAAGATGCAGTAAACAGTAATTCCTACCATTAGGGGCCTTTCCTGCAATTGTTCCTGTTCTCCTTGGATTTCAGTTGGAACAGGAATTTGGCTCTTCGATTTGCTTTCTTGACTTGGATGGAAATTGTGAAGTTTTCTCTCAAGTAGCTGTGACTACATACTTCAGTTATAGGAAGGGTTAAATCTCAGTGATTTGGGTTGAAAATGTGCCATAGAAGATTAGATCTAGAATCCCATTTTGCTGGTGCACTGATAACAGGAACTTATCAGCCTGCCACTCTTATTTGATTACTAACACTTGCTACTGCAGAAACTGAGAGGGAGAGATGGGAAGTGGCTATTGATTGGCAATCAATAGAGGCTGAGGTGCTTTCATCAGCCCCAAGGAAGGTGGCACATTCACCTGCTAATTGCAGCCTGCAAATCCCAGAGGAGATGCTCTGGCATGGCATGACAGCATGTTGTACTATCAGAAATTAGTACTTTTTGATGCTGGCCCTGTGGAAGTTGGAAGCTGTGCCATCCAGTGACGGAGCCATCCATGCTTCAGCCTAAGGTTAGCAGCATTGACTGAATCCATCCAACATGCCCTGGGAGTATACAGAACAACTGGGTATTGTACAGTGGGGCTGACTGTACTCACTGTTTGAGTACTGATTCTTCATTAAATAATAGGGGCTTGTGCAGTTGGGAATAGGACCAAGCCTCCATTTTTCTTGATAGAAGCCAGATGGATTTTCATAATCTTTTTCTTCTCTCTTTTTCTCTGTGTATGTTTCTATATGCATCTTTTGTCTCCTCTCCTTCTGTAGCCCTCCATTGCTCAATCCACGTGTGTTTTCACCTCCAAGTACACCTTTGCTTCATATGCTTTAAAAGTTCTTGGAAAAAGGAGCCAGGATTGACAAGTAATGCAAATATAAGAAAAGCTGAGGAACATCATGCATAATGCTGGTGTTACCTCCAGTAAGCGACTTTTAAGATATTAGAAAGGTCAGTCTCTCACACAGCTCCATGTGTTCAGCATGCTGTGGTGGATACAGACTGGGATGCAGATGGTCCCTAAGTTCCTGGTGACTGGGAACCAGAGGACAGAGGGGAGACCAGCCCATTCCCTTCTGATCTTTCCTGAATTAGAATTGATGCTGGACAAGGCCAGGGTACCTCCTGCCATTGCTAGTTATCCGTACAGAGCACGGAGTGCTGCACCCTGACATAGGGCCATTAGTGGCAAACTGGGACATTGCTGGGCCCAAATAAATGGTTTTTAATGTTCCGTACGCATAAGTAAGACAGACATTTGATGGCACTTTTGGTGTCAGGCAGGGAACATAACTTTGTTCTATATGAAATGGAGACTTTGGGCAGAGCTTATTTCTGATAGAGAGGTTTATGAACACCATGTGTTGCAGCCATTCCTGCTTTTCTTCTCCTTAGCCTGCCTTTCCACTGTTAGCATGACTTTTGTTCTGTAGTAAACTGCATGAAGCTGAGCGTGGCTATGCCATGCCCCAGTAACCCACACCTGTGCAGGCTGCCTGAGCTGGGAGCTGGGGCAGGATGCTTGCTGAGGAAATCCCATGGCCTCCTGAGCATAGTTGTCTGAGGCATTTGCAACAAAAGGTGGTTTTGTGTGATAGCCTTCCCTGCGATGGAGATACGCCCTTTTTCTTGTACATTCTCCATTTAAACCCAAGAGAGGCGATTTTTAAAAATTCTAGTGAAGAGAATATCCCATTTGCATGATTATATCCTAGAAGTCAGTAATGCCAAGCAGAACATTAATTCTGCCCCCAGTGTGTGTTGTTAAAAAATTATATTTAATTACTCAATTACAAACTGTTTATCTGATAAGCAAATGTACTCTCAGTGTCTTCTACACACAGAGGTTTGTATGTGAAGCATCTTGTTGGAATTTGCAGTCCACTGTACTCTCACTAGATTAATTATCCTGATTCTGCCATGTGCAGCTGAATTGACCTGTGCCTAATTCTCTCTTAATTTTTACTGAGCCACTGGTGTATATGAGAAGATGCATCCTTCATATTAAGAGAGTTACAGTGGTGTAAAGCAGGCAAAATAAAATAAGGAGTTGTCCCTCATACAGAGATTATCAACCCTTCTCAATTTTTGCTGCCTTCAAAATATTCTAGGGAGATCTGTGAGCCCCTTTAGAGACATCTGACATCTTATAAAGTACAGCAATCTTGTTTTTCCCAGTAACCTTTTGTGAATCCCTCAGGAGGAGTTCGCATTCTGCCATCAAAATGGCAGGCTGAAAGCCGCTGCTCTAAGCCTTTTAGGCAAAAATTCCCTTCCAAGTCAATGGCTGTGTATTATGCCATTCACTGTCCATTAGCACTTTGCTTTGGAGGGTGAAACAGTTAACTTTGGAGCTATTTTAGCTGCAAAACTTTGGTGGCCTAACTAAGCCTGCAGCGATTCTCTCATTATGTGCTGTTTTATTTAATTTCTAGTATGTTGTGTAAGAGTAGTGTACTAAGCTCTTGCTCATTAATGACTCTGAGAAGTTTGGTCTGTAATACATAGAGATGTGCTGTACTGAGAGGTATTGCACTGACTGATACAATATAGCTTCATGGTATTTAAATAATGACATGTGGTTATATTGTTGTTGTCTGCACTGTGTGTGAAGAGTAAGAATTACTTTTGGGAAAGCATGTCTGTCATGCCATGGGGCAAAAATGTAATTATGCCATCATAGTGTTCTCCTTGATATTCCCCACTTAATTTGGTTGATGTAGTATGTGTGGTGTGCCAAAGCTTGAAGAAACCAGCAGTAATCAACTCAATCTGCTTCAAAAGTTATTGGCTACAAGGTACCACACCTGTAATGTTTTACAGTAATGCAGGCAGCATGAGGAACAAACAAGAGGAGGTTGAAGCTTTGACCCAGTCCCAGAGATTTAACATCATTGGGCATCTTCAGTGTCCTGGCACCCACTGGACTGAGTATCTCTTCCTTCTAGGGACTGAATATGTTTTTCGAGTACATTCATTGAACTACACATTAGCTCACAGCTTAGTATCTTTCAGCAGTAATGGAGAGAACTATCACTTGGCATTGGGCTGAATGGAGTGAAATCACCTGCTGCATTGCAACCCTAGGTCTAATGTAGTATGTTAAGCATAGAGGAACATTTTCTTTCAGATGGAAGGAAAGATCTTTAAACTTTACTTTCAGGGTATTGCTTGCTTAGCAATCTCAATACTGTATTTCTTAAAGAAAGGAGAACTATCTAAATGTTCCTACCCACATTATGCATCTCACTGTGGGTAATTAAAATAGATAATTTTTGAAATCAGAGCTACTTCTCATCATTTGCATGAGGTCATGTGCTACTGTGAGGATCTGTCCACAGTCTCTTCATATAGATGCTGTCTAGCCTTGGACATGTCCACAGGTGTTAGGTGTCCCTTGGTAACTGGAGTAAAGTTAATGGGCTTGTTCAGAGGTGTAGGGGGAGAAGAATAGCCTTTTTTTCAGATGGAGGCTAGATCAATAGGAGCATTTCTTTGCTGAAGGGCCTCATTTGTGCTTGGTTAAAAAGTCAACTGGACAGGCTAAGCAGAGACTACTGTGACAACTTGAAGCCTTGAGAAAATCCCTGAAAGGTTTGGTATGAATTCTCTCATGGCAGAGAGGGGTCCTGCTCCAGCCTGCTGGAGAAGGGAAGGCCCCAGAGATCTGCCCCTTCCCCATAATGTGCTGGGAGAGCAGTGGGGAATGGTACCCTGGCTCCTCCTGTCTTGGTGGCTGGCATTCACACTCTGGTGGTGGGCTTTTCCCACTGGCGATGGAGAACTGTTGGCATGATGTTGACTACGTGGCATGGTGTGCTTCCCGGGCTGTGCTGTACACAGGGGACATGATGGATACAGGACTCAAAAAAATAATTGTCTGCTCCCTTCCTCTGCCAGCTTCTCAGCTTTAATGTTATCCAAGGGTGGTCTTGTCTGTGTTAATTGCTTCTATTTGTGTAGGCAGCTTGGGTAAGCTATTCTTGATCTTCCACAAATGGGATAGCTATGGAAAAACAGACTGGGATGTCTCCTGGCTTGTCTGTCAGCACCAGGCTTTCGTGTAAAATTACAAGGTCTTTATTACCAGGGAAAGCAGACAAGGTCATGTCTGACTCTCAGATCCTAGGTTGGGCTTGCAGAAGTGGCAGTTAAAAATAAATAAATAAAATGGTAATCTTTTTACTTGAAAACTGAACCTATTTCATGTGAGAACCATTGCACAAGGAAACCCAAATGAACAAACAAATGAAAAAAAAAAAACAAAACAGCAACAATAAAAAAAATTACAGTCCCTCTGACATTAACCATACTCTGGGAAGCTAAATGTGTCTCCCTCTAACCCTCTAATATTTAAAGCATCTAATTAGCAAAGCCAAGCAGTTACGCCCAAGACCACCATTCATCTCTGAGCCTGACACCTGTGACTTCCTGACAGTGTTTGCAAGGTCACCCCTTTCCTATCTTTCCCACACCCAAACCTGACATAGCAGGAGCATGTACCATCCATTTCCACCTGCCAAGGAGTGACAGGAAAGGTGCACTGGGAAGATGAGAAGCATGACTGATGGCAGCATAGCCACACTGAATTATTGCCTATTGCGTGGGGAGCAGAGATTTGCTTTTGGGATGTTGGACTCTAAATCATCCATCTCTTTCTTTTAAAGGTGAACTGAAGAGCTTTGCATGGGGGAAAGAACTAGCCAACTATTTAAGAGTGCAGTAAGCTTTGAGCACAGATACATTTGCTTATTAAAAATGGGGATTGAAAATCCTTCCTCCTTTATTTATTCTCTGCTTTTTGGTAGTTGCTTTTGTCTAGTCAACAATACCAAATAAGTCAGTGTTGGAAGGGGTTACAGTATTATAGTTCTGGGCTTTCCAGGGTACTGCCTATTCCCTCCTGTTCTCTTGAAATGCAGTGGTCCTGGAGTGAAGCTGCTGTTGTATCTTGAGATCTTGGACAATGGGATGGGGGACTGGTCAGCACAGCCCCACTTCATCTAGAGTCCTTCATGAGGTACATGTGTTTCTGTGTTGTCAGAAAATGGAGGTGTGAATGCATACCTGCATCTGAGGCAAGATTTGGGGTGCAGAATGGCTTTTAACCGAGACTTGTGCGTCACCTTACTGCGTGGAAATCCAGGCATGAGTTAAAAGTAATGTCAGGGTAACTGGAGGTTAACCTCAGGGAACATCTGTTTCTGTGAACATGAAAATCTCAAACAGTAAAAGGATTCTTAAACTATCCCAGTTCTGATGTGATGCCCCACTGTGGAGTCACCTGCCCTGGATCAGGAGGCAGCAGGGCAGGGACCCTGCTGCAGGCAGAGAGGGAGTCTGCCTTACAGCCTCCATAGGAACATCAATTTGCTCTTCAGTGGCATCTTCTAGCGTTCCTTACTGATCTTGCACCCTGTTTTGAAAATGAAACTAAGGCAAAGAGGCAGTTTTGTGAAGTTAAACCATGAAGCTCTGTGGAGGGGAAGAATGGGACTGAAGTCCTGAAGCCTCCAGGGTCACCAGGGCTTTTCTCTGCTAAACCACTCTTCCTCCTTCTTCCTCCTGAAGGAATACATTTTCCTTTTTTGTTTCTCAGGCTTAAAGGGTTTCTTTCCTTTCTTCTTAGATGTAAAAGCACAGCCCTTAATGTGACATTACACCACACATGGCATCTGTCCAGGGAGAAGGTTTATGGGTGCCAGCCTGGCCATGAGGAGCCAGTCTCGGTGCTGAGGGTAATGGAGATCTGTGTGGGGAGTGTGTTTCCCTGGGAATTTCAGACTGCCAATGAGTAGTGGGGAGTGTGTGGACCTGAAGAGGCTTTGTTAATGGAGGCATTGGGCTGCAAGCCCTACTGGTGCCTACCATGAGCTAGGGAGACCTGGTCTCATGTCCCAATGTACCTGAGGGCATCAGTAAGGGACGCTGGGAGCTGGGAAGGAGGGACTGGAGTTTGTAGGAGCAGAGGTGAGTAAAAGGCTCTTGCAGAGGAGTCTCCATCCAAAGATCTGCCTGCCGCAGTGTAAGGCACATGTTGATATGAGAACCATTCAGACCCTCAGAGCCACCCTGCACAAGGAGAGCAGGCAGTGCTGTGCCATGGGTGAAGTGCCTTGGTAGGAGTGGGTGAAATTTTGGAACTAGAACAATGGTTATCACCATGGCCTGGGACCGAAATGCAGTGATGGGAATAGGAGGGTGGGAGTGCTCTTGCATGGCTTCTTGGCTCCCCTGCATGAGCATATCCCTTCCCATCTGGTTTTTCTTCCACTCAGGGGCTTTAAAAGCCCAGAGCCCAAAACTACCCTCTGTTTGAATTATCTCTCCTACCCTTCTTCTGGGGTGTGGGCTGACATTTCCCTTTCTAGCAGATGAATTGCTTGCTGCTGTTTGGTGTGGTCTCACCCAGAGATCAGCATCCCCCCAAGAGCCTGCTTGGGCTTTAATGAAGCACTGCCTGCCTTGGAGACTCCCATGGAGCTTTCCGTCTCTTTTGTTTTTATTGCTATAATAAATCTTCCCAGATTTCTCTAGCTGGAAGGGTGGGAGGGTTGAAGAGGGGAGGTTTCCTGCCTAGTGCATTGCAAGCTTTTATTGACTGCCAGAAGTATCAGTAAATCTGAAGCGGGAGGTGGGCTGGCATCAATGCGCTGAGCACTGAGTCCCCGATGGGGATCCAGCCTAGTCCCCGTGGGATCACTGCTGCTTCACAGTCCCCACCAGCAGACAGATCTCAGCTTCAGGATGGAGCTAGGCTTACAGCCTTGGTGCAGCCAAGCGAGACAAGTCATCCACTTCTCCAGGGCTCGGGTCAGTGTGTCTTTGCAGATCTTCAGCAATCTTGGAGTGATATAAATCTGACAAAAACCAAAACCCTACCCTGAAGTGTCCTGACTGGCACTAATGGATTCTTTGGCCACCTGGCTTCCAGAGGGTTAGCAGCTAGCTTGTCATTTTAACCATTTTTTTTTTTCTAAAATCTACAGGTCCAAAGCCCAAACTATCTTTGTTTCCCGGATTACTGATTCTTTTCCTGTTAAATTTTTTTCTCTGTGTTTCTCAAAAGCAGTGTCAAGGACTGGCACTAGTAAAATCTGTGTCACCTGGCGAAGTTGCTGCCAGTGCTGCTGTTGGGGTCTCCCAAACTTCCTCAGTGAGATTCCTGCCCTTAGACACCAGCACTTCCTTTGGCATGGAGGGAGGACTGTCATGGGTAGAGCAAAGCCAGCAGCATCAGTGGTTGGGTGTCCTGAAAGGGTGCAGGCTGTTGCTCTGAGAGCACAGCAGGGTCCAGACTGGGCATCTGGAGGGGTGGGAGAGAGAAATGCTGACTTACATGTAGTGCTGCACCCTGCCTCTCCTCCTACACCATGCCTGGAACAAAGGCCCTGGATATCTTTTCAGAAAGCACTAATGCAGTCAAACCTCAGGGTTATCACATGGATGTGAGTTCTGAGCATAGGAGTCAACAGTCCTTTCCAGCAGGCTGCAGAGAGAGCACACTGTATTCTGTAGTAAATAAGTATTTAATACCCACCAAAACATTGTAAATAGTATTTGAAATGCTTATGAAAGCTTATTTTGGAAAAAACTATTAGACAGTTAATCTGCCGGGGTTCTCTGTGCAGATCTTCCCACTTTGTCAGGTTTATGTGTGAGGCTACAGTGTAACAGTAAAATCCTCTGGTTTTATTTCAGAGATGCTTTCTCAGACTTGGTAAGAACAGGACAGGGGATGTGTGTCACCTGGATTCCTCTAAGCTGGGAAGAATGACAGTGTCTTTTCTCTTATTTTTGCCATGGCCCATTAGAACTGTGTCAACCAGGTGAAGTCCAAGGTTCCCTACAGCCAGCAACATTCTGCTATTTGGGTAAGGCTAGAGTGCTGTCCTTGGTTGCTGGTAAATCACAAAACCTGTAGACTGCAGCCCAGATCAGACAAGTAATAGACAGGCTTGTCTGTATGAGATATTTTCCTTGGATTTCTCAGTGCATGTCATTTCCCACCCACCCCACCCCCATGAAGTCCAGCATGTTAGATGAGAATCTCCATCTCTCTGCTTCTGTGAGCTCTTCACTTCTCTCTTTTAAAGGCAGCAAGAATCACAGCTCAGTGTGATGACAGAAGTGGTTGTGGCCCCTCTAGCAATGACAGTCCCTTCTTCCTCTGATGTCGTTTAAATGAGCATTAGAGGCAAAATGTAATGCTAGCAAAGGGCTCTTGAGCTAGAAAGCCCAGCTTTTGTAACTCACGCCATGAAAGGTATTGATGTGGCTTGTATCTCATCGTTCTGGCTTTAATGTCCTTTAATTACCAGCCTAAGGAATCCTTCAGAACGTGACTCTGCACCCATAATGAAGCATCCTTGCGGTCTGACACCTCCATCCTTGTACGGGAAAACACACACAGAGGTCTGTGTCTTCTCCCTATACTCCTCTCATTTCTCCTCCCCTACAAATAAATGCTAGACTGTGAAGCCTGTATGCAGGCTCCACACCTAGAAGGGATGTTCCTGTCTTTCTTGTGAAATTTTGATACTTCTTACAGCAATTCAGCTAGAAGCAAGTCTATCTTTTCAAATTAGATTTCAGCACACTGACTGAATTTCTAGCCAGAATCTGGCAGTTTGTTGGCAAGAGAACATGAAAAGAAATAGGGGGGAAATGTAAAAAACATCAGATTCTTAAGGATGTTTCTAAACCTGGTGATGCTACAAAAATGGACATGGACCTCAACTCTGTGAAACCAATTCTCACATCCGTAATTCGTAGTCTGTCTCACCCGAACAGTGGGGCCAAATGTCTTGGCAGGGCAGGGGATTGATAGCATCTCTACCACAGTGCAAGCAATGTAGTGCTCTGGCTGTTTGAGGTCAAACTTGGTAAGCAAAAGGCTTTTTCTTCTCCCAGCTAGCTAACTCTCAAATTAGCCTTGTTGCTCATCCTCTGTTGGCTTGGGTATTTATAGAGGAGAGTGCCACTACTCTGTTCTTGTCGTTTACCATTGACAGTCACCAGTCCCAGCAATGGCAGTCAATGCAGTGCCCTGTCTTGCAGGGGAGGGTGGACAGGCAAGGAGATGGCTCTTGATGAATTCCCTCTGGAGAAGCAGCTCATTTTGTGGAGTGTTACAAGGATTGCTAACAGTTTACAAAATTCCCTCTGAAGAGAGGTGTATCCCTCTGAAGAGAGGTGTATCCCTCTGAAGAGAGAGGTGTATCCCTCTTTTGCTGTCCCAGCTAAGCACAATGACTGTTGCTCAGCTGAGAAGCATGGGTGTAATGTAGCCATCTAAAGAAAGGTGGACCATGCAACATCACCTCAGCCTAAGGCAAAGCCACTTGCACCTTTGTATTTTCTCACAGGTATTTTTTCATCCTGTTCTTAATCCTTAATGTTCAGTGCAGAGGCATCTACAATACCCCTAGGCAATTTGTTGTAGGACTTCACTATCCTGATATATTAGAAAGAGGTTCCCAATTTTTGAGCTAAGTTGGCCTTGCTCCAACTCAAGTCTCATATTGTTTATTCTCTCCATCAGGGACATGAAAAATACATTTTCCCCAAATCCTTTCTGTCCTCAATTCTTCCTGAATAAGCCTTTTACACCTTTGAATGCTGTGCCTAAAAGTTGCACTTCCTCTCCCGTGCTCTCTTCTGTACAGTAATCCCAGTTCCTTTAACCTTTTTTAGCCCTACTTACTTTTCAGTTGTTCTCCATGCTTTTCTGTGGACTTATTCCATTTGGTCCATTTCTCTCTGGAGGTACAGCACCCTGGACTTGACCCGTACTCCAGCTGGGACTTTTTCAGTTCTAGGTAGCATGGAGAGATGGATTTGGTCCCAGAATAGCTGGTTCATGTCTCTCTACCACCTTCTCTAGCTCCTGCCAACCCATACTGTTAGAGCATTCTTTCCAATCCTTATTTTTGCCTCCTTTCTTAGCCAATTAGAAGTAGATCTCATCTGTTTCTGGAATTAGCACTGTGGTCAGCAAAACTTTCCCTGTTTGATGAGGCTGAAGGCATAACTGCTGTGGCTGCTCTTCCTGCTCTCGCCACTGCCTCTCAGCTTTGTGCCACTGTAATTCCTCCTTGTCCTCTCTTAATGCTCTCAAGGACATCTGCTTTCCTGCCTCTTGCCAGGGTGCGCTGGCTGCTGAGCACAAACCCTTGGGCCTAAGGACTATTCACTTCACACCCTGCCTATGAGAAGATGGCTGTTTATCATACTTATAGTCCATGCTCTGTTATGAAGCCGTTGGGGTTCCATCTGTCCTCAATCCAGCCTTAACTGGTGGGGTGGGATGAGAAGCTGCGTGAGCACTGCTCAGAAGTAACGAAAATGTTTCTGTTTTATCGATGCTGTTTTCAGCACAAATCCAAAACATAGCACCATATTAGTTACTGTGAAGAAAATTAATTCTATTCCTGCCAAAACCAGCACACCTTCCTGTTGCATCTTAGTTGTTTCTGTGACCCCTCTGGCTGCAGTACAAAAGACTTCCTGAGAGCCTGCCTAGCTCTCTAAATTTATTGAAGAACTATGAAGTCTGTAACATGCTAAAAATATCCTTTTTCATACCCAGATAATACTTTGAAATGTCTGGGGCAGACATCTTGATCCTATTTTTGGAAGATCATTTGGCTAATTAAGAAGCGTCCTGGTGTTCTGAGGGGACACCATATTCCTACCAAGCCTTAGTTTGAAGAAGAAGCAAGGAGAGGTATGCTCTTCCCTAGACAGAGGACTAGCAGGATATGCTCTCCACTGCTGTCGCAGGTACTGTCTTGGCACTGATCCCCTTAAAGACCCAGGAGACCTCAGGATGGGATTTGCATATTCACAACACACTTCTCCCAAGCCACAAAAGGTAGGGATGATGAGGGACACTGTGGTGCCCTGTGTGTTTGCAGAGCTGTTGGTGACATCTCATACAGGGGTGATGCTGGTACATCACTCAGCCAGGCTCCCAAGGGTTGGCAGTCTGTCCCCTCCTAGTGTCTTCCCTTGCTGTGGGATCTCATCCATTCATATAAGACAGGCTCATGCCCAGAGTCAACAGCTTGTGGAGTCAAAGGAGTTTGTCTCCGTGACAGAAGTACTCCATAGAGGTGAGTGTCTGTGAGACCAGGCCAGCATCATCTGTCTTCTTTTTCTGTGTGTTGCCTTGCAGTGTAACATAAGCCTGGACTAGTGTGATGCTCCCTTCAGTGAACAGCACAAGGCAAATCCCTAAATTCTCCTGGTTCTCATCCCTCATTATTCCCTCCTCCTACTTTTCCTCTCACTTTCTGTCTCACTCTTGCTTGTCCATGTCAATGAATATTTTGGAGATAGCTTAGAGAAGGCAGCTGAATTCCCACCTCTGATTTAGTTGTGCTACTGACAGCGTGGACTTAACTGTGTAGGTCTTCTGAGAACTCAGATAGGGATGCTGTCCCTTAGCCACAACCTCCATCCCCAGAAAACTGTGTGCAGGCAGAGTACCTGGAGCAGCAGGTGTGACTGATCTGTTCCAAAAATTCTCTGAGCTGCCAAGAGTTGCCAAAATCCTACAAGGAAAGGAACAAGAGTTTCTTGTGTTCTGTGGTCACTTCAGTGAGGTGGTGGGTATTTCTTGGAGGAGCCTTTTGGTGCCAAATCTGAATTCAGTATTGTACAACACCAGTAATCAGTTAATTGAAGAGACACTGTGATAATTGGAAAGAGACTGGAGAGAACACTGGGGCCTTGGGGAGAGAAGTTGGGGAGAAGATATTTCTCAAACCAAATGTGTTAGATCGGTCTGTGGATCTGCCTGAGGGCTTGAGATAGCCCAAGAAAAAAAGACTAGTGAAAAAGGGTGGGGAGGAAGGAATAGGTAGATATGGTTTGTCAGCTAATGGCATCAAGGTAGCAAAGCCATGACAGGTGGGGCTGCAGTAGGAAGGGTACATTAGCTCTGCTGTGACCTCGTATTTGATAAGAGCTTCTCCTCCCATGCACGAGGCTTTTTGCTCCCATCTGTGAACAATGTTTCTATGAATTAGACATTTCTCTGAATCAGAATAGCATCACCAGTTGTACAAATTAGGATGAAAGGAGTCCTCAAGCTCTCAGACAGGAGCTAAATGCCTGCCAGGGCCAGGAGAAAGCAAGGACTGTTTAGAGACCTCTAATACAGGTGGATGTGCCATGGGCACCATGCCCAAACCAGCTGGAATTGGGCACTGCCAGGATGTTGAGGTGGATCAAGCAGGTCACCTGCTTGGTGTGGCAGACTATTTGCTGTTCTATCGTGGGAGGTAGGGTAAGGATAGGGTCTGTATAGCATGCTCTGGGAAGTAAAGGATTCCAGCTGGCTTTTACTCTTGGAAAAGCAGGCACAGCTGTTGATGACAATTGCAGATGAAGAGGTAGGGAGATTGCCTGGGATGCCTTCACTTTCTGCCTTTTTGAAGATCTCAGGAGGCACTTCTAGTGACATTAGTGCAACAGCATCAGGCAGAGAACTCAAAACTGTTCCCACCCCTCTGAGACAGGGAACTAACTGCACAAAACTTCACTGTGGCTATATATGCAGCACTGCTTCCAGGATTATCTGCTAAAAGGTTACTCTTGGATCTTGGTGTAATGCTTGCTTTACACAATATTTCTAGTTATTTTTAACTGCATGTCTTTGATACACTCAGTGTGTCTGAAGCTTGCTCTTTTTTTCTGGGATGTGAGATGAACCCCAGGTTGGCCATGAGCTATTAGTCTGCCTTCCTAGGGAGGCTGTGTAGGAACCAGCAACTTCAAGATGAAAATCCCCTAGATCTACTGGCAACCATCTGAATTACCCAGGCCCTGGAAACTGTTCTGAAAACACTCTTGTCTCAGTTCTCATGGTGGTCTCTTATGTGCTCAATGCCTGAAGTTCAAAGGAGACAGTGTTGTATGGGTCATGTCATAAGGTCATGATGGCACCAGTCAGACCAGGAGCTGCAGGTAGGAGGAGAGATGCTGTAATGGATCTGTAACTATTTTGTCTCCAAATTGCAAATGGTGGGGAATAGTCCCAGCTTTTTTCCCCATTCATTCCCTCAACAGGTCCTGCATGGACCATGCATTGCTGGGTTTTGGGTGCATCCCCTTTCAGCTGTTTTGTGCAAAAGAGGGATGCTGATGCCACTCACCTTACCAGTGTCTCTTAGCCAGGAGCAAGTGCTGTGTGAACCTGATCCCACGGGGTTCCATCTTCTCCCTCAGAAAGTCAGACTTGGGTCACAAAAATTTGGTGTCACTATTCAGATGTATGCATTGACCTGAGCCTGTATGCTTTGACCTGAGTGCTTCCTCACCTCCTGGAAGGGTGTTAACCACAACACAAATGATGTTTTAGCTATCAGTGTGATACTTTAGCTATCAACACTGTGGAAAATGTGATGGAAAAGGAATTTTAGTCCTTGATAAGAAGCTATACATCTAGACATGGTCTTTTTAACTTTAATGTTGTACGTAGCTTGAAATTGAACCTTTCATTCTGCACTGTCCCCTAGAGCTCCTTCCTCTTCCCACAGACATGGCTTTTGTTGTGTAGAGTGTTTTTTGTTCTGAGACATCTCCTGTGCTTGCTTTCCTCAATGGACACTGATGTGACATGCAGAGCTGAGCTGCCAGAGCTCGGGGTTGTTTTTTTCTCTGCCCTGTGATGAGCTGTGACACTCCAGCATCCCAGCTCCACAGGCCACTTCTCCATGCTTTTGTTCATGTCTCATTGTGAATGCAGCACAGGTTTGGGGGCAAAATGCAGTGGCTAGAGGTGTGCCCAGTTCAGGGGGCATTTTTGAAATACAGTATTTTTTCAGCATTACTTAGGAATCCATAAGATAGCATTGCAGATTATTCCTGCTCCTTTTCTTCACTATTCTTCTCCTCCTGGATTTTTCCATTACTCTAGATTGTTCCAGCCATTATCTTCTTCCCTCTGCTCCTCTTCTCTCTGGCTCTGGGAAGAGTTTTGTGGGTGGATCATGGGCTCTTTGGGGCAAATTTACATCCCTTGGTGATGCAAATGAGGAAATACATTATTGGAGTTGGTAGTACCAAGCAGCATAATTGAAATGATCCCTGCAGGCTTATTTCCATGGAATAAAATAAGGCTGAATATGAGAAAAAAAGAAGTGGGTGCAGCTTCTTTGTTGGATCTTGTTTAACAGCCATTGCAATGAATGAAATTTCACCTGTGTCCCATACAAGGGCCAGCTGGTAGGCTGGGCAGTGTGAAGGCAAGATCTTGGCCTCCAGCCAAACTGTGGAGCAGGGAAAGCCAGGAGGCTGGGAGCAGCTACCTGGGTCCTGCTGAGAAAGAGCAGGTCAGGGACAGGCAAAGCTATGGGCTCCCCAGGACTGGAGGGGACATATCTTTGTAGCCAGCCTGGTGCAGGGAGGGCACCCAGCCCTTTGCTAGCTGGGTAGGCACTGACCTCTGGATGAAAGTGAATCCTGTAGGCTAATCCTATTAAGATTTTCAGCAAAAGGCCCCCTGATGTTTTTGCCCTCCAATATATTAAGGCTGAGCTCTGTTTCATCTCATGTTGCCTTTGCAATAGCCTCTCTGGCTTTAACCCTTTGGTGGCCTGGTGCTGTTTAACCCTGATGACTTGACATATTGGAGTTTTTCATGGGAGACACGTGGGGTGTGAGGACAGCAAGCATTTCACCAGCAGTGCTGCATACTGGGGGAGTGTGCATTTCCAGTACAGCCTGAGAAGTGTTTGATTAATACTGCCACAATATGTGGTGAAACCCTGGGCCTTGCACCTTCCTCTCTGAACACCTGAGCTAATACACTGGCTTGGGAGAAAGGGTGTGAGTGGGAGGAGGTCTTCCTGGAGAGCTGCTTCTCCTCAGCACACCAGGCACTGTGATGGGTTTGTGTCCTGCTCCCACTACCGTTCAGGATGGTGGTTGTTGCAGCTTGGAATGGTGTCTGTTGGCACCTGCACATCTCCTCAGCTGCATCTTGTCCAGTGGCAGTGGCCACCAGATGCTGGTGCCTGGACCAGGCTGATACTACCTATGCAGCTACCTATGGTTTAGTGGTGACGTGGTGGTTCTAGGTTAACAGTTGGACTTGATGATCTTAGAGGTCTCTTTCAACATTTATGATTCTATCTTCCTCTGCTGCATCCTCCATGGAAGCCTATCTCCTTTACCTCCTGGGCTGGTGTTCCTGTAAGTCTCACCTACATGGAGCCAGGCACTCAGGCCACATGGCTGCCAGCCCAGGGTAGAAGGTCAGTATGCAGTAGTACACTAGCACAGCTCAAACAGCTGCCCCTGACACTTTCTGTCAAAGGCCATCACTTCATTTCTGACTGCAAACTAATTACTGCAGTCACTGCCTGGCAGGTATCCAAATGAGTGGCTGGGGACAGGATGGATTGGGGCTGGGGCCGTCCCCACGCTCTGGTGCCTGGGGATGTAGGATCCAGCTGTCTCAGGCAGGGAGCCTTAGTTGGCACTGGCAGAAGTCCTTCCCAGGAAGAAGCCAAGCATCCACTGTGTCTATAGGGTGCTAACAGGACTGGGATGGGGAGGATGTGAGGTTGTCTTGGGGCACCCTCTGACGGGACCCAATATGCAGGGGAGGTTTGATTTTATAAATGCTACTGACCAGTCATACTAAATGAGTGTTTGCATGGCTTCAACCAGTCAGTAGGTTTTACTGGGACTATTTGACCCTTTGCCAGACAATTCCAGAGTCTTTTTCAGAATGGCTGGTGTGCACTGGCACCATTCCCCCTCACTGCAGGGGGCAGTGTTTCCACTGGGGAAACACTGGGGTCTCACAGGGGAGATAACCTGGTTATAAAAGAGGCAAGGTCTGTCAGGGAAGCACCCATGTAGCTCGATGGTCCCCAGGGATCCCAGCCATGCATCAAGACCGGAGAAACAGTGAGCTGCAAGCAGCATCACATTTTGCTCTCCCCTTGAGTTGCAACTTCTGCATTTCAATTTCTTTTGGCTGTGGACAAGGTCAGAAGGTGTCACCGGTGCCCTGGTCAGTGGGAGCCATGGGAAGAAGCAGCCCTGTACAGGGAGCAGGGCAGTGTGGGGGGAAACTTGGCTTTTTGTCACATCAACTTGGGCAGAGCAGGAGGGAGAGGAGCAGGGAGCCAGGGTATGCAGTCAGATAGGGGAGCAAGATTCACATTGGGACACCCCCAGCAGGCTGCTGGAAGGGGCAAGCAGGAAAAATGACCTTTCCTTGCTCCGAAATCTGTAATTTTTAACTATAATCCAACTATGATCCCCACTTAGAAGTCCCAGGCAAGGACTTCTTTGAAGAAACCATGCATCTCAACCATGTTCCCAGTGGAGTAGTATTGAACAAGACTGAATACTGGGAACTATCACTTGTTGTCTAGCAGATGCCCTGGCATGGAAGCCAACTGGAAATCCTCAGAGTGATTACCCTGATCTCCCCACAAACACTGAAGCATGGAATAGAATAACTTATTTTAAATATTAATGCTAATTTAACATTAGTTTTGACTTTGTTACTGGTGGGAGATACTATGTGATGCTTCTAACAAACTGAAATCTTCTTAGTCTTAAAAAACTGAGATGGAAGGATAGAACACAGCTTTGCTGTGATCTTCTGCCGACTGGTGGAAAATCTACTGTTCATTTGACTATTTGCCCATTTTAGTGATTCTTTGAACAGTAAGGAAAAGCTTTTTAAAAAAATCCCACCCACCACTCTCTTGTAGTGGTGGCTTTCTTTTTTTTTCCAGGTTAGGAAAAAAAGCTGTAGGCATTCCAGAGGGAACAGTTTAATTTGTTGATACAGCATCTCAGAGGGTTTCCTTCGGGTTTATGCTTCCAGAGTAGGTAAAGCCACTTGTTGGTGAACAGGCTTTCCATAAAGAGCAGTTTCCACAGTAGTAGAGATAACAGGACACATACATGGATACTAGGGTGCCTGAAGATCATCTAAGACCTGAACACTGAGTCTTGTACTGCCGTAATTATGTTGAAAATATTGCTGAATTTGGAAAAGTAATCTGTAAATTAGATTTGTTGCTGCAGACCCTCTGCCAGTGATTACCCTGGAACTTGTGCTGTGTCTGCAGAAGTTAGGGCTAACTTTGGCATTCCCTTCAGTGCACCTTGGCCTGAGCTTAGACTCTGATAACTCTGAGACTTTTTGGTGGATATTTGTTGATAAAGCAGGATTGTGGTGCTGTGGCCAGATACTGGGAGGGACCAGACCTTCTCTGCAGTGGTGTGCACTGGTACACTCAGTGCAGGGCTTATTACTAGTTTTGCTGGGATATTGCAGGGCTGAGTTGACCAAACTCAGCACAGGTTCTCCCAGCAGCAGAGCAAGGGTCTACTCTGGTCAGGGTATGCTGTTAAACGTAATCATTACCCTTTGTGTATCCATTATGAAAATTTCATGAGATGTAGAAATACTGCTCTCCCCCACCCATTGTGTCTACATCCCAATTGTGGTAGAAATTCACCCAGGTATGTGCAAATACTTGTGCAAAATACTTAGGTCAGAGTATTATGCAGCAATGGCTTTAGAAAAGCACAACTCTGTTTTGCAGTAGTTGAGAGTTTTTTCCAGAGCATTTAGCAGCAAGCAGAACCGGTACAGCCATACCAGCATCCATGACTGGGCAATTCCTGCATCTCTTCTGGATGCAGTAACATCTGTTTGCCACTGTGAATATATTGTGTGATCTTTTTTTCCCAATTCCATTAATTTTGCAGATTTTCTGATAGAGCTGGTTGAAATACAACCAAACTCCTATTTGTTCGGATATTTCCTAAGCAGCACTGAAACATGGGGGTATTATCTTTGTGTCCTGGCTATGTGGAGAAAAGAAAGTTCAAGATACAGCCCTTGGCTCTCCTGAGCTTTGTGTGAGTGTGTATACGCATGTATTTAGGGATCTTTTTTCCATATGATGTTTATCTCACAGGTTTACTTTAACTGATAAGATTTTACAGACCTGCTGTTTACAGCTGCATTGTAGACAAAAAAGTGATGATACAGCCTCTGGGAATCAGACTCTACCCTTGGTCTTGTGAAGGGCGAGGGCAGAACTGAGCGCAAATGGTATACACAGAGCATTGAGGCTGAGCTGTCTTTCAAAATAAGATGCTTCAGATTGTTCTAGTGAAAGTAATGAAAAGTCAAAGAAAAACAGAAGGTGACTTCAGGGGTTTCTTTTTCATGCTCAACCAAACCAAGCCTTTGGCTTTTAAGCTTGGGGCTGTATAACCTCGTCTCCCTCAACCCAACTATCATGCTTTTGGAATTGCTGCTGATGACCTTGTTTCTCTTTGGCAGGCATGAATCATGCCTGTGCATATGTCAAGCTGCAAGAAATAGCAAAGGAAGGAATGAAGGAAGAGAGGAAAGGTCTCTTTGCTATAGGGCACTTCCTCACTTGGTTCGTCCTGGTCCCTTTCTGCTGGCATCCTATCTGGATGCACCTTTCCCCTGATAAAATAAAGGACCAAAAGCTCTGCGGCAGGTCTCCTTCCTTTGAGCACAGTGTCTGGGGTAGAAGTAACAAGGTGCAGTGCCTTTTCAAAGGAAATCATGTGTCTGCCACTATTCATGAGCTACAAGGGTTAAGGAGATTAGCTGTTTCAGTGGATTAGTAAGGGACTGTTAGATCTGTTAGTCTCTGTGTGGCTAGATGTCTTGCAAGTGGATGTGTTGAGCATCTAAAAATAATTCAATTATTTGTGCAAAATATCTGTCAGACTTGTTTCCCTCAGGCAGGCATTTGCTTCCAGAGCACTGCTCTTGCAGAGTGAGGTCCCACCGGAAGAGAGATGGGAGCAGATCCCTGCCACATCTATGGAGTGTCAAGCTGCCCGTTCCTCACTCCTCCTCTCTGCAAACCAAGGAGACTCTGCCCCCAGTGCTGTGTCAAGTGGTGGGCTTCCCTCTTTCCCTTAGGCCCCTCTGCACCTCAGCCACCCCCTTGCTGTCTGTTCCTCAATGCTGATAGCTGGGCAGAGTCACTGCCAGTAGCCCCGAGGTCTGGTGCCACCCTGGCACTGGTGCAACCGTAAGGAGCATGGGTCGGGGCTCAGCCTGGAGCAGGGCAGGCAGGCTGGTGAGGACAGGGTCTCCCTGCTTCTCCCCTGGCTGCTGGGGACATTTCTCAGTGGGAATAACTTGTGCTCAGACACCCAGTATTACTCTTCTCCAGTGTCAGCACAATAAAAATCAGTGGCCCTGGGCAGTGTGAAATGAACTTTGGAGGTGTTCTGAAGCTTTGGCTGTAGATTCTCCATCTGTTTCAATATATGAAAAATAATAAAATTTTTATAGATCCCTGAGGCAGGGGAGAATATTTCAACTCTCTGTGCTGGTGTTACTCCCACCCACATGTAGCTGCTTCAGGTAGAGATCCCTGTGGTGGTATCTGATCAAGGTTAGAGCTGTGAGGTAGCACACAGGGTGGAGATCAGGAGCTAGGGAAAGGGGTCAGAAGGCAGCAGGATCCTAGGATTCTGTCCTCATTTTTCCACTGAGCTCCTGAGCATACTGGCAAGTCACTTACTTCACTGTGTCTCATTTTTGCTGTTTGTAAATGGGAACACATTTCACCTCGCAGTGCCACTGTGAAGCTTAATTAAGATTTGCAAAGTGCTTTGGTGCTGTATAAAAGCCAGTCACTTTAATTAATAAAATGAAATGGCTGCACACTCTTGGCTTCTTTACTTACCTGGGTGTGAGCAAGCAGCAGTTAGCGTGATAATACAGTTGATATTCCACACAGTTCTGTTTTATAAATGTCCTGTTTTCCTGAAGGCACCTTGGGGTGTCTTACTGACTTGGTAGAGTCGCCTGCTCCCAGACTCGTTATCACTTTTGGAAAGCAGGGATCAGTGCTCTCAGGTCTGTCCTTCAGTGCCTGGCCCAGATCTCCAGAAGCTGCTGTGTCCAGTGTTACACAAGCCAAGGTTGGTTGACTCTGCAGTGACCCAATATTGTCACATGCTGGTCCCATAAGAGCAACCCAGAGACCAACAGCCCAACATTTTTGGCCACTCTAGATCCAGATCTGAGCATCCTTGCTCTGAAATCAGGAATCAAAACATAAGATCTGCAGTCTCTTTGAGTCTCCAGTAGGTTTGACTCTGCATCTGGAAGATGCACTGTGGTGATCTCTGTGAGCTCTCTGCTCTCTGAGTGACAGAGGCTGGGTTGTTCAAAGAGAAGTCCTAAATAAACGTAGGTGCGAGGAAGAATCTGCATGAGTGCTGTTGGTTTCTGGGCAGGTATCCCAGATGAAAGTTGGTGGAAAGAGCCCTCTGACAAGACTCTTCTTGGAGTTATTAATAGCCTGACTTCGCCCAAATTCTTGTCTGATGTAGATATTGGGGACAGGACTTCTTCTTCTCTTTCTTTTTTGTTTGTGGAAGTTGAATGCTCTTCCCCTTGAGAGGTTGTAATGGTTAAACCCCAACCAGCAGCTCTCTTTCTCTCCCCTCAGTGGGACGGGGGAGAGAATCAGAAGGCTAAAAGTGAGAAAACTGGTGGGTTGAGATAAAGACAGTTTAATAGATAAAGCAAAACCACGAGTGCAAGCAAAACAAAACAAATAATTAATTCACCACTTCCCATGGGCTGGCAGGTGTTCAGCCATTTCCAGCAAAGCAGGCCTCCCTCACATGTAATGGTTACTTGGGAAGACAAAAGCCATCTTTCTGAACGTACCCCCTTCCTCCTTCTTCCAGCTTTACATGCCGAGCACGATGCCATATGGTATGGAATATCCTTGTGGTCAATTGGGGTCAGCTGTCCCAGCTGTGTTCCCTCACAACCTCTTGAGCACCCCTAGCCCACTGGCTGGTTGGTGGTGTGAGAAGCAAAAAAGGCCTGTTTTCAGCACAAATCCAAAATGTGGCCCCATAATAGCCACTGTGAAGAAAGTGAATTCTATCCCAGCCAAGGGGTAACCAGGATAGCCACATACAGCTCCTTTCCTGTGACTTGGACCTGTCCCTTCGTTCGCACTGAGAAGGGTGGAGCAGCAGCGGAGCCCCATCTGTATGCTGTTGTCTTTCCTTCCATCTGAATGTAGCTGCAGCATGGATGGGTCTATACCATAAAGACCTCAGACTCCATAATTTTTCTCTCCTGCTGTTGATTCCGATCCTGAAATATTAGGCCAAATGGATGGTTTTCTGAATATGGAAGTTTCCCGTCATCCTGTCCAAGGCCAGGTCTATGGAGACCACCTGGTTTGATGGGTCCTTCTGCCTCATCCTCCCTTTCTTTCCTCTTCACCCTGGCCTCTTGGGCAGGAAAAAGGAGGAAAGAAGATGCTCTGCCTGATATTCACTCCCCCACCCCAGGATGGTCCCCATCCTTCACCCATCAGTAGGTGATGCAGCCACCAAAGGCATTGCAGTCTGACACACCAGCATATCCTCTCCTGCAGGAAACAGCGTGGGAAGGCAGGAGATCCCATGTCTCCCAGTGAGGATGATGTTTGAGCATGTAGGTACCAGTGTTGGTACACTCTGTTAGTGTGCATTGCTGTGTGTATCTCCACACCTATCATTTGTACTGTAGAGAAGCACTGCCTCCTATCTGGAAGTCTGCACCACAGGGATGAGTAGGCGTATGTGTAGGTGACTGCTTTTTATGAGCTGCCAAAGGTTTGTACGTGCAACCTGCTGGGGTGCTTGTACTTGAAAACCAGGTGCACCTCCCTCTCTTTTCCACCCCAGCCTTCTGAGTCAGAGTTTTCGGTGTGATTTCTTAGCAATCACCTCTATGCTGGACTAAAACTAACCTTTGACTTCTGAACCACGGTTCAGGCTTCTAATCAGAAATCCATATCATCTTTCTACCCTTGCAGAATATGAGTAAGTCAAAGTACAGGCAGCAGTGAAGGATTGGGGTGCGTATGGGCTCTCATATTGCTTCTTACTCATGTCTATGTGACACTGCTTAATATGTTGTCCAGAAAGTACTGGGTTAGCATAGTAGCAAATACTGGAGAGTCACAAGATCAAATTAAACTACATGCCACTGACAGATTTGATTTCAAGAGTGAATTTACAGCAGGGGCTGGATATGTAGAGTTGAATTCTGAGACCAAAATGAATTTCAAAAGTATAATTGGAATCTTTAAAGACTGATGGGACTATTTTAATATTTTTATGTTTTACATAGCCATCCACTAGTACTGATAACAAAACTGTAGAATGATTTGGGTTGGAAGGGTCCTTAAATATCATTCCTGATGCTCAAAGCCCCATCCAACTTGGCCTTGAAGTCTTCCAGGGATGTGATATCCACCACTTCTCTGGGCAACCTGTTCCAATGTCTCACAACCATCACAGTAAAGAATTTCTTCCTAACATCAAATCTAAATCTCTCCTCTTTTAGTTTAAAACTGTTCCCCCTTGTGCTATCGCTATCTGCCTGTGTAAAAAGTCACTCTCCCTCTTTTTTCTAGCCCCCTCTAAGTACTGTAAGGCTACAGTAAGATCTCCCCAGAGCCTTCTCTTCTCCAAGCTGAACAACCCCAGCTTTCTCAACCTGTCATAATATGCTGTTGCTTAAATTTAAAAGGGCGATCAACAGTCAGATCTAGCACAGATAGCTCTTAAACGGGTTATTGCTTTTTGCAAATCTGAGTGCTAATACTCGATTAACCTTGTAGCTTGAACACCAAGGAACAAATGTTGTTTCTTAAAAAATATATCTAAGTTAGGGATCTACTTAATGTCTTTACTGTGGTTTGCACCAGATTTTAACCCCATTTTAATTAAACCACTACAATTTCTTGTGTGGTCAAAGTCGGTAAGGATGAGTACAAACTACTTGAAAGTAGTATGTGTAATTCACTGGTGAATATTTTCTTGAATTGGTGTTACGAGGCTGTCAACACTTACTGTGCAAAATACAAAGCATTGTGCTTTCCTGGTGACATCTCCGTTAATGAGAAGGTGAGTGGCCAGAAAAGGACACATTGTTTGCCAGCACAGAGAGAAGGTGAAACTGTGGAAGTCCAGTGGGAGGGGTTAACTCTTTTTAGAGATATCCAGACCTCATAGGAGACATCCTGAGAGGTAGGCAAAAAGCCACACTACCTTTGTCATTGGTGGGTCAGAGTTCAGCCCACCTTCTCTCAGAAATATCCTCATTAGAGGACCAGTGATGCACGGTGACTGAGCTGTGATGGAAATGCAGTGGAGGCCTCGTTATTGCAGGACTAGCTGGTACCATACAAAGCAAACACGGAAGCCTTGGTTTTGATCCTTATTCGTTAGTGCTGCTCAGTCTGAAAAGAACCATTGACTATGGCTGAAGTCAGAGTGGCATAAAGGCATGGGACATGCTCCTGGCTTCTGAACAAAGACAGGAAGCTCCAAAGGAGATCTTAAAGGATTTGATTAAAAGCATAGCCAGAATTGGAGTGTTTGAATGAGTTCAGGCCTCTTCATAAAGGCTGAGGGTATGACTTCACTTCAAGAGGCTTGAAATTGCCAGGATGATGCTGAACATGATCCACACACTATGAAAACAGCATTAGTCTACTTAGCCTTTTCACTATCCAAGAGTGGAAATGCAAAGAGCAGTGAGAAGTTAAAAAGCTAAAGAAACTCCTTTGAAATCTCAGGAGTGGGATTCAGTTCAGATGTTAGCAACAAAAGTTCAGAGAACATTTTTTTCCTTGTTATAACATTTTACTCACAGGAACATTGGCTGAGAAACTCAAAAAACACCATTCATTCACTGACAGATTTTGACTTCTCAGAAATACTGTGTGACTGTCCCACCATCACTTGGAGGGCCCTGTGAGCAGGAGGAAAGTGGCTCATCTGTCTGGCAACTGCAGAGTGGAACCTGCAGCAAGGCTCCTGCAGGCTGCCTGTGGTCTGGACCAGCTCTCTACATATATGCTGGGTCAGACAGAGTGATTTCGATAGGTGTGTTGGCTGCATTAGAGGACTTGCCTTCTTTTATGGCAATTTTTTGCCAAAACTGGTGTGTCCCATCTTAGTTTCAAAGCTGTGAGCAGTGAGACTATGGGAGCGGGAGCATTTTCATGATCAGGGAGTTGCGGGGCTGCTGACTCACTGTGCATGCCAGCGGCACTGCTCTGCCATCCCCAGCATGGAGGGGGAGGGAGATGGAGCCACCGCAAAGATTGGTTATAGGTCACCTACTGCCTCAGGTCACCAAGTAGCTGGGATTTTCACTTTGCTGTTTGCCCGCGCTGTGAGGAAGGAAGCAAAACTCTTTACATGCTACCCATGGATAGATTCCCTTCGTAACAGCCCTAATGTCATTCAGGTGCCTGATTTAAAACTACTTGTATCAGGAAGGAGATTCAAGAACTGATTAGTGTTGATCTGGCCTGTTTTGGTGTGCCAGGTGAGATTAGCCTGCTGCGGGTTGTGCTTTAGGTATTTGAGGTGTTTTGCACTGCATTTGGAACATTATCTCGTTTGTTAGACATTGGTGTCCTCTCCTCCAGCAAGAGGCATATCCCACTCTAATCCCATGCTCAGGATCAATAACGTGTTATATTGATGCTTGTGGTTAAGTTCTCCACAGTCTTGAACTGTAACTGCCAAGGTGCTGTGTCATTTGCTTTGCCAGGCACAGCCCATGTCAGGCAGTGGAGTGACTTCCCACTGGAGGAACGGACTTACCCAGACATTGCCCCCTCCCTCTCTAAATGCAGGGTACCCTCCTGTGGCAAACAGGACCACACAGCAGCAAGTACCCTGAAAAAAGAAAAACATTAAACTCCATAAAGACAAAACTCTATGCTGCATCCAGAGCCTGGCCTGCTGTACCCAGAGTCCATAGGGAGGATGGGAGTGTTAATAAAGCACACGTGACAAGTGTTAGTCACGTTGCTTAACGCAGAGCTAGAAGGCATTCGCAGACCCTGAATAGTTGAAGACTGCTACATGGAATTTCTGGCCCTGAAGTTAAGGAAACATAGGAGACTTTGTTTTTACAAGATTTCAGGTCAGCTTTTTCTATCAGAAATGCATCTATTCAAGATAACCCTGTAAGGGAGCTCTTCAAAGTGAGCTGAAAATGAAGGGGGTTTGGGAATTAGTGTTCTTTTGTTTTTAAAAATCATTCACCTAGGGTGGCAGCTGAGGATCTCCTTGAGTTGATCCTCTTGACAGTTTTAGTTTCCCCATCATCTTCCTCTCCTCTTCCAGCCTCTCAGTTCTTGACCCCATTTCTTCCCTGAGGCAAATACAATGCCAGGGCTAATTATCCGAAAAGGAAACATTAGTGAACATCATAGGTAGAGTATGAGTTGAATACCTCAGTGCAGTGGGCACAGCTGCCTGATTAGAGCACCCTACCCAACACGATGCTTACATTGTTTGCTTGCTTTCTTCACAGACCCTTTGATAGATGAGTTGCAATGCTCATTACATGGTTTATAGTTCTCTGGCTGGCATTTTTGTGGCTTCATCTACACATTACAGATCAGTCATCAAGAAGGTTCAGGAGAGCCTAGTGCAGACAAGCAGGCTAAGGCTCCCTTTTAGCCCAGCTGGTCAAAAATAGTCTTGGGAAATTGTTATTCTTGGATAGGAGTAGAAGGAGCTGGGCAGGCCTGTTTTAAAAGTGACATATGTTTTGCTATTGCAACAGCAACTGGTCTGGCGACCACAGAGGGATGCTCTGCAGGCCACTGGTGCCCACAGACCAAGGTTTTAGAGCCACTGGCTACCATGCCAGAAGTTGGCCTTCATGTTCTTTTGCTCACTGAAATATTTAACATCCTTTTGCCATTTTGCATTGGCTGTTCTACTTCAAGATCCCAGGAGTGTAAGGTTTGACTTTTCTCTCAACAATTTTCAGCCTTCATAATGATCAGGGTGTATTTTCCTTTCAGAACAGAGGGATAGGCAGTTATTTCGCTTAATCTGCTTGTGGAAGTCTAGCCAGTGATTTAATCTGTCTCAGAACAGGGGTCACCAATCCTCTTTTCTCTGTGGACATGTCATTGAATCAGGGGAGCAGGGAGGAAACCATTCCCTGTGTTTATCCAGTGGGATAGCAAGCATTTTCTGAATGGAAGGAGGTAGGTACCAATGTGTTAATTAAAACATGCAAGCCAGTGCAACCAAGTTCACAGGCAGAGACATTATTACCATCATCAACTTGAGTCTTACCAACCATTGCACATGTCCCAGGCACAGCATCAGCTTGCGCATACTCTGCTTGTAATAATTTTCTCACGGCACCATTTTTGGAGCATTTCTGGTTTGTTGTGCTCTCTGGAGAATGATTATACCACTGGAGGGAGGAATCTCACACTGCTCATTGCACTTTTTAGTATCCTGTTTGTTCACAGTTCTCACAGAATCACAGAGTGACTGAGGCTGGAAGGGACCTCCGGAGGTCATCTGGTCCAATCCCCCTGCTCAGGGAGGGCTGCCTAGAGCCAGTTACACTGGGACTTGTCCAGGTGTCTTTTGACTGTCTCCAAGGATGTAAACTACGCAACCTTGCTGGTCACCCTTATAAAAAGCTGTTTCCTGATGCTCACAAGGAGCCTCCTCTATTTTAGTTTGTGCTCGTTGCCTCAGATACTCTTACTGGGCATCACTGACAAGAATCTGGCTTCATCCTCTTTGGTATTTATATACATTGATAAGATCTCTCTGAGCCTTTTCTTCTCCAGGCTGAATGGTCCTAGCTTGATTAGCCTTTCCACATAGGAGAGGTGCTCCAGTCCTTCAGCTGGGGTGAGATCAAGTGCTGCATGTTTCGGCCCTCACTTCCACTGCCACAGGAGTAACAAGGGCAGCTGCGGTGGTGTAAGCACCAGCTAGGTCCTGACATCAAGGAGATCCTCTGTCCAGGGCTGGCAGGAATTTTGTATACGGTAGTGAGCAGTCTGGAGAAGCTAAAGCCAAATTTCTCAAGCAGAAGTAACAAGACCACTAAATAGGAAAAGGAAGCGGGAGCCGTGTCTTTGTAGCATCTTGGGGGGGCAGCTGGGGTGCATAAAGGATAAAATCTCTGTTTTAGGCCTTTAGTTCTGGACACATGTGTGCTGTGACTGCAGCTTGTTAAAGGAGACCTGAGAGTTTTAGAACAGTTGCGGTAACTTGGAAAGCAATAGTGTAAATCAATTTTTTCCCATATTTACACATAGCTTTAGCCTGTGAGGAGCCTCGTGTGGCATGTGGCTAGTAGCCTCCAATCTGCCTGGTGATAGCCAACACAAGGAGCTTGACACCACCCATAGCTATAGCAGTGATTGCGGTACAGATGCAGCCCTCAGCGTGCAAGCCTGAAAATATTGGCCTGTCTACCCATACGTAAATCTCAGTGCATATATTTATTTCTGTCAAGAACTAAATTAAATAGAAATGGATGGTTTGCCAAAGCTATAAAAATGTCAGGTCTTCCGAAGAGCCCCATCTCTGCAAGAGCATTTGAAATATTGCATAAATATTGGAGGGGATTAAAGCCAAATGAGAAGATACCAGACAGAGCAATAAACTCAGCCTTGCAGCCTGTTTTGTCAGGACTTAGGAGAAAAGAGACTGCAGATCCACGTTGCATCAAACAAGTTACTCTTAGGAAGCATGGCAGGCTCCACGTGTGTATGGAGGAGTTGACACAACTTCACTACTTTTATGTGAGATTTTTTTCCCCTCCCACTGAGCTCAACAGACAGGGTCTCTTTCATGAGTTCATGCTCAGTGTCTTCAGAAAATGGCATTACAGCAGGGGGTAGGTTTCTAACACAAGTGAGTGTGGCATGCTAGCAGTCATGTGGGAGCTAGTACAAGTCCTCAGGAATGTCTTCTTCAGGGCTTCAAGCTAATGAGTTTCCTTTTGGCAGCTTAGATTCATAATGCCCCTTTAACTTGAGCACTTAGATTGAATAACAAAACCCAAATGGAACAAATGCAAACCTTCCCCTTGGTCCCTAGCCCCAGGATTGAGCTGGCTGAGATAAGAGAACATGGTGAGAGCCATATATTTGCATAGACCAAATCCTTTCTCATTCAGCCTGTAGGTTCTGCTGTTGCTGCCTTAGTCTTTGTCTTATGTTTCCTTCTCTTCCAACACAGAGATTATTTTTTCTTTCCTTTCACAAAACAATAGCTAATAAGGCTCTGCAGCCTATAAATCTCTCCATTTTGGGTAATAAGATGAGGCTCAGTTTAGGCAGCATATCCTAACTACCTTATGCAGAAGATAGGCTTTTATCCAAAACACACACTACACATCTGTCACCTCTGGTGCTTCTGGCAGGCTGTTCCCTAGAGGTGATCAGGACTCAGATTGAGAGAATCACTTATGCATGAGCTGCAGGCCAGAGTCACTTGTTAAACGTGCTTTAACAGGAGCTTCATCTCTAGCTCATTCTCTAAAATCCAGAGTATGAGAGGGGGAAAAAAAGAAGTGTGATAATTTTATTCTTTCTCTTTCCTCTCCTGTTCCCTGACCCAAATGCAACAGCAACCTGAAAGGAGGGTGTAATCTACTACTGACTTCCCTTTGCAGCCAGCACACCAGATTGTGTACCTATTCTTAAGACAAAATAACAAGAAAAAAAATTCTTTCTATCTTTGGGTGTAGTCTTGTCTTATGAGCTCTTGTAAATCAAACCAAATACAAGGCAAAGTTTGACTCCTTGCCCACACATTACTAGTGTTTGAAAAGCAGTGAAGTAGACGAGATGCATTTGCAAGTGGTTCAAAACCATAGCATATTCTCCAAGCCTTGGGCCCAGTTCTGAGTGCTCCACACAAGAAGCTGACAGCCTAGTTCTCAGCTGGTAGGTGTAACATGCCTGTTCAACAAGTTCAGCTCTAAGACCATGTTTCTCTCCAGGAGCCAGTGTGATCTGGCTCAGAGGGGTTCACTCCTGGTGCAGCCATGGGGAGCTACACATGCTTCTGATTTATGGGGTGGTAGCTTCAACCACTGAAATCTCTCTGGACAATCTGGTTGAAGGCATCAGACCCTGCCAGCGTTCAGGTATCCTCTTCCATCCCTAGCTGCCATCTATGGCAACCCTTGTCTAAAGGAAGGATCTTCTCCCTAGACAGGAGCCGGTAGCCAGGAGCTCTGTGGTGCCTGCTGGACACTGTGACTGGGAGCCACAGCTCCTACCTTAATTCTTCCTTTGATTTCTGTCTCATTGTCATGCTGCAAAGGTAAATGCATGAAAACGTGCGAGATATTAGGACATGAGGTCCTTTAAGACACTAGGTTGCTAGAAATGGCTGTGGCCTTCCTATTCACAGCAAGCCTCTAAGTGCTGCCAGCAAACCTCATAATTGATAACAAGGAGAGGTCTAAGGGTCTGTGGCTTTATCATTCTTGACAGATCTGCTGAATTCTTGGTTTATGAGAGCTGGGGACGCAGCAGGGCTCCTGAAATGGACTAAGGAGCTGAGCTGACCCCAGCCTTCATTTGGGTTATGTGCCACATGTCCCTGTCTCAGTGTCATGCTGCTGCTGGACACCCTCCTGCCAACAGAGAGAAAAAGTCTGTGGAAGTCAAGCTTTTCTCCTCTTGACAACTTCATCTCCCTTACAGGCAGCTCCCTGCCTGTCTCTACGCCGTTGACTAGTCCCATGTGGGTCTTCCTGGGGATTGGGAGAACCTTGCACAGGAACTCCTGGGAGCGAAGCCAGAAAGGGTGGGAAGAGAAGAAAAATGGGGCTGGTGTCCAGGAAGACCGCCTGGCTAAGAACATCCCTAGGGAAAAATCCTGGAAAGGGAGAGAACACAAAAAAGCGTGGGGGATTGTCTGAGGCCAGGTGCTGAGCTGCCTGGTGAGGTGGAAACCTGCCAGAATTTTCTGCCTCACAGTGAGCTGTGAAAACAACCCATGTGCAAAGCCTGTGAGAGTTGCTTTGGGGCCAAGAAAGGTGTTATCTTATTTTGTATATGTAGTAAAGCAAGATTTCCAGTCTGTCTGGGAATGACAATGCTGACAGCGTAACTGGAGGAAGGCAGGCAGGAGAGGTGGTGCTTTGGGATGCCCCCTCTGGGGGACCTTCTCTGCTCCCATCCTCCAGGGCAGTGCCACCCTGGGCTCTGAATGGGAATTTCTGATGGCTTACATGATTCCAGTTCCCACAGTGTGACTGCTCATCTCCAAGCATACTGTGCTTTTCAGACGTCCTTGGCAGATTCACCAGGGCTGTTGCTCTTTACAAGAGACCAGGAGCACTTTTGTAGTTCTTAAAAGCTCGCAACGGTCCTTGCTGTGAGACTGAGGTCAGTTTTACAGAAGTTTGTCTCAGGTAGGCTCTCCTCAGTCTCAGTGAGGACTGAATAGATGTTCAAGAACCTTCTTAAGGGTTTGGCCTATTAAGTTTCATGTCTTGCCATTTCCTGAAAGTTAGGATTTATTTCACTAGGTTGTATGAATTTGTGTAGCAAGGTGAGTAGTTATAGGGCAAATCATCTCTCTGTGTGCTGCCTTCCCTATGACTGGAGCTATAAGCATGGTGCAATAATGGTGGAATATATTGTTGCAGCAAATATCGTAGGCTTCATCTTAGGCTGTCTGAAGGCAGAACTGTGGTGGGGAGCTCAAGTGTTTCCGGAAGCTGATGAGTATGCCTTCTTATTGCTTTCTTACTTTTAAGTAAGAAGTTAATTAGCTATTTATGTTGTTGCAAACCGTAATGGCCTAAGGATATAAGTCTCTAGGGGAGAGCAAACATGAGCCCAGTTGATTGGTATGAATTCTCAGGAAAAGACAATTTGAGGCAATGCAAACCTTTTTATACAGGCTCAAACAGAAATCCCAGTTTTGAAAATGAGTGCCTTTTGGGCAAAAAGTCCCTTATGTTCAAAAGCTCATAGAGCAATATTAGCTAGTAAAGCATATTACCTCTTTTTTAAAACCTTGCTTCTATTTTTTTATGCATTTCAAGTGTTCTCTCCCCCATAATATTGACTTGTCTTGAAATACTAATGCATTCATGCTTATGACATGCTTCAGAGGCAAAGGAGCGCTTGTTCCCATTTTACAAAGAAGTGACAAAGAAGTGACTTTCTTGCAGGAGGATGCTGCCAGAGACAGAGCAAGGACTGCATGGTGGCATCTCCAGTACTGTGGTTCCTTTGATTAGGAGAACTAAATTAAGCTAAGGAGCTTGAAATGGGAGACACTACAGCCAAGCAGCCTTGTGACATGAGGAGCAGGAAGGAAGGAAAGGGGATACCTGAACAGGCAGTATTTTCTTTCCAGCTTGATGACCACGGGTGGTGAGACTGGGGCTGCTGCAGTGCTGGAGATATCACTGCCTTAGCAAGCGGCAATGGCCAGTTTTCTGCATGGGTCCCTTAAATTTTCCTGGTGGCTTTGACATCTTAATTTGTGGCAATGATTTTAGTGCTGTGTAGTTTAACACGGGCCATGTTTTGTTCTAGCAGCTGGCACTTTCCATGGGGCAGAAAGATGATTTTCTATTATAGTTTGTGAAATGCCTTGTGTTGTATTTCAGTAAGCTTATAACAGGACAATGAACCTGGTTTAGCAGGAGAGACGTAACAGATGGGAGCTAATGTATAGAAAATCAGCTTATGTAAGGGTTCGGTGCCTCCAAGTGATGACTTTTTACGTCAACAGGAATGGCTCATTCTAGAGAGAAGGGTACTGGGCAGATGCTTTGAACTGAAGGACGTCTGAGTACAAGGACCTGAGCTGAAAGAAGTAGAAAACAGTGATTTTTGATTTTTAAATTCAGATATATTGGGTTCAAACCATGTTTGGGCACCTGACTGGAGTGCTTTATTTTAGGGGTGCCTTATTTTAGAGGCACCTGATTTTTGCCAGAATTTTCAATAATAACGTGCAATTCTGAGGGTCTTGATTTATAAATTCTCAGTGCCAAATATGTAGATTTGAGAAGAGGCTGGGCATTCCCTTTTCTCATGATATTTTGTTATGCCTCAGTTTCTCATGACTGAAGTGAAAATGTTAGTATTTACCTTTATTTTTCGAGTTGCATTTATTCTTTTTAGTTCTTAGATAAGAAGTAGTGTTCCAGTACAAGGAAATGTATTGCTGTGTGAAGGAAATAAGAAGGAATTCCTGAAAAAAACCCCTGCATTTTGGAAAAATACTGTGTCTTTATAATAGAAACAGAGATTTTAGACTGTGACACTCTAAGTATTTTCCAGTGAAGGTGTCACCCTCTGAATAGCAAATTTAATCTGACTAGTAATAGGCTAGCTTGTCCAAGGTATTTTCCACATTTCACAGGAATAATCCATGGATCCATAAACACCTGTCAGCCACAGGACAGCTACTGCTGATCTAGTATTTAGAGCTGTGCACACCAAAGTGGGATTTTGGCTGGTCCTTGCTCTTGCACACAGTGTAG
Organism: Chiroxiphia lanceolata; assembly: GCF_009829145.1. Classification (NCBI taxonomy): domain Eukaryota; kingdom Metazoa; phylum Chordata; class Aves; order Passeriformes; family Pipridae; genus Chiroxiphia; species Chiroxiphia lanceolata. Next base: position 29,801,414 of record NC_045642.1, read on the forward strand.
GAGGATCATTATGGAGGACAGGAGGTAGTAATCTCAGTTTTATTCTTCTTTGAAAAGCCAGGCTTGCAACATTTTTTTATCCTAGATTTTTCATCTAAAGCGGTTTTTTTTCTGTGTGTTTAGCCCCCACCCCCACAGTGGCACAGAGGACATCATCCATGAAACATAAACCACATCCTCCGTGACCTTAGCTGTCACCAAGTCTCCTGACTGTACTGGCCAGTTCTACCACTGCATTTTGTGAACCCTGGCAGAAGCCCATTTTTTACTGAAAAAGTTGTTTATAGTATTGGTAGACTGAAACAGTCCCCTTGATTTATCCCTGTTTTAACATTTCTGCCTGTGGGTGATTGAGTTTAATTAAGGTTGACTAGTAAATATTTATTCTCATGGCAGAAATAGGTCTAGGTTTGTCTGTTAAAAATACTACAGAGCTTGCCTCTTTCACTGCAGTTAACTGAACCAAACACTCCACAATTTTATTAATATCAGCAAGGAAAAAAACCTCAAACCCCACTGCCACAAGCTTTTAACTGTGCAGCTCTCCCCCAGCCGAGGAGCACCTCTCCCCCCAAGCATCCCTGTCCCCTACATCCCAGTCCCTGCTGAAGTGAAGCCCGTTGCCATGGAAGCCTCATTAAATCTGCATCTTGCCTGGCCGAGGCTGCAGGGGCTGCGGCTGTATTTTTAGCCGGCGGCAGTTGCATAAGGAGGGGCGGGATGGGACTGGGATGTGCCCTATATCTCACTTTGATGGAAGTCTGCCAGAAACTGGCCGAAAGACATGTCCTGCTCAGGAAAGCTCACTTGGGCCAGGCAGTCCTTGGCAGCCACCAGTGTTGCTAGAACTGAGCAGGGGGAAGATGCAGCACATGGAGTTGGGCTTAATGGCCAAGCAAGCTTTAGGGTGGTGGCATAGTTCTGTAGAGTGCCAGGGGCTCCAAAGGCTGAGGGTCTCTTGAGATTAGACTAAAGATAATAAATCTCTCTTGACTTGAGCAAAACCTTAACACCTGGAGGGGTAGGAAGAAACTCATCGGAGCGCAGCTGAAGAACAGCACTTCACTCCTAGCCATGTACATTTTGGGGAAAAAAATGCCACATCTAAGTGCATAGCCCCTAGAAGAAGAAAATGGAGCTAGATGGTGTCAGAGATGCTCAGGGTGAATCCAATCTTGGGTACAATGTTGCCTAAATCCATTTTTGGGAGGACTGGATTTGAGTCCATCTCCCTGTTTGACGAATACATGACACTGAAGGATATGAAATCTGTACTTACTGTAAACACCACCCCCCCCCCAACCCCTGACATAGTGGTTTCCATCCCAAGAAACCACTACATACACACACACACGCACACACAAAAGAAAACCCCTAAATCACCCCACATGTTCATTCTCGGTCATTTCAAATCAGATTTGATGGCAATAGAAGACAAAAAAAAAGAGGAGGTTTTAGTGTCTCTGCACTATCAGGATTTCTTGGCTCAAAACATGGGCTTGCTCTCTCTCTCTGAGCACTGAGTCCCAGCAGTGCTAAATGTTCCAAAAATCCGATTTTTATCCTGAATTACACCTGGGCAATCTTTCAGTCTTCAGGGGGTCTCACAGATGGCCAAGAGAGCCTTGTTTAGCCTGCAAAACTGTTATTATTTGTGCTGAGGCATGAGAAGGAAGGGGTCCAGCTTGACTGTAAATGAACAACTCTTGCCTCTAATAAGTCATCTCTTTTGTTGGAGGCTGTGAAAATTTGATCTGGAGCAGTTGGGTTAAAATTAAATAGAGCCCAATGCTGCTATCCTGTACAGTCACACTCCGTCAGAGCTGAGTCATATGTGAAGCTCCAAGGCCTGGTAGGGGCTGTTACTATCATTGCTTTTTAAAGAGATGGTCATATCATTAGAAGCTGATTTTGTCCTTTTTCCAGTCATAGATCTCCAGATGCCTACCTCTGCAGGAGTCGCCAACTGGTAAATAAACATTTAAAACAAACAAATAAAAAAGAAAACAAAAAATAAGGATGAAAAAATAAAAAAACAGAACAAAAAAAATCCCAAGACCCCACAGAAACCAAATCACCAAACCCAGGATTATTTCTAATTTACTGGAAATGGGATATGACCTGATTCTCTGTAGGCAAGTGTGCCTGACAGAGCCAGCTTTTGCAGCGGCAGGCTGTCTCTGCTGTAGACCATCTCTAAGTCCTTCCTGGGGAGTTATTTCCAGCTTCAAGGCTGGCTCCACAGACCTTTCTCAACACTAGGCTAATGAAAAAGTCGATGCCTATGGTTTGCAGGGGTTCACAGACTCTCCCCTACAGTTGTAGAAAATGCAACTCACCTTCAGTTTTGCTATGAGATTAGGGCAAGTGATGTTTTGCCCAGGCAGCCTCATTTCTCCTGATTCAGTATCATGATTGTGAGTCTTGCACAGGTCAAATGAAAGGAAAGTAGGCTTTTCAGACTCCTTCGGAAAGCCCTACATGACTTCCTCTAACCCTTGCTCAGGGCCTGACTGTGAGTTTGAAGACCCAACCTGTGAGCTCCTGCTTGGCAGCACCCACCGATCCAGGAGGGCAGGTGTAGGTACCTGGAAGGCCCAGAGTACTCCTCCTTGGGCACTTGCAGTCTCTTTGCACCAGTGATGCTGCTGCAGATGGGTCACCAGACAGAAATAGGCTGCTGTGCTGCAGCTCAGAGCCAGTGCTGCGCCACTTTGGCAGCAGCCCTGGGTGTGAGGGGTGTTTCCTGGCAGCAGGGAGGCCGGGTGAGTGCCTGGGGAGCAACTGGGCAGTGAGGGCTCTGTCTTGAGTGTTTCATTCCTGTCTGCTCCAGCTGATTGCTGCCAGTGAAGCCAAGCAAATCTTTGATATCCTCTCTGCTTCAGCTCTGCCTCTGGGGAGCAAAGATAAATGCAGTCTACCCACCGGTGAGAGGCCAGGGCAGAACCTCAGACCAATGAGGTGCATGTTCAGATCTAATTTGTGGGTGGTCAGCATCAGTTTGCAGGGCTCTTAACATTTAGAGTTTGTTTCTCAACATATTTACTCCACCGCCTTTCTAAGGTGGCAAAGGAAGCATGGGGCAACATGATGGCATGGAGCAAGGGACAGCATTTGAAAACTAGAATAAGCCACTGATAAGCATAGACAGACACCCTGGTAAACAGACAGACAGAGCAGAAGGCTCCCGCTCCTGACAGTCTCCCTGGCGTATAGCAGTTTCCTTGTAAGAGCACTGACACTCACTGCAGGGCACATGTGCAGCGAGCTGGAAGAAAGCAGAGGCTGGAGGAGGGAGGAAGCAATGCTCAGGCACCAATGGCATTGCAACCGAATTATGTTCTGGCTGGGAAGAGAGCTGGGATGGGACCTTTCTTCAGAAAAAGATCAAAATCAGCTCAAAAAAAATCAAGCGCACCCTTTTCTTTTTTCTCAGAAGGTCTTTATCTTGGGATTTCAAGTCCTAAAAAGTTTTCTAGGTCCCATAATGGGCAAAACTCACAATGGAGTCAGGGAGTTACATTTTTAAGGTGAGAGGTCTAGGAGGTCAAAGAGGGAGGCCATTAAACAACAGTCCTTTCTCTAACACCCCAAGGGATTCATTCTAGAGGTCTTTTTGAGGTTTTAGCCTTCAGAGCAGATGTGTCATGTTACTAAACCCCTGAAAACATGTTTACTGATGCTGGGCGAAGGGTGCTGCACCTGCCACCAAGCTGGATGTCAGACCGGGGCTCGGAGAATGATTGTTTTTTCTTATCAGTTGCAGTTCTAACCAGATGGAGAGAAGTGGGTGAGTCCAGCCTGCAAACCCAACATTCAGTGAGAGCTTGATGCATGCCAAGGGGCATCAGGACTGTGGCCTGTGCTTTGTCAGGACAGGTCAAATCATACAGTTGTTCAGTGGTGAATCAAAACTTGGAAGGGAGAAGACAGACCATAATTTATTAAGTTCTGAGGTGTTGAGGGTGTTGTAATAGGAGGGCTTAGACAGCAAGAAGGGGAATAAGAGTTGAGGAGCATGTTGGAATGAGGGTAGGGCAAGCTTTTAGGATGAGTAAAGGGCTTTGGGAGGCATACAGCAGCCCATCTCTTTGGAAATTAAAGTTGGGTCATTAAGCAAGGCTTGAAGGTTGCCCTGCTCCTAGATTTAACCCTTCCGAAGCGCTTTTGTTCGTGGCAAATCTGGCTCATGACATGATCTTTACTCAGTTTATGAATAAGGAAGTGGCTTTTTAATGGTGCAAAGCTCTGGATTCTGAAAGTAAAAGCCCATCAGGGCTGGTCTCCTCCTGGGAACCTGCAGCTTCTCCCAGGGCATGAGCTCCTTGAAACTAAGAAAATGGCCCTGTTTGGTTTTTCCAGGATGTTTTTATTCTGTATGAAATAGAAATAAAACAGCCCCAAAGAGTGAAATTAAATGGTGTAACTGAGTATCCTCTGTCCTATTTTCAGTGCTACAGAAGTGCAAGTACGATCAAATACACAGGACCTTGTATAATGATGCAGTATCTTGGCTCTGTATAAATGGTTGGATATGCAACTTTGATGTTGTTGTGGCAATTTGGTGTGCTGTCCCTTATCTTGGTCACAAGAAGCCTGTGACCAGAGCCAAGACACCCCAGCTCCAGCTCCTTTTGTTCCTATATAATAATTGTATCTGTGGTGTGCAGAGCGGGCCTGTTTCAGGCTGGCAGCTGCACAGCGTTGTTTGCAGCTCATTAATTTCCTACAGATTGCTGCCTTGCTGCTTTGGATGTAGTGCAACTCCAGTGGCTGGGCTGCAGAGCTGAAAGCACTGTCTGCTTGGGTCTGTGGGAAGAGCAGAGCGAGGGAGGGGGCAGAGGGACTTGTGAGGCTGATATCCAGAGACATTTGTGATGAGAAAGTTGGTTTCACTCCCCAACCTTTTTGATGTGCTTTTAGCACTGAAATCTGTGAATGCTGTCATGTGCAGGAGCCACAAAGAAGTAGGGTGTTCCTGTGCTGGGAACTGGGGGGATTGTCCTGACTGTTCCTGAAAAGCCAAATTACATTGCCAGTGTTGTCCCAAAACAGGTTCTTTCACCCAGTGTGCAAGAGTTGAGGTATTTGATTAATTTACAGTTCTACACAGAAAGGGGTGCTGGGTGGCAAATCCACAAGGCCAGCACAAGGACTATCAAAACTTTTCACTGTTTATACATTTTAGCAAACAAAGGCTTAATATTCATTGGCTACAAGTTGCATAGTTCTCTTTTTGGTTACTATTCTATCCTCTGTTGGTTAAATGATTCCATTACTTCTTATGCTAGTTAGTCTGTATACTCAGTCTTTCTCTTCATTTGAGTTGGTGGGTTTCTTGGGTTGGTGGTCCATGAGTCGGTGCTCGTGATCTCCCCCTGCCAGAATTACCTTTTACCCAGTCAGAGCCAATTTCAGCACAGTTGCTGAGTTGGCTTAATTAGTTTCTTCCTTATCTTGGGATTTCTGCCAAATGTCCTTTGGCCTGTAAATTCTGCATTCTTTGTGTCCGCTATCAGTGGTACATCCTTCTCCCCAAGCTTTGTTAACCTCCCCCCTAGGTCTGAGATCACTGAAGCATGTCAAGCCCTAAACTTTAACAGGGCAATTCAACAGACAAGTATTATATCTAGCACCTGGACATCACAGTGCAGTAAGTGTAAGACAGTGAGTCCTGAGCAGCCATGTTAGGAGGAGCCCTTGGTCTCCACCTATGTTGTCTCTGCTGCTAAGAGCAATGTTGTGGGCAGTAGGTGTGAATCTGCATATCTGTCAGTACCTGCAGCTGATGGCAGCCCAGGGGATGTGGATGTGGCTGGCATGGGGGTGATCAAGAACCTCCTGTAATCCCTGTCTGTAATCCACCTTCACTTCCACCACAGCCTGGCTCCTCTGGTGCTAGGATCAGCAAGCTGAGGTCTCCGTGGCCATCAGTGTTCCTCCTGTGCTGTGTTGCTTGTCCCCAGTGTGCCAGCATGCCCCTACCCATGCTGCTGGGGAGCCAGCCGCAGCTCCCTGTCTGCCTTCACTGTCAGTAGCAGAGAGAAAGCCAGCAGGAGCTGGCTGATTACAGAGTCAGTATGAACTTGTGAAGCAGCACGGCAGTAGCAGAACATGCAGGGAGCTCCCACGGGGCTGCTTTTGGCACCCAGGCAGCAGAGGCTGGCATGTCTCCGCTGGGATGCCATGCAGCACTGCAGGTTTGGTTTTTGGGCACCCCATGTCAGAAGGCTTTTGAAAATTCATTGAGAGTTCCGAGAACTGAATTTTGAAGCTATACAGAGTTCAGCTGAGCTAGTGAGTGACACTTGGCCCTCCAGAGCTGTGCCCAGAGAGGAGCACATGGGTGGTTGTCCTCTGGATGTCAGGATTGGATGAACTGATGTTGCAGGTGACTATCAGCACTCACAGGAGTGATGATCTGAGCAGGGATTGGTACTCAGCACACACCCTGGGGCAGCAAGCTCAGGTCAGTGGGGCCATGCTCTCCCAAAGGAGCAGTGCTTGAAGGCCAGCCACTTGTGTCTCTTCAAACCTGCTGTGACAAAGACTGAGAGATGCATAGCAGGGCCATGCCATCAGGCAGTGCCAGAGGCTCATTTTGGCTAACAAGCTCCAGCAGTTTTTGCCCTGGGAGGAATTTAAAGCCTTCTCAGGCTGGTGAGGGTTGTTTTGAATCTGGCATTTCTCATTCCTCAACTTCCTCTCCCCCTCTGTCCCCACCTTCTTGTCCTTGCCAGCATCTCCATGGCAACCCTGTTGCTGAAGAATAGAGAAGACATCTAAATATAGCTTCCAAATCTACATGCCTTCAGCAAAAAGTCTAAAAACGGGCGACAGCTTGAAGCACTAGTTTGCCAATATCAGCCAGTGATGAGTGTCTTGCAGGTGGGATTCAGGAGCAGGGTAGTGGGACAGGGGATCACTTCCAGCTGAATGCCAGTTTCATGTTTGCTCAGGACATCTCGAAAGGCTTCCCCCTCCCCTCCCCTCCCCTGTTGTGGCTGAAGTTTTCCTCCTCTTAAAATTCCTTTCTGAGAGAAAAAGGGCAGAGTCTTCTCAGTGAGGTTGTTCCCCTGGGAACCTGCCCAAGGTAGGGAGGAGAGAAATGTCTGCACCCAGGGCCCTGGCAATGCTTTGCACTTACACCAGGCTGATACCCACCTGAACTGTCTGGTTTCATGGGCTGCCAAGTTGAATTATTGCTTGTACAAGACGTACTTACTGTACAGACCTCAACAAATAGCTCCACAGGCTGTTCAAATTTTGTCTGTTCTCCCCTGGCCCAGAAGCATCAAGTCTCATAGGGTCAGAAAGAAAAAGCTGACTTGCAGCAGGCCAGGCAAGGGCCCCTCTGTGTCTGTACACACAGCTTCAGTACTTGGACCCAACAGTCTGAAAGGTGATCCACAGATCAGCCTAGATTTCTTTTCTTTTTTTTTTTTTTTTTTAGAGGAATTTAAACAAAGATTATAGCTGAACCTGAAAATGTTTAATAGAGAAAAAAATAACTTTATTAAACTGAATAAAGAAAAGAAGACCTGTGGAGCTGGGCTATTATGCTTGTACAACACAACCTAAATAGCTCATGGATCAGCAATATGGACTCAGCTGAGAGAAGGGGGGTTTAACAAACAGTAAGAAATTTTTAACAAACTGTGGCATCTTTCCATGAAGAACCCTGTATATTAGAGCATTTTATCATGTTTGAACAATGTGAAATGTAGAGTGCTTTGGAAATCTTGTCTGATAGGGCTGACTGCATTATGGAACCTCCTGAAGCATTTTTTGATGCTTCCCTACCATGCTTTTTCCAGCTCTTCAGGGCTTCCAGCTTGAGTGTGACACATTTACCATTCCCTAGCTTTGATGCTGATTCCCATGGCTGATGCATGGATATACCATATCTCTTGAGTTGCCCTGAATAACAGAATAACACATCAGATACTTAAGGATTTTTTTTCCAAGGCCTGGAAATGCTTGATGGGCTCACTTGCAACTTGCAGCTCTGATTTCTCATTGCCTGTACAGTTACTTGCACTGGTACAAAGTAGGTGCAAAACACTGTCATGTGAGGTTGGCAGCATTTCATATCTCTTTGCAGTGTTGGGTGGCAGTGGAAAGTGAGGGCTGGGCTGCTGTGCGGGAAACAACAGGAAGCACAACTGAAAAATGAAGATGACCAGAAACACAAAGTGACCCCTTTAGTGTTGTCATCTGGGATGGAGGAACCATAACAGTTAGGCAATTTATTTTTTTTTAAATTCGGATTGATCTTTTTACCAGCTATCACTATAAATCTTTTACTGGTAACACTTTAAAGTTTTCTAATGCAAGTAAAGACTTGAAAAAATAGGGCTTTTAGTCTTGGCTATGTCCCTTTAATTATCATCTGTCAGCTACTAAAGCATTTTTAATAGTTCTAATGGAAACATGAGCCAATTTACTAATTAGCCAAGATTACATGAGGAATACACGAAAGGAAGATGTCTTTCTGAGTCAACATTTCCTCCTTTATCCCTTACAGAGATCTGGTGTGATGTGAACAAAGTACACTGCTAACAACCAGCTGGGCAGAGCCCTTGAGCTCCTGGTGGTCCTGCACGGAGTCCCACACAGTCCCGGGGAGATGGGCATGAAGGGCCACACAAGACTTTGGACAGGGGTCATTGTCTACACTTCGGGGTACAGCCACGTCTTGTATGGTGTCTTCTTCAGTGGACCTTTTCCCTCCTCCCTGTGACCCTCTGTAGCAGAGCTGGATGTTTCTGTTCCTGGCCCTCGCAGGAATGGAGTGGAGGTCCCTTGTGTGCTGCACGTTTGGCTGGGATAGGGTCTTGCAGAGGGTAACCTTGACTCTAGGCCACCTGGGCCAGTCCCAGATCCTGTCTTTGTTGCAGGGACTGCAGGGGCAGTGCCAAAGTTTCTTCCTGCTCCCACCTTGTCAGTCTGCGTGGACTTTTTAGGGGTAAAGAGTTGAAATATGGGGAAAGATTATCCAGAAAACCATCTTTCCCATGTGGCTTTCAGAAAGTAGTTGGGCAAACACCTACCTGTCAGGAACAACTTGGTGGAATGGCTCTGCCCAGAGGCAGGGTAATAGCAGTTGCTTGCTGACCTATTTTCTGAGGTCTTTTGGTTCCCTAATGACATAATGGAACTTTGGCAAGGAAGAGGAGATGCCCTACAGAAGTGCACAGCTCCCTTTAAATGGGAACCACATCAGATGAAGCAAAACAAGTTGATACTCATATGAATAAGTGATGTGTCCACCACCACTTCAGTCTCTCTCTGCTCTCTTCCCTCACCTTTCTGGCTGCATCACTGTAGCATCTTCCACATGAGGAGTTCAAAGGAAGTAGGGATTGTTCCCTACTTCCCCTATCAAGTCTCTGAGAGAAATATGGATCACAGGCACTGTACGGATATGGAAGTATCCACTGATATGGAAGTATCAACTGATTTGCTTGTATGTTTTCAGGGTGCCAGGAGAAGTACATAGGTCATATGGTGATTGGCACTGTGAAGAAACTTATTTTAATGATAAGATGATAGTTATCTGATGATAAGTTATCAGTTGATTTTAATTATAAGATAACTAGTTACCAACTGGTTATCCCATAAGCCAACTTGAAGACAAAAGAAAAAAATCTCAATTTCTGAGGATGGCTTCTGTCTGTGATACTTTATAGCTGACTGGCCCGGTAGTGAGACTGTCGGGCTGTCCCCAATGTTCTTGCTACAGAAAGTGGGATAACTCTTGCACAGCTGCTCTTCCAAGGTCCTCAGCCAGTTCCTGGAAAATGGCCCGCAATGGCTTGTCTCCAGCTTCTGTACTAGCACCAGTTCTTCTGTAACTCAAACATCAGCAACTTGCGCATCAATGATCTGCTTGAAACTGTTTTCTGACAGTTCATCTATCCTGTTGACATCTGCTTAGTTAATTGGTACCAGCATCTAATATGACCTTAAAGGCACCTTCAATTCTGACCTTTCTGCTAGAACAAACTGGGACCATTGCCAGTGGCTACAGCTGGATGCTTGAAAACCTGTTCCCCCTTCCACAATCCCCATGGGAGCCGAAAAATCTTTCACGAACATGAGCTTGAGCCCAACGTGCAGCCTGCCTGTCTTGGTCGTAGTCCAGATAGGTTCCTGAATTACCATGATTTCCTGTTGAAATTAAGATGACTCAGCACCTCCTGTCTTTGGCTGTGCTGTGCTACAGCATAATTCTTTGCTTCAGAATGGCTTTGGTTGTTACTCTGGCTTACTTGATGTGCAGCTCCTTGTGACAGTGTGCATCAAATCAGGGCTTCTCTTGCTGGCTTCTTCACCTTTCCTGTGAGCACTGTCACTTTGCTCTGTTAAATATCCACCTCGCAGTGAACTGGGCAAAGACAGTTAATTCCCTCTGGTTTGCCTCAAATGCACAGCATAGCCAGCCGGTCAAGGGAGATGATTGTCCCACTTTACTCTGCGCTGGTGCAGCCTCACCTTGAATACTGTGTGTGGTTTGGGCACCACAATATAAAAAAGACATTAAGCTATTAGAGAGCATCCAAAGGAGGGCCATGAGGATGGTAAAAGGTCTGGAGGGGAAGCTTTATGAGGAGTGGCCGAGGTCACTTGGTCTATTCAGCCTGGAGAAGAGGAAACTGAAGGAGGACTTCGTTGCAGTCTACAACTTCCTTGTGAGGGGAAGTGGAGGGCCAAGTACCAACCACTTCACTCTCATAACCAGTGACAGGACTTGAGGAAACAGCATGAAGCTGAGTTGGAGGAGGTTTAGGTTGGATGTCAGGAAAAAGTTTTTGACCCAGAGGGTGGTTGGGCACTGGAACAGGCTCCCCAGGGGAGTGGTCACAGCACCAAGACTGCCTGAGTTCAAAAAGTATTTGGGCAACGCTGTCAGGCACATGGTGCAATTCTTAGGGTGTCCTGTCTGGGACCAGGAGTTAGACTTGATGATCCTGGTGGATCCCTTCCAACTCAGCATATTCTATGATTCTGTGACTTCTCTATAAGGTCTTCTACCACAGTGAATAGGTCCTATTTGTAGCTTCACATTGAAACCTCAACCCAGTGCAGAACTCTGGGGAAGGGTCAGACTGCTTTGAACTTCATGCTGCAGGGATGTGAATCCACAACAAATCAGACGAGGATTTGTCAAGGTGTGTCAAGAACACAGTGGCTTGACCCAAGGTGTATCACTAATGATTCACATTAATGAGTCACTGAAGATCTCCTGGTACATCTCACTGCCCAGAGATGTTTACCTTGCTGTCCTGGCTGCTTTTCATTCTGGCTAGCAGCATCCCACCAGGGACTGTAAATTCTGCCCTTGCACAGCCCTGCCTGTTTCAGTGGTATACACTATGTGATATCTCCTGACTTGCACTGTTTTTAGAGCTGAGCTTTATTTCACATTCCAAAGTCACACAGACACACACAGACACATCCTCTTAACCTCCTCGGCAATAATTCCTGCAAATGAGAGTGTCCACACAGAGAGATACTCAATATTTTCTAGCACATTAATCAAATAACCATCCAGTTGTTGTCTTGTGTGTTGGAAGTGGACGTGTTGTCAAATAAAATGATTTTATATATTATCCTCTGTACTTCCCAGATGGGGAATTTAGCAACATCGTGTGCACAAAGTCCTTTAGGAGAAGATCGATGCTTATTCATTTCATCTTCTGTTGTTTACTCAGGGAAATCTTATTCTTAATGTTGCTCCCCAGAGGAGCTTTTCCATCCCTAACTTTTAAAATCAGTGGTTGTTTCTAAGTGCATGTTGAAAGGAGAGCCTGGACTGCCATCATCTGAGGGCTGTTGGTGGGAGCTTACAATGACCTCAGAGAAAAAGAAGGAAGCAAGCAGCTATCCTGACTTCTGTATGGCCAGGTTTTCCCAGGGAATGCTGGCTTTTGACTTGTCTGGCTATGTCACAGCCCAAATTGAAAGCATTGCTCCGTCTGCTGAAAACACCACCAAGGCCTGAATTAAAGAGCTCTTCCCATCACTGTATCGTGCAGGGGTTGAGATTGGACTGTGCTGTGGCTTGGTGCTGGTGGTGGAGCTTTGTGTTTGCAGAGTGGCTCCTTGCTGCCAGGAGAGGCTTTTGGATGGTCTCTGTTGTTCTCTGCTTTTGAGCTCTTTGACATATGTCTTGACCACAGTCAAGCTGTCAGGGAGAAAGGGGAAGGCTGGAAAGTGTCCTCCTTTCCTCATGTGAAACAGCCAAAGGCTGGGGAATGAAAGCTGCTCAGCTGAGCAAGGTAGGCTTCAGACTCCTTGCTTCCCATCATGGTGAGCATGCCCATCAGGGCTACTGCTGTCAGCCCCTTTCATGCTTGCCTCTGCCTCCATTAATTTCAAGAAGCTGTCACGATGTTCTCCCAGCAAAATGTTCCCAAGCCTCCTGCTCTCTCACACTCTCTGCCTCTTGGTGTCCTTCTGTCACATCTCTCACATTAACGTGATGTCTTCCCAGGGCAGTGTTACACTCCAGCCCTTCTCTCCATCCATTTCCTTCACTCTTCATGCCTTCTGAGGAGGCAGCTCTCAATGTTGCTGCAGGTAAGAGATGAGATTGTGCGGGAGCAATCTGTGTTTTGGCCTCCAGACAATTTATGACAGCTTAGGATGCAGCTGTAGTTACAGTTGTTTTAATAGCCCTGGAGAGGAGCAAGATGCTCGCAGTGGGTAGGGAAGCTACAGAGCCTGGGAAAGGGCAGCCCTCACCAGCCACGTTGGGCTGGGAGGGGTGGCCTGATGGGCCCCATAACCCCCCTCCATCAGCACTGGCTTTTCTGTGGTGACAGTCGTGGGAACAGCCAGCCAGCTGAGAGAAGTGTACTTCCCCTCAAGGGAGCAAGCCCAGCCCTGTACCCCCATCTGTGCAGGCTGCAGAGCGGCCCAGGAGCGGGAATGCTGCTCTTTTCTCTGCCACAAAATCCCAGTGAAAGGTTAACTGCTCCCCATTATGTGGTACTGCGTCTGTGAGCCCTTATCTACCTTCCCCTGGCACTGCACAGTCCTTGCCAACTTCTGCCCTGCTCCTTTCCTCTTTGCAAGGGGAGGTCTGGCAACACTCTGGCTCCGGAACAAGAGTGGGCAGTTTGGCTCCCATCATCCCCATCCCACACCACCTGGGTCCCCAAGCCACATAGGCCACATCTCTGGGCTCCTGCTCTGGGTCCTGAAAGCTTTAACAGTGTGGAGGACCTGCTGAGCACTCATCGCCTCTCAACAAAACTGGAGAGGTCGGGCACCACCTCTTTTGAGATTCAGTCAGATGAGATGAGGGGGTCCATGCAGGGCACCTATGGCTTTGGTCTGTCACTTTGATCTGTCCCTGCCCTGTTGTTTCAGAGCTGGGTAAAAGGTCCTTTTCTCCTTCACAGCTTGTAGCAAAAAAGGAAACCAGAAATTTACTGGATTGATCACCAAATTCAGACTCTCTTTTTGGAAAAGTCACCTGAGGCTTGAGCGTGTGGTAATGGTCCAGATCGCAGCAGAGCTGAGCTGATCTAGGAGCCCAGAAGGTTTTCACTTTTGTATTCCTGACCCAAGGGGACCTGCTTTTGAAATCCAGCATTTTACCATGTTAGCCTCTAGGGATCACCAGCATGTTTTCTTTCTCTTTCTTGACTGTTTTTATCTTTCTTTTTTTTTTTTTTTTTTTACATTTAAAAAGACTACTCTATGGAATTCTCACCACTGTGGAACTATTTAGTAGGCCATGTAGAGCAGCTTGTACTTAACAAAATGTACACATAGTGAATCATTATTTCATCAGTCCACAGTTTGGACAGAAGGAAGGAAGAAAAGGAAGCAAAGAAGGAAGGTTGTTATATGAAAACAAACTCAAATGGTTTACATGCATAATATTAATTGCATAAAGCCTTAGAATAGCTTTGTTGTGATAACTAAGGTTGCTCACAGGAAACATGGTCTGTGGTATTTTTTTCCAAATTTTTGCATTCAGGCAATACTGAGTATTTTGAAGCTCCTAGAATGGAAAAACCATAAGCAATGGTCCTTATGAATAGGATTTTTAAAAGCAGCCCATGTTCAGGAAGCACTGTCTGCTTTTGAAAATCCCACCTTCTGTTTTGTAGTAATGAGCAAGGAAAAGATCAGAGCTATGAATCAGCTGTAGATTTAACTCAGCAAATTGAACAAGCTGTGCAAAGTATCTGGGGCCCTGGCAACATCTGGTTCAAAAGGCAAATTCAACCTCTCCAACAAAATTGCAACAAAATCATCATGATGAAGTCTTAGTAGAGTGGCAACATTTACACCAGAGATGTACCATTTCAAATCCTACATCCTTCAGGCTGGATTAGCAGAGATTGAAAGGGTCTAGAGAAGGGAAAGTAGGCTTGCTGGCATTGGTGCAGGGTATAGGTAGAGCAAGCACTGGCAAAAATAAAGATGATTTAGCTTAGAAAGAAGAATTAGAGGTTATTTGTCCTGCATATTCCTGCACTGATGGGTATGGCAGAGGTTGTGCGCCGTCATTTGAAAGACGAGGTTCAGGACCAAGATCAAAACTAGAGTCAGCACAGGGAACAGGATTTCCACAGTCGGAGTGTGGGAGCAGTTCTAACTTGAGGGTCAAACTGTAGGACGACCAGTTAATTTTGTGGTCATTAATGATATCACTAGGAATGCAAGCTACAGGGATGACATGCAATCAGTTCTCCTATTCTCTGTTGTGAAATGGTTATTTTCAGGAGGCTGCTGGCAGTGACAGCATCCCCAGGATGGGGATTGCAGCATCACCAGGATGCAGGGATTCTCTGAAGTGCTGTGGGATCAAAGATACTGGGTATATTTAATGCCAAGGGCTACAGGCTGAGGCCCATAGAGATTTCAAGCTTGGGGCTATTTTTCCAGACTCTGTGATTGCCTGTCCTGCTTTTCTCCTACCTCACATTCCCAGTCAAGACTAATTGTGCACAACATGACCTGGGGCTGATCTGAATGTTGAGGATGAGCAGGAAGGAAGGGGAAGTCATAGCCACAGGGCTATGTGTGGGTACATGTGTAGGAAGCGGGTAGTCATTCACTTGTAGGAGGGGGCAGCTGGCCTGGTGGCTCCTGGGGCAGTTGTTTTGGGGTAAGGAAAATGCTTTTTATGTGGAACTGACTTTTGGTTTAATGAATGCAGTTCCAGCTTGGGGCTGGGGCCAACTGGAAGTCCAGGAGCCCCAAGATGACAAGCATATATGCCCATTCAGAGCAGTTCCACCTGCAGACAATGTTGTATTTAAGAGGGTGTGAGATGAGCTCAGAATCTAAGTACCAATCTCTTCAGTCACGAGTGAGGGATGGAACTGAATGAAGCTTTGCGGCCACTGGAAAAGTAAGGGGAGCACAGGGGTCATTTTGAGCCTGCAACAGTCCTGACTGTAAGGAGGCAGTGAGCCTTTGAGTCACTTCCATTGTTCTCTTTGGGTGTGAAAGCTGCAGGACAGTAACCTCTGTATAAGGCAGGTATTTGTTGTGAAGGAAACCATGGCACGGTGAGCTCTTCTTTTCCTACAAAATGCTTTGAGAACTTGTAAGAAATTTGCCAAAGGAGAGACATAGGATGTGCTGCCCGGCTGCTCCAGCAGCCAGCACCTCTCAGAGCAGACCCATGAAGCTGTCCCTTCAGCAGCTAAGGAACTTGCTTCACCTAGAGCTCCCTCTGACATGAATTACCTCAGAGCAGCAGGTTGCAGGGTTCTCCATGACCTGTGGGGCCAGCAGGCATCTACCAGGCCAGTGGGTGTTGCTGGCAGGGAGGCAGCAGCATGGTGCCTGTGGGGTATGTGTGCTTGTGTGGCTGCTGTTGCCCGTGTGTGTGGGGGGAGGATGGGGATGTAGCAGGATGAGGGAAGCCTGCTTCTCTGCTGGCCATCAGGCCTACTGCCCACAAGCTGAGCCCTGAGCCGGTTTGCTGGGGGATCAGAGCTGGTTTTGTCTAACTTCACTCTGCACAGTGTGGCCTGCCATCCTGCCTTTGGGTTAAACAGAAAATTGGCCAGTGTCACTTGTAAGAGTGTGGGTTTAGCCTTTCTTAAGGGCCTAGTTGAGCTTGTTCAGTGGGTGAGAAAACTTTGACTCTCTAATGTACCCATTTAACTCCTTCCTTCCTCCACTTTTGCTTCTCTGTTCCCCTCCTCCCCTTTATGACCCTTATTATTTTTCCATCCACAGCAAAACAGTTCACATCAAGGTAATTGATGATGAGGAGTATGAAAAAACCAAGAATTTCTTCATTGAGCTGATGAGCCCCCGCATGGTGGATATGAGTTTACAGAAAGGTGTAGTACTGGCCCTGCAGACTAACATTAACATTCTTCTTTCCTCCTCTCTTCCATCTCCTTTCTCCTCTTGTCCTCCTCTTCCTCTGATGTCTCTCTGTCTCCAACTGCTCTGCCCTAAGCACTGCTGTGCGCGCACACTGTGTCATATGGTACCCATGGGGTGGCATGAGGAGTGATGCTGGGGTGGGGGAGAGGCAAACTGGTGAGGGGAGCTCAGAGAGAGCTGAGAGAAGGATGGAAAGAAGTCACGCTTGTCCATATTTTTGTGGCAACTTGAGAGGGACTTTCTGCCATCCCCACTGAAGGGCCCAATCAAATTTTGTAGCATCAGTGGGAAGATGCTAGCTAGAAACACATCCAGCATCTCAGGAAATCATCACCCAGTCCTGGTCCTATGGATTGTTCTGGTCACACCTGTGTTAGAAAATGACAGGAATCGAGGCCTGGAGTAGAAGCAGCTTTATAACTTCTGAGCAGGTCAAAGGCTGTGCAACCCCTAGTGTGGTTCCTGCAATGCAACTCTGGGAGCAGGAGCTGAGGGCAAGGAGGAGCTGATGCCCCACTTTGGTTCACATGGGGGCTCACAGCAGCTGTGTGCATTGCAGGGATACTGGAGGGAGCTAGGTGAGCTGGCATCAGGAGGAAGAGACCAGCTCCACTCTAGTGCCCAGGGCATTTCCTTTTAAGCCTTGGAGGCATTTTAGTCCCATTGAGTCCCCTGTGAGGTCCCAGCAAAGCTGTTCACTCCCTGGGAAGCCTGAGTTCTCATTTGAGGAAGAGGCTAGGAAGAAGAGATAGACACTATCAAGGAGAGAAAGCCATAAGATGTGTCATTTTAAAAATAGAAGATAGAACTGTCAGCCTCCTTTGCAGCTGACAGAGCTGTAGACCACCAGCAGAGACCCACCTCACCCCACTGGGGAATGTGCCTTTCTCTTCTCCTCAGGCTCCCAGCCCAGAGCCCCTGCAGATTTATTATTAGGGTATTATTATTGTATTTATTATTAATTGTGAGAAGCCATTGATCTTCCAGCTTAAACACAGTGGGTACCTCAGGGTGGTGGTCCCTGGTAATTTTCAGGCAGCTGATACCCTTTCCGTTACCATCTGACACTGAAAAAATATGCGCTACAGAAGTTGCCTTCCACTAATCATCAGCAAGGTCCCTCTCCTCTTTTCTCTCCCTCTGTCCTCACTCCCTTGCCAGCCCCCTC
This sequence comes from Chiroxiphia lanceolata, assembly GCF_009829145.1. Classification (NCBI taxonomy): domain Eukaryota; kingdom Metazoa; phylum Chordata; class Aves; order Passeriformes; family Pipridae; genus Chiroxiphia; species Chiroxiphia lanceolata. The sequence goes on from NC_045642.1 coordinate 29,818,956, forward strand.
TAACCCTAACACCCTTCCGCTCCCCAAGGAGCAGCTGCTACGGATGCCCCGTGTCCAACATGCACACTGCCCCGGAGGGGAAGGGGCTGTGTGCCAGGAGCCCACGCCGCCTCTGCTGCTGCTGCTGCTGCTGCCTTGCCTCCAGCCAGCCGACCCGCTGTACACAGTTGTCTCTCTTGTTGTCCCTACAGGAAGACCATAAGGGTTAAGATAGTAGATGAGGAGGAATACGAAAGGCAGGAGAATTTCTTCATTGCCCTTGGTGAACCGCAATGGATGGAACGAGGAATATCAGGTGTGAGATCCTTTTTGAAAAAAAATGAAAAAAGAAAAAAATCAGAATCAAGTATCCAAACCCCAAATCCAGAAAATATAACCTTCTTTCTCCTCCTTACCCTTCCTCCTTTTCTCCTCCTCCTCCTGTAGAGGGCTTGACTTTTACTTTCTGCCCTCCTGTATTCTTGCTCTCACCCTGTTTTGGTGTCGTCTCTACCTTTTAGAGCCCAGCTTACTTCTGATCCTCTTTTTGTGCAATGCTTGAGCCTCGGAAGCTGTATTATTTTGATTGGGTTTCCTTGTCTGGATCTGTTTTTCGTTCTGAGTGCAGCTTTGCTGTTCTCCCTGCTCCTGCTCCTTTACCAGGACTTTGGGGAATGTGAAAGACAAGAGAAGGGTGTAATGCATGGCTACCCCTTCAGCTCCTCCTGTACTCCCCTGTCCTTCCCTCTGTTGTTGCCTCCAGTGGCATTGCCTTGGTGCTCTTGAGTCTCTATGATGTGCAGCAAAAAGTCCATAGGAGAAGAGGAAAGGTGTGAGATAACTAGTTTTGCTTTTTTTTTTTTTTAAATGGTTCTTCATGTCTTCCATCTGAAAAACCCCTTTAATGTGTCACAGACAATCACAATCTGTCATGCAGAGACTGTGAAGCTCTGCTGAAGTCCTACTTCATCAGCAGTGAGACCCAGGATCTCCCATCAGACCAGGATCATAGTGGGAATAACCCCAGACTTACAGTTGTACCTTGCCTACATGTATCTTTGTCCTTGTCCTATGTGTTTGATCTCTTTCTCACGGAGTCTTACCAGTGGCTTCACCAGCTTTAGGATGGCCTGGGAGGGCCAAGATTTAAACAGAGGCACTTTTCGAAAGGGAATTCAAATCCACCTTCTGCATTTCTGTTACAGAGTAGAGTCAGATTTGTGAACCCATGGCCTTATTTCTGCTCCCATGTGCTACTGCCAGTGATGGAACACCTGGCAGTTGCTCGTGCATGGCACAGCTTATCTCGCCAGCACAGCAGCTACCCTCTGGCCAGTCCGAGCTCCCATGCATGGCTCTGTAAGATGTCCAGGATAGGCACAGGTTGCATGAGCATGTCAGTATCATAGATCTGTGGATGTTGTAATAATGTAAACCCATAGTTTTAATGCCATCAGACCGCCTCCTGCAGCCCGGAGGCAGTGAGGGGCATCAGATTTCATTCTGTCGAGCACAGGCCCAAATGGTTTCACCAAAGTCCAGATGCCCTTGAGCAGAAGCACAACTAACCTGCCGTATCCAATGGAAGTATGTCCCAGCAGTCAGTTGCCCTCCAGGGTAAAGATGTGACCATGGCTTCTAGGTAGAAGTTGTCTGACCTCAACTTGTAGCCACTAGTTATTTCCCTACTTTTCTCTATCGCATGAAAGAATAATATAGTGCCGCAGCTTCTGTGCAGGTATCTACTCACTATACCCAGAGTACACTCAGATTTCTTCTTGGGTGTTTAAGGAGATTAAGTCCTTTAAATCTGTGTAAGCAAAGTGTTCAGCCCTGGATCAAAGTCTTCAGTCCTAGAACCACACTGGGGTTCTCCACATGTGCCTCTTCCCATCTGTGGGTCTTCCACCTCCATCTCAGCAGGTACAGGATGAAAATCATGGGCATCTGTCTCTCTCCTGCTTATGCACTTGGCAGTTTGGAGCATCACACTGAATTTTCTGCTCAGCTGTCTGCTCTCTGTGAGTCCTCATTTCTAAACAATGAGCTTTAGGATACAGAGTCAGGATTGGACTAGTTTTTGTGAAGTTTCACATTTCTTTTTCCCATGTAGGAGGTCACATTGCATCTAGCTGAATAAAAACACGTATTTGAAAAAAATCCAAATGGGCCCAAGTGGCCACCCTAAGGTGGTTCAGTTGTAAAATGTCCTCATTATTATTAGGCCTACAAAGCCAGTTTGCTGTATCATATGTGTCTCGTTTACACCAGCATCAGCTAGAGTCAGTGGGACTGTCTCATTTGCAACAGGCAGAGAGGAGATCAGAGCTGGACTAAGTGATTTGCAGCACAGAGCCTGCAGGCCAGGGGGTGAGTGTGCACCCTCGGATGGACCCTCTTTGCCTAGAGGAAGTAAAGGACCATGCCAAAGAGGAGATGCAGTGCCCTGGTTGGCCTTGTTAGAGAAAAGTCAGAGTGAGAGCACCATGATTTTAAAATCTAAGAGGTGGGAGATTAAATTGCATTTGTGAATGTTGCTGGCACAAGGTGGCACAGTCGCTACACTAAGTCCAGGGCATCTGAAAAGATCCCCAGCTCCATAGTGCTGCACACTGTGGCATCTCTGATGAGCATCTCTGGTGAGTGTACCTTGTGCCTGGGATGAAGAATAAGGAGCTCTACATGAGGCTTTCCCATAGAGAGCATTGTGAGCAATCAACAGCAGATGCTGTGGCCAGCAGCTTCATGGAATGCATGCTTGAGCGGCCAGCTCCCGGCAGAGAGGAGGCAGCCTGGGATGTGCACAAGCTTGCACTTGCTCAGGCATCATGTGACATGCTGTACAGCACTGGGAAGGGATGTTCATGCTGACTCCTGCCCATGTGTTTCTGCCAGCATCATACCATTGTAGGGAAAGAGTTCAGGTGGTTTATTTCTTGCAAAGCTGATCAGCTTTGACACACGACTGATCAGCTCCATGGGCTGCAATGTCTGCACAGTCACTGCAGAGCAGACAGGCCCCCCACAGTGCTGTGCACTGCTGCCATTACCCGTACCCACAGACAGGGGGAAAGTCCTACACCACAATCACCTAGATGGAACTTTGCTTGGTTTTGTTGTGATGATGAATGTCCCCCCACACGACTCACATGACAAAGGCAAAGCATAGCTCCTTGCCTCTCCTGGGGGGGATCCAGGCCCAGTTGCTTTTGAAGAAGAGTCTCTCTGGGTTTTGGTTACCCATACATTTGTTTTCAATGCTGCAAAAAGTGTGTTTCTTCATGGTGTGTCCTTGTTTTGTTGTTACTTGCCATTTAGCTGTGTCCCACTGAGCCTGTGCCTAAAAGGAGCTGTAGGAGTATTGATGTTCTCAGACAGCTCTTCATAGTGTCTTCAAAACATCTCTCCTGGCTGCTCTAGAAGCAGGGCAGTGTTGGACATCTCAGATGAGTGGCAGTTGTTTTTGAAAGTAATCTGCAATCCAGGTCACGCAGAGACAGCCAGTCCATCACAGTTGTACCTGCACTACCATAGCTTTGTGCTGAGGGCCTGTACCCACCCCAGGACCTCTCCATGCAGAGGGTAGCTCCCAGCTTACCTTGGGGATACAAGCTAGGTGGCAGTGATGAAATCAGGGGTGAAATGTCCCTTGAAGGGATGGTAGAGGCGACAGCAGGGATGAGTAGTATGTGGTTTTCAAACCAGCCTGGGGCAGAGTTTGAATGGTTTATTTTGGGATGCAGAACTTGGTCTGGAGCCTTATGCTATTCAGACCCAGAGTGCTGTCCTAAGGGTACCTGCACTGCTGCTGGCTGTGGTGGCAGTGGTTTCTGATAGACATGCAGTGGAGGAGGATGGAAGGTGAGAGCAGGGCTTGCTACCATGCAGTTGATTTGCATTAGTGTCTGTGCTATCCTGTATACCTGCTGATACGAAGCAGTCACCTCCACTCAAGGGAACTTCTCCTTGGCCCTGATCAGAGCTGTGGGGCAGAGGAGTCTGCAGGAGAGTCTCTGTGAGGACTAGAGCTCAGCATGAAATTCATTCTAAAGTACCTGTGGTAATCCAAACACAAGTTCCTGTCTTCAGGTTGATCACGGCTTGCAAAACACAGAACAGCCACTGATACAGCCTTTTAGCTGAAACATTTTGCATCATCTGCAGATGCTGCTCTTTACTCTTCACCCCCACTTATGTCAGAGCTGTGCTGCTTTGAGCCTTGGGACATTCAGTTCTTAACCCTTGCTATAAGGAGAGCTCACCACCTACTCCTGTTATATAAATGCTACATCTACAACACAAAACTTTGTCTTGCAGCTCATCTGTTCTTTTTCACCAATCACTTTCTGCAGCTGGAGTTTTTCAAAGCCTTTCTGATCATCCAAACAAATCACATCAAGTAGTCTTACTATAGCAGCTCTTTTGTTGATGTGCTCCAGTAATTCAAAAAGATGAGAATAGATCTGAGATTGGTATCTTGCTAGCCCGACCTGTGATGAAGAGCGATACCAATACTGGTAGGGGCATATCAGATGCACAGAGCACTGGCAAAGATGGCACTTGCTGCAAGCTTGTTATATTGAAGTAAATTAGGAAAAAGAAATCAAAGAGAGACTCATATTCTTTGCTTGACAGAGATGGTAAGTGTTGCTTTTCTCTATACTCCTGGCCATTTCCCAGGTTTCCTGACTTCTTTTGTCCTCTCCATTTCTAAGAAATTAATCTTCGAAACCTTATCTCACCTTTCCTACATATGCACAGTCATGTAAACTGAATCCCTGCTTACTGAGCGCTGCAGAACTTTGAAACCTCCCATTACTCTGAACCACATTTCTGGCCATCCTTTTTTCAGCACCTTTTTAAAGGCTTCCTGCAGTGAAATGAGTCTTTTCCTTTACGACAAGATGCTGTCTGTTGGTTTGACTCTCACTCTCATGGCAACTCTGCTATTGTGTCAGCTCACAGCTGAGAACAAGGATTTTGCTGCTGTCCCAGCAGGATTTTGGAGTAATACTTTCTTTCGCTCATCAGCTTTCACACTTTTTCCACAGCCCCGGATTACAGGAGAAAAACTTGCTTTACTTTCCCTGGATAAAGTTGCTCTTCTGGTTAAACTGTGCTTAGCCTTGGTGTTGATGGAGCCCAAATGGCAAGTGAGGCTACTTTGGAAGATTTCACTTGACTACAGATAACATTGAAAATAACATTTGGAAAATATGTTACGTGAGGGTAATTGGGAGTCAGCTTGTAAGAATGCAGCTCATGGCACAGCAGTGGAAGATTCAACGTCAGAACTGATGTTTGAAGGCTCAGTCTTGAGGGTTATGTTTTGTAAAAGGGACTGACATCCTTCATGCAAAGTTTTGCTTCAGAAAGCATGTCTCCCACAAGATACAGCTTTGCTGGAAATGGGAGCACAGATGGCTGGTGAACACTATTAAACAGCTTGTTGGCATGACTTGGCTTGGGAAGATTTTGACTGAAGTCCTCTCAGCACTTCCAGCACAGAGTCAACTGGTGCAGACAATTCTCATAGCATATCTCCTTTTAACTGAGCAGCACCCTTGATGGGAAAGCTTTGTGCCCCGGAGGAGGATGTGGCTGGGAGTTGCAGAGTAAGGATTAAACTGCAAAGAAAGAAGGGTTCGTAGCTTGGATTGATCCAACAAGTTATCTATATCAAAATATTGATGAAATTATGTGACTTGGTACAAAGATCCATGCCTGTATAAGATAAGCTGCATTGATCCATGAGCACATGTGCTTCAGTTTTCTGAAGTGTGGGCAGATGCTAAGAAGCTCCTTCTTCCATCAGCTGCTGATGGGAGTAGCAAAGAAATGTTAAATTGCTGTTACTTCATTCCCTGAAGGTTTAGTGATTTGCTCGGAGCTCTCTGATTAAACTGAATGCTGGTGATTCTCCTGATAGAGAGGAGTCTCTTGGAGTCTGCAAGAGCTTTGCTATTGACTTCAGTAATAACAACATTCAGGTTAATGCTGCAAAATCTCTGCCTTGTTTAGCCTGTTAAAAAAAAAAAAACATGTTTATAGCTCTTCACAATCTATTAGGAAAACAGTTTGTTCACCTCAGTGAGCAAATCTGGAGGCAGAGCCTGTGGACAGTTACATCTGGAAGATGGGGGATCCTTATCTCTTTGGGGAGCTGAGCCTGTGGTTTGTATGGTCACTGCATGGTCACCTTTGGGACTGCAGGGGGTGCAGGCAGTGTGTTCTCCTTGCTTTTGGCTTCCTGTGACAGCCCTGCTGTGTGACTGAGAGTCTCCTCAAAATCCAGCCTCCTCTCCCTCATTTCAGCTCACCCTGTAAATCCCAGGCCTTTAACAAGGATTCTCTTATCTACACAATGGCTTCCTGGGGTCTTTAGGGATATTGATTAGAAAAGATTTATGTTAATGAAGAATGAGTCCAGAATAAAGCATGCAGCATGGTCGAATCTCTCTGTAAGGTGAACAGCAGAGAAAAGTATTTCACTATTTAGAAAAAGGCTGGGACACACATTGTGTTGTAAACTACAGGATTGCTCGATTGCTGGTCTGCTCCCGTCCTAAGCCTGGTTCCTCTTGGTTTGAGCTCTTTGGCTTCAGTAGAGTTAAAAATTAAATTCCTGATTTGTAACCCACACCAACATGCATGTCACAGTAGGCTTTGACCCCAAAGTACACAAAAAACATACAGATTAAATAGCTTATTAGTAAGTAGCTTTTTTAGCAGCTTTTTTAAATTCAGGCATAAATTGTCCAGTTTCAGGGGTGGCAGGGGAAGCAGAGTTCATGCATGCAATTTGGTAATCAAAACCAGGCCTTCAGGGCAGAGAAATTCCAGTAAAGGAGGAACAGGGATCCAGAGTTGAAGGCTTTGGGTCCTCCTGGGAGAGTCAGCATCACCTGCCTTGTCTGCAGGCGTGCCTGTTTGTCCACAATCACACCATGCAAGAGTTAGGTAAGGGATACTTGGGACTGCTATTTTGGATTTGGCTGTGGAGCTAATTTTTGCAGTTCCCTTTAAGAGTACATGTCAAACCCCTGAGCCTACCTGAGATGCCAGGAGCAATTAGGTGGCCTGGCTCGGCCCCATAAGGAGCGGGATGTCCGGAGCAGTAGTGCAGGAAAGGGAGAGGTGCCCTGAGGAGGACTGGAGGGATGCAGCCTGGGCTGGGGGGAGTGGAGGGAGGCTTGTTGGATGGGAACAGCGTGGAGGCCATCAGTGAGGCTGGTACAGGTACAGCATCCCCAGATGGGCTGTCAGGAAACATTACAGGTCAGGGCTAAGGGCACATTAGCAGATGCGTGTGCAGGAAGGAAGCTTTAGTCCGTGAAATCATTTTCTTGCTTGCATGCACAGCATTCACTCAGAAATATAAAGATAAAATAATCTCTTGGTGTTCTGCATGCTGTATTCTTGATGTTTCATTCATAGCTTTATAGGCTTCTTCAAATATTCATGTATCATATTATAAGTGAAAGGGAGAAAAATTGTTCTTTTGCAGGCTCACAAGCAAATGGGAAGAAAAATAAACTCAAATCCCAGAGTAGTAGAATAACAGTTTTAAAAAACATGAGGAACCAATGATTTTTTTTAATAACCACAGTAGCTTAGGGGCCCAGCAATATTTCATTATATTACATTTGAACGCGAAATTGACCCATTGTACTAATGCTTGTAACTGTAGAAGACAAATTAAATTTCTGCACATTGTCTGGAGAAGCAGAAGACCATGGAATAGTAAGGAGGCCACAGGGCAGCCTGAACTGCAACAGGACAGAGCTACAAGAAGACTCAAGATTTATGCTACAAGGGGCAGAGACAAGCATGTTGGAGGCTTCCTGGCAGAGCTGTGTGAAGCATAGGAGATGGTGTGGACAGAGCAAATATCCCATTGCTTCTTGTGGTTCAGTGGCACTGTACAAGCTGCAGAACATTCACAGGTTTTGACTCTCAAAATGAATTGACCCTGAAAAACAAGGGATGCTCAGCAAGGAGCCTCTTCATTGCCCCTTCCTCTTTCACTGTGCCTCTACCTGCCAGCATGGACAAGAGAGATCTCCTAGAGTGCCCACAGTATTTCCAGCTGGGGAGATGGATAGGTGGATGAAGATCTTGACTAGGTCGATGTGCGTCTGCAGACTGTTGGGAAAGCTGTGCCAATGGATGCTGCTCAATGGAGCAAGGAAGTGACTGGGAGTCAGGACTCAGCATTAGTTTCCCTGGCTCTGCAATGGATGCACGGTGGGACCTTTGATAAATTGCTTAGGAAATCACTTTCAAATGGCACAGATACAATTAGGTGCATCTGTATAAAAGTGCATGCTTTTCAGAGGCCTGAACCGGCAAGTCTGGGAAAATTAGCGCTTCTGGACTCCAACCCACTTCTGAGTTTGCAAAATGTTCCCTTTAGCTTCTCTTTGCTTGCTTCACCATCTGTCAAATAGGGCTGTTAATACTGACTCAGTATTTGTACAGAGTTTTAAACTTCTGAGACTAAAAGTGCATGATAATAGTGTTAGTAATTACAATACTGTCATCACATGCAACCAAGGCTTCAGGAAGTGGTTTGCTGTTTGAAGGACAGGTCAAAATCAAAGCTAAGGTTCAGAGTTGGTGCTTGGCCTCTCTCAAAGAGGGTTTGGGTTTGTTTTGCTATATGGACTTTCCTGTAGCTAGTTTGACACTTGGATGTAAGCTGTGGCTTTCTGTGGGTAACACCTAAAAGAGATCCAGCCAGATATTTCTTTGTGACAGGTCTGGGGTGTGGGGAAATCAGTACAGGGGAGGGTCTACCCAAGGCAGGAAGGGAGTTGGGCTGTGTCTGTATTGAAAGTCAGGGTAAGGTCATCCCTTGCAAGGACCTTTGCCCCTTTCTCCTCCTTTCTTCCCACTTCAAATCTCACAGGACCACACAGTCACATTTTAATTTCCTGGCAGGTAGTTGCATCCCGCTATGATGATGTTGAATGGCCTGTGTCCATGCAGTACTGTCTGGCAGACCAGCAATTTGGAGCAAAGAGAGCTAGGAGGACTCAAACAGTGATGCTTTATGTGTGCCTGTGCTCCTCTCAGCACCCTGACCCTCTAGGAGTGGTACCTGTCGGGTGCGGGATAGGTGTAGGTGAGCCAGAATGTCCTGGGGGATGATGCATGGCCGTGTTACCCCCTGCCCCATTTGACACTGGAGGCCAGCATACATTTTATCAATGCCTCCCTCTGATGATGTTTTTCTCAATGGTCTACCCATCACCTCCTGGCCATCTTCTCTTCTCAACAACCTACAGGTTTTCTGGGTTTCCTCAGTTGTGCCAAGTCTCGCCACAGCCACACATACCTGGCCAAAGTGGGGGCACCTCCCATGCCTTTGAGTCAGTTTGGGTTGTGTCAGGTCTCAACGGCAAGTGTAACTGCCCCTCTTTCCCCCTTTCTCTTTCCCTCCTTGCCACTCCCCAGCTGCATCCCATCCCTCTGCCTTTGCCTGGGGGGAGGGGGTGACTTTGGGGAGCCAGCGCCCTGGTGCTCACTGGTACACACCAACCTCCTCTCCATCTTGCTGCTGCGGTGTCTGCTCCCCAACCTGTGCCCAACATGCAGCCCTGGTGAGCTCGCACGCTGCCTTGCACCATGTCCATTGCTCTCTGACAGCTTTCATCTGCAAAACATCTTTGGCCCTTGAATATTAACTTTTTCCCTCTTTTTCTTCTCTCTCCCTGTCTTTCTCATGTTCTCTCCCCACAGCCCTGCTGCTCACCCAAGGTAAGTGCTTTTTCTTCTTTTCTCTGCCTGCCCTTGCTCTATTTTCATCCCCTTTGGTCAGACCCCGCCATGTTTATGTTTGCTGTGTTGTAGACAACCCCAGCTCATGGTGTTTGTGTCTAGCAGGAACTATTTAAGAGCAATGCATTAAGAAAATAACAGTGATTGATTGACATCTAAGAGCATTTCCCACCTTCCAGATTTTCTCCTGCAGTCTGGGGGAAATGACCCAGCCAGAGTCACAAAGCAGAACATGCGGCTCTGGCTGGTCTAAAGCTGTGACTTGACCCTCTTTTTGGGCAACTCTGGTGCTTGGGTTGTGCTGATGCACTGGGGTGCATGGGGCTTTTCTGCTGGGGGTGACACTCCTGGGGTGCAGGACATTGTTGTCTGGGGTGAGCAAGGGTGCAAGGCTATGCAGGTGTCCCCTTCCCATGGAGGACCATACATGACCCCTCAAAGCACCCTTGTGCTTTCCACCTCCCATCCTGGGGGGTTCCAGGGGTGTGCCCAGCACCAGGGGAGCACTACCAGGACATGATAAGCACCAGCACCATTTCCCTACTCATCCTCAGCTCTGGCTCTGCACTCTTCATCTCCTTTCCCTGTGCCAGGATTTTATATGCATTAATACTGAGCCCTCTTCCTTGCCTGAAATCCCCATTACACTGGTCTCTCTTTATCCCACTGTGGTGCAATGTACACCTCCTGTATTTTCATTATTCCTTCAATTCCAGATATGATTACTGTTGAATTTACACTGAAGAAATATTTGTTAGAAGGCAAGGGTGGGCATGCAGGGTGCAGACAGGAGCTTGAATCTGACACGTTTGCAAGCAGAGCTGAAAACCAAAGCATTTATGATCCCCAAGCTGTGCTGCAAATCAAACGAGCAGCATCTGCTATGCAGGCTTCAGTCTCTGCTCCTTTTCAGAGAATGCCAAATCTGCTGCTTAGGGGATGTCCAGAGCCCACTGGATATTGGACTAATTAGAAAATTGCTAGTGGCAGGCAGAAATCCCCAGTTCCCCAAATATCAGCTTCGGGTGTTTATGGAAAACTCCTCAGAATGGTTTGGGCGATTTCCTTTGTTACCTCTTCAGGTCCGGGAGGACTGGAAATAAGTTGAGCACAGCCTCCTTCCCAGTAATTTCATTGCCTTAATTCAGTAGCTGCCTAATTTGATCAGAACCCCTGGAACCAAATAATTTCTATTAAAATAACATAACTTTCCTCTCTCTGTTGTGATCCAGTCTGATTGCTTTTGGCAGCTGTTATTGGAGAACTTGGTCACCAGCTATGGAAAGTTACTTTTCAGTTAATAAGGAAAAGCCTCCCCTCTGTCTGGTGGGAGGTAATCCCTGGGGTGCCCCCCTCGGTGAGCTGCCTCAGGGTGCCCTCTGTGCATGTGATGTGTGTTTGGCCCCCAGTTCAGGCTCATGGTGCTCAGCCTCCACATGTGGCTTCAAGCCAGCAGCCAGCCAGCGAACAGACACGTGCTGGAGTGTCACTCAGCACCAATCACAGCTAATCAGTGGGGAGACAAGTGACGTCCTCGTTTAGTCCGTGTCATGTTAGATTTAGGTTACACAGGCACACAGGAATCTTTGTAAAAAAACCTGCACTATTGAATGTTTCAGTGGAATCTGTCCGTCCCACTCCTCGTCCCCTCCCTCCTGGAGCAGCTCACACATCTCTTTCCAGGCAGTGCCCCTCTCCTGGAGCTGTGTCCCTGTGACTGCTGGGTGCCCTGGCTCTCCTCTGCAGGCCTGGGGCATTTCCCCTCAAGTGGCATCCCTTTGACAGCCCCCACAGTGCCAGCAGCAGCATAGCCCCCACTCATGGCAGTGACCCGCTTTCTTTGCAGAAGCTGTGGGTGCCCCAGTGGATGAGCCCATGTGGCAGTGCCTCTCTTGTCCCAGGAGCCCTTACCTGGGGGAAATGAGAAATCCCGGCCTTGGCCCCCCTGGCCTTGCAGAGCCCTGGCAGGGAAAATAACTGGGAAGGGCACAGATTCAGCTCAGCATTTGTTTCTTCTAAATGAGCTCTCAGAGCCAGGCTTGCAAGACCGTGCAAAGATTCTGAAAGCCTTGCTTGGCCATGTCCAACTGTCCAATGCCAGTTGTTCAGACTTCAGAGGACCACTGTAGTATGGGATTGCTGTGGAGAGACTTGAGAGTCAAACTTGGGTTGTTTTTTTTAACTTCTCTGGTGTGTAACCTTCTGTTTTGACACTGACAGTGATCTCTCTGTATACTCTTTATACAGGGAAATACTCAATATCAAAGTGCACAGGTACTCCAGTTGTCCCCACCTTTGCTATCAGTGGATGAACTGCTCTGATGGTCTTTCCAATCCTTGCAAAAGTCGCTGAAAGCCTGTGCAGAACCTTTACTTGAAAGTTCTTGGGCTCAGGTGATTCAGATTCTTAAAGAGATGCGAAATTACCCAAATAGTAGATATGTCTATATCCTAATTTGTACATACTCATCCAGATCAAAGAAAGTATTTCTAAATCTATTTATTTATGCATTAAAACTCCTGGGTCCACTTTGCAGTGGGAAGGACTGGGGAACAGAGACGCCAGTTATCTGGCCTGTCGGGGACAGTTGTGTCAGCAGCAATCTCAAGGCAGAGCCAGGAGTGCAATAATGCTCAGTTCGCAGCCCTGTGCCTTAGCCTTCCTCTCATGAATGTGCAGCATTTCTCAGTTAGCATTAAGGAATGCTAGGGCATGTATACAGGATGTATCATGTCTCACAAATAGCTTTCAGGGGTAAGTAAGTGGATTCCTCACATTTTAGAAAGCAGCCCAGGCTGCCACTGCTTGTGTGTGTGCATGTGCTTCAGTAAAGGGTATATCCATATGCTAATCTCCAAAGGCAGTGTGTCTTTTAGCCAGCAGTCTTCCCCACTTGTGACTGACAGCTTGACAGTGCTCAGGAGATAGGAACTCATTCATGCTCACTATTTGCTTTGTTTAGCCAGGATTATATTTTACTAAACCACAACAAAAAAAAAAATAAAATCCCATTTTAATTGTTGTTTTGATTTCTACCTAGCAGAATAGTCCCTAGAAGGGGTGACCTTCATACAGATACATGCCCACTCCAGAAATGGATGGAGACAAGATAGCTCAAGGAGTGTGAAATGGCCTTCATAGCAATCTTTCATGAATACATTCCTGGTTTTAATCCAATTTATTCAGCAAGTGATAGGGAATACCAACTGGTCTATGGCTGCTTGGTAGTCTTGCAGCACTGCCTGTGATGAGCGTCTACCTCTCTGATGGTGTTACAAGGCCTTCCCATTGCCTTTTTCAGATCAAAAGATGCGGTGGCCAGATTACTCCATGGAAATTGGCTTTATCTAACTTGGATTTATGATGTGTCCAGGAGGCCTACAGGCAATGTCCAGTTGCCATTTGGTCCCCCCCATCTGAAGGAGGTTGAGTGGGCATACACCCATGTAGTATTCTCCAGGAGCAATGCATGATGTTGGAACACTGCTTAGTGCTCCCCTTTCTCCAGAAGAAATACAAGGAGGAGGGGATCTCCTTACAATATTTTGAGCCCAAGAAACTGCCTGTCATGTGCAGATCTGAAAGCGCTTTGCAGATCACTGCAGCTCAAGTTCCAGAATGGCCCTGCAGACGTAAGTGGAGAGAGACAGACTGAGAGACAGACATGGGATGAGAACTGAGGAGCGAGCATGGCAGGGACATGCCCAGGGCTGCAGAGCACAGCAATGGCAGGACCGTAACCGGGAGCTGCCAAGCCCCCTTGTCTGTCATAGCTTTAAGGGTCTGAACAAGGCAGAGTACATGAGAGAGCATGGAATGGTTTAACCAAAAACCTCTCCTTCCTTTCTGTGGGGTTCAGTGTGTAGTGGCTGTCAGCTGTGGCCATTGCTACAGCCTGAGCAAAAGTGGACTTCATCCTCATTCTTCCCACCAAGCCTTTAATCTTATCAGACATGTTGTCTCCCCTGCTTGTAGCATCTCCTTTCTAACCCATGGGCTCCCTGGCACCCAGAGTGGAGTATCTTGGTGCAGCTGGCACATCAGCCCCAACTTGCCTAGCCTCAGCAGCCTCTATGTGCTCCTACAACCCAGAGAGATTCCTAAGACTTGATGGTAGCACACACCAATGTACCAGGGCAGGCAGGATTTAGGGGACCTCTCCGGCCCCTTCCCCTTCCCAGGGAGGAGGTGGAGGCAGCCCAGGAGGTCCTGGCAAGCTCCTGTTCTTGCTACGCACAGCCAGACCTTATCAGACTTAATTGGGGTTGACAGCAGGGAGTCCAAGGAGTCCAGGGTGCAATCCGCATTGAAAAGTAGGTACTGATGCAGATACAAATAGAAATCAGGCTAGTTAATAATTAAGCTGCAGCTTGGCAGCATTCACCTTGACAGACTTGACCTTACAAATTAAAATCTTTCTCGCAACACCCTTCCCTCTTTATGTTTTATTTATCACAGCCCTCAGTAGTCTTATTTGCAGGCTACTGCACGAGGGTGATGTGTGACACACCTCACAGATGCTCTGTCTCTGCTTCCTGGAGAAGCCCTCCAAGGCCCCAGCCCTACACCCAGTCCCTCAGGAGTTAGGGGCCTGTGGCTACCACAGACCATGTGGGAGCATGCCCCATGCTTGATGCGGGGACAGCAGCCTCCTGCAGCTCCACAGGCATCCTGGTGCACCCTGCTGCTGGCCAAAGGGCTTCCCTGAAAGGCAGGAGCATTAGGATTGTGCTCTGTCACTGGGATGTTGCAAGAGTTCATTCCTTCTCAGCTGTTGAGTCAGTACACACAGGGCCTAACTCAGCCCTCAGCATCCCATTGGAACAGGCAGACCTAACAAGCCTGGAGCAGGTTCAGCTTGGGCTCTGGTGTTTTGTAGAGGTTTACACTGATTCCTATCAGAAGGTGCTCATATGTGTCCTAAACAGTAGGTGGGGAGAAGCAGCGGAATCATGTAGGTGCTTTGTATCACTCTTTGGAGATGCTTAGCTCTTCCCCTTAACTGTATTGTGGTATAGGCTGGGGCAAGAGATGCGTCAGCTGGGCTTCTAATTTTGTCCTTCCTGCCACAAATGGCACAGCCTTAATTTCAGAGGACAGTCAGCAGCCTGGTATTTGGCACCTATGGGTCACTTGAATGAGTGCCTTGAGCAAGATCCAGCACAGTATTGACATGTGAGTCTTGATCTGTGTTTGTCTTCTACATTAGGATAGAGATTCAGTGAAAATATAATGGCAGCTTAAATGTTTTCAGATGCACCTTTGAAATTTGTTAAGTTTCTGTGCTTTGCTTTCCTGTTGCACATTCACAAATGTGACTGCATTTTTATGAGATAAGAAGGAATTACTTTCTTTCTTCCTTATCTGAAAGCTTCCTCTATTAACATTTCTGTGAGGTACCCATTTGGACATGCTGCCTGTTCCTGTTCTCCCGTGGTTTGCTTGCAGCTGACATTTGAAAGACTTAGCTTGGCAGTCATATTCAATCAGCTGTTCCCATAGGACACCCTTGACAGGCTTTCTTGGGCACCCATGTTTCTTCTCTCTGCTCCTCATTTCACAAACTGGGGCAGTTTATATGTACACACTGTACAAACAGCCCCAGTTCACCATATACACCACAAAGGAGGCCTTGTGTGTTGACAGCAGGGCCTCCATTATTCATGTCTCGATGGACATGCTGTCAGTAGGCTGAAGGTCTCCATTGCTGGTCAGCTTGTCCCTTCACTCCAGGTGGCCTACTTAGGGCTTGAAGGTGCCTCTGGTGGCACTTAGTCCAGTAGCAAGGTGCCCTCTTGAATAGCAGGACTCCCACTGCCCCTCAGTGCTGTGGTAAGCACCAGCACCTTTATTTTGTGCAGTGTCTGGTGTCACCCTCATGCTAGCATGCAGCCTCTAGGCTGACAGAGCAATCTGTCCACTCTTGGACAGGGTTGTGTCGCTTGACTTACTCTGAGAGCTGCCTGGCAAGTGGTTGCCCCGTTCATCGAATCAGTTGGTGATCCACAAGTGCCTTGCAGAGACAATAAAGCCACCTGCTGGCAGGTGCAAGGTCCTGTGGACACACATGTTCCCATGCAGCCTGCCCAGCAGCTTTGGACCTGGCACACTCTGAGAAGAGATGCAGGAGATCTTCCTCCTTAGGGAGGGCTTCAGATACTGCACTTCCTGCCTGGTGCAAGTACATTAACCAGCCCGAGCAAGATGCCAGGTTCCGGGATAAAGCTGTGTTGGATAGCACTTCCTATGTAGATGAGCAAGTTTTCTGCACTGGACGTGCTTAGAGACCTGCCAGCAGCTCAGCCTTGCCTAAAGGGATAACATTTGCATGAGGCTCCGTGTTCTCTTACCATGCCAAAGGCTTTTGTCAAATCAGTTAAAGTAGGGACTGAGGTTTCATTGCATTATTTTTCCTGGAGTTGTGGAGCCGAGGAAATTTGGCCTGATATTCCCTGTTTTCAGAGCATCTCCTCAGATTCCAGACATTTGCTTTCTGCACTCTGCAACTGCAGCCAGTGGGCGGGAGCCCAAGGGACTGCGACCGCAGCTTTTCAGATGCAGTTACTGCCCAGGGAAGGTTGTAGTGAGTCAGACTGTCACAAAGTCCAGGCTTTGCAACCCTGATGGGATGGCTGTAGTGCTTTTGCTCAGCTCTGTACTGTCAGCACATGTCAGCATGCCAAGCTAGGCTTTGCAAAGCTGAGGGTGCCTCCGCCCTTGAGCTTCAGGTTATGGGGAGTTCAGACAGAAGCAAAGCCATGTATGTGCTATGGCAGCTGATGTATGAACACCTGCGTTTTCATCAGTGGATACAGCTTGTCATCTTTATATGCTTCCAGGTAGAGGTAGAGACTGGTCTTCCTTGTTCTGTGTCTTAGAAAGAGATGTAGATTGCATCTGACTCCCTGTTCCAATGAATAAAAGTATCTTGAATCTTGTTCTTGATAATCATCAATTCATGCCTACAAGCGTAGTATAAGGCAGAACATTTTCATAGAATCATGGAGTCATAGAATCATTAAGGAAAAGACCTCCAAGATCTTTGAGTCCAGCCTTTGACTGAACACCACCGTGCCAACTAAACCAGAGCACTAAGTGCCACATCCAGTCTTTTTTTGATGTCTTCCAGGGATGGTGATTCCACCACCTTCCTAGGCAGCCCATTCCAATGCTTAACCACCCTTTCACTGAAAAAATTCTTCTGCACTTCTGCAGCTCAGCTGCCTCCTCCACTCTGTGCTCACTAGGTCTTTGCCTGCAAATGTGTCCCCTATATCCCCCAGCAGTCTGTATTGCCCATCTTTTTCTCCAGGTGCTGTGCTCTCCTGTCTTTGTCATTTCTTGTAAACTTATGTGATTCCTAAATCCAGACTATTCTGTCTTTAAGCTAGGCAATGATGGTGTGGATGTACGTCATCGATTTCAAATGATGGATGCAGCTTTTCTGCTTCTGTGATGGGTTATAATAATGTCACCTACCACAAGAGTTATTATATGTTTTATAAATTCTGCAGGTCTTGCAAGGCTTACAGTCTTTGCAATCAATCTAGTTGGGCAGATGAAGAGAGAAGTCAGAGTTTATAAATAGATTTCACTGGGACTTCATAACATCTGTGTGATTTTTGGTAGGAAGCATGAGATCTGCTGGAGTCCATATGGGATTAATCACATGTGAGGCATTACCTGGGCATTTGTAACCTCTACAGGAAACCTTGGGTAACACCTGTTAGCCAGAACAAGATGCTCTGCCGGGTTCTTCAGAGCTCCAGGTCCTGCTCCCAGGCTCAGCTGAGCCTTGTATTGCAGCTCATACACCCTGACTGGTCAGACACAGGAAAACCAGGGGAAACCCAGCTTCTTTCTTGAGATGTCAGAGCTTTACCGAGACCCCATCAGCATGCGTCTGCACTTGGGTGGGTGGGTGGAAGAGGAGACCTGGGTCAGGGCTAGGAAGCTACCTGGGCAGTTGGGATGCTCCTTCCCATCTGGGCAACCATAACCCTTTCCAGGCATCTTGCTGGGTTAGCTGGAACATCAGCAAGATGAGCCTAACATAGGCTCATCTCAGAATCCTGCTGACCTGAGGTCCTGGTTTAGTTTCCTCCAGCAGAAACTAAACGTATAATCAGAGAATGGAATATGTTGGAAGGAATTTTTCATCTGGTTTCAACCCTCCTGCCATGGGGTTGCTGGTCCCTAGACCAGATTGCTGAAAGCCACGTCCAACCTGGTCTTGAACACTTACAGAGATGTGGCATCCATAACTTCTCTGGACAACCTGTTCCAGTGCTTCACCATCCTCACAGCAGTATGAAAGAAAAAAGTACTTGTTTCATTACTTACTTGTTCATTTTTCCAATTCATGTGTGGTTCACATGTGGTTGTGACTGTGTGTTGCTCTGAGTGCTAGATCAAGCACTGAGTGGCACAGTGATTTTCTGCTCAGAGGGGAATAAAAAGATCCTGTCTCTTGTTCAGTCAAATCAGGGAACACGTCAGGGTGTTACCTCAGTCTCCCCAAAGATGTGGCTACTGCGGATGTGATGGGAGGGTATATGTCAGCCAAGAGCACCAGTGCAGATTGAAGAAAGATTCAAGGGGATTTTTTAAAGAAATTGAAAACATGTTGCACTTGGGCCCTGCAGACAAGCCCCCATGGTGCCCTGGAGCTCCAGGGCTGCTGCCTACAGCTTAGTGTTGACCTTGCTTTCACAGAGGTGGCTGAGAGGAAGCTGACGGTTGAAGAGGAAGAAGCCAAGAGGATTGCAGAGATGGGCAAACCAATACTCGGCGAGCATCCCAAACTAGAAGTCATCATTGAGGAGTCCTATGAGTTCAAGGTCAGTAGGTGTCCTAGGGGTCTTCCGGGAGGGGGAAGCCATGTGGCACTGCTGAGCAGCCTTAGAGAGTAGAACTGAGGAGGCAGCATGTGCAGGGAAAGAGCTGTTGGAAGAGGGAAAGAAGTATGTAATGCAGTAAAGGGTGGGTGAAGTCTACAAGAAATGTCAGAAGTAGCAGCTGCTGGTAGTCAAGGGTGGAGGGAGAAAGAAAAGGGAGCCCTGCTGTAAGCAGAAGCAGCCAGTGGGGAGTAGCAAAGCTGTCTCTGGTGAGGCACGGATGAGGGAAGAAGGAGCCTCATCAGGATTAAAGGGTGGGAAGCAAGCTGTCTCTGGTGAGGTTTAAGTCAGCCAGTCCAGGGAGAAGGTGAGCTTAACTCCTGTCATGACTTCATCTGGCTGGTAGGAGAGTGCTTGTGGCACTTCCAGAGTTTGGAAAGGGTCTGTGAGACCACAGTGCACTCAGAGATCGTTCTTGCCAGCTAACAGCCAGTTTAACTGCTGTGCATCTTTATTCCCACAACAGAGCACCGTGGACAAGCTGATTAAGAAGACAAACCTGGCTTTGGTTGTAGGGACACATTCCTGGAGGGACCAGTTCATGGAGGCCATTACCGTCAGTGCAGGTGAGGGGGACATCAGAAATCCCATACCAGCATCCATAGGGTTCATGCAGCCTGGAATGAGACCTATCTGGGCTCAGGACACCACATCTCCCTGGTCGGTGATGCTCATCTGTTGGGTATGTGGTGACCATCAGCAAAGCTAGTCCAGAGAGCTCCTCTGCTCCACATAAAGTGGGCTTTTGCAGATACATTAGCCAGGAGCTCAGGAGATCCATCTTTTGGTGCAGAGCTATCCAGGAAGCCAGTTTTCAAAAACTTTATGTCAGCTGGCAGTGCTCCTGCTGCTTCAGTGATCTGATGAGTAGTGTACAGGCAGCAAGATCCCATTCTGGTTGGGGTCCTGGTTTGTGGCATGCCCAGTGCAAGTAGCTTCTACTGCTGGAAGAAGTCCTGTCTGCCACGGCCAGTAGAGTTTCTGGGAGCAGGGAGGGTTACCACATGCAGACAGGAGATGTTGCCCCATGAGGCAGCAGCTGGTAGAGCAAACGATCCAGAGACCTGCCAGCTATTGCCTGGCGACAGAGCTCACCACTTTCAGAGCCAGGCAGCTGTGGAGCATATTCTTTAGGCATGTCTATGCCATTAATGGCATTTGAGCATCTTTCTGAACCTGTCCTTGATGGTTTGGCATCTTCCCCAAAGGGATGTTTTACACTCAGCTGTAGAGCAGGCAGTGGACAGGCAGGCAGTTGGGTGGGAGCTGTTGCCAGTGGCCACAAGGGCTTCTTCTGACGTGAAAGAAGAGATGCAGGGTATTCGGTTTTCTTCTTTCTAGCAATTAAGAGAAGCTGCTTCTGTGGAAGCATCCTTGGAGCAATGTTATTTCCCTGGTCTGCTTCTGTTCCTATGCCTCTCCCCTTCCCTTGACATCTGTCCTGTGCTCCCTACCTGCTTTCTCTTTCTCCAGTTTATTTCCATTGTCCTGTGTCTGTACAAAGACCAGCAGTACTTCCAGTTTTGGGGCTGACCTGGCCCACCAGGCTAAGCAGGAGACTCCTCCAAGGGCCTGCACCACCATTGCTGATACCCTCACACAGATGAGAAATTTCTTGCTGGGCTGCTGCTGGTGTCCAGCCCATATTCTGGAGCAGGAGGATCAAGAGGTCTCTCCAGTTTCCCAGTTCTATTACTTTCTGCTAGTTTTTGGACCAGATTACCACTTGCATGTGTAACTTCATCGTGCCCCTCAACAGTGATCTCCACAGGTTGATTATATCCTATGTGGCTGCCTGTGGATGGGGATAGGGCTGCCCCTCTGTGAGTGTAGTATCCCACTCTACCACTCCCCATCCCTGTGGGCTCTAGAGTGTCTGAGAGGCACTCCTATTGCCAAGCCTCACCTATCACTGAGGGACCTGCTGTGCCCTGAGCCCAGTGTCATGGCTGGCACCATCCCACCTTGTCCTAGGAGAGCAGAATCCCGGGGTGAAAGGGCCAAGCAGAGGCTACATCTAACCCCTGTAAACTTGACCTGCCCCAACATGAAGATTGGACCTCTCCTTCCATGTTGTTTGCAGCGGGTGATGAGGACGAAGATGAGTCTGGCGAGGAGCGCCTGCCATCCTGCTTTGACTACGTGATGCACTTCCTGACTGTCTTCTGGAAGGTGCTGTTTGCCTGTGTGCCCCCCACTGAGTACTGCAATGGCTGGGCCTGCTTCGTTGTCTCCATCCTCATCATCGGCATGCTCACGGCTGTCATCGGCGACCTCGCCTCCCACTTCGGCTGCACCATTGGCCTCAAGGACTCGGTGACTGCTGTTGTCTTTGTCGCCTTCGGCACTTCCGTACCAGGTGAGGCGGCTGCAGGGAAGGGATGGGGTGGGAGGTAACTCCTCTGATGATGCTCTTCCTTCCAGGGGAGCAGCTCTGTCATGGGATGGGGTTCAGGCTGGGAAGGGGATCCACAGAACCCTGTTCCTAGACAAGGTCTGCACTCTGCTTGGTGGCAACATGGAGTCTCTGGACCTGGGAGGGGGTTGTGCACCAAGAGAGGTCTGTGTCCTAACCTGGTCAGTGTCACACCTAAGCCTCCGTTGTCCCCCAGACATGAAGCGTTGTCTGTTTCTCCTGTTGAAGCCCCCAGTGATTTCTCCTTTCCTCCTCCCTCAACCCCAGACACATTCGCCAGCAAAGCTGCGGCCGTCCAGGACGTGTACGCTGACGCCTCCATCACCAACGTCACAGGCAGCAATGCTGTCAACGTCTTCCTGGGCATCGGGCTGGCATGGTCAGTGGCAGCGATCTACTGGGCGTCACAGGGGCAGGAGTTCCAGGTGTCGGCAGGGACCCTGGCATTCTCTGTCACACTTTTCACCATCTTCGCCTTCATCTGCATCAGTGTCCTCCTCTACCGCCGGCGACCCCACCTTGGCGGGGAGCTGGGAGGCCCCCGGGGGTGCAAACTGGCCACGACGTTGCTCTTCGTCAGCCTCTGGCTGCTCTACATCCTCTTCGCCACCCTGGAGGCCTATTGCTACATCAAGGGGTTTTAGGCAGTGGAGGGATGGTGCTGCCGGAAGGAGGGACCCCCTCCTCCATTACCTCACCGGACACCGGTCCTGGAAGTGCGGTTTCACCCGAGGGTACAGCTGTCTGTCAGGGGCTGCCACTGCCCAGACGGTCAGACAGCTGGGTGCCAAGAAGGGCAAAACCATCACAGAGTGAAAAAGCAAAGAGACAAAACCCATCCAAAAATGGTATAAAAGAAAGCAACAATGGCAAGTATTGAAATAAAACACAATAAACCCAGCCACTGACCCTATTCAATGAGATTATGAAGTTTCAACCATCTCCAAAGGCCACCTCTCCCACAGGGGCTCATCTCCTTTCCTGCCGAGCACCCCTCCACTGTTAAGGAGATGTTTCCTTATTTTTACTAGTTGAGAATTGCAGAAGCCTGATTCAGGAATTTGGGGGGGGATTTTTCTTTTTTTTTGTTTGCTTGTTGCTTTTTGGTTTTGGGGGAGCACGCTAATTGATTTTTTTTCTTTTTTACTACTTAATCAGAAAAATGTTAAAAATTTAAACTCTAAAGCTTCAAGCTGCCATCAGTGCTGGAATTGAACATGTGTATTTTATGAAGCCACAAAAGACTGTGACACAGTCAAAGAACTTCTTCACTATTACCCGTTCCCTCCCCCGCCACCCTCCATTACTTTCTTTTTTAAGAACATCACAAGACTGATATATTTTTAATACAAACACAGACACACAGTCACACACATTTAATGACAAAGGCTGGAGCATGTAGCATCTCAATCACCTGCCTGGGCTAAGAAAAAAAGAAGGAAAAAACCCCCAACCCTCTAATACAATACGTGTCATGTATATTTTGACTATGGCATTTCTCTTTGTATAATTAACTTTGAGCTTGTGGTACTGCAGGGAGAGAAAATTATGTTAATTTACAACTGTTAAAAGAAATAAATGGCCACCCAGGAAGAGCCTGCCGCAGGGGGAGCAAGGGGGCCAGGGAAAGCGGCACTGGCTCCTTGGGATGGTGGTGGTGGCGGGTTTGCTGCGTGGTTCTCCTGCTCAGAGGTGGAAATGAATTTAGGAAAACCTGGATAGTGTGCCCATATGTTCCCAGTGCCATCTCACCCTGAGCTGTGGCATGGCTGCCCTTTTATTCAATTGCTCCCCCAGTTTTCACAACGCCTGTATCTTGCTGGTGGTCTTCAGGCCACTGACAGGTACAGGCTTAAAAACTGCCATCCACATCAGGACTCCTGCGTCATCTCAAGTACCTTTTAGGCACACCAGACAGACAAAAAAGCATCCTTTTCATTTGAAGTGCATTTCTTTTTAAGGAAAAAGAAAGAAAAAAACCCACCACCACGAGAATATGTCATGAGTTACATCAAAAGCTGAAAATTGAAATGTTGGGTTGGTAATAAAAATAAATAAAAATTATACCTATATCTATATAAACAGTGCTATCTAGAAACATATTTCTTAATTGAGAGCCCTGGAAGAGAATGTTAAAACCCTACTCTTTGTAAAGTGTTTTCAAGACAAAGATCATTTCTTCTGTCAAGAAACAGGTGCTGTAAAGGCAACCATTTTCATCGAGTTCTCAATAATAAGCCAAACTTTGGAGGCAGCAAGTAAGAGAGAGGCTGCTGAAAAGTACATCTCTGCCTGCTGAGGTGTTTTTGTCTGCTCCAAGAGGCAGGGAGGAGGTGTCCATAGGTTAGGGAAAAAGCAATGGGAACAAGGTTGTCGTGGACAAAAAGAGATGTAACATAGAATGTGACTAGGTGGAGGTGATGATGGTTCTTAACACCCAGACGAAGTATTTATTTTCATACAAAATGTTTATCAGATATCTATATCTCTATATAAATGTGTATACATGTGAGGCAGAGAAGAGGGATTCTTCTCAGAGGACCAGCAGGAGCTTTGCCAGTAGGAGCCCACCATGGGTGAAAACCGCTGGGTTTGAAGCTAACAAGCATCTGACATCCTGCCTCCTTATCCTCCCTTCTCCATACCTGTGGTAAAGGGCCTGAAAAAGATGGGCAAGAAACCCCGAGGCCAGGCTCCCACTGAGCTCGCTGGTTCTTCTGGCCTCCAGTAGTGCCAACAAGAGCAGCTGCTGCCACCGCCATGCTGCCCATCAGATGGGGACCTCAGAGCTCACACGAGACACTGAAAGAAACATTACAGAAACCCCAAACGCTTTCTGGGGGGATTTAAATTGCAGCTCTCAAGGGGAGATTGTTACTGTTGCTGTTTTTAATTTGGACATATAGAGTATGTTGAGTATGTTGAGCTCTTATTTTACCCATGCCAGCATACCCATTCCTGGATAAAGCCCAGCCTGGAGCGCTGTTGTGCTGTTCTTCTGTTGCTTGTGTGTATGCACCATGTGCTTTTCATCCACTTCCTTCTCCAGCTGACTGCAGGGAGGGGATGGGAGGTAGGACTGGCTACCATGAGGGCCAGCTGCATGGAGACCCTGATGCCCTCCATGCACAAGGGTGATCTGCACCAGGCTGACAACCTCTGTGGCATGTTTCTTTCTTTCATTTTTATTTTTTACTTCATTAAAAATGCGCAAGCTGAAAAAAACCAACAGGCTTGGTGCCTTTGGGGATTTTTTTTCCTGGAGCTTTTATGTTTCATTTTGGGTCTAGTTATCTGCTTGCTTCTGTTTTCCTTGGGGCAGGTGCCTGGACTTGGTTGCAATGGCTCTAGCTAGTTTGCCCCCTGATTCCCAGCCCTGCAGTTCAGTACTGCTGGGAGGACCCTGCAGCACTTGCCCCTGGCTTGCTGGCAGAGAGGTGGTTTTGCTGCTGGTTTTGTTGTTGCTGATCCTTCCCCTTTGTTTCTCCCATCAGCTTCCCATGGCAGCCTGCAATAGCAGCCTCTCCCAGCAGCCTGTGTGCTTTGGGCTGCAGATCTTACCTTTTGGTCTCTTAGCATTGTATGGGGACACAGTCTAAGGGTCATGCATGGTGTGGGGCCAGTGGTACCAATGGCTGCCTTCCCACTACTGTTGCCATGGGGGGCACCTCCAGCATTTCACAGGTTTTGCTATCCAGGTGATACTGCACTGCATGGGTGCTGGTCAAAAATCAGCCTTTGTGTAAAGAAGAGTATTGCAAAGAGGAGTCACTCGCCTGTCCCCCTCAAACTGTCCAGGAATTGCATCCCAGTTTTGGTCAGTACCATGCTGCCTCCTCACCCAGCATCTGATTGTTTTTTTCACTTGAATTTGGGTGCCTGACCCCCAAAGTGCCCTTCACAGCGGACCTTGAGCTAGAACTGTTCCCATATGCCCTCTGCAGCAAAGGGGCAGTTGGTGCAGCCCATAACCCCAGTTTCCCATCTTACCTGCCAGCATGGGGCCCACTTATGGGGCTCCAGGGGAGACTGGGTTTTGGGCACCTCACAGTGCAATGCAGAATGTCCAGGTGGGGTGGGAGAACTCCTGGGTGGGCACCCATGCTGTAGGAAGGGTTGCCCTAGTAGAGCAGCTGTGGGAAGGCTGTGCTGCACATTGCTTCCTCGGGGCAGCCAGATCTTGGCAAAGCCACAAAGAGACCACTGCCCTACTGGGTCCTGCATGCTCCCACCCCTCTCCACAGGCCTGTGGGATCACTTCCCACCTCTTGCCCTGTTGGCTGGCTCCTGCCCACGGTGATCACACCTGCTTCTGACGCAGGACTATTCATGACAAGCTTAGACAGAACACAAAAGTATTCTATGATACACATTTCTTCTGAATCCATGGCTGGGGCTGCTGGACTAGTTTGTAAGTCACTTGTCCTCTGGCATAGGAGAGCCTCTCCACTACCCTCCATCCCTAAGTAGCAACACGATGTCTCCTCACAGCACCATCTGCAAGGAGAAGCCCCCATCAGCTGCATGTGCCACTTTAGGCTTCAGCTGCCCTGGCCCACTGCTGTTGTGGGATGATGCCTACCTGCATGTCTCCACCAGTGTAGCTCTTTGCTTTGGAAAAACATTTTGGAGGACACCCAGTACTGTTGTTGTACTGTCACTGGACACTGATGAGATAAACTATAGGTAACAAAAGTTTTGTTCACCTACAGTTCACCTCATCCACCTCCATAGCACAATAGGACATAGATACAGATCTGGATGGTAACAGAAGGGCATCAAGGAGGTCTTGTCATGCTTGAATATGGCACCATTCAAAGCCAGGAAATTTCAATCCAGTCTCACTCAAATTTGGCATTAAGTGGTAGCAGGTCATTCCTTGTATCATTCACCTGGAATTGCTTTCTTTCTCCCAAGGGGGAAAAAAAAAAAAAGACAAAAACTTTTTTTTTGTTAATTCTGCCAGGAGGCTGTTGCAACCTGACCTTGATGTAGGACCCAGCCTGCACAAATGGGAGCAGCAGTTGCTCAGCCCTGGCCACAAGCTGGAAAGCACTTGTCACCAAGAATAACCTTTGTAGTATTACATGGAAAAAAAATGTTTTTAATGACCATTGTCATCCATGTGCATGTGCCAGGAGCAGCCAGCTTGCTAATAACAGAGTTATGTGTGCCAATGCTACTCAGAGCCCAGCAGAGAAGACAGCACTCCCAACCTGCCTCTATAGCAGGAGGGGATTAAGTACCTCCGGTATCTAAATAAGTCATTTAAAATATGTAGATAATTACCACCATGAGTAGATTTACCCCTCCTCCCTCCCTTCCCTTCACCCAAGGGGTCTGTGTTTTGCCCAGAGGTGTGTGGGTGGCAGGGGCAGACCAGCCCCCTAGACCCATGGGGCATCCCTGCCAGCAGCAGAAACCCTTGGCCCCTTTCCCACATTGCGTTTGGAAACCCAGCACTTCCCCGCATGTTGCCTGGGGTGGTAATTTGAGCTTAGACATGGAGCCTACAGGCATGATGTGAGGTGGATGAGCTCAGCAGATGTTTCCACTGCATCTAAATGTAAGCATTCACCCATGTTCCAGACTGTACCATTGCTATTGCCATGTACATGGCAAGCTGAGTGGGAGCTGTGCCTAAAGGAAAACTCATGACCCACCTACTACTCATTGCTGGGCATGGCCCAGTTTCAAGAATGCGATAAAAATCCCCACAGGCCTAGGAAGTACTCTGTTCGAATGATTTATTTCTTCAATTCACCTAGATTTCACACCCGTTTCAAAGATTTTTTTTTTAGGGTGTAAGATAGAGGTTATAAATGTACAACCTGGGGGAAGGGGGGAAAAATCTCAACACAAAAGCTTCAGAGGCTCTCAGAAAGTTCCTGTGGCAAATCCTTGGCACTAAGGCATATTGTACAGAGCACCTGAGTGTCTCTATTAACACTTTAAAAAGTCTTAAAAGGTCTTAAAAAGGTCTTAAAAGATCTTAAAAAAGCTACCAAAAGAGATTTGATTGCCTCCTCTTCTTCTGGAGCATCTTCATAGAAACTAGCAGCAAACCCAAATGTGGTGTGTGGGGGTGGGGGGGTTAGCACTCTTAATTATTTTTTTTCTTGTTTTATTGACTAGGGCATAAAAACAACTCATTGCTATCCTTACGGTAAGAAGATTTTGTACGTGGCATTGCCCTTAAGGTTCTCCACTTTCTCCTTTTCCAGCTTCTGAGAAGTCATTTCTACGGAATTGCTGCCTGGTGGGTCTTGCTTTGTGTTTGTGCATTCAGACAGCTGCCTTATGGCAGATCATCCCATGCCTCTGCTGAAACTCATCCTGTTGACTTGGATTATTTCTTCAACCTACCAAGCATTCTGGTCCTACCCTCCATAGGTGCTGACAGACACTCCCCAAGCCCCCCAAAACCTCACCCCCTAAGTTAGATATCACCAGGAAAATATTTAGCAAAACAATTTCCAAAAGCTGCTGCTGAAAATACCGAATAGACTTGGATGCTGGACAATCACTGGAAAGATTTCCCCAGAGGGCTCTCTGACTTTGACACTGCACTCAACGTATTGTGAATCTAAAGAGGTTGCGTTTCCTCAGCTTGCTTACAAGAATGTCTTCTGGGACAGTGCCAGAAGCCTTTCCAAAGTCAAGACATATCACATCTAGTGCTGACCCCCCTAGCCACGAGGCTCGTTATCCTGTCAAAGAATGGAATCAAATTAGTTTGAAACGATTTGTCCTCAGTGAAACCTCAACAAGCCCATTCCTGCCATTTATTTACAAACTTATAAATCTATGTAGGGTATTGGAGAATAACTGGTCAGTAGCTTGCTCTTTTAAGTTTTCACATACAAATATCAGGTCTGTAATTCTCTAGGTGTTTCTTCAGCTAGGTGATGTTGCCATGCCATCCTTAAATTCCCTGGCAGCTCACATAAAGTCTGAAATGCTCCAACATTCATCCTACAATTCATATTTTCCCTTCTCATGCTTCAGACTGTTGAAGAGCTCTTGATCCACTTTATTGATCTCTACTTATGCTCCCTTCATTTCCCTTGGAGCAGGATAGTTTCTTACTGGGACTTTGACCCCAGTTCTTTTGTCAGTCCCCAGATCTGTTTTATAATTTAGGAATCTCTTCAGAGATCCTGGACACCAGTTTTCTGAATGCACTTATATTTGGTATCTTGGTTTTTTGGAGTCTAAATACTTTAGAATAACTCATTTTACAAAGGTCTGGTATTCAAGTACGTTTTGAGGAGAAAAAGCTTGCAGCAGACATTTGAACACTTGAAACAATTGTAACAGTTCAAGAGATGCAAAAATTCACATTCATGTTGGGCTGCAGGTGAACAAATACAGCTTCAGTCACCTTCATACAGCTTTGTCTGATGCAATGTGCCAGTTCATAGTGGGAACATCCAAGTCACTTCAGAAATAGCTCCCTCTCTTCAGCCAAATGCTGTGTCAACTCTTTTCTGACATGGTGAAATCAGCAGGGATCACTTCCATGGTCCCTGCCAAAATCATGACTGAAGGAGATAGCAGTGACACTTTGTGCTGTGCAAGGCCAGAGCTGAACTGTGTAATGGTATACTGGACATTCAAACTCTGCAGTTTTTAAGTGCTTGAAGCACAGCTCTGAAGTGCTACAGAAGAACGTGTTTTACCAAAGTGAGTCCTTCGTTCACAACCAAAAAGCAATGAGTTAAGGATCTGCCTTGTACTGGGACTGAATTTCTCTATTTTAGTAAGGTGAGCTGAATTCATCTGTACTTCAGACTCCCAGATGTTGCTACTCTGAACTCCAAACAATGGCCACCTAATCGTGAGTTGTATGCAGGAAACCTGAGCTATTCCTGCTGGCACCAGAGACAAGGGAAGGTGTGGAAACCTCAGTCTCCAGGAGCCACAACCTGCTGCCTCCCTCATCACTCAGTGTACACCCTGTGCACTTCTCTGCCTGCAGCACAGTGCAGGTCTAGCCCAGGCAGGGAGCAGAGAGCCACCCATCACCACTGCCTTGTCTGGGGGTGCAGGCTGGCTAAGTACATAGCAGGTCCTCAGGTCCTCTGCCTTGGCTGAGAGCCAGAAGACCCTCAGTCCAGTCCCAATGTGCTGAAAGAAAACATAATGTGGAATAAATGTTCATTTACGCTTTTGCAGGAGATGGGGGTATAGGTTTGTGATAAAACACACAGCACAGAGCTGGTGGTGCTTTCTGAATGAAAGCTAGACACTTCCTGGTGTGCACAGGCAAGGCTCCTTTGAAAAACAAAAGCCACCATTAAAATCAGTAAGCAGGCTCTCAGACAGAGAAGGACAAAAAGCATAACTGCTTCCTCAAGTAGCCAGTATCAGGTTTTCTGGCAAACACTCCATACAAAACACTTGCTGTTATACTCTTAGTTCCTGAGGTAGCATTTCTTAACTCACTTTGTTTTCAAGGTGTTTTCCAAACTAAGGAGCATCACTTCTGCAGATCCTGCTGTCCAATTTAATAACAGCTTTTGAACAGTTGCCAGGTTATTTTGCTTGAAATGGTTTGTAAGGGCTGCCTGCTGAGAAGTCAGAAGGTCAATGTTCTGCATGTGGATTTTGTTACTTATGTCAAAGATAAGGAGAAAGGAGGCAGAGGAAGGAGGAAGAAAAGTCTTCTGGGCATATCACTGTTGGAAGCAGAGGCAGAAGCAAGCCCTTTATAGCCCTTTTGACTTGCTTACAGAATGACTGCACTGCCAGGGAAGGGTGAAGGCCTCTCAGACTACCTTATATTGACCCCAGAAACAGGAAGCATGGCCAAAGAACTGGTCTTTTGGTTTTTTAAAATACCCTTTCCCTATTTTTAATTAAGTCTTGCAGAACTCCAGAGATGACAACTCCTGCTCTTCCCTTAGCCCAAAAACTTGCTATCTTGGTAATACAAGGAAAGTAGCTTGGTTTGTCAGTTTGTTCTTGACAGATACACACTGGGTGTCACTCATACCTGCATTTTCTTCTTTTATCATTGAACTTGCATCTAAAGACAAGAATCTTGTCATGGCTCTCTCTGACCATCTGCAAACAATTCAGCCTGTTGACTACCATACAAGCAGAAAACCTTCTTTGGGGTTGCACTTGCCTCCCTTTTGATGTGCAATTAACGTCTCCTTATTCATTGCAAGAGAGCTACATGTAAACAAGTGAAAAGACAGAGACATGTTGAGAAAGCTGGTCAAATGCACTTGAAGCAAACAGTGTGTGGCCTCCTCTGTCATGGGCCGGGTGCTGCAGCCTCTGATGAATGCCACTTCTTTGTGGCCTAGGAAAAAGCACGTTTTATAATAGCACAGCATTCTAGCATGGCTTGTTACTTGTCATCTCTGAGGATTACAAGGTTATGGACAACAGCTATTTCAGGCTCCCATATAGTGAAGTATGAAAGCTCTCATGAAAGGGAGGTGCAAGGATATGTAAGGTGCAGGGCCTGACTGCTGCACTGGGTTTGGGGAGATGGTGCTACAAGATCCCACCTGGCTGTGGTTCCCACCTTCTCCAATCACCTCTACACTCCTGCTGAAGCTTCACAGTCTTTCTAAGGAGCCTGCATAGATCAGACAGCTGTCATCAAACACAGAGACACACTCTGGAGCATGTTTTAATTCAGCCCAAAGGCTTACACACAAGAGAGAAACATCACAGACTGCAGAACCCAATCATAGATTGACACTTGATTCTGCAAAGAGGAAAGTCTCCTTCCCTCTCCTAAGCACTGCAAGGGTAACAGAATATTATGTGGAAGAGAGAAGTTCTGGGAATCAAGATTAAACAAGAAACCACCACAAGATACTGGAGTAAAAGTTATCTATTTTATTACAAAACCAAAACCAAACAGATGCCTTTCAGTTTAACAAATGATGTCATAGGCAAAAATGTGCTGGGGCAGGGTAAGTTCAATATAAACTCAAGCCATGGAAAGCAGTGCCTTCACACATATGAATCCCACCATAATGCAGTTTCCTCCAACATACTATGCCCTTGGAGGATCAGCAAAAAAGGAAAGATTTTTTTTCTTTTGGCAGGAGGAACAGATGACTTGCACTGTGGGGTCTTGGTTCTCTTCTCTGCTGTTTTCAACTGTCATTCAAAGTAGAGCTGGAGAGGCCCAGGAAGACTTGAAACTTGAGGAGACACATGCACAGTGTCTGCTTCCAGACACAACACTGACACTCCCCATGTCCCAGCTTCAGTAAAATGCTACTTATGCAAGGCAGAGCAGAAGAATGCTTACCACCACCAGATAAGGACTCATTTGGCCTGGCAGCCACATGGACTGGCCAGCTTTTTGGCAATGAAAGCAACAGGGGAAGTAGGCAGCTGAGGCTCTTCTGATGAGTACAGTGTTTGGACGGCTCATAGCATGGGTTGTATTAATCAAGACCAGTACTGTCTGCATGATCCTCCAACACAAAATCAGAACAAGTAACCTAACATCTACTTGGACATTACACAATCATGCTTTTTAGATCTTCCATGGCAGTGTACAAGTATTACCAGAAGCTGCTCAGAGACCCACACAGATCAGGATGCAGGGACTTGGACTTGTCTTGTAAAAGGGGAGCAATATAATGCTTGGTCCCCAATCCATCCATAAAGTCAGCTCTAGCATAGCAACATGAACACCCACTAATGCCAGAGCTAATCAACAGCCACCCCTTGTCTGGCTTCCTTGAAGAACTGACCCAATTTTAATTGCGAACTTTATGTGAATGCAGGCCTCTTGGAGGGGAAGGACACAAGGATGAGAAAAAGGAAGTCAGCAGAAGAATTTATGTGACGGGTAGGAGTGTTGGCTGAGTGATTTATTTACATTTCCAGAAGAAAAGATGCAGTGAGTTTTAGCAGTTCTGTAGTCCCCCCACAATCCTGTGGGGCATTGCCCAGCCCCAGTGCCTGGCTGACACAACTCCTATAGGCATCCAATTGGTTGCTTCTGCTGATGCAACTATACATTAAAAAACAAACACACAAACAAACAAAAAAAACCCCACCCCCCGAAAAGACCCCAAAACCCCAAACCACCAAACACCAACCAACCCAGCAGCCAGATCTTTAAATTCCTAAAACTAGCATATTTAAAAGGAAAGGGTTTTTTTTTGTACATTGGATTCATTCTTTACTCCTACAATAGAATTAGTGAGTGTGACAAGGACATTTCTAACTATACACTAAACCAAATTATTTCAACACACAAAAGATATGCCCTGGGCATTTAAAAAAAAGGAAGGAAAAAAAAAAGGGAAGAAGCAATCAAGAAGGTGGGAGCTTGCAGACCAGAAAAGCACATACATTGTATGTGAGAAACCATGAATATCCAGCAGCAGGATCTGCTCTTGCTAGAGAGACGACATCTTTATATTATGGTGGTGTGATGTATATTTCAGAGATTATCAGAGGTGTTTTCAACCAAGCTACATGTTTTAATTAGCTCCAATCTACTTCCCAGAAGTTATTACTACACTTAAACAGTTATTTACAGAACTATTTTTTTGCTTTTCTTTTTTTTTGTAACTTTCCATTTTGCCAACAATCACTAACTTACTGCATCAGGACACTTTTTTTTGTGATGTATTTATCTAATACTATTCTCATGATGACATGACGCAGAGTGAAGATGCTTTGTTGTAACATCTTTTACCAAAGCAACGGGGATATAGACTCAAAGAATGACTCCAGTCTCTACAGTAACCCAGTGCTGTTGCAAGCAATTGTTGGTGTGATCTCATTAGCATGGCATATCATCCTCTCTGACTACAGTTTCTTCTAACAGAGACAAGTGGCATAAGGGTCACCAGGTCTGAAGTGGGAGGCTTCTCAGAACAGGTGAGTGCTGCCAGTGTTTGGAAATACATAAAGCAAAACACTGTCCCATCACACTCTGCCCAAACCTAGGACTGCTGATATGGGTGCCCCTGCAAAAGAAACAACTTTGGTAAAACTTCTAGTTGTTGAAAAAGCCCCTGTGGCCTCCAAGAACACCAGACTCCTCATTCCAAGCCTTCACTGTTATTGTTCATCAGACTCCAGTGTCATCTTACACAGGTAACACTGGTAACAGCAAATTAGGAAGAGTGGATACTCTAAGCTAGGCAGGTACACCACTGTGCAGGAGGGAAGCTTGGATTCACAATCATCAAGGACAAGAATAGTCATTTCTGACAGACAGTCACCAGTGAGCACAGGCCAGGTTGTAGTGCTGAGACATAAGTAAAGCAGACACTTGGGGACCAGCAGCATGATTGTGTCTTTCTGCATTGACAACTATGTTCTTTGCTCTTCAGGCAAGCAACAGGCAGGTAATGCTGCTTTTAGCAGGATTCTTAGTATTTTTATTCTTGTATGACATATAGATGAACACTTTGTCAGAGAGGAAGATGTACAGCTTCCTTCCTGTAGACTTCCTTGACTCTGCTAGACCTACAGCTCCCACATCATTCCTACAGCATTAGATTCCAGAGGCATGGCACATCTTTCCTAAGTATATCATCTGAGCCTGGATAGCAATGCAATTGTAATTCATTTCTGTCCAACTTGCAACAGGTGCAGAAACTACTTTTATATGTCCTTAATACAACCCTTTTCTATCCCTACTTTAAGCAGCTTTGCAGTGCACCAATACTTACATGATATCTGTGCTCTCAAAAGCCCAATTGCCTGTGAGTTGCACAGGCTTTACAGTAAGAAAGGGGGTTCAGATGCTCTCAAGAAGCATTTGGTATCTGGCACACTGTGTGCACATCTGCAAGAACAAGTCATGCTGATACACTGGCTCCTTTCCGCATGGGAGTGTTAAGGTTTGCCACTCAATGATGGTTTGGTGGCAGAAATGAATGCATTACTGTAATCCAGTAAAGGCAAACTGTCTCTCTAGCCGTAACAGCCTTCAAAAGCAAAGGGAGGAATAGAACAGTGACTCCAACCCTGTACAAGACAACTGTACAATTTACATATATATTTATATACAGTATATAAAAGTCTTTGAGTCCCAGTGAACTCAATTTTACATCATCAGTAGCTGTTCCAATTTTAAAAAGTCATGATCCTGCTTCTCTCCACTCTCCAAAGTATTAGATTATGGCATTGAAAAGCAATTAAAACCAAACCCAAACCAATTATTAAAAAGTGCAAAAATTCTGGGTGCCACTTCTGCTACGCTGGATGTTGCTGATGCTGCGTGCTTGCTCACAAGCAGCAAGGTGTCTGTCCGTCTGTCACTGGATCTTTCCTTCCTTTGGGTCAGCTCCTGCCTTCCCTTCCCATCTTCTGCTGCTACACCAGGCGACCTACTGAAAGGGTGGGGTGGGCAAGGAGGAAAAAGACAAACAGAACAGAAACAGGACAAGTGAGGAAAAAAGGCAAATTAAAACCAAAAGAAACCTGGCTGATAAAGATAAAGAATAGCCTCTGCTGAAGCCATGGCCCCAGAAGGCTGAGATCCCCGAGTAAGCTGTGAGGCTGAAAACAACTAGAGGCTAATGAGACAGCCTTGCTGAAAAAAAACACTGAATGATTCACACAGAGCCTTAGGGACTGCCATATTTTTAAACATAAACCACCACTTTCCTCCCCCTCCTTGGAAATGGGCATGCAGTCTAGGGAAACGACTGGTCTCCCTCTGCTCTTCCGGCTGCCACAGCTGATGCAGAAGTCCACTGCTGCCAGGCTGCCCTGCCACCATCTCCCTCAAAGGCCACAGCCAGCTGTCTCCTCCCCTAGGAGACAAGCAGGTCTCGAAGGAGGCCTTTCTTCAGAAAGCTTTTGTTAAGTCCCTCATCAAAGATTCTTAAAGAATCAAAGCTCTTACAGGATCAGAGCAAGAGCTCTGTGGATTAATTACAGATGAAAACACATTATAGAGAAAGCAAAAGTATGGACTTGATTTTCAGAAATTAGAAGGGTTACATCACTGGGAAAAAGCCTCACTGGGATCAACATGCCCTGCCACAGGGGGCAAATACTGTCAAATGCAAAATTACTCCAGATAGTCATATTTGAAATTGACTGCACAGTCCTGCAAACAGCAATTGCAGTGCTCAGTGAGCAGCTCATAAAAACAGTAGATTACCTTCAATGTCCATAAATGCAACGCAGAGTGTGAGTGGGGATGACTTGTCCTACACTGAGCGCTCTGAGTGACTAGGAAAGAGTCTGAAGCCGCAGTACGCACTTGCTTGAATGCCTCTGCTCAGCTTTTAGCGGCAGACAAAAATCACATACATGCTCAGAACTGAGGACACACCAAGAAACATCACTACATCAGTGTATAAGGTTTAGTTGATCTTTATCTTCAGTTCTCCATTCAGCCCACCTCAACCAGGACCACATACGGTCCCCAGAAAGGTAAGGAGGACAGCAAGAGGTATGGGAAGACTTCTGTCCTTAAGCAAATACATAGCCTAAGTCTTTTCAACACAAAAAGGAGCCTAACCAGATATATGTTGGATGGCTATAGAACAAGTGGGGGAGTAGGCAGGGGAGAACTGCTCACTGCTTCTTACAGTCCAAAATGAGAAGCACACAATGAAACCATGAGGCAGCAAGTCTAAAAGCAAAGCAAATAATGTTGTTCATGCCTGATAAAAGGGTGCAATTCGCTGCCAGAAAATACAGAGGAAAGCAGATCTGCACCATGAAGAGTATAGTGTCTTCATAGAAACTTGTCCATGGAGTAATATAAAGTAAGCACAACAAATCACCTAAATTATTGCTTGCTAGAGGGAGAATAGGAGAGTATTCATCCCATAGCTGCTGTATCCTATCTAATTCCTCAGCAACGTACTGTCTGCTCCAACTAAAGACACAGAGCTGGACTTGGAGATGATGCAGTGGAGCTGCATGTTGGTATATTCACACCTCTTACGAACAACTTTGGTTTCCATCTGTTTTTATATTGCTGTTCGTGAACATGGGAGAGCAGGGAAAAATTAATTCTGAAATACATGGGTATCACAGAAAAAAGGAACCATTTTGACAAGATACTCACTGAAAGGGTTAAGGCCTTGTCTTTTTCCATTGGGCAAACTGCTCAGGCTACCTGTAAAATCCAAGAACCACATTAAAAGCAATAAATGCTGTGGCATGACAAAGGGGGTTCCTTGTTGTCTGTTGCCAGAGGGCAGGTTCAAAGGAGCCCCTCTGAGCATGCTCACAGCAAGTCCTGCCAACACTCTCTTAAGATTCACATGCAAGAGTTTGACTAATATGCTTGAGATGACAGATGTTAAATACCTGGTGTTGTAGTAGCTGAATGACATGAAATCCAGAGGTTTGGTGGGGCAAGAAACAACAATTACAAAGTTAAACTGAACTGTGGAAGGAGAAAGAAGAAAGGAAGGATACAAGTACTGTCATGAGGTTTCCCCAAGCAAGCAAAATAATGCCATGTAGAAAGAGGGCAGCCAGAAAGAGTGAAGGTGCAGGCAATACAGATAGCCCAAGTTTATTAAATCTTTCACTTGAACCAAACAATCAAACAGGTGCCTAAAATCAAAGACCTGAACTCATAACTGGTGGAAAGGCAGAACTGTGATTGTGTTATAACAGGCACACGCACCCTATACCAGCTGGAGCTCATGGCAAGGGCCTCTTACCTCAATATAAACCTGTTCCTACCATGCGTTGAATACAGAGAGCTCAGGGATTACAGGAGCTCTCAAAAGCATGTCACATTTCCTCCTAGCTGCTTGGTCTGATTTCAGAGAGGGATTAGCTGAAAATGGGAACTCCAGCTCCCAGCCAGCAGCAGTAAGTCTATTGCCACTCTCCACTCTGCCCAGCTGAAGACTTTGATTTGTGCATGCACATGAGTTGACTGCACAACTTGCTCTGCACATCAAGTACTCTGCACACCAGCAGCTACAGCACACTTTGCTCTGTGGAGAGATGAGATGGGCGAAGCTCAGAGGGCAGGGGTGAGGTGGGGGAAGCCCCGGAGGAGGGGAGGCTGGGCTGCAAGATGGAACAGAGCTGCTGGGAAGGACAAGAGAGGGGGAGAGAAAGCTGGTGCTGGCCAAGATTGAAATGGGTCACAAAGCACAGCCTCTTGGCTTTAGAGAGCATTAATACGAGAAACTGTGTAAGCACACTAAGTTATTTGAAGGCCTCCGAACACCAGCCTGGTACCAGCCACCTGCCCTGGCATGATCAGCAGAACTGCAACTCGATGATACCTGTGCCCAGCCGACCGCACGCGTGTAAAACACCAGAGGCTCCACTGCCGGGGCAGAGGCTCATCCCGGGCTGACCAGCACTCACAGCCTGGGGATGGCAACTGCAACCCGGGCCCTTCACAGGTTGCTGCCAGGGCCCTGGAAGATGCTGCCAGGCCACACATCGCCATCCCGTCCAGCAGCCTGGGTAAGCCAGAGGGCATCCCAAAGAACCCTCACCCCCCTTTAGCACCCAGAGCAGGTAAGCCTGTATACAGCACGGTGCTGGGAACGAGCACTATCTGACTTCAGAAAGAGGTGAATGAGCACTATCTGTCTTTGGAAAGAGGCGGGGAGCTCCAGGTCGGTGTGTGCAAAAGGCAGGAGTATCTCTCGGAGTGGGGCACAGCCCCATGCACCTCCATGGGGAAGCCACACTGAGGCACTCAGAGAGCATCGCCTTCAGCCAACTGCCTGCCAGATAAAGCCAGGCCAGCCATGTATACCTACGGAAGGCAAAACCCTGCCAACAACAACGCTGCACAGAGCAGAAAAGAGAGGAAGGAATACGGCAGGTGGCGACAGTGGGTTACTAGCAGATACTTGGGAAGCCCTTGGGCATTACAAGGTAACATCCCATCACTCAGCAAGTTTCACAATGGAGAGTATTTGCTCAGCCTCACAAGCACACTGTTTTGAGTAACAATTCTAGCCACACGGGTTTAGGCCAGGTGTCTTTCAAAAGAAAAAGCTCCAAGGAAACTCCAGCAGCTTTTTACATGAAGAAATTATTCCTCAGACTTACTGAGCAAATCTCTCACCTTTTGGGGAGAGAACCTTGCCACCACCAGCTCTGTATTCTCAATACATTACTGATGTCCTGATTCATCACTAACTTTTGTCAAGATTAAAGGCAAACTACAGCACCACTACAAAGCTCCAAAGGGGGATATCCAAACAAGAAAAATAAAACCAAGCGCTGAACCAGTGGAGCTCCTTTGCATTCTAATCTAATTGTAACTAGATGCACTTTAAATTTCCTTTTTAATTCAGTCATTACCTGGTTATAGTTTTCTCATGGCTGCTCAGACTGTTGCTCTCTACCATCACTGGTCCAGAGGCATTTCCCAGGTGACTGCTCTTTGCTACCTTCTCCCACACAGCTGCTTGCACAGTAGTGATATAGAGTGACCTCAGACCCAGCCTCCCAAGCATACAGAGAATCAATTACTTCTGAAGATACCAATAAGAAAGGTCCTGAGCATCACTGAATGAAATCTGCTGTTCAGATTGTCTGTTACTTTCCCTTCTTTCTGTAGTATTTCCTCAGATCCAGTAGAAAGTGACATGCTGTTTAATTACACACACACACTTTTTAATTAAGATATTTTGATCCTGTTTCTGGACTGCGGTCTTGGTGGCTGGGTTCCACCTCAGAAGTCCTCATGGCCTGTGAAGCACGCCCAACACCTACCATCTGACAAGCTCTTGGACAGCAAAGCAATCACGGGATCTGAGCTGGCAGAAGGGAACTTCCCATCAGCTGGCAGAGGGATATTTCTTCCCTGCCTATTCCCTTAGCTCCTCTTTAGGCAGGCACAAAATGCTGACTTGTTCTTCTGAACTTGGAAGAATACAGAGGCAAAACTCAACTCCAGTATTTTGCAGCCAGCACAACTAGCATAAGCCTTACTCAGATGTACAGCCCTCCTATCCAACATGACTGGACTCCAATTTATCTCAGGTCCAGTAACTTTCCAGCAAAGCTTTGCAGTCTGTGTCTATCTCCTCTCAAGGACCCTGCCTTCTGACTAATGCAGAGAGCTAAATTTGTTCTTTGATCACAGATGGTTCCTCCCTTAACTCAGGCTGTGCAGACTGCACTGAGGAATGCTAACTTTTAACAGTCTGTTTTCCTTCCACAATTCCTCAAACAGACAATCCTAGATCTAATGATGGTAAAGACCGTTTCTGGCATACTCCAAGCTAAAAGCCCTCCCTGCCTGTTCTGCTCCAGTTTAAGAAACTATTTGCAGGCTTCTGTAGATCCTCAAAGGCTGACTCCATGTGGTTGCTCCATTCTGAGATTCAGAAATGGCATTTTTCCATGCGAATGGCCCTTGACAGAAACAAGTCAGGTTTAAACAGAGGGACAAGAGCTGTGCAAAATGGCAACCAGACCTAGCAGATTTTCCAGCAGCTTTCTAGATCACCATAAGGATGAAATAGGAAGGGTTTCTGACAGACTGGACAACTACTTTCCTCACTGAAGAACCACTGGCTGGCAGTACCCACATATTAAGTTACCACAGGCATTAAGAACCTGTTGAAGAAGGGAAGAGAGAGAGAACTATGCACCTCGCACAGATTTGATCCTAAGCTGGAAATAGCTCAGATTCAGGTTTGTCCTTATGAGTACCCCAGCTGAATCCTCACATAAATCTTATTTATTTAGACTCTTTAGTCCCTGAGAGGCATATAAAAGTAGTGATTTATCTATGCCCTATGCTTCCTTTAAGCAATACTATTTCCACATTTGGATGGAATTGGCCACAAAAAAATGGCGAAACACTGACAAAAATGCATAACACTTAATATCGCTATTCCTGAGCATCCCAAATGCTACAAAATTTGTATTATGTTTTATTTTCAAAATCATTATAAGTGCTCAATTTGCCGAGCAGGAGGCATACTCACCTGGAATGATGACCCACTTAATTTTAGTCCTTATGCTACTGAATACTCAACCACAATTTGGAACATCTGAGCTAAGTTCATTTGTAATGATGTATATCAAGGGGAAATTATGACTTTCTTTGCCTCCTTCCAACCCTTCCTCATCCAATCCAGACCAGAAAACCTTTCAAACAAAGCTTTTGTTAAAACAAAAACATTTCCATGAAAAGTTTTGGTTTCATCTGATGGCAGTTTACAACTGAAAGTACATCATAAAAAAGGTTCCCAACTAGCTCTTGGCTTGAACCTACAATGACCTCAGCCCCAGCAGATCTTTGGAGGCCATGGTACAGAGAAAGAAACAGACAGCAAATACATAGACTAGTTGATTGACTACATTCGCCCATGATCAGGATAAGGGAAAGTTAGAGAAGGGGTAAGATCGTAGAATCATAGAATGGTTTGGGTTGGAAGGGACCTTAAAGATCATCTAGCTCCAACTTCTCTGCCATGGGCAGGGAACCCTTTCACTAGACCAGGCTGCTCAGAGCTCCATCCAACCTGGCCTCCAGGGACAGAGCACCCACCACTTCTCTGTGCAACCTGTTCCAGTGCCTCACCACTCTCACAGTAAGGAATTTTTTCCTCATACCTAATCTAAATTACTCTCTTTCAGTTTCAAGCCATTTCCCCTTGTTCCATCACTAAATGCTCTTGTAAAAAATTCCTCTCCCTCTTTCTTGTAGGCTCCCTTCAGGTACCAGAGGGATGCAATTAGGTCACCCCAAAGCCTTCACTTTTCCAGACTGAAGAATCCCAATTCTCTCACCCTTTCCTTGTAGGAGTGGTGCTCCATCCCTCTAATCAACATTGTGGCCCTCCTCTGGGCTCACTCCAACAGGTCTGCGTCCTTCTTGTCCTGGAGACTCCAAACCTGGATGCAGTACTCCAGGTGGAGTCTCACCAGAGCAGAATGAAAGAGCAGAATTCCCTCCCTCACCCTGCTGGCCACACTGCTTTTGATGCAGCCCAGGACACGATCGGCTTTCTGGGCTGCAAGTGCACATTGTCAGCTCATGTCCAGCCTCTCATCCACCAGCACTCCCAAGTCCTTCTCGACAGGGCTGCTCTCCATCTGTTCATCTCCCAGCCTGTACTGATACTGAGGGCTGCTCGACACAGGTGCAGCACCTTGCACTTGGTCTTATTAAACCTTGTGAGATTCCCATGGGCCCACTTCTTGATGCCGTCCTGTTCTTAGGTGTGTCAACCACACCACTCATCTTGGTGTTGTCTGCAGATCTGCTGAGGGTACACTTGATCCCTTTGTCTGTGTCACTAATGAAGATATTAAATAACACTGGTCCCAATACAGACCCTTGAGCAACACTACTGGTCACTGATGCCCATCAGACTCTGACCCGTTGACCACTACCCTCTGGATGTGACCATCCAACCAATTCCTTATCCACCAAACAGTCCACCCATCAAATCCACTTCTCTCCGGTTTAGAGAGAAGGATTTGTGGGAGACCGTGTCAAAGATACCGACTGTTTCTAAATTTAGAAGTTCTTATGAATAGAAAGCATAGAAAACTTCATGATTTCTTAAAAAAGATCCATCACAAACATGCTTACTGCACCTCTAGAGTATTTCCCTGAGTTCTTTCCTACACAGTAGTACCTGCTCCCTGCACTGCCCCCTCCACTGCTTTTTTAGTCCTCACCATCCTTTAACTTACCCATTTATCTTTGATCCTCAAGGCTTATCAGGCCTGTAGAAGGTATGTGGAGCTGTATGACAAAACAAGATCAGAGCCCCTTTTTGACCACAGTCCTGTCCTCATACAACAGAAGAAAACATGAAAGGTCAAGGCTGTGTTCCCAACAAACAGTTGGACAATTAGGCACTCACAACATCTCCCTGCTTTCTTTCCCCTTAATATGGGCTCAAATTTTCACATTTTCTTTCTTCTCCACATTTGATTTTTTCCCCTTCCATAAACTAAATTTTGAACAGTCAGTTGGCCAAGGCAGCAAATTCCAGAGAGTCTTATTCCAGGCCAAATAGCAATAAAACTCATTTGGTATATCCATCTTATTGGAAAGGTAAAAAAATTAAGGATTGCTATTTTGGTATGTCATTCCTCAGTAAGGTACTGATGACTATAAAAAAACTTCCACTGGGCTACAGAAGCTGAATGCTTCTTACAGCTGACAAGTAATGCAACATGCCTATTATGGTAACTAAGATGTTTACAAAGCACCTAGAAAATGCAACTTCCCAACACCCAAATGTACTGACTCCCTTCCCACTTGTGCTAAACCTGAGAAAAGACCTAAGGAAATGTTAAGATGGGACAGAGAAAGCTACCCACCCTTCCCAACTAGCATGACAGTTATAACAAGAGCTGTCTGCACAGACAAAACACCTGCACAGGATATTAGTCCCCTGGAATCTCCCTGTTTGCCTTCTCCTGCCAAGCAAGTCTGCCCACAGTCAAGAATGACTGATAATTATTGAATTTGGGTTGAACAGTTTCAATTCATAAAATTTCCAAAAATACCCATTTGGTTCAGGTCCCAACAGATGATGAGGTGAAGGTGAAAAAGCAAGAAAAGGCAGGAGGGTGGGTTGATTGCTCAGGCACTAAACAGAAAGGAAAATAGATTATTCACATGCCTTATTTCTCCCCCAGTCTTTAAGTACAATTTAACTCTGAAAAAGGGAAACAGTATATCCCTGTACTTTCTTTCTGAGTTGTTCTCTCCCCATCATCCACTTTCCTGCATGCTGAATTTAGCAATGAAATAAGTATTATATCTGTTAGTCAACAGGGTCTCCAGAGAAGGCCGGGTCTGTCAACCTCCATGGTTGAGACAACCCAATACTGTTAGCAGGGTATTACTCAGAAGAGTCTTGATCTGATCTGAACTACAGTTTCCAAGGACTTCTACAGTACAAAGCAGAGTTCTGGTCAAGGCTCATCTGTTGCCCTGTTTCTGTATAGTCTTAGCACAAAGGTCTGTGATAAGGGATATAAGATGGAGCCATAACACAAATAACGAACTACATTTGCATGGCAAGGTATTAATCCCACTCATTTTCTCACACAAACTCTGGCGCTTTTGAAACAGCTAGAAGAAAACGGATTCCTGAGTTTGTCATAACTCCGTGTCAGTTTTTATTGTCATGCAATGGGGAAGAAAAGGCACTCACCTCCTTCCTTGCTGACTCCCAAACACCCTTTCAGTTCCTGAAGCGAGATCGACTTGTCCTTGTTGAGATCACAGTAGTCAGTGAAACGTCGGGCACATTTCTTGGGCTTGGCTTTCTTCTTTACATAACGTTTGAAAGGCTTTAGCTCCCGCTTGTTGATATCATCACTGCTGTTGTTGTCCAGTTGGTTGAAATACCAGTGTACCACTCGCTCCTCTAGTGTGTGGCTGGGGTCTGGCTCAGAGAACCTGGAACAGAGGAAGCACAGGCCCCCGAAAAATGGGTGCTCTCACCAACACTGTCAAGCATACGCTGAGGAGCAAGAGCTGCTCATCAAATCAGGCAAGTGTTATGCCATATTTAAAGAAGGCAAAAAACACAGGTCTTCCAACCTCCTCCTTTTAGCTGAACTCTATTGAGGGAGATAAACTTTTTCTGAAAATGTCCTTTAGCATTAACAAGTGGTGCCAAGAGAATCTTGGACTCTGATACCCTCAGTAGCTCTGGTTCTCCTCACACCAGTTGCTGAAACTCTGTCTAATCCTGGAACAATCCCCTTTAGAGGGTAAGAAGCAATATCCTTGGTCCTTCTGACCCTTGGGTTCCCATTCACTCATGGCAGGAGAGCCATGAGTGTCAGCTGTCATGATAGTTTTTGTGACAGCAACATCTAGACTTCAGAAAGGGAACAAATTAATTTAATGCAAGAGACATTCGTTATTTGGAAATGTCCTTGGCAAGATACAACATCTCCCTGTGTCTGTACTCCTGTGCTGTATTTTCAGCCTTTTTAATGCTTTTCACGTGGCTGATTTACACATAAGAGTTCCACAGCAGACAAACACCACAAATCATTAAAAGCAACACTACAGATTTGGCAACTTCAGTTTGCTTCACTTCTTACTCGTTGTGATATTACAAGCTTGATGCTGTTTGACTCATTTTATTTCTATGGAAAACAACAATATCAGAGAGGAAGAGAAGAAAAAGAGGAGGAAGAGCAACAGCTAT
The DNA here is from genome assembly GCF_009829145.1 of Chiroxiphia lanceolata. Classification (NCBI taxonomy): domain Eukaryota; kingdom Metazoa; phylum Chordata; class Aves; order Passeriformes; family Pipridae; genus Chiroxiphia; species Chiroxiphia lanceolata. The sequence continues at coordinate 29,863,137 of NC_045642.1, forward strand.
AGATGCACAAATAGAGAATGCTGACTTTCAACATCAAGCCATCACTGAACAGGCACCGTTATGTCATACCATTTAAGCAGTGCCTAGTGCTCTGCAGCAGCAGTAGGAAAGGGGTTTTTCCTCAGTGATAATGAGAACCAGGGAAGAAACTCTTTCTAAGCTAGCCTGTCTTTTCTCCATATGATGAGCATGCCAACAGAGAAAGCTGAAAAGATGCTGAAATGAGGCTTGAGACTTAAGCCTTTTTGCTTCCAAGAATAAAGCATTTCAGTGCATGGAAATTAGTGGATAGGTAGTCAGACATGGTACACTGGCACTGGTTGCTCTGACTTGTTCCAGGAGACATACCCAGCTGCTGCCTAAATTCCTTCCCCAGGAAGGAAAGAGGAACAGTTTCATGCTGCAGGCAGCCAGATTCTCTGTGTGAATTTGGAGTATTCTAGCTGATGGGGAAATGCAAACCCCAGCACCTTATAAAATGTACTCTAAGACTGTCACCAACCTTGTTTCAGAAACTAGTAGGATCTATATTTAAATGGTCACTAAAAAATTCTTTGTTGGTAACTAGAAGGGAGAAAATTCTTTTCACTTTCTGGTATGACCAGTTTTGCCTTTAAAACACAGCTACAGAGCCTGAAAAGTAACCCCTCCACCCTATCACCATGGTAAATTAAATCATTAGTGATGAGGAATCTATAACATGCAGAAAGCAAGAATTGGCACTTAGATGGAGAACAGAGATCCTCATTAACTTTCTCTGATAGCTTTTACAAATTACCTTAGAATATAGAAAGATGGCCCCTATCCAGAGATCCATGAATCCTTACAACATGTAAACACTCACAGAAGAGAGAGGCAAATAAGCTGCACAACAATTTTCCCAAGGTTTTCCTTGAAACTATCTCTATCATTTAATCCTTAGCTGAGAGGCAGGCTGGCATTCAGTCACAGAAGCTGGTCAGTGAACAGCGGAATAAACACTGTGCAGGAGAAAGAACAGGTTAGGAATAAGTCTGGGATTTTTTTTTTTCCTAGCCAAAAGACCAGGCAAGCCCATAGATTCACCTGTGGACAAGCAGAAATTACAAAAATCTCCCCAGGAAGTTAAGGGAGTGCCCGGATTTTCAAAACTGTGTACGTTGACCAGGATGACAGGAGAGAACAGAAACACATCCTGTGTCTGGTTTTTATGACATTTATTAACATAACTATTGGCCTCTCTCCCTTTTGGAAAAGAGCTGGCTATCATTTGAAGACTAGCATGTTTTCAAAAGCCTCAAGGAAGTTCTGTATTGCCAGAAGCAATATTCTGCTTTTGCTGAGATAGAAGAATAAAACATGAGCTTTTACATGTAAGATTCCCCTTGTCCACACCTTGGCTTGTGCTTTGTTTCCTGAAAGCCCACAACTGGAGAAGCAGAAATGGAAAAAGTAGCAGAGCATCTTAGAACCAACATCAGAAAGACAACAGATAGGAACACAAGCTTCTTACTATCTGCTGAAGAGACACTCCTTTTCATGAGGAACACCAAGAAAGAGCTCTTATGAGTTACCAAGAGAAGAAACATAGCTCTCTTCAGCACTTCCATACAGAAAATCAGGGAAATCTACAAGTTAATACAAATACATTGACTCATGAGGTGATGATAAATCGATCTTTGCCATTACAAACATGCTGAGAGCTCATGCTGAAAACTGCAGCATGCTAATACAACTAAAGGGAATTAGTTTAACAGCTGTGACTTTAGGAGGAAGGAAGATACAGCCATTTCTGAGTTTATACCACTTCCTGTAAGCTGCCTTAGCAGGACTGGAATTCCTAAGATGTTTGCTTGCTCTCTCTGATTATCATCCAGAATCCTGGCACAGGAAGCATCCACATCATCTCAGTTCAGCCATACCTCCCTGGCTCATGAAATCATATGATACACTAATGAAGGCTGAGGTTACCATACTTTGACTTTGACAACTGCTCGTGCAAGGCACTTAGGCAACACCATGAAACATGAATTCATGCAACTTTGTAGCACTGCTAGGCCACCTAGCTTTGATAATATGCATGACACCAACCATACGTGCCAGGTCAGCTGAAATAAATCTGGGGCTCTAATTGCCCTGCAAGCACAGACTTGGCAAGAGTATTCCAAGGGAATTTCCTTCTATTTGCTCCCCCCCCCCTTACTGTTGCAAGAGAAATCAATCAGCTCTCAGATGCAAACTTCATCTGTTGGGCTGCCTCTCTACTCATTCAGACCATAAAGGAATCATAAACACCAAGACAGAACAAAGCTGCCTTGTACATTCTCAATTTCCAACATCTCTTGCTTTAACACCAGTCACACTAAAATCCACTGAATTCCAGTACCTCACTTCAGTGCTGTAGCAGCTTTGTAAGACCTAGTAAAGGCAGACATTACCAAAATATAGATGGTCTTCTCAGGTTGACTGCATTACAGCTGTACTTACTTTTTTTCCTAATTGTTCCTCTTTAGCACTCTGTGGCAAAACAATCAACCCCAAAGAATGAGTACTAGGGTAGCAAGGAGCTCTGTGCAAGCTGCTTTTCCAAATGTAACCTTCTGGACTGCTTTTGTACACAATCCAGCAGGTTTAGCTCAATTAGCAGCATAAGCCCACCAACATTCCAACAGTGAGGAGAAGCATGGTCTGTCAGTAACAGCCTAGGACAGCAAAACTGCTTTCTCAGTTGTCTTACAAATTTATTAGCATCAAGTAGATAGTTGTCTCTAAGTAGGCTTTTGCTCCTCCTTGTGTATATTGTGCTAAGAGCTCTGTCATAGCAGAAGAATACTTAGTTCTTAGGTGGTTTATGCTTGGAGGTAGGTGAGTTAAGGTACTGTGACTTTTAACAACACTATCTTCCAGCTGAGGCACACTTCAACAGAATATTTCACATCATCTAGTGTAATTGGGATACAGACAGAACGCGCAGAGGCTGTGAAAAAACATTGATATAACACTTTTGTAAGCTGTGCTGAATTCTGAATGAGAGAGAAGACTGCTAAAATATCAAATAGGCAGCTTGAATATGCACTTTGCATGCCATCTGTAAAGCTTTCCAGTCCTGGAGGCTCCTTGCAAGAAAGGAGGAGTTAACTAGCAGGAAGGACCAGGGAAGAAGGGGAGATAAATACGGTGTGCAATCACATTATCCTCCATAGAACTGTGCTGTCAAAGGGTAGTATGACCACCTAAATTTTACCACATAAATTGAAGTCCATTCCTGCCAAAGGTGATCCTTTGCTCCCTGAACACTTGCAGCCCCACTGCATCCCACTGCACAGGCTGCATGGACCCACAGTACTGTTGCAGTGACAAAAAAATCCTAATACAAACTACTGCTTTGACAGAAAGCAAGGTTGCAATCTCTGAAGTACCCACCAGATGATCACCTGTTTGAAGACTTTTAGAAAATCTATTCTTCTGTAACACAAACCTTGTGTAGCAACATTAGCAGCTGAGGCAGAAGGAGGGAAGGGCAGTAAGACCAGCCTAACATCACTTAGATGGACTGCAGAGACTACAGACCACAGGATTTCATCATTCCAGGATAAAAGAACAAAGGACAAGAAGCTGCTAGCACATGCAACAGTGTTAAAAAAAAAAAAAAAAATCAAGTCCAGCTTTCATTCCTAACATACAAGGCACATTTGTGGTCAGGATGTTTACAGGAGTTTAAGTTGTAAGTTTCTATGACTTGACAATATTTTGCAAGATGGAAAGTGACTGACCCTGCCAGTCAACGCCCATGACTGCATTGATGATGTCCACCAAAGTGCCAGCAGGGAGCAGTGGAAAGCAACAAGTTTAACAAATTGAGGTAAAATCCATAATTGTTCTTTCTCTGCTTCCACTTCTTACTCCCCTTTTGTTGTTCTTTGCAGTTGTCTGTTCTAAAGTTAAAGGTTGTAATGGTGGAACACTGTTTGAATCAAAGAGTATTACTCTAATGGAATTGCAAAAGGATCCTGTATTTGTTTTCCTATTCTCCCTTTCCTGTAGTCAAAGAATCAAGAAGCCAACAAAAAACTAAGCTGTGTTCAGACTAAACAAAAGGGTACTAGGCAGTCCAATTTCATTAGGGGAAATGCATAATTCCTCTACAGTTAAAACTTCAGTTATCTCCCTATTACAGTTTCTGCCTCTCCTCTGGTTAAGCTGTACATGAAACATTATTCTCAACTTTTCTGAAGACTGTGGGATAAATAATTTAGAAAGTTAGAAAATAACCTCCCTTCACTCATCATTGACAGCTCAAAGACCCTCCTCTTACATGAGCTCTCCTGTATCTTTAATTAGGCTAGAATTTCAATAAGAGGACAAAGAGAATTTGGTATCCAATTGAAACACAACATGAATTGAGCATTAACTTCTCTGTGCTGTTTGAAAGTGTTAATCTTTATTAAAACATGGATTGACTTCAAAATGCCCTGGAGATGTGCTGAGCTGTGCTTGCCTGCTTCAAACTGCTGAACTACAGCATAAAAGGGAACCTCACAGGCATTTTCTGAAGTATGTTTTGGGGCTATTACATGGAGAACAAGTGGCAACTTTAAATGAAGGGACATAGCTGCTGTGTTACATAATAAGGGTGGCTGTTGTAAGCTGCCCTTTTACCCTAAATTCCACTGGGCAGTAATATTTTTGCTGATAATGTATCAAGCCATAGTGCACACATTTTGGCAACTAAAACTCATTTCTGAATCAGCAGGGACCAAAAAGAGTTTCTCAGATCAGGGAAACCCAAGCTGGGATTCCCTTTGATCTAATTTAGTTTAGGCCCTGTGTAATATGAATATATCAGAATTAGAAAATAGACTAAAATGTACTAAAGCAAAGTATAAATTTTTTAAGTGCTGCTCCTATTATATGCTATTTACATGTGAACAATTTCAACAATGTTTCTTTTCAATACGGATACCAAACACTGGCTAATAAACCAATTTCCTACAAGTGCTCCCTTAATTACTTTGAAAGCATACAGTAACAAGATGTGCCTTGGAATTATTACATAAACTTAAAATCAAGAATGAATTTTACCAGAGATTTTCTGTTTCAAAACTCTAAATGAAGTCTACGTGGCTATTATGCTGTAATATAAACCCGGGCCACGAGGAAGGGAAGTTCTCATCTCATTTACATTATTGTAAAGCAAGAGTAACTCAATTAAAGTCAATAGCTTTGAACTTTCTTAAACAAGACAAGACCTATAAGGGATTACAAGGTTGTTTTAAGCATGCCCAGTTAGAAAAAAAAAGTCTTATCAGGTTTTATTTACATGGCCTGCAGGAATCCAAGTGGTACTGCCTCACTTTGCTGCTACTAGATTGTTTTTGGGTGCAATTTAGCACAGCTCTATGTAGTATTTTAAAAGCAGATCTCTAATTTCTCCTCATGCTCTGCCCTCACTCCCTCCCCACCATCCCTGCAAAAAATAAAAAAGCTAATATTAATTGCAAAGCCACAGACAGCTTTACATTATAAATAGGTAAAGTCTTGAAGACAGCAAACACAGGAAGTTTTTACTCACATATCCAGATCCAGACTGAAGGCAGTAGGGTAATCTAATCTGATTTCCTGTATATCATACTCATAAAATGTGAATCAAATTATTCTTAGGACCATAACTCGGGTTTGACTAAAGCAAGTCTTTCTGAAACACAACAGGCCTAAGATGAAAGCCTTAGAGAGAGGGAATTAGTCACCTCCCTCATGACTTCATTCTGCCTTAGATTTGCCCTCACTTTAAAGAAATTTTGATCACGAGTTTGTTTATATTCAGTTAATCATGTTCTTCCCTGATAGATTAAAGGGCCTGCAGAGTCTTTGTCCCTGTGGAGATACTCAGATTATACAAAATCTTTCAAACTTTTTTTTTGTTTCTCTTAATATCCTGAGGAAGGCTGAGCTCCTTAAGACTCTCACTGTTAAGCTTTTTCAGTCCTTGACACTTTGGAAAGGCTGTTCTCTGCATTTGGTCCTATATTTTAACACTGATGCATAAAGATGCATATTGTATGTTTGTATCATCTTCCTGCTGCCATGTAGAAACAGGAATACTCCCCCAGCTACCCTAAAACTCGTACATGCGGCTTCTCTGATTAAAATACGTAGGCCCAGTTGACATGGGGGTACAGCTTGCTGTTTGCCTGGTCTGCTCCCTGTATCAAGCATAAGGTTTGCTGCTGATATGTTAAAAATTTACCTTGGATAATTAGATGCACTTGTTCAAAACCTAAAAAAGGCCCAGGAGTATAAAAATCTGAGATCTATTAAGGAGCAGAAAGAGGGAAGCTACAGAGGGAACCAGTGCATGTTTAAATACAGAACCTGTTCTGCCATCATTATGGCAAAGATGGAGAAGAGACTGCAAAAGTGAAGCTTGCCTCACGAATAAGGAAAATTACATTAAGACATTAAAACTGACATGACTGATATTAAGAAAAATCAGATAGTCACATCTTTAGCTTTTCTTTTCAACAAGAACTGGTCAGTAAACATGGGCCAGGGAGATACAGGATAAGCATTGTCATAAATACAGTATTTGGCTCGTTGTTAAGGCTGGAAATTAATTAAACATACAATTAACACAATAGGTAAAATATCCCTTCAGCTTGGAAAAGAGCTTTCATTTCCAGTGCCAAAGTCAAGTTAGGTCACCTAGACAATTTCAGATATACATAGAATCATAGAATTGTTAAGGTTGGAAAAGACCTCCAAGATAATCAAGTCCAACCATCAACCTAGCATCACCACCATGTTCACCACGAAACCACGTCTTTGAGTTCCATATCCACATGGTTTTTGAACACTTCCGGGGATGGTGACTCCACCACTTCCCTGGGCAGCCTGTTCCAATGCTTTGCAACCATTTCTGTGAAAAAGTTCTTCCTAATATCTAATCTAAACCTCCCCTGACACAACTTGAGGCCGTTTCCTCTCATCTCGTCACTTGTTACTTGGGAGGAGAGACCAACCCACACCTCCCTACAACCTCCTGTAAGGTAGTTACACGGAGAAATAAGGTCTCCCCTCAGCCTCCTTTTTTCCAGGCTAAACACTGTCAGCTCCCTCAGCTGCCTCTCATATGACTTACTCTCCAGACCCTTCACCAGCTTCATTACCTTTCTCTAGACACACTCCAGAATCTCAATGTCTTTCTCATAGAGAAGGGCCCAAAACTGAACACGGTACTCAAGGTGCAGCCTCACCAGTGCCAAGTACAGGAAGACAATCACTTTCCTGGTCCTGCTGGCCACAGTATTGCTGATACAAGCCAGGATGCCATTGACCTTCTTGGCCACCTGGGCACACTGCTGGCTCACGTTCAGCTGGCTGTCAACCAGCACCCACAGGTCCTTTTCCTCGGGGCAGCTTTCTAGTCACTCTTTCCCAAGCCTGTAGCACCGCATGGAGTTGTTGTGACCAAAGTGTGGGATGTGGCACTTCACCTTACTGCACCTCACGTAACTGGCCTCAGCCCATTGATCCAGCTTGTCCACATACCTCTACAGAGCCTTCCTACTCTCCCACTCAGCATGGTGTTATCTGTTGACCTGCTGAGGGAGGACTCAATTCCCTTATCCAGGCTGTTGATGAAAATATTAAATAGGGTTTAATTTTTTAATTAATTTTTATCCAATACTGAGCCCTGAGGAACACCACTTGTCACTGGCCACCAGCCACTCTCTGGGCCTGGCCATCCGACCAGTTTTTATCCAGCAAGAGTACACCAGAAGCCAATTCCTGAAGTGAGGACTCAGGATATTCCTTCCCTTGGGACCCTTGGAAAGCACAACTCACTGCAGAAAGGCAGCTTCCCAACTCTGCAAAGCCATATGAAATGAAATATGTACCAATTAAATTTTTATACAAGTACAAAAAAAAATCCTTGAAATTACCTTTAAAAAAGAAATGGTCCCATCATGGCATGTTGGGTTGGAAAAGCTTGACATGTGTACATGCTTAGCTTAGCTGATGCGCACGGAAAGTTACATCAGAGCAGTTATCTGAATTTAATCATGGTGGTGGGCATGCACAGTATTTGGGTGGTGGCAGTCTTTTACCTTACCAAGGATAACCTGCTCGAAGATTTAATTTTCCCTCACAACTGGGCTGCTGACATTGGAGTGGAAAATAAATCAATGTGATAACTATGTGAAGACCTGGGCAGCGAAAAATTCCACCAGAAAGGCCTCTATTGAAAGCTGAGAATTACACAAAGCTTAAGGAACATTAGGAATCAAGCCTGCTGGTTTATAGAAGTACAGAAGGGGCATACATCTCTGGTCTCTACAACACTGGTTTATATTAAGCTTTATTTTAAGAGTAATGATTTACATTAGCTGTGTTTCAGTCCCAGTGCCAAAGATGCCAAATAAATATCATATACTCTCCAGGGCTTTCCACCACCCTTCCCCACTGCATTTTAACCATGCAAATTAGACAGAATTGACATTGGAATGCTTAAGTCTGGGAGAGAACGATGGATTTCCCATCCTTGGGGCATTTTTCATCCTGTTTATATGAATACAGACATGCCAGGCATATACTGCTCATTAGACGGGTTACAGAATTTTCAGCATGCAGGCACTCAGTCACTGGCCTGATTTGTAAGGTCCAAAGGCAAAGTTAAACCCATATGAGTTCACAAGCAGTTCTTCATGAAGCCAAGGGACAAAGAGGTACCACCCAGCACCTTGAATAGTTCAAGATGGCACTGATTCCTTTTCCATTATGAAAGAGGAAAGCAGGGGATCAACATTACTCTCAACACGTTGGAGCAATACCCACAGAAGTAACATATGCACAGAGGCACCTCTATCTCTAGACTCCTATGAACATAAGCACATTAGTCATTGTGGCATCCCTGAATGCTACACTAATACTGACTCCTTTTATAGTCAGGCGAATCCAGAACCATAGAAGCCTTGCCTAGCCAATGTAGCACTTCTTAAATCCATCACAGTTCATTCTCAGTGGCCTGTCCCAATACAGCACTGAAGCTGTTGAGCTGAGAGGATCTGCTGTTATCAAGCAGGAGGGGGAGACACAGCCTCAGCTTTCCATCAGGTTCCCAAAAACAGAGTTGTGCCTATCTCTTTCAACAGGCCTGACCTGTTGCTCCTTCCAAAAGGCGTGGACAGGCAGCTGGTCAGAGGGGAGGGCCATAAAAACCAGCTCCTCTCCTCATCGGCGGCTGGCTGCAGCCTCACAGCAAAACCACAGCACTGGCACTGCCAAGAATTCAGTTCACATTCTTCAATCTCTGTGGTAGCCACTAGGCCACACGGTCTCCTTCAATGCATTTGCATTTTATTAGGTTTTTTCATGCACCAAGGGACAAAAGAACAAGCCACTTCCTCCCACTGAGCTCTCATTTCACACTTCAAATGGTCTCTACTAACCTTTATGGTGAAGCAGCTGCCAGGGAGGAGGGGCGGGAGAAGGCAGGCAGCGCTAAGATGACCGGACAAAGCAGTTTCTGAAGATGCAGCCTCAGATCCTCTCCCAGCAACCCAGAGGAACCCAAATCAGTCAGAGCAACACCTTACCCTCTTGTCCCCACCTCAGGGACACTCAGACCTCTGCAACCACCTGAGTGGCGTTCAACCAGAGTGCTTTCTGGACTCACCTCCCACCCCCAGTAGGTGCTGCTGAGTTAATAGCCTGTACCATGTCTGTTGTCAGAGCATCAAGTAAGCTGGTAATAAATTCAACTTTCTTCCCTTCTGGGCAGCCTGCAAAAAGAAAAGAGGAGGTTTAATGCAAGAGCACACAGGCTTGGTTTCCTACCCCAATTCAGCAAGGATCAGCCAGAACCTCCTTTGTTTTTAAGACGGCAGCCATCAACACAGTCCCTAAGGAGAGGCAGAAGAAACCCTCAGTGGGATTCTCTGCGTGGCAATTTGTCCTGCAGCTTTTGTCCAGGCACATGCAGGGTCATCGACAATATCTGGCAGGAAGACTGTGTGGTTAGCTTTATGGTCTCATCCAGTTCTCTACCAGCAAAACCGCAGGGCTTTGCTGGAGGCACCTGACAGACAGGAGTTCCCATGGTGACACTTGCAGAGAAGTTTACAAAACAACTCATTACCTCCTGGGTCATCTTGCAATGCAAACATGGTTGTTCTGAGGTCCTAACTGACATGTTAAAAGTCTGATAAGAGTACTTTAAACATACATGCTTAAAGCATCACAGAGCACAAAGCAAGGTCTGCCGCTTGCACTCTCCTCTTCAGGCACAGAGAGCACTGCCTACCAGCACCTACCACAATAATTCAGTTCTTTGCATGATCACATTCATAGGAAATATGTTAATCTGAGTCAATATGTGGCAGTCACCCCCAGTCACTGCTGGCTTAAGCAGGATAAAACAGGTTGAAGATGAGCTTGGTAACCATTTCCATTACTTAGTGAGGAGGCCACCTAGTTCCCCATCATCATAACCACAGACTGACAGAGCCTCCTATCCTAAACAGCACCAGTCTGTTATGATGAAACTCTCCATCTCCTTACCTTTAAAAGGCAATCTGTGCTGTTTCCTTGCATTCTTAAAGCATGCTTCACTTATTACCACATGAATACTGTAACAATTGCTCTAGCCTACCACAGAACAAGCATGCTTAATTTCAACCCACCACCTTCGAAACTATTGCCCAAACCCCATCACCCTCCCATCCTATTGTTTTCTCTTGATGTGATAGAGAAGCTATCACTACATCCCTCACCTCTTTCCCCAAACCACCATGCACTACCACAATTACTCAGCTGATTAAGGCAGCAGACATCAGAAAACAGCCTCCCACAGCAACATATAGCAGTGTCAACACTTTCTGCTTTTCTCGAACAAGACAGAAGCACATGTACCCCAAAGAGAGCACCAGAAACTTACTGTCATCCCTTGACAGCTGAAAGCAGCTTGCAAACTGATCTGACAAAACTCTCTCCTTTGCAGTGTTACAGGCTCTGTTCTCTGCAATAGCTAACCAACAGTTCTTTGCCTGTCTCCGTATGACGTACATTACACACACGCACACCCCTCAGCACTTGTTTGGCACATGGTCCAGAAAATGTCAGCATTGAATGGGTAAGCTTCTATTGCAGCCAGAGTAGACCACTCACTTAAAGGAGCTTTTTGTTGAGGTAATGAAAAGGATGAAAAACTGCTTGCTAGAAGTCATTTCCCTGGGGTCACAGCATCTCACAGTCTGCAGGAATTAGCAGCTTGCCATTTGCTATGTACAAGCAACATTTTCCTTCCTTCTTTCTTTTTTTCTTCTGGCCATAGTCATGACAGTTTCTGAAGAGGGTATGTGTACATGTGCAAGGATCTGAACTTATGTCTCCTTCACCTTGGCCTTCTGCAGGGTCTCTCCACACAGGTCAAGGAGCACACTGCCTGCAGCACTGACTCTTAAGAATGGTCAAACCTCCAGAAGAGGCATAAAGTAAGGGGTCCCCTGACAGAACTGAGTGCAAATGGAACAATCAATCTCAAATTAAAGCAGGGCTTTTTCTTAAAATTCAGTTCTGCTAAGAAATAAGAGCAGAAAAAAACAAAAAGAAACATTCTCACCCCCCGCACTTCTGAATTTTTGCATAGAAGAGCAGTTAATCAAACAAACCTCAAGACTGCATTAAAAAGATCATGCAGTACAGCATCTCTCAGGCAGACAAATCAGCATTAGATCCTCCATCTCCTCATCTCTCCATAGATGGGTATTTTCAGTGACAGGAATCACCACAGAATCACAGCATGTGGTTAGGGTTGCAAGGGACCTCAAAGATCATCTAGTTCCAACCCCCTTGCCATGGACAGGGATGCCATTTACCAGATCAGGACCCCATCCAATCTGGCCTTGAACACTTCCAGGGCTGGAACATCTAAAACTTCTCTGGGCAACAATCATGCCAACCAGTGCAGCCAAATGCAGAACTTAAAGTTTACTCGGGCACAGAAAAGTGGCTTGAACTGAGAGGGCAACTCTCCTGCAGTCTGTTATTGGGACCAGACCACTAAGCTACAGAGCATCCTGTGTCTTCTTCTGCATCAAGCAGTTCCTGTCCCCTTGTCTGGCTTCAGTGGAGAAGGGAAAGGAGAAGGGAAATTAAACCATTCTGTCTGAGATCAGCAATAGAGTCTCAAAGAAAAAGCCCATAAGCAAAGGATTTTCACAGAGGAGCTCTGGAGAGGCAGGGGTGAAGTGCAAGGACAGGCAGTAAAGCAATGGGAGAAGGGGATGGGGAAATCAAGGAAGTAAGGTTATTCTATTTTAGTGTGATTTCCTAAGGAAATGAGCCTTAATGCAATCATTTAGTGGGTTTCCCTCCACCTATCATCCAACTTGAACCAACTGGTCAATTTCCTTTGAATGTGAGAAAAAGGCAGATAGAAATTTCTACACGACTTGTGAAAATGAGGAGCTGCACAGGAGAGAGCCCTGTTGAGGGCAGAGTTGCTAAGCATAAAGCTCTGGGGTCTGAGGTCAGGAGTCAGCAGGAAGAGAATTAGAAGACACAGAAGGCAGATCTGGTACAAATCTCATTTCCTTTGTGAGCATGCTCAGGAACAACTCGTTTTATGCTAGCCATAGAGAGGACCAGCAGAAAGTAAAGCAGATCCAGAGCTAACAGCTCTTTCTGCAGTTATTGGTCTCCACTACTCCCTCATGGTGGAGAGGGACCCACTGTAGCTTCTGTTTTCAAGCAGTCCCCACCCAGGAGAGCAATGGTTGACTCAATGTCAGTGAAGACCCCCTCACTCTGCTCCTTAGAAAGGCAGTAGGAAGGAAAAACCAAAACACAGGCAGGTGGGATACCATTTTTAAGAACCACACAGGCAGCTATGCCCAAAAAATGTTCCTAGTAGAAAAAAGGTGGGCAAGCAGTAAATTACGGCTTGTCAGGGAAAAGCAGAATAGAAGACAAGCAGCACTGGGAAATAAAGTGCAACCCAGGTAGAAAACAAGGGATAAAGTCCAGCTAAGCGAGAAGCCATCATTAGCTAAGGGATTTTAGTACACCAGGAATGCTGTCCTGCCGGGTCCATGCAGTGTCAGGGAACAAAGTCAGTCAACTAACAATTGCCAACTGTGTCCTCTTTCATAACTCAAGGGGCACCAAGCTGCTGAAAAGCCCTACTGAATGGAAAGGGTCCTGTTCTGGTCAGAATTTGAAGAACATTCAATGTTGAGCCCATTCTCCCCCCAGGGTATTTTTTGGCATCCAGGTTTCTTTCCTGAAAATTCTGATTCCAGATATGTTTTCAAAGGGCAGACAGGCAATAAACAGGCCCCTCAGGACACTCCCAGCCTTTTCCAGCTCACTGCTGAAACTGGAGATAATCCAAAATAACACAGAACAACCCCCACGGTAAAGCATACATGAGGAAAATCTCCCATCTCCTCAACAATATTCTTGACCTCTTAAAGAGTCCCAAGGTAAGACAAGGTAAGAAGGGAGAGACAGTATCTTGTTCCTCTGACCTGGAAGTTCTCTGTCCTTGAATGGATCATCAACCTCTGTGCTCTTCGATCTGGCATCACTTTCACACACTGGAGTCTCATAGCTGAAAAAGGAGAAGTTCAGAAGCTGAACTGTGTGGCACAGCTTTAGTGACATCACATGATCACCAGTGGGTTGTGTCTTATCTGCTTACTGCAGGGGAAACCAATAAACCTGCAGAAGAAATACCATTCTCAAGCATCTGTTTATGGACAGTCAGCAACAGCAGCAGAAGTGGAAAGAGAAGAAAGAACATACTTTGAAGTCCAGTACCAGCTACCAACTGAAACCCACAAAGAGGTTCAGGGCCCTCTTCCATTCCTCATGGGCATAGGCTGATAATTTTTTTAAAGCTGTCCATGCTCTGCAGAATCACTGTACCTATTGGAGTTTAGGTCCCAGCTCCTACTGGGCTGTTTTTACAGCTTGCCAGACCCACAGTTTGTTTCCAAACCCAAGTGAGAAAAGAGGTAGTTTTAAGATAGAGAGTAACTGGGGAAAAAAAAATAATCTATCACTTGCTTAAAATCTACTAATGCACAACCAAGCAGTCTTCTAAATCCATACTGGTCAGGATTCAAGTGGCTACAGCAAGGAATTATAAAGCAGATGATAATGCAAAGCCACTTGTCTTTTCACTGCTCATGCCCATAACCTGTACTGAAGCAAAGCGTCAGTTCCTGATACCACCCAAAAGCTTCAAGCCACAAAACAAAAAAGGCTGTTTTGAATGAGTGCTTAACACAGAGAAAAGTAAGGACAGTAGTTTCTATCCAACTCCTATGGAGAGGGAGCTACATAGTAACACTCAACAGGGAACATCACATATGGCATTGCTCACTCTAAGGAAGGTAGTGCAGAGCTGACTGCTCTAGAGTGAGAAACTGATTTGATATGGCACTAGCACTTTTTTTATATCTTTTCTTTCCAGCACCTCACCAGGCCTGCCTATAGCTCTTACCGAGTGGAAGTACCAGGCAGAGGACGTCCTGTGTCCACCAGGACACACCAGCAGTACCCAGTAGACTGGTGGCATTGCACTGGTTTGTAGAGTCCTCCAGGAGCACACTCGGGGATGACAATACCCTCGCGGGGATTCTGCCTGGCCTCCTCCAGGGCGCTCTCCCTTTCCTGGTCGCAGGAGTGAACTTTCTCTGAAAGACAGAGAGGAGGTTGAAGGGAATGGGAAAAAACCCAAATCGAGATCACTTTCCTATGCTCAGCAGGATATAGGTATCCTTCACATCAGGAGCCCTTTGTGGCTGTTTCCCTCTCATCAAACACCAGTATGTCTACGTCCCCAGGAACTCAGAGCCTTCTACATTGAGAGCTTTCTCCTACATTTAGCTGTGACACAAGATTATGGATTATAGACATTGACTGCCAAGTGCCCAGCATGTCAGAAACAGCAGGAAACACTCTTCCTGATCACTTGAGTTCTGGAACTGAACTATCAGATTCACTATTACTGCAGCCGTGAGGTGAACATTTCCCAGATTATGTTTTCGCAAACTGATGGATCCTAAATTATGACTTGTATTTTCCAGTTAAACAAAAGAGGCAAACACCCTGCCCTACCCCACACTCTTCCCTCTCAACCTCCTCCTCTTAGTATCATGTTGGAGAGATGCTATTATGTTTTAACACCTCCTTATCCAGTGCAGAGAGCACCTGCACACACCTCAGCAAGGAACAGAATAGGAACAGTTCTACCCACACTGCCATCACCTCTCCACCCTGGAAAACAAAGGGCACCCAACACTGCTTCCTACTGAGGCGTAGGTAAGGCCCAGTCCCTTAATAACCTATTAAACAGAAAAGGGAATTATTTCCAAAGATATCATCGAACAGAGAACAGAGTACAGAGGTGGTTCTTTGGCAGGAACCCAAGAACAGAAGAAGCCCAGAAGTGGCTTCTGCAGCCAGCCTGACACATAGGGCCCTAAGGCCACCTCTTCAACCACCACCTGCAGAGCACTGATGGATGCATGGAGAGTGCCAGGCTGCTGCCTCTTACATGGATCAGCCATTTAAGGGGAAAAATAAGAACAGAATAAATGTGGAACGCTAAGATCAATTTGGCTCAACAGCCAGAAGTTCTCAAGTATTCAAGCATTCTGCCCTTTAATGAGTAGGAAAATTATTTCACTACTGAAGGTATCACAGTGAGAAAAAAGCAGTCAAGGCAGCGGATCACCTGATTTAATGCATGTCTAAGTCTAGGGTAACAAAAGACAACAATCTAACTTTTATCCTTAGGAGAGTGATGAAAAACAGAAGCAGGAACAGTTGTCCTCTTCTTCCCTAGCCTTCCTCTCCCTTGCAGTTTACTGTGTTTTTTCTTTTTTTTTTTTTTACACATAAGCCACAAGACCCGTAACTCCTTGCCACAGGCAAGAACTCCCTCAAGTTTTAAATACAGAATATTCTTCAACATGGACCAGCAATGACACCACAGGTTCATCCCAAATCTTTAGATGTTTGCACCATCAGCCAGCAGACCTCAGCATCCTGCTCCCGGGTCTGGCTCAGCATACAACTAACACACACTCACTGTTTGCTTGTATTTTGCCTGCCTGTCTGCACACCGTCAGTTGTGTCTTTTATTTTGGTGATAAACTATGGTGTTGAGAGTAATTTTTGTTCCATATTTGGGGAGCAGAAGGGGTGCCAATTCACAGCTAGAATTCCTCAGCTTGGTGGCAGCAGGTGCAACAAAAAACTCCAGCAGGTCTGCACAGCATCACCTGAGTACAGCATGCTTGGGTACCAGAAGAACTTTTACTGGTTGAAATTGAACTGTAGCTGAACGAGTCTTAAAACCCAAAATGGCCTCAGCTCTCCTCAGCATTTCAGATCACTGTCAAGGCTGGGAATGTGAAGGGCACCTAAACTTTGCCACACACAAACCCAAAACTGTGTTATTCAAAACACAGAACAAAAACTTTGAAGTGCTGCAAGTCTGACTCAAGCAGAGAAAAACTTGACCAGGAAGGAGCAGGAGGGGATAAAGTCAACAAAAACTGAAAGGGAGCTCAAGCCTCAGCTGATATTTAAGCTGACTTCACTCTGCTGACAGACTTCACATCTGAAAAAAAAAAAAAAAAAAAGACGCCGCAACTGTTCCCAAGCTGTACGTGGACAGAGAAGCCATTGAGTGAGAGGCTTGCAGGCTCTCTAACAAACCACTTACATCAGAGAGGCCCCCTCTTACCCACAGTCTGCCAACAGCAATTCACACCTTGGCCATCAGGTGAGGCGAATCATTCATGCAGCTTGGGTAAGCAAAAAAACAGGGGCAAAATTCCATATCATCTTTATATTACAAGCAAAAGAAAAAAAATGCTAAAAAGAACTACATTCCAGGAATTTTTCTATCTAAATCCCCAAAGCTTCCTGAGTGCACAAAGTCAAAACAAGATTTCTCAAGTCCTTTCAGTCTTGCAAAACTGGCAGTAAAATTACTCTGAAACAAAATAAAGTGGGTTTTCTTTGTCAGAACAGAGAAATATGCTACTTTTATTGAAAGCAAGAAAAAAAAAAGTCTTTAATGAATTAGTATCTTATTTTACATATATTTGCAGCTAGGTATTCAAATTACACAGAATAAACGTACATATACACACATTTCTGCTATGCCATAAAAAAAGAGAAAAAGCTCTCTGCACATATTAACAGAAATTTGTGGGAATTGAGTAGTCACAACATTTACTACCAGAATACATAACTAACTGGTAGTTGTTTCCTGTTTGAATGGTGTTTAAGGGCTGAGTGAAACAAATCTTAAAGCCTTTGTTCAGTTGATATCAAATAGATATCATGGTGCAAACTCTACCATTGTCACCAGAATTCAGTGGCCCATCATTAGTAATGATGCAGTACAATTGAAATAGCAGGGAGATCACACTTTTCTCATTTCTAGTATACATCTAGAAGCAGCTGCTATGAAAGTTCTTCCCTGCATTACAGATTTCTGCTTCATCTCTTTTACACGCTGAAGTGTCCCAGCTGGTAGTTCTTCTCTGAAGCCTTTCCAGATCCACCATACATTCCCTGAGCTAGAGGAGATCAGAATAACAAACACACTGACTCTGACAACAGCCTTGTGGAAAGTTCCTTCAGTGACATCTGTCTAGTAAGCAGAATGTATTAACTAGTACTAGCCCCTGGAGAAGCTCTTTCCTCCTGGCTACCACTCTAACAGCATTTAATTCCCTTAAAAAATAAACATGAGTATTAACAGTTGGGGTATTCAAAAGCCAGCAAAATCAGCTGGGAAATCCATACCATCAGCTTTCCTAGAATGGGACTTGGCATGAACTGCACGCACTGTCACCCTGAAAGATGGTCTCCTGAGTAACGAAGGGACCATCAAATGCTATCCCAGCTTCAGGACACTGAAGACTGCCTGTTCCAGTCAAACTGCTTACTGGAAACTTTGCTGTTGTTGCCAAGGCCACATTCATGGAGAACAGTGAAAGCCTATGGCCAAGCTAGAAAGCTTAATGCCAGGTATGAAATTAGGCTGTCATCTTAGAAAGTAGCATATATTTATTATACTCGCAGGGTATTTAAAAGCCTATTCCCTGTTAATGGGAGTTGCAGGCACAAAAAGACAAAGAAAGGTTTTCCTTCTTTCCCTAAACTAAACATTTAGAGAAAGAACATTTAAAACAGCAAGGTGGACACAGTCTTCCTAGTACAAAAAATAATATTATACCCATTTATTTCTTTATTTTAAAGGCACTGTCACATTCTGCTGTTTTCTGCCATTTCTGCTTGTCTGAAGACAACCACCAGCAAAGAAACTAAGTAACACTTGCCAGTTTACTGTTGCTGGGGAGCAAAACCTTTGTAAATCAGCAAATCTAGACTACAAAAAATCCAATAACAGCAAAAAAAAAAAATAGGGAATGTATGCACACACACAAAGAAGAGAATTGCTGTCAGAAATCCATTTTACCTTAACTACTCAGCTCTAAAATGCTAACTGTTTGTTCCTTCTTACTCCTGGCTGCTCCTAACACTTATTAAAATATATTTTTAAAGTAGTACCTCTGAAGCCATGAGGTATTGCAGGAAAACATGGCTTGGACATCTGCAGTTGCACATTATTTCTGCAACAATTTTCCCCTTAGTAATGGCCTTCTGAGAAATACACGGTCAGATTCATAAAAAGGTCTCTCATTCCTGGTCCCATAAGTACACACATTCAAACATATATCTAGTGCCTGCACAATAAAAATAAAAGTGATGGATGAGGTAAAGGACTCATCTGACTGTCTAATAAACTACATGGTTATTAAAGAGATGGGGTGTTTGTTTACTCTACAAAGCTGAGAAGAGACGGTGTCTAGCAGCATCTAGCCAAAGGCTTGTGCTTAACAATTCTCATGCTCAGCTTGCAGGGCTAGATGCAGCCAACGTGCTGCTCTGGGGACAAGGCAGCCTCCTCCAGCTGCTCTCCTGACACATAACTCTCATTGCTATCAGAGCCAAAGGACTAAGCATGATTCACTGGGGCTGTTAGGATGCTGTGGATGATTAGGATGGGACATAAGGAAGATCTGCCATCCAACCACAGCAGATTATTTTTTGAATATTGCTCTTTTGAACCCCCAAAATTTTTTTAAATTAAAAGAAGGAAACATTGTGACACCAAAATCAAACACCCGTAAGAGTTCCCTACACACTTGAGACAGGATTTCTTCTTCCAAACTGGGCAAAAGAGAGGATCTAGCCTTCCTCTGTGCTTCTGCCCAGCCCCAATGAACCTATATAAATAGCCTAACCCCAAAGCTACAAGGCCATGCCAGGCAGGGCAGACTCCCTTCTCTTTCCCTCTCTCATTTCTTTTGACCAGAAGTTCTGTCTAGACCAGAGAAACTTTTCCCATGGAGTTCCCACAAAAAGCTTCAGTTTTAGTGAACAAGCATTCATCACAAGGGGAGGAAAAGGTCTTTTACTGAAAAATTCTTGACCAATCAACCATTGTTAGTGCTGCAACAGGAACCTGACTTCAAAATACCGTTTCAAAAAAATAGAGCACATCTTCCCCAAATTTTTTTTGTTCAACTCCCAACTTTCCCCTCAGTGAGCAATTAGTGCAGCACAGAACAAAGGGCAGCAGCACAGATATCTAGTGCCAAGTTCCTATTGACATCCTGTGCCAACCCAAACATGTGGACTAAGTGTCTTTGTGCCTCAGTTTTCCTCTCAGTGAGAAAAAAGTGTTTGACTGTCTCCCAGGGGAGCTTAATTCAGACAGGGTTGATTTCTCATTTTTACTTAGCGTCTTTACACTGCTGTAGAAGAGAACAGGAGCCTTGAATTGGTTATTTTATCATAGCATGTATGCAAGTTTAAAGGTGCTTTTACATTGTATAATGGAGCTTTAATGTGAACAGGATCCAGGTCCACTCCAGGAGAACAAATGCCTCATTGCTGTACAGAGATTACAAAAGCTGTGGCCAGAAAGTACAGCCTCATTCCAGAAGGGAAGTTCAGCACAGGTTATATCAGCAGTCTAAATCTGCATCCTTTACACCTCAGCGGGGAAAGAGAATTTGAAAAGCCTTGGGTATGCACATGCACAAGTGTTAGCAGGACTAGCAAAGCAACGCAGTGAATAGGTACTAGCTGCCTGTTCCCTGAGCAGGGCTGTGGGTGGAGGGAGAGAAACAACCCCTTCTGTGTTTACTAGGAGCACAATAACAGCTGAGCAAATATGGCTCATGGGGATAGCATAAATCTCTCCACACCTCTGTTAGTCATCAGTGCTGATACCCACTCCACCCTGTTCTGTCTGGAATCATAGTCCCTCCAGAGTATTCTGGCTAATATAAAGGTAGAAAGAAAAATAAAGCTTGCAGGTGCTCCCACACTATACCAATTGAGCAGTCCTTGCTTTACCTTGGTACTCACTCCATTTCATTTCTCAAGGCGTAGACTACAGAGGAAGCAGATGCTACATGTTCCAATGCTGAGCAAATACAATGCAAAGGTTTAACAGGTGGGTTATAATTTTAAAAAAGGCATTATTCCAAGTGGCTCATTAAACTTCAGCTATCCAGGAACACATCCCTCCCCTGCCATTTTATTCCTGCTCAAACAGATAAAGCTGCACTGCATTCCCACCAGTGTTACATGATGAGAAGTCTATTCAATATCTACCCTCTGGCTTGAAATAAGGAGGACTGGTTGAAGAAAGCACTGTTTCGGGGATTAGAGGGACTTTCTGTGCTCAATTTGTGCTCACTTAGCAGAACCTGTGGTGTTGCCCAGTTAAGAAAGGAGTCTGCTCCACGGGGTTTCCAAACCACACAGGAATAAAGATCCACACCCACTCATCTTGAAACCTGTCAGTTGAAAGCTACCTGTCCTTGTAATTCTAACTCAACTGCCAAGGCAGGCCTTGGACTCTTTTTACCATCCCATCTCTAGCAGTTAGTCACACAGCCCTAGCCCTCCTAGAGCTGTAGGCAGACCAGGTGAAGGATGGCAGAAAGAGACCAATGCCTTTTTTACAGCTGTAGTACATCATCCTGGGAAAAAACCTGCAAACACATAATGCATTAAACAGAGCTCTGCTTAAATTCTAGTTCATTAGAGCATATTATAAGTTGTGTCATTCTCACAAGCAAACAAGGAAAATGCAGACGGTATACAGTTACCATGAGATGTCTAACACTGCAGGTTAAGAAAAATACACTCTTCAAGACAAGATCTCAAAAGTTCTCTTTGAAACAGTCCGGTTTAGAAAGCTATCATGAGACTTGTATCAAATTAAATTACCGATTTGGCTAGTGGAACAGAGCACCCAATTTACAGACTGAACTTCAGGAAAGAATTCAAAGTCACCTTGATAAATGGTTTTAAGTCAGTGTGATCACAACTTACAAGTACAGACTATAAGAACCAGCAAGAAGAAATCCAGTGCATTGAGAGGAAATTACTGGCGAGACAGCAAGACTTGGAAAAAAATGGTCAGGAGCTTAGGTAGACCACAAAAAAAGCCTGCAACTTCCTGACATTACAAACAACAACAAAAAAGTCAAAACAAGAGAATCTAGCTGTGGGATGTAATGACAGGGGCTTCACATAAGAAAAGGGCACTAAGGACTGGTAAGCCTTTATATCAGCCCTGTGTACAAGCTCTGGGCATTGCACTTTGAGGGAGAGGTGGACCATTTGGCAAGAGGGCATGAATGAGCAAAGGGAACAGGCAAAGGTCTAGGAAACTTGATCTATGAGAAAAGGCCGAAAGAATTCACTTTGTTTAGTCTAGGGATGACATTCAGTCTTCTGAGACATAAAAGCTCTTCTATAAAAAAAAAAAAAAAAGATAGTCATAGAATTTTTTTTTCTCCCATGCATAGTTCAAGTAGCAGACAGCTTACTTGGAGAAAGGAGATTTATGTTTGATATAAAAAAGTCCTGGTGATTAACTGTTCACTAACTGGAAGAGGCAGTGGGATCTCTGTTGCCACATTAGAAGCAGGTTACACGTGTCAGAGCTGCTATTAACTGGATGTGACCGTGGGTTAAAACTGAGAGAAAAAAATACATGATCCCTTCAGGTCTTTTCTATTCTCCTCACACAGGCTGAGAAGCTCCAGCAGATCCTCAATGAGTGAAGCAACCCCTTTGCTAACACAGACTAAAATCTTAAAGATATTTGATCTGGTTTAAGTTTCCAGATTTTGAGTTCTGATCCCCCCCCCCCAAGCACCTGGATTCTATATGACAGCTGTAGCTGTGCAGTACCTTCACATTGACAACAGTTTTCACAGTCTAAGGAGAGAAAGTTTGTCATCAAAATACAGCCTCTTCAGTTCTTGACATCAGGATGGTTCCTCAGCAGTAGAAAAGCTTTCAACCTTAGACACTGTCCTTATCATTTTGATGCAAAACTACACAGAGTCTGTGGTTTTTGTTCCTTAATACCTCTTTTCCATTTCACACAGTTTCTAAGCACTGTGAGCTTGAGGCATACCTAGTTTTGAGATAAGCCACCTGTCTCTGAACACATTTATTTTCCTTATACTCCTTTTCCACTGCACTCTTTCCACACTGAGGAATATTGTTCAATAAAACAAGAAGCAATAGGTGTTTCCAGTGGAGCCTTAGCTTTACTGGGAAACTATTTTCACTTCCACACCTGTTTTTAATAGTGCTTGGAACAACTAGCACAGCAATTATTGGAGAACTTGACTACCTCTGCTGGCTAGAGTATACAAGCATGCTATTTTTACAGTATTGTAAGTGTGCAATTATAGGACACCAAATAGAAAGCTTTTGGAAACTGTCACAGTCAGGTAAAAAGCAGTTCAGACTGGTCTTCCTACCTACAGCAATGTTCTTTTTTTATGATACTACTGGTGAGTAAAAGAAGGAAGAGAGACAGGTTTACAGTGTGATGGGCCTTTTCATGGAGTGATAGACCAGATTTTCTGGTAATATTTAGCACTTTACAAGGAGGCAGAGGGAATTGTCTCTGACAGTAGTGCTAGCACTTACTTCTGGATATTTAGCTTGACTCAGCTGTCTCTGGGCAGAATATTCAGGCTTTGGAAGTTCATGATAGCATGGAATTCAGACATTAGCCATGATGAGTTCTCACTTCATCAGTGTCACGAGACGGGTATAGCACTCTTCCATGCTCTGGCTTAAAAGGCAAAGGAAGTACTACAGAGTGATACTATAGATGAAGTTAATGCTCCCAGCAGGATTTCTCTGAATTGCAGCCTTACATAGGCAATAGCCACTCCATCTGTGGGAGTTCCCACTGACCACTTCCTTATTTTGGTGGTCTGGCAAAATGCAAAAATGAGATAACCACCAAGAAAAAGAGAACATGAGGATGGCAGTCCCACCCTATCCCCAAAATATACACAGGATTCTAACAACACGGTTCACAGCTCTGATGACATCAGTTTGAAAGTAAAGAGAACACAGTCAACATACAAAGAGGTTGTAATAAGGCGGGTGTTGATCTCTTTTCCCAAGTATCAAGTGAGAGCATGAAAGGAAACAGTCTCAAGTGGCACAAGGAGAGATTTAGACTGGATATTAGAAAAAAAATTCTACATCAAAAAAGTTATCAACCACTGGAACAGGCTGTCCAGGGAAGTGGTTGAGTCACCATCCCTGGAGGCATTTAAGAGATATATAGATGTGACAATTAGGGACATTGTTTAGTGGTGAACTTGGCAGTGCTGGGCTTGATCTGAAGGGTCTTTTCCAGTCTAGATGATTCTATGATATTTTCCCATGCTGCTGCTCCACAAGCCCTGCTGATATTCCTGCAGGGCCTCACACATTTCTCTTATCTACTCACTCCACCTCCAAGACCCACCAAAGCTGAGAACCTCTTCACCCTAAGCCTGGTACCAAAAGACACCTTCATGGGAGGAGTAAGGTTTTCCAAAGTTCCGGAATGCAGCTCTACTGCTTCACAGTCTTATGCTGTACTAGGCAATATCCATGGCCTTCTTGGACAAAGCTGGGAGCAACAGACGCTCCTAAGGATATACTGATCTGTGTTCTGAACCCTTTTTTTTCCTTCAGCTGTCTCCTTGCAAATCACTTGCAAGCCCCACCAGGGCTTTTGGTTTCAGGAGAAGCCTAGGTCTAAACATTTTCCAGAGGTTATCTAGGAGCTAGTAATGACAGTTACTTTGAAACATCTCCTTCTTAATTGTAGTACCTCAGAAATGTTGTGAAGTTGACAGGAACATTTCAAGAGAGGCATGAAGGTGAGTAATCACGTGCAGTTTATCTGCAGGCATCAACTGGATTCAAATGGATGTCTGAACTGCAGATCCACCAACAAGCCTATGCTGAATGCTGCTATTACATACAACAAGGAGCTGCTATAGAAATATTTCAGCAAATCAATGCAGCCCCTTCAATATGAACCAGCTTCTGCTAAAAAGCAAAACAAACTCCACAAAGTTGACCACACTCAGTTTGTCCCTGTATGTCCAGGTAATACCTGGTGCTGGACTTTATTTCCTTTCCCTCCCCCACCTAATCATCAGTGGTTTTAAATGCAGGGTTGTTTTTTATTTCCCCTTTTACCCCAGATTCTTATATCTTTGCCCCTTTCCTACTGCTCCCCATCCACTCGCCTTAACTGGCAGCTGCAGAGTAGCAGTGTTGACTCCACGTCTAAAGTAATTTGTTTTCTTTCTTTGGGGGATAAAGAAGGGGGAGGGACTGAATTCTTTGGGAATGATTTATTGCACAGCACTCAGGGAGAGCTTCATTTATTTGCCTAGCTGCATATGGTTTAACACCTATGGTTGCATGCCGATTATTATACAATGTTATTTTTCCCACTTGTATACTTTGCACCTTTTCATAGAGCAGATTAACTGGTCCCCAATGGCATGTTATTTATGACTTTGTTTGCTGGCTGTCTGGAAAGGGCCCTGGTCCTAGATTCTTCCATTCCCCTGCCTCTGTTCTTCTCTACATACTCCCTTCTTCACACACCCGTCACACTGAGACACGGGAGAATCACATTTAGGCATCACACATATCATACCTTCTCAGAACTTCCAGGAGGAAGACAGAGACAGAGGCCTCCCAGGCAGCAGCCAAGACAGGAAAGGATGGTCGAACCACAGATGGAGCCGGAGGGAAGGGCAGGATAAAAAGTAAGGAAGAAACATCACATTTTGGCTTGCAATGAAGCAAGAACTCAGCAGATAAGAGCATAGATATTTGTTATGAAAATGTAATGGAATTAGTAAGTTTTCATTTCATACTCAACAGGAGCGAGCTTCTCTTGAGATTGCTTCATTTGATATCAAGCCAAAATCTAAATTAAAATTAATTCAAAATCAAACCAAAACAAACACTCACAAAAAGAAGGGGTAGGAGGAGTAATACAAAAGTCTGAAGATAAATAGTTGTGGCAGGTAGGACAATGAAGTCATAGATTTTTAGCCCAAGAGTTTTGACAGCACTCTGTTGAGAGGCACAGACTCAATATGCAGGACAAGAGCCAGACAGCACACATTAAGAGAGGATAGTAGAAAAGGCAAAAGCTTTCTAACACTCTTTCCCTCCCATGAGCTCCTGTTCTTGATACCATCATTGACACTTTTTTCCTCCTAAGCTATGGAGAAATTCAAAAGCCACTAACTAATCCCAGGTGTTATGGCCAGAGGAGACAGAAGCACCAAAACATTTATCAAGAAGGACTGTAGTCAGCATTAGAATATCATTCACAGGCACCAACATTCTCCAGTTCAAATTCTGCCATAACATCTTTTTCAGATGTTGCTAAAGCACAATTATGCCTGACTACATCCCCCTTTTGCTTTCCTGCCAAAGTGATAGCCACCTCCTCCACTTGGTATCCTGATTAACACTAACCAGCCACAGACTTTGGGGAAGAGCCTACAATCCTGTATGAGACATTTGAACAGTAACATTAAAACAACTGGCATGGAGAGACAGTAAATTTGGAACTAACACAATTTAGTTTAGTAGTAGCAGAAAGTTGGAGCTTGTCAGCAGGACAAGCAGAAGTCCATGGCCTCACACGTCTTCAAATATTAAGGTGGAGAGAGAGCTGTGCACCAGAGTAGGACAAGACAACTAAATAATAAGGCTGGAGATAAAGCAGTAAAGACAGGTGAGAAACTGCCCCCATTCAAAACACTACTTTGCTTTTCAGGAGCCATCTGAATCTACCCGTGGCTCCTTATTCTCTGCAGCATTTCACATTTCCAAGGCATGAGGAAATTTGCTCCAACTTCAAATAACTATACATTCAATGCAAATAGGTGCAATGTCTCCCCATTCTGGAAAATATTATAGGCATTCAAGCTCCTTGGGTTTATCCTCACTTCTGAAAAGGAAAGTCCTAAAAATATATTAAGCTTTTGTCCAAACTTGGCTATTTTTGGGGTGTCCTACCAATATTCCTGCCTATTCCTTTTCCAGGGCAAATCAGCATGCTCTATATGTATATACATATGTGCTTATCAGCATGCTCTATATGTATATATCCTGCTGTATGTTGGTTGGGCTCACCTGACTCAAGAGGAACTACACTGATACTCAGTATAGCCAAAAACAGACTCCTTTTTAATGTATGGGATCCTAGAAAGCCTACATTTGGCTAAGGCAACATAGCCGTGAGTATATTCCCCTTAGAAGCAATCACTATCCCTGATCGTTAAGAAAGGCATGCAGCAAAAATGGTCCTAGCTGAGTACTAGAGAGGGGGTTTTTTGGAGTGTCCATGGGTGTTTTCTTGCCTTTTCTTTTTTTCCTGCAAGTGAGAAAAAACTTAAAGGAACACAGACAAACCAGAGAAACCAAATCCTATTAGTACACTTGATGCAATCACATCCCACCTCACTGTGCAAATCTCTGGAGACAAACTGCACCCAACAATACAGAGCCTCCCTTCAGGGTGGATGGCAGGGTATATACAGACATGCAGTTTTCAAGTTTTTTCTCCCTTTGAAAAGCCCTTAAGCTTGGACTCCAAGTGGACTCAAGAAAAAGAAATGTGAATACCACGATTCTTGTTTTCAAAGCTCATTCACAATTATACTCTGTCTACTAAGAGCTCCTGAGAGGAGAAAGTGCCATCATGAGATGCCTGTACAATGCTTGGGTGCCAGAGCTGAACAGAATAGGCCACATGGAATTGGACCCCATTCACACCAGGCAAGATTTTGAAATAAACAGCTGTGGGTTTTTTCTTCTTCTTCTTTTTTTTTTTTTTTTTAAACTAGGCACACACACAAACCTGTCTTCAGCTGCTAACCTTAATATATTACTCATTCTTCCTTTCAAATAACGTCATTATCAAAACCCCAGTGACTGCAGAATATTTACTTGAAGCTGCTACTGCTGGTTTCTCCAGAGCTGTTTATTTTTCCATGCATGCACTCATTACATCACTCTGTGGTTTTCTTAAAGGTTGTCACGGTAAGCTGGATACAGGCTGGAAATTCTTGCTAACTAAAACCAAATCACTAAGTACCACAAATGATTTGGAGATAACCCAACTCCGGAAGTGAGGAAAGCCCCTGGATTCCTCAGTGGAGATGGGGTGCTCCTAAACAAGCAGCCATTACATTTCTTGAAACTGGGAAACATTATCAAGTGTTTTCCTAGATTAAGAACTGTAAAAAAAAATAATTTGGACTATTGCAGTCTGGAATGGGGGGGAGGGGAGGGGTTGAAACAGTAAAAGCAGAATGAAAAGAATGAAAAGACAGTTCTCAGCCATGCTGATTAGAGAATGGCCATCACCTCCTGCTCTGGCAGTGTTAAAAATGACACACCACAGAAGGGAGTGCTAAATGACTGGCTTAGTTAGCTCAGGATATCCATGTGCATGCATATGTGGATGTGCATGTTTGGGAAACAGGAAAAGGAAATAAAAGCAAACATCAAAAAATGTTTTTGTCATCTTGCCACCATAATACTGTGTTATCTAGACCTTTCACTTGCCCCCAAACAAAAAACTGACTTTGGGGCAAAAAACCCAAAACCCTGACAGACAGATGACATAGTTTGTAAGTGTAAAACCCCAACTTTTCTGCTGTTCAATAGTTCATATTTTGGTTCCTGCCTCTGGCTGAGAAGATTTGAATCTACATCTTACCCTACTGAGAAAGGCATCTAGTTGTCATTTAATTCTTTAAAGTGGGCTGGGGTAATAGCACTAGCAATCCCTCCTAGCAATGCAGTTTTAGTGAGAGTAGAAAAACTCACTGGACACATACAGATTCTCAGTCAAGAATCACCAGGATAGAGTCATTCTCCTTTTTCTGATCCCTAGTTTAATTAGGATTTACACATGCCAAGCAAAATGTAAATGCTCCAAAAAAAGAGATCAGTTTCAGGAGAATCTCTTCTGTTTGTCAGCACTAAACAGAAGGTGGAACACTCAGATTTCAAATGCAGTTCTTGAGATACAGGCTGCATATGCAACATGGGGTATTTACCAGCTCTGCAATGCTCAGCTGCCTCGTGAGTGGTTCACCTAACATTGACCAGAGACAATGAGAGCAAACTAAGGAGTCTATTTGACTCCATACAGTAATTCTTAAATTCTCCTCAGGGTTGATATAGTGACGGTGCTTGCTTTCCAAGCTGTCCAATATCGGTGCTAATTAGAGAGCAGAACAGGTCCTCTGACAGTAGTATCTGGACTTCTCTTCACTGCAAAGGACAGTGCTATTTAACTAGGGCAGGGAGGAGTTACATCAGGGTTAAGCATTTCACTATACAAACTCCAAGAAATAGAAGCAAAAGTTAGGCTGAATATTACAAAAAGACAAAACCTGAAATTGAGTTCAGAGAACAGAGCAGCTTCCTGTAGGAAGAAGTAAATTTTTTATTATCTAAGGCTACACTTAATTTATGCTACACTAGAAAATGGTGCTCTTTGTACAGTATAACATTCATTAGCCCTAAGGCAGTAGATTAGATGACCTACTAGGTCTTTTCTCACCTCCAGTTTCAGTGATCCCTTTAAACTACTGCAAGAAGATACCAGGTTATGTCTGCTTCAAGACTATAAGCGTAAATCCAGATAGACAATATAGCTGAGGCAACACCAAACCCAAAAATCCAAATCTTATGCCAGTAAAACTTACCTTAGCCCTTTAAAAATAAATGAAAAATCGGAAATGTGCCAAGTATTAATATTTCAAGATGATAAGGGCCAAAAGCAATTAAAAACATCCCCCAACTTTGCATGCCCATCTCATGACAGCTGTTTCATCATCTACAGCCAAGACAGACTTGAAGACATTTGAAGAAATGTGATTCTAAATTATAATCATCTCCCCAGCTCTTTACTGTTTGATCCCACCTACCTTATATTGCCTTTTAATATATATGACAAGGGATGAAAAGAACGAGATATCAAACAAGGGGACTAGGCTTCACTAGTTGAAAGAAACAGTCCGAAGTAGCCCACACTTAATGTCAGCTAAACAACAGCTCTAAGCAGCATTTCTTAATATCAATAATTTGCAAGAAACTGAGATGCTTGGGTATTTGTATGGCCTAACATGGAAATTTGGGCATAAAAATTGACAATCTAGTCTCTTAATGAGAACCTACAGTAAATGAGTGTCAGAGCAATCAGTAAGTCTGGGTCAGATGAACCACACGTCTCCTTTTAGCTTGCTATATAAACCACCTCTCACATAACTCTTGAATTTTCTAGAAGATCATTTGTTTTTCATTTGTAACATGCATCCACAATAATTTTGTTTGAATAACAGAATTGATATCAGAAACAATTGAAAAAAGTGGACAAAAGCAAACTCACAAAAGGAACTCTCCCGTGGACAAAATTCCAGTTCACATCAGGCAGTTCCCTGACTAAACACTCAATGATTGCCTTTATAACATGAAAGGCAGCCTACTTTGGCTCTGTCAGGCCAAGAAAGGGTCTCCAATAAAAAACCCTCCTGCTTCCAAGTCTTTTTGTAACCTCTTAGCACCGACTCTTCCTTCCATTGCAGCTACCAGGATCGCTGCATTAGTAGAAAAGTTGGTCGCCAAAATAGGTAGGACCCGTTACACATGATTTTAATATTAATCTGTTGCTTTCAATTGCCCTGTGAGCTGCTGGTTGTGCCAGCAGCTCACAGAACAGAAGCTGCATTTGCTTTCCCCTGAAAGACATCCTTAAAGAAGGATGCTGATACTCATACATCATCTGAAGCTTCTGGATGATTCCCACTGGCAGATCTTACACTGACCACCCTGCTACAAAACCAGTTTGGAGGTGAGGCACAAGACACTTGTTAAAACTGTGGTCTGGACAATGATGGACATCTGCCTGTTAAGAGATCTTCTCCACTCTGCAGCAAGAGAATTTCACCCAATCTAGGACCTTCCCTGCAGCTAGGAAGTGGTATAGGAAGGCTAAAGGAACTGTCATGAATGCTCTCTAGCTAATCCAGAAATACCAGGTGATGAGACACTTCAAGTAATCACAATCTACCTGTTCAGGCAACTGAAATTATTCCCAGCAGCCAGTTCTAGGCATATTTGTTTCATAAGATATGGAAAATAGTAGCATCTCCTATTCAAACATTAAAGTAAACCCATGGCTTCTTATGGCAATTTTGTTCTCTTATTCCCTTTAATTTCTTAATTTCTCTCGCTTCAGTTTTAATATATATCAGACAGAAACCATTCTTACTAAGAATCCATAACTTTCCTCATCAGAGTCTCCAGTTTCTTGGGATTTCAATGACTCTATACAACCATTTCACCCTGCTCTCCAGTCTCAAGTTTTACACCCTAACTTCACATCTTCCTGCTTCCCATTTTCCCACTCATGTTCAGGATCTCTTCTTTGCTGTTTTTTACGCTTTGGTTTTCTCTCATCCACTCCATTACCCACAAAACAATCTCAACATTTTCTTAGGCCCAGACATAAGTAACCTACTTTCAGTTGTGAAATTATCCAATCATTTCTCTATCAAAAAATATCCCCTGCAGAGAAGAATCTTGAATTTTCTAGAAAAGAAGCCCCTTTCTATATTTTTGCAACTGCTTAGACTAAAGCCACAGCCCAGATCTTTGAGCCAAATGCATCAGTTTGTATATCCATGCTGAACAGCAAACAGAATAAAGATGACAGATGGTTGGGGTGAATAAACAGATCAAGAAAGCAGAGATTCCCCAGTTATGGTCTGTGGAAACAAACACCCTTCATCACAAATTGACTACGGCCGTCTGGACACAAATAAGGATGTTATCTGAAATTATTTTATAATCGGACTGCAAGTCCCACAAGCATCATGATAGTTACCATGAAGAAAGAACAAAACAAGAACAGATGGTAAAGAACTGCAGACTAGTTAAAACAAATTTTTTTTAGATGGAACGTTACCTGAATTTCTTATACTGGAGCTGTTCAATTTGGAATCTTTGATGACCAAGTGCTTAATCCAAAGGGTTGGTGCTGTGATTTCTGAAAGAGAAAAAATAACATCCTTAGAGAAACTACAGCAACTAGTAAATACACATCGTTGTTAATCAGACTCATATAATGGTTTGGGTTGGAAGGGACCTTAAAGATCATTTAGTTTCTACCCCCCTGCCATATGCAAGAACAACTTCCACTAGACCAGGTTGCTCCAAGACTCATCCAACCCAGCCTTGAACAATTACAGGGATGGGGTATCCACAACTTCTCTGAGCAACCTGTTTCAGTGCCTCACCACATTCACAGTAAAGAATTTTCTCCTTATATCTAATCCAAACCTACCCTGTCAGTTTGAAGTCATTAGCTCTCGTCCTGTCACTACATGCCCTTGTTAAAAATCTCTCTCCAGCTT
This sequence comes from Chiroxiphia lanceolata, assembly GCF_009829145.1. Lineage (NCBI taxonomy): Eukaryota > Metazoa > Chordata > Aves > Passeriformes > Pipridae > Chiroxiphia > Chiroxiphia lanceolata. Next base: position 29,895,011 of record NC_045642.1, read on the forward strand.
TCCTGTAGGTTCACTTCAGGGACTAGAAGGTGCTATCAAGGTTTCCTCAGAGCCTTCTCTTCTCCAAGCTTGACAATCTCTGCTCTTTCAATCTGTCTTCACAGAAGACAAAACATTTGCTACAATCGTGCCTTAACTGATCCATCATCTTTGTAGAGACAGGCTCATCTCCTGGTGAGATCTTCCACCTTTTATGAACCACCATTTGTAAATCTTCCACAAGGCTTTCTCATTATCTTCACATTCCAGGGAGTACCTCTCTGCTGGCAAAACATTTTTATTAAATCCCTTTATCCCCCACTTTCTAATTTCTCAAGTCTAAAGCCTTTCTCTTCAGGACTTAGAGATCTCAAAGATTATATTGTGTGCTATAGTATATTTTGTTTCTCCTGAAAGTACATACAAAACCCATATTTTAAAATAAGTCAATCCAGACCTTAAATATTGCTCTAACAGCCCAAGAAAAGCTGGCCACAGTCAGTTCCCTGAAACAAGCAACAACAAAATCCGAAATAAATAGGCAGAGACATGAAGATATTTCTGGAAAGACTTGAAAGTCAGTCTATTAAAGAAACAAGTCCTGGTTAGAAAAGCATGTCTGATGCACTAACCAAGACATCTAAACATAAATTTGTGGGGAAAAATTGCTTAGAGCACCTCCTCTGAGGTGTGTTATAATCAACTTTAAAACACATCAGAACCTGCCCTAATCCACAGAAATGATACAACCTCAGCATTTGACTAGAATTGAGCAAAGCAATACTCGATACCATTGACTAGAGCACCTCAAGTGGCATTTTCAAAACTGATACTTTTTGAAAAAAATTTTAGTTTCCACAAGAACACACCTTAAATAGTTCCTCTAAGAAGTTTTTGCAAAAGTTTTTCCTACTCCCTTGTTGACATTTACATGGATCTGCTCAGCAAAGGGAGAAGCTAGCTGACTACAAGAGAAACTGATTATACATTACAAGAGCATGAAGGGAAAAAAAAAAGAAATTTCTCCTTCCTAAATATTTTCAGCTATGTTGATTGTAGGCATTACGGTAATTGTGTTCAGGGCATTTTTTCACAAGGAAATATTAGTTGAACACTATTAAGCAAGCTTTTGTTACTGCTGGAATATCAAAAATTGTCCTATCTGCAGGTTTCACTACACTATTTTAATGAATGGATTTATGGATTATTTCTATTTCTATTTTTATGCTTCTCCCCTTCCTAGCTCCTACCCAATGTTTAATTTGAAGTAGTTCTCCCAATAAAGGGCCAAAATCTGGGATGAAATTTAGCACTGACTCTGCACCATATGGACTGGATATGTCTATAGCTGAAAAAGGAGGGGCAACCAAAGTCAATAGATGCTGAAGAATTAATAAAGGCCTTTAGAAACACAATGGTGCACATCTTTCAGTGAGGTTGAAAGGTGCATAAAGGAATTCTGGGAAAAGAGGAGAAAGAAAAAAAAAGAAATTATTCCTTTGGAATCTAGCATAAAAATGTATTTTTAATCCAGTTAACTTGGACATTATTTTTGAATACAGGCAAGCAACACAGACTCGTCTGAACAACAGATATGTGGACAGAGTAGATTACCACTGAATTAAGGGGAAAAAAAAGGTGTTTAAAGAAGATATCTCTAGGAAATTACTACACCTTGCGTATCGAAACTAAATAGAGGGTGAATGCAAAATAAACAGAACCTAGAAGTGCAGGAGGGAATACAATTTTTTAAAGCTATAGCAGGGATATTAATGAAACAGTCTTCAGCAGAGGAGAATCTTGTCCTAAGATTCACTATAAACACCTCTAAGACCTGTATTGTAATGATATGAAATAATTTGAAAGAGATGGCTGATTTATGATTTAAACCTTGGATGGCAGAATTTAACTTATCTGATTTACATTATCTCTGGCACTGCTCTCTTATGCCCTCAGGAAGGATGGTATGGAGCGGGAGGAGAACTTATGCCTGAAATGCGAATTTTCATTATCCTCTAATGTAGGTGAAAAGATGAGAAAGGTGAACCTTCGTCTTGGAGATGTTGAGGTCCAAGAGGTATCACACATTTCAGGGGAAGCTGAGTGTATTTAATGCCCTTTGAAAAGAGTCAGCCTCTTGTGTATTGAAGGTAGGTGACCAAAGGCAAAACATGGAAAAAAAACCCCCACATTTTTATTGTCCATTCATGTTGCTATCAGCTCCACCCTGACTGCCTGACTTTGAATATATAGGCTTACAGGAACCCATCAGATCTCAAACCCAGTGAAATGGAACAGGATCTGGACTTCAATTCCTTTGAACATCTATGAAGATTCTAGACCTGAGAGGTGAACTGATAACTCTTTTGCCCTTTTCTGTCATCTGCCATTTGTGTCAGACATGAAGTAGAAGCTATTCCTCAGGAAGAGCTAGCCAGGGCATTGGGAGAGTATTCTAGTGAAGTATCGCGACATGTTTGCTCACATAGAATCAAGGGATTGCTCAGGATGACATCCTGAGGTGTCTAGTCCAACTTTCTGATCCAGATAGGGTCAGCTAGAAGAACAGACCAAGTTGCTTAGGATTTTAGAATCATAGAATATCCTGAGCTGGATGGGACCCACACAAATCAAGTCCAACTCCTGGCCCCACACAGGACAGCTACAATGCTCCTAAGAGCATTGTCCAAATGCTTCTTGAACTCTGGCAGGCTGGTGCTGTGACCACTTGCCTGCGGAGCCTGTTCCAGTGCCCAACCACTCTCTGGGTGAAGAACTTTTTTCTAATGTCCAACCTAATCCTGCCCTGACACAGCTTCATCTTGTTCCCTCTGGTCCCATCACTCGTCACCACAGAGAAGAGATCAGACCCCACACCTTCTCTTTCCCTCCTGCAGAAGTTGTAGACTGCAATGAGGTCTCCCCTCAGTCTCCTCTTCTTGAGGTTGAACAGACCAAGTGACCTCAGCCACTCTTCATACGGCTTCCCCTCAAGGCCCTTCACCATCTTTGTTGCCCTCCTTTGGATGCTCTATAAGAGCTTAATGTCTTTCTTATAATGTGGTGCCCCAAACTGCCACAATATTCAAGGTGAGGCCACACCAGTGCAGAGCAGAGCAGGACAATCACCTGGACTGGCTGGTGATGCTTTGACTGAGGCACCCCAGGACACAGTTGCCAGAGCCAACCTGCCCCTGTGCTTTATCCAACTGGCTCAGAAAGGAAGCACAGAATATCACTTCTCTGGGTCATCTGTTCCACTACCTCATTGTCCTCAGGGTGACAAAGTTTTTCCTTATATTCAGTCCAACCATTTTGTTTCAATTTGTGACTGTTGTCTCTCATCATGCATTAATATGAAGAGCCTGGTTCCATCTTCTTGAAAAACTTCCCTGGAGATACTGGAAGGCTGCTATTAGGTCACCTTTAAAGTCAAATGCTTCTTACTCTTCCTGGTCTACCCACTTTAACGGACTGTTGGAGGCAGCATGCTCAAAACGTAGTAGATTACACAAACCTTTGGTCAGGCACAGAATGGGTTTTCTTGCGCTTATTGTTACAACCACCAGTGAAATCTAGTTAGTCCTATTTTACTGGTAGAGATGACAAAAATATAGAGTGACAAACTTAGAAGAGGTTATTCATCGATGCATAGCTTGATTAATCTGCCTGTCAGTCTCTTCTCCCTAGTCATAAGGGACACCACTAGTACAATAGGAAGCCATTGCATTAGTCATTCTCACTCAAAGTCTAGTAGATAAGGTCTTGCATAATATATTATAACATTTGTGAGAGGTAATCTTTCATCATACAGTCCAAGCCCATTTATCAGACTTGAGTCCACCTACAAATCAATGTGAAGGGTTTTGATTGAAAATGTTTTTCATAGAAGAGAGCATAACACTTTTTTTCAGACTCTGCCTGTCCCCAGAAGGACCAGAAAAGGTCTGTTCACCATACCACTTCAAGAACTTTGCCCAGTTCATTTGACCAAAACGTTGAGTCTCTCCCAGAAGGAGCTTCTGAATAGGCTATATTAATCACAATCTCATTTCTGCATTCTACTAGCGCATTCTTTCCTTTGAATATCTATGAGCACCCTCTCAGGAGAAGACTTAAAGGTCAGAAGTTTGTGATTACAAACAGTAATTTAATACAGTATCAGCTTGCTGCCAAGAGGAACTTTCTTTTGATATAAACAAGAGATAGTCAGCATGGCTTCAGTCTCCTTTGTTTATTTGAGAATGCTTTTTGCTCTGAGGGTTTTGCTGTTTCTTAAAGTTCACAAGAAGATTCTTACAAATCTACAATCACTAAATGGAAGTGATAGGACCACAGCATCTTGCCGTTAAATAAGCTTATTGTAGCAACAATAAAACCCCACCCCATCACCTATTTTTACAAGAAGGCATAAACTATCAACAGTACAGTACCACCTACTTTTGCTCAATAGTCTCCATTTCTGACTTCAACCCAGTTTAAAAAAAAAAAAGTGAAGTACAGCAGACCACTATGAAACACATAGGCTTTCCCTCACTGCCTTACGATCCACAGTTTCAGATATGTCACAGAGTGGTTCATACTTTGGCCCATAGCTTTACTATAATGGCTGTGGGTTTAAACCTGCAGAAAACATGTACTACTTCTAAGCAATATGCAAGATATAAGCAGCTGCTACTAGGCCCATTCATTACCAAAGGACCACTATCCCCACAGGTATTTATCTTTGTATGTGTAAAAGATTTGAACCCTCTGTGATGACAGCCATTTTATCCTTGTATAAAGGCTTCCGGTAGACTGAAGTCTGAAATTCCCCATCCAAAATAATACAATTGCAAGATCGCCAGTTTGAGAAGGAAACTGCCTGGGTGGGCCATGAATTAAGTGGGCCTAGGACAATGACTTCATTTGCTTAAATAGTGTGTGCGTCAATGAAAGCAATTGCTAAATAAAGAAACCTCCCAGCAATTTTCATCCAAGTCAACATTCACAAGCTGTGGTTTAGCATTACCCTTCCTTTTGTGAAGCTGTAACACACTGCAGAGGTTATGAAACTCCCAGCATTAGTATCCTGAGGGTGGAGATAGTAAAGGGGTAAGGACAGTCTAAAGGAAGTTGCCATTTCTGACTTGATGCACCTTTTCTTATTTGCTCTGACACTTTTTACTCGAAGATGATGCCAAGAATCTGGTCAACTGGTGTTATTGTTGGATTCCAGAAGAGTAGGGAGGATATAAAAGGATTAGGGAAAATGCCTGAGGTCCCAAGGGCACTGTGAAATTTGGATAACTTACGAGATTCACTGGCTTTTCTGCTTTGCAGGATAAGAAAGCATTTAAGTCATAAACCCTAGAGAAAAGGGAGAGGGAAGTAGCTTTTTTTGTTGTTATTTTAAGGGATGTTCTTACCTTCTCCATCGAAAATAGGCTGGGTTTCCATGGTAGGCGTTGGCTTCGAACCATCATCTGAATTGAGGGTTAAAAAGAACCGAAAAGAAACTACCATTATTGAGGTAAATACTATCTACTCTCCAGTACAGTTGAATGATTGGGATTTGTACATGGCCCGGCCAAGTCCAGAAGAGAAAGAAGACAGACAGAATGAAATCATTTTATGCTAACAGCAATAACAGTTTACATAAAACATGCATCAAGCACTATACTTAGACTTTAAAAGCCTCCCCCCTCCCTCCACAAACCATTGGTATTTGTCACCTGGTAGTTTCCCCTTGTTGCACTGATCAAGCAATCAGCTTTTTAGTTTCAAGTCAATTTAGTTTCACACAGGCCATTTCCTGAGACAGCAGAGGTCTGGATATTGCTGTCTCATTGTGTCTTTCTCCTCATTGCTTTTGTTCAAAAGAAAAAGTCTTCTTCTGAAACTTACCTGTGTAGAACCTGGAACCAGTATTCACTGCAGAGCTGCTAGAAAGGGATGGTCAATAGCAAATCTTTTTTCTTAAAATGACTGCATCAAGGTGTTCTCTAATTGTAATGTGGTGACAATGTCTTCTAATTGCAAAATTGTGGGAAAATTACTTCTCTTACATTAGGTTTCTCATGTGCAAGAATGCTCCATGTCTTCTGACCACAATTCTTTCATAATTAAAAGCTTCAACCAAAAAAATGTTCCACAGGAAACATAAATCTCGATATTTAGAGATCGACCACAGAGAAAAGTGTTCAGTTTACAATTTCTTTGGCTTAGTACACCTATCCATCATATCTACAGGTCCAGCCTGGATTCAGGCTGAGTCTAATTTCCTCAGGGCACAGAGGGACCCAGATTTCAAGTCCCAGCTTGGAGCATCTTTACACAGCACTAGAATATTGGCATAGCTTTTACTGAGGCAAAATTTTTGACTGTGAGCAAGTTTAACTGGAAAAAGCTGCAGAGCAAAGTCTCTTATTACAATGCAAGATTAGAAAATAGAATGTTGTTGGTAGTTAAACTAAAAATGAGAATAGCCTAGTGTATTAGGTTTGTGTGGCCAGCTTTTCGGGGAGGGGGGGGGGCGGGGGCTACCAGGGTGGCTTCTGTGAGAAGCTGCTAGAAGCTTCCTCTGTGTCCAGTAGAGCCAATGCCAGCTGGCTCCAAGATGGACGTGCCACTGGTCAAAGCCAAGCCAATCAGCAAGGGTGGTAATGCCTCTATGATAACATATTTAAGAAAGAAAACTAAGTTGTTGTGCAGATATAATTGCAGCCAGAGAACAGCAGAGTGAGAATATGTGAGAGGAACAACTCTGCAGAGAGCAAGGTCAGTGGAGAAGGAGGGGCAGGAGGCTCTAGGCACTGGAGCTGAGGTTCCCCTGCAGCCCGTGGTGCAGACCATGGTGAAGCAGCTGTGCCCCTGCAGCCCACAGGGGACCATGGGGATGCAGAGATCCACCTGCAGCCCCTGGAGGAGACCCGTGCTGTAGTAGGAGGATGCCTGAAGGAGGCTGTGAACCTGTGGGAAACCCATGCCGGAGCACGGTCCTGGCAAGGACCTGCTGACCCATGGAGAGAAGAACCCATGCTGGAGCAGGCTTTCCTGGTCGGATTGTGGGCCTGTGGGGGACCTACACTGGAACAGCCTGTGCCTAAAGGACTGCACCCCATGGAAAATTGACCCATGTTGCAGCCATTTGTGAAGAACTGCCCATGGGAGGGACTCATGTTGGAGAACTTCATGGAGAACTGTCTCCCATAGGAGGGACCCCACACTGGATCAGGGGAAGGACTCTTCTCCCTGAGCAGCAGCAGGAACTTGTGATGAACCGACCATAACCCCCATTCCCGGTCTACCTGTGCTGTTTGGGGGAAGGAGGTAGAGCTTAAAAGGAAGGAGTGGTGGGGGAAGGTGTTTTTAAGATTTATTTTATTTCTCATTATACTGCTGTGATTTTGTTAGTAAAAAATTCAATTAATACCCCCAAGCTGAGTCTGTTTTGCCCATGATGGTGATCGGTGAGTGATCTCTTCCAGACCTTATCTCAACTCATGAGCCCTTCGTTATATTTTCTCCCCTGTCCAGTTGTAGAGGGGAGAGAGCAGCTTTAGTGGGTGCCTGGTATCCAGCCAGGGTCAACCTACTTCACCTGGAATTGTTGGGTTTTTTTTTCCTTTTGAAATATAGGAACTTTAAAACTTGCAATTTCTAGTAACTATTTTTTGCATGTGTTATGGGCAAAAATGACACTAGGCAAAGTGGGCAGTAACCCAAAATGTAAACTTACACAGTGAAAATCTGTTGGAGGGAGGAGTCCATGCCAGAAAAGTTAGGCTTGCCTCCATCTCCATGGCCAACAGATGCACAGGGCAAACAATATTTGGAGGAAAGGTACATGGGACAGAGGTAGAAGTAACTGCCCTTAGCCTTCCCTTGTATCAGTTCCATTCACTAAAGTAAGAGACCATTGGAACAGGAAAGAAAGGGCAGAGGGGGAAAACAGAAGCTTGTACACTTTTTTTACCCATACCTGTATTTGCAGTTTTATAAAGTGAGCAAAAGTCTGAACACCTCTTCCACTTTTCCTTAACTTTATGCATTTCCACATAAAGTAATCTAATTCACAGAAAGCAAAAACATGCTGATAATTCCATTTCAACCTCAGAGATACACTGAAGTAAAGGAGGTTGACAGAAATGAGCGAGAGACGCCCTGTTGTCATTTTCCCTCTTCATCATTGTATTTGGTTTTATGCTTAACTGCAAATATAACAAAAAATACTTGGAAGAAAAATTCTTACCATTCCTCAGTCAACTCTTGTTCTGAGCTTTCCTGTTATTGGGCATTCCCAGTTACATGGATAGGCAGTACTTTTTTTTTTTTTTAAGTTTGAGCAACTGACTTGGAAAAAAACCCTGAATATTGTTTAAGTTACAAGGAGAAAGATTCTGCCCTTTAAAAATCTTTGGATAAAAGTAAATAGCTGATCTTGACTTTTTTGTTAGAGTAGGCTGCTCTGCTTCTGCAAGATTCCAGAAACCACAAGTATGGTTTGTTATTTATTTAGGATGACACTTTACACTGCAAAAAAGCAGTGAACAGTACGTAATTAGCATGATTGGTTTTACAGATTGAGAAACCAACCCAAAACTGCTGAAGACACTCATAGAACAACTGTAAAGTGAATAATTCTTAAGTTATACAAAAAAGGAAGAGACCTGGCATAAAAAAAAGACCAGTATGATAATAAGTTTCTTCTTATTGTTCTCATGAATGCTTCTGCACCAAGTAATTACAGAATTGCTTTTCAGATTTAAAGCAGCAACCCAGAAGCCAACAGTGGGAAAAAATTAGAAGTGGATTTGAGCCACAGCACTTTATCCAAACCATTATGTGAACTTCGGCAGAACTAAGGACACTTCAGGTTCAGGGGGGTTCTTTTAGATTTGTGTATGTGAGAAGAACACAGCAGCAATTACAATTTGTGAAATACATTCTTCTTAAAGAAAGAGAATTTTGCAGCAGCTTAGGTACGAAGCTAGGCATTAAGCTACTGAAGTGTATTAAATAAACCCCTCAGTTCAAAGCTACTGTTTAAGATAATCTCAGTAAAATGGCTCAGTGAATTACACAATCGTTTCCTTACTGGGCTACTAAGACCAAATTGTCACTAAGTCTACATTGTAGCAGCACCCAGTACAGTATTAAGGGTTTTGCAAATATAGGGAACTATAATTACTCCCCTGTTGTTTAAGCAAGTACAGTTCTTTCATCACACATACAAGAAAAAAATGCAATAGACAAGAGCCCTGTAATTACATTCACCATTTTTCAAAAATCAAAAGCCAAGGACATTTCTGATTATTTTTTAAAGGTCATGAAATAGTCACATAAAAGACAAAAATTGCACTTCGTTAAAAACACCATGCTCACTTCCCAGGTGCCAGCTTCTTACTCTGAAATTACCAAATCTTTTTCTTAAACTAGAGAATTCTCAATAGGTCTCAGTGTTTCAACCTAGCTTATGGCAAAAAATTTCACTGCTGTTCCCATTGGGCAGAAAAACCACCCCAACACTTGTCTACTCTTATTTGATTTTTCCTCTCACTCAGTACTCTGTTCGTCACACTGAACATTTGTTCCACTGGCCTGTTGGCTCCTCCTAAACAAGGAATAAGTTCTATTTTACATACCTGAAAATTTTGAACAAACACTATACAGAATGTCTCTTCGTGGAACAACATTCTAAAGCTACAAAACTCCTCTCCGGTGAGTTTCCTTTTCCTAGGGTACACTTGTAAGAGTTAAACAAATTTTTCTGGCTCAATTGCTGTCAACTTTAAAATGGTACTTTTATCTTGCCACAGGATAAGAATAAAATAGGCAGGTCAAAATGAGATTCTGTAAGTCATTTGCACATTAAGACACCATGGCTATAAACCAGAAGCCCACTTGCACTACTGCTGTCAGAAGCTCATAAGCAAGAACAGTTTTTATTGCATTGGCCTAACTATAACTCAAAACAGGGACAATTACATGTCCTGATCTACTGCTAGTGCTAGGCAAGAACTTTATACTCTCATCAGGATTCCCCTCCCTTAGCCTTATCCTTGCAGAATAAGTAGCAAGGATCCACATCTGAAATGACTGCAGCATACTCTGGGGTTGAAGGACAAGGAGATTCAGTTCATGCAAAAGACAACTGTTAAAAGTGATCTTTTTGCTCTGAATGACAAGCTCTGAGGCCAAGAGTAGCTCTTTACGTCAGGAGAAAACTAAACTCCCTGACATAAAAAAGCAGTAATTACTATGAAAAAATGTGAAGTAACTGCCTGCTGCTGTGAATCAACTTTCTTACCTCAAGCCACCTAATGGAAGCCAGATAAAGGGGAAAAGTTAGGAGATAAAAGTGATGTACGGAAGGTTGAGGTTGCTTAGGAAGCACACAGGTCTTGGTCTATTAATGTGATGATGCAAGTATACAGATGACTTTTGCAGTGGGTGTATCTTCCTGGTTAAGAGATGTGATATGGGAAGTTAATTTTGTGTTCTCAGTGGAATCCACGAGACAGTCTGTAAACATTTCTTCCATTTTGAAGAGCACAGGTGCTTACGGAGTCAACCATCCAGGCCTTATACAAAATTTGGTCTTTTTTGTAAGTCTACAGCTTGCACATCAATAACTCCCAGACTTGAGTCAGCCTGACAGAATAAGCAGATGAGAATTTTAAGTGCATGGCTCTGCTGGGAGGAGGCAGCCTTTTTCCAGTGTCAAGTGGTTCCTTCACTTACCACCTGGTTTTGGTTGAGCCATTAGAGAGCATAGCTGAAGCTAAATAGGTAGAGCACAGAGAGCAAGGACCACAAGCAAATTCTTAGGATGTCCTGTTCAGTGCAACAAAGCCCACCTTCAACAAACCTGTCAAGCCAACACAAAGGAAGAAGAGCTTTCCTAGGCCTCAGTACCCCTGAATACATATTCATTTCTGCAGTTTTAGTAACTCTGGTCAGAAGAGCAAAGACTCTCCAGGCCAACTAGGCTCCCTGTGCCTGTGCAGTTCCTGAATCTCGAAGATGCAGTTTTACAACTTTGACATATCTATGTATTACCCCCAGGTCTGGGGGTGTTTTTTTTAAGGATTAAAAAAAACCAACAGAACTTGTGTTTGCGCTACATGGGGTCTTATGCAAAAATACGTGTTCCTTCCAGTATTGTAGGGGAGGAGCAAGTTGTTTCCTCAATCACAATCCTTCCCTACATCAAATGAAAAAAATTCATAATTAATTTAGTAGTCTGTGCAACTTTTATGCAGAGACTTATACTGCCAATATAAGTCAGAAAGTTAGCATTCATGCAAAAAAATTATGAAACTCTTACAATCCAGCCAATGAAGATAATTTCTTGCTAAGCAACTGAAATGGAAACACACCAGTGCAGATAAACTTCTCCACCAAGTTTTCACACTCCCTTCCATAGAATTGTTTAGGTTAAAAATGACCTTTAAGATCATCAAGTCCAACCACTTCTATGTATGGAGATCCCACAGCTGTTAAGAAGAAAACCTCAATTTTTAAAACCAAATCAGCAAAAGCAAGTTCTCACTCTTTATTGCCTTCATTTTAAGAAACAGCAATAATGTGCTGCCTTTGGATATAACCACTCCCAAACACTTGGACATGGACCAAAATACAGTAAAGTTTTGCTTAAAAAGGTGAAAATATGCCTAAGTGCTAAACATTCTCTGTATGGCTTAATGATCTCCTAACTGTAAAGGTTGACTTGTACTGTCATTGCAGTAATTTTTCTCTTCTTACACCAACTATTCTGTATGCCATATGGATACAGGCAGCCTTTACTTTAGCATTGCATTCCAGATAGGATGAGTAGCCTTCCCCTGTGCCTTCTGGAAGGCATTAGTTCCCCCCACTTCCTTCTCACATCTCCCTTGCAGGTGCATCAACATGAAAAAAGCCACTCAAGCCCCAAGGACTTTGTGGTCCAATGTAGTCAGTGTGTTTGTTTGGCAGCACAATTCTTCACCCTGCAAGAAAGCCTATCCCATGCACAGACAGCTGGAAGTAACTCTGACCCCTGTGACACAATTCAAAGCCTCCTCTGTTTGGCTTTTTGATTCCTGATTGACACATTCACCGCCAGGCGGAGATAAATGCTGCTGGGAGGACAATGTTGATCTGCTCCAACTATTCTTGTGAAGGATTTTTTCAGAATAATAAACAAAAAACATTGGTGTGCTTAAGTGCCTGAATAGAACTGGAGGTAGACAGAGGGGAGTGGAGTGCTTTACAGAGGCTGGCCAGTCGATTGAGGAGTTAATTGTTTGGGTGTACAATGAGTTTATTCTGCCCACAAACAAAGAGCTCCCTCTTCCTGGGCCTGGTCCTTCAAAAGAAAATGTGTCAAAAGGGGTCTGGAGCAGCACTCTGTTAATATAATGCTCTAGTCTCTGGGATTCAGTGGCTTTAAAAGTGCTGAATCTTAGGATTCAGACAGAATCTCTCTGAAATCCAAAGTTCTTATTTACTGTGTGAAGTTCTTAAGGTACTTCAGTAATTAGCCAAAACAAACCTGCCTTCTAACCTCTAATTCTTTGCAGCTTTTAAACAGCTTCTTTTAAAAAATAAAGACAAAGTAAGGTATTACCCTTCAGACATAATGCTGTAGACACCTTCCTCAACATGAGATTCAGTTTTATATTATTTCAATTACACATAATTTAAACGTGGTCCTGAATGTCTCATATTTGGAAAGATGCAGAATCCCAATCCACAGAGTTTGCACCATAATAGGTCAAACCAACACAATGTCCAAACACACCCCCTGCCTCTGGGAAAGTTTAGATCCAGATTCAGATTTGAACTTTGCAGGTTGAACCAAGCCCTATGGTAATTACCATTTAAAATACCTGACTCACTTCTATAAGTTATGCAAACCTTTCTGGAGAAAAAGATCTTCCTAGTACTGCTGCGTGGAAGACAAGGCAGTTGAAAACTGAGCCATTACAGTTTACCACTTCGATGGTAGCACTCTTAGGGACATTGGTGTCAATGCAGAGATGCATATATTAAAGGAACAAGCAGCACCCATAATGCTCAAAGAATTAAGCTGACTTGTTTGTGAACTTTCTGGTGATGCAAATTTGCTTCACTACTTGTGAAAAGTTGTTGTTTTAACACACTCAGAAATGTAGCACTCCAAATAACATTTTTTCCTCAGGTATATGGGCATGCTTCCAAGTCAAAGACAAAGTACCTTAAAATTATTAAAGCCATTATTTTAGAGCACTCACCTAATTCAAACTTGAGACTCACCCTTTGTTCTCCCCTTTTTCAAGCAAAGATCCCAACTATAGTACGATCAACTAATTTAAGAAGACAGCAGGGAGCCACAAGTTCGTGTGATCTCTCTTTTGTTCTAGTGAGTAATATATGAGGGATTCAAAACCTGTGAAATAAGATTTCTTGGTTTGCAGCCAGTTTCACTCCAAATCGTAAACAGTAAACCACAGTCTTAACCAATTTTGCAGGCTTGGAGTTCTGGACAAGAAGCAGCAGTATCTCCACCTAGACTGAATACAGATTAATTCAGAACAAGGAACCTGCACAGAGTCCTGTTGTTTGGAACTAGAATTCTCAGTTCATTTTTGGGCCAAAGTCCAACACAGAGATGATCTCTATCAAAGCAATTTATACAAAAGACATGGGTTAGAGAAGCAGAGGATCAGATTTTAGTTTGTTTAATACAGCATTTTTGAGGTCAAATGCAAGGAAGCCTGAATGGAAAAGACCTGTCACTGTGCATAGGTTTACCTTATGCAGAGTTTTACAGTTTGCAGACTTCACAGCCAAATTCCTTCAAAAAGGGCAAAACAGGTCTCTTTGAAGATTTGGAAGTAAAAAGAAAAATAAATGCCTAAGGTCAGATTTGAACCTTATCTGTTAAAAAGGTGAAGCAGTAATAAAGGTTAGGTTACCTTGAGACCATTTCCAGTCTAGAGTCACACAACAATGTTTTCAATCAACATGGAATCACTATCAAGCTGTGAAGACAATGACCCCCCCCATGTCCTCCCCCCATTTTCAGAGACTTGTTAGTCTCACCCTCCCCCAGCACTCCCTGTAGCAATTTCATTGGTGAAGTCTCCAGATTCTGCTTGGGTCACCTGGTAAGTTTTCAGACAGGATCACAGCTTGCCTGTCGTAGCAGACTGATGTTTCACAGCTGCTAGCAATGTTCTCCATGGCTAAAGAGATGAATCTGCAACCACCATGGAGTGTGGCTCTTCTCATGTACCAGCCACAATTTCAGTGGCGTAAAAAGATCAGCTACAACAACACATGGGAAGGTTATTGGAATGCCTACAAACTAAAGAACACATACAGTCTGCAGAAAGAGGCTCCTGAGGGGAGTAAAGAATATTTTTCATTCAGCTGTGTACTTAAGCTGTCCTTTGAAAGTCTAATGCCATCCCCCTACTGATACACATACCCAAGGAGAAATGGAGACACAGCTAAAAGAATCAGGGGGACTAGATGGGTTTTTGGACTGGCCATAACATATAGCACCAAAAACTACCTGCTACCAAAAACCATGACTACTTAATGCTTGCTGAAAAATGATGACATTTACAAGTTGACATTGGCAGCTGGCTGTAGAGATGGCACTCAGTTTCAAAACTGAGTCTCCAAGACTCATTTGGACCAGCAGACACATTCACGGGTCAAATAGCATAGAAAAGCTTTGCTGTGGTAAATACAACCCAGAGAGTTGTAAATCCAGTACTGTCTTTTTTCTCTACAGAGAAGGATCAAGATAATGAAGATGAGAGGAAGAATTGGAATAACTTTATTTTTCAGGAAGATAAACAACCGAAAGGAAATAAAACAGCTGTAATAAACAGTGAATAAAGAAGAATTAGGCCCTGTATCCGTGTAACAAAAACTGTATCCAAGTGCATATCAATATAGGCTACAACCAATTTATTTGTAAAAGATCATGCCAATCCATAGAAGAGATGTTGGGCCATCTTGTCCCAAGAGGGAGTACTGCCTCTACTCAAAAAAAAAAAAAAAAAAAAAAAAAAAAAAAAAAAAATGAGGAAAGGGAGGTGATTTAGAAGAGGCATTGTGATACATGGCTGCTCCAGACAGTCCTGGCACTAAGCTTCACAGGGAAACTGGAGAGAAGAGGTAGAACACAGGAAAACAGAGTAGCAATATTATAAGGTAAATCACAATCCCCCTTTGGCAAGAGTCAGAGCATACACTATTAGGAATGTTTGTTGGTGTGTTTTGTTGTTTGGTTTTTTTTCTTTTAATCCGAAGTAGAAACACCTCCAAAGTGTCAGCATTACTTACACTGCAGAGCGAGTGATGAAATCAAGGAATCAGCAATACCCAGCACTGAGAATGTTTAAAAACAAAATGATGGAGGAAAAGTACAGGAAGAGATGCTTACCTTTTTATGACTTCCTGCTCGGTAGAAGAATACACTTTTATCTCACCTTGTAAACACTACAAGTATTATAGATACTGCAGGATTTTAAGCTACAGTATCTTAATTTTGAACCGTCTTCTGTTTGGCTCACTGCCTTGAGTGATATTTGACATAAAACAGGGAGCAAAAAAGTTTCCACACAAAGAAATATTTTGCTTAAGGTACCATATCTCACAGCAAGATTTTTAGCACTTGACATTGCTCCAAACTTGGAGAGAAGTCTGCAAAAAGCTCTACAGCACTGTCAACAGCTGCCTGATCACCCCTGGCAAAAGCAACAAGCACCACATGATTGTTTAGTTTAGCTTCTCCGGTTTTATTCTACCTACGATATATCACATCTTTTTTCAGGACCCTCTGCTTTGATGTGAAGTATTCTCTGTTTCTGCACAGCCTCCCACCCAAGACACCCTCTCCTCAACTACCTCTTCTAAAAGGCTGCTCAGAGTCCACAATCAACTACCACCTTGTCACTTCTAGATTGTGTAAGAGCCCATATACTTGTGGAAAAGGGAGCACATCTAAAATGCCCACAAGGACATCGTGAGTCTGATCTTAGACTGCTTTACCGAACAAGGGAAAAATATTAACTATTGTTATTCAAGCTTTATACAGTAATAACCAGATCCCTAGCTGTAGGAACATTTTAGAAGTTACCTGAAAATATACAGTGACCTGGGGCAAGGGGCTCGAACAGTATTATCAGAATATCAGTCTCTCTTCCATCTCTCCCCAATATCACGCGTTCCCTTTCACTCCTTTCCTTCCAGCTCTGGTCTCTTGAAGGTAAAGACTATAAATTCCCCCACATCTTCAAGGTCTATAAGTGGGGGATGGAGACGGCAGCAAATTTCCTAGATCAATGGCCATTTGAAATTCAGACATATGGCTGAAGCCCTACAGCTGCATGTGTTAATTACCACACGTGTCCCCTGTAAAGCAGTCTGTTAGACACAAAAAGAAAACAGAAGAGGGGAAAAAAGCCTTTCTGAGGGATTAAGTAAATAGTCTAAATTTTTGACCCTGCTCTCCCAGACACATGCCTGTGTGTAAGAACATAAGCTGCCTTCCTTTCTCCCAACACCTGCATACTGAGGAAGCACAAGACCCCTTCCACCTCTAGCCATGTGCATTCAACATATCTCAAAGTGTACTTTCCCCCTTCTAGCTCCTCATTCCCAGCCTCTTCTCTTGCCGGCCCCTCTCCCTTAGAGGACTAACTCCTGGCTGACAACCAGACTAGCCTTGGGCTTACAATACGCCTTTTCATTTCCTTGCAGGCAAAGAGAATGGATGCCTCGCTGCTATATCTGTATTGCACGTGTGCAAATGAAGAAAAATAGAGGGGAAAAAACCCCAGCTTTTTCCACAGGTTCCCCCCCAACCCTGATCATTAAAGAGAAGAGGTTCAGAGCTTTAGTGAGCGAGTACAACTTTGCTCTCTAACTGCATTGCCTGAGCTAGTTCACCTCAGGATCTGAATTCTGTCTAAAGGACGGTTTGTATTTGATTATGAAAGGAATAGTTTTCCTATATGAGGGAAGGAAAGGAGAACAGAGGGAAGCAGACAGACAGAGTAACTGAATTGTGCTGGAAGGACCTCCAAAGAATCTAATATGCTTCAGGAGGAAGTCTGTACACACAGAACAAAGTATGTCAATAATGTACACAGGGTATAAGTGACAACACATTCTCAACATTATAATATTTTAAGATGAAGGTCATTACTCCAAGTTACAGACTGCCAGACATCTACAGATTGACTGTTCAAAATGAACCAGACACAATTGAATTTAAGGAATTAATCATCATTTAAAAGCATATTTGTGAGCAGCTGAACAGTCAAGTCCTTACACAAATTGCTTTGCCGGAGCACCTAAAGGTCTCATCAGAAACTGAACACCAAGCTGAGCATAGTGACATGAAATAAGACACGGTCCAGAGAAATTCAATCTGTGAGGAAGACTTCTCCCATCCTTAGCGTTTATCAAAGCATTTTGCAGTACATATCCCCTGCTGTCAACATAGAACAAAAATCCACACAGAGGGAAGCTATTATTCCAGCTAGATCTGTTCTGAGAAGCTTTAATTCCCCTAGGTGCTGTCCCAGGAACTTGAACAAACATTAGGGTTGCCTCTCCAGCTTCCTCCTACCTTATTTACAAGCACACATGGTCTGCATGCATTCAAGCTTTCCCATTACAGTTCCATAGTTTATCTCTCTTACAGAGAAACTTTGAGGCTTATAGGGCAAAGGAGTTGAAAGGAAAGTACTTCCAGCCCCTCAACTAAACACCTGCACCATGACAAAACATTTCCTGGTGCATTACATTGATTTGAAAGAAAACACTAACATTCAGATGTCTAGGTTCTATACAGCATGGGAAAAATAATTTCAACAACTGTTAAAAAAAAAGGTGTTAAGGCCACATAGATATAAAGTATTCAAACAAAAACAGCTCACAGATCCCAAATCTATTCCATTTCTCTGCAAGCTGTAATTCATCAGACACCAGAAATCCATGTATAGCACATAAACAGTTAATAATACCTTAACAGATGTTCCTTAATCAATTGTTAGTCTACTTATTAGATCTACTCACCAGGCTGCCCAATACCATGACTTAATCATTTAAAAACCTTTACAGCTGTCCTTAAGACATTACAGACATGAGTAGTCTGTAGATTGCTATAATAACACTTGTAAACTACAATTTTATTAAGTCATATTATATAGACTAAACTACCGATTGGAACTGTTGCTTTATAGATGAAAGCAGAATTCTTGCATTGTATCAAACAAAATATAGTTTAAAACAGAGTTTGCCTTCTGTTCACGCTTGCCAATGAAACTTTCTTCAGCCTCAAATTTGATACATCTGTTCTGAGGCCCACAAAGAAGTCTTGATGAAAACTAAACAATTTCAGACAAGTCAGTGATGTGGGGACCCAAAAGGATTGTGTTTAGTTTTACTGTTTATGCAGCAAATTTGAGGTTGAATTTTTCTTCTGGAATTTAATATTTCAAAAATCTGTTTGCTCAGAACACTGTTCTACTCTGGAAAAGTGATCCAGTATACACAGCATTACAAAACTACATTCCTCTGTTCTCACAAAAATTGATCACAATTCCCAGTTAAAAGCTGGATTTTCTCTACCTTATAAAATCTGTAATACTGGCAGACTACGATCTGCCACACATGTGAAATTGACTTGCTTTCTATAGTTACATTTAACTGGAATTTAATAAACAATTTTGTAGATTATATACCATATAGAGATAGCAATGGGAACCAGAGAGAATTCTGAGTATCTACAAGCTGGCAAACCTACTGATTAAGTTAACAGAAATTTTTACAGAACTGTTTTTATAATAGAGAATCAAACTTCAAATCCACTGCTAAGTTTGCTTGGAAATACAAATATGAGCTAACCAAAATCTTATGTGCTACAAATTCTACCCACAGAAATTTTTGCTCACAGCCCACTTGGGCTGCTACAGGACAGGTTTTGTTACACTGATCTCTCCCTGTAACTTCTCTAGTCACCTGAGTTTTTATTCCAGTTTCATAGTATACATTCAATTTCTCCCATAGATTATTTCCTAATTCCCATAAATTTTAACAGTATATGCTGAGAAACTGTCACCATCAGTGTGTGGTAGGAAAAAGCAAACTTTTGCACATCTGAAGGACTTGGGGCACTCACGTAGCACACACAGAGCAAATCTGCTGCTTTCAGGAAGCAAACTTATTATATATGAATAGCACAGTGACTTTCCACACAGCTACACTATACACACGACTCTGTCCAAAAGCAAACAGTTTATGCACATTTTGAGTACACATGTATATTTTACCCATACAAGACCTGACAAACACATCAGCCCTAGTCTAGGAATATTACATGACAAAGTTAAACAGTTCAGAAAACAATATTTGCATGAAAATTCTCCTTCTCCTCCATTCATTAAGATAATATATAGTTTATTTAAAAACAAATATGTAACATAAGGGATCCAGAAGAATTGTTTGAGTTGCACTGCAAACTTGTTACCTGCTAATGTTCTGAAAAAAATCATAAGATGGTGTTCACCTGCCAGAACCATCACTTCACTCCATACTGCCCCAGTAAACTTGTGTTTCTTTCATCTTACTGATGAAGGCCACACTATATTTCTCTGTCTTTCCTGTATTCTCCACAAACTGCTAAAGACATCAGAGCATTTTCTAAGAATATATGAGGTCAGAGAGTTAGGAGCATTTGAAACTTGGTTTGTGTGATAGCACAGTTGCATTTCAGATTTGGTCAGTACCTAGTTGAATCCAGAAAGATCTGGAGAAGGTAAAGACCAAAGTCCCAGTCTCAGGGTTTAGTCACATTTCAATATGATATTTTTGTCAAGATATTATCTATCTTGTGTGAGGCAGTGTGCTCCCCTCCCTGCAAGTTGATGGCAGGTGAATTAGTGCCAGCTGCACTTGACTTCTTAACACCAGCAGACAAAGCCTCCAGGTCCCCAGGTACAAGCAGTTCCATTTGTTTACACTAGCACAAGCCATCCTTCACTTGGGTTTGCCTGAGGAAAGTGTTCGCCCTTTGCTGCTCAGCCTAATTATTGACTCAGACTAACAGCTCATTACTGACTCAGACTGCTCAGTCTATTGGCTGCACAACTAGGCCAATAACATTTTCTAAAGGTAAGACTCTTGAAAAACAGCAGGAAGAGAGCCACAGAATGGGCCAACTTGCCCAGAGCTGCAGTCCAGAATTTCTCTGCCAAAAAAGCCTGCCTTGAAACTAATTTCTGACAGTCAAACCCATAAAAAGGAACCCAATTCTACATGTTCAGTTGGCTGGAATTTCAAGTTGCTCATCTTAGGTTTCTCAGACTGCTTCAGTTTTGAATCACAGAATAACCTGAGCTGGAAGGGACCCACAAGGGTCATCAAGTCCAGCTTTTAAGCAAATAGTCCATACTGTGATAGAACCCTGGCATTATTAGCACCATGCTCTAACCAACTGAGCTAATCTCAGGGTAGATTGCAAACATATTGAGGAAAGATTTTTGCAGCTCCATGCAGAGTCTTGTCTACGTGTAAGATAGTAACTGTACAACAAGTTCAACCTGGGCTTTGCTTTCTGTGAGTCCATCAGAGCTTACATTTCACCAACTGTACAGGGAATTGCAGATGCTATTGCCAGCTTTTGCAATAGGGAAACAAGACAAATCAAAACAGCCCTGGAACTTTATGCACTGCAAGAGACTTTATAAAAGAAAATGGGAATTCATACCACTCAAGACTTTTCATGACCGACACTGAAAGTTACTCCAGCCAAAATTTACCCTGTAGTTGCATCATCCTTAAATCCCAGATTATAGAACCAAGCCACCTTTCCCATTTCCTTCAATCAGTTGATTTAAAAATGGTATCAACACCTCTCATATAGTGTCCAGAAGAGTTAATCGCTAACAAACCAGTATCCTCACTTGAATATATTTCTTCTTCCAGAAGGAAGACCAAGTGATTTTATCAAGATAAGCAATTGCATGGCTGTTTTTGACATCCCTCTGATTCCTGACCAGCCTACTTTTTAAAACCTTCTTGGTGACTGTAAAAGACACCACTCATGACTGCAATATGCTAAATCTGTAGCTTTGAGCTAAAGCCTTAGAACTCCTCAGATAAAATAAAGTTTTAAATTTTCTTCGTTTCACGTTTGTTTTTTTTGTTTCAAAAGGGTGGCACAATTTCTCTTTGGCTGGAAAGGAACGTTCTTCCTTGCATTCTTTAGGCAAGGAAGAAATCCAGTCACATTGGCTCCAAGGATGCCTTTCACTGCTTCTTAAAACATTAACAACATCCTAGTGGGAGAGACTGGGGAGATCCAGACCTCTAGAGGACAGCATGCATTTTCCAAGAGTCTCAGGCCTTTCAATCTAAGCAGCAACTGGAGCAAATTAATGCAAGAAGCTGCTTATGAGAAAGGACTGTACAAGGAACAAGTTGGAATAAAAAAGAGCAACAGAAGTCTGCAGGTTTTGAATATCCTAATCCCATACAAGAGTAATTGTATTCCCTGACAAAGGTCCTGGGAGCTTGTTCTTCACTTGCAGGCTGCATTCAGCATAGAAAGCATGGTGGTAAGTGTCTGAGCTGCAAAGTCCACACAACAAGCATGTTCTCGAGAGCCTGGGTTTCTATTCCACCTCATGCAAACATGTCTCCATCTTCCCACGCCTGCTCTGCCTTTCAGCAACAGAGCACTTCCCAGAACAGAACAAATCAATATGTCCTATTTTAAAATTTTAACTTCGGTGCAAATTTAATTTAAATTAACTTACAGGGCAAATTGTATGAGTAACTGGCATTGCATCATACAGCAAAAGCAATATCGATAACCAGAGCACAGAATTTAAAAATAAAAAGTATCTCTTGCCAGCATGCTTGCTTGTTCTCTGCAGAAAGCTCCACAGAGCCACTTCTGGAACTACATGCCAAGCCACATGCCCATAGAGCAATTGAATTTTCATCAGGAGTGAGAGAGTCTATGAGTGGAATTGCATGCTATCTCACATCTCCTGGTACTCCAGAAATTACAGCTAAACAGGATGGAAAAGAGGCCAAAACAGTTGGAGAAAGACTTATTACCAACAACCAGCCTTTTCCTCCTTCCAATATTAATTTCCCTCCTCTAAAGGAGTGCTAACAGGCTAGTAAAGTCTTCACTTATTACCCAAGAGCTTAAGCCCATCCATCTGCACTATTTCTAATGCAGAGCAGCCTCTATCCAGAAAATTATTTTTGCCCCGAAGACTTGAAAGGCACCAACATCACAAAGTTTATTAGCTCCATATTTTACATTCCTGTATGAATGAGACAAAAGAAATCACTTCTGAGAGTCTTAGCTATTACTTTTCCTCTTCAGAGTACTTATTCTGTGCCAGATAACGCTCTTTGACTAAGAGATCCTCAACCAGAAATGGAGAGAGGAGTCTACTGTGCAGTGGGGAAATTCCAAAAGCTCCCAAGTCAGCTGGTTGCCCAAAGAGATATCAGAAGCTTCAAAGTTGTGCCTCTAAAACACAAAGGTCATCACTGACCCAGTTCCTGCTGGACCCCTCCTCTCCTGCCCTTTTTGTCACTTTGCAAAGGGTTATCTTTACAAAAACTGTTTGAACACTCAGCTAGAACAGATGTGCATACTGGCTAGCCACCAGTCTTCAGAGAAGCTGGACCTGCAGCAACCATCTTGCTTCAAGGAAGCCAGGTTCTTGGTTCTGACTTCTGTAGAACAGGACCTGATACTGGAATTTTAAATCAAAGTAACTTAAGTCAAGAAAAAGTGCTGACAAGAAAGCCAAATTTGTTTTTAGATTAGTCATTCATCACTAGCTGAAAATGTAATGCTAAGTCCATCAAATTTTAAACCAAATTATTACAGTTTCTAAAAGCCCTCTTGATTTTAAAAGACCTGTTTAATAACTGCTCATAAGTATTTTTCTAACACGATAGAAAAGGGTCAAACTTGCTTGTGTGTGGGCTTCCAACAGCCACAAATGAATTCAGAACTAGAGGGGACAGAAAATTTACATGATTGCTTGAAGCATGCTGGCCCAAGGGGAGGCATTTTCTGTTTGACAGCTACTGCATAGAGCATTTCTGCAGCCACATGACCAAGCATATCCTTGAAATAGGATGCTACAGGCTGCACTAAGGAGAGTCAATTTATATTACAAATTTTAGATCAATTTATACCATTTACAGTTCTCTTTTTGCATGTTCCAAGCTCTAACTTAATAAAGGGAGTGATGAGGAAAAACCAAGTTCAAATGTTTTCCCCTTTTGCTCCTGTTTCTTATGAAATCCAATCTCAGCTGCTTCCAAATTTAGAACAATAGACCAGGACTACTCAGGTAAAAACCCTACAAAGAGCCTCCACTCAAAAATAATGCAGATTTCAAGAGCTACTTGATTTGCTTATACTTCAGGCTAGTCTAGCAATGATTGCATTAGCAGAATAACAATGGATTCAGGTGCCAATTATACACTAACATGTATCAAAAGTGAGAAAGAAACTTCAGCATTCAGTCTTAACTAAGTAGTTTTCCTTGCATCTTTCTTCTCCCTACCTTTTCCTAAACTACTATACACAAACAATAGACTGGAGAGCAGATACGCATCACTGCTCTGAACATAGCAAGCTAATCCCTCTTAAGTGTCTTCAGGACTGGATTGACATTCCCAGCATGGAAGATGTTCCTGAGATTAAAGTATTGGCATTTTCCTAGGCTTGAAGTGTCAGGAAGAACAGGTTTAGAGAGTTAGCATGAAAAATCCTGCTTCAGTAATCAGAACAGGAACTTCTCTCAAGAAATAGCATTCATCCTCACCAGCAGGAGTGAGGATGCATTCAGCACTGTTTTCCTGTAGTAAGGAGACAAATTCAAAAGTCGACTCTGAATCAGGGGTAGAGGGAAGAAATGTTGAATATCAGGGTGGGGAGAAGGCCTAAAGACAAATTTCACTGCTCCTCAGTGAGTGTGTGCGTATGTGTGTATATATACACACACACACACACATACATAGACACTTCAGTGGTCAACCCTCCCAAGACTATTAGAGTGAATGCAAACCAGAGGACACAAAGAAGAGCTAAAATACTCACAGGAAAAGAACAAGGAACTACCCAATGCCTTGCACAGGAAAGGCAAGGACTGAAGACAGTAGCAAAGAAGGACCAATGCCTAATGCACAAAAGAGTGAGGTTTTCAAGCACAGCTAGGGTTTAATCCAGCGCTGCTCCAGCTTGCCAGAGGGTTTTATGTGCTACTAGAAAAACTCCATTTTTCAATGCATACAGAGCCACAACCATAATATTGGCACTTCTGACTCCCAGAGTACCAGTCATATTGACAGCCTTCCTCCTAATCTTTAGGGATCTTACTGAGAAATGCTCAGTATGTTACTTCAAAGTGAACAAGCAGAGGCTATTCTGGACCAGCCACCCACCCTTTTGGAAGCTCAGCTGTCTTGCATTACAACTCAGTTAACAAGCACAGAGCAAAGCATGCCCTTTTCTACTCTTCAGGGAGTAGAACAGTCATCTTATTCCTCCTCCTGAAGAGGAGGTCTAATGGTACATATGCCTCCCATGCACTGGCTGATTAGGAACCCAGGTTATGAGCTATTTTAAGGGATGTGGCTGGGCAGCTGCTATTACAAAACAAGTTGCTGAAGCACAGGACTTCACTCACCTTTCCTTCCTGAATTACCCTGGCTTGATGGTTTATCAGTTACAGAACCTAAAGGAGAGGGGAAAAAAAAAAGACATCCGTTTAGATGCTGCATGATCACACAGAGCACGCGATGTCACATTAATACAGTCAATATCTCAATGCATGAAGCATCTGTTTTACTTATCAACAGCTCCATTTAGGAGTCAGAAAGCCTGTGGCTTCAACCAGTGCAAAAAACATAAGTTTTATGCATTAAGATGTTACATTGGGCTGAGGGCAAATAAGAAATCTTTAGTAGCTGGATGCAGTGATCTGAAAGAGCTCAACAGAGCATTGTGCTAGTAAGAAACCTGAAATAAATTCAAAGGCAAGAAGGAAAGATCAGTAAGAGTCACTTCTTTCATTTGCAAATGTCAGGAAGAACAAATCAAAAACAGATGGGGAGAATGTGCAGGGAATGCAAGTAAAGTATTCTAAAGGAAAGGGATTAAGTGGGACAATTTGCAGAAAATGGATTTCAACCAACCCCTGAACATCCCCAGCTGTTTTAAAGGGGACAGTGAATAAGATCCAGCATGTACTTGAATAGAACATATCTTGAGTTGTTTACTATAACTTAGGTCTTCACAGAAAATATATGATTCTACGTTTGTTTCTGCAGTCTGCTTCAGTGCTTCATCCCAGTTTTCTGCTAAAACTTGAACAGGTAATAAAAGCTTTTCAAACAAATTCATTATCAAAGTGTATAAAAATCTATGACAAGATTATTTTTTTTAATAGCTTTATTCTCAGGAAACTGATTCTTCCATGCACCATTATTAAACAGTTCCAGTGATTACTTAACCTTCAGGAAACACGGATCAAAAGTCACCTCTAAAGAAGACAGCTCTGACAGGCCCAAGAATCTGGTCAAGACAAACTCTAAAGGTAAACTATTCCCCAGGCACTTTCACTTGCAGATCAGTTAATCGCAGATCTACTGTTGAATTACAAGTAGTAAGCACAAACACAATATTAGTCATCACAGGCCCATCTGTGTCCTACAATACAACATGACTTTACTTTCCCGTAACACAATTTTATAAACAGCACAAGGCTAAACAAACAGATCAGCAAAACTCTAAAACATGCCCTACCAAAATGATGTACTGAAAATGGTGTCAGTCATATTCTAAGGTTTAAGTCAAATTACTGTAGCATTTGACCTT
This sequence comes from Chiroxiphia lanceolata, assembly GCF_009829145.1. Taxonomy (NCBI): domain Eukaryota; kingdom Metazoa; phylum Chordata; class Aves; order Passeriformes; family Pipridae; genus Chiroxiphia; species Chiroxiphia lanceolata. Next base: position 29,920,887 of record NC_045642.1, read on the forward strand.
ACACTAAAACAGGATATTAATCTCCTTTTATTTTTACATGCCTGTGAAAAACCAAGAACTTCCTCAAGCTACAGGGACTCACTAGTTCTCAGACAGCTCTCCCACTCAACTCAAACCCTTATGCAAGTCACTTACATTTGCTTATTACTACAAAATACCTTCCAGCCAAGAGGACACTGAATAAGGGGAGAAAAATGAAAAAACCCAAAGGTTTGACTGCTGTCCTGCTCCCACCTAAAGAGCAAAAACTGCAAGGTGTGAGAGGAGAAATACGTTAAAAATCCATGAGGTGCAGATTGCAAAGCATGGAGCCAGACGCAGCAGCAGTGCCCACATGGCATCACTGAACATGTTAGAACACTCCTATGCTTACTGCTTTTTCTTTCTTCTTTTATTTTTTTCGGGGGTAGGGAGTGGGAGAAAGAGGGGAAGTGAGGAGGGCAGCCTAATTCTAGTGTTGCCCTCAAATTCTCCCAAACAGCACAGAACAGCTTCCCACCCTTGCCCATGTCTAGTTTGGTGTTGCCACAGCAGCACTGTACACCACAGCTCACAAAGCTAGACTGTACACTACTGATCAGGGCCACATGAAAATCTAGGGACCAATCCCATTCCATCTGAGCCATGGGCTGCCCTAATGAATTGCGGGGAGAAAAAAGAAAAACAGTGTGACTCTGTTTTAAGGAAAATTGTTGATTTGGTCTCAGTAAACCACAGCGTGACATTACTATGTCACCCTAAGTGCCCAGAAGCATATCACTTAATACACACGAGTAAAAGCCTGGATCTGGACCTCCCTCTTGTGACCTGTGGTGCAAGCCCAGTGTTGTCCACCCTCATGACACAAAGGCATTGTAAAGTAAGCAACATGATCAAAAGACCCAAATTCATTAGAACAGCAGAACCTCAGAAACTACCAATTTCTCACAAAACCAAATTAACTGAAATCACTCTGTACAAAAAATTACTCCATGTCCCCCAAAATACCATTTCTTTAAAATACAGCTCATGGAAAAAAGTTATCGCATCTGTTACGTGAATCTTTGTTTTTGGTGTACATGGCAACACTGACTCTTGTCTTGGTTACCACAGGTTATTACCTCAATAGTTTTTCTCACTGAGCCTTGCAGAAGTGTCTGTATGCTAACCACAGGTGGACATGTCAGAGTCCAAACTGCAGTGTTAAGTGGGGTAAACTGGTCAAGTCACCTGAAAAGACTTAGCTCTCTCAACAGGACGCATTTACCTCAGCCCTCTTCAGTTATAGAATTAGTATTTGTTGAAGCCACTCCCACAGTACCTGAACATACAGGAGTTTTGTTCTGTACAGAAGAGCCGCTAATAGGCTTGCCATCAGGTGTCACACACCAGCAGTATCCAGTGTAGGTATGGCACTGCACCTGTTTAATAAAACAAAGAGCAGGCATTTCATTTCTCACTATCACCACCTACTTTTTTTTTTTTTTATAATTCAGCATCCCACTGGAAGTCCCAACCCAGATGCATCACAAACATATCCTTCAGAGCAAGGAGGTTTCACAGAAGACTATATTTGATATTGTTATCTTTTCTTCCCTCACCTCCGCCCCACCCCAAAGAAACGTTATTACTCGTACTCCAACTCCTTTAGCTGAAATTCAGGCAGCAAAAGAAGTTACAAGTAGTCATCTGAGAGCACTTTAGTTGTGTCTCAGCTCATTCCACCCTCTGCTAAATTCCATTCACTGTTTACTATTACATAGTTGTCCAGTGCATCCCAGCTGGGTTATGGAAAGGCCACCTGGTCCCAAATTCCATAGGCGTTGCTAGAGAGCAGCATCTGTGGGTATTTCAAGAGCATTTTGTTCAGTAAACATGGCTGAAAAAAATTCAATACTGACTTGTTATGTTAACAAACCTTCTCCAGATAGATTGAAGCCCTATTCTGTTACTATGTCAAACTACACGGTAGGAGCAAGATACAACATGCTTGGTCTTGATACATTGACAGGGTCTTAAGAATGTTTGATGAAGGTTCTAGTGAGTCAAAAGGTACACAATATAAGATTCATCTTGCTTAACTTTAAAGCTCTAGACATCTAGAGTTGCCCACTTTCTTCCTTTAACAGAGATAGACACCAGAATTACTAGTTCAGACATGGAACTCCTGAAGTGAGAACAAATAACTTCTGATTTAGCAGACTAGTCTTAGTAACATCTATGTGGGTATTAGTTCAGCAGCACTGTAGTTTCATATAGTTTCATTTAGCTTAATAAACCCAATAACAAACAACCTTTACCTCAGCTTTCAGAGTGGTCAGCATTGGATGAAATTCAGGATGCCTTTGACATCCCTTGAGACAAAAGTAAATTATCATCATACAGGCATCTGTGTAAGTACTAACAGATTCCAAAATCCTTTCTAGCAAACACACTGTCAGCCGTGGTTGAGTGTGCACATCAGTATCTTCAAATGGTATAGAAATGCCTATGTTACTTTAAAAGATAGAAAGGCTCCTTCAATACATTTCTGAAAAAAGCCATGAAATGAGACCACTTCAGAAACAGCTTTTTATTTTATTTGTAAAATTAATTCTGTCCACTCGCTCTTTTTCCAAAGAGGTTCACTGAAGCCAATTTCCTATTCCACTTCTCTTCACATAGAAGAGTGATGGGGTGTTTGTACAGTTCCCTTCATTAGGGATCCTTCAGAGCTAAATCAGTCATTCCCCTTGCTGACAGCTGTCTTCAATGCCCTAAGGTAGCAAAGTTTATTCAGAGAGTTACTGACAGTTTTTTTAAAAGGCTTTGAATATCACATAAACATGATCTAAGAGCAATTATAACACGGTACGTGGTATTATCTTGGGTTTCACTAAAGTGCAAATCATAATTTTACCTCAAGCATTCACTTTTAGCAGCCAAAATCAACAGTAATCTCATGTACCCATGTTACTACACTATCACTACTGTCTGCAGTTCATCTTATTCTCGCAATATATCACAAAATTGATTGCAAATTACTAAAAAGCACTGTGACTATAATTAGAAAGTATTTCTTATTGGTCAATCTTATCAACTGAACATTCAAAAAAATGTGATGGAACTGCTTTGGTTGTGTTCATATTATCTTTGCTGATCTCACAGACAACATTGCATTCCCAATAGCACAAGAAGCTGCCTTACATATGAGCATTAATTGTAAAAAACCTATCGCGGGATAAAGCTAAATTCCAGGATAGGGTCTTGAATTCTTAAGGCAAGATCACTCCATATTACATTATATAAAAAATCCAGTGTACCCAGCATTTAAAAATTTAAGTATTAGTGACTAGACAGTCCTTCAACCAACCTTCAGAAAAATTACAAAGTACATGGCAGAGGAGTCAAAAAAAAACCGTATTGACGTAAATTTAGGATAGATGCGCTAACTAGAGTATGTTATGCAATGCATCTCAATGCAGAGCTACCAATTACATACACTCAGTTATGCAGACAAGCACATACATCCATAAAAGTGAAGTAATTTTGTAAATAACTGGGCTTAGGAATGCTGGTCTTCCTTGGACTGGTATGCCATGACCCTTTCTCCCCCACGCTGCCATTAAAACAGAAAGGAAAAAAACATCTGAAGTGTGACAGCACTTTCACAACAACCACAAGCACATGTTCTACTGCAGCACCAAAGGACTTCCATACTACAGATAACAGCTGCAGTTAAATCTTATCCTTATCCTAAAGGTCAGACAGCTACCCATGAAGAATGGACACTTCAGAAACCTCAAAAATCACTGCAGTTGCTTTTTTGGAATGTCTTCATGTTGAGAGATGCTATCTTTTACCATAATACCTGACCAAGTCTCAGTATATTTAGGTGTCGTACAGTGGCCTACAGGCCTAGGGTTTGCAGTTTAAAAGCTGGGGGGAAAGATGTACTTTTCATCAGTTATATAGGACTGGTATGACATTTGAAGAAATGTAAGATAATAGGTGATCCAGTACCGTTTCTAAACACTGCACTTAAATTTTAAATGTCAACTATTTCAGAGCACCTATAGTAAGGAATCTTGAAAATGTGGGGGTTTACTTTAAATTTTCCCAATTATGTTAGGCTTGAGCTTTTGTTTCTAAAGAAAATTTAAATCTTCAACCCAAAATTTAACCTTATTCTAATCCCACTCCAATAGTAGTGGGATTAGAGATTTTTAAATAGTGTTATAACCAGAAGAATAACTATGTAAGGATGACACATGTTTACTGCACAGATCAAATCTTCAGTTATTGAGTTAATTTTGACTATCAAAACATGTTAGAGAAAAATGTGTTTGACTTTTTTGGCTCTCAGTCTCCTAAAGCTAAGCATTGTGTTGGATGTAATACATCTTATATACTAAATACACTTGATTGTTAACCAAGCTGCAGGTATAGAATGCCATTTCTGCTGGAAAGGTACATGAAGAATTTGACATCTCAAATTAGCATACACCTGTCCAACAGCTGACACTAATTTACATAATAGGCAATCAGTCAAATAAAACTCGTCGATCATTTGAGGTCTTCAACAGATTTCCCATTAATCTCTACACTTAAAAAAAAAAAAAAAAAAATCTGATTGTAGTTCTAAGCACAGAAAGCAGCCAAATCCCTGATTGTACAGGAGGACACTCTTCCTATTTTTCATGGAGAGATATGACATTTCACCTGGGTCTCAACTGAAGGATGAAAAGCATGAGGGACAAACTCAAGAAAGATTGCTCTACTGCCACTGCTCAAATTAAAAGTGTAGCAGCAGCTCCTCTACTCTACCCTGCCATTACCATGTGTGAAATCAAACAGCAGCTAATATTCTAGCCATATAATTAAATATCTGCTCTCATCAAAATGTATTACAATATGAAAACATTAAAAGAGTAGTCTCTGACAAATGACTCTGCCTCTTAAGTTCCTGAGGGGAAAGAGAGGCCATTGTTTGGGTTTTTTCAGTACCTCACTGCACTAGAATCAGATTTCCAAGGAGATTTCCAAGACTTTAAACAAGTAAGCAGCATCCCTTTACAGCTATTTGACAAAGGAGGATCAAAGGGTTGTTAAAGATAAAATGGAAGTCAGAGAGAAATTGCATGCACATATATGACAGAGAACAGAGGCAAAGCAACAATTCTGTGATGTCAGAAACCAGTTTCTAAAAAGTTACACAAAGACATAATTTGCTGTGAGAGGCTTGGACAAGCACCTTGGACAAGCACTGGGCTGAGCACAGGAACAGCAACACTCAGACTAGCCTCTCACTGCTGTTCAGATGAAAAGTGACTCCTATCCCATCACAGATCCAAACAAATATTTCCTGGCTCCTTCCATAACAGAGAGGAGAAGGAAAGAAAAACATTACTCCTGCATTCAAAGCAATACTTCTGTGAGAGAAGAAAAAACATATTCAGTTTTTTAATGGTACTGCTGAGAGTATGGGCAGGCAGCAGAGCTACTGCCTGCACTCACAACACGAGGCAAGGCTCCAAATTCTGACTGCTCCAAGGTGCTCCTTGTAAACACTGTAAAAACAGTTAAATAAATAGTTCCAAGCCAGCAGGTCATCTAGTCTGAACCCATGGTGCAGAAGCCAGTGTCACACAGCCATTCTTCAATCAAGCCTTTTCTTTGCTCAAGCTATGAGGCTCAGCTAGCAAGTCCTCTGAACCCAATTTAGCACAACCAGCACACTGGCCCGACGGCTATTTATCTTAACTCTAAATAGTGATGCCTCTGTTCTGGTTTACGTATCTTGCTGTAATGCTTAGACCCTGGATCTGACTAAGAGTCCGCTGACTATTATCAGAAGCCTGCCTTACCTTTATATTTTTGGGAGCTATGAATCAGTCTGCATCTTATGTTTGAGCTTCTTTGCAACTGCAACCCTTTAAATAATTTTTGTCACTTTTTCTGATCTCTGCTCATATTTAATCCTTTACAAATGGTGCTGTGCAAATATTTCCACCAAGGCTTTATGCAGTACCCATCTCCCTCAAGTCTATGCACCATTCAAGAAATGCTTGCTCCACAGGAATTTCACTATTCATATAATCAGGGACAGAAATGATTTGAAGCAAAAAAATCTTAGCCATGGTCAAGGGCATTCCCATTAGACACAATAACACATATACTATTTTTAGTTCAGGAGAAGTGTACCTAAGAGAGGTTTTCTGCTTCTGACATAGAAGGAGACGTTTGGAAGTTAAGAATGATCTTACATTGTCACTTTCCCTAAGTATGTCCACTCCTGCTTTAAGATTGTTCCTTTGTTCTGTCAACTGGTACTTTGAAGAAATACCATGTATAACCAAAGTTCTTACCTCCTTACCCATTCATGGGTTGTCTTTAGCACAACATACAAATGAGAAACACAACGAAAGCTGCAGGAAGAAAGCAAGTGTTTAAGTAGAAGACAAACCTGCAGAGCAGTACTCACTGAAAGCTACAGCTACAGTCTTTTATAGAAGGAATGTCTTCATTAAAAAAAAGCCAGGACCATTTATCAATTAATGCCCAGATATTTTATGAACAGTTCCTTCAATTTAGCAAGACAGACTGTGTTCTTGCCTTCTGAAAGCAGAGGTTAAATCCTTAAGAGTTTAGTATTGCTAGAATATAAGCACTGAATAATGGAATAACACAGCATCCAGGGAATGTGGGACATGTCTACACAGTGCCTTGATGCATTAAGAAATTAGTTTTTGTAGTTCTGCCCAGCATCATGCTACATTAGACAATGCAGAGGAACAGACTTGGATCATGAAGTCTAAGGACTGAAAGGGTTCCCAAAATCTTTAGAAAGGGGATGTTTGTGGAACTCAGGAGAAAACAGAACTTTGTATGTGCATTAGCATAGTGCAGAATTAAACTATTGCTATGGACCATAATATAGATCGCTCTTTCCAAACAGACTTCTATTACCAGATGTGGGAGTGCTCTTGAAGCTATCTGATAATGGAGAACTGCTCTGATAGCCCACTCAATGATCCTGCCATAAGGTGACAGGTTTGACTGATGCACTCGCTTTAAAAGAAATCGCAGTGCTGCATCATAACTGCACCAGCAGCTGCATTTTGGGAACCCTAAACTCAAAGAAACTCTCCAAGGAGATTTGCTCTCAGCCACTTGTATGATGACTTGTGAGAAAAAGAAACCACAGCTAGACTTTGGAAGGTGGCAGCAAATAGCAAGACTTACCACAAAGTCCCACAAAACTACACCCCCAAGGCAGGATTAGCACTATTCATGTTCATATTAATCTGTCTGAAATGGATCCCGTTTAAAACCTCAGCAACCTTTTCTAAAAAACTGCTTGGGGGAAAACTATGAAGAATGCAAGTCTCTCTCAGCCCATGGCAACAAGCCCAATGGCACTAGGCAGCAAAAGAAAGTGTGCAGATTACCCACTAGAGCCTGTTGTTTATGAAGAACAGATCACAGCAGGTTAAGTGCAGCATGGAAAGGGAATGGCATTTATGCAAAATACAGCATAACAGCAAAAAGGCAAAAGTCTTGGGAACAGAAACTGGTTTTAGTCACGTCCAATTTCGCACAACGTTATGTGACCTCAGCTTTTACAATTAATCAAATTACTCATATCTAACAAACATTCTTATGTTGTGAATAACTCAAATTCTATCTGCCTGCTTGTATTACTGTGGGCTAAGTGCAGAGAGCTTTTGTTGTAGGAAGTAATATTCTCCATACAGTCTGAAATAAATAGCAATTCCAGAGCAATTAATCAGGTCTGCTGCCATTTACAGTCATCCTTTCATGCCTGCAATGCCACCTCTACTTCATGCTGCAAATCCATGTCACATTTTTAGATGTGTAAGCAGCACTAAAAAGGGATTTGATAAGATCTTTGCAATACACAAACTCAAAAATAAGGGAAGCAGCACACATGGTGCATAGGAGTTACAGTGAATTGACAAGTGTCTGCTCCTCTTAATGTTGTACACAAAACACATTATAACTAGTCATGCACAGGAAAACTGGCCAGCCAAGCAACAGAATCGATGGCAATACTCATTTTGGTCTAGATTTCACAGACAACGAAAAAGAAGACAGATTATACAAGTGTTTACAACACATAACGTTTCTCTAAGGGAGGGTTTAAATGCCAAATCTAGGTCTTTCCCTTCAGTCCCTCCACCCTTTCACCCTTGTTACCAATCTAAGTGTTGGGTCTCAGAGCCAGCTGCCCTGCAGGGAACCAGGAGCAGATAAGGTGAGCACAGTCTTCCCTCTGCAGCTGCTGCCCCATGTAGCACGTGCTGCTGCTCACAAGACAGCAGAGCAGCTATGTTCTCATCACCACCCTATGGCCCCAGCCAATTCGCAGTGGATCCAGCCCCAAATTTAGTTTTGAACTATCTACAATGCCAAGAGCTGGAAAGGGCAGACTTGAGCTGCTCTCAGAGGAACAGCCCTCACCTAGTGCTGCTTTCAGTGTTTACCCATAGAGATTGCAATTCAGTTTCTAATAAAGAGAATTACGACGAACTACAAAAGTAACAGTTCAATCTGGTTAAGGCCAAACAGGTTTTCTGAACATAGTTACCACTACCAAATGCTTCCACAAAGCTCATGCTTTTCACTCCTACAAAAATTTCAAGGATTTCCAACAATTAATTAATTAGATAAAAATTCAGATCTTTTTAACTCTGATGGCAAGGACAATAATGTGGGCCTGAACACCCACCACGTTCAGTAGGCTCTGCAAGACCTGAAAGCAAGTCATCCACATCTTGAGTGAGCACTGTAACAATTTAGACATTTGATATTCTAAATATATGCAGGTATCTTTTTTTTCACTCTGATCAGAATTTTTCTTTTACACAAAACACTTTTTCAAACTCAGTTACACAGAAAAGATGGGGGGAAGTTGTTGAAGAAATTTCCCCAACCTGCTCTATGTACAGGGTTTACACTGAAGCATGTGCCTCTGCTTAAGCTCTTGTTGGGATGGGAATTCCATGTTGAAGAGCAGGGTGGGTATTTCTCCTAGAAACTTTGTTGAGAGATACTGCTCTGTTGTGGACTTCCCAACCGAGATTTTGGAGTCCAGATGGAGCAACACTCAGAGTAATGAACTCGAATAAACTAACAGTCCAGAGCTGACTTCATCATAAGGCCTGAGGGACTTCAAGAACACAGCCTCCCTGTAGAGCAGAACCCAGGAGCATCGCTCCTCTGCACAAGAGATGCAGTATCCAAACCACCTCCACCAGATGAGAACTATTCATGAATTGCTGGAAGCAAAACTGTTTAGACTGTTCACCAAAATTCTAATTTTTATACACATCCTTTTAAAAAACAAAGTTTAATTAATTTGGACCAGGAGCTAAAGGAAATATTTGCCTCAAATGCAGGTTGAAACTAGTTAGCATTCTTGGACATTATTTTTTCATTTAAATCTTATGCAGGGAAAATGACCTTAAATGTTGCAATACAACTGATGAAGCTGGTTCATGAGGTATGTGCAATATAGGGTATTTTCACAATCCAAGGAACAATATGAATTTCAGTTAATTCCAGCTACAAAGAGATCAGAGGCTTCCTTCATCCTGGTAGATAAAACAAAAGCACTTCAGTGTTCACAGATAGAACTGAATGGAGGAAGAATGTGAAATATTGCTTGACTGCCAAATGAAAACACAATTTTTTTAAGCAGTTTCCTGCTGCCCCTCAACTGGCAACCAACAATAGCCAAAGAATGTACAGGAAAGAAGTCCAGCAACTGCTCACAATCCAGACATTGGTACCAACCTCCAAAATAAATCTGTCTGAAACAGCTTTATTAACTACACTATCAGTCCAGCTTATTAGGATAAAAATTTCACCTGCACCCCTACTTAACTCTCCAAGAGGTTGACAGACAGGTAATAGACATTTGAAAGTCAGCTTTCCTTCCTCCTTTTTTCTTGAACTATGAAGTTTAACACGGAACACTTTGCTGGCCCACAGTGCTAGGTTTTATAAGTATTTCCCTCCAGTGCCAACACAACCTGAGCAGCTCTACACAAAATCAAATTTCAACAACTGAAATTGTACTTTAACTGGAAGAAACTGCAGCCATCTTCTCTTACCCCCACCTTCACATGATGGTCCACAGCACACAAATATGATGTTGTTCCAAAGTAGCATGCAAAGTTGGCAGGATGGATAAAATTTTTCCCACTTCACCATTAAAAATCAAAACAAAACACTCCCACACATCAGATAATGTGAGGGTAAGGCTGAGGAAGGGAATAAAAATTTTTGGTGGGTTATCACACAAAAAAAAAAAAAAAAAAAAAATCTTTCCTCTCCTATTCCCCCAGGCATCACAAAATGTTTGAACCAAACCCAAAGCTCTTTGCCTTTCTCATCTTTTTTTAAGCCAATATTGATTCCATTTTGGGATATCTTCTACCTTCAAAAGACTTTGCAAACAATAACTTCTGTATCCTAAAATTTCTCTGAGGAACAAGATGTCTAGAGCAGGGCTAGATACATGGAAGCTAAGGCAAAAAAAAGTTCTGTGATTTACCTAGATTCACAAAAAAGAGGTCACAGGGTTGCAGGATTTTGGCTTTTGAAATGCATGCAAAACTGAGCAAACAGCACACCCCTCCTACCTGTCAGGAAACTCTGCATGAGCCATTTTTAACAGGCAGTTCAGTTAGCCCTGGGACACTACCCAATATGCCAGTGGTAACAGAAGCAAGTATCATTCTTCATTTCTACCCTGCTTTGGCAAACTTCAGCAAGTGAACAGTAAAGAGTCAAAAACTCAAACAAAGAAGTTTCATCTCTCTGCCAGACGTCCAAACTACGAAAGGGCACAGTACAAGAAGTATCCTGCAAAAGGAAGAAGCTGAAGAGATTACTTTTTTGCTGGAATAGATGAAGTACAGGTAACACCAGAATCAGCTGGATCCACCCTGTTGTAAGCCACAGCTCCCTTTACAGCTCCTCTTCATGGAAAAATTTACCTCCCCTGCAACTGTTTTTGTTTCTACACAATGCTGAAGGTTGATGCCATTTGTTTCTGTACTACATTTGAGCTGTATGCTACCGCATTTCTATTTGTCTTTAAGGTATTGTGACTGAATCAAACCTTCCATTTGGTTAAAGAAGTCTCCAGCTTTCAACATTTTCACCTGAGTAACTGAGTCAGGGTGTGAACCCATGCTGCTATCATCATTTGGCTCATGGCTTAACAGTGGATCTCCCACAGACACCTGAAGCCTGGCTGAAAGAAGCAAATAGAAATTTTACCTGAGTAAATGATCCATCCTCATTGCATTCTGGGATGAAGACTGCTTCCTGGGGCTTCTTTGCCTGTTCCAGTGCTTGAGCTCTCTCTAATCGACACTTGCTTTGGCCAGCATCTATGAAGAGAAACACAAAACCCACTTACATTGCAAACATCATTTGGCCCCTCCAAAAGCTACCAGATGCACCTAGCAGCTGTGGGGGAAAAAACTCCAAACAAATAAATAAAGCATAAAGGATCATTAGCTGCATGTTCACAAAGCAGATATCAAGTTAGCACTCATGATCTCAAAGACAAATATGAACCTAGACAATCATACTACAATCCAGTTAATGAAAAGCTGCCTAATTTCCTAGTCAATAGTTTTTATGGTCATCTAAGGACTCTGGAAGCTTCTTTCAACAAGTGCTAGAGCACAATGTCCATGCAGGGAGTTGTGTTTGTGTTCGCATTAACAGCCTGAAACTGGATGGCTGAGTATAAAGCAAGAATTTAGGCTCAGCAGTGAGCAGTGTGGAAGAAGGGATGACCCTACCAAAAATTCTTCTCTGAGCAACTCTCCCAATAAGATGCTAAAATAGCCAGTCACCCATTTGGACTTCCACCTTTGTGGAAGGTAAGGTAGACATACAGTTTCCTGTGCTTTCCTGAAACTCACCTTGTGCCTCCAGTCCCAATGCTTAAAGCCAGGTGTTCATTATAACTTTCTCATATCAGTTACTCACTTTGATGTCAAGAAAAAACATTGCTCTGCAAGCAGAGTCTGAAGGGGTTAAGATCTCAGCTCTTACTTCAGATGATGGCAGCGTGTAGCATGATGACCTTAACCCCTTCCAGGGCTAGCTCACTGTTGGAGTACACCCAGGTAAGTCTTACACTGATGACTGATGGGTCAAAGAGGAGAGTTCTGCCCGGTAGAGGATACAGATTGACTCAGTGTTTACATTCAAAAACATGAGGTCTAACAGTACTGCTGTTCAGTCTAGAAAGAGAAGGAAAAGAGCAAACATCTGTCTCCATGGCACTCTAACACAGGGACTAGGCACCTTCTTCCTTATCCCATGAATCCACTGACTAAAGACTTTCAGTGCAGAAACTGCAAAATTTGATCACCAGAATCTTTCAGCAGCACCATAAAGAGTGACCAAGACTGAATCCCCATTCCAAGCATGGAAATCATATTGGTTAGCAAAAAATTCCACTGGATCCCTGAAGTTCACATATTCTGCTTCACAGATCACACGAACTTCAATGACAGCATCACTAGTACCATCACTTAACTAGAAAGTCACTCTGGGTTCTTAGATCAACTGAATTCATACTGCATGGCTATAGAAGCAACTTCCATCTAAGTATAACTAGATATAGAAATCAATTACAATGCTGTAAATAGTTTTGATAAACGCATAGACCAAAGCTTTCAAGCTACATACTTTATTTACTGATGACTCAAGAGACTAAGTTTCCAGTTTGCCAACAGAGTTTAATTTTAAACATATCACATTACTCCCTACAAAGGATTTCACAAGGTTTACAAAATAATGAAAATCAAACCCTTCTCTCTGAAAAAAAGTAAGGATTCGTAGCAATAGTCTCATAGATGCCAGTCACTTTGGGACTGGGTTAGAAAGCAATAGTGCCTATATCAACTCTGCCACTGACTACTGAGTGACTACAAGTTGGTCATTTCACCTCCTTGTGACCTCATGTCACTTCTCATCCTATGTCACTCATCTTTGGACTAATTTGTTTGGGGTGTGCTTGCAAAATACCCTTAGCACATGGAGCTTTGATCTCAGGTGGACCTATTAAGTACCTGTACTAAGAGCAAGGTTGTTACAGAATGAAAAGACTTGAATAGAATTTACACTGTATTTAGAGAAGCAGTATTTATTTTTCTAGTTCTCCATGAAATAAGCTGTGATATGGAATTTCCTTTTCCACTGCTTGCCAAAGCGACCAGATGATCAGACCTTGTTTGCACATCTCCAGTGGAGGACAGTCCTGCAAACTGACCCTTTGTCAAAGGGGCAACTATGTGCTCTTTCTTTCAGATGAAAGGGAAGCACTGGCAATGTTGTTAATTGTAACACTTATCACCTGCAGATCTCCCATTCAAGCTTAAGAGTAATCTATCTCGGCATTACAGAGGACATTATTACAAAACCAAATGGTGTGATTGCACCTTCTGTTTCATAGCTAGCTGCTCTACTGAAAACAGTTTCAACTTCTGCTTCACAGGAGACAACTAAGTAGCATTTAAAAAAAAAAATCAGCATAGATTATGCAGATGTGCACCTGTAAGGAAAAAAACGTGAATTTCTTACATGACAACCAAAGCACAAGTTCCCAAATGAAAATGTTTTGTAGTTTCTTCATCTGAGGATACAAGACTGCAGACAGACATACCTCACTCCTCTCCTGAACATAAAACATAAGCATAAAGCACTTCCACATAGCATCTACTTTAGTGGTGGCACACTCACAACTACATGACCAAAACTGGATGCTTCAGCACAGAGCTGGTAAGAACAAACATTTTGTGATATCCCCTGTAGTACAAATACATTAAGAGTCCAGGCAGAAGGGAGACTAACCAAGATCTTTGACCAGTTTCTCTAATGAACAGAGAAACATGCATATTATCAAGCCCTGACTGTAAAAAGAAGATAATAAAACATGTGACCGTGGCTCTCCTGGCAATTTTAACTGACATTTATAGTTTAAACTCTCTACTACCACCCAGCAGACCATACTTCATAACACACCACCACTACACCAGAGCGTTTAAGAGCTTATCGTTGCTCTTTTGCAATTCAACCCTTGGCTCAAGTGATGACTTCAGAAATCGCTGCTGAAGTACAAAGACAGACAATTTTTCTCCTGTGCATGAGCACTCGGGACTGATTACGTTTTCCATCCCCCCCTCATAGATTCCCAAAGGTTGTGCCAGTCCTTTTACAGCCTTGATTTGGAGCAATCACCTATATGCCATGCTGAGTGGAGAGGTGTGTGCATATGGCTATCTTTTTCATCCATCTTCCACAGTTCAGTTCCAGTAAAAGCAGCGCCTTTAATATCAACATTTACCAGTTTGGTTTTAGAAGGACTGCCAATCCTTCTCTTCCTCACTTTATGGGCTAGTACTTTTATACTGTTTGCATCAACATGTGATTTCAGTGGTATGATTTCACCTTGCTATTTTTGCTTTGTTAATAAGAAAATGTAAAATAATGCATAAGTGCCACTGTTAAAAAGTAGCTGCCAAATAGATCTCCCCAAATAAGATGCATAACAAATTTTACTAAAGCCTGATCTTATGATGGTAGGTTCATATACCCTACTCTGCATTTTGATGGCTTACTTCAAGTGTTTCAGCATTTTTTACTTCTCTCTTTTTAAAAATGTTCTCTGGAATATCAGACATCATGCCTATAAAACAGAGTGGCATTAATGCATTCCAGTTTCACAGCCCAGACAGACTATATTGGACATTCTTCCCCCCCATTACATTAGGTGAAAAACCAAAACAGGATGACTTCCTTTGAAAGCAGACCTGCTTAATTTTACTTTATCTTCAATCTTGGGACAGATTTACTGTAGCTAAGAAAGCTGCCTTTTAAAGAAAACTAATTCTCAAGCTGACACAGTTGGCAACTAGGAGATTGTTAACTACAAGTGATGTTTTTGATATCCCTGGCCTAGTCTGCAGAACACAGGTGCACATAATTTTGGGTTTTGCAATGAAGTTGGCTAGTTACCATACTTGATCTTATCCATGAACAGTTTATTCAGACACAACTACCGTGTCAGTGCACTCTTGAATAGGCCCCAAGAATTCCAGCATCCTCTCTTCGACAGGCAAAAGCAGTATTGACATCACCCAGCATCATAGTATAAAGACCCAAGCTATCCTAATAACACCAGGTAAAACATCTCCAGACATCTGCATAACACTAGCAGCAAACTGACACAATGCAACCACAGAAATTTATCTATTTAAACTATCTATTTAATTTTAATTCTACTATGTTTGTATCAAAAGCTCAAAGGGCAAAAATTTATCCAAGCTGTTTTTTAACTATTTCTAGTTCCATTAGGTAACTGTCTTACATGCAAGCCAGGTCCCCAGCAGGCAAGAAGTTCCAGCTACACTGAAGTCAGCAGATTCATACCCATTTTCTTCAGCCAATTTGCATAAAAAAAGCAAAAACGGAACCTGAGCAAACTGCAAAAACATGCCCATCTGTTCTACTGGGTATCAATAATTCTTCACTCTCCTCACTGTCAGAGTCCTACACCTGGAATTACCAACTTCTCTCACACACACAGAACGGTACAGGTTGGAAGAGACCACTGGAGGTCATCTGGTCCAACCTCAACAAGGGTCCCCTGGAGCACACTACTCAGGATTGTGTCCAGATGGCTTTTCGATATCTCCAGGGAAGGAGACTCTACAATGTCTCCAGGTAACTGTTCCAGTGTTCAATTACCTTCACAGTAAAAATGTTCTTCCTCATGTACAGGTGGAACTTTCTATGTTCCAGTTTCTGCCCATTGCCTCTTGTCCTATTGCTTGGCACCACCAAGAAAAACCTGGCTCCATCATTTGACACCCTCCTTATATATTGTTGAGATCCCTCTCACTCACATCTTCTCCAGGATAAACAGGCCCAGCTCCCTCAGCCTTTCCTCACAAGTGAGATGCTTCAGTCACCTACTCATTTTCACAGCCCTTCTCTGGACTCATTCTAGGAGCTCTACATCCTTCTTAAACTGGAGAGCTCAGAACTGGACACAGCACTCGATATGTGGCCTCAGTAGGGCTGAGTAGAGAGGCAGGATCACTTCCCTTGACCTGCTAGCAGTGCTCTTCCTAGTGCATCTCAGGATACCGTTGGCCTTCTTGGCCACAAGGGCACACCGCTGGATCATGGACAGCTTGTTGCTTACCAGGACCCTCCAGGTCCTTCTCTGCAGAGTTGCTTTCCAGCAGGTCAGCCCTCAGCCTGTACTGGTGCATGGGGTTATTCTTCCCCAGGTGCAGGACTCCACACTTTGTTGAATTTCAAAAGGTTCCACTCTTCCCATCCCTTCAACCTCCAACAAGTCGAGATCATTCTGAAGAGCTGCACAGCACTCTGGAGCCACTCCTCCCAGCTTTGTGTCATCAGCGAACTTGCTGGAGGCACTCTGCCCCTTCATCCAATTCATTGATGAATAGATTAAACAATACTGAGGTCAGTATTGATCCCTGGGCAACACCACCAGTGACAGGCCTCCAGTGCACTCTGTACCACTGATTATGACCCTCTGGGATCTGTTGTTCAGCCAGTTCTCAAACCACCTCACTGTCCACACATCCAGTCCACACTTCCTGAGTGTCAAAAGCCTTGCTGAAGTCCAGGTGGATGAATCCACTACTCTTCCCTCATCTATCCAGCCTGTTGTCCAACCGTAGAAGGTAACCTGGTTGGTTAACCATGACTTCCCCATCCATGCTGACTACTTCTGATCATCACCTTTTCTACCTTTCATGCTGATGTTCTTTGCTCCTTCTTTGATATTCACATACCATTTCTACTCCAGAGCTCCCTAATTTACTTGGAGTATGCATAAAAACATGCCTAAATTTACCAAGTGATTGAAAGTGACATTTTAGATTTTACTGACTAACTGCTGCCAAGGAGGGACACACTTATTCATAGTCAAGGGAGAATAAAATAAGTTCAAAGATAAAACACATGGATCTAGCAAGCAGACTAAGTGATTTCAAAATGTCATCTCCCATCCAACAAAAATAGTAGGTAGAGGAGAAAGATTATCTTCAAACAACCCATCAGTCGTCAGGAGGAGACCTGTTTTTCCAGAACATTAGCTAGAAGTTGCATTCATCTCCTGTGTCCCAGGACAAAAGCTGAAGACCTGTTAAAATTTCCACCACTAATTTACAGATAGATTCACTCTACGCAGTGACTTGTGATTTACGAACAAGCTCTGTACCAGCAGACTTTCCAAATCAACCACTATAAATCTAATGGGAAGGTTTTAGAACACTCCTACACTGGGGTTTTTTGTAATTAAATAAGTCAAACAAGTTCCTAGAAACCAACCAGTTAACACAGAACTTAAATGTGTTCTAAGTCACAGATATCCAATATAACTATCACTGCATAAATGAGTCTTGGCCAATTGTCATGATTAACAAGTATTCATGCTTCATCCTTGCAAAGTTTAGAGGTATAACTCTTATTTGACATCAGATCTTATGATGCCTTCTGACAAAAGACGCAGGTAGAATTCCTTGTCTGTGTATTTTACACACAGCTATACCATCTGGAATATTCTATACAGTCTCATCAGTGAGGCTCCAGTTGTCATGGATGCCACAGTTTGATCACTTTAAGCTACTCCTAACTTCTAACCCTTTGTGATGTGTGAGTGAGGGTTTGAAAGGAGTTCAGATAATTTAGCACTGAAGGAATTTCACTGAAAAGCAGGTGAGAAAGCTAGCAAGGGATGAGGGCTAGATAAGGGTTATAGTTCCCAAAGAGCTGGCAAGATTTCATCTTTAAAGGTCCTTAATTTCTTCAGAGAGAGCAGAGCATCAAGTTGAATCAAAAAAGTTTGTTCTCACTATGGAAACCATTCTATTTTCCTTGGCACAAGCACAGTTCAAGTCATTGGTATATGACATTGGAAGCCTATCGTAATCTGGGGTGCAGAACCATGCCTTTCTGTCTGCAATATACTTTTTCTTTTACTTATTTCAGCTACCTATTGTTTTCCCCCCTTAGAGAGGGAAACACAAGTTATAAATGCTCATTTCATAAGGGTAAGTTCTCGGGTACAGTACCTGTCACAACTTCATGTGACTGAGCTCAGTGGCTCATGGGATCCCTTACAGTTCTATGGGAGTTCTCCTGTAGAGCATCTCTGTCATCCAGGAGGAATAAAGGCTGCCCAGGGTAAATGTGGTGCCCTACTACAGTAGAAGGTGCTTGAACCCTGTTAGTGATACCTTCCTTTAGCATGGACATACCACATTTCAGATCTCATGTTTCAAGCAACTGAACAGTGCCAGTTCATATACCAATATCAACCATAGAGTTGCTTATCTAAGCCACTCTGTTCAAGGGATGAAAGCAAACCAGGACTCCTACTGAACAGCTTCTTACTGTGATACTCAAAAAGGCATCGCTTGCAAGAACAGTCCAACTAGTTCTTGTGCACTGGGAAGAAAGCTTCTGAGTTTCCAGTACTCAGAAAGCAGCCTAATTCAAAGGCCTTTATCTATGCTATGTGAGAAGTTGCCATAAACCAACCCAGCAGCTGTGACCAAAAAAAAAAAAAAATCATACAAGTAAGCTTTTTTCTAATGAGAAACTGTTTATAAGAGTATTTGACATCATGCTCATAATTCACCTGAAGTCTGTCAATATATTGAAAAGGGATTTTATTTTAGATCAAGGAATTTCAAAGATACATTTTTACAACAGTAAAAAAAACAAAAGCCAGGCTTAAATGCATGCCTATTTATCCTTTCACATGGATTTTAATTAATTCCTTCTGTCACTTTAACCAAGTGTTAAAAACATCTGTACCATCTGCCCTGTAAGTCAACTGTGTTCTCAAATGGACTCTACTTGATTTTTCACTTCACTGCAGAAGCAAACCATTTGTGTGATGAGACACCAATATTCCTTTAAAAAGTTTTAACTTCATCTTTAGATTATGCTGAAGAGCTGAACTGAGGGACAGTATTCACACTTTTAAGTAGATGAACAACAGCAAACAGGCAAAACAAAGCCTCGTAAAGCCTTGCATGCACTGTCTTAATTAGCTCAGCACAGAAAGGCTGTGTACGTCCAAAAAGGGATTAGACATTTAGTGTGCATCACACGTTCTTCCCCACCCCATATTCCTATCAGTCAAAGGTATCCTGGTTCCTCACCAGCACAGGTAGCAAGGAAGAAGACTGCTTTCAGGATTTGATTTCACACTTCCATTCAGCCAGTTGCTTCTGTCTGCAGATACGTATTTCAGCCCTTTTTCAGTGATGTCCACGTCTCCTTTGCCGTCTTTCATTGATAATTCAGCCAGCTCTTACTCTGCTGCCTAAATTCAGACTCAGATACCCATCCTCACATGAAAGCACAGTTTCAAATCAGATTATTCACAGAGTAAACTCAAGGGTCTAAGAATCCAGTTTCTTACAAGATAGGTTTCCCAGTCCTCCTCTCAGAGGTATCTGAAATCCACCTACCTTTGCACCGGCCACGATGTGTCACACTCAGACTTGACTCACGGCATTTGGCTCTCTGGTAGTCGCACATGGACTCGTATGTTCTGCCGTCAGAGGCACACAGGGGTTTGGACTGGGACCTGGAGCAATGCAGGTTACACTGAGGGTCTCTGTCGCGGTCGCTTATTAAAAACTGAAGGAAGTGAAAAAAGGAGGGAGAAAAAAAAAATTGTTGTTTTGTTTGGTTTCCCAGAACAGAGCATGGTCTATTTTTTTTTTTTATGACAATAACAATATGGTCTATAATGCATTTTAAGCTGCCTACCAAAGCTGACTTTGCCTGAAGGGAACTTTAAATGAAACACGTACATCTTTTAAAAAAATCAAGGGTCTTTGCCATTCCATTTTCTTTAATAAAACTAAAACATTACTCACTCTGCCTCACCTCTAAAAACATAAGATGTGCAAAGCCAAACACAACCCACACGGGAAAGGCAATACTGAGTCATAACAGCCCAACTTGCCTAGTGCCCTGCCACAAACAGTATCTGGTATTAGATAATTTTAGTCTGAGACATAAGACACTTATCATCAAGGACAGAGGAACCCAAATAACCTATCAAGATTGGCCTCAGTAGTTGAGCCACACATGTGGCCAGCTTTATATCACCAGATATTTGGTTTTTAAAGCATTGCTTATATCATCTGTGGATATCACATACAAGGCCATACCTGCACATTCCCAAAGCCACCTTTTGTTCCTTCCTGATGACATCCAGAACAGCTGACAGCTGCATTCCATGCATCCCACAATTTAATTACACACTACATGAAAACCTGTCCTTTCAGAAATTTAAATTTATTATCTTTTTGAATACTTCTTCTTCCTGAAAATTCTATTAGGATGTATCCCATTTTGTATAAATGTGGCACTCCTTGTCAGTCTCCTAATTTGAACAATCCCAACCTCCCAATTTCTCACCCAGACCGCTTCCTCCATATCACGATCACTATTGTCTTCATTCTCTGAAGACAGCTTGGCTTCTGCCTCATTTTTGGAAATAGGGAAACCCACAATGCACATGAATGGGTCCCCCTCTTCTGTCTGCTTGTTTCCTGCAAATCCCAACATCTCATCTGCTGTACCCTCAGCTCTACTCTGAGTTGCCTAGAGGGACACCCCAGCCTCTTTCCCAAGTGTTTATTGTCTTCCTGAGGATCCCAACTGACAGCCTTCTTTCCATAAACACCAGCACAAAGTTTTGGCAAGACATGATAATAGCAGCCTGTCCTGGGTTACACAAAATTCTGGTATCCATCTTTCCTTTTCTTTTTTCTCCAAATATGCCTTTTTGGCTTTTTGGTGTTTTGGCATCTTCAAAGAGACTGAACTGCTGTGATTAATGACTCAAATATTCAACCACCTGCAGTGACCGCCCAGGTGCTGTCAGAGACTGGACTATTGGTGCTTGTGGCTCAATCAGCAGCAGCTTCCACTCTGACAACCACCACTTCGACTGACAAACATTGAAATTGCAACAACCAAGTCTAGTTGTTGGATGTAATTAGTGTCTTTCAGGTCCTCCCAGTTGGCGGGGGGGTCCGCAGCCCTTCTCTGACTGCCTGTACCAGCACTGCAGCCTCACTCCAGCCCCACCCAAGCATCTGCAGGTACCAACTCCTAGCTATCTGCCATTTCCTGCTAGCGCTGACTCTCTGACTGTTCCTGCCAGGTTTTCCAGGCTTGAGATAAGTGAACCATATGGAAGGACGGCCATTCTGTCTCTGTCCTGTGGTCAGAGGTGTTTTTTCCAGGTGGGGGAAGCCGGCCACCATCTCAATTTGGTCCGGTGGGCAGGGCTTGGGAAGTTTCTCCTCATCAGTTGGTTTAACCCAGTTTTAACAGTATTGTTATTAGCATTCTTCTTCATAAAGAATTATTTGCTCTCTTTTTCTCTCTCTCTCTCTGTTGGAGAAACCAGGGGTATTGAATCCGAGGAAGACTTCTGTCTGAGGTCTCCATCCCTCCAAATTGTCTCAAACTGAGACAGCCCTTTTCACTTTCCATGCTACTTCTTTTAGTGGTTTAACTATTACCCCAACCCAAACATCTGCTCACAGAAAGATTTCAGGGGACTCTTCAAAGAAGTTACACGAGGATTAAGCAAAGAAAAGGGAAGTTAAACCTGCCTTGCATTTCCTTTTCTCTAGCTTCCATTTCTAAAACCTCTCACAAGCCTGGGGGCACCAGAACTGCTCTCTAACACACTGATATCCAGTTTGCTGTCAAAGCAGTTATGAGCTCAGCAGCTCAGAGCTGGCTGGCAAGTGGGCATTGACTGACACCCTGCCTGCATGCACAAAGCCACAGCTCCCCAAGTGTGTTGATAGCTGGATGCCTTACAGGGAAGTGTGAGTCATTGCCATAATCACCTTGGTGTTACAGTTTCCTACAAAGCTGTCTACTCAATGCTTGGAGGTTAAAGCTGTTGAAAAAACACTGCCTGAAGTCTAGTTTGGGTTGGTTTTTAACCACTCTGAGAACATGCATCTCTGAAATTTGGTTGTTCGTTTGGTTTTTTTATATTAAAAAAAAATTCTTCACCCCCTTTCTCCCCCCCAATTAAATGAAAAGCAATTGAGAAGTTTCATACTTCTCAAAAGTAAACAAGGTTTGCCTTTTTTTTTTTTTTTAATTTTGGTGGGGCAAACATTTTTCAAAATCTCATCTGTCAGAGACTCGCCAAAATTTGTAGCAGCATAGTGTTTTTAAAATGTTTTGTTCCTTTTCTGCAACACTTTCTAACCAGGTAACACTTGTTCCAAATGGGAAATTGGAAAATTTAACCCTTTAAAAAGGCAATTTTATTTGGTTTATAGAGACCTGGACTAGACTATAAAAAACACTGTAAAGCTGGACCAGATTTTTTTCTTTTTAAGGGCTGGATTATCACAAGTTAGCTTGGAATTGCTCTGGCTACAGTAATGTCTTTCTGTAGTCCCCAAAATGCAATGTTCACCAGTGACTGTGAAAACACAGCAAACAGCAGCAGACTGAAGATGCTGAAGCTTTTTCCCAGCACATGATGTCAGGGATCCTGAAAGACTCAAGGCTTTTCATCTGCCTGTATGAATAAACAGACTTAAGAGCAGAGCTGCCTGGTAGGATAGTATGGCGCACATGCAACAATTAAATATTCAATTTAACACAGAAGCCATTCTGGTTTAGAAGGAACACACATATCTTCCAAGCTGAGGGCTTGAGCTACTGGTATGAAACTTTTCACAAATTGTGTCAGAAGCTGAGTTCCACAGATCCGAGTTATCCAGAGGTGCAATGAAAAAGCTAGAACACTGGTTCTCAGCATCAAACCATATTATCAACTTATTGAAAGTCATCTTGTATCAAGAAAACTCACTTAAGCCTTCCACAGCCTGTACAAAAGCACTTAGTATAGAGGGACCTTGGGCACCAGGAACACCCCTTCTTCCAGAAAGGGCATCTCTGAAGAACAAAGGGTTATTCTCGGGGCTGACAAACAAGTTAAACCTAAGGCTGTGGAAGAGCTTTCCTCAGGTGCCTCCCTGCAGATAGAGAAACACCTCGACATTGATTAATTATGAGGGCCTGAGGAAACATGTAGAGCACCCCAGTGCAGGCCATGAAGTTCTTGCCTGCCCAAATTCAGCCAAGAATCATGTTATTACCAAAAAAAAAAAAAAAAAAAAAAATCAAAGCCTTTTTAGCATTTGTAATTTGGATTACAGTAGGGAGCCCACACAGCATGTTAGGTGCTTTCCAGACACTGAAGATGCCACACCTGCCTTGCCAAAAAGTTTATGGTTTACGTAGTTGCACAAGATAGTGCTTGTTTTGTTCAGGGAAATTGTAACTGTATAAGTCTGCATTAATTTCAAGACCAATCCAGGATCACGCCTGTCTGTTTGGGGTTCTTCTCATGCAAGCAAACAGCCCTGCCAGAAAGGCCAGCAATACCTCCAGGAGATCCGAAGGGCTTCAAAAACTCACCCTTACAGTAGGACACCTGCTTCACTGTAGCTCACAGCCCATGTCTTTGCTCAGCAGCCCTGCCACCTTTCAGATAGATTTTACTATCTGTTTCTTTGTCCCATCTCTAGCTGGTAAGAGTTGATGCTACAGAAGTGATGACCAATACAGACTATCCAGAGACATTTATATACTATTTTGAGTGTACATCCCCTCCCACCCAGCACAGAAAGTCTTCCTTTTAGCATTTTGCCTGTTTGAGAGCATGACATCTGCCCTCCTTCATAGGCAACCTCAGCTACGTGAAGAAAAACCTAGGATGAATGTCAAAATGTATCTGCCATGGGGACTCCTTGGATCTATAATTTCAACAGTTAGGACTACAATCTTTACATTACTTCTCCCCAGTTTTTTATTCCTACTTCAAGCAAGCAGGCATCGCTTTTCAAAGAACACAGCCCTGCTCCAGAAAAGCACCTTGGTCACTGCAGGAGGTACTGCTAAGCCAGGCTGAGGGCTGTGAGCAACTGTGCACAAGTTACCCTAATGCCTGGCTACCCACCCTCCCCAGACAAAGTCGAGGCAGTAACATGAGTCTCTGGTCCCTTCAGGGGAAGACTGGCAAGGTATATATTCTGCCTTTAACACCAGATGTCCTATGGTGACCCCTGAAGCTCAAATCAGAGCTTGATGCCCTAACAGCTTCAGGACACACACACAGACAGGCTTTGCAAATAACAGAATCACCACTCACAGAGCAGTGCTTGGTGCTCTACACAACAGACACACAACATGAGCAGACACGGGACTCAGGGGAAAAGTAACTCTGCAAATTGTGCAGCACCAGTAGATTTCCAAGCTTCATCTAGAAAGAAGAACCAAACAAACAAGCCACCACCACAAAAAACAACCCACAAACACAAAACCCCACAAAACCTAGAAGGACTGATCTATTTTAAAACCAGGAAAAAGTTAAAATTGACCAGATTGCAAATGGGGTCCCCGGAATGTAGACTCAATACTAAAATAAAGTGTAAGTAACACTAGTATTAAGCAACAGTATTGTATTCTTGTAGCATTTGTTTACACTAAGGGAATCTGCACAGCTCCTATACCAGTCAGTTTGAGTCCCTGCCCTAAAAAGCTTCCAGTTCAACACAGCTCTCAGAGCATCTTTTTAATGTCAAGTGTTCTATCTGTATAAGGACACAAACCTCCTCCTTTAGCAAGTACATTTCACAGGTGCTTGCAGTAACCACTTTCTAAACTGCTTTCTGCTTCTTCAGACTTGAAAAGAAAACGGAAAGATAAGAGGTCAGAATGAAGTTAACTTTGCCAACAAAGCAATCTGTTCTTTTTCTCCACACCTCAACACCACTGCTGACAAACAACAAACACTGATTAAAGGGTTTTTAATGCCTGTGAAGGAAAGCAGACTCCCTGCAGCTGCACAGCAGCTGGGAACACTTGGGTTATTTAGCAGAGAAAGGTCTGACCCCACAAGTGAAAATGAGCTTGGTGGTCACTCATTCTGTTCACCATCTGGGTACATTATAAGAACAAACAGAACAGCACAGCCCTTTGTGACGGAGGGAACGAGAAAGAGCCAAGGCATTGTAGTACCACAGTAACATGCTTTAGCATGGCTTCAGGGAAAAGAGGGAGGAAGGGACACAAATGACATGAACGTGAGAAAGTGGAAGTCTATTGAGAAACAAATCTAGAAGAAAGAGTTCACTACAGATCAAAACAGAGGTGTCTCTGCTATTTAGCAGCTTTGCTTCCAATCAGCACCGAAGAGTGCTGCTGCCTAACAAAACTGAAATGGAGAAAACAGCACATGTTTTACTCCTGTTTTGGCAGATTTCAAGTTTGCAGACCTTTAGAATACATTTTGGGAAAGAGTGATTGATCTAGGTATAATCAGATCACCCACTCTGACTCTAAGCACTCAGACTGGCCTGACTTAAGTACAAAGGCAAGTCCTTCCCAGGAATACCATACCACTTCATACATTAATGGAAAGTATAAACTTCTGGGCATTCTTTTGCTGTCAGAAAGAAGCATTTCACATTTTTATGCCTTAGTTTCAGGCTCCAAACTGGTGCAACCAGCCATTCTGGAGGCAGAGCTGGAACAATGTCCCAGTTTTAATCACGGCTAGATTCTCAACCCCACAGTGGGTTGCCAACAGGGCACAAGGACTTCACCTTTTGACCACTGGTTTTGACTGCAGGGCACAAGGACTTCAACTTTGACCACTGGTTTTGGACTTCAGTCAAGTTTCCTGCCACAGAACCATAAGTCTAGCATGCCTCACAGGGTCAAAGATCCTATTCTAAGCTAGAGACCCAAAACACCTGGCTTCTAGGAACACAAAGAAGACACTTTGAAATCCTTAAAAACTCTGTCAGAGAAAGGACTGTCAGGGCTTGCAGTCTCACATGTGCAGAAAGATATCAACCAGCCAGAGTCACCACAACTTGAACATCTGACCAGGCTGTCCAGCCTCTATCCTGAAAGTGCCCACACAGCCTCAGAACCTATCAAATGAAAAAAGGCTTTTGAAGTGAGCTTCCGGGAAAGTCCGTCATGTGTTTTGTGGAAGGGGGAAGAAGAGATCAATCTATTTAATATACCCTTTTTTGGGCATGCTCACAAGTTTGTACTTCACTGGCATCTGGATTACTTTGTCTTAAAATCACATTCTTAAACCAAAGTTTCTCAAAGTCCTGCATCTTAACAAGTTCCAGTCCTTGTGTGGGTTTTTCTAGCATCCTACAGTTTTATACTAAGACTTAAGGTATTCCCAACAGATTTTAGATGGGCACAGCACTTTCCTCAGGCAGAAGGTACTTACAAGAATGGTATTATAATACTTTTATTCCTCCATTCATCCATCCCTCCTGCAAAGTGAGGAGTCTAGCCTAAGTTAAAGCACCACTTATGTTTCAACCCCAGGCTCACAGCTGTGCAAGTAAGAATGGGTTTGAAGTACACAGCCTGTGCTTGAGGCACAGGCTGGGCAAACATATGGGATCACACTGCAGAGCCAGTAAACTCTAGATTCATTTGCATTAGTTGAATTCAAGACAGTTTTTGATCTTATAGGCTAGAAACCTCTTTTTTCTACCATGATTCTCCCTTTCCCCACACTATCCTCCCTTGATCTTTGTTTTGTGCAAGCCACTTCTATTGGGTTTGACTGAGCTGGAGTTCATTTCCCCATATAGCCCTCACAGTGCTGTGCTTTGCTTTGGTAGCTAGAAGGGTGTTGATAACACACTGGTGTTTTGGCTCCTGCTGCGCACAGCATCAGCACTGTAACATTCCTTCCACAGTCGAGGGCAAGATCCTGGGAGGGGACACAGGTAAGCCAGCTGACCCAAACTGACCAAAGGGATATTCCATACCATATGATGTCGGCTCGAATATAAAAGCTAAGGCAAGGAGCAGGAAGGCAGGCATTCCTTGTCTCCAATGGCTGCCTGCTAAGGAACCGTTGCATGTGCTGAAGCCCTGCTTCTCGGGAGTGGCTGACCATCGCTGCTGATGGGAAGTAGAGAATAAACCTTGTTATTTTCCGCTTTGCTTTTGTGCACACAAGCTTCCACTTTGTTTTTGCTTTAAATAAACTGCCTTATCCCAACCCACGAGTTGTTTTTCCACCTTACTCTCTCCCCTGTCCAGCTAGGAAGTGGAGTGATAGAGCAGCTGGGTGGGCACTTGGCATCCACCACACCACTACAATGAAGGACAGCACTTAATTATTGTGCTTCACCTGTTAGATGACTTCTAGCTAAGAAATATGCTTGGTTTTCT
The DNA here is from genome assembly GCF_009829145.1 of Chiroxiphia lanceolata. Classification (NCBI taxonomy): domain Eukaryota; kingdom Metazoa; phylum Chordata; class Aves; order Passeriformes; family Pipridae; genus Chiroxiphia; species Chiroxiphia lanceolata. The sequence goes on from NC_045642.1 coordinate 29,948,232, forward strand.
TCACAAACTGACCACCAAACATGATGCTGCAGCTGTGCTCTGCTCTTAGATGAGGTACTTGATCTAGAAAAGCTGCCTAATGGAGTATTTCAAGTGCCCACCAAGGGTTCAGGAGAAACCTTAGATTTGGACCTCATCCCAGAGCAGTTCTCTGGGCTTTTTGTTGCTATGATTTTGTTTTTTGTAGGAAAAAAAAAAAAAAAAAAAGTATTGCAGTCAGGGAGTGAACTTTTAAAATTTATCTTTTTGCTTTTGAGGTGCAAGTTTATGCAAGAGATTAACTACAGTGGGCTTGTGGAAAAGAAAATGCCAGAGACATCAAGGAAAAGAAGTTAATTTCAGATTTTAAAATAATCCCTTTTCCACACAATTTTTATCCACATGCCTGTATCACCTTTATAAAAATGTAACTTCAATTTTGTAAATCTCAAGTTTAAGCATTTTGTAAGTTGTACCACAGATCAGTATACCAATCATCTGAACAGAGGAGGAAACCAAAACTCAAACACAAAACAGAATTTTCATCTTAAGTCTCACATTTCTAACACACAACTTCTAAACCTTTCTAGTAATTTTGGTGGTATTAATGTAAATACTGATTTAATTCCTTTGAAATAATTAATTCAGCTTCTGTCAAAGCTCACTCTCCTACTCAGATTGTTCACGCAGCAAAGGTGACATGTAAGCCTAGAACAAACTTGAGATTAAATTTAATTTGTCAAACACATTGACAAGACAAAGCATGTTTAATTTGGACTATTTCTTCTCTTTACCTTTGCTACTATACATGTTGAACCAGATAGAAAACCCAAATGTTAGAGCAGAGAGGCAATGAACTTCTCCCAAGAAAAATTCCATTGATATATGTAGTAGGTTGACCTTGGATGGACACGAAGTGCCCACCCACCTCTCTATCACTCCCCTTTCCCACCAGAAAAGAGGAGAAAGAATAAGATGGAAAACTACTCTGTGGGTTGGGATAAAGCAGTTTACTAAAGCAAAAGCAAAAGCTTGCACATGCAAAAAGCAAAGCAGAAAATAACAAGGTTTAGGTTTATTCTCTACTTCCCATCAGCAGCGATGGTCAGCCACTCCCGAGAAGCAGGGCTTCAGCACATGCAACGGTTCCTTAGCAGGCAGCCATTGGAGACAAGGAATGCCTGCCTTCCTGCTCCTTGCCTTAGCTTTTATATTCGAGCCGACATCATATGGTATGGAATATCCCTTTGGTCAGTTTGGGTCAGCTGGCTTACCTGTGTCCCCTCCCAGGATCTTGCCCTCGACTGTGGAAGGAATGTTACAGTGCTGATGCTGTGCGCAGCAGGAGCCAAAACACCAGTGTGTTATCAACACCCTTCTAGCTACCAAAGCAAAGCACAGCACTGTGAGGGCTATATGGGGAAATGAACTCCAGCTCAGCCAGACCCAATGCAATATAAAATGTGGAATCTTGGCTTCAGTCAATTGTATTGTTTAATAACATGATCTGGTTTAAGGAATCCTGTGCTTATTCAGCATAACTCAAAAAACCAAACTAAAAACATCCTTCTGTGTAATTTATGCTAAGGTAATCTCTGAGTAACCATAACCCCCACTTCAGTTTGTTAAAATAATTGAGGCTGTGCATCTCCCCTGGCAAATGTAGCAGGATTACAACTTTGTGCTGTCATTAGGTGAGAAGTCAGCTATTTCATTGTAATGGGATATGTTTTTCTCAAATGAAGATCTCAGAAAAGCAGAAGGGTTGAAGTAATACCAGGTGTATATTTCAACAAAGGACAGTATCTCAAGCAGGATTTCCAGAAATAGCCATCCCTGTGTTTACACAAGTGTTAGCACACTAAATGCTTTAAACCATTGCATTTTAACCCATTGCACACTATTGGCCCCAATTCTCTTGAATCATGGAGGAGGTTGAAATACATACTTTCTTACCCTCCAATGTATAAACCACAAAAAGTCAGTTCCAGGCTTTGTACAGTTCCGTGCACTGATATGGGAAGTCTAGTCACTTACAGAAAGTGGCTATGAAATAACACTTTCTTGACCCTATTGCCCCCCTTGTACTACTTTTAGTAGGACTGGCTACGCAGTCAGCCTAGGAAACCTTCTTCCCCATTTACTTGGAGTACTGCAGACACAATGGGGAAGCTGTGGGGCCATCACTTCTGAGCTCTTGAAGTGTTAGAAGATGGAAGTTTACCTAATTAGATCTGGCTGCATAATTCACAGTAATCATAGAATGGCTTGAGTTGAAAGGGACCTTAAATAACCTCTAGTTCCTACTCCCCTGCCATAGGCAGGGACACCTTACACTAAACCAAGTTGCTCCAAGCCCCACCCAACCTGGTCTTAAACACTTCCAGAATGGGGCATCCACAACTTCTCTGGATAACCTGTTTCAGCGCTTCACCACCCTCACAGCAAAGAAATTCTTCCTAATATCTAATCTAAACCTGTTGTCAGTTTGGATGCATTCCTCCTTGTCCTGTCAGACTCTTCTATATGCTTTTCTAAATAGTCTCTCTCCATCTTTCTTGTAGGTTCCCTTCCACCTATATTTAGTTTCCCCTCTGCCTATATTTAGTTTCTTCCTAATAATTCCACTAGAACCTTTCTGCAACCTGTCTTGAATTTGTCTTAAAATTTCTACTAGTGCAAGTCCGCCAGCATTACAGTAATACTGTTCACTATGCTGTAACAAACAGCACAACGCTTCCTTGTTCCAAAAGGCAGAAGAGTCTTTATAAGCCTTCACACGAGTCTTTGCTGTGTGCTGTGGGGATACACATAAACTGCAAGCATGTGTGATGACAACCGAGTTTTGCTGGAGCATTCTTAAACGAATAATCTGATGAAGTACAAATTCTGTTGATTTTCCATCAGTAGCCTGATAGGTATAACAGGCTTCCTTTTAAATCCAACCCCCCGAAAACTTGTCATCATCACCTGACATCAATTTATTCAGACCTCCTTCTCTTAAGCACCTTCTCATGCTGTCTTTCAAGAACTCAAAGAACTTTGCCCTTTACTTCCACAGCATTATGCTGAAGAGCTGGGCACCTACTTTAAATGGAGTCTCCAAGTCAGCTGACAAGCTTTCCAAACACCCCAAACTGACAAGATAAAACCCACATCTTCTCCCCCCATCACCCATTCTTCACAATAAGACAAAACTTCCTATACATGCCAGAGACTGCCCACTGCAACAAGTGGGTATCAAGTCTTACCAAAGACAGCTCTGTAAGCCAAACACTGTCTCCTAGGTAAGTACCATTCCCTTTAGCATGCACACAAAGCATGTTATGTAAGCACACACAGCACAACAGTTACAGCTGAGCTCAAGCCAGATACCATTTCCCCACTTTCTAGTCTACATCACCACCAATGTCTCCCTTCGGTCACAGCTACATTTATTAGACATTATTACTGTAAGCAAAGCAGGTGCATGAAGAAGACTACCATCTCTGGAACTGCTCTATTCTGCTAGGAGAGAGTCTCATAAGGAGACGTGATGATTGAACATAGTTTACAAACACAGTTTGGCCACCACATCTTTAGCTCAAATGGAAATAAAACTGTACAAAGGTACTTCTTACATCACAAATGTTTTTTCCTTGTAGATCTTCCAGTATGGAAAATACCGCACATTATAATTCCATAGCTCTGCAAGTTTCAGTCCTCAAATCAGTTCCTCTAAAATGCTGACAGAGGCATTGAAACTGAAGCTGGCATCCAGCCTTCATTATGGTTGGTGTTTCTGCGGCCAACAGCAGAACCAAGAAGTAGATATTAGAAGCAGCTGAACTCATTAGCTCAAAACCCAGCAAGGGCTGGCTGCCTATCAGTAGATGCATACTATATGAATGCAAAGTCAAATTCCATTGTGCAGAAGGGATATTAAAAAGGAGGTACTGAGAATACTCAACAGTCTTCTTTCCTTAACTATATTTTTACCCCTACATACTCCAAAGATAATGATTAACCAAAGGTAACTCTTGGGAAGATGGCTCCATCAGGAGCTTCTCCCCATTTAATTCGACTTTACATGTTCTATCATCAGCACTTCAGTGTCAAAGTTTCTGAAGCACTATTATTACTTCTGTCTGGGGACACAACTTTCTTGACTTGTCTCCTTCTATAGGCCTACCTTGCCATCTCCAGAGAGATGTTCAGAGTTGGGTTCTGGCCCCAGCAGCTACAAGGAAGGTTGCTGCTATTACTGTTACTCCTCTGAAGCGTCACAGACAGTGAAACTGAAAAAAAGACTGGAATTTCACCTTGTTTAAACATATCATGTACTCTCATTAAATACAGAGTAGATCCTGTTTCAAATATCATGAAAGTAGCAGCTGTCTTACATTTATTAGTAACATTATTCTAGTGTTGTTAAAAAGAAAGGGTTTTTTCTAATACCATAGAGGTTGTGTTATCCCTGAACTTCCAGTCTATAGATTAAGAGGCAACAGTAAAGACACTTTCTCATTAGCAGAAGAACATTAACTTTTCAGTTAATAGCTATGAGGTACCATTTGCTCCCCCCACAAATCACTTCAGTAGTGTTGTCTGCCTACCAATACATGCAGTTATTTGACATGAAGATCACATGCATCTGATCTGCAGACAGGTAGGTTCAGAGGCTCAACTTTATACAAGTCAGATGATAACACATAAACACCATTTAGAAATCTTAACACTTGCTTTAGCAGACCAGCAGAGACTCTTCTGAATAGCCCTCCATTAGGGTGCTGTTGTCATCATAAGGATCCTAGGTTTGGCTTCATAAGACTCGCTGCTTCAAGTACCAAATCCACCTTGGTGGATTGCACAGTGACCCAAACAGACACATTAAATACAAGGCAAAGTTTAAATCCAGAAGCAAATAACCCAGTCCTTCTAACCAAGAAAAATGTGCCAGTCAGGAATTTAGACTAAGAAGGAAAGAATCAGGAAAGAATGCACAAAATAGAAGTGAAACTCCTGTCAAAAGCCAGAAAAAAATAAGCTTTTTATAACAACTCCTCTTTCTACTTACATTTAAAACAAATGCTTCCCTCCACTTTGTAGGTGTAACCCTCCAGAGTTTAGTCCTCTGTCCAAAGTAAGTGCTGGACAATGCTTTCTTAGACTGTCAGGCAATTATAGCCTTCAGGGACAGCACAGGCAGTAGCAGAGAAGCTTTCCCCATCACCAAAGTCTTTCTGGATCACAAATTAAGGAAGCTGCTGCAAACAGAAGGCTCAAGAAAGAAAACCTCAGTTCTGCTGGCATGAAACTAACTCTTTCTTTCCTGCTGCCACCTCATAAAAAGTCACTTAATATGACTATCTAAATATGACAAAAATCTTTCCATAACAGACAAGACACATGCATTGGTTGCTTCATGAGTTGGAATAGCTAGAGACAGTTCTAAGATAAGCTGTTCGTGTGAGCCAAGAATGAAGGATCCTTGTTAGCGGCACCATGGTTAGCTCTAATGCCATCATCTGCTGTCAGACAACATTCAGAAGAGTAAATATACTTTCCATTTCTGCAGACAGGATTTGTTTACAGTAGTTACTTGTCTTTCTTCAAAACTGTAGCAGTAACCTAGCTGCTGATTGCTGAACTTGGAGGAAAAAAAAAACCAAACAGGTCAAGCATCTCTACTGCACTAAAGAGTCAAACTAGGCAACACCACTTCAAACCAGCAAGTTGATAGCAAGTTGTTAGTGTGCAAGGTTTTCTAGCCTATCCAAGTACAGTTCACGTGCCTCCCAATATCTTGAGGGTGAGATGTTGCATTTTATCACTGTTGCTGAATTATCCAGCAACATTACTATACGCTAGCATAAAAACCTGTTTTAGCATGAAAATCTGTTCACACAGGTAAGACGTATTGAAGAGACAGATGTGGTTTGTACGACGTTCCCAGCAGAATTCCTCCTGCTGAGATCTACAAGGAAACATAGAACAGAATAATTTAGTTTGGAAGAGACCTCTAAGATCAAGTCCAGCCATTAACCCAGCACTGCCAAGTCCACCACTAAACCGTGTCCCTAAGTGCCACATTGACGCACCTTTTAAATGCCTCCAGGGATGGTAACTCAACCATTTTCTTGGGCAGCCTGTTCCAATGCTTGACAACCCTTTCAGTGAATAAATTTTTCCCAATATCCAATCTAAAACTTCCCCTGGTGCAACTTTAGGCCATTTCCTTTTGTCCTGTCTCTTGCTGTGTGGGAGAAGAGGTTGACCCCCACTTCACTACAACCTCCTTTCAAGTAGTTGTAGAGAGCAATAAGGTCTCATCTGAGCCTCCTTTCCTCCAGGCTAAACAAACCCAGCTCCCTCAGCTGCTCCTCATAAGACTTGTGCTTTAGATCCCTCCCCAGCTTCGTTGCCCTTCTCTAGACACAATTCTTCAAAGTCTTTCTTGTAACAAGGGGGAACATCTCTAAGCTGTCAAGTTGCTGCTATGAGATCTGCAACTTTTAATAGTAGAATGGGAAGCAAGGACAGAGATGTCTTCGAAAGAAGAAGCGTTTACAGGTATACCTTGATGCTGCCCCAGATTACTGGTATGAGCTTCCCCAGCAAGATAAAAAATCCCTTTCCTCAAAGCTCTTCCCTTCCTCCCCACTATGTTATACCTACATTTAACCCCCATCCAAGCAGAAAGGTGTTAGTGACTGATCTTCATATAGGCTGTTCACTCTCTCAGGTTGACAGCTTTTTCACAACATTTTGTACTATAGAACTGTTTATTTTAGTGTGTCTATTTTCAACTTGCAGAAAGGGCAATTCCAGCTACATTGAACTATTTTTCACACTTTCGGTGAGGAGCTGCAGAATACTCATGCTGCTTTCTTGTTGCTAGAAGCAGACATGCTTTCCTTATTTTCCATGGAAATAAGCTTTAGAGCATTCCCAGTTCTATGGTATTTCACCTTAAACACAAGTGAAGTTAACTTTCATTGTCATCAAGACCCTTGTAGTTAAAAGCTATGATATCTTTGGTTATCTTTGATATCTTTTTTGGTATCTTCATACACAAGCTGTTCTGTCTAGGACTGACAGCTTTCCATACAAGTAGCCATCTCTAGTCCAAATTCACACAGCACTCTCCAGGTTAGCTTTCCTCCAAATACACCCTGGGGTTCTAAAAGTGCTCATCTGATTTTGTGCTGCCATTTCTATGTGTCTCTCTAGTAGAACTTCAAAACTTTCTAATATACATATCAGTCTATTTTTGCTGTCTGCCTCCCTGAAGGGAGCAGGGTATGTCTTCATGTAAGCAAATACAAGACCTTTGCACAATAAATGTTTGACACGGACAATTGGCAAGACTACTGCAGTCTCTCGTCTTCCTTTTCAGGGCATGTTATTGAGAATGCTATGGCAAAACATCTGTGGCTTTATCTGGATTCCTCAGATTTTCTGGATCTTTTTCCATTTGGTCTAAGACCTGGCCTCAGTACAAACATACTCATGCTCACTGGTCAGACTTTTCACAGTGGACAAAGACTAAACTAGGATTTTTAGTTGACAGAAAGCACCTTCCACATAGAGTTTTGTGACTGATTCAGGCTATGAAGAGTAAGTAGTACTTATATCACCACCATATCTAGAAGAGCAAGCAGAGTGAGCTTCTGCACAGGGTTAAGCAGTTTTCTTTCTTCGTGCCTTCTATAGCTTAAGAGGCTACTGGGGCTGATCTCATCTGAAGGAATTTTCTGACCCAAGTAATCGAGGTTCCTCTTCTCACTGGAGGATACTGCCCACCTTAAAGCAGCCTGGACTATGGCCAATAAGAAAATGATCCCAGATAGAAATGACACCACTAGAAAGAATCAGAGGAAGCAGGACTTCCTTTATCACTGAATAGCATAACTGAAGAGTAGGCTGCTTATTGCTCATGTGATACTACACTGCTTGAGGCAACAGCAGGCAAGCTAATGCATTGGTAGGGAATAAGGCAGATGAAGCATCAGCAATCACTTCTCCCCATCCACCTGCAGCCACCTATGCAAGAATTACAGCATGCATTTTTCCTCATCCAAACAAGACAACAACAGTAAATTAAACCCTCTCATCCTGCTCAAATGCAAACCTCAGGGAGCTCTAGTCACTATAAAGTGCTGCAGACCCCAGTTGAGGATTGTTTAAAAATAGGTAGATAGATAGCAATAATGAAGGCCTCGACTATGGTGGTTGGCATGCACACCCAAAAATGCACTATATAATATTATATAATATTAGCACTATATAAATATTAGCAAGACTAGTGACAGCAGCATCCAGTTCTCAGTGGGATTCTGGCTGAGGAAGAGCCTGTTCTGGTTCAAAAGGCCCTTCCTCCTCTTCCCTTCCCTGAGTTCAGCAACCTCTTCTACGCTGAAGAGTTATCCCAGGCGCTAGCTGTCTTAGCAGACATTGCTAAATCCTACTTTCGCCTGAAAAAAATCTTGACATGCTGAATCACATATCATCCCGCTTCTTACAAGCTTTTTGGTCTATATCAAGAGGCAAGAGATAATCAGAGGGGTAATCTATTTTAAGAAATCTAAGGAAACTCAGTCTTACAAATAGGGAGGGAACAGTTAGGAAACAATTATTTTACGTTGTCTCATAGGACTCCAGGCAGATACTAAGTCAGTCTAGGTCAACTGTGACCCAAGAGAAAATATCTGTTTTTAAGAAACTGGTGTGACAGTTTAATTAAAACTGGTTTAGTAGGTGTACAATAAATGGCTGCATGTCTGGCCTAACTATAAGGTTTCATGGACCTGTAGCCACCAGTGGCCACCAGTAAAGATTCCAGCCTAATTCTGTCTGAATCAGGTTGCTTATCCTTGTCAATCTTGATTTTGGCATGACTGTTTGCCCCACACATTTCTCCAGTAAAGTCTCCTTGTTACCAGACACTGCCAGTTTTTTCATGCTTACCTGCTCACTCTTTGTCTTTGCTCCTTTTTAATTCCAGTCCTTTTAAGATTCAGACAGGTCCTACACATTTAATCTGTTCTCTTTCAGTGCCTAATTGGAAAACTCTAAAAGCTTTGAGAAAAGTATTAGTCAGGAAGAGCCATCTTTGTTCCTCCCAGCTGAAGTTTGCCAGCTCTTTCACAAAGAAAGACGACTCCGTAACTGACTCTGAAAGACATTTTTCCCCTAGCAATTACATTAACATCTTACATATATAAATTTGTTACCCCCTCCTGTACCAGGCATCTTCTCACATGCCAGGCTGCTGCTTCATTTCCATCCTTCATCACTGTTCCAGCTCCTCCTCATCCATTCTGAACTTGTCCATCTTCCTAGGCCTTTTCCCTCTTCCCAGTTAGTTACAAACCTGAACAATTTCACTAGCCATCTTCTCATTTAGAATTCAAGTAGAAGGAGGAAGTTATTAACCAGACTCTCAAACCCCCTAATTATACTCAGTAATTCAGCTCTATCAGCGGATACATTTCAATTCCCAATCCTCTGTTACTGGTTACAGCTCAACTACCAGCATATTCCTTTGTCTTCACAGGACTTCTGACTCCAGGCTACAGAGAAATAAGTCAGTTCAGTGCTGCCCTGTTTTTGCTCAATCAAGCCAAATGACAAATTTTGTATCTTGAAATTTGATGTTTTATTCCTATCAGTTTTCAGTGACAGAGCAAGATAAGTGTATCCTAGTTTCCTATTACTAACAAGCCCCTGGATAACAGTTGTTGGCCACAGGATAGTGAGTCAGTAGCTTAGTTTCTTGCAAATACTTTTTAGAAGCACCACACTACAGTTACACCTGGATACCAAGACAGCACCAAAAAAGCATCAGCCATTAGCATTACCTAAAATAAAAGCAGAACAGAGAAGAGCATGACAAAATGCAAACTCAAATTATCCCTAAGAAAATACAAACCATTTGAAAACAATATTAAGTTAGCCTGTAGAGACTCCACTCTCTGCATTCAGCTACCTTCACAGTGGGTCATCAGAGCCTGCTAAAAGCATAAGTATGTTAAGGCTCACACAGGACTAGGACTCACTGCAATTCTCAAGTCTGGCTGTGAAGTCTCTGCCAAGGAGCTTCCTTCTTCCCTCTCTCTCCCCTCACTGGAATTTCCTCATTAGTAAGCAGAGCCCAACACAAACTTATTAGAAAAAAGTTTGCAAGGAAATTTAGTCATCGTTAACCCCTAGGTAAAAGGGAGGGAACAGTTCAGTAGGTAAAACCAGAGCCAGACTCTGAACACCTGCGAGTAAGGTTTAAGGGAGGAAAGTCTGAAGTTTGCACGCAAAGAGGCTGACAGCAGCATTTGCCTCCAATTGATTTATATCCCTTGTTCATTTCACCATTCTCCATGCTCATACCCAGAAGTAGATTCTATTGCAGACTGTGAGGACTGCTACAGCAAAGGTCTTCATCTCAGCACTGTTCTTAAAAACAGAATCACTGAAAGTCCTTTAAATTAGATGAACCGTGGGTTTGCAATCAACAAATGGACTACTTCTACGTGGTAACTTTCATGAAAAAGCCTTGAAGCAGGACCTGCATATATTCCTGAGCATGGAAAGAAGTTTCTTCAGAAGTGCCAGAATATAAGTATGGATCCTTAAAAACCTGTTACTGAATGAATTGCTAAAGAGCAGAAAACAAAGCTGGAGTGCCTGGTCTCCCCAAATCACAGGTCACCCTAATAACACCCCAAACATTTTCTTGAAGACAGTTCCCTGAACTAGCATGTTCTAAAGGACTTGTAATACTTTTGGTGATTAAGTATTCATAAAAAGAGGCTTGGCTTGAACCAGAAAGAGATTGAACCAAAGAATGAAAACAGCATCGTCACAGAAACTCAGTATAATGTGAATTTAGGGACAGGATTTTTGTTAGAAGATTATTACTGTTGCTTTCCCAGGAAAGTTCAAGTCCACTGATCTCTTCAGCTTACTAAGCTTAAGCTCTCCTTAAGAACTCAAGGTGAATGGAGAAATGTTGTCTGAGAAAGACAAGTTATTTAGTCTTAATGAAATTACTCTTAATAAATCAGAAACACCTGAGAAATCCTGTCACTTTTTACTGTCCTGAGAATTGTTTTACATGGTGATAATACAAGGCATCAGCTTGGCATCCTACCCTACATCAGGAATGAGCTATAACTCTGCATTTAAGGAGAAAGTATGATATCTGCAAAAATTTTCAATAAATAAATAATACTCAAACATCAGAAATACAGGTTTTGATAGGAAATTTTCAATTTACTTCAGCATAAATAGATTATGATGTGTTTAAAAATTATCTGAAATGGTTTGCTGCAATATTAAAAAAAACCAAACAGCAAAGCCACATAGCACACCAGGACCATCTGCAAAAAAAACCTGCAGCAAAACCAAACTGAACATCAGGAAAGATACTGACAGAACTTTAAAGGACAGCAGGCAGAATAGCAAAGGAAAGGACCAAATGGAAGGCCAGTACAAAAGTCACAGAATTCAACTGTGAAGATCTTTCCAAAGATTATATGAGGTTTTTCCAAACAATGTCTGCCACAAAGGTTGTTTTAACAACTCATCTCTAGCCAGCCCAAATATGGTTTATCAAGAATGATCTCTATCTGCTTGAGTCTTTCAGTCCAAGGCCCTTCTCCATAGTCTTTAAACCTTTAGCTCCTTACATTTTACAATAAAGAGGAAACAATGCCAAAAATATGCCTTTTTCCTTCTGAGATGTTTTAGAAGCAGTGAAGACAGCACATCTAGTGCCAAGGCAGTTCACAGATAGTATCGCTCTTCTAGCTCTTACCTCCTTCCCTTCCCTAAGAATTCTAACATAGCAAGAATGTCCTTCTGCAGCAAATCAATACAGCAATTAGCATGAATTCCATTTCTGGCACTTAATGTCTATAAATCTGTAGCTCAAAATAACTGAGGATTACAGAAAACAGTGAGAGACTACTGCCATCTCAGCCATTCTTAGACAACTTAGATAACTTCAGCTGGCAGCCTACAGCTGCATCCAGTCCCCAGGACAGCCAAGTAATCTCTTGCTACCCAGCAAACCTACTCCTTGCACTGGGGCTCTGGGATGCAGAAGCAGTGTTGAGAGGAAGGGCAAGTTCTACAGTATTAGCCTGTCCCTTGAGTTATCAGCACCTCTGAGTGAACGAGCATTGCTGTATACTAATACAATGGAAATACTGTTCCCAGTAACACCCTCTAGAAGAAAAGGGCAGAGACATCTACGCTTCCATCCCAAGGCATTGCTATTTCAGAGGCTGCAAAGCAGCCTCAAGGCACCAAGGTGGGACTGCCTGTAGGCAATCAAAACCTTATGGACCAGATATGCTCCCCTCCTCATTCTTCTCACCCTCAAGCCTGTCTTGATTGAGGACATGTACACCGTTTCCTAATGGCCAGTGGCTTCATTAGATACTAATCCCCCAGTTCTCTCACAGACACTGGCCTTCACCCTCCCCACCATGTGTTTCCAGCCTGTCCAGGCCCAAATCTGTATTTTTTCTCTCTGAATTACAAAGGATCATGCTTACATCGGCATCTTTATCAAGTTCGGATGTATTAGAAAGCATGAGATGCTTCTGCGATTCTGTGGAGGAGCAGTTTTTCCTATTGATGACATTCTTGCTCTTAAATTTGAAGTGAGGACAAACAAATCTAGTGTATCCAATTCCAAGTTTTACCAAACTGCAGGAATGAGATTGGAAGAGTTTCTTCTCTGCAGTTCCTAAGTCAGACACAAAAACATCCCAGACATTCCTTGCTCTTGTTTGAGCTTTCATGCAGGAATTCTCTTGGGTGCTGTGCAACACATGAACAGGAATAATTTGCAGTCTTTTTTAAGAACAGAAATTATCAGGATCCCATCAAATGCAACAGGATACACACTTGGCTGCTTCATACGAAATAAAGAAGACTTGTTAAAAAAAATCAGTTTAAAACATCCCTCATTAACTGGAAATTGCATTAGACATTGCCAAACAGCTGTTTAATGGGGATATATTATAAGCATGCTGTGCAGCTTCAGAGGTTTTGCACTTCTAAGACTTCTTTTATCTGTGGACTTCAGCATATTTACTAGGAAAAAGGCTCTGACACATACCTGCAAGGCAAGCATTATCCCACTCTAGGTGAAAAGTTTTAGAGACAGTAACTCACTCAAATTCACAAAACAGTAGAGAAGACAAAAGAGAGCACAAGCTACCACCGTTCTTCAGGCATTTAATGCCTGGAAAACTATTGTCCCTCAGCCTCTGGTCATGTTCATAGATACTCACTAAAAACATATCCCAGAAAAAGAGTACAATAATGCATCACTGTGGTCAGATGTAGTTTGTAGTTAACTCCTTATACGTCAGAGCTCTTTCCTGTTACCTCTGAACAAATACAGCTGTGGCTTCACTTATATGCAGTGCTTGAACTACAGGGAGGCGCTTGCTGATGTAGCCTGAGTATTTAACATAGGAAATGGATGAATAATGTTGGACAGCAGTGAATGAAGCAGTGCTACTGCTTTAACCTAAACAGTACAGTGAACACCTGTCGCTGATAACGTCGGAACGGCCAAAGCGACACAGATATCAGACGTAGTCCAGGTGTAAGGTCATCAGGAAGCTGTTTATTGCTCTCAAGTGTTTCTTTTATACTCTTTGTACACTATCGTGCCACAACACAATTGGTCAAAAGTCTCAAGCATAAAAACACTGTATACACTTTTATTGGTGATACAGAAGACACTGTACACACTCTTATTGGTGACACTGAAGACACTGTGCATGCTGTGAGACGCTATTGGTGACACTATACACATTTTGATTGGTGACCTTTGGTCTGGGCTGCATTACTTTTGTTCCGTCCAGCATTACAGTAAATATTTCCTAAAAGTTGTTTAAATTCCTCATCACTAATTGCCAGGCTGCTGACAGGCTCTCTGTCAACCCCAACAAACACCCGTCAAAAGAAAAGAGTTAAGCAAGAAGCTATCACTGGTCTCTTATACCACTGCATGACTATTGCACCAAAGGACAAGATAGATTACCACTATGTACTGTCCTAGATTTTTTATGTGTCAAGGAAAGGTTAGGTAGAAATATGCAAAAGGTGGTACCAAAGCTAGAGTCAGTCCAGTTGAATGAACATGATGCAGGCTTATTGTGGAGTTACTTGACCTGTTGAGCTTTTAAAGAGTTTACATATAATAATCTAAGCCCAAGATTTAAGTGGAATTTGAGAGTTGGATCCACGCAGTTTAAGAATAATACGCCAAACTTTCTTATAAAACTAAGTTACGAGTTAATTAGTAGCTTACCCAAAACCATAAGATACTAATCCTCAGTAGTAAAGGGGCAAGTTATTCCTTTATTGGGCTGCAACAGCCTGCTTCCCCCTCCAACACCACCTGGCACCTTTCCCATCAAAGGAGACTGGTCAAAATAGTAGAAATTCAACACCATCCTGATGCTCCAAGTTTGACAAAGACTTGGAGCATCTGTGTAAGACTCTGGAACTTTCCATCGTATTTGACATGTTTATTCATTCTTTGAAAGACTTGAAAATCCTCTTAAGTTACCTACTCATATCCTGTAGCAAGCTGAAGATACTTGACATTCCTCCCTTCTCTTTCCCCACCTTTGGTGCAAACTAAGTGTAAACATGGCACCAACCCAACTACAGCAGAGCCAAGTACCATTTAGGATCTCGGAGGAGTACCCTTTAAGGTTAGCACAACACAGAAGGTCCAGGCACTATCCCTTCTCATCACCTAACTAGCCTGTGGGATAGAAAGCATTGGGAGAGGCAGTGAAGGATGATTTGTTTTCTGTTGCAGTATTGGCACTTCCTCTCAGTTCTAAGTCTAGAAACACATGACAGTTCCTCTGTAAAAGAAAAATAAACACTCATCCACCTAACTAGGAACAGAAATAAGGTGAGGCACTCCAAAACAAGCAATGGGGAAATCACATGCAAAAAGGTAGATACCTCTTTCAAATTCTCAATTTAGAAAGGGCAGACAAGATGAGACAGAAGAAGTACCCAGTCCGATGCAGCCTTTAATTCTCAAGATGGCTCACAGCTTGCATAGATTCTTTCTGAAAATTTTCTGAACAATTCCTTTGGATTGTTCCCACTCTGCAAATTTGTGGCAGAATATACATGCTGCTGACAATCCAGTTTAGTAGACTGATAGGAGAAGATCGAGTAGGGCTACTGTTAACATCATTCCCTTTCACAGAGAAACCCACTCAGATGCTGACAAGCCCAGAATTAAAAATATCAAATCTCAGGCACGTACCTTTGTGGGAGACCAACAGCTATATGCTTTGGAAGATGCACCCAACCCAACTGCTCAAAGAGCTACAGTAGTTGCATGCCTGTTTTAGGAACTGTTTCACCATCTCAGTATTGCTCCTCCCAGCTCAGCACAGGAACGTCCACCAAGTTCAGTATCAAACAGGACTGAATGGATAAATGCAGCAACACAACTGTAATCAAGTGTAATATCCATGATAAAAATCAGAAACTGAAAAGTCCAATTCAACACTTAATTATTAGAGCAAAGATCTGCTGAAAGAGTGGTTTAGAGCCTTAAAGGGTCTTCTTACCTCCTAAATAATGATTCCGTTTCTCAACTTAGCAGAAGCCTGACTAGTTTCTACTTTCACCTATTTCTTATTTGGACGAGCCCATATTGTACAAACTGAAGCAGTAATCATCTGCTTAACTCCTCTGTCTGTGCAGAAGTACTACATGGCAAGGTAAGTTTAGATACTTTGCAACTAGGAAATACAAAGCTGCAGCAGGCTTGATAGGAAAGAGAGACACCACACTGAGTTTGTCCAGCAGCTTTATTGTTTCACTACTGAAGCAAACAAACCACTGAACTGAAAAAACAGCCATCAGGCAAGTATTTTGACAAATATACATCCACTGTACTAGTATAGGATGAGGTATCCTTAAAACAAAGTTCTTACCAAGCCTGTGACTTACTTCATTGAATAGTAAAGATCCTAAACCTAGTGCATTTAAATCTTTCAATTCTTGGTACAAAGCCCTAGCAAAATGGGGGAGCACCACTTCAAAGAACACAATCTAAAGAGAAAATACAAGTTTTACTGCATTTTAGGCTAATTTTTTACTGTGTTGAAGCTATTTAGGAGTTGTCCAACTTAAAACAACCTGAACAAATTACCAGAACACAGATTCTCCAATCCACAAGCACACTCAGATGAGACTCTCTTCAAAAGCCAGATGCATAACCTAATCTTTGTTCATTCACTACTATAGTCTAACTACAGCTTCCACTGCTCTTTTTAGTTGCTTCCAGAGGTAATTACTCAATTTCCAGTTCAAACCACTTCATAACTAAGCATGCAAGAAAGCCATCTCTGAGACACCTTATCAGTAGGCTGCACACAATGCACATACCTCTAAATGACACAAACGGTCAATTAATTATATTGCTGGTCAGGCAGACTATTCAAATGGAATTAAAGCATCTAATTAACTTTCACCAACAACATACTAAATGAACGTTATTAGAAGCCACGGTAAACGTAAAGATTAGATTTAAAGGCAGAGTCTTGCAAGCAGTTTTGATCTTGGAAACTCAAGGCATATGTCAGTTTTCCTTCTTGGTAGTAAGCAATTATAGACATCTAATTATGCAACCAAACACCTTTCAACCTTTTATAGCCACACAAACACAGAGCATCCTAGGTTTTTTACTCCTCAAGAGAACGAGAAAGTGTTAGAGAGCACAGGCAGCAGCATTCAAAGCTAACCAATTCCTTTAGTAGATTAACCTAACTGTTAGGAGGCGCACCTGCAGCTAAATCACATATACAGATCTCCAACTGCTCCAAGTTCCCAAGCATGTACAGTCTTCCATGGCTCTTGCACAGTAAATAAAGTGGTGTGTATTTTATCTACATGGTTTGAAGTAAAATAGGTTTTACCACAGTGCTGACGCAGTTCTGCACTGGGCAATTCTGAAAGTCTGTCTTGGTTAGCTTTCCATTTTATCATCCAAGTATCTGACTCTTTGCTCAAAACCCAGGCTCTTACAGAAGGGAATGCTGCAACTCTTCCACAGCTGGGTCCTCTCACAAAGGTTTATTCTCAGCCTAAAAAAGTGTAAGTACCAGATGCCACTTCTGGAATGCTTGGCATTCCATAATATTTAAATAATTCCAGTCAGGAAGTATTTCCTGGATGTTTTCCACTGTTCCTCCTCACAGTGTTAGAGCATAGCTGCGTGCCCAGCAGACACAGTTCCTGTGGAGCAGCACACCCGAGGCAGGTGCTCCAGGTAACAAGGCGGCCATTCCTGTGCAGCCAGAGCCACGAGAGGGCAGGATTCCACACAAGGGACAGGCCTTGCCCTCCATTTTATAGGGAACCCAGATTTCGGTACAAGCTTGCTCTATTCAAAGTCTTCTCTCCACAGGGATCACATCACCACTTGGATGCTCATGCCTAGAGCCACATGAAAAGTATCCCATGCTTATCATAACTGCCTCGATGCAAGATTTTAGCCTTTCGCTTACATCAGCCAATTCACCAAATCAAGCTACAAATCACATCAACTCATATTTCCACCCTTGCACACCACTTCTTACATTATTCAACTTTTGCCATCTAATTTCATTTTTTTTTGGTAATTTAGACAGCTGAAAGGATTTCTGAGCATTCTCTGTCCCATCTGCAGACAGCAGTACTCTCTTCTTCCCTTCCAGGCTAAGTTCAACATTGCTACAAATTCCGGGCCTACTTCCCCCATTCCCATCAAGTACCTTGTTCACACTTGCAGACAATGTTTTAACATACTGTGTTTACAGACACTCATGGCAGATTTCCACTTTCATATGCTGCAAACCTAAACAAGAACTAAAGGCAACTGACAATCCTGCATTCAGATTTAACAAGCAACAGATGAATAGAGAAGCCCTGCACTCTCCTGAATCATCTCACTGTTCTATTTCAAGCAAGTACTTAAATATTTGATAATGGAGAATAAAAAGTACCTGTCAAGCACTTTGTACAGTTTGGCCATAGGACTTAATAGCAGAGAGAATTAGATTTTAAAAGCCTAAATTAATAGCATGCCCTAGCTAGGCTAAATCTAGTTCATCACACTCACACTTGAGGGCACAGAGTTTCCTTGCCCTATTCGGACAAAGACCTTTCAGGGTATACATAGGGTCAAAGCCATCCACCAAAACTTCTTGAAAATTCAGTTTCTAGTGAAGTGCAGATAACTATTCTGTGTTCTGAGGAGCCACATCATCCCCTCAAGTGCTGCTCCCCTTGAAACCAGCTTTGAAAGCAGCTTGCCCAGGGCATTACACAGAAATGTCATAACCAGTGTGATACAATCATTTTATTCCAGAGGTTGCATCTTGCAATTGGGCAGTTCAGTAAGTGGAAGTACAACACAACCAGGTATGCCAGTTTAGAGCATCTGCAGGGCATCAACCTCACTCCATGAAGTCCAGGCAATACTCTCATCAGATCACAGGTGTGTCTTCTACAGTTGTTGGCAAAGGTAGGCATTCTTGCGGAATTCAAAAGTACATGCAAACAATTTAGATCTACCCCTTAACCACTATACTAGGCGTGCAGGGAATGCTTCCAAACAAGCAGCCAGAGAAAACTAAATATAATGCCAAGACTGGGACATAAAAGTCACCCCAGATCTCTTCTGGAGAGATGTATAGTTTTCTTTTAGCAGATAAACTCTTGCAGATAGCCCAGACAATTCCAGTATTCAATTATACCTAAACGAGGTGTAGAGTAGATAGACAGCTCTGCCAGCACAGGACACCTGCAAAGTGTGCATGTGATAACAGTAGAGACATTTGCTTTGAACTAAAGTTAGCCCAGACACCCTTAATTAGTCTGACATTGAACTGGTCTTCCTCATTTCACATTAGCAAAGAAATAATCTACTATTGATTTGAGATATAGACCCTATTCAAGGTGGGGGGGAATAAAACCAAGTTCTATGCAAAACCTTAGCCTACTCTAAAAGGCTGAAGAAATAGTTTGTCTTACACTTCCTTGGAAGTAAAGTTATTTCTCATGCATGTAACACTTGGCTGGAATGTCATACCAGAAGACTGCAACTCTCAAATCTGGGTAGACTAGGAGTCTCCTGTGATTTTAGTAGGCATTAAGATTTGTTCCTGTTCTCAGCCATCAATGTACAGTGAGTACACACAAGCTCTGCTTTTGCTAAGGAGACAGCATGAAGAACTTTGCATTATGAGCAGTAAAAAAAAAAAAAAAAAAAAAAAAAAAAGGATATTCTGATATTCTGAACAGGGAGTAGGAAGCATAACTAAGTTAGTATAGCTCCCGAGTATACAGGAAAGCAGTGTTTTATCTTTAATTTGCAGCAGAGCCTCAGAGCTGTAACTCCTTTTTTCACAGGGGTTATAAAACGGGACAGCATTAAAGTTCATAAGTAGTACTTCCAGACCTTGTCTGGCACTCTTAAGTACAGCTCTAGGATTTACAGCAGTCATGCCATTGCCTCTTGCTCAGAGCTAAATAACAGATACTATCACTGAACCAACATCTCTGATCCAGTGATATGTAAGCATATGGATGGTGGGATGAGTTAATAAACTAGTTTTTGAGAACAGGGCTTCTGAAATAGAAGAAATGCACCTACTGTCACTAAGCTGAGTGTCCAGTCTCCAAAAGATGACAGTTGCAAGATTTTTTAACTACTGCGCTTTTAGAAGATAATTCAAAATTTAACTTCACTTAATTCACTGGTATGTGGCAGAAGAGAAAGGGCTGAAGCACTTCCAAGTGTGTTAAGTTGCCTGATAACTAGAAGTGTTAAGTCAGCAGAAACAGAGCCCATTTTCATCATGATCCATCCCTACGGACAGGGCAGGCTGGCTATCAGGAACTGCAGTATCAAAATAAGAGCTCCTGTAGACTAAGAGCTGTTCAACTTCCACAGTATGTCAGCACTTCAACCAGGAGGCTAGAGCTGTCTAGACTGCCTTCAGTAGCTGTCCTTCATCCAGACTTGACCACCAACACAAGTGACTAAGTCCAGCTCCAGCCATACAACTGACAGACAAAATTTGTCAGTCCAGCCACAGGAGTTGTCTGGCTGTGGCTCACAGTAGGCCAAACCAACACATCAACACATAGCCAGGGATCAGAAAACACACTCAGACATGAGCCTGGAAACACAGACCACAGAATGGACACAACATAAATGATTGTTTGTGGGCAGAAAAACTGACTGGAAACAGGAGGCTGTTATAGCTCACAAGGACCCAACTAAGCTCGTCTGTTGCCCTTAACTGCCAGCAATCTTAACTCAAGCAGTGTTTCTTCTACAGCTAAGATAGACTTTTTTTTTTATAAAATTACTATGTTCTACTTAAAGCTTGTACTTTCCACAAAATCCTGCCAAAAGGAAGCAAGCAATGCAAGGAAAGTAATACAGTTTTATTACTGCTTTCAAGTGTAAGGTCAATAAGTGCTTGTGAATTGCCACAGAGGCATAGTCTTCATGAGGCTTTGAGAAACAATTTAGTAAAGGCCTAAACCCTCAGATTAAAATGCTAGAGAAGTTGTCAGATTCTGGAAACTTAAAAAGATATATTTCTATCCTGTTTGAGGATAGTTTGTGACCAAAATTACTAGCCGTTTGCTGTCTAGCTAAAGACAGAATTTAAAAGACATCAGAGAAAATTTTAACCTCAAGCAACAATAAAAAAACCTTAAGACCTAAGAGAAGTCAAGTTTTGATCTTTGACATTTTCAGCATGGTCCATCCCTACAATCAGCATAGGCTGGCTATCAGGAACTGCAGTATCATAATGAAAGCTCAGATACTGTAAAAATTGCTCAACTTCCACAATATGTCAGCATATAGAATATTTAAGTAGCCAAATTTGTTATTTGAGCAGTAGCTTTTCTCTGAAGCCAAACTTATTTTCATCAGGGTATGAAAGCCTGGGACTTTGTCCACACACAAGGATGCAGACCATCAGATCTGGATGTTATACAGGTGCTCCTATAAGTTTCCCGAGTCAAAGCTTGCCAGGAGATACAATAACTGACAGTCCTTTTTCAGAATTATTCAGTACCAAGACCAGTAATGGCTTATCATTAACTGTGTGCTCTCTTCCCCTTCCAAATGGGGAAGAAGAAAGGCAGTCCCTAGGTTTGGGTGTGACAGCCCTGCAGTGTCATGTCAAAAATTTTAGAGGCTCCTCATGGAGCCAGAACTTACAGAAATTAATAGCCTCTAGATGCTTGAATGCATGTGGGATTTAGCACTCAACTCATTGCCAGAGAACCTGCATCAATATGCCATGATCTGAAGGACCAGAAGTGTGTAGAAGCTAGAATCACCAAAGAACTTTCTCCTTCCTGACTGTGGAAGTCGCTTACTCCCTGTAAATCACACATATGCGTGCAAAGCAGCTGTTTACAAACTGTACAGAACTGCAGTACTCCAAAAGTAAGGGTACTCATATGGAAAAAACAGAGTAGCACAATCAATACTGAAATCTACATTCATATGGGAACAGAACTGGAAAGTACTCAGTCGATTTGAGGCTACATCATAAAAAACTAAATGCATGGAGCAGGATATATATTGCACTACATCTTCTCTGATATTGCTGAGGTGCACTGGCACCTTTCACAGTAAAGCCATAAACAACCTCTGTAAGACATCCACACTGCCTTGAAAAGTATTGAAACAACTTCAAGGTACAATTAGTTTGACTGACGTGAACTTCATGTTGTTGGTACTTCCACAGAAGCATAGCAAAACCATTGTTGACTCTGCTGGGAGATTTACAACTCAAGGCATCATTGGAGAAGAAGCAATACTGACTAACAGTATAGAACCCGGTCTGACCACCTGTATTGTGTTTATATAGTAAGGAAACACAGTAGCAGCATGGTGCAAAGGCAGTCTCTGTGAGAAGTTAGGGGCTGCCCTGTGCTGGACACATGATTCCACAGCACACCCACTGCAGAGCAAAAACATGCTAAAATATACTTAAAAGTCAAAATGTCACATGGTGTGGGTAGCAGGGCAGGATGTGAGAAGCCACAGTATGATCAAGATGAGTGAAAGAGGTGCTCCAGATACCAAAGTAGAGATTCCTCTGTAGCTCACAAAAGAGACCGTAGAGGAGCTGGTATTGCCCTGCAGCCCATGGAGGGGATGCCACAGCAGAGCTGTTGGACATTTCCTAATGGAAGCTGCAGCCCATGGAGAACCCATGATGGAGCAGATATTTTCTGGAATATGGCAGTCCATAAGAAAAACCCATGCTGGAGCAGGGGAGAAAGTGAGGAGGGCTCTGGCAGCTGGGCAAGGTCAACCAACCATACAAGCAAGGACAAATGCAGTTTGCAAATTCTAGGCAGAATCCTCACACTCCAGTCAAGAACTGCCCTTGCTGCTTGGTCCTGTGGATAACTTAGTGCTAGCTTGCTTGTCATAAATGAGACTTAAGAAATAGAGGGATGGCCTGAAATCTAGAAAGGAAGCTTTCCCTGGCATAAGGGAATAAACCAGCAAATAAATCAACCAAGGGAAGGAATAGGGAATTAAGTGAATGCAAGTGATAAATTACAGTTCTGTTTAATTTTGTCATATTGTCTGACACCTAATCAGTTTCTGAGCTCTCCTCTCTTTCCAGAACTGTTGGCCTTCCAGACTGATAAAGAAACATCTGCCTTTTTAAATTCCCTTTTCTAGCCTAAGAGTTTATATTGCAATTACCAAAGTGGAATACAAGCTTCAACTGAGACAG
Organism: Chiroxiphia lanceolata; assembly: GCF_009829145.1. Classification (NCBI taxonomy): domain Eukaryota; kingdom Metazoa; phylum Chordata; class Aves; order Passeriformes; family Pipridae; genus Chiroxiphia; species Chiroxiphia lanceolata. The sequence continues at coordinate 29,971,025 of NC_045642.1, forward strand.
ACACTTCCCCAATATTCATTCAGTCCTCCACAACTGCCTCTTTAGTAGCTTGAAGTGTCTGTTGAATCACCACCATTTGAGCTTTAAAGTGGAATGGTTTTATAATCTTACTCTATTTCCAAAAAAACTTTCCCCAAAGGGGAATCACACTTAAAGGGAAGCTTCCTACAAAGTCAAGCTCACTGTCTGAAAGCAGTAGGTCCAACTAAAACTGTTCAAGCTGAGCAGCCTGCATACAGTACTAGATATAACATAGATGTTGTCCTACAAAATATGTAGAGAGATTCCCAAAAGCCAGCTGTACATTCTAATAACCACCAACTGAGAACAAGATGACACTGGGTACCACCAGCTTCCTCCCCAAAAAATACCTAAGATAGAGGCATGTCTCTCCCTAAAGTAAGGGGAAACTTTCGGTGCTTTCCCTTCACTTCAGGGATCTGAAGCTCTTAGCCAAGTGCTCAAGATCAATAAGAAACCAGGACAGCAGCTTGACAGGATTTCAATTCAAAAGATACTGCAGCAGCTGCTTTATCAGGAAAAAAAAAAAGGGTAGAGCTGGGGAAAGTAGAAGAAAGTACTCCCTGCTCTCTGGGTAAGAAATGCTTCCTCAAACTCTGTCCCTTGCCTATTTTAAGAGGTTTCCTCTACTCAAAGCCATCAAATCCTGATTTCAATTTAGTATAGGGCATTAACTAAAATAGCTTCATCAGTGTCAGCATTTATAAAATGCTGTCTTCAGTTAGTATCTTGTTGAATCCAGTAGTGACTTCATTAAGATGCTTTGTGTAAACAAAAGGTGTCAATCACCTCACAACAAAACAGATGCCAAGAGAATCTTGTATTTTTACATCAGCATCTGTTAGTGAAACAAAAGCCACTAGCAAGTCCCAGTAAAGCAATTTTAGGTAAGTATTGTTCTACCCATCTGAACACTGGCATGAGATTTAACAAGATTATGTCTTCTCATTTGATCCTAATTGGTTGCCTTAGGAAATGCATGGATATGCATGAACAGTCTACCATACACTGAAGAATTGACAAGCTTGGCTTAGGTTGTTTGTGGTAATCTCTAGGTTGCTTTCTAATAAATACTAACCAGAGACAAGCCAAAGATAACACCCTGTTTTGTCCTCTTAATCAGAGGTGACCTCATCATGTCTATCATCAGCCTTCTGGCACTTCCTGAATACAAGTGCCTGTATTCTCCACAGTTTCATGCAAGGTGAAGACAAGGAAAGAGAAGTGAAAGTAATCTTTAGCTTTTGCTCTGACAGGCTGCACTTAATCATTGCCCTGAAAGGCTGGTTATATTTCCACACAGGTTTACCAATGCTGAACAAACTGAAGCAAAATATGTCAGGTGGAATATATATGTGCAGTTTTACTTTATTTACTTGCCCTGATGATTTCCAAAGAAAAGCATGAATTACTGAAACTGGACACACCTCTACCAGGAGGAAGGCTTCATGCAGGGTTCAGCAAAAACTACCAAGTTCAGAACTGTTCTCCACTCCCGTTGTGCTGTCTGAACAAAGGCACACCCAGAGAGTAGTATCTTGGAAGGAATGAAGCAGATTTTGACAGGAGCCTAGAGATAAAGAAAAAGCTAGTCAAAAGCTTTTAATTTATAGCTATTCTGAAGGTGGCACTATTAGTGGGCAGGTTAACTTGGAAGTACTTACAGTAGAGGCTTCCCACTTAAGGTCAGATGTGGAAATTTTCTTAAGAAAAGCAATAAGGAGCTAAAACACAGCACGAGTTTACCCAAGAAGGTGTCAGTTAACAGGAAGAACAGTTACTGTGATGAGATACCTACCTTTTTAAACATGGGGGGGGAAGATGCATTTGTAACTCAATATTCTTTGCTACAGAGAAAAACTTCCTGAGAACTGAAATTAGACTTTCTATTTGGAACTATCATTCACTCAGTAGCATAGTGGTTGTGTGGAGGTTTTTTAAAGTTTCAAGTAAAATCAAATCCTTCTCTTTCAAAGTGCCTGGGATTTTACTACTCAACTCTTCCAATCTGTTCTGGGCCTTCAACAGGGGACAAAGGGAGAAGTCCCTGGATTACATGAAGCAATTGTGGAAGCATTTTTGGTTTTGTTTACCAGTAGAACTCAAAGTAAACTTGAAGATTTTTAGGTAAATTCTTAGAGTTCCAACAGGAAACTTAAAAGTTAGTTTACTTCTGACACCAGCTATTCAAGCTAGATCAGAGTCTCAAATCTTTGGGCTCAAAGTGTACTTGTCATACATAGGGCCAGATCCAGAAATGTTGAAGGACGGGTTTTAAGAATGCTCAAATTTACTCTAGTGTGGTAGACATTGTTTTTCCTCCAACTCAGTTCCAGTTTCAGCATCAAAAAATTCTAGCGTTCTAGAAGACATACTGCATTTTTCTGAAGTTCACTCTACAGGCAAAACTCCAGTTGGAAGTTGGACTGATTTTTTTTTAAATTACTTTCATGCAAGAACCACACATACAAACCAGGGTAGCTTCATCCTCCTAGGATAAAGCTAACAGCTACACATTATACCTGTTTACACACCAACATAGTTTACAAAACAGTGCAGATGAGTTAAGGTGCTTTGTCCTATGGGTGCTTTTATATCCAGATTAGAAATCTGCAAAACATACACTGCAGTATGTTGATGAGCAACAGCTAATTTCAGCTCCAGTACTGCTGCCAAAGTGCTTCAGGTGAAGAAGCACTTTTGTGGTAAAGCAAAGCTCAACTTCTGTTCCCAATCCAGCTAGTTTGGAACTCCTTTAGGTACTTACTGTTCACAACAAAAATCCTGAAATTAGATAGCCTCACTGACAACTGAGGTTGAAGACAAGAAAAGCATTAGCAGCCATAGTATCACGCTGATTGCTTTTCACTCTACATCCTATTTGCCCTCAAGAGACACATATTCCAGTGACAACATGGCAGAAGTTTAACTTTTCTAGTTATTTAAAGATCCATTAGCCACATTAAATGTAATCCTGTTTTTTTCAGAAAGTACATAACAGATAGGTGAGCTGTGAAGCTTAGGGGAGTTCCTACAGTTAGATTTTAACAACTCTGCAAGTTTTAAGAAGGGTAGTAGTTTAGGGTCCTTAATTTAGAAAAAGAAAACCAACCACCAAGTTGGAGCATAAAGCACTTTCGGAGTTTACTGTGAAGAGAACACGTCAGCTCCCTGGAAGTTTCTGAAGATAAGCACCCAAAACAAAAAATTTGGGCTGACATACTTCCTCATACTTCCAGACAACAAGTTTAACAATCATTAATATATTACCACAGCAAAGTATGTTTATGTCCATTTTGTAATCTGTAGAAATTGCAGCTACAATCCTAAACATCCACTGGTCAGATTATGTGACTAATACGTCTGTTCTAGAACAAGCAGCAGTCACAAGTATTAAGGCCATGTTGCTGAGAACACAGCTGCGATGGGCAGGGCACATCTCAAGGATGAAGGACCACCGCCTCCCTAAGATCCTGCTCTATGGTGAACTTGCCACCGGCTGTTGCATGAGACAAGCCCTGAAGAGGAGATACAAGGACTCCCTGAAACAACATCTCAGCCTTGGCCACATTGATTATCATAACTGGTCTACTCTGGCCTCCAATCGGGAGGTCTGGAGACACACCATCTATAACGCTGCTGTTTCCTTTGAGAAAGCACGCAGGATCACTCTCAAGGAGAAAAGACAATGCGGAAAGAATCGTGTCTTGCAGAATTTACCATCTAAGGAGTCTTTCTGCTGTGCCTTTTGCAGCCGGACGCGCCTGTCTCGTATTGACCTTTTTAGCCACCAGCGAGCTTGTAACAAACGTGGGTAGAGCCCTCCCCAAATCTTTGTTTCGCAAAGCCCAGCCATCATCATCATGATGATGATGATGATGATGAGAAATTGCAGCTACTATTCCTTCTACAGTTTCAAGCTTAAACTGGGAAGGTAAAGCAGTTGCAAGATCAGTTACTGCCACTGAGAGAACATCCTGTCTCTGTGAAGCAGAAACATCACTGGCTCTACAGAGCACCTAACAAGCTAAAGCCTATAGAGACAGCTTTGACTTTCAACCCTGGACCTAAGGGTATGATTCCTGCTCCTAGAAATACTGTCTGTACCTATGCAATAATAAAGAAGGAAAGATAGCCCACAGACACTGACAAAGTCAGAGGAATGTTGGTGTAGCAACCCTGATACAAAAATCATAGCAAAATTCTTCAATGTTTGCCCCCTTTATGGAAAGCATAAGACACATGTCAGGTAGCACAGTCACCAATGAAATATCTTATTCCACCATTAGGTATTGCCTATCCAGTTAATCAATATTGCTTTGTCATCACTTCAGATTTTTACCCACAAAGCTGCAGGACAGCAGAATAACCTGAGGCCTTTAGGTACAGCAGCCAGAAGCACCATTCTCTTACAGTCAAGAAGTAACCCCCTGGACTCCTACACATGTGCAGTGCATTTAAGAAATCCTATCCCATGGCAACTGCTTTCAAAAGTTAAAGCTCTAGTAGGACAGATTTCTTCATCTGCGTAATTTTCAGGAATATTTCAGATGATTGCAGCTAATTGAGGGCAAATACCACCACCAGCAGCATTGATAATCCAATTGGCTACAGTTTACTACAACAGAAAGGCATGGCAGCATTTACACCCAATCCCTTACCAGACAGAACTCCAAAGCCTTGGCAGTAGATACTGGTATTGTTTTTAAGCTAAAAGGGTGGATCGAGTTCTTCTAGATCTACATACTTTTAGGTTAAAACACAGAAAGGGAAATAAATCAAGTTAATCTCTAGAATTGTGTAGCAAAAAAACAGTGTAGCAAAAAAGTCATTGCATGAACACCCCCGTTCATTTTACACATACCAGTCTTACAGATATTTTACGTTAGAAGTAATTTCCTTCCACTAAGCCTGAGAAGTGTACACATTAAAGCTCACATTTCCCTAATAAGCTTGGAGTAGATAATCCTCTAGTGTTCCAGATGCATACATATTTTTAAAAGCTACTTTTGTACATAGCTTATCTACTTTTGCAACACTTGTCTGCTCACTTTTAAGAGCAGAGGAATAAGCCAAATGCAAAACTCCAGGCAGAAGCCAATGAGAGTTATCACCATTCTGCATGGTAACTAGACCCAAATCAGAAGCTGCTTCTTGGCTCAGACAAAAACCCCTTTATCTGGCTAGTATCCACAAACTCCAACTCATTTAATATCCTCCACTTGGAAATTACACCCAAGAGCTTCTGGCTTTTTAGTTCTTAACTTGCACCTAATTCTACCACATATTTGTTTAAGCCTAAGTGTAGACTGCATGTAAATCTGCTTCAAAGAAATGGGAAGGAAAATGGTTTGATGTACCAGCTAGAGTAGGTTCTTTAATCTTCATGCTACTCAAGGGAGTCTATGCTGCAACAAATGATTATCATTCTATCTGCTTCTGACTAGAACGTATATGGTACACACAGAAGCAAGATTTAGAGATAGTGTACATCTGGCCATCTTTCCTAGGCATCTGTCCCCATATGTTGTATTTTAAAGGATGTCACTACCTTCACCATGCCTTTACCAGGTGTTTTCATGTGAGGGTGCTTCCTTATCTATTTGATTCCCGGTTCACTCCCCCTCCATACCGTAGGTGGTCACACTACTGCTTCTGCAAGCCATGGTAGAACATAAGCCATAGAACATAAGATCGTTACCTTTACATTAAGGCTGTATTGGATTGTTCTAATTTGCTGGAGTGTCAAACTCTAATGTATTAGAATTACAACTGAAGGATCATATGATTTCAGGTTCTCTATACAACCAAAGAAAAAGTTCTCATTGAGTTCCAGAACACTTGGTTGAGATTATAGAACAAGCACTATTCCATGCATCACAATCCTAAATACAGCAGCTAAGCTAGTGGACTTC